>NC_090653.1:233086473-234557112 GCF_040937935.1 Hyperolius riggenbachi | reverse complement strand
CATATATTTTTATTTTTTGTGTCTCCACAGTCCGCCAGAGAGAGAAGGGGAGAACAGTGTGTCTAAAAGTCACAAATCCTCATCCAAAGCAAGATCTCGCTCAAGGTCAAGACATTCAAAGTCGGGTGGCCATTACTCTTCACATGATGCAAGGTCATCAAGAAGAGTCTCTCCTAAGGAGCATAAGAAAGTTTCTAAAAAATAGGAAGAATCACTCACCAAGAAGGGACTCTCCCAGGCGACATTCCTCAAGTAGAAGAGAAAGATCTCCAGAGAGACATTATTATTATTGCAGTTCCCACAGGAGTAGATCTCCCAGGAGAAGACATTATTCTCCAGATAGATATTATTCACCAGATAGGAGCTATAGGACAGAGAGAAAATATTCTCCAGTGCACTCAAGGAGGCCAGCAACTGCTGATCAGAGATATCAACAGCCTGCAAAATCCTTATGCTGGTCTTGTGCCCAACCGGCATTACCAGACAAGATGATATGTGAGTCATGTTTTGCGGAACTAGGAAGAGATAAAGATACAGACAACCAGCAAGTTATGTCATTCATTCAACAGGCAGTCCAAGAAACTTTTAATAAAATGGCAGTTACTCAGCAGGGGTTGCCGGTGCAGCCAGGCACGTCAGAAGAAGCAGCACAGCAGGAGGGTACTGCACCTCTAGAATTTGATTTTGCGCTGGTTCCCGCTTTTGTTTCTGCAATCAAAGAAGCTATAGTATGGGAGAAAGATAAGGATGCAAGTAAAGAACCGGATAAATATTATCCTCACTTAAATAAGCAGCCGAGTAATTTTCCATTAACCCCCCTGGCGGTCTATTAAAAACCGCCAGGGGGCAGCAGAGCAGTTTTTTTTTTTTTTAAATCATATAGCGAGCCCAGGGCTTGCTACATGATAGCCGCGGTGCAGCGGCATCCCCCCGCCCTCTTCGATCGCCTCTGGCGATCTTCGATCAGGAAATCCCGTTCAAAGAACGGGATTTCCTGGAGGGCTTCCCCCGTCGCCATGGCGACGGGCGGCATGACGTCACCGACGTCATCGACGTTGTGACCTCATTGGGAGACCCGATCTACCTCTCAGTGCTGCCTGGCACTGATTGGCCAGGAAGCGCACGGGGTCTGGGGGGGGGGGCAGCACGGCGCGGCGAGCAGCGGGCAATCGGCGCAGAGCGGCGGCGATCAGAGGGCACACGCAGCTAGCAAAGTGCTAGCTGCGTGCTGCAAAAAAATTTATCAAAATCGGCCCAGCAGGGCCTGAGAAATCCCCCTGCGTGGCATAGCCCGTGCTCAGCACGGGCTTACCGCCAGGGAGGTTAATGAGTGTTATTAAGGATATCTTTTTCAAGGAGTGGAGCAAAGTAGATCAAAAACCTTCTCTAACAAATCGTTTCTCTAAATTGTATCCGCTAAATTCTGAAGATGTTAAAATTATGTCAGCACCGATTGTTGATGCTTCTATAATGCGTTTATCTCGTCATGTTACTCTGCCCATGGATGATGGAGTTTTGTTTAGTGATCCTTTAGATAGGAAAGTGGACTCAGACATTAAGAAGGCTTTCTTGGCTGCTGGAGCAGCCTGCAGGGCTGGATTTCTGGGAAGGTCACAGAGGCCATGGCCTAGGGCGATAAAAATTAGCAGGGCGCAGGACATGGAGAGATAAGAGGTCACATGTCAAAGTAAATCACCTCTCCTGCTTTGCTCTGGTCTGCCTGAATCCCAGAGATCCCTGCATCTCTCTTACTTGTGCAAAGTGTGTGTTATGGGAGTCATCATCTGCTGTCAACTGTATGATGAGAGGGGACAAACAATCTGCTGTGAGAAGAAAAATATATGGGCTCAAGTAGCAGAACTCTTGAGTTCTGATTAGTTTTTTTCATGCAGCATGCATTCACGGGCAGGGATTAGCAGCTCTCCCCATCCCTGACTGATGTTAGTTTATTACTAGTAGGTCAGTGCTGTTAAAGACCTCAGATCTGTTCAATTTATGGCTTTTTTTTTCTCCTAGAGAATGACAACAACATTCTTTGTGCTACAGTTTAACTCTTTCCTGGCTCTTTTTTTGCCAGCAAAGTACTGTGTTAGCCATCAGTGAAAGCAGGATGTTTTGAAACAGAATGACAACTGTGTTACATTTATTTATATTTACAAATGACTGCTGACTGTATATATTGCTGTGTGCCTAACATCTTGTATACAGTAACAAAGTCTGAAGACGGCTCATTAACCCTCTGGGCGATACAATTATATCGCCCAGGAAGTGGCGCAGCACTATTTTTTTAAAAATTTTTATTTTTTAAATCATGTAGCGAGCCCGGGGCTCGCTACATGATAGCCGCAGCGCAGCGGCATCCCCCCACCCACTCCGATCGCCTTCGGCGATCAGAGCAAGCAGGAAATCCTGTTCAGAACGGGATTTCCTGCTGGGCTTCCCCGGTCGCCATGGCCGTCGTGACGTCGGAGGGAGTCCCGATCCACCCCTCAGCGCTGCCTGGCACTGATTGGCCAGGCTGCGCAAGGGGTCGGGGAAGGGGGGGGGGGCTGCACGGCGAACGGCGGAGGATCGGCGGCGAGCGGCGGCGATCGGAAGTTACACGCAGCTAGCAAAGTGCTAGCTGCGTGTAACAAAAAAAAATTATGCAAATCGGCCCACCAGGGCCTGAGAAATCCTCCTGCGCGATATACCCCGAGCTCAGCTCGGGATTATCGCTCAGGAGGTTAACCAAAGGCTCACTGTTTTTCTTTTGGTTAGCCAATAAAAAGTGTTATTCTGTTACAAAACTTCCTGCTGACTAATTTTAAGATCTGTCTTAAAGAGACACTGAAGCGAGACTAAATCTCGCTTCAGAGCTCATACTAAAACGCCGCCATCCCGCGGCTAAACGGGGGTCCCTTCACACCAAGCGCAAAACCCTACCCCCCGCGCAAAATCTACGACCAACTTGGTCGTAGATTTTGCTGCTGCTGGAGGTAGGGCTAACGGCTGCAGCCCTGCCTCACAGAGCGTCTATCAGCGGCGCATCGCCGTCTCTTCCCCGCCCCTCTCAGAGAAGGAAGACTGAGAGGGACGGGGGAGAGGTGGAGATGCGCGCTGACAGACGCGCGTGGGGCAGGGCTGCGGCGGTTAGCCCTGCCTCAACCAGGAAGAGATCCCCGGCTGCACCGAGGGGATTTCGGGGGATCAGGGACCCCTGTTTAGCCACGGGATAGCGGCGTTTTAGCAGGGGCACACATGACCCTGCTAACTATGAGCTCTGAAGCAAGATTTATTCTCGCTTCAGAGTCTCTTTAAGTGCTAAATTGTCACTGTGTAAAGTACACCTGAGCTTATGCTGGGTACACACAATGCAATTTTCTGACAGCTTTACTGTCAGATCGACTATTTCCAACATGTCCGATCTGCTTTCCAATAAATTTTCTGAATGATTTTTCATAGAAGTGAACAGAAAATTGATCAAAAAATTAAATTAGATCAGACATGATGCAAATCAAAAACAGAAGTTGGAGGAGAACTCATCCATAGGAAGGAGCTATTGTGTGCCCAAGCCTTGGATTCCTGTATCCTCAGAATCTTCAGTAGTCAAATGTAGAAATGAGGCTGGCACCACCAGAAGTAGAAAAGTGAAAAATTAGCTCTTTATTAGTCAGTCATTAAAATGACAGCATGGTCAAAAATAAGGCTTTCGCGGCGACAGCCCGCTGTTTCGAGCTGTTATAGCTCTTTCTCAAGCCGGTCAGCCCATAAAATGTTAGCAACAATGACCACACACTTATATACTGATCTATACATCAATTAGCCAATCATTTCAAAATCAGAAACACCAATCAGAGTGCAGGGACATGTGAGTGGACCTGATGGGGAACAGGCAGTGTGTGATGTCATCAGAGCATACCTCCCAGTCAGCTGACCAAGGGCAGCCCACAGCAGCATGGTGTAGAGACCTCCACATGCAAAAGCAGGAAGTGCATTGTAAACAAAAAATCACATGCACCAATAGGAACAGGCTCCTTCAGCCCACCCCTCAGACTACAGCATGGTATACGCGTGCAAATGTCCGCATAGTACGCGTCCCACAGACGCGATACTAATGCATAATAGCCGCCGCAACTCATCATCCAAACGCATTCTCAAAAGGATGCGTACAAAAAGATGCATAATGCGTAACATTGGACGCAAGATGGCCGCACACCGCTCACAACGCCAACGCCATACTAACGCGTACAAACCGTCGCAAAAAACGCCCTCCGGACGTACAACCGCAATGCGAGCGCGTAAAAAAAAGACGCATAACGCGTGATACTTGCGTCCTTGCGAGCTGATGGAGGGAAGAACGTGGTGGCCTGGTGAGAACTGTTTTTTCAGTTATGCGATTTCCACATGTATAATTTTGTGCATTAGTTCATGGTGGGACTAGATTTGGGTTCCGCCATAACGCTATGCATTATATGCCTTTATGTGCGCATCCATTTTATGGTGATGCGTCCGGAAGGCTTTTTTGCGCCGTTTTTTACATATTAACCACCCTGGCGTTCTATTAAGATCGCCAGGGCAGCTGCATGAGGGTTTTTTTTAAATAAAAAAAAAAATATTTCATGCAGCCAACTGAAAGTTGGCTGCATGAAAGCCCACTAGATGGCGCTCCGGAGGCGTTCTTCTGATCGCCTCCGGCGCCCAGAATAAACAAGGAAGGCCGCAATGAGCGGCCTTCCTTGTTTTGCTTAGATCGTCGCCATAGCGACGAGCGGAGTGACGTCATGGACGTCAGCCGACGTCCTGACGTCTGCCGCCTCCGATCCAGCCCTTAGCGCTGGCCGGAACTATTTGTTCCGGCTGCGCAGGGCTCAGGCGGCTGGGGGGACCCTCTTTCGCCGCTGCTCGCGGCGGATCGCCGCAGAGCGGCGGCGATCGGGCAGCACACGCGGCTGGCAAAGTGCCGGCTGCGTGTGCTGCTCTTTATTTCATGTAAATCGGCCCAGCAGGGCCTGAGCGGCACCCTCTGGCGGTAATGGACGAGCTGAGCTCGTCCATACCGCTAAGGTGGTTAATACAGCATTGGTATCATGAGGAGTATGCGACTATGTTGCGTTTGGTATCACGCGTTATGCGTCTTTTTTTTACGCGCTCGCGTTGCGGTTGTACGTCCGGAGGGCGTTTTTTGCGACGGTTTGTACGCGTTAGTATGGCGTTGGCGTTGTGAGCGGTGTGCGGCCATCTTGCGTCCAATGTTACGCATTATGCATCTTTTTGTACGCATCCTTTTGAGAATGCGTTTGGATGATGAGTTGCGGCGGCTATTATGCATTAGTATCGCGTCTGTGGGACGCGTACTATGCGGACATTTGCACGCGTATACCATGCTGTAGTCTGAGGGGTGGGCTGAAGGAGCCTGTTCCTATTGGTGCATGTGATTTTTTGTTTACAATGCACTTCCTGCTTTTGCATGTGGAGGTCTCTACACCATGCTGCTGTGGGCTGTCCTTGGTCAGCTGACTGGGAGGTATGCTCTGATGACATCACACACTGCCTGTTCCCCATCAGGTCCACTCACATGTCCCTGCACTCTGATTGGTGTTTCTGATTTTGAAATGATTGGCTAATTGATGTATAGATCAGTATATAAGTGTGTGGTCATTGTTGCTAACATTTTATGGGCTGACCGGCTTGAGAAAGAGCTATAACAGCTCGAAACAGCGGGCTGTCGCCGCGAAAGCCTTATTTTTGACCATGCTGTCATTTTAATGACTGACTAATAAAGAGCTAATTTTTCACTTTTCTACTTCTGGTGGTGCCAGCCTCATTTCTACATTTGATCAGACATGATGGAAATAATCGACCTGACAGTAAATCTGTCAGAAAATTGCATCATGTGTACCTACCATTACACTACATCTATGCTAGTGTGTGTAGTGTCGGATCCTTCTACTTACCTGTTCTCTGTTTTGGATGGGCTTCTCTGCATTATGCTACATTGTCCCCTATTTGTGGCTCTGACGGCAGCAAGTAGCACAGGGGACAAAGAAGCAGCGCTGTCCATTGGGGCTTCTTGTGATTTTGCACTCCAGTATGCATGTGCACAGGAGCCGAGGGAGTGTTATGGGTATGTGTACTTGACAAGTGCTGCTGAGTGCTCATACATGAGCATCATTTATGAAGTATGCAAGCCCAGAACACTGGTCAGAGTTGGACAGAATGGGGTGGGGTGGGGTGGGGTGGGGGGGGGGGGGGCGGTTGGTGACAGCTGGCCTAGGGCGCTGGAAAGTACAAATCCGGCCCTGGCAGCCTGTAAACCAGCAGTAGCATTGACATCCCTGGCCAAAGCTATAAGAGTCTGGGTGGAAAACATAGAGATCACCCTTAACTCTGGAGCAGACAAGTCAGAAGTTATAAAGGCATTAGAGGAGCTTAAGTTATCCAGTGACTTCATTGGTGAAGCGGCTATAGATACGATTAGATGCTGCATAATGTTACAGCTAAAAGAGCGTTGTGGCTAAAACCATGGTCGGCGGATCAATCTTCAAGGAATAATTGGTGTCGCATACCATATGATGGAGTTCACCTATTCGGGAGCCAAATGGATGGAGCCATAGCCAAGGTGACGGGGGGAAAGTCGGGTCTCCTTCCACAAAATAAGAAACCTCGACCAGCCAACCCTCAGACAACAAAAAGATTGTTTTCCAACAAGTTTCAACAAGCTAAAACGTATAGACCAGGTAGACAATTTAACCGAAATTGGAGAGGAACCCAGTCCTCCTTTCTTAAAAATAAACCAAAGTCAGCACCCGGGTCGCAACAAAAACCAAAGCCTTTTTGAAGGTACGCCCACTCAGACACCGGTTGGGGCAAGACTTCAAGCCTTCTGGAGTGTCTGGGTGGAGACAATACAGTACCCGTGGGTATTGAGAACCTTAACCACTAGAGGACCGTGGACTTTACCCCCCTTAAGGACCAGGCACTTTTTTCCATTCAGACCATTGCAGCTTTCACGGTTTATTGCTCGCTCATACAACCTACCACCTAAATGAATTTTGGCTCCTTTTCTTGTCACTAACAAAGCTTTCTTTTGGTGCTATTTGATTGCTGCTGCGATTTTTACTTTTAATTATATTCATCAAAAAAGACATGAATTTTATCAAAAAAATGATTTTTTTAACTTTCTGTGCTGATATTTTTCAAATAAAGTAAAATTTCTGTATACATGCAGCACGAAAAATGTGGACAAACATGTTTTTGATAAAAAAAACCACATTCAGCCTATATTTATTGGTTTGGGTAAAAGTTATACCGTTTACAAACTATGGTGCAAAAAGTGAATTTTCCCATTTTCCAGCATCTCTGACTTTTCTGAGCACCTGACATGTTTCATGAGGGGCTAGAATTCCAGGATAGTGTAAATACCCCCCAAATGACCCCATTTTGGAAAGAAGACATCCCAAAGTATTCACTGAGAGGCATAGTGAGTTCATAGAAGATATTATTTTTTGTCACAAGTATTATTATTATTATTTAGTATTTATATAGCGCCGACATATTATGCAGCGCTGTACAGTGTATTATATATATATCTTGTCACTAACTGTCCCTCAAAGGAGCTCACAATCTAATCCCTACCATTGCCATATGTCTATATTATGTAGTGTAAGTACTGTAGTCTAGGGCCAATTTTAGGGGGAGCCAATTAACTTATCCGTATGTTTTTGGAATGTGGGAGGAAACCGGAGTGCCCGGAGGAAGAGAACATACAAACTCTTTGCAGATAGTGCCCTGGCAGGGATTCAAACCAGGGACCCAGGCTGCAAGACGAGAGAGCTAACCACTACGCCACCGTGCTGCCCATAAGCGAGTAAGCGGAAAATGACACTTTGTGACAGGAAAAAAAAAAATGTTTCCATTTCTTCTAACTTGCGACAAAAAAAAATGAAATCTGCCACGGACTCACCATGCCCCTCTCTCAATACCTTGAAGTGTCTACTTTCCAAAATGGGGTCATTTGTGGGGTGTGTTTACTGTCCTGACATTTTGGGGGGTGCTAAATTGTAAGCACCCCTGTAAAGCCTAAAAGTGCTCATTGGACTTTGGGCCCCTTAGCGCAGTTAGGCTGCAAAAAAGTGCCACACGTGTGGTATTGCCGTACTCAGGAGAAGTAGTATAATGTGTTTTGGGGTGTATTTTTACACATACCCATGCTGGGTGGGATAAATATCTCTGTAAATGACAATTGTTTGATTTTTTTTTACACACACAATTTGACAATTGTGTGTAAAAAAAAAATCAAACAATTGTCATTTACAGAGATATTTCTCCCACCCAGCATGGGTATGTGTAAAAATACACCCCAAAACACATTATACTACTTCTCCTGAGTACGGCGGTACCACATGTGTGGCACTTTTTTACATTTTGCGACATTTGGTTTCAAGACTACTCCTCACGGTTTAGGGCCCCTAAAATGCCAGGGCAGTATAGAAACCCCACAAATGACCCCATTCTAGAAAGAAGACACCCAAAGGTATTCCGTTAGGAGTATGGTGAGTTCATAGAAGATTTTATTTTTTGTCACAAATTAGCGGAAAATGACACTTTGTGAAAAAAAAACAATTAAAATCAATTTCCGCTAACTTGCGACAAAAAATAAAATCTTCTATGAACTCGCCATACTCCTAACGGAATACCTTGGGGTGTCTTCTTTCTAAAATGGGGTCATTAATGGGGTTCCTATACTGCCCTGGCATTTTAGGGGCCCTAAACCGTGAGGAGTAGTCTTGAAACAAAAATGACTTGTGAAATCCTAAAGGTACTCATTGGACGTTGGGCCCCTTGGTGCAGTTAGGGTGCAAAAAAGTGCCACACATGTGGTATCGCCGTACTCAGGAGAAGTAGTATAATGTGTTTTGGGGTGTATTTTTACACATACCCATGCTGAGTGGGAGAAATATCTCTGTAAATGGACAATTGTGTGTAAAAAAAATCAAACAATTGTCATTTATAGAGATATTTCTCCCACCCAGCATGGGTATGTGTAAAAATACACCCCAAAACACATTATACTACTTCTTCTGAGTACGGCAATACCACATGTGTGGCACTTTTTTCTAGCCTAACTGCGCTAAGGGGCCCAAAGTCCAATGAGCACCTTTAGGCTTTACAGGGGTGCTTACAATTTAGCACCCCCCAAAATGTCAGAACAGTAAACACACCCCACAAATGACCCCATTTTGGAAAGTAGACACTTCAAGGTATACAGAGAGGAGCATAGTGAGTCCGTGGCAGATTTCATTTTTTTTTTTGTCGCAAGTTAGAAGAAATGGAAACTTTTTTTTTTGTCACAAAGTGTCATTTTCCGCTTATTTGTGACAAAAAAATATCTTCTATGAACTCACTATGCCTCTCAGTGAATACTTTGGGATGTCTTCTTTCCAAAATGGGGTCATTTGGGGGGGGGGGGGGGGGGTATTTATACTGTCCTGGAATTCTAGCCCCTCATGAAATATGTCAGGTGGTCAGAAAAGTCAGAGATGCTGGAAAATGGGAAAATTCACTTTTTGCAGCATAGTTTGTAAACGCTATAACATTTACCCAAACCAATAAATATAGGCTGAATGGGTTTTTTTTATCAAAAACATGTTTGTCCACATTTTTCGCGCTGCATGTATACAGAAATTTTACTTTATTTGAAAAATGTCAGCACAGAAAGTTAAAAAAAAAATCATTTTTTTGACAAAATTCATGTCTTTTTTGATGAATATAATAAAAAGTAAAAATCGCAGCAGCAATCAAATAGCACCAAAAGAAAGCTTTATTAGTGACAAGAAAAGGAGCCAAAATTCATTTAGGTGGTAGGTTGTATGAGCGAGCAATAAACCGTGAAAGCTGCAGTGGTCTGAATGGAAAAAAAGTGCCGGGTCCTTATGGGGGGTAAAGCCCACGGTCCGCAAGTGGTTAAGCATTCCTTCTCTATACTATTTGGGTCCTACCCTTTTTCCTAAAATCTATTGGCTATTTTCCTAGATTCTTGTTCAAAGTCGTCATCGTTGGTGCAATTACGTTTTAAACGCAAAAATTAGCCTTCAGGCACTGCCCCAATGCACTTAGGATGATGACAGCTAGTCGTGGGAATGTATCCATTCCTATCAGCTGCTTTAAAATGGGTACGGGTCCTCAGCTGATCACCAGTTTTATAGACCTCCAGATCCAGGAACACCACACAATCCCTACTACTAGTAGCTGTCAACTCTATATTTAAATTGTTCTGATTCAGAAAAGAAATATACTTATTAAAATCATCTTGTCTCCCAAAATATCAATAATTCATTAATAAATCTAGCCCATTTGCTCACAGGTAATGACTCATCTCTCTCCAGCATAGTCTCCTCCCATACAGCCATAAATATGTTGGCCAAACTTGGCACATAGCCGGCGCCCATCGCACATCCGCGTATCTGTACATAAAAGGAACCCTCATGCCAAAAATAGTTGTGGGTTAAGGCAAATTTTATCAAGGTCAGAATGAAGTCACATTGTTCCTCTCGGAACTCGGTTTTCAACAAGTACTTCCCTACCACCTGCAGTCCCTTTTCATGGGGTATGCAGGTGTAGAGGGAAGACACATCAGCCGTGGCCATCAACGTCCCCCCTCCCACCTGCATACCCCCAAGAACCTGCAGGACATGTCCAGTGTCCCTAAGTAGGTGTGGTATGTGTGCTACTGCCACCTGCAGCATAGTGTCCAGGTATTGTCCCAATCTGTGGGTAAGTGACCCCATCCCACTAATTATGGGGTGTCCTGGCGGTTTTTCAAGATTTTTATGCACCTTTGGTGTCTGATAAATAACAGGGATGTGTGGCGCAGTGGGCAGAAGGTATTCATATTCTTTATCAGTCAGTATTCCCATTCTGAGTCCATCCTTAAGGATTTCTCTCAGTTCACCAAAGTACGCTTTTGTAGGGTCTCTACAGTGTGGGCTTCAATACACTGAACATAGCTGAGCTCGTCCAGACCGCCCAGCAGGTTAAGGAGATGTGATGGTAACTTGAGTAGTGGGTATATGGGTTCTAATGAGATGTCACTGGGGGGGGGGGGGGGGGGTCTTTGTTGCTTCTAGCCCCTGGGTTATTTAAAATAATGTTGGTTAACGTCCATAGACATGTCCACTGGGTGGCGCATTGTCATCCATGTGGAGATTTTTATGAAATTGATTATTGCACAAAGTTTATGTAATGAATTGTATTTATGCAGATTATGCACATAAGATGTGTTTTAATGTAGTATGAAAAGGATTGTATCAATATGTGCTATCCTGCAGCTGGGACTGACAGGCGGCTATAAGTAACGTCGCGCCATCAGCTCTGTAGCCCCGATGAGTTGCTTAGCAACGAAACGCGTTGGGCAGAGCTACGGAGTGACGTGCTGAGCATGTGACGTCACCGGACGTGGAATGTCGGTACGCGCTAATTCTGAGCTATCTCGGCGGGGCACGCTAGTGGTAAGGCTGATATTCATTGCGGGAACACAGGCAATTTGTTGGGCGCAAGTATATGTGCGCAGTACCCTGCTAGACCCAGCTTAAGGCCTAATTTGTATACCGCTGTGTACTCTAACAATAGTTTTTATTTCTGTGTCAGTTGACATAAATTTTATTGTCATATATGACATTTTTAACAAATAAATTTAGATATTTTTACGCTATGTGAGCGTTTTTGCCTCTCCTTTGGTGCTACTATCGGTATTGGACTATATTGGAACTGCGGAGATCTTGTCCACACACGTGAGATCTACATTGGATCGAGAGGCTGTGAGGTGGCCAATACCTCAGATGCTGTGACGGGCCCACATAGGCCGCTGTATCCGGTGAGTGGGGACCCGAAGGGGGGATCGATCCCTAGCAGTCACTGTCCTAGATGAACTGTATTTGTGGCCACACCATCGGTTGAATTGTGTTCTATGTGATGAACTGTCATGGACATAGGAGTCTGATGAACTGTTTGACGTCTGTGAAGTAGTATGCAGCGCTTTTCACCCATTTGTTCTACCAGAGGAGTAACTACTGGGCAGCAGCAGCTGTACTACCAGAAGAGTAACTACAGCAAAGTCCCGGTTATCCGGAAATTCAGGCAACCAGAAGTCTCAACTAACCAGCAAGCCTGAGGGATAATGGGGAGCTCTTTTGGGGCGCTTTCTGTGGGTGCTGGCAGGCAGAAAAATACGTACGGAGTCTTCAGTGATGCGTAGAAGCCTCCCTCTATATCCCTATGGGTTCTGAGCGGCTTTCGGCATCTGGTGCAGGCATATCACATGACCCCATGTGGGTCAGCTGACACTCCGTCTTCCGTGCACTGGGGAAGCCAGTAAGCCACCGAGCCCCAAGTGAGATAGAGGGAGGCTTCTCCACATCACTGAAGCGGACTCCATATGTATTTGCAGGGGGAGGTTAGTGCTATTTCGGCCAGTTACTCAAGCAACCGGTAAGCACATGTATCTGGCATCAGGTGATCCCCACCGATGTCGTATACCGGGGACTTTGCTGTACTGGGCAGCAGCTGTGGGGACTCCCACTATTCATCCTTCATTGCAGATATTGTTGTGACTACACTGTTATGGAAGGGGATCATGGTAGCTGCATTTATTATTATATATATAGAGAGCCAACATCTTCTGTAGCGCTGTACATGGTACAAAATAGAGGCCTGCAGCGGGTCGGGTACCCGCGGCCCGCGGGTACCCGCGGGTAACCCAAAATGCGGGTCGGGTTCGGGTACCCGAATTGATTTAAACTGCGGGTGCGGGTCAGGTGCGGGTAGCGAGTTGCGGGTGCGGGTAGGGTTGCAGGTAGCGGTCTGCGGTTGCGGGTCGCGGGTAGTGAAAGCAAGCTTAAAACCTTCTTTAGCTTTGGTTTGAGTATAAAAATAGGTTTTATTAACTTTACAGCTCCCAATGTTACTTTAAATGTGCACTTTACAAGAAAATGTAAAAAAGCGGGTCGCGGGTAGCGGGTCGGGTAGCGGTCCTGCGGGTCGCGGGTCGGGTGCGGGTAGCGGTTCTGCGGGTGCGGGTCGGGTTGCGGGTATCAAGTTCACCAGGAATCGGGTTGCGGGTTGGGTGCGGGTAGCGGGTCGCGGGTATGAAAAAGTGGACTCGCGCAGGCCTCTAGTACAAAACACAGGACAGTTACATCATGCTTTTCTCCTGGCGGACTCAAACACTCAGAGCTGCAGCCACAAGGGTGCACTCTATAGGCAGTAGTAGTGTTAGGTAGTCTTGCCCAAGGACTCCTTACTAAATAGGTGCTGGCTTACTCAACAGGAAGGTTTGAAACCAGGTCTCGTGTGTCAGAGGCAGAGATAAGCAGAGAACAAAATGTCCACATTCTGGCATCCCATGTGTTAACCTCATTACATTCTTTTCAACCAAAGTATCGCGTAACATTGGCAACCAAACGCTCAGGTTGCAGATGTGGAAGAACTTGTGGAATTCAATATGGCTCTTGGGACTGGGAGAGAAGATGTATTCAAGAAGAGAGAGAGAGGTTTCCTGGCACTAAATGAGGGCAGAAAGCTCAGATGGTTTTATAGTTAACTAGCTGATTGCCCTGCGTTGCCCGGGTATGTATTTGGCCGGTTGTTGGCTCCGCGTACTTTTTCTAACCCTAACACACGATTACTCACTGACCAAGTTTGTGAGCTTTGCGGTCTTTGGTATCAATAATCTGCATTGAAATGAAACAAATCTGATTGGCTGTATGTGGCTCCACCCCCTTTTCTGAATTTGAACCCCAGTCACCCAATAACCAACTGTACCAGGTTTGAGGCCTGTGCCATTAACAGTTCAAGAATGGTAGCAATTAAATATTCCCCTTGAAAAGCAACAGGTGAAGTTTGATTCACCCATTTTTCTGAATATTAATCCCAGTCACCCACCCAGTGACCAACTGTGCAAAGTTTAAAAACCCTGCCATTAACAGAATGGCTGCAGTTTACATTTTCCCAGTGAAATTTGTATTTGTCTCCACCCACTGATGACCCAGCATTGCCTGGGTATGTATTTGACTGGTGTTGGCCCTGCCCACTTTCTAACCCTAACACACAAACACTCAATGACCAAGTTTGTGAGCTTTGGGGTCCTTGGCATCAATAATTTATATATTCCCATAGAAATTAAACAAATCAGATAGGCTGTTTGTGGCTCCACCCCTCTCCAGCATTTGAACCCCAGTCACCCAATGACCAACTGTAGCAGGTTTGAGGCATCTGCTATTAACAGTGTAAAAATGGCAGCAATTTAAATATTCCACTTGAAAATCAACAGGTGAATTTTGATTGGCTATTAGAGGCTCCACCCACTTCCCTGAATATTAATCTCACCAAACACACAAATGGAGAAACTCACTCCCAAACAATTCTCTGCTGCTTTATAAAGCCTGCAGGCTGCTTATAAGCCAATGAGAAGTGCACACATATGTTACACCTAGCTTGCAGTGATTAATCAAACAGAAGCTGAGCAAATCAGCAAGTCGTTGGAGAGGGCTTCAGTTGCATATAGACAATGGCTATATGACCAGCAGGGGGCACCAGCGTGCAGGATATTCCCTCTCATCTGACCCCCTCCTAACTAAACTGCATGGGATACTACAATAAAATTAAAAACAATGGTGCATGAGCCAGCCTGGGGCCCCGGGAACTCTCACTGCCCGGGGCCCCAGAACCAGCATCTAACACCATATGTGAGCGCAGCCAAACCCTTGGAGCTGCCACCCCCAAGGCCTGTCTCCAACTGCTCTAAAACTTACCAAACACACAAATGGAGAAACTCACTCCCAAACAGTTCTCTGCTGCTTTATATATTATGTGTGCACTTCTCATTGGCTTATAAGCAGCCTGCAGGCTTTATAAAGCAGCAGAGAACTGTTTGGGAGTGAGTTTCTCCATTTGTGTGTTTGGTAAGTTTTAGAGCAGTTGGAGACAGGCCTTGGGGGTGGCAGCTCCAAGGGTTTGGCTGCGCTCACATATGGTGTTAGATGCTGGTTCTGGGGCCCCGGGCAGTGAGAGTTCCCAGGGCCCCAGGCTGGCTCATGCACCATTGTTTTTAATTTTATTGTAGTATCCCATGCAGTTTAGTTAGGAGGGTGGCAGATGAGAGGGACGGATAGCGGCGCGACGGATAGCGGCGATCGTGCGCGGGGCGGCGGCGATCAGTGTGCTGGCGCAGCTAGCAAAGTGCTAGCTGCGTCCAGCAAAAAAAAAATTAAACAAATCGGCCCAGCAGGGCCTGAGCGGCACCCTCCGGCGGCTTACCCCGAACTACGTTCGGGGTTACCGCCAAGGAGTTTAATGACCGACTGTAGCAGGTTTGAGGCCTCTGCTATTAACAGTGTGAGAATGGCTGCAGTTTCAATATTCCCCTTGAAAATCAATAGGTGAATTTTGATTGGCTCTTGTAGGCTCCACCTACTTTTCCGTATATTAATCCCAGTCACCCAGTGACCAACTGTGTGAAGTTTGAGAACCCTGCCATTAACAGTGTAAGAAAACTGCAGTTTACATTTCACCATGTAAAAAGTTAGTTGTTTTTGGCTCGGCCCACTATTTCTAATCTTGACATACAGTCACTTAATGACCAAGTGTATGAGCTTTGGGGTCTTTGGCATCAATAGGTTGCATTTTACCATTGAAATTAAACAAATCTGATTGGCTGTTCTTAGCCCGCTCCCTTCAGAATTTAAACCCCAGTCTCCCAGTGACTGACTGTAGCAGATGTTAGGCCTCCACCATTAAGAGTGCATGAATGGCAGCAATGTAAATATTCCCCCTGAAAATCAAAAGGTGAATTTTGATTGGCTGCTGTAGGCTCCACCCACTTTTCTGAATATTAGTCCCAGTCACCCAGTGGCCAACTGTGTCACGTTTGAGAACCCTGCCAATAACAGAATGGCTGAAATTAATCTAACAAATCTAATTCGCTGTTTGTGGCTCTACCCCTTTAGTGAATTTGGACCCCAGTCACCCAATGACTGACTGTATCAGGTTTGAGGCCTCTGCCACTAACAGTGTAAGAATGGTAGCAATGTGAATATTCCCCTTGAAAATCAATAGGTACGTTTTGATTGGCTGTTTTAGGCTCCACCCACATTTCTGAATATTCATCCCAGTCACCCAGTGGCCAATTGTGTAAAGTTTGGGAACCCTGAAATGTAAAAAATTAAGTTGTTGGCACCGCCCACTTTTTCTAACCTTGACATACAGTCACTCAATAATCAAGTTTATCAGCTTTGGGGTCCTTGGTATCAATACTTTTTATATTCCCATTGAAAAATAAACAAATCTGGCTGTTTGTGGCTCCACCCCCTTCCTGAATTTGGACCCTAGACATCCAGTGACCAACTGTACCAGGTTTGAGGCATCTGCTTTTACCAGTATAAGAGAATGGTAACAGATGAAATATTCCCTTTGAAAATAAAAAGGTGAATTTTTATTGTCTGTTGTAGGCTCCACCCACCTTCCAAAATCTTAATCTGTCACCCAATGACCAACTGTGCAAAGTTTGAGCTCCCTGCCATTAACGGTGTAAGAATGGCTGCAGTTTATATTTTCCCAGTAAAAGTTGTTTTGGCTCCGCCCACATTTTGTAACCTTGACACAAAGTCACTCAATGATCAAGTTTGTGAGCTGTCAGGTTCCTGGCATCAAAAATGTGTGAATGGAAGCAGTTTATCCACCAAGGAAATCTGATTGGCTGTATGTGGCCCCGCCCCTTTAGTGAATTTGGACCCCAGTCACCCAATGACCGACTGAAGCAAGTTTGAAGCCTCTGCCATTAAAAGTGTAAGAATAGCAGCAGTTTAAATATTCCCCTTGAAAATCAATAGGTGAATTTTGATTGGCTGTTGTAGGCTCCACCCATTTTCTTGAATCTTAATCACATTCACCCAGTGACCAAGTGTGGCAAGTTTGAGAACCCTGCGATTAACAGTCTAAGAATGGCTGCAGTTTACATTTTCCCATTTAAAATGAACGGCTGAAATTTGATTGGCTGTTTTGTGCTCCGCCCACTTTTCCTGGATTTGTAACCTCGGTCACCAAGTGACCAATTGTGCCATGTGGGGGAACCCTGGCTTGATTACTGTGAGAATGGCAGCCTTTTATATTTTTTCCATTCAATTGAATGGGTGGAATCTGATTTGCTGTCTTTAGCTGCACCCAGGTGTGCAGGGGGGCCGTGAGACCCCCAGAACCTATCATCCCAGGTAGTAAGGGATCTGTATACCAAGTTTCTTTCAAATCGGTCAAGCCGTTTTCGCGTGATCGCGACACATACACACATACATACATACACACACACACACACATACATCCGATTTTATACAGTGGCTTGCAAAAGTATTCGGCCCCCTTGAAGTTTTCTACATTTTGTCATATTACTGCCACAAACATGAATCACTTTTTTTGTAATTCCACATGAAAGACCAGCACAAAGTGGTGTACACGTGAGAAGTGGAACGAAAATCATACATGATTCCAAACATTTTTTACAAATAAATATCTGCAAAGTGGTGTGTGCAAAATTATTCGGCCCCCTTTGATCTGAGTGCAGTCAGTTGCCTGTAGACATTGCCTGATGAGTGCTAATGACTAGATAGAGTGCACCTGTGTGTTATCTAATGTCAGTACAAATACAGCTGCTCTGTGAGGGCCTCTAAGAGAATATTGGGAGCAACAACACCGTGAAGTCCAAAGAACACACAAGACAGGTCAGGGATCAAGTTACTGAGACATTTAAAGCAGGCTTAGGCTACAAAAAGATTTCCAAAGCCTTGAACAACCCACGGAGCACTGTTCAAGCGACCATTCAGAAATGGAAGGAGTATGGCACAACTGTAAACCTACCAAGACAAGGCCATCCACCTAAACTCACAGGCCGAACAAGGAGAGCGCTGATCAGAAATGCAGTCAAGAGGCCCATGGTGACTCTGGACGAGCTGCAGAGATCTACAGCTCAGGTGGGAGACTCTGTCCATAGGACAACTATTCGTCATGCACTGTACAAAGTTGGCCTTTATGGAAGAGCGGCAAGAAGAAAGGCATTGTTAACAGAAAAGAATAAGAAGTCCCGTTTGTAGTTTGCCACAAGCCATGTGGGGGACACAGCAACCATGTGGAAGAAGGTGCTCTGGTCAGATGAGACCAAAATGGAACTTGTTGGCCAAAATGCAAAACGCTATGTGTGGCGAAAAACTAACACTGCACATCACTCTGAACACACCATCTCCACTGTCAAATATGGTGGTGGCAGCATCATGCTCGGGGGGTGCATCTCTTCAGCAAGGACAGGGAAGCTGGTCAGAGTTGATGGTAAGATGGATGGAGCCAAATACAGGGCAAACTTGGAAGAAAACCTCTTGGAGACTGCAAAAGACTTGAGACTGGGGCGGAGGTTGACCTTCCAGCAAGACAACGACCCTAAACATAAAGCCAGGGCAACAATGGAATGGTTTGAAACAAAACATATCTATGTGTTAGAATGGCCCAGTCAAAGTCCAGATCTATATCCAAATGAGAATCTGTGGCAAGGTCTGATAACTGCTGTTCACAAATGCTGTCCATCTAATCTGACTGAGCTGGAGCTGTTTTGCAAAGAAGAATGGGCAAGGATTTCAGTCTCTAGATGTGCAAAGCTGGTAGAGACATACCTTAAAAGACTGGCAGCTGTAATTGCAGCAAAATATGGTTCTACAAAGTATTGACTCAGGGGGCCGAATAATTACGCACACCACACTTTGCAGTTATTTATTTGTAAAAAATGTTTGGAATCATGTATGATTTTCGTTCCACTTCTCACGTGTACACCACTTTGTAATGGTCTTTTACATGGAATTCCAATAAAACTGATGCATGTTTGTGGCACTAATGGGACAAAATGTGGAAAACTTCAAGGGGGCCGAATACTTTTGCAACCCACTGTATATATAGATAATGGAAAAATGTTTCCCGAGTAAATGGAAAATGTGCGCTCCGATGTCATGTCCACTTTTAGTTAAAGCAGTAGGATCAGCCATACTATGCCAGGGAAAAAAACACATATATAAGTAGATTAATACTTGATCTACTTACATAACACATGTATTATACTGTCCATGTTTTGATTTCAGTGAATGTTATATAGTAAATTACGAGAATTCTGTTCCTGGTGGGGGCCATGTCTTTTGCCCACCGTTAAGGCTAACTCGTGATGTCATTTCTGCCCTTTACTTTTTTTCTTGTCTCCTCCAATCGCTGAGTCACCTCAACCTAGCTTGTAAACACAAGTAAGTAGGGGATTAGGTTTCAGATAAGCAGCTGGCAGGGAAATGAAGGGAAGAGGAGGAATAGATTATAGATAAAAAGAACCCCCAGCATGCAATTCTTTGGCACGACTACTAAAGGGCCAGTGTTCCTTAAGTATGTGATAACTCCAAATCATAACAGTAGAAAAAGTTTTGAAAGTTTTGAATGCAGGATTAGCATCTTTATCACTTAATACACTCAGACCAGTTGCTTTTGAAATTTGATTTTTATGGTGACGATACCGCTTTAAATTATCCTCCATTCCAGCCCCTCTCTGCATGTTTTGCATCTCTCAATGACTTTATTTTCTATTTTATTTTACTATTGGACAATTACAACTCACTTTTCTGGCCAGAACTTGCTTCTAAGAAAGTCTCACAGTTATGTTTCCTGATATTCTTTAGCTACTATCACCGCCTCTGGATCCCCCTTGGCAGAAGGTGGATTACACTGGAGAATTAGATCAAAGTTAGTCAGTCAGGCAGGGCTGTGGAAAGTGGGGTAACTACGGAGGTGCAAACCCAGAAGTGTGAGTTGCAAGGAGGTGGAGTCTGATGCCTTCTTCCCTACGCCTCACAGCCTGCCCCCTCCCCTTTACTTCCCTTGTTAGCTGCTCTCTCCTCTCTCTCCCTCCCCCCAACCCCCTTGCAGAGCAGCACAGTGGTGCTCCTCATGCTTAAAGAGGAACAAGGCCCTGATCTTCAATGCAACAAGCCCTTATAGGATTTCTTAAGGGGAACCACGCTTGGAAATGGGGACCAGAGGACGCGTGGGAAGCCTCAATAGGATCCAGAGGCTTTCCTCTTCTTAGGTAAGTATAGGTTCGCCTCGGCTTCTTAGGTTTGCCTCGGGTACACATTGGACTTGATTCACTAAAGCGTGATAACGCTTTGCACGTGCAAACTAGGGTGTTAAGTAGTTTGCACGGGCAAAGCTGTTACTGATCGCGCACTATTTGGTGCGTGCAAAATGTTGCACCGGTGCGCGTGCCAAACGTTGCACCATCCGCGTGCAAAGTATGCTTATCAGGCTATTTTGCAAGTAGACGGTGCAGAGTTTCGTGCGCACTGCACGCGCAAACTTTTGCGCACATATTAGCGCGTGCAAAGGCACGTGCTAAGGGGCTTTTCACTGGCATGCTAACACTTAGCACGCTTCAGTAAATCAAGCCCATTGAGATCAGAAAACTACAGCAGAGAAGGATGGATCACATATGGCACTGTAGGAGGTAGAATATCGGCATTATCGCACCACCATTGTGCTACTTTGCATTACGACGCGTTGATCACACAGGGGGGTTGGTGGATGCTGCACATGTTTTGGGGTGGTGGGCTGGAGAATGGATACTTCCACATGGGGAGAAGATGGGCTCATATGGTAATTAGGGAGGGGAAGGTGTGGCTGTAGTTATTCATGAGGCAAGGTAGCAGCGTATGCTATGGACAGGTAATGGATGACTTCACGTAATACAAGAAGAAAGGTGGGTGCAATATGGTAAGGGGGGCTGCATATATTCTTGGGGTGTGGTGGCAGCACATTTAATGAAGATGGGGAGGGGTGAGAAGAGTGGATAGCTGCACATTTTATGGGTGGTAGATGACTATACACATAATAGGTACGGAGTACGCATGGCCCAATACGCGTATGTCAAAAAAGGGTGCCCGGGAAAGGGTGCTCAGTAATCCTAATAGTAAAATATTGGTATTTAATACCAGTCTTTTACTATTAACCACTTCCTGTCACATGACGTGAAAATAAGTCTGTGCACTCGCTCCCTACAAAATCCTAGATAACAGTGTTTATTTATCTCTGAGCTGATAACAATGCTACACAGTTGTAAAGGAAAGACAGCAAACCCCTCTCTTCCTCCCAAGGAATTCAATGGCAGGATTAATGTGTAAACAAGTGTAAAACAAACATTCCAGGAGCAGTCAGATGTAACAAGAGAGTAGGGTATATACAATGTGTTACTAATACATATTAAAACAAATGAACTGTTTAAATTAACAGGAGAGATAGACAAATAAAATGTGTGGGTTTAATGTACAATAGAAGCTATTTACATTAAAGCTATAATGTATGAAAGTGTATAAATTGAGTATTTTTTCACTTTTTTCCTTATTTTCCTTTTAAAATACATAGAAAATAAGGTCATCAATAAAAACAAATATCAGCCACAAAAAGCCTAATTTGTCCTGAATAAAACAATATATAGACCATTTAGTTGTGATAATTACTGTATTTATAAAGTAATTGCCAAAGTAATCAGAGCTGAGCTGAACTGTGAAAATGACCAGGGTAGTGAAGGGGTTAAAGTGTAAACATGATAGCAAAATATTAGTATTAAATACTGGTATTTTACTGTAGCTAAAGCTAAGCTTATTCTCAAACTGAACCCTCCCACTACCGATGCCTAACCTTAACCTTTCCTACCCCATGCCTAACCTTAACCCAATCCACTTGTAAGGATCCCTCCTGTAGCATATTCTGTCTGTTGCAGTGGAGCTGCAAACGGACAGTTCTGGCTTATCTGCTTGCATTCGGTTGTGCATTTGCAATGGGTCTCATTGTCATTTGCAATCAGTTCTGGGCAGCTCAGGATGCTGTCATCATTCCACCAATTGCTTGTTGCAGCTGAGATGCGGCCAGATAGGGTGGATTTTCTGCATGCATGTTGTTACATAATACTGCATGTATTTCTTATGGGAGTCCTTTGCATTCACAGCCAGCTAGCAAATGGTAATCAAGCCAGCTCAGGATTGAGTGATTACCATTCAGCTGTGTGGAGATTTGCATATCTGCATCCATTGGCTGATGTCAGCATAAAAGTCTGCCTCCCATTTCATACCCCGCCCGTCATAGTGGTCAGTACGCTGATCTGCTGGGCACCTTGTTACTCTGTATAGTTCTGTTATTGTAGTTCTATGCGACCTTATTACTTGTGCTTTAGCTAGTTCTTGATAAATATATATGCAGACTTGCTAATATATATTTATCTGTTAGTTTAGCCGTTTGTTATTTTTCTTATTATTGTGTATTGCCTAGTTCCATGCTTGATGGACGTTCGCTGTATCCGCGGTGGGTCAGTGAAGTTCATTTTGCAGATAGCTTGGATTCTGCCATCACCACGTTGGTGACTGGTAGTATTCCTGCTACTCTAGTTTCTGGGAACGTAACTATAGGCTACAGTTGCTATTAGTTACGTTCTATCCTGTAGTCTTGCCTGGGTGGATGCTTGCTGGTGACTGTTGTTAGCCTGCTTGCTCTGCTTCTGAGGACGTGACTGTGAGCTGCGGCTGCTACTAGTTACGCTCCAATCTATAGTCCCGTCTTGTACCTGTCTGAATACTGGCTATCGCTAAGGCAGCACAGTGCAAACTAAGGCAGCGCAACATCACACTGCGCTGCCATTGTGTTTTATTTGTAGCGATATCGGAAGGCCAGAGCTGTAGTTGCTCTGGGCAGCCTGTGTAACCTCTTCCATTATCCAGCTCTTAGCCTTGTTGCGCTGGGTGGTCAGAAAGTATGACCCCTCAGCATTACACCACCACCGCAACACAGAGGCAGAAAATGCAGTGGGTAATTAAATTTGTAAAAGTCATGAGGGAGAATCCTTAAAGCGGATCTTCGGACTAAATGAAAAATCCTGCAGCCTCCCTGTAAAAGAAAGTTATAGTTACCTCAGGAGTTTTGACCTCCGAAGCCGCCCTGAAGACCACTTACCCAGAGCAAGGACAAGGGACACTTAAGCCTGCAAAAAAAAAAAAAAAAAAAAACAGTTTTACTCACTTGGTGCTCCTACCAGCCCCCCGCAGCCGTCCTGTGCCTTCGCAGTCACTCTCGGATCCTCCTGTCCCCCTCCGCCAGCTACTTACACTGTGCTGACAGGCCTGGCAATGCCTAGTCTTCTTCACATTCCCATCCATAATAGCGCTATTGCAGATGGGACCGCGAAGAAAGAGACGTGTGGCCAGGCCTGCACAGGCGCAGTGAGCCTGTCGGCCAAAATCGAAAGTAGCTGACAGGGGGACACAGGAGGATCCGCGGGTGATTGTGAGGGCACGGGACAGCTGAGGGGGGCTGGTAGGAGCACCAGGTGAGTAAAAATGATTTTTTTTGAAGGGTTTAGGAACCCCTTTAATAACCTTTGTTTGCAACTTGAAATCATATATTAACCACTTAAGCCCTCGGTCGTTTTCACTTTATGCATCCGAGCAATGTTCACCTCCCATTCATTAGCCTATAACTTTATCACTACTTATCACAATGAACTGATCTATAGCTTGTTTTTTCCGCCACCAACTAGGTTTTCTTTGGGTGGTACATTTTGCTAAGAGCTACCTTACTGTAAATGCATTTTAACAGTAAGAATAAGAAAAAAAACTGAAAAAATGCATTAGTTCTCAGTTTTCGGCCATTATAGTTTTAAAATAATACATGCCTCCATAATTAAAACCCACGTATTGTATTTGCCCAATTGTCCCAGTTATTTCACCATTTAAATTATGTCCCTATCACAATGTATGGCGACAATATTTTAAGTGGAAATAAAAGAGCATTTTTCCATTTTGCATCCATCACTATTAACAGGCTTATAAAAAAAAATAGAAATATTTCATCTTTACATAGATATTTAAAAAGTTTAAACCCTTAGGTAAATATTTATGTGTTTTTTTTTTATTGTAATGTTGTTGTTTTTTAATTATTAAACATTTTATGTGGGTATTTTTGGGAGGGTGGGATGTAAATAGTATTTGTTTGAGGTAAATATATGTGTATTTTTTTTTTTTTACATTTAGATGTAGTTTTACTTTTTGGCCACAAGATGGCAACCTTGAGTTTGTTTACATGACGTCACTCTAAGCGTACAATGTACGCTTAGAGGGACATAGGAGTCAGAAAAAGCGAAGCTTCCGAGAGAAGCTGTCGCTTTTTCTGCGGGGGAGAGGAATCAGTGATCGGGCACCATAGCCCGATTCATTGATTCCTGTGCGCGGGAGCGCACATGTCCTCCTTGACGTATAACCAGGGGCGTAGGAATAGACCCTGCAGCCCCTGCAGTTGCAGGGGGGCCCCTAGCAAGTCAGGGGCCCGGAGGAGGAAAGGCTGTCACCACCGGCGTACCTACCGGGGATGCGACTCTCTCAGCTGCAGGGGGGCCCTGCCGCCCGGGGCTGCTCTGGGGCCCGCTCACTGTGCGTGGGGGGAGCGCTGCTCTGAACCCCCCAGCAAGGTGCTCAACTGGCCGCAGCGTCTAATAGACGCTGCGCCAGTTCATTCCCCGCAGCTCCGCTCCAGCAGCCTGCATAGTCTCCGGCAGGCAGAGCAGGGCTACGGCAAGATGGCCGCCGAAGAAGCCCTACACTGGAGACTATTTGTGTCTCTAGTACAGGGCTTCGGCAGCCATCTTGCCGTAGCCCTGCACTCTGCCTGTCAGCGCGGGAGATGTGCTGCAGGAGGACTCGGGGAGCTGCGAGCCAGATGCCGGGAGAGGAGAAGACTTCTGTCAGGTAAGTGAATTGTTTTTTTTTCACAGGTGCATTTTTTTTTTCTAGTGTCTGCTGCCCACATTGTGATTTTCTGGTCACTGCTGCCCACATTGTGATTTTCAGGTGTCTGCTGCCCACATTATGATTTTCTGGTGACTGCTGCCCACATTATGATTTTCTGGTGTCTGCTGCCCACATTGCGATTTTCTGGTCACTGCTGCCCACATTGCGATTTTCTGGTGTCTGCTGCCCACATTATGATTTTCTGGTGTCTGCTGCCCACATTATGATTTTCTGGTGTCTGCTGCCCACATTACGATTTTCAGGTGTCTGCTGCCCACATTGCGATTTTCTGGTCACTGCTGCCCACATTACGATTTTCAGGTGTCTGCTGCCCACATTACGATTTTCAGGTGTCTGCTGCCCACATTACGATTTTCAGGTGTCTGCTGCCCACATTACGATTTTCAGGTGTCTGCTGCCCACATTACGATTTTCAGGTGTCTGCTGCCCACATTATGATTTTCTGGTGTCTGCTGCCCACATTATGATTTTCTGGTGTCTGCTGCCCACATTACGATTTTCAGGTGTCTGCTGCCCACATTGCGATTTTCTGGTCACTGCTGCCCACATTACGATTTTCAGGTGTCTGCTGCCCACATTACGATTTTCAGGTGTCTGCTGCCCACATTACGATTTTCAGGTGTCTGCTGCCCACATTACGATTTTCAGGTGTCTGCTGCCCACATTGCGATTTTCTGGTGTCTGCTGCCCACATTACGATTTTCAGGTGTCTGCTGCCCACATTGCGATTTTCAGGTGTCTGCTGCCCACATTACGATTTTCTGGTCACTGCTGCCCACATTGCGATTTTCTGGTCACTGCTGCCCACATTGCAATTTTCAGGTGTCTGCTGCCCTCATTACGATTTTCAGGTGTCTGCTGCCCACATTACGATTTTCAGGTGTCTGCTGCCCACATTACGATTTTCAGGTGTCTGCTGCCCACATTGCGATTTTCAGGTGTCTGCTGCCCACATTGCGATTTTCAGGTGTCTGCTGCCCACATTGCGATTTTCTGGTGTCTGCTGCCCACATTACGATTTTCTGGTGTATGCTGCCCACATTAGGATTTTCTGGTGACTGCTGCCCACATTGCGATTTTCTGGTGACTGCTGCCCACATTGCGATTTTCTGGTGACTGCTGCCCACATTGCGATTTTCTGGTGACTGCTGCCCACATTGCGATTTTCTGGTGACTGCTGCCCACATTAGGATTTTCTGGTGTCTGCTGCCCACATTACGACATTCTGGTGACTGACTGCTGCCCACATTAGGATTTTCTGGTGACTGCTGCCCACATTACGATATTCTGGTGACTGCTGCCCACATTAGGATTTTCTGGTGACTGATGCCCACATTGCAATTTTCTGGTGACTGCTGCCCACATGGCGATTTTCTGGTGACTGCTGCCCACATTGCGATTTTCTGGCCCACATTACGATTTTCTGGTGAACACTGCCCACGTTACGATTGTCTGGTGAATGCTGTCCACGTTACGATTTTCTGGTGAACGCTGCCCACATTACGATTTTCTGGCCCACATTACGATTTTCTGGTGAACACTGCCCAAGTTACGATTGTCTGGTGAATGCTGTCCATGTTACAATTTTCTGGTGAACTCTGCCCACATTACGATTTTCTGGTGAATGCTGCCCACGTTACAATTTTCTGGTGACTGCTGCTCACGTTACTATTTTCTGGTGACTGGTGCTGCCCACTTTACAATTAATTTACAGTGAAACGCTGCCCCATTACGATTATTTGGCACCTATGGGGGGGGGGGGGGGGGGGGCCCATCCAAATATTCGCAGGGGGGCCCAGTGATTTCTAGTTACGCCCCTGCGTATAACTACGTCAAGGAGGACAAAGTGGTTAATAACCTAGGATATTTTTCTCACCTGAGTGTCTATAAAGAGTGAAACAAGATAATGATCATGTTTTGGCTACACATCACTCAATGTATGGCCAGATCAACCATTAGATGGATCCCTTTCTGGTGGATTCTGATCAGAGGGGGATGTGCCCTTGTCATGTGGAATAGGCGCTTGTGGTGATGCTGAACACTAGTGGAGGCCTGTAGTTGCGAGAGGTGAAACTCTGACACTGCACATGGGCATGAGGGACACTAGCACATTTGAGAGGACACTGGCTGCGGGCCTGTTGGGTCCATCAGTTATTGCGATATCCAATGCTGTTACCACCACACACCTGATGGAGCTCTTGCCAGCGACCGAGTTTTGACCAGCATTCAAGATCGATCCTATTGACCGATTTTGGCTGGAAATTGATCAAAAGATGAATCGGGAGGGCATGCTGCGGCACAGATTCTCTTCTGATTCAATAAAATTGAAGATTTACAAGGTCGATTGGTCTGCAATATCCAGTAATGTCTTGTTACCTTCAGGAGGCTGGAAACACTACAGTACTAATAGTGTACTCAGAGATTCCTGCATAGGACTGTGATAAATGGTGAAATTCTCTCTTCCTTTTTAGACAATGTAGTTTTGACACTGATCATGTTTTTATCACACGTTCTGTAGCCGTTGCAGTGGTTTTGGATGATTACTGGGGAAATTGTAGCATTGATGATTAAAATAAGACAACCCTAAACAGTTAGCCAGAGAATAAGAAGATTTTAGTGAGTCTACAGTAACAGGAATAGCACATTACTGCTTTTCATAGGGTAGGCCTGAAATCGAATAGCCTATTGCTATTAGACATTGTTTTAGTGACACCCACAAGGTTTGATGAACAAATTGCTGTATAATAAAGCCTGGTACACACCTTCAGTTTTCATTGGCCAATTTTACCACCTCTATGTAATATAAGAGTCAACAGATATTGAATACTATGAGCAGATTGTGTATGTAAGCTCTCATACTACATGAAGGTGGAAAAATTGGTCAGTGATTGGCCAATCAAAATTGAACATGTTTACTAGGCTTAAAGGGCACCTATAACTTTATATAAGACTGATAGTTAATAGACAATAATATTTACATTTGCTTGCAGGCACCAGCTCCAGCGGAAATAGCTGAGTCCAATTGAGTCCACACTACTGCGCAGGCGCAGATGGCTGATGCCTGCGCAGTACAGCAAAGCCGATTGAGCTCGGCTATTTCCGCAAGAGCTTAAGCGGAAAGGCACTAGACAAGACAAGACAAATAACATTTATATCGCGCTTTTCTCCTGGCGGACTCAAAGCGCCAGAACTGCAGCCACTAGGACGCGCTCTATGGGCAGTAGCAGTGTTAGGGAGACTTGCCAAAGGTCTCCTACTGAATTAGGTGCTGGCTTACTGAACAGGCAGAGCCGAGATTCGAACCCTGGTCTCCTGTGTCAGAGGCAGAGCCCTTAACCATTACACCTTCCAGCCACTGCTACCACTAGTGCACCTGCGCAGACAAACAGGCTTTTGGGGGGAGCCAGAGCTGTATCCCCTCAGCTGAGGAGGACGGGGGAAGCCTCTTTAGGATCCAGAGGCATCCCCCTCCCAAGGTAAGTACCTCCTAGGGGCACTTTTTTCCCCTACAGGTACACTTTAAGTTTCCTTTCTCCCCTGTCAGCCCCGTATACTTCATTTTGTCACCTATATTTGGATTGTGTTGGGCATAGTGAATGTTTCTATAGACTTTCTCTGAGTGTTATCTCCTGTCTAAACAAATCTCTGTACTGCAGGACATACAGTATTAAAGGACTTACAAGGCCAAAATGGCTAAAAAAGCCAAGTACCTGCAAGATGTTGTCAGAATTCTAGCGGTTTTATTTATGCAGGAAAAAATGTCATATGTATAGGTTTTCAATTTTAATACTCTATGCAAAATTTCATGGTAAACTGCAAAGTTGGGTTACTTCTTTAATATATTGCTATGTGACATCTAAGCATATTCCAGGCTGTGAGGCCTATAAGATTATTCTAGTTACAAGAAGCCAAAACATTCTTTGTTAATGTCAAGGTTAGACTGCACAGTATGTGTAAGACTGCGCAGACAGAATGCTAGTCTTAATTCTCTTAATTATTACACATAGATATTATTAATCTAAATATTAATAATCAATACAGTCCTTCTAAAGAAATGAATAATTATTGTTAAACCCTATATAATAGAATCTATTACTTTGAAATATATTTAAAAGCTAGTGATGATTTGGGTCTGTGAAACATTCTTCTGAGATTGTTTTAGTTTTAGAAGATGTTAATATGTTCTTTTATTTGAAGGCCAAGGCCAGCAAGAGAAGATAAAAATTTCCCAGACAGAGAAAGTCAAAATATGAAAGATATAAAATATAAAACAAGGGGTTTTCCCAATTAGTTAAGGATGATTCAATGATGCCACCTGGTGGTTTCATAGTCTTATAAAATCAACATTAATAATACTGTTTGTTATTTGTTATGAAAGGCTGACCTCTGCCGGTTGAAGTTATTATATTTATATAGAAAATGATTTTATATTATTAAGATTTAATATGCAATTATTTCTTATATGATTCATTGTTTTAAGAAGAATTATATAATAAGCTTTATATTTAAATGAGTATATTAGAAGCCCTGTATGTTTTATTAAGCCTTAAATTGCTGAAGGATCTTACAGGTCTGTGTACAGTGATAGGGCCAATCTGACCTGGGAAAGTACAGAGTCATTCCAAAAACTAATTAGCAGAATGGGAGATTATCAGAAATGCGTCATAAATTACATTGTTTAATGTTTTTGGAAGTCCATGTCTGGGTCAAAAAAGGTCAACCAGCAGATAAGATGGCTGTTGACGCCCATTTTTAATTAACTGCGTCAGAAATGCCCTGATTAGAATGTGTAAACATTGCAAACCTACGTAATTTCCCACAAGATAAGGTAATTAAGAATTTATAAACAATAATATTGTGATTTAGGTATTCAAAACATAGATAGCGTTTGACACACGGAAGCTTTAGCCAATCAGAACCTGGGATTCAGGGAAAGTCCAGATTAGGCAGCCATATTGCCTCCAACCCCTATAAAAGTAGACGCTAAAAGCTCATAGTTTGCAGAAGCCCAACAATCTCCTGAGAAGACACATGAGGCAGAAGCTACCTTCCCACACGTGGTTCTAGATGCTGAAGAGCTGACTGAGAAGGGGTAATATGCTTAATATTCTGGTGATTTACTTTATTAATTTTTCAGCATTAAGTTTTACTAAGATGTTAGCAAGAAGTTTTTTTAGAAATTATTTTTTATGCTATTTCTTTAAGAAGATTACTACAAGTTTTACACAGCTACTAGATACACAGCTATTGATACAGATGAGACTATTTTTGATCTTATTCTACATAACACAACTGTTATATTCTTTTTTTAATGTACTTAGAAGATTGATGATCGCTAGGCTATAAATCCTTGATAAGATGGAATACTGTTAGAAGGAAACACTACTTGGAACTGTTCATATTTTGTATATATGCTGTATGATAAGCAAATACAATGTTTTAATATAAAATCATATACTGAGTGCTCTGATTCATTTCAAGGTATACCGTCAATCTATAATTACTGTTATAGAGGGTACAGACCCCGCTATGCCGGATTTATATGATAGCAACGCTTTAAGAGCTGGTCCTTTACTGAGTTAGCAATCATGAAAAAGGCAAAAACCGCTCGGGTTTTTGACAGTTGGCGCCCAACGCTGCCACCAACTGTCAAAAACCCAAGCAGATAAGTTAATTGTCTTCCCCCAAAGTGGCCCTAGACTAAGATACATACACTACACGATATAGACATAAGACTATGGTAGAGATTAGCTTGTGAGCCCCACTGAGGGACAGTTAGTGACAAGACAGTATACTCTGTACAGCGCTGCGGAAGATATTGGCGCTATATACATACTAAATAATAATAATTCTGCTTAAACCCCTCCCAAAGTGTGATGTCAGGACCATGGTTCTGACATCACACTGTGGGCACCTTGTTGCAAAGTGGGAAATAACAACTGTTTCCAACTGTCAAAAAAGCAAGCAGCGTCTCCTTCCACTGACATCACCTGCCAGCAGTAAAAATGTCACCATGCGATAAATGTCAGAATGTAAATCATGGAAAGGAAAGCTTTTACAATGGGCAAACACTGACTAAATGATTTATACATAATTATTGTAAAAATGAAGCACTTTTTTATAACATTATTTTCACTGGAGTTCAGCAGATCGGCGGACCTAGGTGTTAAGTGGTTTCCCATGGAAATGGCCGCTCATTTGAGCGGCCTTTCCATGTTAGTTCATGGAGGGTGTCTCCGTGAACTGCCTGCGAGCCTACGATCGCGGCTTGCAGGCGAAATGTAAACACGCGTGGTAGAAATCCCCGCTGTTTACATCATGCGCAGCAGCGCCGTAAAGGGGATCAGCGATCCCCGGCCTCTGATTGGCCGGGGATCACTGGCATCTGATAGGCTGAAGCCTATAAGAGGCGGTGCAGGACAGATCTCCGTCCTGCGCCGCCCACGGGAAAGAGGGGAGGGAAGGACAGGGAGGCCGAAAATTGCTGCGGAGGGGGGCTTTGAGGAGCCCCCCCGCAAGGCGAAAATAGCCGGCGGCGATCAGACCCCCCCAGCAGGACTTCCCCCTAGTGGGGAAAAAAGGGGGGAAGTCTGGTCGCCCTGGCTCTATCCTGATCTGTGCTGTGGGCTGGAGAGCCCACGCTGCACAGATCAGGCAAAAATGGCCTGGTCCTTAAGTGGTTAAGTGAAACAATGTAAACATACTCCACTAGTGTATCTTTAATTTAAAGGGCGACTCGTAAAAACTTGTAAAATGTAACATACATACACATAAGATGTTAATTTGTCCTAGCGTAAAATGCACTGTCTGTTAATTACTCTTTGCTATGTCCCTGTACCTTATGGCAGGTAATAGAAATTTGGTTTTGGACTAGTCCACCTGATTTTTTGCGCAATTTTTCCCCCCTCCCAGTGCTTACTTGCACGTTGCTATTTTGTGTAAAGTGCTTTTCAAAGTGCTTTTGCAGAGCGATTGTTTTTTCACTTCGTGACGCAGGTCAGGAAGTAAATTCTTTGACCCAGAAAAGAATAAATACAATGTATTTATTCATTAAAACGCCAGGGAAATCACTATACCAAGCACTTTTTCAAGCGTTTGGCGACTTCCCTATACCTCCCAGTATAGGGAAATCGCCCCCAAAATGGTACAGGCAGTGCTTTGGTGAGCGGATCAGAATCAAACCGCTCAGATGTGAACACTCTCATAGGGAATCATTGCACAAGCGCTGTTAGGGCTACTTTCGCCGTCACTAAAAAAAGGCCAAAAACGCCCTAGGTGTTATCACAAACCCTTACTGAGGCCTAGTGCACGCCGAGTGGCTTTTGTCGCGTTTTCAGATCCGCTTGCGGATGTGGAAACGCTAGGGTAATGTATTTCAATGGGCTGGTGCACACCAGTGCGGTAGGTGTGTTGCAGAAACGCATACTCCCGGGCTGCAGCATTTTTTGGATTTCGGAGGCGTTTCTGCCTCCAATGTTAAGTATAGGAAAAACGCAAAACGCTTGATAAAACGCCAGATCAGAGCAGTTTTCCAGGCGTTTTTGTTACAGTAGCTGTTCAGTAACAGCTTTACTGTAACAATATCTGTTATCTGCTACACAAAAAAACGCTACACAAAACCACAAAACGCTAGCAAAACGCTTCATATAAATAAGAAAAAGCGTTTCAAAAAACACTAGCGTTTTGCGGATCTGCAAGCGGTTTTTGGTGTGCACTAGGCCTCAAAGCTGTTTTGCTCAGTCCAGCTATCAGAATAGTTGTAAACGAGTAGGGAGGCTGGTCTTCAACTTTGTTTAAATTCTTTTCATTGTGTGCTTTTGTAGAGAATAGCGATCTGTGTGTTTTTTTTACTACCCCTGTAAATGTTGGCGACATAGCAAAAAAGTAATTATTACTGAATTTTACTCTGGGACAAACATACATCTTATTTGTATGCGTACACATGAATTTTACTTTTTTTTTCACAGTAGTGGTCCTTTAATTTTCTCAAAAAAAGCATCTTTCCATTTAAAAAGGCAGCCAGCGATGGGTTTCCCAGTCTGACTGAAGCTGAAATTGCACTTCAGTTCAAGCCTGGAATCTGTACTCTGTATGATCTTGTAGGATATCAGTTGCTTAGAAACCTAACTTTTAAATCAGTGAGTATGGCTGCTTTTCCACATTGAATCGCAAAATCGTGCTGTGTTATGCAACCTCCAATTTCCACTTGATTGCGGTGTGAACCGTCGGTAACATAGCACCAATAATCGAGCAGCCCAACGACTGCGATTGAAAAGGAACACGCTAAACTCCGCAATTTACATTTAAATCATGGTGCTGTGGTGATCGGGAAAAATGCTGCGCTCCGCTTTTCGTAGTGGATCGCAGCACGTGGAAAAGGAACCTGCTCACTTTTCGGTAATTTGGCTAACAGATCCAGTCAACGACATTTTAATAATTACAGCTGGCATGCAAATTGTATGCATCCCGACTGGCCAACTTGCAAGCTGCATAGAATATGCATTACATGAAAGGAGAGGGAGAAAAATGCTGCAAAACTGAGGGCCAGTGCACACCAAAAAGCGCTAGTGTAAATGTAAACGCTCAGCGCTCTTTGAAGTGCTTTTCCTAGGCGATTCTAGGCTAGCAATTTTCTAATCATGCCTAGCGATTTTTGGAGCGTTTTGGTGTAGCGGTTTTTATTTTTTGTTACAGTAAAGCTGTAACTGAACGCTTTTCAGAACGATTTTCCGCTTTCCTATACTTAACATTGAGGCTGAATCACCTCAGAAATCAGCAGAAATGCTGAAGGACCCGCGTTTGCGATTGGGAGAAAATCACATCGCTCTAGTGTGATACATTAGTCAAGCACTTTTCTAAGCGCTGGCGTTTTTAAAAACGCTCTGAAGCGCTCTTGGGGCTTGATTCACTAAACCGTGATAACTCATATTATGGCCACGCTATCACAGTCAGCAGGCACATTGTAGCCAATCAGGCTACACTCAGTCCTGGAGCCACTCCCCCCCCCTACATAAGGCAGGCTCCGCCGGCCATTACACTCACTCGTGTGCCTGCAATAGTGAGAGTTGGGCGAGCTTCTGCAGACTGTTTCTCCTAGGGAAAGATTAGTTAGGCTCTTGGCTTGTTAGCTTGCTCCTGACTGATTCTTATTGCTATAATAGCACCCCACAACAGCTCTTTTCAGCGGAGCAGTGCTTTTCAGCGCTGCTAGATTTGGGCGCAGCCGGCGCCTCCATAGACTACAATAGGAATCATTCCTATTGCAGCGCTCAGTGAGTAACGTCGGCTCCGTCAGAAGCCGAATTATATCATTACCCCACTATCCATGGCGGCCTGGAGGGGGAATAGTTATTAAAACGGCCCGGACTTTTGCAGAAGCAGGATCAGCCATATACCGGCTTTATCCTGCGCGCAAGTCTATCGGCGCCGATTTCAAATGTACTCCTTTTCAGAGCTAATCCTGTTCTTGTTTTCTTTTTTTTTTTTTATCTGTGTGTCACTGTGACACTTGTGTTGTATAGACAGCTTTTGTAATTCATACTGTCTGTGTGCCAGTGCCAGCCCAGGCCAATCACAATCAGACACCTGTGTCAGCTGCACATTGTGCAATACCCATTACTGCACTTGTGTTGCATGGACAGCTTTTGAAGTAAGTATATATATATATATATATATATATATATATATATATATATATATATATATATATATATACTGTACCTACCTAACTGTTGTGTTCAGTGAACCCACCTCATCACAGCATATACCTTTACCTAACTGTTGTGTTCAGTGAACCCACCTCATTACAGCATATACCTTTACCTAATTGTTGTGTTCAGTGAACCCACCTCATCACAGCATAGACCTAACTGTTGTTTTCAGTGAACCCACCTCATCACAGCATATACCTGACTGTTGTGTTCAGTGAAACCACCTTATCACAACATATACCTGACTGTTGTGTTCAGTGAAACCACCTCATCACAGCATAGACCTAACTGTTGTGTTCAGTGAACCCACCTCATCACAGCATATACCTGACTGTTGTGTTCAGTGAAACCACCTTATCACAGCATATACCTTTACCTAACTGTTGTGTTCAGTGAACCCACCTCATCACAGCATACACCTGACTGTTGTGTTCAGTGAAACCACCTCATCACAGCATAGACCTAACTGTTGTGTTCAGTGAACCCACCTCATCACAGCATATACCTGACTGTTGTGTTCAGTGAAACCACCTTATCACAGCATATACCTTTACCTAACTGTTGTGTTCAGTGAACCCACCTCATCACAGCATACACCTGACTGTTGTGTTCAGTGAAACCACCTCTTCACAGCATATACCTAACTGCTGTGTTCAGTGAACCCACCTCATCACAGCATATACCTGACTGTGTTGTTCAGTGAAACCACCATCACAGCATATACATAGCTGTTGTGTTCAGTGAAACCACCTCATCACAGCATATACCTGACTGTTGTGTTCAGTGAAACCACCATCACAGCACATACCTAGCTGTTGTGTTCAGTGAAACCACCTAATCACAGCATATACCTGACTGTTGTGTTCAGTGAAACCACCTCTTCACAGCATATACCTAGCTGTTGTGTTCAGTGAAACCACCTCTTCACAGCATATACCTAGCTGTTGTGTTCAGTGAAACCACCTCTTCACAGCATATACCTAGCTGTTGTGTTCAGTGAAAGAACCTCATCACAGAATATACTTGACTGTTGTGTTCAGTGAACCCACCTACCTACATAAGTGCACGCAGTGTGATATACCACTCTGTGCATACCTGTTAACTGCTGCACCTGTGTGACTGCACATTCCATTAGTCAAATTAGTGTATGGCTCATGGCAAACTGGCTCTGCAGGCTCCTCTGGTCACACTACAGTCCACAACACATGGGAAGGGGGTGGAGAGGCTGGGAGCAGAGTGCTGTACACAAAACCCTGCTGCACACTGAATAGGAACTGTCTGCAAATCTTTGTCTACAAACCTTTTTATGATTCGTTATCAGTGGCTGAGCAGATGCAGTCATTACAACAATTGTACAGAGAGCAGAAAGCTTTTTCTCGCCATACCCTTAGTTGTCAGTCTCTCAGGAAAGGGCCTGTGGCTTCTGGGCCCCCTGCAGCTGCATCCCTTGCATGGGCTATTGCTACGTCCCTGCCTACAGCACAGGTGTCAAACACAAGGTCCGCAGGCCAAATACAGCCCTCCTTATAAATTGATGTGCCCTCCAGAGCTTTAAAATTAACCTGAAGCCAATTTAAAATAAAAAAAAAGAATACTTACCTAAGGAGGGGGAAGGCTATGGGTCCTCTGTCTCCCCCATTAGCAGTCTACACCCGATGGGTCGGGGTTAAGACTGTTCCATAAATGTTAAATCTTAGTGAACAATTTGGCCCACATATTCTACTGCACCTGTCTTATCTAGAGAGCGTCTCAACTCTGTGATTGTAAAAGGAAGCATATGGTATATGATCATGTACAGTGCAGCTTTAAAGTTTGTGAATCCTTTCAAATGTTTTATATTTTTAGATCATCAGATTTTCAGACAAATTCTAAAGGTAGATGACGAAAACATAGTAAAAGTATTCCTGCAACAAGAAAACCAGATGCAGAGCGCTCTATAGTGCATTATCCTTTAATCCAAGCTTTACACAATAATAACATTCACACTTATGTTAAAATCGCGCCGTCACCCTCTGCACTATGGCCAGTAGTGTAGGTGTCTTAGATTGCCAAACGGACCGGTCTCCAATCTAGGACACCTACACTACTGGCCATAGTGCAGAGGGTGACTGCGTGGTAGAAAACAACTATGGGAGTCGGGGACTTAGCACATATATGTGCGATATGCTGTAAAGTCTCCTGTTTAAACATTGTATGTACTGCACCCAATGCGTTGTGTCAAATGAAAGTTGCCTTGTGCTGCCATCTAGTGGTGTCTATTTATTACTGACACTTCTATAGGAATTACTTCCCCAAAATGTATGCTTATATGTATACTCAGGGGCAAACGCAGGATTTTTAAGGGGGGGTTCCTGAAAGGTCCAGAAGCACGTATGTCCCGAGTGCTTCCGAATACAGGTGGCTCCATACTGCCCATGCACAAAAGTGCGCTGGCGTATTACGGAGCTGCCTATCTTTGGAAGTACTCAAGGACACTAGTGTTTCTGAGGGCTTCTGGTAGCAGCAAATGTGAACGGGGTACAGCGCTGGAACAACTCCCCAAGAGAGGAACGGGAGATAGACTTAGTTTGGACAATTCAGTGGAATATGCTACATAGTTTCACATAGCGCAAGCGATACCCATATGATGCAGGGCTATATGCATCTGCGGAAGATGTCGGCGCTACATAAATACTAAATAATAATATTTTGCCTCACCAGGATTGCACTTTTATTTAGCTTTCCTGTATGACAAGAAGACACAGCCAGCCAGCACTAGGGGAAGAGGGAAACAAAGGTGAATGAAGGAGGCTGGTGCACTCCAAGAGTGCTTCTGAGCGTTTTTCAAATCAACAGTGATTTGAAAAGCGCTTGGCTAATGTTACCCTATGTGGGTGTTCCCACAGCAGCGTTGTGATTTTTTCAAAATCGCAGGTATACTGCATGTAGCATGTTTTTGAGCAATTCATTCAAAAATCGCTTTGAAAATCACTTCACAAAATCACACTCACAAATTGCTAGCGATTGCTATTGTCATTTTGGCGTTGCACTAGCCCAGAGAGAGGAGTGGAGAAATTGAGAATAGCCTGAGATGGAGCAGAGAACTTATCTGTATTGAAGTCCCACATCACACAGGCTACTTGCCTGTAATTTGACTCCTGTCCCTGTCAGTCTCTCACACAAGTCAGAAAGAAGCCCTCCTGGAGTCTAGGGACTGTCAAAAACTTTTCAGCTTGTTATCCACACCTTACCCACACATGCAGTCATTATAACAATGGGGAGAGACCAGACAGATGTTTGCCCACAGACCCTGAGTCCAGGCAAGCTCTGCATCATGCTGTGCATATTTACCAGCTTGCCTGCACTCTAATTTCATCATGTCTGACACTTCTGTGCTGTGGAGAGTCCAGGACTCCATAATCAACATTCTCTCACTGCAGGCTGCATCTTCTTGTGAGGGTTGTGAGGGAAGCTCGGCTGCCTCTCTCATTCTATTAGCTGGAGGGAGGCACCAGAAGTAAGAAGGGAGGGAGAATGAGGCTGTTTATATTATGCGGGCTTCCCTGGCTGAATACACAGCTCAGTGCAGGGGGAGGTTCCAGACACCCGGAATAGCCCCCTGAGTTCGCCAGTGATACTGTAAGCTGTCTGTTCTAACATCTTATCAGCATACAGGAATTGAGTATGAAAAAGCCTTACTATTAGGCCTGAGACACACTGCAGAGCGCTGCTCGGATACCATTTTTCACTATCTGGAACTAATTCGGATCCGGTTACCCCTCTGTCCGAATCGGGTCAGATTTCTGGATTCAAAATTTTCCAATCCGAATCTGGGTCGGATATCCGACCTCAGTATCCGGGATATCCGTCCGGATTCGGATATCTGGATAGAGAAACCGGAAGTGCCCTTTAAATTGCTTTAAAAAGGGTTTTTAGGGTTAATGAGGCATGTATCATCATTAGTTTGCTAAGGAGAAAACTAATTGATGATGTGGGGACTTAAAATCCCCCCCCACCCCCACACAAAAAAAATGGCTGTCAATTAACATTAGGCCTAGGTTCCAGACAGCGGTCGTGCAGCCCACATTGTGTCCAAAGTCCAAAGTGCAAAGTGCCATGTGGAAAGTGCCATGTGCTAAGTGCCATGTGCAAAGTGCCAAGTGCAAAGTGCCATGTGTAAACACATGCAAAGTGCAAAGTGCCAAGTGCCATGTGCAAAGTGCCATGTGCAAAGTGTCAAGTGCAAAGTACCAAGTGCAAAGTACCAAGTGCAAAGTGCCACGTGCAAACACGTGCAAAGTGCAACGTGCAAACACGTGCAAAGTGCAAACAAGTGCAAAGTGCAAACAAGTGCAAAGTGCCACGTGCAAATTGTGACGTGTTTGCACGTGACACTTTGCACATGTTTGCACGTGGCACTTTGCACATGTTTGCACGTGGCAGGCAGCAGCTGGTCTGGTGTGTGCACAGCACACAGACAGACACATAGCAGCTGCAGCAGCACTGCAGCACACACTCTAAATGTCACACTATGACATCAATCAAGCTAATGAACGATTTAACTATAGTGTAGTGATAGTGAAGGAGTTAATCACTGAACAGCTTATCACTGTGTACAACCCTTGGCCCAGCAGCACTGCAGCACACACTCTAACTGTCACACTATGAGACATTGTTACGCTCGGTGGTATATTCTCCACGGTCAGCACATAATGCAGATCCTGACGTGAAGGACACACACACGCAAGCACAAGGAACCAGGACATCCCCAGTGTAGTGGAGGAGAGGACTGACTCCCGTAGGAGATGTGTCTCACAGAGCAGGCGTAGATCCGAGCAACCACAAACAATACTTAACAATAATGGCTCAGCGCAAAGTAGCGCTGAGCGTATCAAATAAACTACAAACGACTGACTAACATATGTAAATATCGGCAGTAAACCGATATATAACATAAGCAAGGAACACTATCTAGGAACTGTAGCAATACAAGGAACAGGACTAGGAAGGATTCGCTAAACGACTGACTAACATATGTATATATCGGCAATGAACTGATATATAACATAAGAAAGGAACACTAGCTAGGAACTGGAGCAATACAAGGAACAGGACTAGGAAGGATTCGCTACTTCTACGCAGAAGTGAGCGCAATCCACGCAAGTTAACAGGAACAGGACTAACCTAACTAAGCACGGGTGATCACGGTAAGTGTAACCTACCAAAACGTGCCAAAGCTGACTGACTGAACACAGGATATAAACAGTTCGAGTACGTATATATCAGCAGCACTGATATATTAACGTAACACGAATACAAGGAAAATAACAAACGCGCTAGTATGCGTATATATCGGCGATGAACCAATATATGATGCAAGACTAGCTAAGTAACAAATACTGATAAACAGGAACAGGACTAGAAGGACTTGCTGACTCCTACGCAGGAGATCAGTGCAGTCCACATGAATTAATACTAGAACTAGGAACACGGTCTGGGGCCAAAGTAGCAGCAAGACAGGCTTATGCTGGAACTATGATAGCCCATGGAGCACTGCAGGAAGCAGTCCTGCATACTGAGGTCATCCAATGGGAGCAGACATGCAGATTCCCACACAGGTGAATGTCTGATTATCAATCACAGGCCGACAGCAGGAAAGGGCAGACAAAGCTATGCAGCCTGCAAGAAAGGAATTGCAGCCCCACTGCAACAGACAATGTTTGCTTACAGAAGAGCATCTTAAACTGTCATTAACTTCAGAGCAACTGCAGATGGAATCAACACTCAGTGTGAGCACAAGCAAAACTATGCGAGCAAATGCACGCAAAGAAATAAAAAACTGCTTGTCTACAGTAAAACTGCAGCCAGCGGTACATGCTGCAGAAGTGATCATAACAGACATCAATCAAGCTAATTAACAATTTAACTATAGAGTAGTGATAGTAGTGAAGGGGTTAATCAATGAACAGCTTTAGGTTTATAACTGTGTACAGCCCTTTGTAGGGCACCAGCACTGGAGCATGTGTCTCAGTGTGCATTCAGCAAGCCAGGACAATCTGTCTCATCATGGCAGCCCTCCTTATTATACATGGGGGCTGGCCAGTGTTCCTTTCTGTAATTGGGTGCCAGGGGTTGAGAAGCCTCTGATTGGCTCAATGAGGTCAGGTCGTGTTGTGCCTGCCAGGGTTTCCCTGTGTGATTGGTTGCTAGGGCTTCTGCTGGGAGCCCTCTGATTGGCTCCAGGACATCATCACCTTAGTTACAGTATTTCGGATCCAGATATCCGCAGATAGCTATCCGGTTTTGGGCCCAGCTCTCTGGAATCTGTATCCGGTCGGAAAGTTCTAAAAAGTTCGGATATCCGGGTTACCCGGATACCTGGAATCCTGATGAGCAGCACTGCTCAGCGCTGCATTTGCGGTTCCAAAAAAATACTCCCTTTGACTTGCATAAAAATTGCGGCAAAATCACCACAATTTTTCAATCGTGCCAATTTTGCTGCTAATTTGTATGTAAGTCAATGATAGTTGTTTTTTTTTATGTAAATGCAGCACTGATGGGTCAATAAGTGCTCTGCAGTGTGTCTCAGGCCTTAGCCAGAAGCTTACTCTTTTTCTCCTAAGTTACCGTAGTCAATACAGTAAATGGTATCATCCTGATTCAATACTTTTTGATTAAAAAAAAAGTAGTCAGTCATGTGACCCAGGATCCATTCACAACAGCTTGTAGTTGCAAGGAGAGTGGGTATTCTCTAGCTAGGGAGTAGCTCCTACTACAAAGCCCACAGCCACCCACCCAGATCCTCCTGCAGTGGAGTGCTGATCACAAAAAGTGAATCTCCTACCAGCAGAAGGAGGAGGTGGGCCAGCTTAAAGGGCACTGAGCGCCTTCATTTTTTTTTTTTTTTACGATGAACCTCCTCATTAGGGAGGTTTATAATGAAGTGTGCCATGTGGGGTGTTGGAGATGGGTAGGGGCTGGGGTGATCCTCACTACATATCTACAGGGTGCTGCTTCTCTGAGCCCCAGCGATGCACCATATTCTCCTTGGACAGACCCCGCAGACCTCAATCAGTTTCCGGGAGTGTCTCTCTTGAGTGCGCCCACCGCAATGCATGCTGGGAGATGTAGTCTGTGGATGTGAGTAACAAGATAATGAGCTAAAAGAGGCAGCCAGGTAATTGTAATATGTTTACTGAAAAAAAGTACATATATGAAAATTGAAAAAAAATCATGAATAAACCCCTGGCTCAGGCTTGTGTTTTAAAGTGGTCTGAAAGTCAGCATTTCTACTTTGCTCTAAAAGATTCCTCACAGCTTGAAAGCTACTATCCCAGAATTTTTTTTAGCCGAACTTCACTGAAATGGTTAACCCTTTGGGGACCGGCCATCTAACCCCTCTTAAGGACCAGGCAAATTTGCATGCGGGGAGGGGAGGGGGAACGTTTGGGGGGGTTCAGGAAGCCGGATCCCTGCAGGGGCTTGCTGGGCATCGTTTCCCCTGGGTGACCAGGTGTCCCCCTGTATGCAGCAGCCTTTACTCACCTCCCAGGCTCCAGAGATTAGCCACTGTGGACCCCTCTGCTCTGGCCGACATCCCCGCTCATACTGCCGCTCAGCTCCGGGTCGCGGCTTGATGACAACATCAAGCTGGGACCCGGCGGCACTGACGTCCGAGCGAGAGGGGATGCTGGCCAGAGCGGAAGAGCGGAGGAGAGCGCCGATCATCGTGGGAAGGGCAGGGAGGTGAGTGGATCCTCTTCTTCCCCCCCTCTCTACCGCCACAGCTCTGTAAGTGATCACTATGATCCACCGGCGATCATAGTGATCACATGGTCAGAAGCCATACGCGATGGCTCCTGATCACTGAGGGGAGATGTCAGCTGTCATATGACAGCTTATTCTCCCCTCTCTGGTGTGCACGATCGCGCCGGAAACGGAAATGGCTAGAACAGCTACAAGTGCGGCATAGGAACTAATAGAGGGGGTCCCCAAAAGGTTAAACAAAGCACTTTGTCCTGCTATTCAGCTTCAAATCCCATCCAAACTGGAGATAACAGTATCTTTGTTTCAGTGGTGTAGCTTAGAAGCCGTGGGCTCCGGTGCAAGTTTAGCATTGGGGCCCCCCAAGCATGCTATACATAACAATTGATACAATGCACCAAAACAAATCAAGGACCACCACAGTGTCTGAGGTGCAAGAAGGGGATAGGAAACTGTGTGGTAATGATCACTACTATTCAAATCAACTATAGAAGTGAATATTATTGGCACAGGACCAATAAAGAGCTCATACTGTGTCTGAGGGGTGGGCTCCTCTAGCCCAAGGGCCCCAATGCGGTCGCTACCTCTGCACCCCCTATTGCTACGCCACTGCTTTGTTGCATTCCAATGTTGATACATGTGTGTAAACACAGTGTAACAAGTGAAAAGGAGCCAGGTTTCAGGGCAAGATAAACTACATTTGGAAACTTGTAATTTGTAAACAGACAATATTACTTATGCACAAAAGCAAATGTGATCGCTGTATGAGTGATAAAAAGTAGGAAAACACATTTTTATTGAATGTTATGGAATAAATCATAGTAAACGGCACCATGAAAAAAGAGCAAAACATGAGGATTCTCAACGACCTCAGGCAGCCTGCAGAGAAACTTGGCCCTGGGCATCAGTGGACATTTCAGCATGACTATGACCCAAAACCCACAGCCAAAGTGGTGAAGAAATGGTTGTTAGACAACAACATTAATGTTTTGGAGTGGCCCAGTTAGAGTCCTGACTTGAATCCGATTGAGAATTTGTGGAGGGAGCTAAAGATCAGGGTGATGGCAAGAAGACCCTCCAACCTGAAAGATTTGGAGCTCATTGCAAAAGATAAATGGGCTAAAATACCCGTAGAGGCATGCAAAAAGCTGGTCTGCAATTATAGGTAGAGATGTCGCGAACGGTTCCCGAACCGTATCATGAGTGACGTCACGCTCATGCGCAGAGAGTGCCCGGCAACAGGAGCGCGATTTAGGACGCGCACCGCCGGGCCAGCGCAGGCGTACTACTCCGGGTCATAGCGACCCGGAAGTAGTACAGGGCCCAGAGAGATTCACCCGGCGAACAGTTCAGGCCATCTCTGATTATAGGAAGCGTATGATTGCTGTAATAGCCAATAAAGACTTTTCTATTGATTATTGAGACGGACATGAATAATTTTGGACTGGACACTTTTTGCTCAAATGTAAATAAAAGCTGAGAAATGTTTTTCCCACAATAATGCCTCTTCTACATAGTCTTATTACCTTTTGGGAAACACCTATGTCATTTCCCATAAAAAAAAAAATGACTTGTTCAGCAAAAGCAGAAAAGGACCCCTCCCTTACCACTCGAGCATACAATCTAGAGAGTAGTGGGCAAGGGGAGCCTGGCACAATTACTTCACAGTCTGTCCTTAGCTTTGTAGTACTTGCTAGCCACTGATGGATGCAGGGATCACCTCTGGTAGTACTGAAGACTCTGAAGTACCGTAGCATGATTTGTAGTCGCACTGCTGTGTACACATACTCATACTCAGACAGAGAATATTACTACAGTGGGACCTACTGACCTGCTCATTTACAATCTCTGGGTAGTATCTGGTGTCACCAGCAATTTATGAGAGAGTTAGAGCAGGATCCATTGAAAACAATTAAATTTCATGGTAGGCTGTTTCGTTTCAGCCTGGCTGCATTGATACCTGCATGGACCTTTTTCTGAGACTGAAGTTACACTTTCAAGAGGATCTGAAGAGACACAAAAGTGCTCACTTTGGGTACTTACCTCTGAAGAAGGAAGCCTCTGGATCCTCGAGAGGCTTTCCCCGTCTCCCTCCTCGGTGTTCCGGCACTGAGACTCCTGCAAGCCCATCGACAAGGTCTTGTTGATGGAGCTTTCCTGCACTATGCAAGTCAGGGCAGTTTTTAGGCATAGGCAAAACAGGCCGATGCCTGGAGTGACAACTGTAGGATAGGGCACCAAAGAGCTGTACTTTATGGAATACTTATAGCCAACTGCTAGTTCCATTAAGGCATGGATGGTAATTTTAACACCTAAATAAGCACTGCTGTGTTAATTGTTGCAATTCTGATTGCATTTCCTGTACAATATTCTTTTTTTTCCCTTTTAAAGCTTTATTTGAGATCAAAAAAGTAAAGCAAACACAATAAGCTTATAACAGGTCAGTCATAACAAGTTTATGTACAATATTCTAACATGTAAAAACCCAGGCTGTACATATACAGTGTAATGCTTATAAAGCAGATTCACACCTCAAAACCATTATTGGAACGGTTTGTTATATGGCTTCAGTGAATTTAGACCAGTGAGATTTATATGGCCTGGTGATAATTTGTGTATCCTTTTAAAGTATTAAAAAGTATTTTGAGAAACATTATTTCTATGTAAATTATCAATTTCTTATTGGTGCCCACAAAACTAATTGGTGTAGCTTATAATGTTCCTGTTCACAAGATTGGAGCAGGGAGACCAAAGGTGCCTTGTCTGTGCTGCCAAAATGGCCACAAACAGCCCTGATACAAGTTCAAGCGGCTTTTGCCTGCGCACTAACAAGAAGCAGGACAGACTTTCTACTGAGCCCAAGTAGCAGCTCCGTGCTATTGTGTGGGGCGAGCCAGCCTCCCCAGTGCGGCCATGCTCGTCCCCGCATGGAAGGGCGGCCGCAAAGTTCAGGTGTCCCAGTGCTGGATGGAACAGAGAGTGGCAGGGGGAAGCTTCTGGAGAATGCAGAAGTGTCTATCTCCCAAAGTATCTACATTTTAGTCATATGTGTCTTACAGGTTTTCCTTAAAGATACCTGGATGTAAAAAAAATAAATATATATATAAAATTACATTTTAGCATTAACCTCCTACGCGGTTTATTTTTTCTGCAAAAATTGCAGAAATCCAATTTTTAAAAAACATTTTTTTTATGTTTCATGTAAAGCTACCAGAGTGGTAGCTACATGAAACTCCACTAGAGGGCGCATGTGTCCCTCTAGTTCGATCGTCGCCGGCAACAATAGCAAACGGGAACGCGTATATAACGCGCTCCCCTGTTTGGCTTCTCCTGTCGCCATGGCGATGATCGGAATGACGTCATGGACGTCAGCCGACGTCCTGACGTCAGACGTCTCCGATCCAGCCCATAGCGCTGCCCGGAACTCATTGGTCCGGGCAGCGCAGGGCTCTGGCGGGGGGGGGGCCTCTTGTGCCACTGCGTGCGGGCGATCGCCACAGAGCGGCGGCGATCAAGCTGTACGCGCGGCTAGCAAAGTGCTAGCTGCGCGTACAGCACTTTACAGGATGAAAAGAGATCTCCTCCTGCGCGGCATAGCCCGAGCTCACTTCCAAAACCTTTCTTAGCACCCTCCGCTTTGTCGTCAGTGATGAGTATCCACTGTCAGGCATTGTATTGTGCTTAAAGATAGCACTGTTGTACTTGCAGCTGTTTAGCCAGACTCATCCAAGTAAACAAGTTAGCCAGATACCTGGAAAGAGTGTATTTAAAACTTGTGCAGCTAAAAACTTCCAAAAGACAAATTAAATAAATAAATAATAAATGTTATTCTGTTTGAGGCTCAATCCAAAGAAAGTTAATGGTATTTTCCTATAAAAATAATGCAGTCCAGGTGCTCTGCTTTCACATTAACTCCAGATTTTTTACAGGTGTGTGACTACAAAACTACTGAAACCAGTGGATCAGACTGACAGCCAAGCTATGCATCTTCACTGGGGGACATTTATCAAGCGTGCTTGAGACAAAATATTGGTAGGTTTTAGAAATCCATGCAGAACTGTGTCAGACATCTTAAAGAGGAACTCCAGTGAAAATAATTTAATATAAAAAGGTGCTTAATTTTTACAATAATTATGTATACATGATTTAGTCAGAGTTTGCTCATTGTAAAATCTTTCCTCTCCCAGATTCACATTCTGACATGTATTACATGGTGACATTGTTACTGTGGGCAGATTATGTAGCTGTTCTGGCTTTAACAGACAGCTATAAACAGCCATTTCCTGTGTGTGTCATTGTTACATTGTGGCAGTTTGCCCAGAGTACCGTAGGTACCAGAGCCTCTTGTGGGAGGGGTTTCAGCACAAAATCAGTCATACAGCGCCCCCTGATGGTCTGTTTGTGAAAATCATTATATTTTTCATGTAAAAGTGGGTATCAGCTACTGATTGGGATAAAGTTCAATTCTTGGTCGGAGTTTCTCTTTAAGAAATCACTAAATAGTGCAGATTCCTTCTAAAACTGTTAGGAATAGGAGGAGTTAGGAAGGTCTCTCAGACAGTGTAGTGTCTGAGGAAAATTGCTGTTGCTGAGGTAACCAACACATCTGTTGTATTGCATCAATGCCCATCACTGGAAGGGTTAGGCACAGAACAGTTTCACAGGATTCAGCAGGGGGGGAGGAACTGCTAAGAAGCACTTCTTAATCTGTGGCAGTTTAGGAGCGGCGTAGCAATAGGGGGTGCGGAGGATGCGACCGCACGGGGCCCCAAGGGGCCATCTTTCTTACACAGTATTTGCTCTTTATTGGTCTTGTGCTGAAAATACTAACTTCTATAGATGCTTTGAATGGTAATTATCATTAACAAACTGTTCCCATCCCCTTCTTGCACCTCTGACACTGTGGCTGTCCTTGATTGGTTTTGGTACACCATCAGGGGCGTAGCAATAGGGGATGCAGAGGTAGCGGCCGCATCGGGGCCCTTGGGCCAGAGGGGCCCTCCCTCAACTACAGTATTAGCTCTCTATTGGTCCTGTACTCATAATAATCACTTCTATAGACACTTTGAATAGTGGTAATCATCAGCAAACTGTTCCCCATCCTCTTCCTGCACCTCTGACACTGTAGTTGCCATTGGCAGGTTTTGGTGTGCCATATCAAGGGTTATGTAGTGCTTGGAAGGCCCTTTGTAAAGCTTGCATTGGGGCCCACGGCTCCTTTGCTACGCCTTTGTACACTATATCCATTGTTATGTATATAGTTCTTGGGGGGGCCCAATGTAAAACTTGCATCAGGGCCCAGGGCTTCTTAGCTACGCCACTGAATCTGGCCCTATGTTCCTTCAGGCTTCAGATGTCCTCTTACCACTAACAATATTTAGTAAAAGGAAAATGCATGTTATCAAGGAAAAGCAGCATGAGAACAAATACGTTTTCATATCACAGTTTCTGAGGTCACATTCAAACTAGCAAAGCAATTACTTTTTTTGCTTTGTAAATAGGCCCTTTAGTTCTGTATATGAATATGAACCCTGTCATCACTAATATTTGTCACAAGGTGGCAGTAGGTTACTGCTTTTGCTGAAAGTCTTAACACCTACCCAGATAAAGGCATGTAGATTCTAAGAAATTCTAGGCTTTTTGTAGAGGGTTACATGGACAAGGCATACATGGAAAAGAAGATTTAGTTTGGATTTGGTTGCTGCATCCTACAGTAAACTATTGCTGAAAATTAGAACATGGATAATGCTACCAATATTTTACTATCAGCTTCTTTAACCTTAGCCTCACACTATCCCTTTCCTGCCTATGCCTAACACAGGGGCCTGGCCAAGGGAGAGGCTCAAGAGGCACTATTCCTAGTAGGCACAGAGCCTTGAGGGCAACCAGAGGTTCCCCCAGTGCTCCCGAGCACAGCAACTGCAGAGTTGAGAGAGGAGCGCTCACCTGTGCAGGTTCCCTTGCAGGCTGGCTATACTTGTGGTGGTGGTGGGGACTCTGGCTACGTCCCCGGGACGCCCATGATGCCAGGTGACGCCACTTCCTCAAGCGGCACCAGCATCAGGGCAGCATTCCCCCCACCCCAGCCCCACCCCACCTCCTAGGTGCCCCCTCCGGTGCTCCCCTCCATGCAGAACAGCAGCGGCAAGGCACTTACATGATGTCCAGCTGCCGGCAGGTCTCCCCTTTGATGTGGCTGCAGCCGACAGCAGGTCTCCCTTTTGAAGTGCCTGCAGCCGTCTTGTTTCTGCTGCAGGAAGTAGATGAGTGGCAGTACCGGCTACGAAGGGCAGATCACGGGGAGACCCGGCATCTGCAGGCACATCAAAGCGAACAACTGCCCACACCCTTTCTTCTGCTATGCGAGTGGTGATCAATGGGGGGGGGGGGGGGGGGGCACCCTCAAGTTTGCCTCAGGTGGCGAAAAGTCTAGAGCCAGCCCTGTCTGGCTATCTATACTTAGGGGAGATTTTGGCTACGTATACATAGGGGGAGCTCTGGCTACATATACTTGGGGGGGGGGGGGGGCACTCAGGTTACCTATACTAAAGGGGGATTCTGGCTACCTATACTTAGGGGGGACTTTGGCTGCATATACTTAGGGGGAACTCTGGCTATCTGTACTTAGGGGGGATTCTGGTTACCTATACTTAGGGGGATTCAGGCTACTTATACTCAGGGGGGACTCTAGCTACCTATACTTAGGAGGGACTTTGGTTGCCTATACTTAGGGGGGACTTTGGCTGCATATACTTAGGGGGGACTCTGGCTACCTATACTTAAGGGGGACGTAAGGCTTTCTATACTGAGTGAGAAATCAACGTGACCTGCAAATCCTCTTGTACTAAGACTTTCTGAATTTGTAAATGCCAAAATTCATCTGGTGGCAGAATTCTCAGGTGCGGAATTTCTATATGTCAGAATTTTCAGGTGTTAAAATCCTTTGGTGATAGAATTATAGGTGCTAATTTCTATGTTTCAAAATTTCTGGTGCTGAATATCTGAATGCCAAAATTCTCTGGTCCTGAATTTCTAGGTGCCAGAATTTTCAGGTAGGTCATAGGTGCCAAAACTCCCTGGTGCCAAACCTCTATTCCTAATTTATTTTTAGAATTCTAGGTGTCAGAATATCTAGGGGCCAAAAATCTCTCGTGCAGAATTTCTAGTTTCCAGAATTTGGCACCTATTCAGCGCCTAAAAATTTTACCACCTAGAAATTTGGCAACAGAGAATTTTGGTAAATAGACATATGGCACCTGAGAATTCTGGTAACTGAGATTCTTCGTCTCTTGGAATGTGACAACAGCGAATTCTGGCAGCAGGGAATTTTGGCACAAAGAAATGCAGCACCTACAATTCTAGCACAGAATTCCAAGTACAAGGATTCTCACGTGCAGTTTCCTATGTGCCAGAACTGTAGTGCTGAATTTATAGGTGCCAAAATTCTCTGCTGCCAGAATTCTAAAGAAACCAAATTTCTAGGTGCCAAAATGATTTGCTGCCACAATTCTCATGTGCCAAATTTCTAGGTGTCCAATTTTTCTGCAGGCAGAATTCTAGGTGGCGGATTTCTTGGCTGCCAGAATTCTAGATGCTGAAATTTTCAGCTGCTGAATTTTTATATGCCAAATTTCTATGTGCCACAATTCTCTGGTGCTGAATCTTTAGGAGTCAGAATTTGCATTTTAAAGGGACACTTAAGTAAAAAAAAAAAAGAGTTTTACTCACCTGGGGCTTCCAATAGCCCGCTGCAGCTGTCCGGTGCCCTTGCCGTCTCCCTCCGATCCTCCTGGCCCCGCCGGCAGCCACTTCCTGTTTCGGTGACAGGAGCTGACAGGCTGGGGACGCGAGTGATTCTTCGCGTTCCTGGCCACAATAGCGCCATCTATGCTGCTATAGCATAGATCATATACCATATAGCAGCATAGAGGGTGCTAATGTGTCTGGGAACGCGAAGAATCACTCGCGTCCCCAGCCTGTCAGCTCCTGTCACCGAAACAGGAAGTGGCTGCCGGTGGGGCCAGGAGGATCGGAGAGACACGGCGAGGGCACCGATCAGCTGCAGCGGGCTATTGGAAGCCCTAGGTGAGTAAAACTCATTTTTTTTGTTTGACTTAAGTGTCCCTTTAAAGAAAATCCTAGCAATAATTTCAACCCAGGCATGCCTAGTACTACTAACCTTCTATTTCTAACAATGGGGTGTATATCTCCCACAAATGAATACACCTTACTCAAAATGTATTTCTCGTTATCCATCTTATCTGACTTAAGTTATAAAAATGCTGTTATACAAGTATAACGCAATAAATTGGAATATCCTCAAAAAGTTAATTTCACCAATTTAATGAAAAAAATAGAAAGTCTTATACAGTATCTCACATTTATTACACATACAGAAGAGCGATATATTTCAAGTGCAAATTTTTTAATGTATTTTCCTGATTATTGTTTATAGCCAATGAAAACCCAAAATTTAGAAAAAAGTGCACAAGCAACAGGGATAACCACAGCCTTGAGAGGATTGTGAAGCATGGCCCACTAATGAATCTGGGGCAGATTCACAAAGAGTGGACTACAGCTGGAGTCAGTGCTCCAAGATCCAACACACTGACATGAGCTACAACCAGGCATTTGAAGAGAGAGGGGCTCTGGGTGCCCCCCATTTTTATTGAATGAAAAGGCCCCTTTGGCCACCAAAAAGAAGCTGTGCCCGGTCTGTAGCCAAGCATGTGAGCACTGTAAGGAAGCAGCTCCCTCGCCAGCACCCACAATGACCTTTCTCTCCCCCAACATGCACTGCAACCTCTCCGTTCCCCATCAGCACCCACACTTACCTCTCTCTCTCCCCCAGCACCCACCCTGACCCTTCACTCCCCAAGCAGCACCTCTCCTGTACCCAGTAGCACCCACAGTGACCTTCTTCCCCCCACCCCCCAGTAGCACCTACAGTGACCTCTCCCATTCCCAGCACCTACAGTGACCTCTCCAATTCCCAGCATCCACAGTGACCTCTCCCTTTCCCAGCAGAATACACAATGGCCTCTCCCTCCCCCTGCACCCACAGTGACCCCCCCCCCCCCCATGACAAGAACCCACACCCATTCCCTCTACACCTGGCACCCAGTACTTTCACCCACATGATACCCAGTACCTGCATCCAGCTTTGACATGGCATCCAGTACTTCCACCTGCACTCAGCCTCCACATGTACCCACTATCTGCACCAAGCGCCCACATACAATACATAGTTACGTAGTTATTTTGGTTGAGAAAAGACACACGTCCATCAAGTTCAACCAGTGTAAAGTACAACACCAGCCTGCTCCCTCACATATCCCTGTTGATCCAGAGGAAGGAGAAAAAACCCTTACAAGGCATGGTCCAATTAGCCCCAAAAGGGAAAAATTCCTTCCCGACTCCAGATGGCAATCAGATAAAATCCCTGAATCAACATCATTAGGCATTACCTAGTAATTGTAACCATGGATGTCTTTCAACGCAAGGAAAGCATCTAAGCCCCCTTTAAATGCAGGTATAGAGTTTGCCAACGACTTCCTGTGGCAATGCATTCCACATCTTAATCACTCTTACTGTAAAGAACCCTTTCCTAAATAAATGGCTAAAACGTTTTTCCTGCATGCGCAGATCATGTCCTCTAGTCCTTTGAGAAGGCCTAGGGACAAAAAGCTCATCCGCCAAGCTATTATATTGCCCTCTGATGTGTTTATGCATGTTTATTAGATCCCCTCTAAGGCGTCTTTTCTCTAGACTAAATAAACCTAGTTTGTAATATATAATAGCAAATATATCGGCGCCAAGGGACAATGGAACTGCCGCTGAGAAGAACAATGTCCAAAAGTTCAGAAGTCAGGCATACATCAAAGGTCAGCGCAGGTTTAGAAAGTCATTATTATGTAGGGAATGGTAAATTCTTCACCACAATATATCAAATGCTCAGAGGTAGGTATCCGCCAAACATCAAAACTAGGCTTACCAGCTCCCAACAACCCACATTATAAGGTTGTAAAATGGCTCAGGTCACAGATAACGTCCAGGGAACATTAGACGTAGTGAAGATCCAGTGGACATCCGTATGGAGGTAAAGTTTCAGGAATTTATATAGGAAAACAAAAACGGCAATATCTAAGCGTAACCCGTTTATTTAGATAAAATTTCTTTAAAAGGCAGTAGATATAAAAACAATAACTCACATACGGGGCCCATAACCAGGGAACCCCGGAAGATTAGCGCGCATGTAATGGTCAATCGTAGATCAATAGACAATGGTGCCGCCTGTTACCTTCCCTAAATATATATATATAAATAAACCCAGTTTATCTAACCTTTCTTGGTAAATAAGACCTTCCATCCCACGTATCAATTTTGTTGCTCGTCTCTGCACCTGCTCTAAAACTGCAATATCTTTCCTGTAATGTGGTGCCCAGAACTGAATTCCATATTCCAGATCTGGCCTTACTAGAGAGTTAAACAGGGGCAATATTATGCTAGCATCTCAAGTTTTTGTTTCCCTTTTAATGCATCCAAAAATTTTGTTAGCTTTATGTAACGATTGTGGAATTCTTTCCGTGGTCAGCGCACAGGATGTGCGCTGACACAGCGGAAATCCTCCACAAGCATATAATCTGAGAGAACCCAGCAAAAGGTGCAATGCACCTGTAGAGGGGAATTCCTGTCGGCAGGTGGAGCCGTGGAGGGCAGAGGAACAGATCCTCTGCACAGCCACAGATGGCAGATAGGAATTGTACGAGGAGAAGCAATGCAGGGCAAGATAGCCCTTAAAGAGAGAGAGCACAGCGACAGGGTGTATGTGTGTCCACCAATATAGTTGCCATCCAGCGACGATGAACACACAACCGTGAAGATCAGGTGAGAAAGCAATCGCAAGAGATGGCGATTGCTAACAGCGACACAAGACTGAATAAGCACAGAGAAGGGATGTATGTATGTCCACCAATCTCGTCGCCAACCTGCGACGGCGAACACACAACAGTGAAAACCAAGTGAGAATGCAATCGCAAGAGAAGCGATTGCGAATGAGAATGAGCACAGGGACAGAATGTATGTGTGTGCACCAATCTAGTCGCCAACCCGCGACGGTGCACACACAACAGCAGAAACAAAGTAGGAACGCAATCGCGAGAGAGGAGATTGCCAGAAGTGACACAAGACTTGAGCAAGACAGAGCACGAGAGTAGCAAAGGCACAGCAAACAATGAGAAGATAAGGAAAATAACAAACGCTAGCTAAACGCGAACACCGCACTCATTCGCAACAGCGAACGCGTTTACGGCGCGGACTCCGCACGATAAGCGCAACAGAGACAAGCACGCCACCCTAACTAACCAACGCCACACAAACACGAAATAGAGAACGCGAACGCTTGCTTAACGGTTACCCCACTGAGTCTACAGCAAGCGTTCGTATCAGACAAGACAGAGAGAAGGAGCAGCCAGCAGCAACCACAGCTCTGGTCTACACTCCCAGACAGAGTTCAAAAGAAACCACCGCTGCTACCGCTAGAGCGAGTGCGATCCAGACAGACAAACGAACAGAAACAGGAATAGGTCAGATAAGATCCACCACTCTTCCGCCAGAGCGAATGCGATCTAGGTTCAGGGACAGGACAGGAAGGATCCACTGCTCTTTCCGCCAGAGCGAGTGTGAACCAAGTAAGGAAACAGCGTTAGCAGGATCCACTGCTCTTTTCCCCAGAGCAAGTGTGATCCAAGTACAGAAACAGGCTAGCAGGATCCACTGCTCTTTCCGCCAGAGCAAGTGCGATCCAAGTACAGAAACAGACTAGCAGGATCCACTGCTCTTTCCACCAGAGCAAGTGTGATCCAAGTACAGAAACAGAGCTTAGCAGGATCCACTTTTCTTTCCGCCAGTGCAAGTGCGATCCAAGTACAGAAACAGAGCTTAGTAGGATCCACTGCTCTTTCCGCCAGAGCAAGTGTGATCCAGGTTCTGAAGCAAATGATTCACCATCGCCACATGCCTAATGCAGTCCCCAGGAATACTCTAAGATAATCTTTAGCAAACAATAGCAAGGCTGACACTCCAGGAGTGTTTCAACAGTAACAAACCATGACCAGCGAAGGACTATGGGATCACATGGTATTTATGCTGCAAGCCTTCAAGGGAGGCGACTAGGGAATTTGCATAATTGCAAATTCCTCAGCAGAGCAGGTCTGAAGCTTGCAAAGCAAAGACAGGTCTCTTATCCAGAGACCTGCACCCCACAGAGTCAAGGAATGGTCAAACAGCTGTCTGCCTGTGCAGCCAGCTGAGCGGATCATTACACTTTAGCTGCAGCGGCTTGGCATTGAGTACGATTATTTAACTTGTTGTCGATGAGTACTCCTAAGGCCCGGTTCACATTAGCGGTCGCCGTCCGGAATCGCCGTGCCGGAGCCGGACCGCATGCGGAACGGACGGAACGGACGCACGGCATAGCAATGAAAGTCTATGCGTCTGTTCACATGCGTCCGTTTCGTCCGGACCGGAGCCGGACCGGATTCGGACTCCGGCATAAGATCCAACATGCGCTATTTTTTGGTCCGGCTCCTCCGGCAGACGTATCCGGAGCGGAGCCGGACTGTTGCATCCGGCCAATACAAACCAATGAGAACCGGAGAGCGCACAACACACTGGCTATAAAAACCGGACGTTCTACCCCACTTCCTATGCTTTTTCTAGTGGCCATTTTGGATGGGGACCACATGGGCCCAGCGTTCACAGAGTGGAGCAGCAGGGATTTCATCCTGGAGCTCTTTGGCAGCAACATGTCTGATGATATGTCTGATAACGAGGAGGTGAGGCCTTCTCCCCACATAGTAGTAGGTGAACAACAGGAAGGAGAGAATTCCCAGGTACGAGTAAAAAATGACTGGATCCATGGTCCCAACTGCAGTCTCTGTATCCACGGATGGTCTCCACACGTCCACCTGTCTCCAACAATCACCCCAGAGCTTCTGCTGACCTCCCAGACCCCAGGTATTTACAGGTTGTTATCTCTTTAAGAAACCGGATCCGGACCGCAACCGTGTTCATACCGCACGAAAGACGGATGCAAACGGACCGGATCGGACCTGATCCGGATAGGAACCGTACGGATTAGGTCCGGTCCGGATCCGGTGCGGTCCGGACATCCATTCCGGTTTTTACAAAACCGCAAGTGTGAACGGGGCCTAAGTCCTTCTCCAAGTTTGATGTCCCCAACTGTATCCCATTTATTTTGTATGGTGCTAGATCATTGGTACGACCAAAATGCATGACTTTACATTTTTCAACATTGAATTTCATCTGCCATGTATGTGCCCATATAGCCATCCTATCCAGATACTGTTGCAATATGACACTATCTTCCTGAGAGTTGATGATTCTGCAGTAACATTTGTAAAGCGCTTTTCTCCCATAGGACTCAAAGTGCATAGATATGTTTCAGATCAATACCGGGTTGAACCTGAACCCAGAATCCACATGGCACTGAGTACCTGCATTTATTATTATTAGTATTGATTTATAAAGCGCCAACATATTCCGTGGCACTGTACAAAGTAAGAAACAAACATGGGGCACATAATACAGACAATGGTGTACACTAATATACAAGATACATAATTAGTGACAAAATACAAAAAATGATACAGCATACAGAATACAAAATACAGAAGTGGTAATGACAGTGATAAAAATAACATGATGAATAAAATGTATAATGATTTCCAAGACACAAAACGGGGAGAGAGCCCTGCCCTTGCGAGCTCACAATCTAAAGGGAATGGGGGGAAACAAGAGGAGGGGTAGTATACGATAAAATATATAAAGGCAGTGTGTTTTAGGATACCTAGTAGGAGTGCAATTTGGTCTTAGGACAAAGTGAAGTGGCTTAACCACTTGAGGACCGTGGGCTTTATCCCCTTTAAGGACCAGACCCTTTTTTTCCATTCAGACCACTGCAGCTTTCACGGTTTATTGCTCGCTCATACAACCTACGACCTAAATGAATTTTGGCTCCTTTTCTTGTCACTAATAAAGCTTTCTTTTGGTGCTATTTGATTGCTGCTGCGATTTTTACTTTTTCTTATATTCATCAAAAAAGACATGAATTTTGTCAAAAAAATGATTTTTTTTAACTTTCTGTGCTGACATTTTTCAAATAAAGTAAAATTTCTGTATACATGCAGCACGAAAAATGTGGACAAACATGTTTTTGATAAAAAAAAAACCCATTCAGCCTATATTTATTGGTTTGGGTAAAAGTTATAGCGTTTACAAACTATGGTGCAAAAAGTGAATTTTCCCATTTTCAAGCATCTCTGACTTTTCTGACCCCCTGTCATGTTTCATGAGGGGCTAGAATTCCAGGATAGTATAAATACCCCCCAAATGACCCCATTTTGGAAAGAAGACATCCCAAAGTATTCACTGAGAGGCATAGTGAGTTCATAGAAGATATTATTTTTTGTCACAAGTTAGCGGAAAATGACACTTTGTGACAAGAAAAAAAAAAGTTTCCATTTCTGCTAACTTGTGACAAAAAAAAATGAAATCTGCCATGGACTCACCATGCCCCTCTCTGAATACCTTGAAGTGTCTACTTTCCAAAATGGGGTCATTTGTGGGGTGTGTTTACTGTCGTGGCATTTTGGGGGGTGCTAATTTGTAAGCACCCCTGTAAAGCCTAAAAGTGCTCATTGGACTTTGGGCCCCTTAGTGCAGTTAGGCTGCAAAAAAGTGCCACACATGTGGTATTGCCGTACTCAGGAGAAGTAGTATAATGTGTTTTGGGGTGTATTTTTACACATACCCATGCTGGGTGGGAGAAATATCTCTGTAAATGACAATTGTTTGATTGTTTTTACACACAATTGTCCATTTACAGAGATATTTCTCCCACTCAGCATGAGTATGTGTAAAAATACACCCCAAAACACATTATACTACTTCTCCTGAGTACGGCGATACCACATGTGTGGCACTTGTTTGCACCCTAACTGCGCTAAGGGGCCCAAAGTCCAATGAGTACCTTTAGGATTTCACAGGTCATTTTTGTTTCAAGACTACTCCTCACGGTTTAGGGCCCCTAAAATGCCAGGGCAGTATAGGAACCCCACAAGTGACCCCATTTTAGAAAGAAGACACCCCAAGGTATTCCGTTAGGAGTATGGCGAGTTCATAGAAGATTTTATTTTTTGTCACAAGTTAGCGGAAATTGATTTTAATTGTTTTTTTTTTCACAAAGTGTCATTTTCCGCTAATTTGTGACAAAAAATAAAATCTTCTATGAACTCACCCTATTCCTAACGGAATACCTTTGGGTGTCTTCTTTCTAGAATGGGGTAATTTGTGGGGTTCCTATACTGCCCTGGCATTTTAGGGGCCCTAAACCGTGAGGAGTAGTCTTGAAACCAAATGTCGCAAAATGACCTGTGAAATCCTAAAGGTACTCATTGGACTTTGGGCCCCTTAGTGCACTTAGGGTGTAAAAAAGTGCCACACATGTGGTACCGCCGTACTCAAGAGAAGTAGTATAATGTGTTTTGGGGTGTATTTTTACACATACCCATGCTGGGTGGGAGAAATATCTCTATAAATGACAATTGTTTGATTTTTTTTACACACAATTGTCCATTTACAGAGAGATTTCTCCCACTCAGCATGGGTATGTGTAAAAATACACCCCAAAACACATTATGATACTTCTCCTGAGTACGGCGGTACCACATGTGTGGCACTTTTTTGCACCATAACTGCGCTAAGGGGCCCAAAGTCCAATGAGTACCTTTAGGATTTCACAGGTCATTTTTGTTTCAAGACTACACCTCACGGTTTAGGGCCCCTAAAATGCCAGGGCAGTATAGGAACCCCACTATTGACCCCATTTTAGAAAGAAGACACCCCAAGGTATTCCGTTAGGAGTATGGTGAGTTCATAGAAGATTTTATTTTTTTTGTCACAAGTTAGCGGAAATTGATTTTGTTTTTTTTTCACAAAGTGTCATTTTCCGCTAACTTGTGACAAAAAATAAAATCTTCTATGAACTCACCATACTCCTAACAGAATACCTTGGGGTGTCTTCTTTCTGAAATGGGGTCATTAGTGGGGTTCCTATACTGCCCTGGCATTTTAGGGGCCCTAAACCGTGAGGAGTAGTCTTGAAACAAAAATGACCTGTGAAATCCTAAAGGTACTCATTGGACTTTGGGCCCCTTAGCGTACTTAGGGTGTAAAAAAGTGCCACACATGTGGAACCACCGTACTCAGGAGAAGTAGTATAATGTGTTTTGGGGTGTATTTTTACACATACCCATGCTGGGTGGGAGGAATCTCTCTGTAAATGACAATTGTTTGATTTTTTTTACACACAATTGTCCATTTACAGAGAGATTTCTCCCACCCAGCATGGGTATGTGTAAAAATACACCCCAAAACACATTATACTACTTTTCCTGAGTACGGCGGTACCACATGTGACACTTTTTTGCAGCCTAGGTGCGCTAAGGGGCCCAACGTCCTATTCACAGGTCATTTTGAGGCATTTGTTTTCTAGACTACTCCTCACGGTTTAGGGCCCCTAAAATGCCAGGGCAGTATAGGAACTCCACAAGTGACCCCATTTTAGAAAGAAGACACCCCAAGGTATTCCATTAGGTGTATGGCGAGTTCATAGAAGATTTTATTTTTTGTCACAAGTTAGTGAAAAATGACACTTTGTGAAAAAAAACCAATAAAAATCAATTTCCGCTAACTTTTGACAAAAAATAAAATCTTCTATGAACTTGTCATACACCTAACAGAATACATTGGGGTGTCTTTTTTTTCTAAAATAGGGTCACTTGTGGGGTTCCTTTACCGCCCTGGCATTTTACGGGCCCAAAACCGTGAGTAGTCTGGAAACCAAATGTCTCAAAATGACAGTTCAGGGGTATAAGCATCTGCAAATTTTGATGACAGGTTGTCTATGAGGGGGCGAATTTTGTGGAACCGGTCATAAGCAGGGTGGCCTTTTAGATGACAGGTTGTATTGGGCCTGATCTGATGGATAGGAGTGCTAGGGGGGTGACAGGAGGTGATTGATGGGTGTCTCAGGGGGTGGTTAGAGGGGAAAATAGATGCAATCAATGCACTGGGGAGGTGATCGGAAGGGGGTCTGAGGGGGATCTGAGGGTTTGGCCGAGTGATCAGGAGCCCACACGGGGCAAATTAGGGCCTGATCTGATGGGTAGGTGTGGTAGGGGGTGACAGGAGGTGATTGATGGGTGTCTCAAGGTGTGATTAGAGGGGGGAATAGATGCAAGCAATGCACTGGCGAGGTGATCAGGGCTGGGGTCTGAGGGCGTTCTGAGGGTGTGGGCGGGTGATTGAGTGCCCTAGGGGCAGATAGGGGTCTAATCTGATAGGTAGCAGTGACAGGGGGTGATTGATGGGTAATTAGTGGGTGTTTAGGGTAGAGAACAGATGTAAACACTGCACTTGGGAGGTGATCTGACGTCGGATCTGCGGGCGATCTATTGGTGTGGGTGGGTGATCAGATTGCCCGCAAGGGGCAGGTTTTGGGCTGATTGATGGGTGGCAGTGACAGGGGGTGATTGATGGGTGGCAGTGACAGGGGGTTTTTGATGGGTGATTGACAGGTGATCAGTGGGTTATTACAGGGAAGAACAGATGTAAATATTGCACTGGCGAATTGATAAGGGGGGGTCTGGGGGCAATCAGAGCGTGTAGGCGGGTGATTGGGTGCCCGCAAGGGGCAGATTAGGGTCTGATCTGATGGGTAACAGTGACAGGTGGTGATAGGGGGTGATTGATGGGTAATTAGTGGGTGTTTAGGGTAGAGAACAGGTGTAAACACTGCACTTGGGATATGATCTGACGTCGGATCTGCAGGCGATCTATTGGTGTGGGTGGGTGATCAGATTGCCCGCAAGGGGCAGGTTAGGGGCTGATTGATGGGTGGCAGTGACAGGGGGTGATTGATGGGTGATTGATGGGTGATTGACAGGTGATTGACAGGTGATTAGGGGGATAAATGCATACAGTACACAGGGGGGGGGGGGGTCTGGGGAGAATCTGAGGGGTGGGGGGTGATCAGGAGGGAGCAGGGGGCAGTTTAGGGAATTAAAAAAAATAGCGTTGACAGATAGTGACAGGGAGTGATTGATGGGTGATTAGGGGGGTGATTGGGTGCAAACAGTGGTCTGGGTGGGTCTGAGGGGTGCTGTGGGCGATCAGGGGGCAGGGGGGGGGAAATCAGTGTGCTTGGGTGCAGACTAGGGTGGCTGCAGCCTGCCCTGGTGGTCCCTCGGACACTGGCACCACCAGGGCAGGAGGCAGCCTGTATAATACACTTTGTATACATTACAAAGTGTATTATACACTTTGTGTGCGGCGATCCGGGTGCTAGTAACCCGCCGGCGCTTCCGAACGGCCGGCGGGTTACAGCACGAGGGGGCGGAGCCAGTCCCCGGCAGAGGATCGCGTCACGGATGACGCGATCGCTCCGCCCATGCCCCTACAAGGACCGCCGCCTCTGGGCATGAGCTGGTCCTTGTGGGATCCACTTTCCGGCCGCCCCTGTGCAGTGGGCGGTCGGTAAGTAGTTAAGGTAGCGCATATGCTTGTCGGAACAAATTCGTTTTTAGAGAGCGTTTAAAAGTAACAAAGGTTGGCAAGTGACGGATGTGTTGTGGGAGGGGACTCCAGAGAAGGGGTGAAGCGCGTGCAAAATCTTGTAAGCGTGAATGTGAGGAGGTGATTCTAGAGGAGGACAACAGAAGATCGTGTGCAGATCTGAGATTGCGATTGGGTTTGTATCTGGAAATTAGTGAGGATATGTACCGGGGAGAGAGATTGTGGAGAGCTTTGTAGATTAGGGTTAGGAGTTTGAACTGGATCCTATGGTTAATTGGCAGCCAGTGAAGAGCTAGACAGAGAGGGTCAGCTGAGGAAGATCGAGAAGAAAGATGAATGAGACGAGCAGCTGAGTTCATTCAACACTCACATAATGACCAATATTCCCCATAATCAGCACCAACAGCCACATGGCACCCAGTAATCTCATCTCACCAAGTTTTCTCCATAGTTAGTACTCAGCCCCCCATACTTAGCAACTTGCTCCCATATGGCACCAGTAACCAGCACCCACCTATGCCAGCAACCACATGGCACCAAATAACCTTCAGGGCCTACAACTAGTACCCAACCATTTTCTGTACCCACATAGAAGCCAGTACCTAGCCATTATGCACCTAGTACCCTTCCATGGCCTTCACCCACATAGCACCCGGCCAGTACCCACACATGGTCCGAACCTATTGGACATCCAGTACCCATCCATGGTGCACATCCAGAACCCACATGGCACTCACTACCCACTCATGTCTTATCAACAGCACCTACATGGGCCTTGTACCCACTCTTGGCCTTTACCCTGCACTCACATAGCACCCTGTACCAATTAGCACTCACATGGCACCCACTACTGTTTAGCACCATCTGCTGCTCAGTCAGCACCCAATACTGCTTAGCACCCACAGCAAATTAACACTCAATACTACTTAGCATCCATCACCAGGGTCGCCCTTTGGGCTCACATACACATGTACTCTAGAAATTTTGCATGATCATGGTAGGGAATAGATTGTGAGCACATCTGAGGACAATCTCCAATAGGGATATGTCCACATGCGGTGCACGCAGCAAAAATAAATGGGTGTCACCATGCACTGGAACATGGGCGTGGTCATGATGGGTCATGGGCAAAAAAACCCCACAAAAATAAGTAGTGGTGTTATTCACAGAGATTAGGTCCGACCAGATACATTTTAGATAAAATAATCAAGTAGTTACATGCCTCATGATAATTCATCAAGTAGTCAAATGGCAGCAGATTTCCAGACAAAATGCAATCAGATTGGCAGCAGATATCCCCACAAAATGCAATCAGATTGGCGGCAGATATCCCCACAAAATGCAGTCAGATTGGCGGCAGATTTCCCCACAAAATGCAATCAGATTGGCGGCACATATCCCCACAAAATCAGATCACCGGCAGATTTCCCCACAAAATGCATTCAGATTGGTTGCAGATTTCCCCACAAAATGCAATCAGATTGGCGGAAGATTTCCCCACAATATGCATTCAGATTGGCGGCAGATTTCTCCACAAAATGCAATCAGATTTCCTCACAAAATGCAATCAGATTGGCGACAGATTTCCCCACAAAATGCATTCAGATTGGCGGCAGATTTCTCCACAAAATGCAATCAGATTTCCCCACAAACTGCAATCAGATTGGTGGCAGATTCCCCCACAAAATGCAATCAGATTGGCGACAGATTTCCCCACAATATGCATTCAGATTGGCGGCAGATTTCTCCACAAAATGCAATCACATTTCTCCACAAAATGCAATCAGATTGGCAACAGATTTCCCCACAAAATGCAATTAGATTGGCGGCAGATTTCCCCACAAAATGCATTCAGATTGGTGGCAGATTTCTCCACAAAATGCAATCAGATTTCCCCACAAAATGCATTCAGATTGGTGGCAGATTTCTCCACAAAATGCAATCAGTTTTCCCCACAAAATGCACTGTTCAAGCGATCATTCAGAAATGGAAGGCGTATGGCACAACTGTAAACCTACCAAGACAAGGCCATCCACCTAAACTCACAGGCCAAAACAAGGAGAGTGCTGATCAGAAATGCAGTCAAGAGGCCCATGGTGACTTTGGACGAGCTGCAGAGATCTACAGCTCAGGTGGGAGACTCTGTCCATAGGACAACTATTAGTCATGCAATGCACAAAGTTAGCCTTTATGGAAGAGTGGCAAGAAGAAAGGCATTGTTAACAGAAAGCATAAGAAGTCCCGTTTGCAGTTTGCCACAAGCCATGTGGGGAACACAGCAACCATGTGGAAGAAGGTGCTCTGGTCAGATGAGACCAAAATTGAACTTTTTGGCCAAAATGCAAAACGCTATGTGTGGTGGAAAACTAACACTACACATCATTCTGAACACACCATCCCCACTGTCAAATATGGTGGTGGCAGCATGCTCGGGGGGTGCATCTCTTCAGCGGGGACAGGGAAGCTTGGAGACTACAAAAGACTGGGCGGAGGTTCACCTTCCAGCAGGACAATGACCCTAAACATAAAGGATGAAGGAAGGTCCGCACAATGTCTCTGCATAAGTGTCAATAAGTTTATTCAGGACATATCCAGATCTACAGAAAAGCACTTGACTTACATGTTTCGGACATAAAGTCCTTAATCATAGTCATTCTACAGCCCTCTGTGTGAGATTAAAAAAGGAGGGGAGTGGGGCAGTGAAAGGCGGGGTATGGACCAACCCACCAAAATGGGGGAGGAACGAAATATATCACATCCCACCAAACACTGCCGCCTCTCTAAAACACTTTAAAAATATATACAACAACAGAGTTTAAAACAGAAAGAGCAAGAAACCGAGGAGCAAAGCACAAACTATGTAAAATATATGGTAATAAATGCACATTTTGATTAACTATCGCAAATACCACGAATACAAGCAGGACAAAGGGGGGGGGGGGAGGGTAGGGGGAAGGGTGTATGTGGGAAAGGGGGGGGGGAGGGAGGGAAGGAAAAGAGGGAGTGGGGAAAAGGGGAAAGAGGGGATAAAAAGGGAGGGGAAGGAGGAAGAGGTCACATACACCCTTAACCCTCCCCCCCCTTTGTCCTGCTTGTATTCGTGGTATTTGCGATAGTTAATCAAAATCACACCACAACCGCCGGCTGGCGCCTCGATCCTTTTTTCACCTCCGCTGCCTGCCGGGACACAAGGGGGGGGTATCCCGGGACAGCGGGACCCCTCCCCCAACCCGTGACCGTCCCAACGAAAACGGGACGGTTGGGGCCCCTGGATGTATGTACTAGGCCAGGCCCAGATTTACATCACAGAAGCCTATAGGCACAGATGTTCTTTGCCTTCCACAAACCCCCACCAAACTGCACTACAAGTGTGCCAGTGTCCCAGCTGTTACTTCTCCCTTACTTCCCCTGCCTGGTGTAGGTAGCCACAGGTGTTCCTTAGCCTCCCTGGCAGTATGATTATTTCCGGATTTTAGGGTCTTTTTAAAATGTTTCAGACCCTAAAATCTGAAAAAAATCATGCTGCCAGAGTCTCTGCAGAAGCCCCAGCACTCACTCACCTCCCTGGTAGGGATGATCGGAAAGAGCTCCTTTTTCTCTTGGATATATCATAATGGTACATCCTAGGCTGGCTTCAGCATGTACCATTGTAGTGTGTCGTGTTGGTGGTATAATGGTTAGGATAGCAGCCTACCAAGCACTAGACCTGGGTTTGATTCCTGGCCAATGTATGTAAGCTGGCTTTTGAAATCCTACAATTCCCTAAGCAAACTCATTTTTCTCTTGAATATATCACAATGGTACATGCTAGGCTAGGCTGGCTTCAGCATGTAGCATTGTAGTGTGTTGTGTTGGTGGTATAATGGTTAGGATAGCAGCCTACCAAGCACTAGACCTGGGTTCGATTCCCGGCCAATGTATGTAAGCTGGCTTTTGAAATCCTACAATTCCCTAAGCAAGCTCATTTTTCTCTTGGATGTATCACAATGGTACATGCTAGGCTGGCTTCAGCATGTAGCATTGTAGTGTGTTGTGTTGGTGGTATAATGGTTAGGATAGCAGCCTACAGAGCGGTAGGCCTGGGTTTGATTCCTGGTCAATGTATGTGGGTTGGCTTTCGACATCCTACAAATCCCTAAGCAAGCTCATTTTTCTCTTCGATATATCATAATGCTACGTGCTAGGCTGGCTTCAGCATGTAGTGTTGGTGGTGGCATAGTGGTGAAGAGAGCTGCCTACCAAGCACTAGACCTGGGTTTGATTCCCGGCCAAGGTATGTAAGCTGGCTTTTGAAATCCTACAATTTCCAGGAAGACAAGACCCTCCTCCCTCCGGGTCTAGTCTGTCGAGTAGAAATTTTTCTTATTAGGCAGAAATAAGTTCGGTGGGAAAAAAAATTTGCATTCCGTAAAATTCATATTTTTCCACGGAAATTGCGCCATTGTGATATAGCAATTGTGACGGAACGGAATCATCAAATTCCGGCCGGAATCCTGGAATTTTTAATTCCGCGGAATCCAGCGACCATCCCTACTCCCTGGGCTCCAGCGCTGCAATTTTACCTCCTTCCTCCGGGTGGTGCTGTAATTCTGTAGTGAGATCGATGATGGCGCTGTAACCAGAGTGATTCAGAGCCTCGGAGGACAGGAAGGAGAATGGCTACCGACATCAGGATCCTTCGGGAGGTGAGTAAAATGCCCGCTGTGCACTATACTCTGTTTTGAGCTCCCAGTGACTAGCTCAAGCTACACTCGGGATTACCACCAGGGAGGTTACTATTGAGTGTATCTCTGGCTACCTAGTACTAAGTAGCTAGAGGTTCCCACAGGTATTAAGTAGCTAGAGGTTCCCCCGAATGAAGGGAGATCTCGTCAGTGGAATGCCGAAAGCCATGTGAATAACTTCTCATGTATGTTCCACTTGGGGCATAGGGAAGGAGGGAGGCAGTCGAAGAGGGGAATGAGCTGCCTTTCCTTCATCAGGCGCCTGTAGGCACATGCCTAGTGCCTACAGTGCCTTATGGTAAATCTGGCCCTGTACAAGGCTTTCAAGCTGTAGTACAAAAGCTGCTCTGCTGCCTGGACTGGTGACAGGCTACAATACATGACAAATCCATGCCATTTCTGCAGGGCTGTTTCAAGCAACAATTGGGCCCTAGGGCAAAATTAGCCTGGGGGCCCCTCAACAGATACCCTCCCCGACCAAAAAGCGCCATTAGAGACCCTTTGTTGCAGCCAAATTTCCCTCCTGGGCCCCTGAGCTGGCTGCTGACCCTCCCCCAATCACCTCCCAACTTAACAGACTGTGCAGAGTCCCTGGGGAGCAACAGTTAAGATGGGGAGGGACACCTTGGGGGCCCCTACAGGCTCTGGGGCCCTGGGGCAATTGCCCATTTTTTCCTATGGTAGCTCCGGCCCTGCATTTCTGCTGGTGTGATCTAGTCATTACAGCTGGAGATCCTTAGCTGCTTCAGGTCTCTCTCTATTGTATGTTTCATAGGGAGCTGGGAAAAAAGGGCGCATGCCGCTAGTGGACAAAAAGGGCGCCGCCATTCACTCCCATAATAAATAGCGTTTAATGGGCGCCGGGTAGGAAAAAAGGGCGCCGGAGCTAAATAAAGTTTATAAACGGCGCCAGGAGCTAAATAAAGTTTACAAACGGCGCCCGGAGCTGTTTAATGATTTATAACTGAACTTGTGGTGATTTACGTTTATAAAATGCACCCGTGCCGAATAACGTTTATGAAAATACTAAACATATTTATCTTATTTAAATAATTAAAACATTATTTAAAGTTTTATCCCTTACTGTTTGTAAAACATTATTATTCACAAAATAAAGCGATCAGTACGTAACGTAAATTGCAAAATATTTTTTTAATCCACAATTAGTAAAACATAATTATCCACATAATAAAGGGGGGTCTTAGGTTTAGGCACCAACAGGGGGGTCTTAGGTTTAGGCACCAACAGGGGGTCTTAGGTTTAGGCATTAACAGGGGGGTCTTAGGTTTAGGCACCAACAGGGGGTCTTAGGTTTAGGCATTAACAGGGGGGTCTTAGGTTTAGGCACCAACAGGGGGGGTCTTAGGTTTAGGCATTAACAGGGGGGTCTTAGGTTTAGGCATTAACAGGGGGGTCTTAGGTTTAGGCACCAACAGGGGGGTCTTAGGTTTAGGCACCAACAGGGGGGTCTTAGGTTTAGGCACCAAGACAGGGGTCTAGGGGTTAGGGGTAGGTACAGGGAGGGTTACTTAGGCACCAACAGGGGGGTCTTAGGTTTAGGCACCAACAGGGGGGTCTTAGGTTTAGGCACCAACAGGGGGGTCTTAGGTTTAGGCACCAACAGGGGGGTCTTAGGTTTAGGCACCAACAGGGGGGTCTTAGGTTTAGGCACCAACAGGGGGGTCTTAGGTTTAGGCACCAACAGGGGGGTCTTAGGTTTAGGCACCAACAGGGGGGTCTTAGGTTTAGGCACCAACAGGGGGGTCTTAGGTTTAGGCACCAACAGGGGGGTCTAGGGGTTAGGGGTAGGTACAGGGAGGGTTACTTAGGCACCAACAGGGGGGGTCTTAGGTTTAGGCACCAACAGGGGGGTCTTAGGTTTAGGCACCAACAGGGGGGTCTTAGGTTTAGGCACCAACAGGGGGGTCTTAGGTTTAGGCACCAACAGGGGGGTCTAGGGGTTAGGGGTAGGTACAGGGAGGGTTACTTAGGCACCAACAGGGGGGGTCTTAGGTTTAGGCACCAACAGGGGGGTCTTAGGTTTAGGCACCAACAGGGGAGTCTAGGGGTTAGGGATAGGTACAGGTAGGGTTCTGTGTAAGAGTAGGCTTAGGTATAGTTTTAGTAAAATTTTAGTAATAATTACTAATGTATTACAACACTTATTACGAACGTAGTTATATTTATATCATCTTTATAAACAATATTTTCAGATTTTATTATAAGAACAAACCATAAATGACGGTTATTCACAATAATATACAATTATAACAATTAAACATATATTATTGGTTTTTTTATAAACGTAATTATAAGTTTAACTTTTGAAACAGGGAAGATTAACGTTTTCACAATTTCCGATTTCATAAACATTATTTAATGATTTATAATTTTGTTAAACATTATTTGTAAACGAAATATAGCACACTATATTTATAAACCCTATTAATGATTAATTATTATTTAGAGTTTACACCCTGCGCCCTTTTTGTCCAGGCGCCCTTTTTGTACGTACGCGTTTCATAGGCCTCTCCTTTACAATAACCCTATCCTCACACAGTGCTAAAATAACACGCCTGACCACCTAAACTGGCGCATTTACCTTATTTGCACCGGAAATATCGGGCGAACGAGACCTGGAGTTGCCGTGCCAGGATAAACAGCTTTGCATGTGAACTGATGTTATGTAAGTACGTTGCCAGTTGCATCTGACAGCAGTGCGCTTCTGTCTGCTTTTTGGTTTATACACTCATCTGAGTATTGTACCAAGTTAGTTATCAGTAAAAGCATGCAAGTTTTTTTAGGTCTTTTTTTTAGTTGCAGTAATGTGTGGTACATTGTGGGGTCTTTCAGCATAGTAGTAGCTGTAGAGTATTGTACTGTGTTAGCCATCAGTAAATGCATACAGGATTTGAGTCTGGGGAAGGCTGAATAGCAGAAAGCTTACACTTATTCTTTTAAAGAAGAACTGAAGTGAGAGTTTTATGGAGGCAGCCATATTTATTTCCTTTTAAGCAATACCAGTTGCCTGGCTGCCCTGATGATCCTCTGCCTTTAATACTTTACCATCTCCATGTAGTATGAGAGCTTACCTACACAATCTGTTCACAGTGGCATAGCTAAGGAGCTGTGGGCCCGATGCAAGTTTTACAATGGGGACCCCCAAGCACTCTATACATAACAATTGATACGGGGCACCAAAACCTGCCAATGGCAACTACAGTGTCAGAGGTGCAAGAAGGGGATGGAGAACAGTTAATGATTACCACTATTCAAAGTATCTATAGAAGTGATTATTATGAGCACAGGACCAATAGAGAGCTAATACTGTAGTTGAGGGAGGACCCTTCGGGGCCCCTCTGGCCCAAGGGCCCCGATGCAGTCGCAATTTCTGCAACCCCTATTGCTACGCTGTTCATAGTATTCAAAATCTGTTAACACCCATACCACAGGGAGGTGGGAAAATTGGGAAATCATTAGCCAATTAAAATTGAAGATGTGTACAAACTTCCAACTTCAATTGGCCAATGACTGGCCAATTTTACCACCTCCACATAGAATGAGAGCTTACCTATACAATGTGTTCATAGTATTTTAAATCTGTTGGCCCTCACCCCATATGCAGGAGGTAAAATTGGTCAGTCATTGGCCAATCAAAATAGGATGCATGTACCAGGCTTAAAGAGTACCCGAGGCGGTGGGGGGTGGAGATGGGACACAGAGGCATTTTACCTGTTGCAGGACATGCCGCTCTCTCTCTCCCCCCCCCCCCCCCCCCCCCACTGCGCTATAACCCCCCAAAATTAGCGACAAACGATATTTAGCGACATGTCGCTATTCTGGAGAGTAAGCGAGGAGACAGGTATTCCCTAGGGGTGTTCCTGCAGGCCTTCGAAAGCTCTCTCTCTTCCCGGCCGCGCCCCCTGACGCTCCCCCACCTCCCTGAACACTGGTCTGTGAGAGCAGCTCTTCCAGTGTCATGACCCCAGGGGATTCACGAAAGTGAAAGCAGGCCACCGGAGTGGCAGAGAGCGGCGGAGATGGGGATTACCACTTATCCGCCCAGTCCCTCGGATTAGGTAGCATTGATCTTTTTTTAATTTACTGCACCATCTCAAGTTCTCTTTAAAGGACTTCCGAGGTGAAAAAAACAACAACAATCTTTACTTACCTGGGGCTTCTTCTAGCCCCTAGATGTCTTGTGAGTACCTCGGCGTAGCTCTGGTGCTTCACTGGCCACCTGTAAAGCTCGCCGACCTGTTGGTGGGACGGAGCTTCTGCGCGTGTGCAAGCATGCACTTTGGCTGTGTGCGAGCATGCCCACGTCATTAGGCGCGTACGGTGCCTGAGCAGACTTACTGCGCATGCCCACGCATGTGCAGAAGAGTCAGCAAGCTTTACGGGCGGCCAGCGGGACAGCAGGGAGCACTGGAGCTACGGCTACAGCGAGGGACTCACAAGACATCTAGGGACTGGAAGAAGCTTCAGGTAAGTTAAGATTGTTCTTTTTTTTTCACTTCGGGAGTCCTTTAAGGGTGCACGCACACACTCAATTTTGACTGGTCAATGACCGCCTAATTTTAATAGTTCCTTGTAATATGAGAGCTTATCTACACAATGTTCATAGAATTCCAAATCTGTTGGCCCTCCTACTACATGGAGGTGGTAAACTTGGTTAGTGATTTGCCAGATTAGATGTGTGCATGCACCCTAAATGTGCAGCAGATTCGAGCATCAGATAGATAACTCTCTGATCTGATCAGAAAGTGATCTATTGCTGATCTATTACTGCCTGTGTAGTGCACACAGTCCAATATATATGCAGTGATGGGTATTACAATGTGCACCTGTCACACACAGACAGGTACCGGACAGGCACAGTGACACTGCGTGTGCTCACGTGGGTGGGTGGGTGCACAGTGAACAACAGGTAGGTATATGCAGTGGGTATTACAATGTGCACATGTCACACACGCAGGTAGTAGTCACTGAATGTGCTGGGCCTGGCCATGGGCGTCCGCAGAAAATTTTCCAGGGGGGGGCAAAAAGTGGGGAGTTAAAAATTTGGGCTGGTGTAAATGGAGCTACGTCATGCGGCGCGCGTAGCGCGCCGCGCCGAAAAATGGGTGTGGTCATGAACCAGAATGTGGGTGTGGTCGTGGGTGGAGACAAGTTTACATGAACTAAGCAATGGTGGGACATTAGATTAGGACAGTGGTGGCGAACCTTTTGGAGGTCGAGTGTACAAACTGCAAAGTCACTTTACTATCACAAAGTGCCAACAGCAATTTAAACTAAATACAAACGTTTTAACTCATACATGAACATTATGGAAAATTAAGTTGAAAATAAACTGTGAAGATAAACAATTTCATCCATCGTACTCCTGAAAAAAATTATTCATTTTTTTTAGAACCTCCCAGTTTCATTTTCTGTTTTAAAAAGCAGAAAAAGTAGGTTTAATGCTATTGTCTCATATGATGATGATTCAGCTTTTTCCATAGTCTCGCAGTTAGCAATCATGTGACCCCCAACAAGACAAATTCAGCAATCATGAGGCCCCCCCCCATCAAGACAAATTCAGCAATCATGAGGCCCCCAACATGACCAACTCAGCAATCATGAGGCCCCCAACAAGACAAATTCAGCAATCATGAGGCCCCCAACAAGACAAATTCAGCAATCATGAGGCCCCCAACAAGACAAATTCAGCAATCTTGAGGCCCCCAACAAATCATGAGGCCCCCAACAAGACAAAGTCAGTAACCATGAGGCCCGCAACAAGACAAATTCAGCAGTCATGAGGCACATAAATAGACAGCTTTTCACATAAATAGGCAGAATGCCCCCTTAATATGTAGACACCTCTCACCTGGCAGCAGTTCCCCAAAATACACTCAATCTGACAGCAGTGGTTCCCCAAAAATAGGTAGCCCCAGGTCTATAGGTGTCCCCAGAATAGGTGGCCAGCGGTATAGATGTCCCCAGAACTGGTAGCCAGGGGTAGAGATGTCCCCAGAACAGGTAGCCAGGGGTATATGTGCCCAGTATATGTAGGCAAGGGTATATGTCCCAGTATATGTAGGCAGGGGGTATATGTCCCAGTATATGTAGGCAGGGGTATATGTCCCAGACAGTATATGTAGGCAGGGGTATATGTCCCAGACAGTATATGTAGGCAGGGGTATATGTCCCAGACAGTATATGTAGGCAGGGGTATATGTCCCAGTATATGTAGGCAGGGGTATATGTCCCAGTATATGTAGGCAGGGGTATATGTCCCAGTATATGTAGGCAGGGGTATATGTCCCAGACAGTATATGTAGGCAGGGGTATATGTAGGCAGGGGTATATGTCCCAGTATATGTAGGCAGGGGTATATGTCCCAGACAGTATATGTAGGCAGGGGTATATGTCCCAGACAGTATATGTAGGCAGGGGTATATGTCCCAGTATATGTAGGCAGGGGTATATGTCCCGGTATATGTAGCCAGGGGGCTATGTCCCCAGAAAAAGTGGCCATGTGTGCAGGAGGAGGGGAGCAGCGGAGAGAAGAGGGAGAGCTATGGGCACTCACCTTAGGGGGCTTTCCCTCCCTCTCTCGCTCTCCCCTCCGGAGTCCGGAATGAAGTGTGCAGCAGCTGGCAGCGGTGGGCGGAACTTACCTCCTCTCGTCGCACGCGCCGGATGGATTAGCCGCTACTCTGGCCTGATCCAGACCAGAGTGCGGCACCAGAACTTCCGGCGCAGGAGCGAGAGGAGGTAAGTTCCGCCCACCGCTGCCAGCCGCTGCACACTTCATTCCGGAGGGGACAGCGAGGGAGAGAGAGACCCCTAAGGTGAGGGAAGGGGGGGGGAGACGTCCGCCCTTCCCCACTGTGCCCATAGCGCTCTCTCTCTTCTCTGCGTGTTCCCCTCCTGCTGGCTGCACGGGCACGCGGCCAGGGGGGTGCAGCGGGCGGCCAGGCTCGGGCAGATGCCCGGTTTTGCCATATGTGCGGACGCCCATGGGCCTGGCAGTGGCACACACAGTAGGAATTACCAAGGCTGTCTATGAAACACAAGTGTCAGTGGGACACACAGAAAAAAAAATAGATCACAAGAACAAGATAAGCTCTCAAAAGAGCTGTTGAGGGGTGCTTTTTTAGCAATAAGAATCAGCAAGGAGCAAGCTAACAAGCCTACAAGAGCATAACTAAGCTTTCCCTATGAGAGTCTGCAGCAGCTATCCCTTCACTAATTACTGCAGGCACACGAGTGAGTGAAAAGCCTGACACTGCCTGCCTTTTATAAGGGGGGGGGTTGGGCTCCAGGAAGGAGTGTAGCCTGATTGGCTACAATGTGTCTGCTGACTGTGATGTAGAGGGTCAAAGTTGACCCTCATGATGCACTATGGGGGCGAATCAAACTTCTGGAAAAGTTCCCGGTTCTCCGCGATTGCGAACCTCGGAAGTTCGCTGGGAACAGTTCGCCCGCGAACCGTTCGGGCCATCTCTACTGCTGGTGCCTCCTCCTGGTTCCTGTGACTTCTCTACATCGCTACTGAGAAGTCTTGTATGCGCTGTCAGGTCACGTGTTGCAGGTGCCTGGCGGCAATGGAGAAAAGACACGGAACACAGGAGGAGCCCAACAGCCAAAAGGCGAACTGAAACACTTTTAGCATTTCAGCTGTGTCGCTATTGATACAGCAATGCCACTAGGAGACTCTTAGATGGTTAAACAGTCTATTTACAATGTACAGCACTGCGATCTACGGCAGCGCTGTACTGGGGACAGCCATGTCACTTGGCTGTCATAGAACGATTTCCTCTCATAGGCTGAAGCCTATGAGAGAGGATAGCTAGGATTGGCTGCGAGGGGTGGAAGGGAGGGATTAAAAAAAGAAAGAAAAAATAGCAACATTTAATAAAAACAAACACAGAAATAAACAAACAAACATGCCGACAGGGATCAGAGCCCACCAACAGAAAGCGCTGTTGGTGGGCAGAAAAGGGGGGGGAGAAATCACTTGTGTGCGGAGTTGTACGGCCCTGCAGTGAGCCAATAAAGCTGCAGTGGCCTAAATTGTAAAAAATAGCCTGGTCACTAGGGATGGGGGGGGGGGGGGGGGGGGTAAGCCTACGGTTCTGAAGTGGATAAAGCATTATTTTCCTTTGGCTGCTGTCCCTGGTCCAGAATGCTAGCATGCAGAAGTGATCAGTTTCATATGCTGTGCTAGTCCTGTCCTCTTCCGCCCAGGGACACATGGGGGACAGTAGGGGACACAGGAGGACACATGGAAGACAGACAGGGACACATGGGGGACAGTAGGGGACACAGGAGGACACATGGAAGACAGACAGGGACACATGGGGTCACAGGAGGACACATGGGGGACAGTAGGGGACACAGGAGGACACATGGAAGACAGACAGGGACACATGGGGGACAGTAGGGGACACAGGAGGACACATGGAAGACAGACAGGGACACATGGGGTCACAGGAGGACACATGGGGGACAGTAGGGGACACAGGAGGACACATGGAAGACAGACAGGGACACATGGGGGACAGTAGGGGACACAGGAGGAAACATGGAAGACAGACAGAGACACATGGGGTCACAGGAGGACACATGGGGGACAGAAAGGGACACAGGAGGACATATGAGGTACAAAAGGGACACAATAATTGGACAAGAAAATCTACAAGACGCTCCTGGACCATGGACACACCAGGTTTAGTATTTTTTTTTTTTTTTTGCCCTGTAAATCTAGATAGTCTGGAGCATCTTATATTCCTAAAAATATGGTAAATATATATACGACTCACCACTGATCGATCAATATCTTCCATCTTCCATCCCATGCAAACTATAGATTCAACTGATTTGGCCCAGAAATTAATTGGACAATCGATCGACTAGGCCGTCGCAGCCAGAGGCGTATCTACAGGGGTGCAGGCATGGCATGTGCAATGTGGTGCCTCATACAGGGGGTGCTGCTCCATAGCATCCTTGGCATTCTCCATACAGATTCTACTTTTTATCTGGGGGAATCGGCTGCCTGGTTACATTATTTGGGGGGACACGCTGTGTAATTTTTATTTCGGGATATGTACAGGCTGACCTACTGCCATATTACAGGCCATGCTTCACTTGAACTTGACTACAACCAATTCACCTGAAGCTAGATCTGGATGGTGCCCTGGGGCGGATTTCAGTGTTAGCCATAGGCGTGGTTTTCCCTAGATACGCCTCTGGTCGCAGCATCGATTTCTAGCAGATGCGGTCAGAGTGATCAAATCTGCTGGATAACCATGGGGAAAATAGGTAGGTATGTGGCCACCATTACTGTTGATTCTGGGGCATAGGAAAGGCAGTAGAAGCAGATTACACATACATTTGTCAGTGTTTTGTATACTTATGCAAACTGCGCCCCCTGCAATCAAACTTTCAACCTTTCTGAGGTAAGAGTCTTCGCTATCAAAAAGTCCACAGTCCCTAAAATTGAATATATTAGTATGACAGCGCTCCTCTTCTATATCCTTATGACCTGCAAAATTAAAAACAACACCACATAGTGCATTACTGCTGGCTTTTCAAAATTAACTCAAACACCCTAAGTGCTGAGAAAGTGCTTTCACTCGTGCTTCACTCCTAGTGCAAGCTTCCACCGATCCCCTAAAAAATGCAGGCTCACCAGATGTATACCACCTCAAAGCCAAGTGGATCTAACGCAGGGATAAAGCCACAACGATCTGATGTATTCAAATTTCAACAGCTTTTTAATCTGGATTCCTCAATAAAAATATACAATACAAAACATGGCATAAAACCTTTTAAAATTCATATAAGCCCTGCGCTAAATGCGCACTCACGTCATCCAAAGTAGCTCTAAGCCTATCGGGCTCCCTGGCCCAGTGATGTCCTCTCTCGCGCGGTCGCAGCGTCCCATCTCCGCAATGGTGCATCCGTGTCTCTCTCTAAAGTTCCCGGGCAATGGAGTTCCTGCTCCCTGTGACATTAGACGCTCCTTGCTCCGCCTTACGCGTTTCGTCCCTTCGGACTCATCAGAGGCTGACGTCACAGGAGCGGCCAACGTCTTTTATATCATTATCTTCCGGGTTCGCAGTGCGCATGCCTAATACGGCCACTATGCCGTGAATTACGCGTCACGTGGTCGCTGTCCTACGGTCATGCGTATTAGGTCTATATCCAAGCGGCATAAAAGTCGCATTCAGGGTATGGCCCAAAACACTCCTTTACGTAAAATGGTTAATCCTTGATCTGCTGCCATCTACTGGAGGATTTGTTAACCTGCCGCAGGCAGTCCCACAGCTTTCTATCTGCGTACAGCTCTATGTTACAATTAGAATACAATAAAAATACAATAACATAAGAATTCATTGAAATATAATAAAAATAAAAACGTGTCATTATTAATTTAAATTGACCATTCTATCCCTTGCTGTGGCCTTCTGTAAATGTTATCATGTCATCTTTCCCTTACTCCTACTATAAGAAATGAATCCAGCATTAACCATCCACCGATTTATAATGAATTCACTAGAGGGTACATCTGATTTATGACCTTTGCTTAGGTCCAATGAATAAAATGGTGCCATACTTATAGTACCCTTGATCCCCCCCATTACACTCCAAGGGTCTCATGTGTCCCATCTGGCCCCTGTTTACACAATTATTTCCTCCAACATTCACAGGGGGAGAATTCTTTAAATCAATTTTAGGGTTAATTTCCCGTGCCCCTATTGGCCCTCAAACATAATTCCTTTTGGCCCCTTAAAGTTAGTGCTCAAAGATGGTCCTTGGTTTCATAAATCTATTTAGACTACAGAATTCTCGACACCATCAATTGTGTTTTATTTTTCCATATCCATATCCCCATATGCCCCACTCATGGCCAGAGCCGGGACAAGGTCCTCCAGCACCCAAGGCTGAGACACCAAAGTGCGCCCCTCCATCCTTGCCACCCCAGCCGTTACACACTGATTGCTATTAGACTAAGAGGCGCCACAGGGCCCACAACCTCCCCAACACCTTAATATCTAGTTATATGGCTTGCAGTCACTGCCATGTATCCCCTTTTCTTATTTCTTTCTGCTTCAAACACAATTAGGAATGACAGCTGAATGAATTCTGCGCCCCCTCCTACACTGCGCCCTGAGGCTGGAGCCTCTCCAGCCTATGCCTCGGCCCAGCCCTGCTCATGGCCTCTGCTTACAATTTACAGAGGGGGATTCTTGGTGGCCAGATCGTGATGTGTACTAATGATCCCCTTGTGCCCCTATATGTCACTGGACCCCTATGTGCCCCTTTGTTTATCTAAAGGTGGCCACTAATGATTCAATCTTTTTCATCCAATCTTACCATTTCTATGTAATATAAGGTAACTGCCTGAAGTATCCGTTCAGTATATTCACTCAATTTACCCTTATACTACATAGATTTGGTAAGATTGGATGAAAAAGGTTGGATCATTAGTGGCCACCATAAGTAAGTGGGGTGAAAAAAGGGGGGGGGGATTTGATTGTCCACTTGGATTTTTTAAACTGGCCCCAAAAATCCCAGCATGTTTTCCTAAGCTTCTCAATGCTATGATGAACAGTCGTGAATCCCATATTTCCCTATATGCAGGGGCGCCGCGAGGCACCAAGCAGACTAAGCGGCCACTTGGGGCCTCACGTTTTTAAGGCTCCGTGACGTCATTGTGACGTCACACTGTTGCCCGCATTCCCCGCACGCCGCGCAAGCCAGTTCACAGAGCGGGGCTACGGGAAGATGGCTGCCGCCGAAGCCCTGCTCTGGAGACTATTTGTGTCTCCAGTACAGGGCTTCGGGCGCCATCTTCCCGTAGCCCTGGTCTGCCTGACTGCCAGCGCAGGTCCGCGGGAGACTGCAGGAGGAGGAAGAGCAAGATCTCCGGGGGAGCTGCACGCCAGAAGCCGCCGGAAGAGAAGACTTCTGTCAGGTGAGTACTGTACATTAATTATCTGATGACATGTGGGCAAATTGCGTTTATTATCTGATGACATGTCGCCTGAACTGCGTTTATTATCTGATGACATGTGGCCTGAACTGCGTTTATTATCTGATGACATGTGGCCTGAACTGCGTTTATTATCTGATGACGTGGCCCAAACTGCGTTTATTATCTGATGAAATGTGTCCCAAACTGCGTTTATTATCTGATGACATGTGGCCCAAACTGCGTTTATTATCTGATGACATGTCGCCTGAACTGCGTTTATTATCTGATGAAATGTGGGCCAAACTGCGTTTATTATCTGATGACATGTCGCCTGAACTGCATTTATTATCTGATGAAATGTGGGCCAAACTGCGTTTATTATCTGATGACATGTCGCCTGAACTGCGTTTATTATCTGATGAAATGTGGGCCAAACTGCGTTTATTATCTGATGACGTGGCCCAAACTGCGTTTATTATCTGATGACATGTGCCCCAAACTGCGTTTATTATCTGATGACATGTCGCCTGAACTGCGTTTATTATCTGATGAAATGTGGCCCAAACTGTGTTTATTATCTGATGACATGTGGCCCAAACTGTGTTTATTATCTGATGAAATGTCGCCTGAACTGCGTTTGTTATCTGATGAAATGTCGCCTGAACTGCGTTTATTATCTGATGAAATGTCGCCTGAGCTGCGTTTTATTATCTGATGAAATGTGGCCCAAACTGCGCTTATTATCTGCTGAAATATGGGCCAAATTGCGTTTGTTTTCTGCTGAAATGTTGCACAAATTGCATTTTTATTTTCTGGTGTCTGGGGTAACTTGCTGCATTTATTATTTAATGGTCATACTTGGCTATATTTGCTGTGCCACGGTTACGCTCCACCCATACAATGTCATGGCCACACCCGTGTTTCGGCGATGCGCGCGCCGCAAACACACCCACGCCAATTTTTTGCCGCAAGTGTGCGCTCACCCCATTCCCCCCTCCCGCTCCACCCACATGCCATGACCACACCAACTTGTGATGATTTGCTCAGCTGCCTGTGCAGACAGGCAGCTTTTTGACCATTGTGTAGGTTTGCATGCTGCAGGACTCTGGAAAGAAGAGCTTCTGTCAGTTTTGCAGCTTGTGCTTGCTGAGGAATTTGCATACGTTGTCATGCAAATTGCCTGGCCACATTCATTGGAGGCGTGTACTATAAGTACTATGTGTGTCCCACAATGCTTTGCTGTTCATAAGGATTTCGTCCTATGTAACACTTCTGGTGGGGTGTCAGCCTTACTTTCTGTTTGAAGATCAGCTTAGAGTAATTCCTGAATCTGCGTTAGGCAGGTTTTCCCTAGTGCAGTTAGGATTGTTTATCTGTTTGTTTGTTCTGTTGCCATTGTCCTGTCCCAACGGTGGTCGACAGGAAATGGTTCTGATCTCTGCTCTTGGAGTATAGCTGGTGCAGCGGTTGCTACTAGCTATCTCTTCTGATCTGTCTCTTTGGATCGCGCTAGCCACTTTTCCCTAGCGCTGTGGATCCTTCTGTTCTGTCTCCTGGGATCGCGCTAGCCACTTTTCGCTAGCGCTGTGGATCCTTCTGTTCTGTCACCTGGGATCGCGCTAGCCACTTTTCGCTAGCGCTGTGGATCCTATCTCTCGCTTGTCCCTGTTTTAGTGTGTCTGTCTTGTCTGCTACGCTTGCTGGAGGCTCGGTGAGGTAACCGTTAAGCAAGCGCTCGCGTCCTCTGTTTCATGTTTGTCTGTTAATGGTTAGTTAGGCGTGCTTGTCTCTATTGTGCTTAGCACGTGGAGACCGCGCATAACCGCGTGCACTGCTGCGAATGAGTGCGGTGTTCGCGGTTAGCTAGCGTTTGTTATTTTCCGTATCTCCTCATTGTATTATTTGCTGTGCCTTTGCTAACCTCGTATTCTGTCCTGATCTGCCTTGTGTCACGTCTGGCGATCGCACCTCTCGTGATCGCGTTCCTATTTCATATCTGCTGTTGTGTGTGCGCGGTCGCGGGATGGCGACTGGATTGGCGCACACACATACAACCTGTCCCTTTGCTCGTTCTCATTCGCAATCGCCTCTCTTGCGATTGCGTTCTGCGCTTCGTACAATTCCTGTCTGGCATTTGTGGAGGTACAGAGGATTGGTTCCTCTGCACTCCCCAGCGCCATCTGCCGACAGGAATTTCCCTCTACAGGTGCGTAGCACCTTTTGCTGGGTGCCTGCAATTACACGCTTGTGGAGGATTTCCGCCGTGTCAGCGCACGCGTTGTGCGCTGATCACGGAGAAAGTTCCACAATCGTTACACCACTTATGCAGAATAGCCACACCCATTTTTTGTCGCGGCGCGCAGGATGGGGCCCCTTCCGAAAGTCCGCTTGGGGCCACAAAAACCTTAGCTGCACCCCTGCCTATATGATTGGTGATCGTGTATCCTAATCTCATCCCCATATTCCTAAACCCTCTATCCCTCTCTATTTATTTTGTAACCTGTTTGTTCAATGTTTCCCCTTGTTATTTATATCCTTCAGTTCTCATAGGTCATTAGTAATATAGCAATTTAGGTCGAATTCAACATTAAGGCCTCCTGGGACCAAAGTTTTGAGGTTGAATATCCACCTTCTTTAAGCCTGCGAAATATCCCTGACAAGGCTTGACCCTCGCCATCTCTTTACATGGGCTTCTATGCCCATAAACTTCATCCCGCTGGGATCACTGTTGTGAAACAGCCGGAAGTGATTGGATACATTGTGGGTGGCCAAACCTTTGATGATATTAGCCACATGTTCCCTGATTCTTTCATGCAGCTTTCTTGTGGTCCGTCCCACATATTCTAAGTTGCAAGGGCATCTGAGTAAATATATGACCCCTTTGGCATTGCAGGTGATGCACTGTCTTAATGTAATCTGTTGTCCACTGTTCATTGATGTAAAATTTCCACCCCTTAAGGGTTGTGCCTCCTTACATCCCCTGCACTTTTTACATGGAAAGAAGCCTTTTTGGCCCAGTAAATCTCCAGATTTCGTTTGTGGGGGGGGGGTCTATAAAGCTAGTAACTAGCCTTGATTTTAAATTCGGGGCTTTTTTATATACAAATCCAGGTTCCTTGGGAACTGTATTTTTAAGGGCACCATCAAGTTGCAGTATGTTCCAGTGTTTCTTAATAATAGATTCAATCTCTTTATGTTGCATATTATAATCTAATAAAATGTCAAACTCCCTGTTCTTTTCCTGTGTACTTTTTTCTCCATTTTCCAGTAATTGGGCTCTCTCCACTCCTGCCACCAATTCCACCTGTGTTTCTAGGTTCTCCTTCTTATATCCCTTTTCCATAAATCTTTGTACCAAGATCTGACTTTGGCTCCTAAAGTCCTCCATCTCGGAGCAGTTCCTTCTAATTGGCATTAGTTGACCTTTAGGGATGTTTTCAAACCATTTCTTATGGTGGCAACTTTCAAGTGGAATGTATCCATTTTTATCCGTCGGTTTAAAAAAATGTTTTTGTATCAAGTTTATTTCCCTCTTTTTTGATTACCAAATCTAGGAACTCCACCTGCTGGGGGGATTTGTTGAAGGTAATTTTTATGGGGGCCCACTGACTGTTTGCTTTTTCACAGAATGCATTCAAGAGTTCTTATATTCATTTATATTCTTATAGTTCTAATATATTCAATTTGTCAGTGTTAGTTACAGATGATAATCTGGAACATGTACCAGCTTCATGTACTTTCTCCCCTCCCCACTGCTGGCTGGTGAGATCACCAGAACACACACAGAATGGCCTTATATGAAACATGCATTTACAGTCATTCCCCGCACGCCCCCTCACTCCTCCCAGATAATCCCTCAGCGGGCTCAGTCACGGCTTCTCCTGCTGGAGTGGGCTGGGAACTTGATGGGTGCACTTAACAATGTACGAATACCCAGATGAAGCCTCTACCTTATCTGCAGACCTCAATAAAGGATATGTAACACTGTGCTGACCTGGCTGCAGGCACAGACAGATGTGTAGTACAGCCAAGCAGGCTCAGGCTGTAGCAGTGAGACAGTGTTGTGAAAAGCAGTGATGATATACAGTAACCATACAGAAATTCAGAAATCATTTGTTAAAAGGCAGAACTCAAACCTACAGGCTGCTGCAGCTGCAGGCATTACATGACAGTCGGAAATGTAAAGCACAGTATGACAACCAGCACAGCAGATTGTTTATATAAACTCTAGACTGTGGCCAGACTGAAGATGCACCTGATTTATACAAACAAAAAAAAAGAATAGGTCACTGCTACAGATCAAGTGTAGTGATTGGCAGCCCACTGACGGTGCCATGGTCTGCTTGTGAGACCTTCGGCACCAGTTAGCAAAAAGAGCAGTGGGTGGCTGCGATTGGCCGGTTTTGCCAGCCCCAATGCCCAATTGGTCCCGTGCTGAAGTTCTCCCTCTGAATGGCCATATGATCTCTCCCTGGTGATGACAAGGTTTATATGGGGGCAACGTGTTCTTCTGTTACAGCTGGGTTGGGAGGCATGATGGTCGGGGTGCTGAAGAGGGGATTAATGTGGTTATGTATTGCTGTCTCTCAAAGATCCAAAGTACCAAATCTTAAACATGGGACAGGACCTCAGAGGGCAGCTGTTCCCATGCTAGACTGAAATCCCCTGCCTTGGGGGACCAATAGGTCCAGAAATGGTCCTGGGGGCTACAGCAGTGAAATAGTTCACTGAGCAGATCAAGCAGAGCTCAGTCAAGTGGGCAGTAGAGATGACCAATGATATGCCAATTTTTCTGAGTTGATGCAAATTTATGTAAATTTGTATGCAGGTCCATTTTCAAACTGAATATATTTGCACAACAATTTGCATACATTCAGAAGTATTTGCATATCATTGACCATCCCTAGTTGGCAGCTTGTAATCTTGGGTGGTGTGGCACCCTTCCTTGCTTCCAGATGGATGTGCCTCGGTCTGTCCACCAGCACTGCAGATATATTCAACTTGAATAAAGATGACCGGCACCATCCGTAATTATAATGCTCTTTTATTGGATCAAAGATCTCATGTAGCCATCCAGCAACGTTTCGGAGTTTACCTCCTTTGTCAAGCAAGGCTAAACATGAACTAACATATCCATTTACTATAACACATTTAAATACATTCATGGATAGTAGACAGCCAATCGTGGACAGCAATGAAAACTGTCCAATCAAACAGGTCTATCTAACACACCGACCTGATGGGGAACTGACCTGCTGTCTAGCTATTGGTCGCTTGATCTCTCTCACCACCTCTCCTCCCCACGTCACAGCGAGCCCTGCGTCCCCATCACCCGCACCTGCGCATGGACAAACTCCCGCAACGTCACACAGACCCACCCTCGGCGGACCTAATGGGGAACTGCGGTGAGTGACGTGGAGTGAGGGCGGCGTGACCCCCGCCCACATTTCCACATGCCATGCGTCTATGGAGAAGAGACGGAATTCCGAGCGCCGCCCCAGGGTAGCGCGCAGGTCCGTCACCTCCCACTTGTTGTAACTATGGTAACAGGCGACCTAAATCTACGTTTCAACCCCCCTCCTGTCAGATTATAGATTTATTCATAAAAAAAGTACAGGGAGAGATAGATACACTCCTACGTAGGACAGATAGATTAGGCATGTTAGCCTCTAATAATCTTAAGGGAGATGCCAAAAAGGCACCACAGGAGTTGATAGATAATCCATTGTTGACTATAAAACCAGCTGACAAGGGGGGTGCTGTTGTCATCATAGACACTGTGTCCTATAAGAATGAGATCAGAAGACAACTTTCAGACATGGGGACTTATCGCCAGTTGTGTGGAGATCCTCTCAAAGAAATACAACAGAAAATTCAAGATCTGATATCTGATGCTTTACGAAGCCAAGTGATTGATTTGAAACTTGCTGATTATTTGATTTAAATGGAACCGATTACTCCAGTTCTATACACATGTCCAAAGATTCATAAGACAATGGTCAATCCACCAGGCCGCCCTATAGTGGCTGGGGTGGATTCAGTTTTTTCCCCAATTGCTAAGTATTTGGATAAAATATTAAGACCATATGTGGCAGGACAGAAGTCATATCTTAGGGACACTCAGATGTTTTTAAATATGATTAGAAATTTGGAGCCCTTAGATAGGGATTATCTGTTAGTAACGATGGATGTAGAGAGCCTCTACACCTCCATCCCGCATGATGGGGGTGTAGAGGCTGTCCGGTTTATGCTGGAGACAGCTTCTGATTTTGATTCGGCACAGGTAATTTTTATATGTGATATGTTGGATTTGGTCTTGAGGAACAACTATTTTCGATTTGAGGATGATTTTTTCTTACAGGTGAAAGGCACAGCGATTGGGTCAAACGTGGCCCCTACCTATGCAAATATATATATATGGGAGTATATGAAGACATGTATATATACACCAATTCTTTGTTTCAAAAACATGCCCTACAGTGGTTTAGATATATAGATGATATATTTTGCATGTCAGCGGGTCCACGTTCTAACCTAGATGCCTTTGTGACTGAAGCTATGTCTTGTAACAAAGATATTAAGTTTACTGTTCACAGCTCTGAGAGACAGATACCTTTTTTAGACGCTATGATTGTTAAGGATGGAGATGTGTTAAGAACCGACCTCTATACTAAGCCAACGGATGTCAACTCCCTGCTTCATTACGGGAGTTTTCATCCGTTGGTAACCAAGAGGTCGATTCCATTAAGTCAATTTAAAAGAGTGCACTCCATAGTGTCTGATCAGCAGCAGAGAGAAGTTAGGATAGGAGAAATGAGAAACAAATTTTTGCAGAGAGGTTATCCGGATAGGATTGTAGAGGGGGCAATGGCCAGAATGGCGGATGCTGCTGGGCACAGACGCCGCAATAAGCTCACAGACAGATTGCCTTTTGTGTCTAAGTTTAATATAGCAAGTGACAATATATCAAAAATCATAAAACGGCACTGGCACTTATTGTCTGAGAGCTTTCCAAATATTAATGAATTTCAAAATATCCCTATTTTTTCCTATAAAAAAGCACTGTCCTTAAGGGACAAATTGGTACAGGCTGACAGTAGTAGGGGGGAGAAGGGCTGTCGTGGGCTGACCCGCAGGGGCACTTTTCCGTGCCTTAACTGCGTTCATTGCAGTTCAGTTATAAAAGGTGATGTCATCACACACCCCCATAGGGGTACTAAATTTAAAATTAAAGGTTGTCACACATGTGACTCAATGTTTGTTGTTTATGCGTTGAAGTGCCCCTGCGGTTTAGTCTACGTCGGTCAGACTACACAAAAAATGAAGGTTAGACTTTCATCTCACAAACATGCTATCAGAGAAAAACTTATTGAACAAGCAGTGCCATTTCATTTTAACCAGGCGTCCCATACAGTTAGCCAATTAAAATATATGATTTTGGAAAGTGTCTCCTCCTAGAAGAGGAGGTGACAGGGTTAAAAAAATGCTGTATAGGGAGGCATACTGGATCACAAAATTGGATTCTATGGAGCCTAGAGGTTTGAATAGGGAATTAGATTTGACTCCTTTTATGTAATGCGATGTCTGTGCCCATCAGCAGCTTTATTGCTAATTTTTGATTATTATTTTATTATTTATGTTTTATTTTTATTTTTATAGGTACAATCCTTTTGAGTCCTCCCGCTGCTAAAACTGAGATGTATCCTGCAGGGTAGAAGATTAGCTTAAATGTAACAGAATAGGAGAGCGGTGATCGGAGGTCTTCAGCGGGCGCGGCCCTGTTGTTGCCTGTTACCATAGTTACAACCAGTGGGAGGTGATGGACCTGCGCACTACCCTGGGGCGGCGCTCGGAATTCCGTCTCTTCTCCATAGACGCATGGCGTGTGGAAATGTGTCACTCGCCTCAGTTTCCCATCAGGTCCGCCGAGGGCGGGTCTGTGTGACGCTGCGGGAGTTTGTCCATGCGCAGGTGCGGGTGATGGGGACGCAGGGCTCGCTGTGACGTGGGGAGGAGAGGAGATGAGAGAGATCAAGCGACCAATAGCTAGACAGCAGGTCAGTTCCCCATCAGGTCGGTGTGTTAGATAGACCTGTTTGATTGGACAGTTTTCATTGCTGTCCACGATTGGCTGTCTACTAGCCATGAATGTATTTAAATGTGTTATAGTGAATGGATATGTTAGTTCATGTTTAGCCTTGCACAAAGGAGGTAAACTCCGAAACGTTGCTGGATGGCTACATGAGATCTTTGATCCAATAAAAGAGCATTATAATTACGGATGGTGCCGGTCATCTTTATTCTAGTGGGCAGCTTGTAGAAAGAGTTAAAACAGAAGTTATGTGAGTTAGTATTTGGTCATGTGGCTAAAGGCTTAGAACAGAGGTTAGGATACACAGTAAGGGCCCATTTCCACTAGTGCCGCATGCGGCTAGGAGACATGTGGTGGCACTACCTCGTCTGCAAAAACGCTGACGAATCCCATAAGCCATACCATGCACGGCTATGGGATTCGCAGCCTCCTGCACGGAAACTGATTGGCAATGTCGGTCGAATCGCTAACGTAAGCGATTCGGCCGGCGGCGCCATTGTTTTCTATGGCAGAGTTTCCTCGCACGATTTGCTTGCGGTGAAATTGCGGATTCGGCCCGGTTTCTACGCTAGTAGAAACGGGCCCTCAAGACTATGGTGCAGAATAAGGTGGTATTGAAAGATTCACACCTGAAAGTGTTACAGTAGAGTCCCGATTATCCAGAACTCAACTAACCAGCTGTCTCAACCAACCAGCACAAACCTCTGGCAGTACTCACAGTGGTGAAGGCTAACTTCTTAGGCTATTGATGGACTTTGCTGTGCTTAAAGACTGGGTTCCATGGCTCCACTAATTAATATACTTTCAATTACTGTATTTAAACAGAGTTCATGGTATGGATATAGAGTAGGGTATAGTACTGTATTAGCTAGGGCAGTTTTTAAAATTAAGTATCAATCAACCAGAAAACCAGGGCCGGCGCTGCCATTAAGGCAAGGGGGCAATTTCCCCAGGGCCCCTGACCCCTGACACTGCTGGAACTCCAGGGGGTCACCCACCCAGACTATTCCCAGGACCCCTACAATATAAGGGCAGGCTGCACTGCATTGAAGCGCTGCATAGGGGATGTGTAGGCCTCACGCATCCTCACTACAGCCCCCACAATCCCTTGCATCGCCTAATGCTCGTTCCAGGTGACCGCTCATTGGCTAGCAGCTGTCAACTGATATGAGCAGTAGGAGATGCAAGGGATTGTGAGGGCTGTAGTGCGAAACGCATGTGGCCTCCGCATCCCCTACACCACGCCTTGCAAGTGGATCGCAACTGCTGTGATCGGGGTGGATTTGCGGCAGCCAGATTGGGGGCCCAGGGGACTAACTTTCGTAGTGGTGGGGGCCCCAGGTTACCTTTACATTGGAGCCCCCGTATGCCTTAAACCGACCCTACAGAAAGCACACTTATCTGACATCAACCGAGCCCCGTCGATGCCGAATAACCAAGACTCTACTGTAATTTCTTTCTATGAAAAAGCTGGCTAGGTCTTGGCCACTGAACAAAGTTGTTGGGGAACTTGAGCACAAATACAGGTAGAGCAGGGGCGAGTACAGAGCTTGCAGCAGCTGTTGGGCCCATAGTGTCATATAGTCCATTTACAGTATCTTCCCCTTTATTCAGCATCTGTGAAGTCACGTTATGTTCTGCAGAATTTCTTTGTTTTCTTGCCTCAGCTTCCTTATTTTAGGCTTTTGTAGTAAATAGGAAAGTGAAAGCAGAATCTGACTGCAGTAACAAAGGCGTTTGTTTCAGACTCTTTCAGTTTGCACGATAGCCACTATTATTTGCTTGGGCAAGGCTGGGCTGCTTCTGAACAGAGAACGATTAACGCTGTTGTCTGCTCATCAGCCATTTTGTTCATTATGTTTTCCATTTCCTCCTCTCTCCCTTCATTCGCATCCAGCTGACAGAAGTTTTCCTGCCAAATTTGGGAAGCCGATTGCTTTGATAAGTGCGTTGATGCCAGTTAACAGATTGACTGGTACTCGAAGGAGAGAAAAGATGACACAAATAGATGATCACATTTGGCGACGAACTTTGAGTCATGTTTGTAGGAAATAAGAAAGCCCTTTAGAAGGCGTCTTTGGCTGATTAAACTGTGGCGCTCCAATGCTTCAAGGCAGTCTATAATCTTTTATACTTTATGATCCTAAGCTATACATGTTAATGTGATCAGATGAATGGTTCTCCACCGTAAACTTACTTCTCTGCATGGGTGAATAAAAAGGTTTTGTTGAGGTAGTTTGTGACTCCATCGCCTACAAATGGTGTTCATCTGCAGCAGGACCCCAAGTATTTGTTTGCTGTACATTATAAGGAAAGCCCCAATAACCATTTTAACCCATTAGCAGCTTCAATAGAGTTATCCTGTTTGAGATAAGTGCTTTGCTTTTGACCTCAGTCGGCAGAACTCATTGTGCTGTACATTTTTGGAATGCTTTGATCACTCTCTCTAGCAGAACCTATTGAAACTGGAGGCATTATTGTCTTACACTGCCCCCTGGTGACAAGTGGCCATAAATACACATTACAGTGGCACTGATTAGAAGCAAGAATACAAATTGTGGTAAAATATATTGGCCTGGAGCACTTGCAAGCCTCTATAACAAATATCTGCTATAGGGTTACATGCACATAAAAGTAAACTGGCATCAGTTAGCAAAAAACGTAATGTTTATTTGCTATAAATATATTTTACACCTAGCTGGTTGGGTTCTCTAGCTCCATTTCCTCTTGAAGTGACAATACGGTTTGTGCATTGTCCTCCCCCTGTCATCCACATATGAGATCTGGGAGGGGACATCAGCCAGGCTCTCCCTGTGACCTCAAGGCCATCTGACTTTTCCTGCCCCTTCCCCTGCTGAGTGATACATTGTTTGTGGTCAGACCTAGCACTATTACAGCTCAGTCTCAAAATAATAAGAATCTGATTAGCTGCAGTGCTGTCCGCAAAGAGTTAACATTTCAACAACACTGTGAAATAGTAACTCTTTGTACCCGGAAATCGGAAATCTGTCTGAATTTTGCATTACTGCAACCCTATCCCTATTACCGCAACCCGATTTTTGGCCAATCACAGAACTTGTAAGCAATGGACCAATCCGAGAATGCAGAATTTTTCAGTGGGAAGAATTTTTGTAGGGTAATTTAAGACCAATATGGATTCCGATTCTTTTGATTTTTCCGAGTCAGTCTACATTATGGATTCCGTAAAAACTAGTTGTGTTTTTATTTATTTTTTTTAAATTACCTAACTTTGTTAACAAAAATGGCAAAAAAAAAAAACCCAAAACAAAACACTTTCTACGGAAATCGGATGTCCATCGGAATGTTGCATTATTGGTAATCTGCATTTGCAGAAATCGGAATTTTGTCAAAATCGGCATTTCTGAACATCCCTAAAGCCTATCCTTTTGTTCATGCCATGAAAATGACAGCACCAAGCAAAGTAATGGAACCTGATTGGCTCAGAGTAAAGCCCTCCCCCTCCATTGTATGATTGCAGAGAGTATATGAAATGACATGAAGGAGATATAAAGACAGCTTCAGATAGGCTTGTTTAAATATCTATTTAACAATCCTTTATTCAACAAATATTTGCACTAAATCGTGCTTTTATATTAGCCTAGTGTCCAGTTTTAATTAAGAATGTGCTGCAATGATGTGAAGCTGACTACAATTTATGACTATAACATACATTTTTCTAGCTGGTGTTTTGAGTTACTGTAACTTCCCACTATCTCGATTTCACAGCACATTGTCATCTTCCTGCTCTGGATACCGTAACTTAAACCATCTGCAGAAGTGTCACAGATTTTATTAACTGTCCTGGAGCTGTTCAATCATGACCTTTAGTGTCTGAAATAAAGGCATTCTTTTCAATCATTATTATTTGTTAGTGAGTTGGTTTCCACTGCTGTCCTAGAATACCTTATCCAGTGTTGCAGGACCTCAGAAAATGCCACCAGGTATCCTTTTAGCATAAGATGCATCTCTACATATACATCCTAGTATTGAATAGTAGAGTAGGCTTCATCTGGAGTATATTAATCATTGATAATCCACAAGAGTAAATCAGAATCCCTTGCAGATCAGAGCTGGACTGCTAACATTGCATTACTGGAAGTCAAAATCCATCTTCAGTTATTGATAGATTGGAAGATAGGTGACGGTTCATGAAAGGAATAAAGTTGGGGGTAACATTTTAAGTAAAGACTGGGTCAGATTTACCTCACAGGAGCCTAAAGGCACAGATGAACTGACAACCTAGACTTTGCCCTCCATTAACCTAAAAAACCCCCGCCGAACCGCCCTGCAAGTGTGCTGGCTGTCCCAGCTGTCACTTCTCCCTTACTTTCCTTGCCCGTCATAGGTAGCTACAGGTGCTCCTTAGTATTAGGTAGCCAGAAGTACCCTCAATATTAAGTAGCTAGAGGTTCCCACAAGTATTAGGTAGCCAGAAGTACCCTCAATATTAAGTAGCTAGTGGTGCCCCTGACTGAAGAGGGAGATCTCGTCAGTGGAATGTTAAAGTGAACCGAGCATCATTTTTAACACCCAGGGCAGCTCTATAGCAAATTAAAAATGCATTCTAAAAATGTGGTTTATTATTAAAAAAAACTTTCAATTTACCTCATTTTTTTACATCTAAGGGTTAAAATAGCCACTTTGTCCGTCCGCAAAGGACCTGTGGTCGCTGAGCAGGAGATTGTTGAACACAGATAAGAAATCACCTCATTAGACTTAACTGACCACAAACAAACCCCCATTGTACTTCAAACAGAAAACATCAGTTACAGTTGAAGAATTTCACACCTAGTCTGGACAATGCTAGTTGTAAAAAAGCAGGGGTTGAGCTTCTGAACAATGGCAGCCCTTGCAGCTATTTGAAGCCAGGAGCTGCTTAGTTCACTTTAAGAGCTGGGTGAGTAATCTCTCATTTACACTCTCATCAGGACACTGCATAGGGACGGAGGGAGAGAGGCACTTGGGAAGGGGAGTAAGCCGCCTTTCCATCATCAGGCGCCTGTAGGCATATGCCTACATTGCCTTATGGTAAATGCGGCCCTGGGCTGGGTGTTTGGCATTTGGAAAAGCTAAGTACATGGTTCCATTTAGGAATACTAGGCAGTAGTGATAAAGAAGGTGTGTAGGTACATTTAGGGATAGGTCACTGAGGATCTTGCACAGTTGTGGCGCCAGTCAAACTCCATACAACTGCTAGCGACGAATGAATGAATGAAGCAGAACAGATAATGGTGGTATTACAGAGTGCGGTTGGGACTGGTCGGCACAGATGGGTAATGTTGTTAGTGTGTGTGTCATTGGAAAGTATGAGGGGTGGGGGTGATGGTGACAGAACATGGAAAGCAATGATCATGGATGCTGACACAGGGGTTCCTGTGAAGGGAGGGTGAAAATGTTGCAATATTCATAGGCATTTAGAGGAGCAATGGTTGGCCAACAACCTTGCAAACACTTTTGCATTAATTTAGCAGCAAAACTGAACAACCCCAATATCCAGAGTGACAGCTGGTAGGAAGTGGGTGTGTCAAATATTGAATTTTTCAATCAATAAAGACTTCAACAAAGGTAGCAATACTGATGGTCATGTCCAGGAGAACTCATGGAGAAGCATGTGATCAGTTTTGGGCAGGTGATACATAAGTAAGCCTCTGATTTGCTAGTCATAGTCATGCGCTAAAGCAGGATTTGATGACCACAGCAAATCAGAGCTTAGTAAATCTATCTGCTGATCTAACAAATCACATACTTCTCCATGAGTTCTCTTAGACGTGATCATCCCTAGATGGCAAGGGTTCATCATCTTCCAGGGGGAATATATAGAACAGCCTGGTGCACCAAGCATCAATGTTCATGTAATTAATCTAAATCCTTTCTGTATCACCCTCATAACAGGTTCTCTTTCTGGATTACTATATCATTGATTTTTATACAATTGTTATTTATAGATATAAATATCTGGCATCTCTTATCTGCATTTTCGCAAACTGTAGTCCCCAGATTGATTTGGGCGGAGGTTACTGCGCATATGAGTGAGGTTCACTTCCCCTTGTGGCGGCAGGAAGCCAGAGTTCCGTGTGACAATGCAGGATGGAGACAGAAGCTGTCCAAGTCCAGTCCGGATGGCTCCTGGTGCTGTTGCCATGGTCACTGTGTGCAGCTGCAGGGCAAAACAAACCATTAGGTGTGACACAAATATCCCAGCCGAGCGGGAGTGGTGATAAATTAGAGGCCGTGTCCAGGACTCAGGGTACATATGTGTGCTGAAGGGTCAGCCAGCGGAACTGCATCAGGAAACAATGGCTTGTTAACTCAAATAAGCTGCACAGCTACAAGCGCTGAGGAGGGAAATGAGCTTGCTGTGCTGGTTGTTTTGACATATTGAGGAAAGGATGTGGCCTTTTCTACACGCCTTGCTCAGAAAATATTTTTAGATAGAAAACCATGATATAAAAGTGCAAAATCTGTGGCTCTTCTTCGCTGTTAATTTTGACGGAAGTTTTGTACGGATATCAGATGATCGTGTGACTGTCTATTATTTATATATCTCCCACAGTGCTTTTACATATACAGTGGAACCTTGGTTTGCACGCATTATTTGTTCCGAAAACATGCTTATAATCCAAAGTACTCTTATATCAAAGCAAATTTCCCCAAAAGAATTAATGGAAACTCAGTTGATTTGTTCCACCACAGCCAAAAAACAGGCTGCAAGGCGAGAGTTCCACGTTGAGAATCCCCAATGTCACCCTATTTCTCAGATTGAGCTGCTGTAGTACATGAAGTAGAATGTGGACACATGAAGGACACTACACCACCGTACCACTCTATGCTCAGATTGTGCTGTAGTAGTACATGGAGTAGAACGTGGACACATGAAGGACACTACGCCACCGTGCCACTCTATGCTCAGATTGGGCTGTATTACATGGTATAGAAGGTAGACACTAAGCCACCATGCTAAATTATGTTCAGATAGCGCTGTAGTGCACGGTATAGAAGGTGAACACATTAAGGTGGACACTAAGCCACCATGCTACCCTATGCTCAGATTGGGCTGTAGTACATGGTGTAGAAGGTGCACTCATGAAGAAGGACACTAAACCACCATGCTACCCTATGCTCAGATTGGGCTGTAGTACATGGTGTAGAAGGTGGATACATGAAGGACACTAAACCACCATGCTACCCTATGCTCAGATTGGGCTGTAGTACGTGGTGTAGAAGGTGCACTCATGAAGGACACTAAACTACCATGCTACCCTATGCTCATATTGGGCTGTAGTACATGGTATAGAAGGTGGACACATGAAGGTGGACACTAAACCAACATGCTACCCTATGCTCAGATTGGGCTGTAGTACACCGTATAGAAGGTGCACTCATGAAGGACACTAAACTACCATGCTACCCTATGCTCAGATTGGGCTGTAGTACATGGTATAGAAGGTGGACACATGAAGGTGGACACTAAACCAACATGCTACCCTATGCTCAGATTGGGCTGTAGTACATGGTGTAGAAGGTGCACTCATGAAGAAGGACACTAAACCACCAAGCTACCCTATGCTCAGATTGGGCTGAAGTACATGGTGTAGAAGGTGGATACATGAAGGACACTAAACCACCATGCTACCCTATACTCAGATTGGGCTGTAGTACACCGTATAGAAGGTGCATTCATGAAGGACACTAAATTACCATGCTACCCTATGCTCAGATTGGGCTGTAGAACATGGTATAGAAGGTGGACACATGAAGGTGGACACTAAACCAACATGCTACCCTATGCTCAGATTGGGCTGTAGTACATGGTGTAGAAGGTACACTCATGAAGAAGGACACTAAACATCCCTGCTACCCTATACACCAGTCCTCATCCACTTGTCAAGACACTCCTATGCTCCACTGTGGAGATGGTTCCATGAGTAAATGGGAGCCACCGCAGTAAGGCTCCACCCCCGGCCCATGTCACTCCCAGCAGGGGGCGGAGCTTGCAATCCCATTCATTATACTGAATGGGATCATGGGCTGATGCACCCCGAAATGCAGGCAACCATGCACGTCGGCGATTTAGCTGTGAATCAATGAAATAAATGGAAACGGCAGACAGTGCAGTCTGTGCACTGTTTGCTGTCCCTGCGATCATGTTTCTATAAGTGCGCCTAAAAGTGCTCTATATGGAAACGAGCCCTGAGATATGGTTGTTGAATACAGTACCGTGAGGTAGTTAGAAAGGGTTTTGAGGTACTTCAATCTGTAGAGTGGAGTTGACCATTTGAGGACTGTGGTCTGCCATTTTATACAGTGATGAGACTATGGCAGAGGAGTAGCACCCAGGCAAAGAGATGCTGGTGCCCAAATCAATGATAGCCATACCTAAAGACCAAAAGGGTAGCAAATGTGGCAAAAAAGCGGGCACCACCACTGCAAAGTGACTTGGCTGAACAGCTTGAGAATGGGCAGTTGGACTGAAACAGCAGACTGTTGATGGATTTGTAGTCCTCTTAACTTTTTCATTGAAGAAAAGAGCTTCTTTGCATTAGTGGTGTCATCCTTCTTGCCACGTTTGCAATCCTATACAGTGAGGCATTTGGGGTCAGAGGTTTGCCATTTCTTGCTGATGCACATGCAATCCAATTGTAGAGCTGTATGGCGATTAAACTATATGGTGATTAAAACTACCGTCAGTTCACATTCTGCAAACTAGTCTCTAATAAATCTGGGCCCTGGACACATGAAAGGAATGTTGCAGCTGTGTAGCAATCCCTGCAATCTCAGATTCACAGGCTCTAATAATCTCATCATACCCAGAGTCCACCTGAAAATGTTTGGTCCCAGAGCCTTCTGTCATGCTGCTCCTACGTTATGGAACTCCTTACCTCAGCAGATCAGGACAGCTCCATTTCTGGACATCCAGACTGAAAACCCACCTGTTCAATTTGGCATTTTGAGAAATATAATTTTGTTGTGAGAATACTTCATCCTCCTACTACCAATTACTGAAACTGAGAGAGCCTAAGTGCTTTGAGTCCTATGGGAGAAATGTTATTGTTATAGTTATTGTTATAGTTCCATTTATTTTTCAATCCTGCACGCTGACTAGTGCTCAGTCTCTTTCAAAAAGATTTACACAGTATAGTTATGAATCTGATGTTATGCCTCATTATAATGAAGTGGTATTCATAACTCACATTCTATGCTGTCTTGTTATATCTCAGTTTTTTAATTACACAGTTATAGCTGTGGTGAGCCCCCCAAAAACGGGAAGGTAACAGGCGGCACCATTGTCTGTTGATCTACGATTGACCATTACATGCGCGCTGGTCTTCTGGGGTTCCCTGTTTGTGGGCCCCGTATGTGAGTTATCGTTTTTATATCTACTGCCTTTAAAGAAATTTTATCTAGATAAACGGGTTACGCTTGGATATTGCCGTTTTTGTTTTCCTATATAAATTCCTGAAACTTTACCTCCATGCGGATGTCCACTGGATCTTCACGACGTCTGATGTTCCCTGGACGTTATCTGTGACCTGAGCCATTTCACAACCTTATAATGTGGGTTGTTGGGAGCTGGTAAGCCTTTTCTAGTTTTGATGTTTGGCGGATACCTACCTCTGAGCATTTGATATATTGTGGTGAAGAATTTACCATTCCCTACATACAATGACTTTCTAAACCTGCTCTGACCTTTGATGTAGGTAGCCAGGTATAGGTGCCCCCAGTATTGGTAGCTAGGTACAGTTGCCCCCAGGAAAGGTTAGCCAGGTACAGTTGCCCTGAGTATAGGTTGGCTAAGCACTCTCTTCACTTCCTGTTTCTGCCTGGTGCTGTCCCCAGACTTCTACCGCCTGAGGAAATCATGGGCAGACCGGGCCTGTTTGTACCTCATTATTCCTCAAGTCTTTCTGTGCTTAAAGTGACTCTGAGCTCAGAGTAAAAATAAAATTTGAACTTACCCGGGGCTTGATGTCACACGCGGCGGCCGGCGTGTGACATCATTCGTGACGTATAAGGAAGGAGAAGGCCCGACACTCGCCAGTGTCGCCCGGGGGACCGGCCTGTCCGCGCTATGCGGACAGCCGCTGGGAGAAGAGCCAGGAGGCCGGCGTGGGACGTCCCGACTAGGGCTGGGATGGAGAAAGCCTTGGGTAAGTTCAAATTTTATTTTTACTCTGAGCTCGGAGTCCCTTTAATGTAGGGATGGTCGGGAAATTTCATCGGAATGCTGATTTCCGAGTCTCCGATCAGAAATCGAGTTTCCGCAGTGGTAATCAGAAATCGGCATGCAGGAATCTGTTGGCATGCCGCATTACCTCAACTCAGAAATTTTAGGCCAATCAAAGAACTCAGAAGCATCGGACCAATCAGAGAATACAGAAGTTTTCCATGAAAACTGGATTTTTGTGGTAACTTTAGACCAATAACAAGAGTCTGCTACCAAGTTTATACAAGTCTTGCAGTTGGTTTAAAATTTCCGAGGTTCTCCGATTTCTTCTGTAGTTTTGCATTCTCTGATTGGTCCAATACTACCGAGTGATTCTGAAGAAAACAGAAATCGGAATTCGGAAATTCGTCAGAATGTTGAGGTATCAGTTATCGGCATTTGCAGAAATCGAAATTTTGTTGGAATCAGATATCGGCTTTAATGACCATCTCTTTGCAGACTTCCTCACCAACTCTCTGAATACATGATCTCCTATTTCTGTCAGTAGCCATTGTGGGACAATCATGTGTCAGCACCCTCTATGGGAATTCTATCTTTTTATGCACCCTCCATTGCCCCCATTTGTGTCGGGACACATAGTGGATCAACTGTCTATCAACAGCCATAGCTTGGACCTCACTCTCCATTTCTGTCAGAACTCACTATTGGCCTCCCATCTCTCTCATCATCCACCATGGTCTTCCCATCTCTGTTAGCAGGCAGCTTGGGAACCCTATCTCTGTCATCACCCACCATAATGCACCCTCCCATATCTCTGTAAATAGCTACCATTAGCCCACCATTGCTTCTAGAAGAGGGCTTGTGCCCCTATCCCTGACAAAAACTACCATGTCCCCACCCCAAAAATTCTTTCATAGATTGCTACAGAGGAGGCCAGCGATGGTGGGGGACACCAATACTCACTTGAGGGGTTACTATTTTGTCTGATAAAAATCTATCGTGCATACATAGCTTGAAAGTGAGCAGATTTTGAAAGAAACTTATATACAGTGCTGCCCATAATAATTCATACCCCCAGCAAATTTTGACTTTAAAGGACTTACGAGGCGAAATAGGTTAAAAAAGGTAATTACCTGCATGAAATATCAATGCACGGAGGACGCCATCCGCACCCTCCGTGTCTTTCCGCCGGTCCCGACCCCACAAACCGGGTCGGGCTCCCCTGCCTCTTCCAATATGGCCGACGGAGCTAGCCGTGGCTGCGCAGAACAATAGGAAATAGCCTGTAGTGTGGACCGGGGGGTTGGCCCTAGAGCTGCGCAGCCGCACTCGCGCATATGCGGACTGCGCAGCCGCTGCTAGCTCCGTCGGCCATATTGAAAGAGGCAGGAGAGCCCGACCCGGTCTGTAGGGTCGGGACTGGCCCGGGTGGGGCGGGGGGGGGGGACGGACATTCAGCTGTGGGGACCCGGCGGAATGACACGGAGGGCGCGGATGGCGTCCTCCGTGCATTGATATTTCATGCAGGTAATTACCTTTTTTAACCTATTTGGCCTCATAAGTCCTTTAAGTTACTTTTATTCAACCAGCAAGTGAATTTTTTGATAGGAAATGACATAGGTGCCTCCCAAAAGTTTATAAGACAATGTATAAGAGGCATTATTGTGGAAATAAAACATTTCTCAGCTTTTATTTACATTTGAGCAAAATGCCCATTCTAAAATTATTCATACCCTTCACAAACTGTCACAGTCTGTGGGAAAATCCACAGTTCTATACCATTCCAAATAGTCCAAGTTGTTCTAAAGCTGCTTAATTACCCTGATTAATTGGGAACAGCTGTTTTAATCAACTGAACAGGTTAAAAACTGCAGCTGCCATTGGTTTGTGGGCAGTCATGGCTAAGACAAAGGAGCTCAGTGAGGACCTGCGGCTGTGCATTGTAGCTACTTAGTCAGGAAAGGGCTACAAGGCCATTTCTAAATGTTTTCAAGTTCCATTGGCTACAGTGCAAAGTATTATTAAAAAATACATGATGTTCCGCACTGTGGAAAATCTCAGAGGATGTGGTCAGAAGCCAAAAGTGACACCTGTGCTGGCAAGGAGGATAGTGAGAGAGGTGACAAAGAATCCATGGATCACCACCAAGGCCATCCTGGGGAATCTGGGCTCTGCTGGGGGCAATGTCTCAAAGCAGACAATCCAACGGACACTGCACACTGCTGGGTTCCATGGGTGCAGACCAAGGAGGACGCCACTTCTCCAGATAAGGCACACAAAAGCTTGCTTGCCCTTTGCAAATGCTCATCTACACAAAGAAGACTTCTGGTCTTCTGTGTTATGGTGAGATGAAACAAAAATTGAATTGTTTGGTCACAATGTTTCCTTCAGTTGGCGTAAAAAAGGAGATGCCTTCAACCCAAAGACACCATCCCCACTGTCAAACATGGGGGTGTTTTTCAGCCAATGGGCCACGGAACCTTATCACAGTAAATGGCATCCTGAAAAAAGAGCAATACATGAGGATTCTCAATGACAGCATCAGGCAGTCTGCAGAGAAACTTAGCCTTGGGCAGCACTGTACATTTCAGCATGACAATGACCCAAAATACACAGCAAAAGTGGTGAAGAAATGGTTAGCAGACAACAACATTAACGTTTTGGAGTGGCCCAGCCAGAGTCCTGACTTGAATCCAATTGAGAATCTGTGGAGGGAGCTAAAGATCAGGGTGGTGTGGGGGGTCGTCTTATACGCCGGGTGTCAGGTGCGGGGTGCCAGTATTGTGCCAGGCAGAGCTTACCGGTTGCAGCAGCCTTGGCGGAAAGGTCCGCTCATGTCCTGGGTCCTTCTATGTCCTCCCCTGTCCCCCTACGTCATTCATGTCCATGTCCCGTGTGTTTGAAATATCAAAGCTGCAATACCATAGCGTCTTGCGAGCAGCCGCTCGCGTGGGTAACAGGGCAGCTTCCTTGTTCCGGGTCATCTGACTGGTGATGTGCATAGGAAGAGGAAGACAATTAATTGTGGAGCGCATGTCACCAGTCAGGTGACCCGGAACAAGGAAGCTGCCCTGTTACCCACGCGAGCGGCTGCTCGCAAGACGCTATGGTATTGCAGCTTTGAGTTTTCAAACACACAAGACGTGGACATACAGTAGATGATGCAGGGGGACAGTGGAGGACATAGAAGGACCCAGGACACGAGCGGACCTTTCCGCCAAGGCTGCTTCAACCGGTAAGCTCTGCCTGGCACAAATACTGACACCCCGCACCTGAGTTCTTAAAAATCACAGCCTGATTTCCCTCCCCTGGATGACTGCGGCACCCAGTATTATGCAAAGGTGTATACATGGGCAGGGCCGGATTTCTGGCAAGGCCACATAGGCCATGGCCTAGGGCACCAGAAGTTTAGGGGCGGCTCAGTGAGGGGCAAGAAAGCTGTTCTATGCAGTCATCCCTATCTACAAGAACAGCTTTAACCTTTGAACTCTCTGTCCTGTACTTGTGCAGTCCCTGCAAGACCTGTAAGCTCTATCCTGCAGGTATACATCAGTCTAACTCTCATGGTGATGCAATGGGTCCATCATTAATGAGATGGCAAGCATACCATAACATTTCAAAACATAACTTCTAATCTATACACGTATTACTAAAATAGCTATTGTCTGTGACATCAATGATGGAAAGAAAGTTGAATTCTCATTGGGGCACACAGAGATAACAACCATACAGATGGTATAGTTGGCCTTGGGCGGTAAGAAGTACAAATCCGGCCCTGTACATGGGTGGGCCAGGAGGATAGCCAGGAGGATGGAGGAGGATGGAGGAGGCATGTTGTGAAGAGGGGTAGTCTTAAACGGCAAGTATATGCCAAACTCTTTATTTTAACTGTAAAAGTTGTGGGGTCGTCTTATAAGCCGGCAAATACGGTAATTTCCCATCAAAAAATTACTTGCTGGTTGAATAAAAGTAACTTTAAGTCAAAATTTACCAGCAGCACTGTATTTACCTTAGTAGAGTGAAGTCTCTGGATAGTCCTGAGGCTCCCCCCATTGTCCTCGACCCCACCAATCCAGCGCTGGAACCTTCTAAGCACATCTGACAAGGGGATTGTGGAATTTTCTCTCATATGGCTGTGTTCCCCTCCAAGTATGACCACAGCCTCACTGCGCCTGCCCGAGCCCTTGCTGCGCCTGTGCATGAGCATGTAGCCGCGCAGGAAGAGCTTTTTCCCTCCGTGCACAAGCAGCTCCATGCTACTCCGCAGGCACAGCCAGGAGTCAGGGGGACGCAAAGAAGAAGAAGGTCCTGGCAAGCATTGGTGGGGTGGATGAAGATCGGAGATAGCTCTGGATTATTCAGAGGTCTCCTTCTTCTGAGCTAAGTAAGTATCTAACTTTTTTCTACCCACAGGTTATAAGTACACTTATCTGTCAGATCTTGGCAGCTGTACAAAAGAGTTCCTTGATGAGATGTATGGAAGTCATTGAAAGGAAACCGAGGTAGGGAATCCCCTTTTAATATCAGCTCATTTTCATTGTAGCAGAAGGTTAAGTAGAAACAGTTAACATACAGAGTCCTGTGTTCGGCAAAGCACAAGCCTGGCTTATCGGTGGTTATCAGGAAGCCTCACTTCCCCTTTCTATGCAGGAAAGCCAGTCCCAGAAGCAGGGTGCAGGATGCCGGTGAGTGATGAGGGACAGAAGTCCATGGGAACGGAAGCAGAATTGTACGGACACTGATTTTACCTTTTGTCTTCACAGACACAGAAACATGAGGTCATATTGTAAAATACAGAAATGATTGCTGGGGTTTTCCAGGGCAAAAGAAGGTTATATACCTGTTTCTGACCCCTAGAACTGCATGGGGTGGGATCTGACCACCTATCACTGTATTGGGGTAGGAACTGACTCCCTATCACTGTATTGGGTGAGGATTTGACCACATACCACTGCACCAGGCATGGGCGTCAGCAGAAAAATTTCCAGTTGCAAGACAAGATCCAGGGCACTCATGCGCCACACTGGAAAATGAGTGTGGCTGTGGACCAGCATATGGGTGTGGTCATAGGTGGAGCCAAATTTAAATGAACTTACAAAAATTGAAATGGACACACATGGTCCATTGTTTATCATCTGCTGTTCGAATGTCCATCCACCGACAGGCCAACAGGACACTGCCCAAACGCATACTTTAGATTATTTCAGCGCAAAGACTTTCATTTTACTGGATTCCAAACACAGTATTTTGAACTTATGAGACACACTACCTTATTGTCTTATTTGTACAAATTGTTGATTTGACTAGTTAGGTTGCAATTAACCGTTTTTTCCTTATAGGAAGCTAGTTCTGATGTCTCTTTGAATTGTTTACAATACAGAGGTGGACATTTATCAAGAGTGTCTGAGACAAAATCTTGATAGGTTTTTAGAAATCCATGCAGAACTGTCTCAGACATCTTAAGACATCACTGGATAGTAGAGTTTACTTCTAAAACTGTTGTAAAATAGGAGGAGCTAAAAAAGGTTTCTCAGACAGTGCAGTGTGTGAGGAAACTTGCTGTTGCTGAGGTAACCAATACATCTGCTGTATTGATACCAACAGGCTCTGAAAGATAGGGCCAGAAGCTGGAGCTAGCGTAGTGCGGAGGGCCCGGCCATGATGAGGTAGCCGTCCCCCCTCCCCGGGTAGCGCTAGATAGGTGGGCTAGTGGGTAGCCGCCATGTATTGCTGGGGCGGTGCAGGGGTTAACTGGGGCAAGGGGCGGGCAGCTCTGCGCTGGGAGGTGTAGGCGGATTTTCCCGGGCAGGCGGCGGATGTAAGGAGGCGGGCACTTCCGGCTTGGAGCAGCGTGAAGGAAGAAGCTGCTTGCCGGACGCCCGCCTGTGCCCCCGCAACTATGGCAGATTTAGACCGTTTGGTGGCCAGGATCCGGGCGGAAGCGGAGTCAAGGGGCCCCTCGTGGGTCCAGGTCCAGCTGGCGGCGATAGGAGCAGGCACAACGGCGGAGGCTGCGGCGGCCAGCGAGCCACCCGCGGCTGCGGCACCCAGCGCTCCATCCGAGCAAGCAGGTGAGGGGAGAAGCGAAGAGAGGAGGCAGTCCAGGCCCCCGGATAGGCTCAGCCCAGAGCACCATGCCGGGCCCCGGCGCCGCTCAGGGAGCCCCCCTAGGGACCCTCCGCCTCCCCCTGCAAAACGGTTGTCCAAGGGCAAGGGGGCTGGCGGGAGGAATCCCAACCAACGGCATGAGGCAGCAGGAGAAGGGCCATCCAGCGCGGCCGGCTCTTCACATACACAGCAGGCGAGAGGTGATGCGGCCCTTAGTCCCCGCGCTGCGCGGCAGACTAAGCGGGCCCAACGGAAGGACTCCAACCCCACGGGTGCCGCCCTCCCCTCCGCGGCGGCGACCCACCAAGCGCACGGTGCGAGCAGGAGCTCCACCAGCAAGGGAAAGTCGGGAGGATCCAGCAGGCAGAAGAGCAAGTCGGGCAGAGGTGATCAGCGGCCACAGGCTCAGCACGCACAGCACGGCAGGGGCCCCCCAGCGGATAACGGCTCTGGCTCCGAGTTGGATTCTGTAGAGGATGATGACAACGTCGCAGCGGGTGGATCCGGAGTGACGGCTGGCAGGGACATGCGTCCGGAGCAGCCAGGTGAGGCCAATCTAGCCGCAGTTAATGCCTTAGCCACTTTATTGTTGGGGATTTGCGGGGGAAGACAGGGTGGGGCTGGTACCCTAGCAGCGCCAGCGGGGTCGCAGTTAGCGCAGGTGCAGCCTTCACCTTACATGCCGGCGGGGGCGTCGGGGTTGTTACCAATGGGATCGCCCCTCTCACCCGTGGGGGCTTGGTCTTTGGCACCCCCGGGAGCGGCCCCTCAGGTGGGGCTGGTACATGGAGGGGCGCAAGGAGTAGGTTTGGCCGTACAGGGGGTGGTTCAGGTGGCTCCACCCGCGGCGTTGGGTTTGAGTAGTGTCCAGGCGGAGGTGGCGGTGCAGACGGAAGGGGCAGCCAGCGGCTCTTCTGTTGATGGGGGTGCAGGCCAAGTGCGACTGGCAGATGCGTCGCATGCGGAACTGTACGTTTGTTTCAATGGCCTTCTTGGTTCTCATTTGAAGCAGGAAGTGAAGGAGCGAATCTGGAAGGGCGAATATATTGAGATATTTTCGCTCCTCCAGCTGGAGAAGTTCAATCTGGATAAGGGTAAGCCGGACGAGAAGAAGAGGGAGGAGGAACGGCGCTATAGATTGATACCCCGGACCTTCCAGAATTGGTTCCAGGCTTTCTCAATCCTTGCAAGCGTGACAGGGGAAAAGCAGCCTGAGCATTGCACAGCGCTGTTTGGTTACATGGATTCGATCGGGGAGGCCTACCGGTCGTACGGGGGGAATGCCTGGCTGCGGTATGACGAGCAGTTTAGGCAGACAAAGGCGGTACGGCCGGAGGTTCGGTGGGACCATAAGGATATCACCTTGTGGATGCGGTTGATGATTCCGGCAAGGGCCTCTCAGTCCTTTCCAGCAACAGCCGGAGGGTCGGCCCCCGCCGGCCAGCCGGCGACCCGTGGAAAGGGTACCTGTTGGCAATACAACGATGGAGCTTGTCGTTTTGGCCAGTCCTGCCGGTTCAAGCATGAGTGCTCCCATTGCGGAGGCTCACACGCGGCTTCCAGATGTTACAAGCAGCGAAGGGGGAAGTCGGGGGATTCTGCGCGAAAAAGGGATGACGCCAGTGAAGGGGGAGGTGATGGCACAGTTTCTAAGTAGGTATCCCGACCACGAGGCGGCGGAGTTCCTGAGGGCGGGTTTTGAGGAGGGGTTCCGGATTCCCAGTAGTTGTTCGTTGCGGTCGGCCCCCCCCCCCTTTAGGAACTTGAAGTCCGCCTATGAGTTGCCGGGTGTCGTGGACAAGAAATTGGCTAAGGAGGTGGCAATGGGTCGATTGGCGGGTCCGTTCCCTTCTCGCCCTCTGGTTGATCTGATCGTGTCACCGCTGGGCGTGGTTCCTAAAAAAGAACCGGGATCGTTCCGCCTAATCCACCACTTGTCTTTTCCTCGCGGTTCATCTGTCAATGATGGATTGTCGGGTGATGATGCATCGGTGGTGTACACCTCATTCGATGCGGCTTTGAGTTGGGTCAGGCGTCTGGGTCAAGGGGCGTTACTGGCAAAGACTGATATCGAATCAGCTTTTAGGTTACTGCCGGTTCATCCTTCAAGTTTCCGTTTGTTGGGTTGTTTTTGGAAAGGAGAGTACTTTGTGGATAGGTGTCTGCCCATGGGGTGCTCCATTTCATGTGCTTATTTCGAGAGGTTTAGCACTTTTTTGGAATGGGTAGTGAAGGATGATTCGAGTGTGCAGTCAATTATACACTACCTCGACGATTTTTTGTTCATGGGTGCAGCAGACTCTCCTGATTGTGCGTACGCATTGGCGACTATGCGGCACGTATGTGAGCGCTTCGGGGTCCCACTCGCCGAGGAAAAGACGGAGGGACCCGGCACGGCGTTGAAATTCTTGGGCATTACTATAGACACCGTTGCTATGGAATGCAGCTTGCCAGCTGATAAGGTGGTGAACCTCAAGAATTCCATTTCATTGGCACTCAGTAGCAGAAAGATGACTTTGAGGGAGGTGCAGTCTATGCTGGGCAAGTTGAATTTCGCCTGCAGAATCATGCCCATGGGGCGTATTTTCTGCAGGCGCCTGGCAATGGCGACTGCAGGAGCGTCGGCGCCACACCACCGGATTCGGCTAACCGCGGACATCAAGGCCGACCTACAGGTGTGGTTGATTTTCTTGACTAATTTCAATTGCAAGTCACTGTGGATGCAAGACACGGTGAGCAATGCGGAGTTAGAGCTGTTTACTGATGCGGCGGGCTCTCATGGTTTCGGGGCCTTTTTCGCGGGCCAATGGTGCGCAGTTCCCTGGGACACAACCTGGGTGGAGGCGGGTTTTACGTCCAACCTGGTGCTGTTGGAGTTATTCCCCATAGTGGTGGCGGTACAGATTTGGGGAAGGCAGCTGGCCAACAAGCGGGTGAGGTTCAACTGCGACAACATGGGTGTGGTGTTGGCAGTGAACAGCTGTTCGGCATCTTCCCCCCCGGTGATAAGTCTGATGCGGCAATTGGTGTTGGATTGCTTGCGGTTTAATATTTACTTGTTTGCTGTGCATTTACCTGGGGTCGACAATGTCATTGCTGATGCACTTTCTCGATTCCAGTGGGACAGATTCCGGGCTGCGGTTCCCACGGCGGAAGAGCGTGGGGTTCCTTGCCCGCCCGCGGCGTGGAGGATTCCTTTCGAGCGGTATCCTGTATGATTGGGAGATCCATATCAGAGTCGTCAGCGGCAGCGTACACGTTAGTGTGGAATGCGTGGGACGCTTTGATGTTTCAAGCAGGAGGTTGTGCTTCGGATGAAGAACGGCTATGTTTGTTGCTGTATTTCTTGGGGAATAATTTTGTAGAGGGTATTTCGGCATCGGCAGTGGCTAAGAAGTTATCGGCTCTGGCCTTTTGGTTCAAGGTCAGGGGGCTCTTAGATGTAACTAAAGATTTCCGGGTTAGGCAGGCCCTTAGGGGTTACCGGTCTGGGTCGGTTCGCAGGGAGGCCAGGCGCCCAGTTACGTTTGAGTTGCTGGGGAGGCTGGTGGGGATACTTCCGGGCGTATGTTCCTCCAGTTATGAGTGCGGTCTATTTCAGACCGCCTTCGTGCTGGCTTTTTTCGGGGCCTTTAGAATAGGGGAGCTTGTTAGCCGCAACAAAGCGGGAGTGGGAGGCATTCTTGCAGAACACATCTCCGTTCATGCTGATACGGTCGTCATTTATCTGCCGCGCTCAAAAACTGACCAGGCAGGCAGGGGCCGGACTATCACCCTGTTTCAGATTGGCGGCCCATTATGCCCTCATTATAACGTCCAGAGTTTTGGGGCAGCTCGCCCCTCTCAGGCTCGGGTGTTTTTGGCGCACCGGGACGGCTCGGCGTTGTCTCGCTTTCAGTTTGTAGCATTGTTTCGAAAATGTTTAGGCCAACTCGGCCTCCCTTTTCTGGAGTTTGCCTCCCACTCGTTCCGGATTGGTGCGGCTACTGAGGCGTCACGTTGGGGGTTGAGCGAGGGGGTCATAAAGCAGATTGGGCGCTGGGAGTCGGCTCGTTTCAAGTCATACATCAGGCCCCACTTAGTGTAGGTGGGGTGGGGGTAGATGGGTCTAGGGCAATTGCTGTTAGTTTGTTCTCTCTTGTTGCAGGTCCGCAGGTCATCGTCTGGATTGTGGGACACTCCTACGTTAGTAGGGGGGCGAGAAGGGCCGATGTGAGGCCCGAGGGCCGGCAGCTTGGCTTCCCTAGGGAGCAGGTACGTATTCGGTGGATAGGTTTCCCTGGGATGGTTTGGCCCGGCCTTTTGCCGGAACTTCACAAGTTGGCACGCATAGATAGAGCCCCTGACATCCTCGTGTTGCACGTTGGGGGGAACGATCTGGCGGCTAGATCTACCAGAATTGTGATAAAGGAGATCAAATTTGATTTCTTGAGGGTTCGGTCCCTGTTTCCCGAGACCATTGTAGTTTGGTCAGACATTGTGGCTCGGGAATTTTGGAGGTTGGCTAATTCGGTCCAAAAGGTCAACAAAGCAAGGATAAAATTGAACAAGGAGGTGGCCAGGTTCTTTATCAGGAATGGGGGGTTGGCTATCCGTCATTTCGAACTGGAGGAAGACATTGGTTTGTTCCTTAGAAGGGACGGGGTGCATCTTAATGACATTGGGATGGACTTGTGGGCCCTAGGTATCGAAGACGGGATACAAAGAGCTTTGAGGTTGGGGGCCTCAAGGTCATAAGGGGTCATGCCCTTTCGTGGTGGAGGGGTAAAAAGGGGCTCCGGAGGTCGGTTTATTGGGAAAGAGATTTGTCGCGGGACAAATCCGGCGGTTTTAACGGAGTGAAGAGAGACGACTTTGGGGCATGCAGCTGTCCCCGAGCCGAGTTCCGCGGCTGGGGGCCGGTACAAGGCTGCATGTCACACGGGTGTTATGACAGACAGACTTTCGGTGCCTCCGGACCCCTTACCCCAGCTCTTTGTGAATGCTGTTTTGGTTATTTTGGTTATGATGGTTATTTGGTTTGTTTGGAACATTGTTAATTGGCTGAATAAAGAAAGGGGCTGCTATGGCCTTAAAATTAATCCAATGCCAAGTAGTCCGTGTCTATTATTTTAATAGGTTAAGAGGGGATGGAGTATGGGGGATGGTGGTGTATGGGGGTTTTAAGGGGGTGGTAGGCTTACCATTATCAAGATAGGGCCAGAAGCTGGAGCTAGCGTAGTGCGGAGGGCCCGGCCATGATGAGGTAGCCGTCCCCCCTCCCCGGGTAGCGCTAGATAGGTGGGCTAGTGGGTAGCCGCCATGTATTGCTGGGGCGGTGCAGGGGTTAACTGGGGCAAGGGGCGGGCAGCTCTGCGCTGGGAGGTGTAGGCGGATTTTCCCGGGCAGGCGGCGGATGTAAGGAGGCGGGCACTTCCGGCTTGGAGCAGCGTGAAGGAAGAAGCTCCCACCCTCCCTCCCTTATTTTCTGTTTTTGTGTGGTATGTCTTTGTTTGTCATTGCAGCCGGAGGGGTAAAAAGGGGCTCCGGAGGTCGGTTTATTGGGAAAGAGATTTGTCGCGGGACAAATCCGGCGGTTTTAACGGAGTGAAGAGAGACGACTTTGGGGCATGCAGCTGTCCCCGAGCCGAGTTCCGCGGCTGGGGGCCGGTACAAGGCTGCATGTCACACGGGTGTTATGACAGACAGACTTTCGGTGCCTCCGGACCCCTTACCCCAGCTCTTTGTGAATGCTGTTTTGGTTATTTTGGTTATGATGGTTATTTGGTTTGTTTGGAACATTGTTAATTGGCTGAATAAAGAAAGGGGCTGCTATGGCCTTAAAATTAATCCAATGCCAAGTAGTCCGTGTCTATTATTTTAATAGGTTAAGAGGGGATGGAGTATGGGGGATGGTGGTGTATGGGGGTTTTAAGGGGGTGGTAGGCTTACCATTATCATGAAGAATTCAACAAGGGGGATGAACACTTCACAAATCATGCCTAGCCTGCACTGCTGCCATATCTGTAGAACTACTACTAAGCACTTCTTAATCTGCAGCAGTTTAGGGATGAATTTGCACTTTTCTTAACTGTAGTGCAGCTCTAGAAATTCCCATTAAACTGCCGCTATTATGTAGGATTTAAGAAGTTTCATATTACCATGCAGAACAGTCCCCCTGCTGGTTAGAACTGTTTAAGAAGAAAAAACTGTCAGTAATGCTTGATAGATCTGGCACAAAGAGTGGTGGCAGCATATTACTCTCGATTTCCAGCACAAAATCGATAATTCTATTTTACAGATTGTACATACAATCAAGATTGTATCGTGTATGGGCATACCAATCAAGATGGTATAAGGTATACCTGCCTTCAATTTTTTTATTTACTTAGTCCAGCAGTTTCATGGAATTCACATGTTGGAGACATTTAATCATAAGATCTTCCTTTCTAAGTGAAATACTCCTATTTTACCTGCATTAAACCATACAAGAAGAGAAATACGTTTTCTTAAGATGCATGTATTTTTGTATAGCTACCGGTATTGAGCCATGACAGATGGGATAAACGTATTTTTATTCAGCTGTATACAGTATATAGTTTAGAGCAGAGACTGGTAAAGGCTTGATAGGGGTTGAATCCAAGGATGCCTTATTTTATATAACATTGGCTACCAGATACTCAGGTTTTCAGTTTCTCTTCCAGGAAGTGACATGTCTGCAGCTGATCAGGCAGCTTGCAGAACTCAGCATGTCTCTATCTTTGTTCCTGTGGAAAAATATATAAATTTATTGAACACTTTATGACAACACGTTTCACCAGTGTTTCCCACTTCTGCAGGCCAATAGAGTGTCTGAGGCCGTGTCAACAATGGCTAGAAGTGCCTTTTATAAATGTTTCCATTGTTCATACTCCATCATTGAGGTAAGTCACCTCTTACCTGATTTAAACAGTTTTTAAAGCAATCCCGAGCCGAAGCTCAGGATCAAAATAAGATAGTATCCTATTGAGGCTTTCATAGGTGGTCCAATGTTCCCCATCGCTGTGCAATGTCTCCACATCGGGGCCGCGCAGCTACTCTTCATGCTGGGTGGCCATGCACAGCGTCAGCCAGCATGCGTAGTAGCATGGAGCCCACGGCTCTGGCTTACTGCGTGGCCACGCTGCAAGAAGAGGAGCTGCACAGCCCTGATATGATTAGCGACAATGCCTGGATCAGTAATTTACCAAAAACATGGCTTCAATTCACTAAGACCTGTTTGGTGAAAAGTAGAAGTCCAGCCAGCTGTGGAGGAGGTCTCTGCAGCAAGCGGTGTTCTGCTATGGTGATGTTCCCCACTTCTGAACAGAATTGTGCAGATTCTTCAGGTGCGAACGGTCTGCCTAAGTTGCTTTGCAACAGCTGTTGGTGACAGTGTTCCACAGTAAAAGACATCTCCGGGGTCCCTTTAGATCTGCATGCATGGCACTAGAGGGCCTTCTCTGTATATACAGTAAGTCACTTACTGTGCACATTTAAAACGATAGGGGGAAACCTCTATAATGGGCCCTGCAATGTGTTTCTTTCTTTTCTGATGTCCTGCCTGGCAGTACATCGTTACTGATGGGGTGAGTAGTAGGACGGGGTGGCTCCTCCTATTGGCTATCTCCTATGTCTGTCCAGTTTACAGAACGGCTGACTGTTAGTTGGTGGCAGCTTTAGCATGGAGGTAAAATACCCAACATCTCATTTGTTTTACCGAATGCTCTAATCTTTGTGAATTGACATTTATTGAGGTATTTACTGTTTTCTGTATAACCAAATACAGTCATGTTTAACAAACTGAGCTGGTATTTTAACCACCCTTTATTTTTACAGTATGTGTCTTAGGTGAATTGAATTCTGCAGTGTGTCTACTTCCTGCTTTCATGAAAGCAGACATAGGGTTAACATCCTGTATTTACAAATTAGCTGCTCTGCCAAGACAGTCGGCTGACACAGCTAAGGGATCAAATTACAGTTGTGATTTGTCATAGATAATGAATTAGACAGGCTAAACTCTATATATACGGTATATACAGGGTGCTTTTCTCTCTGTTTTCCTTCTGTCCTGTGCAAGAGTTTAGGTCCACTTTCAGCATAAAACATTCTACAGTACTGAGAATGGTTGCAGGGGAAGCGGGTAATGCTAAAGAAGAAACATGTTCTGCTACTGTGACTTCTAGTTCAGTGGGAGGCTTTGGATGGGAGATGTGAAATTACAGTGATCAATAAAGTTTTGTGTTTTTTAATTTATTTTGTCAGTTTGGGCAATCGCAAATGGCCCTCTTTTAAAGCGATGGAAGTGACTTCTGTCTGTTAGGCATAAAAGACCATCAAAGAAAAAGACCTCATTAAAATAAAACAAAACACGGATTTACAAAACAAAAGTGCATTTTATTTAAAAATCATACAACAAATAAATGAATATACAAGTCATTAATTAAAAATACATATTCCCCCATACTTGCATAATACATGGTTCCTCATCAATCCCGAGAGTTATTTAGAACATTATACTGACATGTGACAGAACATACCTCCCTCCCGCTCTGCCGTAAGAAAGAACCAACATACAATTAGTTGAGAAAGTAAGTGGTAGGCTGACAATGCGGCCCCAAGCAGCTGCCTCTTCCCAAACCTCCTGTATGAGTCTTCAATAACTTTATTTATAATATCTTTTTTGGTCAAACTTAAAAGTTCTGTCCACTCAACAACTTGTGGCCTCATCTACTGAGGTACTCTAGCTGGAGATCATACGTGATCCTGAATACCTGGTTGGAAAGAATTATTTTATAACCCATACTCTAGTCTGATATGACTCAAGACAAGGGTAGGAAACTGATGGCAGACAGTTGCAATGGATACAAGCTAGGTTTTCAGGATCACTTATGTTCCCTCATGACCCTGGAGAACCTTAGTAATGTAAGCGACTGAAGTAGATGCCAGCAGGATGAAACACTCACTTACACCTGAGTTCTCAACTCTGCCCACCTACCTTTAGGGTTCGCAGCTAAACTTTGCATTTACTTTAAAGCAGGTATGTCAAACCGGTCCTACGAGGGCTGAGGTCCTCACACATTTTTGAGACAGCTCAAATTAATTGATGGGTCTGAATCAGGAAAGGTGTGGTTCATCAGGTAGAACACATTCCTCTTTCTCAGTCCATCCTAAACACTGGCATGGATCTGGCCCTCCAGGCCTGGAGTTTGACACGTGTGCTTTAAAGAATAATTTAAATGATAACTGAACATAAGCACAGTTATCAGTCTGCATCCCAAACAGCATTGAAACACTGATTCTGAGCCACTACCTAAGAGACCACTGCAGTCAAGTGCTCCAGTATCAAAATAAGCTAGGAGGTAAATGGGGGTGGAGCGTCTGTTAGTAAAAGAGGCTATTCCAACATCACAGCCATAGACTGTGACTGAATCACCCAAAAAGAGAAGCTCCACCCCCTTGTCTACCACCTAAATTCTTTGAGTAGACAGGAGATTACTTAAAAGAGTTTATAACTGTCACTAGATATTGAAGGCCAGGCCTCTGTATCAAGACAACCTAGATATGTGGGCCCACTTAGTATTTCATGCACACTGGAAAGCAAACAAGCAACTGTACTCATGAACATAAGTACAGTTATACATTAAAGTACACGTACTGATGCCTATAGTGCTTGCATATGTACTTACCTACCACCTGCACATGGTACATAGTGCATACATGATAACCTTAATAAAGCCAAAATATCTTTTTTTTATGCCATAATACAGTCATGTGACCTGTGGCCAGCATTTCTAAGCTAGAGTATACAAATGAGATAGTCTAGCAGGATTCCCCATCCTCTTTCAGAACAGAGTTCTGCTGTGTGGTATTATTCCCTACCCCATTTGTTGTGCTGAGTGTTGCTGGATGGATTGGGGGTGTGAATGTTATAACTCAGCTCTCTTACCAAGGATGTTATACACATACAAGCAGATAAGGCCATAATGCATTCTGCTGACCTGCTTCCTCAGAAGCTATGAAAGGAGTAGTGATGGCCAGAGACCACGAGGTTAAAGTCCATCGGCTTCCAGAGAATAATTTCAGGATATAATAAAAACAATGCATTTTACAACAAGCTATTTCATGTCATCCTGGGTACACTGAAAACTTTATATAACACTTTTTTTGTGACTAGAGTTACACTGTGGTTACACTGAGTGTCAGGCTGACACTTCCTTATCGGTGACGGTATGCGTCATCACGCCGGCCGCTAAGCGTCATCATGCTGGCTGGCGTGACAGTACTGCGCATGTGCGGTTTTCTAACTATAAACTGCGGAGTACTGTCACGCCAGCCACCATGACGACACGTGCCGGCGTGATGACGAGTAGCATCACCTATTAGGAAGTGTCAGCCCGACACTCGGCCCGGGTGTCGCCGGTGGAGTATTCTGCAGCGGGACCGGGAGAGAAGCCAGGAGGACGCCGGGGGGCCTCTTGACCTACAGTGGGCTGGACAAAGCCCCAGGTAAGTAACGATTTTGTTTATTTTTACTGCTCAGGGTAACTTTGATAAGACGTGCTATTTGTCTTAGTGAATCAAGCCCATAGTGCTATGTGTTCACAATGTCAGTGTGAAAGGGGCTAATGTATGTTTATATTTCAAAAATATACTGAAAAGTCTGTGCATTCAACACTTTCCAAGAGAGATACAAAATCTACTGTATACTGAAGGGTAACACGTCTTTGGCCTGGTTTACAGGTGAAACTCGAAAAATTAGAATATCGTGCAAAAGTCCATTTATTTCAGTAATTCAAATTAAAAAGGTGAAACTAATACTGTATATGAAATAGGAACCCTTTGCATGTGTTTTGGATTAATTAGCTGAGTAGAGTCTGACACTTTGAGCCTAGAATATTGAACATTTTCACATAATTCTAATGGTCTGAGATTTTGATTTTGGGGTTTTCATAAGCTGTAAGACATAATCATCAAAATTATAACAAACTAGTGACCTATGCCCGTTTAAAAATGAGCTCTAGGTCTGTCACCACTGCACATGCGTCTGCCCGCCTGGCCCCGTCATCCTCCTCCTCCTTCCCTGCATCCTCCTCCCAGCTCTGCACTGTGCATCCCTGTTGCCCTAGCAACCACAGGGACAGTGCAGAGCAAGCCGGCTGGACTGTGCAACTGTGCGCAGTTCAGTTTTCACAGGGACAAATGATGACGCAGGGACAGTTATGGATTATAATATAGGATAAAGGCTTGAAATGTCTTGCTTTGCATGTAATGAGGTTATTTCATTTATTAATTTCACCTTTTAAGTTGAATTACTGAAATTAATGGTCTTTTGCAAAATACTGTACTGTAATTTTTTCGAGTTTCGTCTGTACTTGGATATACTTATTCACTGGAACATGATTGTAGCAGGCTAAGACCTCTTGCACACTACATGCGATTCCGATTTCCGATTTTTAATCTATTTACACATGCAATTCCGATTTCTGATTTTTAATCGGCACTGCATGCTGCGTTTTTTCTGCGTTTTTCTTTTGATGGCATCCAGGGAAAATTGGAATCGCAAATTCGGAATCGCAGTGTGCAGGGAGCCCTAAGTCAGTCCTACACCATGCTTATCAAGGTTCATGGCTGGTCCATTGTGGATCATGCAGATCCTCCTGGACATTTTGGCAGGAAGTGACATCACAGTTTCTAAGCAAGACATCATGTCTCACTAAATCCTGCCCATCTACGATCAGTTGCAAGGTAGTAAAAGACGCCGATTATGTTTTTTTTCTTCTTTTTTTTCACAAACAAGACACAAATGTTTTTGACATGGGCGACACAGACACCACCAAAAGACATCAGAGGGAAGTTGCTACTTTTGGATCATCCCATTTACCTGCATGTTCAGGTCGGACAGTTTGTACTTGTTTATGCTCATAGAGGAGGAAAGAGATGAACTGGTTGTATAGCTGTCTATGACATTCCTTGCAATTCCTGAGGACGATTGCCCAGAAGACATTGCAAAGCTAGAAGATCAATTATCCTTACCCAGGATGACTGTAATTTTAATGGTGACAGCTGTATCTCTTGTACATTAGGGGTATCCATAAGTCTGCCTACTAACAAAGCTTAATCTCTTTCCCTTTGGGGAAGGAAAGAGCTAGGTCCAGTAGGTAGACACCATTGGCTCTATTTATCTCCTGAACAACCACAGAGGCTAGAATAGGTTTTGTATCCAATCCACTATTGGATACTAAAAAGTGGTCTTCACCCAGCAGATGTCTGCTGCCGCAATGGACAAGAGATTGTCCCCTCGTTTAGACAGAGCAAGGCATCTTACTTCTGTTGGCATATACTGTATGACTTCTTCAGAAACATCCTTTAGAACTGTTATATTACAAACTATAAAGCTGCCTAACTGGTATATCAACTATGTTGTACAATAACATCATTTTGGCACCATAACTGCTCTCTCCTGTAACTGGTGTGCTAATAGGCTTGGGTAAAACAATCTACTGCAGTTTCCTGTCTAATCGCTATGCTAGCTGTGGCAGAGCACAATTAGGGAATTGTTTCCTAAACTGCTTTGTCTTTGGCGCTGGATTAATTTCTGAATACAATATGTTTATTTGAAAAGGACTTACATCTTGTTGAGCCTATATGCAGCATTGTTAGCTGGCAATGGAAGGGCTCCAGTACACATGATGCATTCTGTACGCTTTGTTTGAAATAAGGGCAGGTCGCACAAGCCAGAACCACTTCAGCCAACCATCTGCAGAACAAACAGTTGTTTTTACAGTACAACAAATAACCTATTACAGTTTTTACAGTACAACAAATAACCTATCTGCTGGGTGGATTCTTCTGCTGAAGATAGGGAGGGTGTTGTGTAATCTTAGCAACTCTCCACTGCTGAAACTGCATTCACTGTAGCATCAACACACCGCCAGCTATAATAGGGCCAACAGGTCTTGTTTGAAGGAACACTATTATGAAAAACTGTAAAATTTTAAATACTTTTCCTATGTTGCTGTCACATACAGTACAGGTAGTAAAAAACACTCCCTACAAAGGATCTATATAAAGACATCAGCCAGCTTTCCTACTTGGTTGCACACTATTTTGGCAGTTGGTCTGAGCTACTGCAGTTCCCGCAAGTGCTTTTGTAAATAAAGAAATAACCGAGAATCCCCTATCAGGAGATGGACTAGTCCAAAACACAAAAGATCTGCTAGATTTTATCTGCCTAGTGTAAGTGAAAGTGACACAGAATACAAGTAATTTATAGTGCATTTTACTCTGGGAGAGATGCACATTTATATGTATGTCTTTTGAATTTTACAATTTTTCAGTATAGGTGTCCTTTAAGTAGGTATTTCCCTGCAGAGTCTATGACCATAGCCTACAGATTTTAGGCCAGCCAACATTTTTTCCTGACCTACCATTAGCAGACTTAAAGTTACCCAGCTGTGAGAGGGATATCGAGAGCTGCCATATTTATTTACTATTAAAGGAATGCTACTTGCCTGGCAGTCCTGCTGATCCTTTGCCTGTATTACTTTAAAGTGGATCCGAGATGAAAACTAATTATAACAAGTAACTTGTCTATATATCTTATCTAACGTTTAGATAGTTTACACAGCAAATCTAGCTGAAAACAACTTTAACAGTTTATGATTCTTTCTTCCTGTGATACAATGTATGCAGTCATGTTCTGTTTGTTACATTACACATAGGCAAGCTGATAGCATTTCCAGCCCTCAGCCTGTGAAAACTTCACTCCCCTCTCCTCCTCCCATCTGCCTCTGAAATATCTAGCTAGTAACCTCATCTTCCTCCTGCCCAGACTGAGCTCCCATAAGCCCTTGCTACAGTGCCAAGGCACTCTGGAGAAGCTGTGGGCGAGGCTTGTTTAGTTTATAGGGAATTAGGGTATTAAAATAAACAAAAAAAAGTATTTGGCTTGAGGAATGCCCTATAAACTATATGAAAGGAACACAATTATGCAATGAGTAAAAATTTATCTCAGATCCACTGTAAGCACCTGACCAAGAACAAGCATAAAGATCAGGTGATTAGTGCTCTTTGACACTGAATGTGTTCTTGCTTCAGACACTGGTGAATGAGGATGGATTAAAAAAAAGAAGGGAAAAAAAATGTAGCCGGGCTTTAAATTGCAAAACTATGGCCAGCTTTATATTCAGAGCAGTGGAGGTGGTAATTACCAGGTTAAAGAACCACTGCAGGCTAGTAAATAAATCTGAAATATTTAATGTTCTGCATGCATCTGTAGGAGAACTGGACTATTATCACCCACCTCCCTTTACATCTCACACATTGCCTTACAGGATGTCACTGTCCCAGAGTCATTTTCATGATCATTCTCTCCAGTACAGGTCCTCTTTAGGTCAACTTTATATTTGTAGGTCTTTCCCATATTTCGGTGCATGTATTCAATGGAGAGTTCTATTGTTTGTCTGAAATCCTTAATGAGGGGACACTTATGGAGTAAGCTTAGAGAAGCCTAATTGCACGGGCTGCAGATACTGAATCAGAAATATTATAAGAAATATGAATGTATCTCATTTTTTTTTAAATACCACTGATAGTATCTACTCCAAAATATCAAATAACCAGAGGTACTGCCCCTGATTGTGAAGCATGAGGTCATGAGTTTGTCTCCCGGGACAGGGGAAAAAACAAAACAAACAAAACTGTCCTTACGCAGCTATGATCTTATCTACACAACACTCAACATAACGGGAAACCTGGACACATGTAAACACCCAGTAAGTGCCATTAAGTATACGTTTATAGAGCAAACATGCTGCTACGTAGGGGGAATAGGCTGCTTCTGCCTTCCTCATTTTATATCTCATTTTCATGGATGGTAGTCAAAGAAAACATTCCATCACAACAAGATAACAGATATCAGGCTAAAATAAGCACAGGATGAAAAAACACCACAAGCAGAGATTACCTTCAGTAAAAACTGCATGCCTAAGTAATCAGCAGCACCAGAAATAACTACTAGAAAGGGAGTTACTGCTGTGACATGGAGGAACCGGGCTGCCCAAAGTCAATAGACTTATATCATCTTTATGTAACGTTACCAAGCATTATGTTCCCTGTTCTCTCTTCGGTCACCTAGCCTGGGAGGTCTGCATACTATCATACTGAGAGCTGCTGGAGGGAAGCATATACACTGGTGGTACAGAGCCACCTGTGATGGGACAGCTTCATCAGGTTTATGGCTCTGTTAGCTCCTACTATGTCCTAAAGGACATCCTAGGTGAAAATAAAGTGATGAGATAAACAATTCTATCTATCTCCCTCTTTTAAAAGTGACTTGCTTGAGATCCCCCCCCCCCCCCCCCCCCCCGTTTTATTTGATACTTAAATCACATTTTTACGTTTTTACTGTTTCATTGTCTCTTCTCAATGACACATTTATTAAAGTATACCAGAGCCAAAATCCATAAACTATTGACCTTTTTTATGTCTTTCCTGCTCTCAGAAGCCATTTACTGCCAAGAAAGGTGTTTTATGGCTGTAATTCCTTATCAGAGAGTGTTATGCTATAGTCCACTCGGTCCTGACAGGACAGAAACTGTCACTTGCATACCTAATGTTTAACTCTTTCAGGCAGAGAAATAAAAAAAAAGAACACAACATAAATATGCTGTTCTTCTGCAGAATTAATCCTTTAGGCTACTTACACACCAGGATGTTGTGTTTAGGGGACGTTATAGGGCACATAACGTGCCCCTAACGCAACGCCTGGTGGTGTTGGAGCAGGATGCTACCAAGAGCCGCGTTACAAGCAGCTCTTGGTGCGCCTGCTCTGTTGGAGGAGCTGCGGAGACCACGTGAGCGGAGCTCTCCGCATCACGTGGTCCCGCCAGCCAATCAGCGGCCGCTCCAGGAAGTAAACACTGCAAGTGCAGTGAATAATAAGTAGCCATGTGCCTGGCTACGTAGCGGCCTCTCCCGGCCTCCTCTCCGCCCCTAAAATAAAAAAAAACTCCCGTACTGAGCATGTGCAAACAGTTTAACGCGGCTTAGCCGCGTATAAAGTACTGCATGCAGTACGTTGATCTTGACGTGAAGCGTAACTGTGTAACGCAACGTGGGCACTGTGAACAGCCCATTGATTTATCATTGCTGTGCGGTGGGGGTGCGTTACAGGCTGCTCTAACGTGCGCCTGTAACGTCCCACTGTGAAACCAGCCTCAACCAAGAACATGTTATACAGAAGACCAGTTCAAATAACAGGAGCATAGAAGGGAGCAGTCTGATGATGTCATCAAACTGTTGCCAGACTGATGCCACTGGCCACCAGACTTCATCAAGTACAATCCTAGCCGTGTACAACAGTAATAGGCAATCTGAAAAGGTTTATTGGGTAGTAATTCTCCTTAAAACAAACCGGAAATGATGTAGCTAAGCTCCTCGTGCTAACGCTAGTTTTCAGACTGTCATGCTAATCCTCTGACTACATTACATTCTAAGGCACTCATCTGCAACATGTACTGTAACCAAATCTAATCTGTAATCACTAAACCACAATATAGAAACTATTATAGCCAGATCATCTGTATTATGGGTAGAAAATTAAAATCTGTAAGTAAAAACTGACCGGTACAATCAGTAGTTAGGACTTTCCTGTTGCCAGCAATCAGGTCACATGTTCCCACTGCAGACATAATGTCCGGGCGGGGGGGGGGGGGGGGGGGGGGGGTAGGAGGGTGTCTGTCTACTGTCGGGGTCATTTTACACTTGTGCATTGCATTGCATACATTTGGATTTGTATCACCTGTAACAAATAATTTTTTTTTGTTTAAAGGGTATTATGCTGTTGTGTATCTTTCAGAGCAGAGAGGAGGTCTGAGTTCAAGTCCACTTAAAGCCTTCCCTGCTTGTGTTCACACAGGCACACATACATTCATTCCCTATTTATGGTACTATGTTTTAAACCCAGTTCATTACTTCTACAGTAAACATAAAATTGTACAAACTTCAGAGTTTCCAGTCTAAAGCTACGTAGACATGCAGGCTACACGTCACCTGAATCGATCTTTCATGATAACTTTAGGTGACATTTTCCCTTCAATCACTGTATAGGCGTGCTGCTCAGATCTTTGCTGAGCAGCCCATTCTGTCCTATAGAGAGGGAAGGGGGGCACCTTGGAGATGTCTCACTGCACTGGGAACCACACAGCTGTAAATTGTCCACCTTGGCCGATTTCTGAGAGGACTACCAACAACCAGAACCGGATCACCCACAAGGTAATTCTAAGCAGTTGCCTAGGGCCTGGAGATAGTCTTGGGGCCGAGTGGAAGCTAGTCTCCACAAAATTATGCTAAAAAAGCCAGGTGACCATCAGCAAAAACTGCTATCTGGCCTATGGCTCCATTTCATCTTAAAGGAATACTGTAGGGGGGTCAGGGGAAAATAAGTTGAACTTACCCTGGGCTTTTAACGGTCCCCCGTAGACATCCTGTGCCCGCGCAGCCACTCACCGATGCTCCGGCCCCGCCTCTGGTTCACTTCTGGAATTTCAGACTTTAAAGTCTGAAAACCACTGCGCCTGTGTCGCCATGTACTCAATCCTGCTGATGTCACCAGGAGCGTACTGCGCAGACACAGACCATACTGGGCCTGCGCAGTATGCTCCTGGTGACATCAGCGGGTTCGAGGACACGGCGACGCAGGTGCAGTGGTTTTGAAATTCCAGAAGTGAACTGAAGGCGGAGCATCGGTGGGTGACTGCGCGGGCACAGGATGTCTGCGGGGGACCATTAGAAGCCCCGGGTAAGTTCAACTCATTTTCCCCCGACCCCCCTACAGTGTCCCTTTAAGCCTTTTCTGCTACCAACACCGGGGGAAACCTAGACACATGCTACATTGTCCCCAGAAACAATCACTTTGAGCAAAGACAATCTATCCAGTGTGCAGGTTAAAGGCAGCCAAACATCTATCAATTCTGATTCAATAGACAAAGCAATCAACTTTATTGGGGTATTGACTTCAGCATGGTTGATCGAAAGTCGATCGACTAGCAACCAACAAACTACAAGTGATATCCTATGCGATTCACCCTCAATTCGATCTGATTGATGTTGCGTCTCCATGCTCTGAATGCAAAAATCAATTCAGAGTTGATCGAATGGCAAGTGACTGGTAGCCAATTCCTGTGCGATTGACCGATATCTTGCATCCTGCCCGATTGACTAAGCAGGACGATTCGACATGATATCAGCCACTTTTAATCGACTGGGCACACTGGAACACACTCCATTCCCTCTCGGTTCTATAAAATGATTGAATCAAATAATCGATCGTACAGAAAAATATGCGCACCATAAGGCTAATAGGGTTTGACACCCATAATAGTGGGCAGTATGTTCTATAATAATCCCTAAGTGTCTCAGCGTCCCATGTCCCTGTGTGTGTTCGTTTGCGCTCTGCGCATGTGCAGGGACGCAGAGACACTGAGAGGGAGTGACGCGCAGCTTGCAAGGGATGACGGGCCAAGGGGCGGGCAGGCATGTGTGCGTGCGCGTCGGGTGTGTGCGTCGGGCGTGTGCGGCAGACGTGCGCACGAGCGGCAGGCGCATGCGCAGTGACAGACCTAACCCATTTTTAAACGGGCTAAGGTCACTAGTACATATATAAAGTCACAGGATTACTAGGCAAAGATTAGAAATGTCCTTCTGCACATTAAATATTACATGATATGTAATATTTATTCAACTCTCAAAATGTTATAAGCCCATAAGAGAATGCTAATTGCATTATTAATGGTATTTTAAACAATTACTGGACAGTAATTTAATACTTTCATTTCAAACAAGAGCAAAGCGCACACTACAACCACCCTTTCTTCAATAAGTGCTATATGTTAGGCCTATAAAAAGATAGCAGTGTGCAGGTAGCCCTGATCTCTATCAGCCTTTAAGGCAGGCGAGAGTCAAGGTTCGTACCCACAATGATTTTATGGCAATTTTTCCCTCGACCGGTAACTTTTTTCACAATGAGCATAATCGTTTCTCCCGATATCATGTAACATAGTTTAACTAAAATTAGTTAAACAATGTTTAGCGTCGTGCAGCGATCGCGAATATCATGCCGGATCACTCAACAAGGATTGGATGGATGTGGAACGACTGTTCGTCAATGGAGATGCCTTGATCAATCTGGCCATGGGTACTTAGCTTCAGATACAGCATCTTAAACTGGCCTCAATCATTTTGTTTCGGCACAGCAACTTTGGTGATGCCAATTGTGCTTGGCACAGATGTTTATACTGCTTGAAATACCGTGTTACTGAATCACTCCCGTATTGCCCATGCTTAACGAAGCAACAGCCTCAGCTGTGCTTATATAGATGCACAGGCCGCTGGCAAATTAAATACCTTTGTAAAAAAATATAGACAGGTAGCCATGGCGTTTCTGAGATCACTAGAAGGGGGTTTCTCGCATGACTTGGAAGGGGTCATACATATAATTGCACTAAGGTACATACAAACTTAGGTCGTTTGAAACAATGTTTTAAGAATTGTTTCAGGTAACTTTTCCAAGTGTGTACTTTTGTCTGACACTCTTCACTGGTTGCTTATTAGCAATCAGGCATGCTAGAAAACCTTTGGCCTCGATTCATAAAGCATTCCCGCATGCGGAAATGCTGAAAACGGCTCACTTTACCGACCACACAGCAAAATCTGTATTCATAAAGGCTTTTTCCGCATGAAAAGCCGACATTCGCGAGCAGAGTGATAAATCACCGCCTTGTGCGGTGATTATCTTAACAAAAGTAACAAATGTCAATTCATAAAGGTTAGAGGAAGCGATATGCAGACGGGGATTACCGCTACCTCTGATGTGACGAGAAGCGTGCGGAATATATTGCAGTGAATGGGACAGACCTCCCAAGCAGCAGCAGAGAGAGCAGCGCACGGAGGGACTCGGCCAGCTTCTCCTGTTTCCGCATGTCTCCCGACAGCCTAACGTTAGCCTACAGCGGAATATCTCCGCACGCCTATCACAACTAGAAACATTTTTATGAATTACCACCCTGAAGGCTGAAATACCGACAGCGGTGTTTCCCCGCTCGAGTTTACCTTACCGACAGCACTGTGCTGCCACAGGCACTGCCACTTCATTCTAACTCCAACCGGCACAACTCTGTGATTGGCAGAGCGCCAGTATAAAGAGAAGCCTCCTGGGAGGATTGAGGGGGATTATTTCGGACAACCATTATTGCATGTGTGTGTTCATACTGAACTGAGGGGTTCACTCGTTATCAACCAGAGCGAGATATCACTTTAAAGCATAGAAATGGGTCGGATGCTCACAGGGGGTTTGGAGGGATTTTCTGAATTTAAAGAGGCCCTGTAGTGACCTGTAGTAGAATGCAGTAAATCAGGATACCCACTTTTAAGGTAATTTTCCTGGTTTCAGCACCAGAAACACTTCCTATATCTATTGCTGTTTATTGAATGTAACCCTGTCCTCCCAATGATGTTTAGCCTAGGCTGTTTATCTATGCGAAATTGGCCTGACCAGCCATATTTTGTACTGGCTTTGGAACTCTCAGTAACCAAACGTTCTGCAGAGATCACCTGACAGGACTAAAGACGTTGCCCCCTGTGATAAATGCAAGAATGTAAATCAGGGCGAGGAATGATTTTTTACAAATACATTTATGAATGAATATTGTAAAAATAAAACAAGCAATTTTATTCATTACATTATTTCTACTACAATTCCTCTTTATTACAAGTCTTATGTGTAAACGCAATCCCTATACTTTAAAGGGGATGTGAACTCAAAATAGGAAGTGTTTGCTGCAGCTTAGCAACACGGCAGGTGTTCAGAAAAACACAATCATTAAAAAAATAAAATATATATATATATTTATGTATTTATTTTCCAACAGATCGCTACACTGTGCAGCAGGTGCGCATTCTGGAATAGTAACAAAGTGAATCTTCATATGAAGACCACAGCTTTCATCTCCCTTTATTAGGTACAGTTGTAGAATCCAGCACCCTTGCAGCGCTGTCCCCTGTAGAAGACAGTTTCTTTAAGGCTGCGGTAAGGAGATTATATATTAATTCATTCTTAGGTTCTTTTTCTGTTCTTAGGTTTTTAAAGTCTATTTCATGTCAGAAGCTGTATTCTCTTATCTTAAGCATTACTACTACTATTAGGCTTCTGAATGTGTAACTTGGGACATGCACATTGGGAGAGAGTCTGGGCCCACAGACTTTTTTGGAACATACACTTCAGTTTCAAAACCAGCACGTATTCAGACAATTTGTTAAGTTCAATACGACTCCCGTCATGTTCACGTGAAGGAAATTAAACTATTGAGAAAAAGGCTACATAGCCACAGGAAAGGTGGACGTCTCCAGAAAACATTGGAAATTGTGCATCTAGGGGCGTAGCAATAGGGGTTGCAGAGGTTGCAACCGCATCGGGGCCCTTGGGCCAGAGGGGCCCCGAAGGACCTTCCCTCAACTGCACTATTATCTATCTATTGGTCCTGTGCTCATAATAATTACTTCTAGATACTTTGAATAGTGGTAATCATTAACAAGCCTTCTTGCACCTCTGACACTGTAGTTGCCATTCGCAGGTTTTGGTGCCGTATCAGTTGCTATGTATAGAGTGCTTGGGGGGCCCCATTGTAAAACTTGCATCGGGGCCCACAGCTCCTTAGCTACGCCACTGTGTGCATCCATTTTAACCAGAGCCTAACTGCTAAACTTAACTGCACAGCTCAGCCTAACCCATAAACCTAACCTTAGCTTCATGCCTAATCTGGAGCCTCAACCCAATTTTTGACTCTAGTACTTAAAGTACCCCTGACCTCGTTTATAAATAAAATGATTTTAATGCTTTTATATTAGCTGTGCTGTGACACAAGAGTCACAGCACAATCCTCCCCCTTTAGCGCTCGTCCTGCTCATCTGTGATGCAGAGCTCGAAGATGGGCGTGGAGGAAGTGTCAGTACTTCCTCCTCTCTGCCCATCATCAGTAACGCCCCCTCCACTCTAACCGCTATCAGTTCCTATGTGCACAGAGCACTGCGGAGCGGCGCTGTGTGCGGTCTTCAGGTAATTCAGGTTAGCGCTAAAGAGGGAGGAAAGTGCTGTGATTTATGTCACAGCAAAGCTAATAAACAAAAAACATTAAGAGTATATTATTTTAATCTGAGGTTAGGGGTACTTTAAAATGTAATTTAAAGGATCAATGACCTTCCCTACTTTACAAATCCTTCAAGAAGAAGGGCTGCAGAAGACTACTATCACTAGCAACATGGTAGCTTCTCACTCTTTAGTTAGAAGAACATTTTGCATAATAATAAATGGCGATTAGGCAAGTGCTCTCTTACGAGACATCTTCTGAACGCTGCCCGAGCTCTTATAGCCCATGATTTGAAGTCTGCACACACTCCCTCAATCTCAGAATGGTTTAATAAAATAGAGAGGATACGGGTTATGGAGGATATTACACCCCTCTCCCCTCCATACATAAACAACACTGGAGAACTTGGAGGAAACCTTCAGAAAACCTCCTGAGTATAGAGATATTTATAACTCTACCTAACACTAGTTTCTGAATAGGAACCGTGATCAAAATCTTTGAAGACTAATAAGTCTGTAAGAATTACCCCCTGCTCATGCAGGTTGAGGAAACAATCATTCACTTGGGACCCTTATCCGTAAAGGCAGGATGCTAGCGAGACCCCTAGTTGCCCTTGCCCGCAACCTTTCGTACCACCCCTCCTCTGTCTCCTTTCTATTTTCATTCTCTCTGAGGAATGATATACACATATGTATCTATGTTATATGATGGGTCCAAGGCCTTCTCTTGCTTTTCCATCACCCTAATGTCATAAAGATCAATTATATAAGTTACCAAGTACAACTGATATGCTTTTCCTATCAAAGGCTTTGATCATATGGGGCTTGATTCACAAAGCGGTGCTAACTGTTAGCACGCCTGTGAAAACCCCCTTGGCACGTCTAAACGAGCTTTTCGTGCGCAAAACTTTATGCGCGCACTGCACAGAGCGCAGGGCGCTCCGCACGAAGTGCCCATTAAAGCCTATGGGACTTAGCCCAAAACTTTGCGCGCGATCTGATTGAGAAATCCGGTGCTAACCTACTTAGCACCCTGGTTAGCACGTCTAAAGACTTTAGACGTGCTAAGTAGGTTAGCACCGCTTTGTGAATCAAGCCCATGGTTTGTGTGCTATATTACTTCTGGGCCTTTTGACTGCATTTGCACAGGTGCAGAGAGACTTTTTCCCCCTCTATACTTTTTTGTTCGTTTACCTACACTGCACATTTTTCCTTTTGTTTAACACTTTGTTGAACCTTTTGCTTCTACAAAAAAATTACAAAAATAAAATAAAAAAAATCTTAAAAAAAATAAATATGGAGATGGGATAGCAGCACAACTATTAATGTGTGGCTATGAAGTGATGGAGCAGCTGACATATTTGTTTACCGGGGGCAAGCTGCAGGGGGTTGCCGCAGCCTTTATGGAGAAATGACACAGTCGAGGTAGGGTTGATGTGGATCTGTAAAATGTATAAGCTATTGGCTTGCTATACACCAGCAGAGCTGGATGTAAGCCTGGCTTCATGGGCATAAAGAGATCATTTGCATATTCAGCAGTGGTGCATTGTGGGAAACCACAGTAGCGCGAAGCTGAATTATCGCAAATACCTTCTGTTTAAGAAGGTAAATGACACTGAGAATTGCTTTTTTGTAGGCATGTTTTCAGTCTCTTTTAGTCCTCTGCACTTTCCTACTGGTTTTGGGACATCCGAGCTGCTTGGGTATTCTTTTATTCGAGGTAGGAAGCTCCATATATTTTTCTACAGACCCAATTGATGTGGCATTTATGTTTAGAAGTGCGCTAATTCTTTAAAACCAAACCCATAACCTGAGCCTTATCCTAAGACCAAAATCTTATGATTAACCTCAAACTAAACCATAACCTTGATCCCTAACTTTAATCTCATTTTACCTTTCAGAACCAACACGTCAGCCAATGAAATTGCATAAACCCGATATAACATCTAAATGTTAGAGAAAGCCAAGACAAGTGTACATGAAAAAAGTAAACAAGTATAAAGATCAGGGGGAAATACTTCTGAGGCATCCTTTCTCCAAAAATATTTGATTTAGAATTATGTGAATAGCAACCTTCTGAGAAAGGTTGTACTTGGCCCTGCCCCTCCTGCCTTCTGTGCCATACTATTGGTTGCTCGGTATAGTTATAAATTGAGGCAAAAAGGCAGGAGTGGTGGGAGCCAAGTATGACTTTTACAGAAACTCTAATTCATTATTTGCATAATACTAATGCGGAATCTCTTATACTCTACATAAGTATACTTACTGCCTATGGTTGTGTGGTGTTGTTAGAGGTTTAATTGTGGCTCACCATTCTCCTTTTGACATTTAATTGTGGCTCACCATAGGCCACAGATAATATGTAAGATCATCATGAACTAAAATCAAACTGTAATACTTTCAGTATAGCAATTGACCTTGGTGTTCGTTCAGTTGGATTTGCATGGAAAATTTCCTGCAGCTAAAGAGACCTATGTCGCAACACATCACTGCCAAAAGTGGCAGCTTCCAAATGCAACACACCACGTAAATGTTGATGAAATAACGTTGCAGAAAATGTCTGTGTCAAATACTACTGATCAAGAGTAAATAAGTATGTACAGTCCTGTTTTTTTGAAGGCCCAGTTTTGAGACAACCACAATGAATGCATGATCTGCTTATAGCATGCGCCACACCCACTTATTGTGTAGAGGACAACACCATTGCTGTATGACCACAAACTCAGAATGGCCTATAGGCAGCACAAATATTGGTATAACAAGTGTAAAACTACCTGATCATTATGCAAGTGGGCACCTCCAGTTATACCCGCCCTTCCCCCCTCCCGTCCCCACACCCCACAATAAGGCAGCTAATATCTGGCTTAACCAGGTCTTAACAGTCACAGAAATGGCAATAAAAGCTAAGAGGATAAACATCCAATCCCCCCCCCTCATCCCCACAGTTTTATAGGGGAGTCCCAATCTTTGGAACGCCTTAAAATAAAAAAAATGGTTGAGGTTTGCCGACCTATGTGAGGATTAGCAATGCATCATGAAAATACCCCTTCATTATAACTTAACCTACGGAGAGAAAATAAAATTTAGAGGTTATTAGATGGCAGGAAGTTGTAAGTGCATCCCAATAAGATATATTGGCCTTTGAGAAATCCTACCAAGAGGTCCTACACAACATAAAATGAAAGAAAACTGAGAGCTACCTGTTGTAGGAGGATGCATTGTCCCTATTAGGCCAGAAGTGGTTTTTAATAGCAGTTTGGTCTTTGACGCACACTATGTTACTAGGCAGAGAAAAAGCTCCCCCTGCACTGCAGGTTTGTGAAGCTTGAGGATCCAAATGCTCAACAACTGCTCCATGCCCTCAAGGTGTATGAATGCCAGAAGAAATCCTGAGCTTGTATTTGTATTTTGTTTCTTTGTAAATTATTGTCGCCTTGGGCCTGAGAAGAGTGATCTCATTTTTAAAAAAAAATACCTATGGCAACTGGCCAACAAGATACACAGTTCAACACAAAGCTTGAATTAGAATAGAAATACTGTACAAAAGTCAAGAGGAAAACACATGGCTTTGTACGCTCAGGCTCAGACCACGCTGGCCTGGATTCATCCTGTGCAGTGAAGCAGAATCTTCATCGTTGTATGTGGACTCCAGATGGAGTTAGTGTGTTTACCACCTGCTTCTTCACTTTGCAAACTCCGAGAATTCTGCTCACAGGATTTATCATTCCAGTCAAGCAAAACAAGTGAGTCAGTCCTTGTCGTGATCCACTTCAAAAAGGAACGTGTTATGTTCCCGGTCTGAGTCTCTATTCCCAGTTGAGTAGACTTCATTTAGAGCAGCTGATGCCTGCGCTCTATAATTCAGCAATTAGGAAAATGAATCAGAACAATGCTAACCCATAGGATGCTGGAAGGGATAGCGAAGTGCTAACAGCCCTCTGATCGATGTGTTCAGGAAAAGGCTACAAGGTTTTACTCCATGTAAACTGCTGTTGGTCCTCAAAAAAGTCTTGTGTAAGGTCATCTTTCGGTTTAAATGCTTTGGTTCTCATCTTTGATCCCATATCCCATCGGCTTCCTTGAAGAACAGCAAAGCTGGGCTGTGTACATCAAGTTACATGAAACTAGAGCCACCAGACAGAAAATACTGTAGGTCTTGTAAAATGTCTTAGAGAATATGCATCTCCTTTGCTCCTGCCATCCACAGAGATCCTTCAGCTTTGACTCGAGAGGCATAAGACTCATAGCAATGCTCTTGTATCTCAAGTCTTGGGAGGAGAGAGCGTACGTTTGAAATCCGATGTTCCTCTATAGCTGGTTAGGCTCCAAGTAGATATAAAATAAGTGAAAATACTCATAGTGTGAAAGAGCTTTTCTACGTAGAGTCCAGTGAGTCCAATTCAAAGACGTCGTCGCTGGAAGGACTGGTAAAGAATGAGTGACCACGAGGCCGATTGTCATCTGGGCTACTGAGGCCCAAACTTTTCTCAAAATCCAATAACTGGCCCATGAAGTTGAAATTGGGGGAGATGTTGGTCTTCCTGCGCTTAACAAAATCGTAGGCATCGTTCAGAGAAAGATTGAGCTTCTGCATGAGGTAGGCCACAGTGACAGTGACAGATCGACTGATGCCAGCCAAGCAATGAACAAGCACCCCGCAGTTCTGAGAAACAGCCTCATCTGAAAAAGAAACAGAAAAGGTTGTTATAAAAACAAGTCTGATTCCTAATCATCTACTGCTTTTTAAATCAGTTTAGATAATCTTAAAGGACCACTATTGTAAAAATTGTAACATTTAAAAATGGATATACTGTATATTCCTGCGTATAAGACTACTTTTTAACCCTTGAAAATCTTCTGAAAAGTTGGGGGTCGTCTTATACGCCGGGTGTCATTGATGCCGGGTGATATGCCCTATCCTGTTACCACCTCTCAGATCTCCCTGCTGAGGGAGCGCAATCTATTCTTCCATACCGCTCTGATAAACAGGTAGACAAGGAGAGCAGACCAGTCTACTTAAGGAGTGTTTACCAATGCAACAAGTCAATTGACTATATACTGTTATATACTAGGTAACACATACAGTACAGCAGCAGTATCTGTTCATACACAGCACCAGTATATGATTTTTTTATTTTTATTTGGTGTACGTTCGAAGAGGGGTAGTCTTATACGGCGAGTATATCCCAAACTCTATATTTTAACTGGAAGAGTTGGGGGGTCGTCTTATACGCTCAGTCGTCTTATGCGCCGGAATATACGGTATGTAAAGTGAACCTTTGATCCAGAGTAAATTGCACTATAAATGTATTTTTTCCTATGTCGCTGTGACTTACAGTAGGTTGTAAAAATCTGACAGGTTTTGGACTAGTCCATCTCCTCAAGGGAGATTCACATGTTCTTTTTATTTTCAAACCACTTACTGAGTGACAGTTGCTCAGTCAAAGTGAGTGGTCACACAACCCTACAACACTGCCAGCCTGAAAAGTCTGGTTGGACTGAGCTATGAAAATATACTTATAGCCATGCATGTGATGTGGTGCAACCAATGAGCAAATTGCAAACCACGTAGACACTATAAGACTATTCAGGCAATGGTGTCACCAGACTCTCGCTGCATTGATCTTAGTAGATAAAGTGGTGTGCGTCTGTGTTGGGTAGTTTTCTAGGTTACTCCAAATAAAGCAGTGGTGAGGAATAGCATAAGCGAGAGCTGGGCGGTCTTTTTCAGCTAAGACTTATGGAGATATATACAGTCGTGATTGGGGATACTTTTATATATCTGAGAGTACAGTGCACACTTGGTTAAATCTAGTCCACGAGTTATTTAATAATAAAAGTATTACGGGGCAGCAGCTCTGTGATTTTTTTTCTGTATACTAGTGTGTTAGCTTTCTTTACAGGAGTTTTGTTTTTGTTCCCAAAATCAGCGACTATCTTAATATAGCTCTACATTTCCTAAGCTTACAGTGATGAAAGGCCTTTTACATACATTGAATCAACATGGAAAATACATTGTAATATTTCAATTAGAGGAGTCGGTGATACCATAAACTGAGAAGTCGAAGTTGGATTTGAAAAGTTAAAAAAAAGGTTATTTTTGTACCGACTCCACAGCCCTGCTTAACCAGTTCAGCCTTCAGTCGTTTTTCACCTTATGTATCCAAGCAATTTTCACCTCCCATTCATTTGCCAATAACTTTATCACTACTTATCACAATGAATTGATCTATATCTTGTTTTTTCTCTCACCAATTAGGCGTTCTTTGGGTGTACATGTTGCTAAGAATTATTTATTTCTAAATGCATTTTAAATGGGAATATTAAGAAAAAGTAAAAAAAAATTAATTATCTGTGAGAAAGCGCGGAGGAGCCGCCGCCATGAGCCAGCGGCGGGCGGCTCCTTCCGCACTCAGTAATTACTCGCACGGAGAGGCAGCCGCCTCCTCGCATCATGAGGCGGCTGCCTCCGTGCATCAGCCTGCAGAACGCGGCGAAATCGCCGCGTTGGATGCGGCGAGTAGCCGGCAGGTCCCCGCTGCGGAGACACCGCAGAGCGGGGCTGCCGTGGCTGGGACTCGTAGTCCCCCAGGGTTCAGAGTGACGCGCGCGCGCACTCAGACAGGACTTAGTACACTCAAGAGGGAGTCAGCTGACCAGGCAGGTCAGCTGACTCTAGCTCCACTCCCCATTGGTCCAGCAATCAGGGAGGTGCTGGGGGACACCTTTTAGTATATATACTGCTGGCTGTTCATTCATTCCTCGTCTGGCGTTGCGTTCACATACGTGGGAGCACCCAGATCCGTTAGTCAGATCCGTTAGTGTGCCGGGACCAGCTGGAGCTGTAATCCTACACTAAGCTAGATTCTGTTGATAGCTTAAAGTACTAGTTTGATTGTGATTCTCTGTTATGACCTTTGCCTGCCTCGACTATCCTCCTGAACTCTGACCTTGTACCTCGTTATATCTGATACTCTGTTGCTGAACCCAGCCTGTACTTTGACTCCGCCTCTGCCTCTTGATTTTGTACCCCGATATTTCTGATACCTGTTGCCGAACCCTGCCTGTACCTAGACTCCGCCTCTGCCTACTGAATCTGTACCTTATCTGTCCGTGTGTTTACGACCTGGCTGGTCCGACCTCGAGAACCGACCTCACGATTGGAGGCGGTTCCTCGTCCTGTTAGTGACACTTGCGCCTGAGTGTCACTTTCGGACTTTCCTTCCCACTGTCAGTCTGACTCCTCCCGTCTTGGAGAGCTCAGACCTGTGGAAGGAATCTGTGCAGTTCTCCTTGCTGCACTGAGGCTTGTCCTCTATATTACTGTTGCACCAATCACACACTCTACTCAGGTGACCAGAGGTTAGTTAGTATATTGGATTATCGGTGATACTGCAGATCACATATAATCTGGTATACGTCTGTATTTCCCGTGATACTGCAGATCACCGGTAATCAGACCTCTCTGTGCTTCACCGAGCGTTACAGAACGCCAGACCACAAAACAGATGGAATCACGCGCTGATCCTCTGACTGTGCTTGCCACTTCGGTGGATAACATTCATCAAGCACTGGGCCAGCACAAAGCCTTAATCGATGCCTTATCAGGCTCTGTGAAAACTCTTCAGACGTCAGTTGATTCAGTACGTTCCCCTCCTAGTGATGACATACGCATGCCTGTGCCTGATAAGTTTTCCGGCCACAAGTCTGACTTCCGGAATTTCAGGAGTAGAGTGTTGTCGTATTTTGAATTGAGACCCCGATCCTCGGGGACTGAGACCCAACGGGTCATCTTTATTAAAACCTTGTTGACTGGGGACTCCCAGTCCTGGGCATATAACCTGCCTCCTACCGATACCGCTCTGACCTCGGTAGAAGAGTTCTTTAAGGCCATGGCCATAATCTACGACGACCCTGACCTTGCTGCTACCTCAGAGCGGAAGCTCAAACTTTTGCGGCAAGGCAGAGGTTCGGTCGAGGATTATGCGGCGGAGTTCCGTAGGTGGTCAGTCACCTCTAGATTTGATAACTTCGCCCTAATGGATTATTTTCTGTCTGGGTTGACGGAGGAGGTCTCTGATTTAATGTTGACGGTACCAGGGCCCAAGACAGTTGATGAGGCCATATCATCGGCCATTCGTGTAGATCGCAGGCTACGCCATCAGAGGCAGGCTAGGGGAAGTCACCGTGTCAGGGTGACTTCGTACGCGGCACCGGTTGCTGCATCCTCTGTAACAGCACCTCCGCCTGTCTCATCCTTTCCGGCCTTGCCTCCACCAGAGCCGATGCAAATTGGTCGATCAAAACTGACCCAGGTGGAGCGAAGGCGGAGGATGATGGAACAACTGTGCCTATACTGTGCAGAGGCAGGGCATAGGGTGCGAAACTGCCCCAACAGGGTGGGAAACGGGTCTGCCTAGGAGTAGTGGGGGGTGACACCCTAGGCACACAAACCTCACCCCTTAAAGAGAAAAAATTACTTCTCCCTTGTACGGTCACATGGGATGATAAATCTGTTGCCACTGAAGCCTTCATTGATTCCGGCTCAGCGGCTAACTTTATGAACTTTGAGTTTGCTCAGGAGTTGGGTCTACCACTCACTCCCATGAGACCCCCCATTCAGGTCACGGCAGTCGACGATTCCCCTTTGCAGCGGAATTGTCCCCTGTCACAGACTCCGGTTGTGAGACTCACCATAGGGGTTTTGCACGGGGAGCAGTTACAGTTTTATGTTTTACACATGTCCACCTCCACTATTATCCTAGGCATGCCTTGGTTGCAGGTTCATTCCCCACAAATAGACTGGGCCACAGGACAGTTGACAGCATGGTCACCTCACTGTTTCCAGCAGTGTTTGGGGAGACTGACGTTGGGTTTAACTAAGGTACAGGTGGAAGGTGTACCAGAACAATACGCAGATTATGCCGATGTGTTTTGTCCCAAGGCCGCGGATAAGTTGCCCCCGCATCGTCTATTCGACTGTCCCATTGACCTTCGTTCCGGTTGTGTGCCTCCTCGAGGCCATTTATATAACTTGTCTGGCCCCGAGAAACTTGCCATGCAGGAATACATTCGCGAGAACTTGGCAAAGGGCTTCATTAGGCCGTCCCGGTCGCCCGCGGGGGCAGGCTTCTTTTTTGTTAAAAAGAAAGATGGGGGGTTACGGCCTTGCATCGATTATCGAGGCCTCAATAAAATCACTGTGAAGAATCGCTACCCGTTACCACTTATAGACGATTTGTTCACACAGGTCACTGAGGCTAGCATATTTTCAAAACTGGATTTACGGGGGGCTTACAACCTGGTGCGTATAAGGAAGGGCGATGAATGGAAGACGGCTTTCAATACCCCTGATGGGCACTACGAGTATAGGGTGATGCCCTTCGGGTTGTGTAATGCCCCGGCCGTCTTCCAGGAACTCATCAATAAGGTTTTTCGGGAGGTATTGGGAAAGTTCGTTTTAGTCTATCTAGACGACATTCTCATTTTTTCTAACAACCTCTCGGAACACAGAACCCATGTCAGGATGGTGTTAGACAAACTGAGGCAGAATCTCTTATACGCCAAACTCGAAAAATGTATTTTTGAGGTCACGTCGGTTGCCTTTCTGGGGTATATAATCTCCACCTCAGGGTTGTCTATGGACCCTGCCAAGGTCTCCGCGGTCCTGGAGTGGCCGCAGCCGGTGGGGTTAAAATCATTGCAACGGTTCTTGGGGTTTGCAAACTATTATAGAAGGTTTATAAAGGGGTACTCCACAGTAGTCGCCCCTCTCACTAGCCTTACTAAAAAAGGGGCACACACCACTCATTGGCCTCCCGAGGCAGTACAGGCTTTTTCTAAGTTAAAGGGGTTGTTCTGTTCAGCACCCATACTCAGACACGTTGACACCTCTGTTCCGTTTATTGTTGAGGTAGACGCCTCAGAGATCGGGGTGGGGGCTGTGCTGTCCCAGCGTTCTGGTCTCCAGGGTAGACTACACCCGTGTGCCTATTTTTCCCGAAGGTTCTCTCCGGCAGAGAGAAACTATGACATAGGCAACAGGGAACTCCTAGCCATCAAGTTGGCCTTCGAAGAGTGGCGTCATTGGCTAGAGGGAGCTGAGCACACTATCACAGTTTATACCGACCACAAAAAGCTAGAATACATCGAGGGGGCTAAAAGGTTAAGCCCAAGGCAGGCTCGATGGTCACTATTCTTCTCGAGATTTACATTTTTGATCACGTATACGCCAGGGAGTAAGAATACCAAGGCAGACGCACTTTCTAGGTGTTTTGAGCCAGAGACAGCACAGCCCCCTGTTCCGGAAACCATTGTCCCACGAAGTGTGGTGTTAGCCGCCACCGAGACTTGGGAGGACTGGAAAGAGACTTTGAGTCCTTTTCAGCAGGATATCCCAGAGGGGAAACCAGACGGGGTATTATTTGTTCCGTTACCATTCCGTCTCCAGATCTTGGAGATGGTTCACTCCCATAAGAACGCGGGACATCCAGGAGCATCTAGGACGCAGGATCTCGTGGCCAGATGTGCATGGTGGCCCTCGCTAGCCGCTGACTGTAAAGAGTTTGTCAGGGAATGTGCGGTGTGCGCAAAAAGCAAGCCCTCCCGGCTGGCATCTGTAGGTACTTTGCAGCCTTTACCTACCCCGAGCGAACCATGGACCCATTTGTCCATGGATTTCGTGGGAGAGCTTCCCAGATCTGAAGGCATGTCAGTTATTTGGGTGGTGGTCGACCGTTTTAGTAAGATGGCCCACTTCGTGCCTCTGAAAGGACTCCCCTCGGCCCAAGAACTGGCCGATTTATTTATCATCCATGTCTTCAGGCTGCATGGCATTCCAGAGGACATAGTATCTGATCGGGGAGTTCAGTTTATTTCGAAATTTTGGAGGGCATTTTGTCACCAAATGGGCATGAAATTGTCATTTTCCTCAGGGTACCACCCACAGACAAATGGCCAGACGGAGAGGGTCAACCAGTCGTTAGAACAATTTTTGAGATGCTACGTTGCTGAGGCACAGAGTGATTGGGTTAAATTTTTACCTTATGCAGAATTTGCCCACAATAACTTAAAGAGTTCGTCCTCAGGTTTCTGCCCATTTCTGATTGTGACTGGTAAACTGCCTAAATTCTCCCCACTGCCAGTTGCGGCCACTCCATTCCCAGCCTTGGAGACGTGGCTAAGATCATTTAAGGACATGTGGTGGATCATCAAGAATAATCTTGTAAAAGCATTCTAGAGTCAGAAAAGTCAGGCTGACAAGAGACGCTCGTTAGAGTGGAAATTCCAACCAGGAGATTTGGTTTGGGTGTCAACCCGTCACCTGACCCTGAAACAACCCTCTGACAAACTTGGTCCCAGGTTCGTGGGTCCATTCCCGGTTACTAGGAAGATCAACAATGTCACATATGCCATTGATCTTCCCACCAGCATGCGTGGAGTGAGGTCTTTCCACGTGTCGCTTCTCAAACCCGCAGTCCAGGTGGGTCCCACTCCTCCTCCTCCTGTCTTAGTCGATGCCCAGCCCGAGTATGAGGTGGAAAAGATCATAGATTCACGTACGGTGCAGAACTCGGTGCAGTATCTCGTACATTGGAAGGGGTACGGCATTGAGGAGAGGCAATGGGTGCCTGGGAACCGCATGCATGCGGACGAGTTGGTGAGAGAGTTTCATGCTGCACATCCAGAGAAACCTGGAAGGAGCTGTCCGGAGTCCACTCCTCGGGGGGGGGGGGGGTACTGTGAGAAAGCGCGGAGGAGCCGCCGCCATGAGCCAGCGGCGGGCGGCTCCTTCCGCACTCAGCAATTACTCGCACGGAGAGGCAGCCGCCTCCTCGCATCATGAGGCGGCTGCCTCCGTGCATCAGCCTGCAGAACGCGGCGAAATCGCCGCGTTGGATGCGGCGGGTAGCCGGCAGGTCCCCGCTGCGGAGACACCGCAGAGCGGGGCTGCCGTGGCTGGGACTTGTAGTCCCCCAGGGTTCAGAGTGACGCGCGCGCGCACTCAGACAGGACTTAGTACACTCAAGAGGGAGTCAGCTGACCAGGCAGGTCAGCTGACTCTAGCTCCACTCCCCATTGGTCCAGCAATCAGGGAGGTGCTGGGGGACACCTTTTAGTATATATACTGCTGGCTGTTCATTCATTCCTCGTCTGGCGTTGCGTTCACATACGTGGGAGCACCCAGATCCGTTAGTCAGATCCGTTAGTGTGCCGGGACCAGCTGGAGCTGTAATCCTACACTAAGCTAGATTCTGTTGATAGCTTAAAGTACTAGTTTGATTGTGATTCTCTGTTATGACCTTTGCCTGCCTCGACTATCCTCCTGAACTCTGACCTTGTACCTCGTTATATCTGATACTCCGTTGCTGAACCCAGCCTGTACTTTGACTCCGCCTCTGCCTCTTGATTTTGTACCCCGATATTTCTGGTACCTGTTGCCGAACCCTGCCTGTACCTAGACTCCGCCTCTGCCTACTGAATCTGTACCTTATCTGTCCGTGTGTTTACGACCTGGCTGGTCCGACCTCGAGAACCGACCTCACGATTGGAGGCGGTTCCTCGTCCTGTTAGTGACACTTGCGCCTGAGTGTCACTTTCGGACTTTCCTTCCCACTGTCAGTCTGACTCCTCCCGTCTTGGAGAGCTCAGACCTGTGGAAGAAATCTGTGCAGTTCTCCTTGCTGCACTGAGGCTTGTCCTCTATATTACTGTTGCACCAATCACACACTCTACTCAGGTGACCAGAGGTTAGTTAGTATATTGGATTATCGGTGATACTGCAGATCACATATAATCTGGTATACGTCTGTATTTCCCGTGATACTGCAGATCACCGGTAATCAGACCTCTCTGTGCTTCACCGAGCGTTACATTATCTCTCGGGTTTTGGCCATTCTAGGTTTAAAATAATACATGCTACCATAATTAAAACCTATGTATTTTATTTGCCCATTTGTCCCGGTTATTAAACCATTTAAATTATGTCCCTATCACAATGTATGGCACCAATATTTTATTTGGAAATGAAGGTGCATTTTTTCAATTTTGCAACCATCACTATTAACAAGTTTATAATTTAAAAAATATTAGTAATATACCCTCTTGACATGCATAATAAAAAAAGTTCAGACCCTTAGGTAACTATTTATGTTTTGTTTTTATTGTAATTTTTTTTTCATGAAAAATTTTATTTGGTTAGTTTTTGGTGTGGGATGTAAACAGTTAATTTTAAATGTAATAATGTGTGTTTATGTAATCATTTTTTTATGTATATGTAGTTTTACTATTGAATTTTACTAGTGATTTTTTTTTTTTTAGTCCTGGTAACGAACGCTCTCGCTTGCAGGAAGTATAGGGAGGACAGGAAACTTTTTTTTTTTCCAGAAAGAACGCAGCTTAAGTTCTCAAAGAAGCCATCGGTCTTTCTGTCGGGGACTTAGATCAATGAATGCTGCAGAGCGCAGCACCACAGCAGCAGCCTTGTGGAAGTAGTACAAATGTCCAAAAGGCTAGACTGGTTAACCTCCTCAGTGGTAACCCCGAGTCATGCTCGGTTCGGAAATCTGCAGCTTTGAGTGGTAAACCCAGTCCTCGGAGGCACTGGACCCCCCTGGTGGGATTGCTGTCTGTCGTCACGATGACAGACGACGATCTCACTATAGGGGTGGAGCACCACCCAGTGGAGGGAGGGAGAATTACAGTGCTAGATCCAGGGGAGGTGAGCAAGTGCAAGGCTGTTGCAGATCTCTATAGTGGCATATTTTTTTTTCCTGCTTTTAGCTGTGAATGGATAGTGTACTGGTTAAGGGCTCTGCCTCTGACACAGGAGACCAGGGTTCGAATCTTGGCTTTTCCTGTTCAGTAAGCTACACCTATTCAGTATGAGACCTTGGGCAAAACTTCCTGACACTACTACTGCCTATAGAGTATGTCTTAGCAGCCGCAGGTGCTATGAAAAACACAATATAAATGTTATTTGTCTTGTCTTTTAGGATCTAAAAGCTTCTGAAAAAATTGCACCACTTTTAGACCCTAAAATCTGGAAGTAATCATACCACCAGGGAGGTTTCGAAGGTCTGGTGGAGGTTTAACCAGTGTTTGACGTCTTAGACTTACAGATGAACTGTGTGCTCGTTGAGCAGTTCCGCACACTTTTGCAAGCAACGAGCTTGTTTGAAATTATGTCAAGTTTGCATCCCGGTTTATTTACCCAACGATCCAAAAAAGCAGGCATGTCATGTTTGAACACGGCTTCAGTTAAGCTCAGATGTGACACAATATGGGAGTTTCCAGTCCACTGCCCATGCCAAGCGTTAGCAAGCACCCATCCAGTACATGGGAGCAGCTGACAAGTGATGAATCCACCTTCTTCAGCCTTATGTGGAAGTGGCCTAAGGCTTGTTTTACATGGACAATTTTGAAGAGTGGTCAACCTCCTCCAAACAACCGCCTTCAACTGCCTAGTCTTCTACAGAAAGCAGCTGACGGCATCTGCAGGACGTTGTCAAACCCCTTTCAAAGCAGCTCCTTAGAAAAGCATAGAACATTGAGTTGTTTGTGATCGCTAAGGAGTCCCAGAGGCTGCAAATGCCTATAAATATCCCCATGAATGCTTTTCATTCATTCAATGTAAAAGTGGTGGATCTCCTTTTTAACCTATTAGCAACTTCAATAAGAGTTATCTCATTTGAGATCAGTGCACTGCTTTTGACCTCAGTCGGCAGAACTCTTTGTGCTGTAAATACTTAGAATGCTTTGATGTCTCTCTACTAACAGAAAATATAAACTGATAGCAGAAGTCCACTGTTATTGTCTCACACTGCACCCTAGTGACAAAAGGTCATAAATACACATTACAGCAGAACTAATTAGAAGCAGGAAAATGTAACAAATAAGAAAAAAAATGTGCTGGAGCACCTGCAATCCTCTAAATAAATTGGCTGCTAAAGGGTCAACAGTTTGTCAAATGCCCTCAAACAACGATGTGAAACCTTCAATGTGAATAGGCCCTCGGTTCCACCCTGCTATGGTTATCCTTACCGCTCCCTCCCTCCTGAATGTTTAATAAGCCTACCCATGGCTCTATTGGTCAAGTAATATAGTTTAGGAGGCAGGAAGATGCATATTTATAATAAATTAACAATGTATCCCCACTGGTCACTTAAACCCAGTCTTGACCAGTCCTCTTGAAGGTTTTGTCTGCATAGACAGTTCATTAAATGCGCTCCTGAGGGCTGTGGGTGATTAGCTGCAGAGATACACAAGAGATGAAAGCCTTCAGAAGGACAGCTGTGTCAAGACAAAGCACAATTCTCATTGTATAATTAGGTCTCATTTATGAGACAAGAATGGACACCGACAACCCATAGCAACTAATCAGATCCAAGCATTCTTCACCTGTCATTTTCCAATGCAGGTTTGAATCTGATGAGAAGCTGAGGTAGTATTAAATATATGTTTAAATGTCATACATACTTTACATTTCCTGTAGCAGTTATGCTGCCTCTACTACTCAATGTGCTCATACATTTTAAAAAGAGGCCCTGATCAATAATGCAACACCCAGCATTACTGATTTTAGGTCTGGAAATACTGGGATTTTGTGCATCATTAGCCTATATTCTGCAACCAGCGGGCTAGATTCACTAAACCGTGATAACTCATATCACGGCCATGCTAGCAGTTTCGCGCTTTGCGTGTTTTTGCGTGCAATCGCAAAAATTTGCAGTTGCGCGCAAAATGCAAAAAAACGCTAGCGTGCCCGGGATATGAGTTATCACGTTTTAGTAAATCAAGCCCAATGTGTGCTGAAGTGTAAATAAGAGCTGCACAGGGATGATAAGAAGTGCAAACAAACAAGAGTGGGGGAAATGGAAAACTGAAATAATGCTAAAGGCACATTTGTAAATGTTAACTAGTTATCTCAAACCGGACATTTATATGCATCCAGTTTGATCCTCACTAGCAAAATCAGGACGTATTGTCAATAAGCGGTGGGTGCGCATGTGCTCCTGCTGCTCATTCACAGCGGGACTTAAAGGGAACCAGAGACAAAATAAAGAAAAGATTATATACATACCTGGGGCTTCCTCCAGCCCCATGCGCTCTGATCGCTCCCACGCCGGCATCCACTGCTGCCTGCATCTACGAGAGCCGGCTCCCGTCACTGACGTCATCGGAGCCGGGCTACGCAGGAGAAGTGCACCCTCTACGTATCTCTCCAGCGGCTGCTGGAGAGATACGCAAAGATTGCACTTCTCCTACGCTAGACTGGCTCCGACTGATGGAAGAACGGGGAGACGATTCTCGTAGTTGCGGGCAGCGGAGGAGGGGGGTGTGGGATCGATCAGAGCGGATGGGGCTGTAGGAATCCCCAGGTATGTATAAAATCTTTTCTTTATTTCGTCTCTGGTTCTTTAAATCAGAGGTCATATTCATTTATGATAATGAAAGTAAAAAGTAGCGTAAAAAAAAAAAAAGATCGAACACTTCCTGGTAACTCAGCGTGTTGCGCCATCTTGTGGCCAAAAAGTAAAATTATAAAACATTTAAAAAAAAATTAATATACGGTAGTTATTAATGCTTAGCTTGTTTAATATGTACAGTATTTTTCGGACTATAAGACGCTAATGACCATAAGACGCACCTAGGTTTAGAGGACAAAAACCAGGGGAAAAATAAATAAATAAATATAAATATATATATATATATACACACTAAACCTGATGTGTACATGGTGAAAGGGCATCTTGTGGATTATGCCCCCTTTGTACTTCATGCCCTCTTGTACCTCCTGTGCCTCGTGTCCTCCTCTGCCCCCCTTGTGTCCTCCTGTGTCAGCTTCTGACCTTCCTTTGTCCTCCTCTATGCCCCTTTGTGTCCCCTTTGTGTCCTCCTTTATGCCTCTTTGTGTCCCCCTGTGCCCTCCGTTTTCCCCCAAGTCTTCCTCTGCATGGGCACAGTCCCCAACATTGTGGCGGGTTGGAGGTTCGTATTCTTGGACGTTCACAAGTCAGGAATTTGGACTATAAGACGCAGCAACATTTCCCCCCCCCCCACTTTTGGGGGAGAAAAAGTGAGTCTTATAGTCCAAAAAACCCAGTATGTCATGTCAGGGTATATTACTGTTATTTTAGCTAAGAAGGGCTTGTAATTATTAATAAGGTACAAAAATACATACTTACGCCATACATTGTACTAGGAACATCATTTAAATGCTGTGATAGCCGGGACAAATGGGCAAATACAATATGTAGGTTTTATCTATAGTAGCATTGTTTATTTTAAAACTATAGGGGATGTAGTTGGAAAAATAGTGTATTGTTTTCATTTTTTCCTTGTTTTTCCCTATAAAATGCATATAAAATAAATAAATTACTGAAAACAAGTATCACCCAAAAAAGCCTAATAAGTGGCGAAAAACCCCAAGATAAAGATCATATAGGTGTGATAAGCATTGATAAAGTTATGGCCAAATGAATGGAAGGAGCGTGAAAATGGCTCTTGGCGGTAAGGGTAAAATAGCTAGTGAGGTAAAGTGAATACATACATATAAACATTAATTTCTGTCAGGGTAAAAAGCAGTGTAAATTACTTTTTTCCCTAGCATGTTCATATAGCGATGGATTGGTGGTGGGGATGGTCAGGGAGAGGGTAATAATTCTGGCTTGCATTATATGCAACTCAGAACTGCGTCACTCAAATGTGCTTTCCTGTCACGTTTGATTGGCCAAATTCCAGGCTGCATACAATTTGCATTAAATCTGCATACAGCAGCTCCATGAGCATGGCTATTAGTGGAAATATTTTTTGGACCATGTTTCTTTAGGAAGATACATTCCCCAAGGTATATGAGCTATTTCATTAAAGCTAATGGGAACCATATTGTAAAAGAAAAAAAAACAGATAATCACCTAAGGAGAGGGAAGGCTCTGGATCCTAATGAGCCTTCCCTCTCCTCTTCCGGACTACTCGTTGCTGCGGCAGCTCCTCCGTTTTAATCCCTCACCGCAAGAAATCTTCGGGAGTTGAGTCCTCTTAAAGACAGGCGACTCCATACTGCGCACGCACAAGTGTACGAGAGAGGGTGCTCATGCGTGTGCAGTCTGGAGCGGCCCATCTCCGGGAGCACTTGGGCTCCTGAAGCCTCCCTTCAGCGACAGAAAGAGTAGTATTTGACCAAATTGGTAGAATACTTCTATGGGGGAGCCAGCGCTGTAACGAGCACCAGGAGAGTAGAGGGAAGGCTCATTAGGACCCAGAGCCTTCCCTCTCCTTAGGTAAGTATCTGGCTTTTATTTTTTAATATGATTCCCATTCAATTTTACTGCGTTGTGTTGAGTTGCATTGCGTTGCGCAACACAACGCAACTCAATACAATGCATTAAGCGTGAAAGGGCCCTAAAATGTTCACTAGTGATAAATTGTCCCAGCCAGAACACACCTGCTCCGCTCTCTTTCTTCTCTCTCTTAAAGAGAAACTCCGACCAAGAATTGAACTTTATCCCAATCAGTAACTGATACCTCCTTTTACATGAGAAATCCATTCCTTTTCACAAACAGACCATCAGGGGGCGCTGTACGACTGATATTGTGCTGGAACCCATCCCACAAGAAACTCTGAGGACAGTGGTATTCCTGGCAGTTTCCTGTCTGTGAACCTTGTTGCATTGTGGGAAATAGCTGTTTACAGCGGTTTCCAACTGCCAAAAAAGCATGCAGCAGCTACATCAGCTGCCAACAGTAAAAATGAAATGTCAGAATGTAAATCAGGGATTTAAAAGATTTTACAATGGGCAAACACTGACTAAATCATTTATACATACCGTAATTATTGTAAAAATTAAGCACTTTTTTTATTACATTATTTTCACTGAAGTTCCTCTTTAAGCTGTCACTCAAGTATTTGCCAGGTAGACAAAGAATGTCACCCAGGAGGGATTGGTACTGGATACTTCAGGTGCCTGTTTGTTCCAAGGCTGTACATGTTCTGTTGCTAGAGAGGAGCAGATAGTGTTGTGAGCAATGATGAGGGCAGGACAAGGGAGAGATCAATGTTCTCAGCCAGCATTCAGCCGAGTCAATCCACCAAGGCAGATCGACACTAGATTATCTGCAAAGGCAGAGAATAAATATAAATTGTATAAATTACTGATGGTATTTTTATTCAGAACCCAATCAAATCGAGCTTGAGTTTACCAGAAAGGACTTCTCTGGCATGAGTTTGAAGGACCGTTTTGTGGGCTTATCCTACTTTAACCAGCTGAACGAACAACCATGATCAGGTTCTCTCAGTCAGAAGTAACTTAAAGTGTTGCCTCTACTTAGTGTTGAGTGTTTGACATATCAAGCTCAGAACACTCAAATACTCCCACACCACACTTCAGCACCATTTCAGTACTGAGCAAGAGGACAGGGTCAGGTGTAGGTCACTACTTGCGCTTCACGGCGCGCTTCATGTGACTCCAATGCTTCCTCTTTCCAACTTTGGGAGTATTCAGGTATTCCAAATGTGATATGCCGAATTCAAACACCAACACTACCTCTACTGTCTCTGGAGTTGTCAATCAAGCATTTGAATATATCACTTCCAGGAACGTAGAGAACTGACTGAAGCACAGGTAACTCCTGAAGCAAGCTGAACTCCAAAGAAAGTTTCAAAAGGTTAAAATGACAAATGCTCTTTTTATTCGGTGCCCATCCCATCAGAACTTCATGGAGTTTTATTTTTTAATGTAGGGTGGAGTGTCCTTCATTGTCCCTGACAAGGTTTAGCTGTGGTGTCGTGATGTAGACAATACAATGTCAATGCTTTGCTGCAAGGAGAAGCGAAGAGTTTTTTCACCCCAACGTCAAGAGAGGACTATCCATCATTATCCAACAATCTGTGTGTCCTCATCGAACAACAATGCTATAACACCACAGAGAGGAGTCATGTAAAAATAGCTCTCAGACAAAGGCAATAAGTGGCGGAGAAAGGGGGAGGAGGCACATCCATTAAGGTAACCTTATCCGGGAGGCAGCTTGAAGCCAGACTCAAGGTCATTCTCAAGAACATGTATACACAAATGTCCTCAAGATGCCCAGACAGACATGCTGAGAATATTTACTACTTCTTATGTGCTATTATGTGACATGGTCTATGCCATATTCCTTTATGGAGACGTATACATACATACAGACATACTATTACTGATGCTGAGCTCCCAGGTCACAGATGTATAATGCATGCTGTATATTTACTCCCCAATTTAAACAATGTCCAGTTAAAAAATTCCACATGTTTAAAAATGCTCCTGTGATGTAGCACTTGTGCAGAACAAGAGTTTCTTTCCAAAAGGCCATGGGGAAGGGTTTATGCAGCGACATTATCAAACTCTGTTTTGCACTGCACACCTCCAAGGGATGAATTTGAGGGAAACAGGAAATTTGGCCGCCTACGATGGACGGAATTTTGGGCACTGCCATAGGTGCCCATATGAATAGTGTCAAAGTGGGTAGATTTGGGGACCTGCAAAGCAAAATACAGCTACAAATAGGGGGTGCTTGCTTTTTTTTGGGATGAATCGCAGGCAGGGGATGGGACGTTAAGGTTAGGCATGTGAAATGCGGGTAGGCTAACGTAAATCTGAGATGAGTCAAAATAAAAATGTTATACATGCCTGGGGCTTTCTCCAGCCCTCTTCAGTCTGATCGGTCCCTCGCTGTCCTCCTCCACCGCCTGGATCCTGCGCTAAGCGGCCTGGTAACTTCGGAAGTCAGAGCAGGCGCAGGACGGCGGACATCGGTGGAGGAGAACGTTGAGGGTATGATCAGCCTGAAGGAGGTTGGAAGAAGCCCCAGGTATGTATAATCTTTTATTTTGACTCATCTCAGGTACACTTTAAGGTTACGTGGTGGTGGTGGGGGGGGGGGAGTGGGGGGCAGGGGGAAGGTAAGGCTGGGTGTAGGGGGAGCGGTTAAAGTTAGGCGTCGGCGGTGTCCAGGGGAGCTATCAAGGTTGGGCGTCAATAGAAGGAGGGTTGGGTTGAGAGAATTGGGTTAGGTTTTACTGTAGTGAAGCATCGGTAGCTATAACCGATAATCATTAGCACTGCAAGAGTAGAATATTGGAAAATTTACCGATATTCCACTATGGGCAATTTCTGGGTGCCCAAATTTCCGGATGCCCTGTTTTCATGTATGTGTCTCTGAGACCTCACTTGTGTAATGTAACAGCAATCTCGTAAAAAGAATTGATGAGCGACTTATTGCACTCATCTCTCAAGCAAAACTACAATGGACTTTAGACCAAGACATTTTTTAATTCATATGACTTTTAGTTCTGAAAAGTAACATAACGTATTTGCCTGCAGTCACCCTTTATGATGATTGAGTTTGTTATAATAGGGCTACTTACAGACAAAACCATTTTTGTTGTTGTTGCAGAGATATGTCCTGGAGAATGAAATCCAAATGAGTTCTGTAGCCAATGGTGTCAGGTCACGTCTCTTCACTTTGATTTTTCAAGACTCCCTATTTGTAACTGAATGTGATGAGCAGCTTTACTGGCCAGTAGGGATCCTTAGCAGCTCAGCTCTCAGTTTCACCTGAGACGAGTAGTGTCTCAGGTTCCATACTTACCTGGGGCTTCCTTATAGGGAACCAGAGACGAAGCACCCTCATGTATTTTACCATATATATATCAGTGGGAACATTAGAGAAAACACCTACCTTGCTTTCTGTTTCATTCTTCACTGCACAGCTTGCTTCTATTCAGCCCTGATAAAATCCCCGACTGAGCATTCAGCTTTGCTCAGGAATATTTATAGCTCAGTCTGTGTTCTCTCATGTCTTTTCAAGTCCAAGCCTGCTCCCTGCTGGGTCTGATCAGGAATTATTATAGCTGAGTCATTATAGCAAAGCCAGCCTGAATGCTCAGTCAGGGATTTTATCAGGGCTGAATAGAAGCAAGCTGTGCAGTGCAGAATGAAACAGAAAGCAAGGTAGGTGTTTTCTCTAATGTACCCACTGATCTATATGGTAAAATACATGAGGGTGTTCACTTTAAGCCCCCTTAAAACTGATCATCCCTCGCCGTCTCACCCGCAATTCAGCCAGAAAGCCTGGCCAAATCGCGCTTGCATGCGCACTCCCCGTCACACTCCCGTTCCTGGGAGCATTATGCACCTGCGCAACCGCAAAATGCTCGTAGCTGCAGTAGTGCGATGGGGGAGCGCGCCTGGCCGGGTTCGCACAATGGAGGGTGACAAGGGCAGGCTTTTGGGGACAGTTGCGGGTGACAGGAGTCACCTGGGGAGACGGCGAGGGACAAGTGTAGTGGCCTTAAGGAAGCCCCAGGTAAGTATGGTACCTGAGATCTTGTCTCAGGTACAATTTAAAAGACAACTGTAGTGAGAGGGATATGGAGGCTGCCATGTTTATTTCCTTTTAAGCAATACCAGTTACCTGGCTATCCTACTGATCCGTTGTCTCTAATACTTTAAGGTTAAGACCCTGAACAAGCATGCAGCAGATAAGAGGTTTCTGACATTTTTGTCAAATCTGATAAGATTTGCTGCATGTTTGTTTCTGGTGTGATTTAGGCACTACTGCAGCTAAATGGACCAGCAGGGCTGCCAGGCAACTTGTATTGCTTAAAAGGAAATACCAATACGGCAGCCCCCGTATACGTCTCACTACAGTTATCCTTTAATTATATATATTGATATCTCTAGAACTACATAAGATTCAAACATGTTATATTTAATGTCGGTGTACCTGTGATTATGTCGCTTTTCACCACCTGCTTTGTTTGTATTGTGGGTTTGCCTCAAAATAACTTCAATTTTGGAAAGTGTGGAAATGGTTGGAAACACTTCTAGGTGTTTAGTGCTGTTACTGTCTCCATTTCGGTAGATTTCCCTCACTTCCTTTCTCTGGGTAATCTATGGACTTCCAAACCTTTGATATGAATGTTGGTAGTCCTAGAGACAAGGGAAAATGTGAAAACTTGATGCGGGCTGTATGTATTTACCACTAACACTGTTTTGTCCCTGTTGGAAAGAAATACCAACCTTCTACCAAGACAAAACCTGAGTGAAATTCTCCAAGTTGGAGACACTGGGCTTGATTCACAAAGCCGTGCTAAGTCATAGCATGGCCGCGCTATGCTTCGCGCGCGTTTCACAGCGCATAAAACTTTACGCGCTATAACAAACATCTGCGCACGGTTACGCTGTGCAACGTGTACTTTTGCATGTGTTGTGCCGCGTGAATGTGCGCAAACATTGGCTATAGCGCGCGTAAAGTTTTATGCGCAACGCATGCGCGCAAAGCATAGCAAGGCCATGCTATGCGTTAGCACGGCTTTGTGAATCAAGCTCATTGACAGCAAAAAAAACAACAAAAAAACTGGGAAGGAGAGATGTGAGCAACCTGCCATTTAGCAATCCTCTCAAACAGTAGGGGGTGCGTCTGAGCTGCCTGTCATTCACTGGTCCAGTGGGTCTGGGGGAAGGGTGGGGGAGTGCCCATTTTTTTGTGGGAGGGGGGGATTGGGTGTAGGGATGTAGGGTTAATGGTGGAAGGCTGCAAAGGGAAGCCTGAAAGTTCCTCAAGAAAGACCAAGAAGTACCATGGTTCACTTAAAGGATACCCGAAGTGACATGTGACATGATGAGATAGACATGTGTATGTACAGTGCCTACCACACAAATAACTATGCTGTGTTCTTTTTTTTTATTTCTCTGCCTGAAAGAGTTAAATATCAGGTATGCAAGTGGCTGACTCAGTCCTGACTCAGACAGGAAGTGACTACAGTGTGACCCACACTGATAAGAAATTCCAACTACAAAACACTTTCCTAGCAGAAAATGGCTTCTGAGAGCAAGAAACAGATAAAAAGGGGAATTTCTTATCAGTGAGGGTCACACTGTAGTCACTTCCCGTCTGAGTCAGGACTGAGTCAGCCACTTACATACCTGATATTTAACTCTTTCAGGCAGAGAAAGAAAAAAAAGGAACACAGCATAGTTATGTGTGTGGTAGGCACTGTACATACACGTCTATCTCATCATGTCACATGTCGCTTTGGGTATCATTTAAAGGAGAACTGTAGTGAGAGGTATATGGAGGCTGCCATATTTGTTTCCATTTAAGCAATACCAGTTGCCTGGCTATCCTGCTAATCCTCTGCCTCTAATACATTCAGCCATAGGCCCTGAGCATGCAGCAGATCAGGTGTTTCTGACAATTTTGACAGATATGACAAGATTAGCTGCATGCTTGTTTCTGGCGTGATTCAAACACTTCTTCAGCCAAATAAACCAGCAGGGCTGCCAGGCAACTGGTATTGCTTAAAATGAAATAAATATGGCAGCCTCCATATACCTCACACTACAGTTCTCATTAAAAGTGGACCTGAACTCTTGCACAGGACAGAAGAAAAGTGAAATGCACCCTGTATGTATTTAGAGAGTTTAGCCTGTCTAATTCCCTCTCATCTGTGGCTAATCACAACTGTAATTTGATCTCTTAGTGCTGTGTCAGTTGGCTGCCTCGGCAGAGCAGCAGATTTGTAAACACAGGATGTTTACCCTATGTCTGCTTGCATGAAAGCAAGAAGTAGACACACTGCAGATTTATTGCAGGATTTGTATCAGCTAAACAAAGAAATGTTTTTTTCTTTAAAAATATTATGCTGTTGCTTATCTTTTAGAGCAGAGAGGAAGTTCTGAGTTCAGGTCGGCTTTAACAATTATTTTACGGTATTTTTAAGGTTTTTATTTTAACGATTTCTAACGTATTATTTCATTGCTGTGTGGCAGAGCGTAGGAGGGAGTAGAGGGGAAAGTCAAGAGGGGCTTTCAATTTCATTTTATGATTGGAAACTGTACCAGAAAAAAGTTTATGTTCTTCCTTGGAAGGATACTGAGAGAGCCATGGGGATCATTAACATTGCTGTAACCATACATATTTTTCAGCTGTGTACTCACCAATAAACTCAATGGCTTCTGGGAAAAACTGAGACAAGTTCTGACTCCAGTGATCGGAAATAGGAATCTGCTTGTAATGGAAGTCTCCATCTTTCTCAAAGATGTTAGGTAGGTTCGGGGTAACATTCAGTATATAACGGATCCCCAGTTTGGCCAAAGTGTCCATGTTCCCAGAATCCCTTGCGCTGCCAAGGTACAAATGTGGCAAAATCTGTACAGGGAATGATGGAGGCTGGTTGCGGGGGCTCATGCCTTCAGAGTCCATAGCACTCAGTGGCTCCCGATCAAGGTCAGACTCAACGTCAGAGCAGTCCGAGGCAATGCAGAGACCCCCAAGACCTAGCACCGGTGTTGGGGGCAGAGGTGAGCTACTGGCACAACTGGTGGAATCCAGGTTGGTTTCACAATGGTGAGGAAATTCTGCCTGGAACTTGCTGAAACCACCTGGGAAAAGCAAAGGATGACATATTAAAAACACAGGAAGATACACTATATGTAGCGAGTAAGATAAGCTGTTGAAATGTTAGTGGTGTCCGGCAAATTCAATAGCTACAGATGAATCAATAGGCAACAGCCTAGTCTATGAAGTTAGCCTACAACAGCTTATTGTATGGTTGATGAGTTGATGAAGAAAGGACAATGATGTAGCTTCCATGGGAGGGGCAAGGAGTGGAAAAATGGAAACAAAACTATTAAAGTGATTAGTGATAGTTCATCATTAATGAGGAGCTGTCAGCTATACTATATCAGAACCCCCCCCCCCCCCCAAATATAAGTAGATACATACTTGCTCCACTTACATAACATATGTATTACACTGTTCACGTTTTGTTTTTAGTGATTTTTCCATAGTAAAAAAAAGAGAAGATCCTTCTTAGGATTCTCCATTTTAACTGTGTCTATCTTGAAGCCGATCCTTATGTCATTTGCTCCCTTACTCTCCTCTGCCTGATTGTGTATGCATTGCCCACCCTCCTCCCGGTCGTCATAGATTCCCACCCAGCTCTGCAATAGAAAGTGCATTGTCTCAGCATGAGAAATATTGGCCATACAGGCCCATATGCAATTCACTTTTTTTTTTCTCCTAGGTGATATTTTTAAACTTCTCAATAAAATGCCTTTTAAGCCACCAGAAAGCAAGAAAATGCTCAAAATAATTTTGATAGTACTTTTTCATTTACTTTTTGGTACTTTTTTAGTTGAAAAGTGCCGAAAAGTTATTTAAAATAGAAGATGAAAAATTCTCTCCTAGGAGAAAACTCCTAGGAGAAAGAATTGCATATGGCCCCCAGAGAGAAACAGAGGCGTGGGAGGGGAAAATTGGGGGGAGAGAGGCTTCAACCAATCAGGCTGCATTAGTTAAGTCTGAGAGGAAAGTAAAGAAGCAAAAAAAGACAACCCAGCATGCCCTTTAACTTCCTTTGTGCGGCAATGTACCAAATAAGAGTCAGGTAAACTGGGGAATGATCATTTATCAACAAGAAAAGTAATAGTGATTTTTTACTTTTGAATTGCCTGGTTAGCATCCTCATTACTTGTTTACCAGATAAAAGTAAGTCATTGAATTTTGATTTTCTGCCTGACAGTTACACTTTAACTGCTTGCCGACTGCGTCACGCCGATGGGCGTGGCGGCAGCCCCAGGACCGCATAACGCCAATCGGCGTAAAGTCCTGGGGCAGCAGTTTGCAGGAGATTGTACAGAGGCTGTGCGCGCATCTCCTGCTCGGGGGGGCGAGCTCCGCCCCTCCTTTAGTCTCTGAGCGGCAGACTGTTAGACTATTTACTTGTACAGCGCTGCGATCTGCTGTCCCCTCCATTGCCTCAGCAGTGATCAGCGATCACAGGGATTAGCTGGCGGGGGGGAGGGGGGGGGGGTGTTTCGATTTCAAATGTACTCATGTACCTACCCTAACACTGAGGAAGCAATCAGACCCGTCATTAATAAAACAGTGTGTCATGCTGAGTGGATGAGCTATGGTTGGAAACCCTCCCAGCAAAGCAGAGCAGTGATGGTTAAGATGACCAAACTATGGACGTGTCTCCAGCTGTATGTCCAAAATGGCGGACACATTTGTCATAACAGTCCTCACCTGCATCCAAGCTAGTTGTCAGCAAATATACAGAGTAACATTTTCTATGCTAGCCAATCAGGAGGCAACTGAGAGGTCCAAAAACTAGAGGGTGCCCAAAGCAACATCAGCAGTGAATTCATAAAAGTGGTGCTAAGCATATTTATGCAGAAGGTCGAGAGGATGCAAGTTCTTCCAAAGAAATGTTCCTCTTTTTGGCCTTAATAGCAACTTCCATATCATCGTTATGCTAACAAGCAGAACCAATTACTTTGCATACACTTCACAAAAAATGTCTGATTTCTGCTCTAGAGGGAACACAGCCTAAGAATTCCATAAAGCTCTGTGGTGCTCCCTCCTGCAGGTCTCACTCCAAGCATCTGCCTGGTTTGTCTATGCCTAAAAACGTCCCTGGGAGCAGGGCTCAAACAGCCATGCAGTATATGCTATCTATGGTTGCTTAATTGCAGCGACAAACAGTGGACAGCGAGACAGGGTGCTGCGGGTGTCAACAGGAGTACATATATCATGGCCTTCTCAGCTGCTGTCACCGTGGAAGAGGAGGCAGTCCGCTACAAGCTCACAGGATGGGATTTACAATGCTGCTCTGCAGAACTCTCAGCAGCTTTGAATGAAATCACAAAGGTACAAGAGCTTGGCACTGCACAAAGGCATCATAAAGGGATTTTTCCATCAACCCACACTTCCGCTTTCATCTGAACTTGAATTCCAATTTGTCCCACCATATGGCAGCAACTGAGCTCACGTTTGTAATTGTATAATTTGCTGAAAAGAGTGTACGGTCTTCCCTCTACCCGAACGCAAATGAAAATACTTAATTTCTCGTCGGGTAAACAAGCGCAGGGTTAACTCCATCTATTGTGTGGGCTGCTCTGTTAGATAACGTTAGAACACATGTCCGTGTTCTATAATTAGTCCTAATTGTCTGTATTGCTGCTTTCTCTGGCTCTGCTCTGCTCCCAAACTGGACTGTTTCCTGGTAACTGGAAGGCGCTTTCTCACCATTCTGATTAAAGCGCTGGAAGCAGCATATGAATGGGCCGTAATTGGAATGCCTGTATGCTGCTTTAATATCTTGTAGCTTGTTATCGAAGGCCGCAAATAGAAACCGCAAATTAACACCTCCACTCGGCGGATGTAATGTCACGGTTTGGTGCGGAGGTACGTGTGACATCGCAAGACCTCTGCACTGAAAGCGGAGCAGCTACACGGAACCTTCCGCGGTCCAGGAGACAAGGACCTACACGGCTCATTAAGCCTCATGAAGCCACTAAGAATTAATTAGCAATATGCAGATTATCAAACGTTTATCAAACGTTTATAGACGTTTAGAACAACCTCCATAAATAGGATACCTGAAATAAAAACACATAACTGCCAGTTGCACAAATTCAAAATCCCGACTTGCCTACAAAGCACTTTACAACCTAAATAAACTTATTTCCAGATACCATCCTACAGGCAATCTTCGCTCTGCTAACGATATACGTCTGTCTTCCTCTCTGATCACCTTTTCCCCCCAGTCCTGATTACAAGACTTCTCTTGATCCTCTCCTCTCCTCTTAAATGCCCTCCCTCAACATATCCACCACTCACCCACACTTACCCTTTAAGAAAACGTACTATCTCACTTTTGCCACTGACCATCATTTTGCCATCTCACACAGCTTCCCTACGCCTACTGTCCTATCCCTTAATCGTTTAGACCAGTGGTGTCAAACTCGATCATGTAAGGAGCCAAAATCTAAAACACAGTCTAAGTCGTGGGCCAAATTGTTGATTATGATTTAACATTTATTGAACAGTCTGAAAACTAAGTGGCATAACCATAGCGACCGTTAGGGGCTCATCCCCAATCTGCAAAGTAGAGCAGTGAAGCAGTTTAATATTTACCTGCTTCAGGTGTTTTCCTGACAGCCACATGCGCTATGCTGCATACCTCTGACTCCAAATGCATGTCACGTGACTGGAAGCTGGAGATATGGAAGCATAGCAAAATGCAGCTGCCAGGAAGAATTAAAGGTGGCCCTGGTCGATTTGCCATCAGATTCGACCAACAGATAGATCCCTCTCTGATCGAATCTGATCAGAGAGGGATCGTATGGCCACCTTTACTGCAAACAGATTGTGAATCGATTTCAGCCTGAAACCGTTCACAATCTGTGGAGCTGCCGCTGCTGGATAGCAACAGAGGCTGGGCAATATAAGCAGACCCAGCCTCTGTATGTGGATAGCATTGTCAGAACCCCACCTCGGGTTCTCTTTAACTGTTGTATTTTTTATTTTGTATTGTTATACCTTGTATTTTGTTGTACAGAATATGCTGGCGCTATATAGATCAATAATAATAATAATAAATTAGATGCTGGGAATAAAGTTTTCACATTTTTATTAGTTAAATACCACATGTAGTTGCCCTGAATACTCTGTAATAAAACCCCTGTGTCCCTGCGTGTGCTGTCTCTGTGTAGCTGGTCCGTGGTTTTTGCTACTGCGCATGTGCGCAGCACGGACCCAACCCCATAGAGACAGGAGGACGGGGCCAGGGAGCCGGGCGGGCTTGTGAGCGGACGGTCGGGTGTGCGGCGGGTGTGCGCGCACGCACGTGTGCGGCAGGAGCGCGCATGCACCAGGTGTGCGCACGTGAGCAGTAACATGCAGCAGGCGGTGGTGAGAAACAGACCCTAGAGCCCGTTTTTAATCGGGCTTGGGTCTACTAGTGGTATATAAAAGATGAAAGAGGGGCAACTGAGGAGGAAAGAGGGACACACATTTTTGGCTCCAAAACAAGAACAGTTGGGAATGATGAGCGTATAGGTGGCCACTTTGCCAGGCACATATGCCAGAAAGCCACCAGGAGCTACCGGAAGGTTAGAAGAACGTAGCTGGAGGCTCGGTGAGTACCGTATTTTTCGGACTATAAGACGTTCCTGACCATAAGACGCACCTAGGTTTAGAGGACAAAAACCAGCGGAAAAAATATATACTAAACCTGGTGCATCTTGTGGATTATGCCCCCTTTGTACCTCATTCCCCCTTGTACCACTTGTGTTTCCCTGTGTCCGCCTCGTGTCTTCCTGTGTTCCCTTTGTGTCCTCCTCTATGCCCCCTTGTGTCCCCCTGTGTCCTCCATTTGTCCCCCCATGTCCTCCTCTGCATGGGCACAGTACAGGAAGTCCCCGACATTGCGGCAGGTTGGAGGTTCGTATTGGCAGGCTTCACAAGTCAGGAACTCCCTGCATTTAGACTATAATGTGCAGTGATTTCTTTCCTCACTTTTGGGGGAGAAAAAGTGAGTCTTATAGTCAAAAAATACAGCATTTTAATCCCTGCAAAACCCCCAAAACAGAGCCCCTGTTATCCCCTCAGGCATGCCGGTTAGTTGAGACTTACGGGTGCCTGAGTTCCGGATAGCGGGGACTTTGCTGTACTTGCTTTATTTATGTAATTAATAAACAAAAATCAAGTTGTTTGTAGCAAAATAAAGTCTGATAAATGCAGGTAGTAGCAATGTGGTGTTCAGTGGTAATTGTAATGCTAAACAGCAAATGAAATATGAGATATTGATAGATGTGCAGAGATGGAATATAGTGATAAATGTCACAGTGGGAAATATAGTTCTATGAAAATGCAAAATGATCAGTTACTGAGTAAAAGGTTGCCATGCAGGCGGGTTTTCTAACCAACCAACGTTTTCAACATTTATGATCTTTTTTCCTGAAATGGCAGCAATCTTGAACACGTGTGTGTTAAAGGACTATCTCTAAAATAGTAAAATATGGCAACTGACAGGTGTGTGTCTGAAGCAATGTACTGATTTTAGGCATGTACACAGTTTGTATTCATTTTTTTCAATAAAAATCCAATGTTGCAAAAAAAACCTAAAAAAAAAACAAAAAAAAAACTTGACAGATTTTGGACTTGCCCATCTCCTCATGGGGGATTTAAGGGTTTTGTTTATTTCAAAAGCACTTAGTGAGTGGCGGTTGCTCAGTCTAACTGCCAAAATGGTGTGCAAACAGGTAGAGGGGGCAGCCGGCATCTTTGTATACATCCCTTCCAGAGACTGCTTTTGTAAAACATAATATATATATATATATTTTATAACAAAATACTAAAAATTCCCCATGAGGAGATGGACTAGTCCAAACCTGTCAGTTCTGTCAGATTTCTACTACCTACTGCGAGTGATTGCAACATAGAAGAAAAGCAATTTATGGCTTATTTTACTCTAGTAGAAACATGCTTCTCATGTGTATGCATTTACATGTATTCTAAATTTTACAATTTAGAATAGTGGTCCTTTGAATCTAACATGTCTATAAAACTTCTAATCAAACGAAAAAAATGGATTGGATTGTCTGAAATGAATCAAAGTAAAGAAAATTGTAAGGTGTGTGGCCACCCTTACTGTGATTGCTGCACGTAGAGACTTTGAAAGAAGCAGGTCACACAAATCCCAAGATGAATGAAGAGGAAGGTCCGCTTCAATGTCTTCCGATATTTTATTGGGGACTTATCCCGAAACAGCAGAACAAACACAGAGCTGACATGTTTCGGCCCAATATGGTCTTTATTCTTGGCTATGAATAAGGACCAGATTGGGTCCGAAACATGTCAGTTCTGTGTTTGTTCTGCTGTTTCGGGATAAGTCCCCAATAAAATATCGGAAGACATTGAAGCGGACCTTCCTTTTCATTCATCTTGTCATTGGTCCAGGCTGCCTAGGTCCAGCTCTGTGTATATCTGAGTGAAGCGGTGTATCCCTTTCTTATCCCACAAATCCCCTTGTAATGTATGAGAACTTATCCCATGCTCTTACTATACTATAGGAAACCATGTGGGGCCGTCTCCTCATAGATCTATGTATACAGTTCCCTCCAAGGGAAAAAGAGCAGTTATTTTCTGCAGTGACCCCAAAATACCCAAACGGCGCTGTGCATGGTAAGTGGAATAATTATACAAGTAACGTCTGGGATTTATAAAATGATTAAAGTAGGGTGCTTACCTCCAAATTAGGTCACTGACTGTGATTTGGCAAAAGAAAAAAGTAAAGAAAAACGGCTTAACATACACAGACGACAAATACCGCCAGGCTTCCAGCTTCTTTGGCTTTGAAAGTCTTCTTTTATGCCTTTACATGGCTGCAGCCATATAAAGACGTAAAAGTGGAATTTTGTATCTCACACAGCTAGAAGCTGGTAAACACTCTACCAATGGGTAAATCTAATACGCAGCTATTCCAACCTCCTTAGATTACTGGCCACAGCTTTCAATGCAGTAGGGTAGTTCTGATTGCTGCCTTTCTACTCCTTTAGCTGGTTAGTGCTCCCCATAGATTAATGTAAGCATCAGTGGCATAGCTAAGGAACTTGGGGCTCTAATGCAAATCTTACATGGGGTCCCAACCACTGTATTGATTTGGAGCCCCAAAACCTACCAAGAGCAGCTGCAATTTCAGAGAGGTGTAATCAGAGAAAGGAAACTAAGGATTACCACAATGAAATGCACATATAAAGGTGTTCAATACCAGCATAGCACCTATGAAGAGCTAATACTGTGGTCGAAGGAGAGCCCCCAGTGGGCACCTCTGGTCCAGGGTCCCCGGTGTGGTCGCAACCCATGCATCCCCTGTTTCTATTCCACTGGTAAGCATCAGTGTTTGAGAGCTGGGACATTGCAAAGCAATATTAAGAGCTCCTACACAAAAGACTAGGGTTTGGGGGAAGAGCAGGCCACCACATTGTGGAAAATAGCAGCGGAGGAAGTTAAAAGGGCAGTGCTAAACTAGCAAGTATAGCTAGTATAAGCCCTGCTATCTGGGATGACCACGCTCATGCCAGAAGAGAAGAGCAATCCCATTCAGCTGGAGGGTCCCGGGAAGCGAGGATGGTCCAGAGCATGGCATGGGAAGCTTGTAGATCAGGAGTAGAGAACCTATGGCTCGGGAGCCAGATGTGGCTCTTCTGATGGCTATATCTGGCTCACAGACAAATCAGTAGGGGTTGACTCACGGTAACCTGGCCGAGTCATGCATCATCACGCATGCGCTCGCCAGTCGCACTCCCATCACTAGCAGCAATCTGCGCCGTCACAGTAGTACTGCACAAGCGCTCCCAGCCGAGCATGTGCGACAAAGCGTGACTCGGCCAGGTTACTGGGCCGTACTGTAGGGACAGGAGCCACCCGGAGAGACGGCGAGAGACTGAGGGGCCTTAAGGGGGGCTTAAGGAAGCCCAAGGTAAGTATGGTACCTGAAATGTCTTTCATCTCAGGTACCCTCTAAGTAAGTATGTGATTTTACACCCGAGCTTTGGCCTGGGTTTGCTTTAATGCCCTCGTTCTCCCTCCCAGATGTTTCCTCGTTAGTAAGGCTGGGTTGAGGCCATGCTGGAGTGGTACCGTATCTGCATTGTGCAGTTTCATCTGTTCAGTTCAGCCAAGCAGCATCTAACATTAGCACAGAAAGCCAGCCCTGCAATACCAGCCAGTCAGCTAATAAAACAGATAAATAATGCAAAAATGGTTTATGTGCAAAGCATAAAACTTGTGCGTTTCAAGTGATAATATATTCCAGACACTGTGCATTAAGAATAACACAAGCCTGGACTAGGAGACTGCCATTTTTATTTCCTTTTAAAAATGCCAATTTCCAGACCACCAGGCTGATCTTTTTAGAGGAAGTGTTGTAGTTGCAAACCTGCAACAAGCATGCAGCCACCTGCAACAAGCATGCAGCCACCTGCAACAAGCGTGCAGCCACCTGCAACAAGCGTGCAGTCACCTGCAACAAGCGTGCAGCCACCTGCAACAAGCGTGCAGCCACCTGCAACAAGCGTGCAGCCACCTGCAACAAGCGTGCAGTGCAACAAGCGTGCAGCCACCTGCAACAAGTGTGCAGCCACCTGCAACAAGCGTGCAGCCACCTGCAACAAGCGTGCAGCCACCTGCAACAAGCGTGCAGTGCAACAAGCGTGCAGCCACCTGCAACAAGTGTGCAGCCACCTGCAACAAGCGTGCAGCCACCTGCAACAAGCGTGCAGTGCAACAAGCGTGCAGCCACCTGCAACAAGCGTGCAACCACCTGCAACAAGCGTGCAGCCACCTGCAACAAGTGTGCAGCCACCTGCAACAAGCGTGCAGCCACCTGCAACAAGCGTGCAGTGCAACAAGCGTGCAGCCACCTGCAACAAGCGTGCAACCACCTGCAACAAGCGTGCAGCCACCTGCAACAAGCGTGCAGTGCAACAAGCGTGCAGCCACATGCAACAAGCGAGCAGCCACCTGCAACAAGCGTGCAACCACCTGCAACAAGCGTGCAGCCACCTGCAACAAGTGTGCAGCCACCTGCAACAAGCGTGCAGCCACCTGCAACAAGCGTGCAGTGCAACAAGCGTGCAGCCACATGCAACAAGCGAGCAGCCACCTGCAACAAGCGAGTAGCCAGATTCCCTGATAAGCAGACTTTTACTTGATTATTGGCTTTAAAGGTATCAGAGGATCAGCACAATAACCAAGCATGCAGCATTTTTGGAAAGGAGGTCAAAAATGACACATTCCATATATAATGCTCACTTAAAGGGAACCTTAACTGAGAGGTATATGGATGTTTCCGTTTAAACAATACCAGTTGCTTGTCAGTCCTGCTGATCTCTGAACTGCTCAGAGTATTGAATCATTAGAAACTTAAAGTGTACCTGAAGGGAAAAAAGTGCCATAAATGAGTACTTACCTCAATGGAGGAAAGCCTCTACATAAACCAGAGTATACCTCTGTATAAACCTTTCCCCGCCCCCCTCCACTGTGCCTTTCAGTAACATGGACCCAATGGGGATTGGCTTTTCTTTGCCAAAGTCTGGCTGGATCCATGCTGCTGCACAGGTGCAGTTCCAAGGGTTTGCGGCACCCAGGAGAGTTCTGGAGGAGGATGTGGGAGGATTCAGAGGCTTCCCTCTCTCAAGGTAAGCATCTCACTTTTTAAATTTCCAAAAGTCACAGGCTTGCTTTAAAGAGTCTGAAGTGAGAATAAATCTCGCTTCAGACCTCATAGTTAGCAGGGGCATGTGTGCCCCTGCTTAACCGCCGCTATCGCGCCGCTAAACGGGGGTCCCTTCACCCCCAAATCCCCTCAGTGCAGCGGGGGAGCGCTTCCTGGTTGGGGCAGGGCTAACCGCCGCAGCCCTGCCCCACGCGCGTCTGTCAGCGCGTATCTCCGCCTCTCCCCACCCCTCTCAGTCTTCCTTCACTGAGAGGGGCGGGGGAGAGGCGGCGATGCGCCGCTGATAGACGCGACTGGAGGCAGGACTGCAGCCGTTAGCCCTGCCTCCAGGAGCAACCAAGTGTTGCAGTGGGGGGTTTGGGGGTGAAGGGACCCCCGTTTAGCAGAGCTGTAGCGGCGGTTTAGCAGGGGCATACATGCCCCTGCTAACTATGAGCTCTGAAGCGAGATTTATTCTCGCTTAAGAGTCTCTTTAAGGGAGATGACTTTGACGTGTTCACATATTAGGTTGTGCAGGATAACATATCTCCTAACTGTCCCTCTTTCGGAGGGACAGTCCCTCTTTGGGAACTCAATCCTCCCATTCCTCTTTCTTCCTCATTTGTCCCTCTTTCAGGACAGATGTAAAGATTTTTGTAAATATATGTATTTTTTTTCTACTGAAAATATGTTTTCTTGACTATAAACGTTATTCCCATCATTTGAATAGATATATGTCTAATTTTTAAATGATAAGGGGAACACTTTAACAGAGAGGCCTTACATCTGCTTCAGGCAAAGAATGGGGATAGTTTTGTCTGCCTATATAATTCTGTCTAATAAGCCACTGTTCATTACTGGGACTCCCGACTACAATACACAACAATAACGTTAGTTTCTGAATGGAGCAGCAAAGCTGTGACTCACAAGGATCCACCTACTACTGCTCATGCTAGCATAACCTGCCCAACATCAGTCACACTTGTGCGCTTTACTAGCGAATTCAGCATCGCTGAAAATCGCTAGCATTTAAAAAAAAAAACCGCTTGTACAATGAAAAGTATATAAAAGTGTTCTCATCTAAGCGATTTGCTGAAACGCAAACGTGTTGCCTGCAGTATTGTCTGAGTGATTCGCATTTCAATGTTAAGTATAGGAGAGCTGGCAAATCGCTCTGGAAGCGCTGGCCTGTTCACAATCAACAGAGTTTTTCAAGCGATTTTACCGATAAACCTTCCAGTTTACCCACAAAACACCTATTTTCCCTTTGCAGATGTCATTTCCTGTTTATGGAAGACAGACACAGCTTATTGAACTAGAAATCGCAAAACGCTAATCAGTGAAAAATTGCTGGAAACGCTGTAGGAAAAAAACGCTGGAAAACTCCAGAAAAATCGCTCAGTGTTTGCGATTGCATTTAGCGATTTCTCTAGTATGAATGGGCCCTTAGGCCTGTGGGTGACAGATTTTCAACAGGTGATAGAGTGAAGCCTTGTGCAGATTCTGAATGGTTATCAGCAGAGGCATTCCTGACCAACAGCCCCCTTAAGGGGCCCATACACCTAACGATTTTCCCGCCGATATACGGGAGATTCGATCACAGTGATCGAATCGGCTGTGAAATCGCCGCGCACATCGCTGACAGAACAATAGATTTCCGTCTGAAATCGATCATTCCCGTCGATCCGTCAGTGCGGAAGATTATTCTTGATCACCGGCGGGTCGGGAGTGCGTCAATAGCGGCGTTCGAATGCCCGACGACCAACGCAATACAGCGGGTATACATCACCTGTTCCAGCCGGCACAAGTTCCCTGGTCTCTACTGTCTTCTGCGCTCTGGTCTGGTCTGGTCTCCGGCATGCTTCACTTCTTCCTGGGCGCTCTACTGTTTAAACTTCCTGCCGGGCAGGAAGAAGTGAAGCATGCCGGAGACCAGACCAGAGCGGAGAAGAGGACAGCAAAGACCTGGGGAGTCGCGCCGGCGGAGCCGGTAATGTATGCGGGGGGGGGGGGTTGAGCGGCGGCAGCACCACCACCACCACAGATTGTGAACGGTTTAAGGCTGAAATCGGTTCACAATCTGTTTGCAGTAAGGCAGCCATACGATCCCTCTCTGATCAGATTCGATCAGATAGAGATCTATCTGTTGGTCGAATCTGATGTCAAATCGACCAGTGTATGGCTACCTTTAGATGTGTCAGATAGAGATCTGTTAGTGGATTGTCTTGGGCAAGTGCAAGCCAAGGACACCGTCCTCCTACTCACCCCACCCGCTCTGTCTTACCACCTCCATGTAATATGAGGGTTTACCTACACAATCTACTCATAGAGTTTCATATCTATTGACCCTCATACTACTGGCGGTCAGTCATTGGCCAATCATAATTGAAAGTGTGTAACTGGCTTTGCAACTTACCCACACAATCTGTTCATAGTGTTCAAAACCTGTAGGCCCTCATACATGGAAGTGGTCAAACTGGCCAATTATTTGCCAATAAAAATTGGATGTGTGTGTGTACTCTCAAAGTATTAAGCCTAGTACGCAAATCTAATTTTGATTGGCCAATCACTGGCCAAAGTTTCTACTTCCTTGTTGTATGAGAGCTTACCAGCACAGCCTGTTCATACTATCCAATCTCTGTTGGCCCTCTTACTACATGGAGGTGGATACAATTGGCCAATCAAGACTTCATGCGTGTATGCACCCTTAAAGTGGAGCTGTCAGCCATACTATCTAAAAAAACAAACACATATGTAAGTAGATACATACTTGCTCTCCTTACATAACATATGTATTGCACTGTACACATTTTGATTTTAGTGATTTTTCTATAGTAACAACAAAATATAGAAAATCCTTCTTTTTCCATTTTGTCTGTGTCTATCTTGAAGCCAATCCTGACATCATTTCCTCCCTTATTCTGTCTGTGTATCATTACCCGCCCCCCTCCCAGTCTTCAGACACTCCCACCCATCTCTGCAGTAGAAAGTGCATTGAGAAATATTGGCCAATCAGAGAGGAACAGGAGTGGAAGGGAAAACAGGAGGGAGGCCTCATTCACACCTAAAACGAAAACAAAAACACAAGCGTTTTGCATTTGTGAGCTTTTTCCCCCCTCCTGGCGCTCCACTGCGCACTGCATTTCTGGTAAAAGTGCTTTTCTAAGCGCTTTTCCAGAGCGGTTTTGTAATTCACTCCCTGATGCAAGTCAGGAAGTGAACTCTTTGACCCGGAAAATAATAAATACAATGTATGTATTCTTAAAAACACTCATACAATCACCGCACAAAGCGATATTCTGAGCGTTTTGCGTTTTTCCTATACCTTCCCATTGAGGAAAAATCGCCTCAAAAATGGTACAGGCACCGCTTTGCTGAGCGGATCGCAAACGAACCGCTCAGCTGTGAACTCTCTAAGGGCCCATTCACACTTTCGCTTGTAAAACGCCGGCGATTTTTGCCAGCGTTTTGCAGGAGTGATTTTTCCGCTAATGCGTTTAGCGCTTCTACAGCACTGAAACGCGATCACCGGGAAATCGCCTGAAAATGGTGCAGACGACGCGTTTGCGCTTTGCGATTTTGGCCGATTTGCGGCGATTAGCGAAAATCGCCCAAGTAAGAGCGCTAGCGTTTGAGCGTTTTGCCGAAATCGAAACTCGCTCTAGTGTGAGTGAGCCCTCGCATGGAATCATTGCACAAGCGATTTTGAAAATCGCCTGCGCTTGAAAAAAGGGCAAAAAACCCCTTAGTGTGAACAAGCCCAGAAAGAGGCTTCAACCAATCAGGCTGAATTAGTTACGTCTGAAGGGAAAGTAGAGAAGAAAAAAAGAAAACCCAGCGTGCCCTGCAACTTCCTTTGTGCGGCAGATGTACCAAATAAGAGCCAGGGAAACTGGGGAATGCTGTTTTATGGAGAAGAGAAATAAGAGTGATTTTTACCTTTTGATTGCCTGGTTAGCATCCTTATTACTTGTTTACCAGATAAAAATAAAACAATTGTTTTTTTATTATATGCCCGACAGTTACTCTTTAACCTTCTGTGCGTTATGTCGCTCAGGAGGTTTTGTTACTTTGTGCCCTGGATGAATTCATTTGCTGTAATAGCTGCAAAACCTTTAGCTAGCACTAGGCTAGCTAGTACAAGTGTCCGGCACTCCCCGATCCCCCAATACAGCCAGTTTATACATTACCTAGCTGCAAATTGTCATGGTGTTTGAGCTGCTGCTGATGTCTCATTCTGTCTGACATATAAAAACAGAAGTTTGCCTTCTTAAAGGGGTTCTTTCGCGAAAAAAGTAGGCAGTTAAAAAATGTGACAGATGACAGGTTTTGGGCCAGTCCGTCTTTTAAAGGGGGATTCTCATGGCTTTCTTTGTTTTCAACAGCATTTCCTGAACAGCAGTTTAACTGCCAAAATAGCAAGATACCAGCCGGCCTCCCTAATCACTTGCACACTATTATGTCAGTTAGATTTTGCAACTGTTGTTCAGGAAATGCTGTTGAAAACAAAGAAAGCCCTAAAGCTGGCCACTAACGGTCCAATTTCTAGCTAAAAATCGTTCGAGCGATCAGAAATTCTGATCGGATTGGTTGTAAATAATCTCCATTGGTAGACACAATCGATTATGAACGAGTGAAAAAAATGTCGCCCGAATGAATTTTCGTCATACGAAAATTTGGATTTTCTTGGTGGTCGTGATAGATAGGAAGCAATGATTGGTTAGTTGATGGTGTAGTGAACGATTTTTTGTCCGATCAGAATTTCTGATCGCTCGAACGATTTTTCGCTAGAAATTGGACCGTTAGTGGCCACCTTAAGAATCCCCCTTAAAAAGATGGACTGGCCCAAAACCTGTCATCTGTCACATTTTTTAACTGCCTACTTTTTTCGCGAAAGAACTCCTTTAACCTCCCTAGCAGTTAATTTATTTTTAAAAATGGGCAAAAATGCTTTTTTTTTTAATTTTTTTGTTTTTGTTTCATGTAAAGCTACCACAGTGGTAGCTACATGAAACACCACTAGAGGGCGCATGTGGCCCTCTAGTGCAATCGTCGCCGGCATCAATAGCAAACAGGGGAGCGCGTATATAACGCGTTCCCGTTTGGCTTCTCCTGTCGCCGACGTCCTGACGTCATGCGCACTCGATCCAGCCCATAGCGCTGCCCGGAACTCATTGGTCCGGGCAGCGCAGGGCTCTGGCGGGGGGGGGGGCCTCTTCCACTGCTGCGTGCGAGCGATCGCCGCAGAGCGGCGGCGATCGAGCTGTGCGCGCGGCTAGCAAAGTGCTGGCTGCGCGCACAGCACTTTGAATGGGGCGAATCGCCCCACCAGAAGCAGAGAGATCCTCCTGCGCGGCATAGCCCGAGCTCAGCTCGGGCTTACCTCCAGGGAGGTTAAAACAGAAGGTATTTGTGATTATTCAGATTGGAGTGAGCATATGAAGTCTCCCACAATGCATCACTGCTGAATATGTAAATCATCCTTTGTTGTCCCTGGAAGCTAGCCACACCTCCAGAACTGCTGGAATGCAATGAGGTGTCAGCTTGTTAATCGTACAGAGCCACAATAATCCAACATGCAACTGGTTGGCCCTCCTCAGTGCACGGCATGATTTAATGTGGCTCTATGGAGTTGGACTTGAAACACCCAGCGCTACAGATTGTCCAGCAAGCTCATGATAAACCAGAACTCCTAGGAGTGTGTAGGGGACGAAAAGGGATGATTTAAGAGTGATTAAGATGTGAAATGCATTGCCACAGAAAGTAGTTACAGCAAATTCTATATCTGCATTTAAAGGGGGCTTAGATACTTTCCTTGCGTTGAAAGACACCCATGGCTACAATGACTAGGTAATGCCCAGTGGTGTTGATCCAGGGATTTTATCTGATTGCCATCTGGAGTCAGAAAGGAATTTTTTTCCCTTTTGGGGCTAATTGGACCATGCCTTGTAAGGGTTTTTCACCTTCCTCTGGATGAACAGGTATATGTGAGGGGGCAGGCTGGTGTTGTTGTACTTTAGTTTCTGTTGAACTCGAAGGCCGAATGTCTTTTTTCAACCCAAATAACTATGTAACTATGTATATTCAGCAATGATGCATTGTGGGAAACCTCATTTGCTCATTCCAACCTGAATAATCGCAAATACCTTCTGTTTTAAGAAAGCAAACTTCTGTTTTGCACAGCATTTTAGTAAGAGGGCTTTTTGGTCCTTTTCAGCTCTTTACACACTCCTAGGAGTTCTGGTTCACCATGAGCTTGCTGGGTAATTTGTAACCCTGTCCTTGACAGCAGTTGTAAAACCAACCTGGCCTTGGCGAAACAGACTTAATTTTCTTAGCTGAAAGCTTCTATGAAACAGATATGAATTTGTCCCAAGTATGGTCACAGATGGCTGTAAGATCAGGGTTGTGAAGAGCACTTGTCCCACTTTTTATTCTTATTTATATATTTCTTTTATCTAACATGTTGCGTGCTAGAGTGGCATGACAAGAATGATATAAAGCCAGCTGATAGATGCTCATTACTCGTCACTCAGTGGACTCAGTTGACCTGACTCTCGGCATGATAGCAGAGTCCCAGCAAGCTGTCCATTATATTGAATAATTTCTAGTAACTGGGGAATTAAACACCGTGTTTTACGACAACGCTTTGATCCAGACAACAAAAGCAATAAGTGGTGGACTCCTGACAGCCGACTTTTAAGATCTGCTATAAATAGCTGGTGCTCTCATAAGTCTCCTGTGAAGGTCTGATCATTGGCAGGAAGCTCATAGAAACGCTCTGGGCTTGCTTTGTACCGCCGGTAATCTAGTGGCGATGTCAAAGACTTGACAAGAAGACCGTAGGACATAATTCACCGTATGAACATCACACTTACAATGGCAAAAAAATGGGGGGGTTTGGAAATAAAATCCGTACACTCAAAGCTGGCCCTAATTTTAAAAGCCAGACCTCTGCTTTCGAGATTTATTACTGGGATTTCTCTTCTCTAACAATTCATTTCCTCCTTTTTTTCTACTATTCTTAGTCTGAGACTTCTCACTTTTTGCAGCTTGCCGGGGAACATGTCCCGGCGCTTATAGCTGGGCTCCGGGCAAACAGCTGAATACACAATGCGTGAAACACATCACCTGCCAAAAGGTTCTTACATTTTCCAGCCAGTCCCGAGGCTCAGATAAACCAGCCACACATTTTAGCTAATATGGTACAGCCTGGTTAAACCAACCAATCCCTTCCCCCATCCCAGCTTGCTGATTGGATGGATGAGCATAATTCTGTGCACTCTCTATGTTTTTGGTACCTGGGGACGACATTTTTCACGCGTGGACACCTGAAGTCTAAAACAAAAACAAAAAAGTTAAATACTTGGAAGTCTCTGGATGATCCAGAGGCTTCCCACGTCCTCGCAATTTCCACCAATCCCTCTTCATTCTTCTGGGCACTAGTAGCCATGCACGAGTGCATTCGTACTGAGCATGCACAAGTAAAGTCCAGTCAGGTCCAGTCAGGTAAGGCTCTCCCTCCTCCGTGCATGAGTGTTTCATTCTACTGTGCATGCCTGGATCTTACTCAGAACAGATGCGCTTGTCCATGGCTGCTCAGGTCCAGAAGAAACATATTTGACTTAGAGGGACCCAGCGCTGGAACAGGTGCAGGAGGATCCCGAAAGCCTCTGGACTGTTCAGAGCAGAGGTGCCCACACTTTTTTCAGCTTGTGAGCTACTTTAAGAATAAGCAAGTAAAAATGATCTACCTATGGACAATTCTAGGAGCACAATTGTTTATACAGACTGGAAAATATAGCGTGGCCGAGATCTACTGGTAGATCGCAATCTACACAATGGGCAGCCCTTATCCAGAGTCTGCTGCTGAGCACCCACTGCTGAGGGAAGCATCTACCTTTTTTTTACATTTTCAATTCAGATGTCCTCCGGGATTAAAGTCCAAACCAAACAAGAAATCAATCACTCCATGATGGGAAATCAATTGGGTAGTAGTGATCATTTCACCCCTATGCTCTACTCAGACTTGATCGGATTTCAAAAGAAATCTGAGAGTCAATTGTACCATTACTCCCACAAGCATTTTACCACTTGATGAAGTACAAGCAGTCACCAATGCCCATCATTCTTCTCACTAGTGATGATCAAAATGTAAATCAGATAGTGCTGCCCGCAGCAGAGAGGGGGTTAACATGTCGCCGCCTATAGCCAATGCATTCCCCACATAACGCCACCACTTCCTCCTTCAAACCATGAGGGCTGGAACCCACAGGAGCGCTTTTGGCAGCGTTTTGGCAGCACTGCGATACGCTAGCAGTTTGCCAAAACGCTGGGCTAATGTTAATGGATGGGGCAACTTCCACAGGAGCGTTTGCGTTTCTCAGAAACGCAAACGCAGGACATGCAGCATTTTGGGAGCGTTAGCGCTTCAATGCAAAGTATTGAAACGCTAGCAGAAACGCTCAGCAAAACCTAAACTGAGCGGTTTTGCTAGCGTTTTGCGGTTCAGCACACTGTAACAAAATTAAAAATTATTCACAGGACCAATCAGGATAAAAACGCGAAACGCAAAACGCTACACAACCGCTGAGGAAAAAAATACAATGTTGCAAAACGCGACCGAAAACTCGCATGAATCAGCTTGCAAACCGCTCAGGCAAAACGCTAGCGGTTGCGTTTAGCGTTTGCGGTTTGCAGTGGGTTCCAGGCCTGAAGGAGGAAGCAGTGGAGTTACATAAAGCAGGAGTGGAACACATTGGCTATCGGCGACAAAGGTATGTTAATCCCCCTCCTCCCCCCAGCACTATCTAATTCAAATTTCAATTTAGGAGTAACTATGTACCACCACTTTCTTAATACATATTGTTGAATACAAATTGTGAATATGAAAAAAATTTGCTCGTTCACAGGGGACACACAATACACTTGGGAAGGATGGATAAGGTACGCCCGAAAATTGAGTGGGGACGGTTAACCAGACCCATATAGATAGATAGTCCGTATCAAGATACAGTACAGCCCCGAAGCATAAGAACAGGAACTTTCACAGGATATTACAAACAAATATTATGAGAAAGGTTGCACCATGGAAATTAATGTTCTAATAATTTTGTATTTATTTATTTTTGTTAATATGATTAAGTTCAAGCATTAATAATCTAATGTGATCATTTTCACTAACTGTAGTCATATATACAACTATTAAATAGTTTATTTTTCCAAATGGCATGGAAGCGGTTGTAATACCTTTACATGACCGAATGTACTATTTCAATGGTTATTGTGCCAATAAAATAATTTTCCCCTCTAAAAGAAAAGAAAATGTCCATGGGTAATAATGTGGTTGATCAATAAATAGTCTACAACAGATCAGAAGGTTGGACATATTGGAGTCAACAGATCACTGGCGGATTAACTCAATATGGTAGAATATAATGGAAATACCAAGATACTAACATGACTCCCCAAGTCTGCAGAGAAAAACTGTTGCACTGTGCTTATGCTGATAGTAAAGTAGCTGTGTGGTTATCCCGGCTTAAAGAAATGAAGCTTTTTTTAAAGGAGTTCTGTGTGGGGGTGCTGAGGGTAAAAACAGACACTTACCTGGGGCTTCTATCAGTCCCGTGTAGCAGTCATGTCCCACGCTGTCCTCCTCCAATCCGCCGTCCTCCTCCGATCCGCCTTCTCCAGTCTAGCACGGCATGCTTTCCAACTGCGCTGCGCGGCCGCGCGCCTGCTAGCTTCCGCTCGCGTCATCGGAAGCGTATTGCGCAGGGGCAGTACAAGAAACCTTTGTACTGCACCTGCGCAGTAAGCTTCCGATGACGCGACGGTAGCACGCATTATTCGTCTGTTAGATGAACAATTGCCTGGTGCTTGCGGCGGGAAACGGCAGATCGGAGGAGGACGGCGTGGGACATGACTGCTACAGGGGGCTGATAGAAGCCCCAGGTAAGTGCCTGTTTTTACCCTCAGCAATCAGCACCCCCCACACAGAAAACCTTCAAGACAATACTATCTAAACTACTGTACCTCTTTCGAGTTAAAGAGGAAAATAACATAATGAATAAAATTGCTTATTTTTTTTACAATATTCATTCTTTCCCCTCCCTGATTTACTTTCTGAAATTTAACATAGGTGGCAACATCCTTAGTACTGGCAGGTGATCTCTACGGAATGTTTGTTTACTGAGAGTCCTAAAGCCGTCAGAAAAGATCTCTGGTCCCCAGAATGCTCTGGAGGAAGAATTCAGCATAATAAACAGCTTAGGCTAAGCCTCAGTGGGAGGGCAGGACTACATACCAATATACTGTATAACAATATACAGTATAGCAATAGGAGGTGTTTCTGATGCTAAAATCAGGATATTTAATGCAAAAGTGTGTATTCTCCATAATTTACTGCATTTAACTATGTGTCTTTACAGTTCCTCTTTGAATTAAATATGAAAAAACTGCAAAAATGGAGTCATCAGTTCATTGATTGGGAGGGCAGTCTAAAATCAATAAGCACATTCTTTGATCATCTAAAGCCTTAGCGGGATTAAACGTCCCTAGATGAACTAAATGCTATAAATCTGCCCCATTTGCCTCCATAATTGAAGGTGGACTTGCTCCATTATACAGGGCCGGTTCAAGCTACAGTGGGGCCTTGGGGCAAAAATCACTTGGGAGACCCCCATGATGCCCCTCTTGCAATCAAATCATTCCCAGGGCCCCTGAGCCATCTGACAGGCCCGATCCAATCGTAATTAGTAAAGGGACAGCTGCTGCAGACTCTCATAGGGAAAGCTTAGTTAGGCTCTTGTAGGCTTCTTAGCTCGCTCCTTGCTGATTCTTATTGCTAAAAAAGCACCCCACAACAGCTCTTTTGAGAGCTAATCTTGTTCTTGTGATCTTCTTTTTTTTTTTTCCTGTCTGTCCCACTGACACTTGTGTTGCATAGACAGCCTTGGTAATTCCTATTGTGTGTGCCACTGCCAGGCCCAGCACATTCAGAGACTACTACCTGTGTGTGTGACAGGTGCACATTGTAATACCCACTGCATATACCTACCTGTTCACTGTGCACCCACCCACCTATGTGAGCGCACGCAGTGTCACTGTGCCTGTCTGGTACCTGTCTGTGTGTGACAGGTGCACATTGTAATACCCACTGCATATACCTACCTGTTCACTGTGCACCCACCCACCTACGTGAGCGCACGCAGTGTCACTGTGCCTGTCTGGTACCTGTCTGTGTGTGACAGGTGCACATTGTAATACCCACTGCATATACCTACCTGTTGTTCACTGTGCACCCACCTACGTGAGCGCACGCAGTGTCACTGTGCCTGTCCGGTACCTGTCTGTGTGTGATAGGTGCACATTGTAATACCCATCACTGCATATACCTACTACAACCAGTTGTTCACTTCAGTGCACCCACCCACCTACGTGAGTGCACACAGTGTGATATACCACTCCGTGCATACCTGTTAACTGCACCTGTGTGACTGCACATTGTATTACTCAAGTCAGTGCATACCTTTCATTTCATCCCCCCGATATGGACAAAACGGACAAAACAGGTAGAGGCAGAGGTAGAGGCAGACCCAGAGGAAGGCCACCTGGCAGGTCTGTGCGAGGTCATGGTGATGTGATTTCGTGCGGCCCTGGACCAAAGTGCAGTGCTCAGAAGAAGGCACGTCCCATCGACTCCCAAAATTGTCAGAACGTGGTTGACTATTTAACACAGAACACCTCATCTTCCGCAGCCACCAGCGATACTCCAAGTACCACATCCGCTACATTTGACAGTTCGCAGGAGTTATTTGGTAGGGAAATTACTGATGCACAGCGACTACTGTTACAACAAGATGAAGGCGCTAAGCAAGTTACACCACCTCATATATCTGAGTTAGGCGACACTATGGTCATCAAAATCATCCTGTTCAGCTTCGCTTGCCTCAGACACCTCTAAAACTGCACCAACAGCAGGTACTTCATCATCCCCCTCCACACACGTTACGTTTTATTATTATGATGATGACGATGATATGGATTGCACGTATGTTCCCAATAGAGGAGATGAACAGGGGGACAGTTCAGAGGGGGAGTCAGAGAGGAGTAGGATGAGACGAGTTCCTGAAAGAAGCAGGGGGAGCTCGTCGTCAGAAACAGCTTGTGGCAGTGTCCGGCGCCATGTATCGCCACCTATGTACAGCCAGCCAACATGCCCTTCAACGTCAGCTGGTGATGCCACCATAGTGCCATCACCCCAGGGGGGCTCAGCGGTTTAGAAATGTTTTAATGTGTCTGCCTCAGATCGGAGCAATGCCATCTGTACTCTCTCCCTCCAAAAATTAAGCCGTGGAAAGGCCAAAACCCACGTAGGGACAAGTGCCTTACGAAGGCACATTGAGAAAAGGCACATACTGCAATGGGAAGAGCACTAGAGGAAAAGCAGCGCACAAAAGAAAAGCCACCCTCCTTTTCTTCTTCCTACTTCAGGTGCATCATCTTCAGCCTCTTTGTCCCTTGCACTTTCACAATCACAGCCACCCTCCACTCTCACCCTCCTCTCACCTTGAGTGGTTCCTGCTCCTCTGCCCACAGCAGCAGTAAGGTGTGCATGAGGGAAATCTTTGAGTGGACAGCTGGCTTGGTGGAACTGTTAGCTCGCCAGCTGTTACCATACCAGCTGGTGGACTCTGAGGCCTTCCGTAAATTTGTGGCCATTGGGACACGGCAGTGGAAGATGCCAGGCCGCAATTATTTCTCTAAAAAGGCAATACCCAAACTGTACCATGAAGTTGAGAGGCAAGTGGTGTCATCTCTGGCACACAGCGTTGGGTCAAGGGTCCACCTGACCACGGATGCCTGGTCTGCCAAGCACGGTCAGGGCAGGTACATTACTTACACAGCACATTGGGTCAACCTGGTGACCGATGGCAAGAAGAGAGTACGTGGCTGTGCAGGCAGGCCTCCTGCCACCTCCTCTCCTCCTGCTACATCCTCTTCGCTGTTGTCTTCCTCCTCCTCCTTGGCTGAGTGGCAGTTTAACTCTACTGGTGCTGCGATCTCCTCTCCAGCTACACAGCCCCAGCTCCCCAGGGCTTATGCTGCATGCCAGGTACGACGGTGTCACGCCATCTTAGACATGTCTTGCCTCAAAGCGGAGAGTCACACTGGACCAGCTCTTCTGGCTGCTCTTAACAAACAGGTGGATCAGTGGCTGACCCCGCAGCAGCTGGAGATCGGTAACGTGGTGTGTGACAACGGCAGCAATCTCATTTCTGCTTTGAATTTGGGAAAGCTGACACATGTACCCTGCATGGCACATGTGCTAAATCTAATCATTCAAAGAGTTGTGTCAAAGTACCCAGGCTTAGAGGACGTCCTGAAGCAGGCCAGGAAGTTGTGTGGGCATTTCAGGCGGTCTTACACGGCCATGGCGCGCTTTGCGGACATTCAGCGAAGAAACAACTTGCCGGTGAGACGCTTGATATGTGATAGCCCGACTCGCTGGAATTCGACCCTGGTCATGTTCTCTCGCCTGCTAGAACAGGAGAAAGCCGTCACCCAGTACCTGTACAATTACAGTAAAAGGACACAATCTGGGGAGATGGGGATGTTCTGGCCCAACAACTGGACACTGATGCGAAATGCATGCAGGATCATGCGGCCGTTTGAGGAGGTGACCAACCTGGTGAGTCACAGTGAAGGCCCCATCAGCGACTTGATCCCGTACGCTTACTTCCTGGAGCGTGCCGTGCGTAGAGTGGTGGATCAAGCTGTGGAGGAGCGTGAACAGGAACAGTTACGGGAGGAACAGTTGTGGGAGCAATTTACATCAGAACATTGAAGTCTATTGTGGTTTGCGAAAGTTCGCATGAACGGAACTTTCGCGGAAGTTCGCGAACCGAAAATCGGAGGTTCGGGCCATTACTACCCGCAGTACAGGTACTCGAGTAGCGTGACCATTGCTACAGTAATGCTAGTTAGTAACACGCGTAACTGTAGCAGTACTTGAGTGCCGCGAGTCGTGTTAATAGCGTAACTTATGGTACTGCAGGCAGAAGTACAGGTAATATTGCTGTGTGCTGTCTGTACATGGCACTATTACCTCAGGTATGTGCATCAACCCTGTTGAGAGGTCCCCATACTAACCATGTCTAACGGCGCATACAATGATCTGTGTTTTAAGATGAGATCTCTTAAAATTTAGCTCTACCTCCCTCCTTTGCACTAATACAGGGCACATTGTCATGTGGCAGCAAGGGCTCGGCTAGGAGCATTCTCACATAGGGGTAGCAGGCAGGGTGAAATGACACTAAAAGAGTGGGCACTTCTGCATCATCAGCAATGTGAAGACAAACGGGCATAGCCAAGAAGAAAGGATTTAGGGCAAGTAAGTGTTTTTAATGTAAACACTGCCTCTCTCCAGTATCAGTGCCCAATTGTAAACATCAGGGTGACAAGGCATCAGTAATGCACTATACTGGCCAATTCTTATATATGTATTCCACAGCTCCAAATTGTCCTATTTGGAGGGACAGTCCCTCTTTGGGAACCCAATCTCTCTGTCCCTCTTTCGTCCTCATTTGTCCCTGTTTCAGAACTCATGTACAGATCTATGTAAATATATGTATTTTATCTACTGAAAAATGTGTTTAATTGACTTTTAACGCAACATATTTCTTATTTTCAAGTGTTAATACGAAGGGAAATGAATCAAGATAGAAAGAACCAGTGTGGTTTGAATTATAAAACAACATATTTTTCTTATGGTATGCGTGACTAGGGGTGTGGTGGGGCGTGGTTAAAGGTGTGGCAGGAGGGTGGCTTAATTGATCGACAGTGGCTCTCTGGGGACCGCCTAACGCCAAATAGCGTCATCTTGTTCCTCTCGAGGTTAGCAGGGAACAAGCTCTCGCTCAATCACATGTTCCCTGCACTACGCAGAGGGGGGGCGCCGCGATCAGCTTGTCAGCCACAATTGGAGCTGGCAGGCTGAAAAAAAAAATAAAAAAAAAATATATATATGTGTACAGCGCTGCGATCTAGAGCACCGCTGTACAGAGGAGATCCCTGTCATTTAACCGTCTCTCCCAACGGCTCACAATCTAATCCCCATCATAGGCTGATGTCTATGTAAGAGTAGTGTAGTGTAGTGTATGTAGGCGAACCAAGCTAATTTGGGGGTGGGGGGAGGGTTAATTAAAAGAAATAGGCATTAAAAAAATAATAATAATAATTCTTATTAACCTCCTTGTCGGTCTAAAAAATCCGGCAAGGAGGCAGCGCCGCACTTTTTTTTTTTTTTTTTTTAAATCATGTAGCGAGCCCAGGGCTCGCTACATGATAGCCGCTGAGCGGCGGCATCCCCCTACCTACTCCGATCGCCTTCGGCGATCAGAGTATGCAAGAAATCCCGTTGAGAACGGGATTTCTTGCAGGGCTTCCCCGGTCGCCATGGCGACCGGGCGGGATGACGTCACCGACGTCATGGACGTCGTGACGTCAGAGGGAACCCCGATCCGCCCCTTAGCGCTGCCTGGCACTGATTGTCCAGGCTGCGCAGGGGTCTGGGGCGGGGGGGGGGGGCGGCTCGGCGCGGCGGGTAGCGGCGAATCGGCGGCGAGCGGCGGCGATCGCAAGTTACAAGCAGCTAGCAAAGTGCTAGCTGCTTGTAACAAAAAAAAATTATGCAAATCGGCCCAGCGGGGCCTGAGAAATCCTCCTGCGCAGGTTACCCCGAACTGTGTTCGGGATAACCGGCAAGGAGGTTAATTAAAAAAAAAAATCAGAGCAGCAATCAGGGACCACCAAAACAAGCTCTATTACTGGGAAGAAAAGGAGCTAAGATTAATTTGGGTGCTAAGCTGTATGGCCGTGCAGTAAACCGTTAACGCCGCGCAGTGCTGAATTGTAAAAAATGGCCTGGTCACTAGGGGGGTATAAACCGCTAGTCCTCAAGAGGTTAAGTGTCCCTCTTTCTTATCTTAAAAAGTTGAGAGGTATGTGTATTTATATATTCTAAATCCACTCATTCTTTAATGAATAAGGTCGGCTTTTACCGCCAAGCGTCCGGAACTCATCGGTTAAAACGTTTCCATTAGAGTGAATGGAAGTGTTTAGCATCGCACGGTTACCGTCGACTGCACAAACGCGGCGTTCTGATCACGATTTTTCCAGTAATTTCAGGCGACCCTGGACACCTCATACGGCTTCTAGGGTCGATTCACCGCCCCGTCTTCATGTCCTCTTGCGGGGGTGAAAACCGCCGGACACCCACAATCGCTGCAGAAAAGCCCCCGAACAAGATGCAGCAAGACCAGATGAGAGGAGAAGCTAGAAGCCATCCGTCTGAGCCGGCCCTTAGGCTCTGTATTTGAGGGCAGGTATTGTTCTCCATCTGCACAGACTGCATGTCACACGACTGCAGGGCTGTCCCAGCTCAGGAACAAGTTCTTCCAAAACTCACATTAGGCATTTTCTTTTTTTTCTTTACACTGAGCTGGGAAACCACTACTAACGATCGGCCATCATCAGCTCCCTCCCTCTCCCTGCAGTATAATACTTCAAATATCTACTTCTGCATAAAATGCTTTTATTGATTAGAGACGTCTACGAGAAAAATAAATGACCCAGCGTGACCGTCATTGTGAAATCGCTTCAACTAAAATCATTTCCATTCGTTTTTTGTAAATATACTACCTAACAAACTGGAAATAAACTGCACAATTTCTTGAATCTGATTAACACATGACTTATATTGTGGGATTATTTAGCTTTTATTGACCTCTTGCTGTAATACCGTCTATTTTATGGCATTCAGGATAGACTGCATATCTCATTAGATAGTGAGAGCATCATGCGGCCCTCCAGTACATACCGTGCAACCTTTTTTTTTTTACAATATTTAATTATAGATTGTTTAGTCAGTGTTTGCTCATTATACAGGAAAATTAATACTTACCTATCGGAAATTTTCCTTTCCTGGTGCATTTCCATGGCAGCATACTATGGGTAGTGGCCCCGCCCCTGAACCCTATTGGACACCATAACTATAAATTTGTTGAGAGTATCACCCACCAGTATTCTAGTAACTATAGTCCTCCCCGTTTTGAGGGTGGGTTCGTATGCTGCCATGGAAATGCACCAGGAAAGGAAAATTTCCGATAGGTAAGTATTAATTTTCCTGTTTCCCTGGTGCTTCCATGGCAGCATACTATGGGATTTAACTAGCAAGAACAAACAGGGAGGGTAAAGTAACACTATTTTTTAACATTAGTAGGATCAGAAATTAATTGATTTTCCCACATTTGAAGAGCTAAGGACTGAAGGGTCAACTCTAATATTCAACAAAAGTATATGTCGAAGACCATGCAGCTTTAAAGATTGTGGCTGTAGACACACCGGCAAGAAATGCTCACGATGAAGTTATACTTCTGGTTAAGTGAGCTAATGTCTGGCCAGGTAGACCTTAGCCTTACACACAGCAGGTGAATTCCCGAATCCAAGCCGTTAACATCCTATAAGGGGTTTCTTAACCTTTCCTGTAACCAGAAGAAACTAACAGGAGATGGGTTGACTGTCTGAAAGATTCTGTGATCTGCAGATATCTTTTAAAAGAGCATGACACATCCAGAGGATGTATTAGAGGCAGATTGGATTTTACCCTTTTTTCTTTGACAAAGACAATCATTATCTAGGTAGAGCACTGATACCACTTTGGGTAAAAAAGTTCATCACTGGTGTTAGGCTAGCTTGATCATGATAAAAGATTAGATCTTCACAACCTAGAGCATGCAATTCTGACATTCTTCTAGCAGATATTATTGACATGAGACAGCCTTCCATAGGATAAAACGGAGGAAAAACTAAGTTAATCCAACAGCAACATTAAATCCCATTTGGGATATACATTTCTTCTAGGAGGTTTCATTTTAAGAGCTGCCTTTAAGAATTGCTGCAATGGATTTAAGGCCCACTTGTCTCCAGTTTTTTTAAAATGAGAACAGTGCCGTCACCTGGACCTTCAAGGTATTGTAGCTAAAACCAAGGACAAATCCCACCTGAAGAAAGTTTAAAGTATTATTTACTGATGGGGAGAATGGATCAAAATTGTCTCCAGAAACAAAGTCTTGAAACCGGTTCCAGACTTTCTGGCATACCACATTTGTTCATACTTTACTTGCTGTCTTGGAACATCCCAACTTAGTTAACCTCTCCCCTTAAATATACAGGCTACCAGACAAAATTTGTGAGGTGCTGATTGAAATAACCATGGCTCAGACAACAGTTTCGTACAGACCGAGAGAAACATTTGCTCCGTCTGAGATAATTGGAGAGGAAGAAGTGGAAACCACAGTCTGTACAGCCAGTATAGAATTATTGAAAGAAGTTTTGATTTCTCCTTCTTAAATTTCTTCAGAAACCGAAAGACTATTGGTACTGGAGAAAAATAGTACCGAACAGGAGGCGGCCAAGACTGGGATAGAGCATGTATTCCCACTGCTGCTTGACAATAAATTCGGGAGAAAAATTGTGGTATAATTGACTGTTGTGTTGCACTCGGTTTTCCCTACTAGAAGATGTGCAAAAGCTTTTAAAGGCTAAACAGGCGGATCTTAATTCCAAAGGATTTGAATTGTTTGTTAAGGGGTGACATGGCCATCTGGACTGAACCACCTGGTCTTGGCACCATGCACCCCCTCCCAATAGACCAGCATCCCTGAAACATAAGTCAATTGAGACAGAATCAGAATCCATTGAGTAAATAATCCTGATTGCAACACCAGATAAGAGAATTCTTCATTGATGTGAGAAATCACCATTTTCTGTTGTAGAGACACTCTGCCCCACTAATATAAGAAAGGGAGTTCAAAAATGCATCATGTGCCAGTGTGGCCACTTCATCATTATTGTAGCTGCTAACATTCCCAAGACTTGAAGACACTTCCTTGCTGAAAGATGAATGTCTTTAATTGCAAACCAAACAAACTGTTGATACTAAGGATGTGTGGGAATACATACATATCTTTTAAGTTTATTGGAACTAGAAAATAGTTTTATTGGACTGTCAGGATAATGGATTGAAGAGATTCAATCTTGTATTTTGGAAGCAGTGTGTACTTGTTTAAAATATCCCAGATCTAAGACAGGTTGCCAAACTTCTGTTTTCTTGCCAAACAACAGAGGATAGTACATCCCTTTGACTCTCTGTGAGCAAGGTACCTCCAGTACTGCATCTTGCACTATTAATTGGCATATTGAAGACGACAGACTTCTCTCTCCGGGTAGGCATAAACATATCTTGCAGAGTGATTTAAATCTCCACCAATAACCGTCAGAGATGGCTTGAAACCCGCCTCCAGAAGTGTGGATGGATGGAGGGCCCAGAAGGACTTTCCTTGGGTTTGTCGATTAGCTGGAGCAATCTTGATTGCCCTAGAGAGGGCTGACTGAGAAATTTGCAAATTTTTTTTTTTTTTTTTTTTTATTCTTATCTGGTTTATAGGAACAAAAATTCCTGAATCTTTGCTGGAACGGATTTATCTGTACAAATCTTTGTTACTTGAGTCTTCTATCTTGAGGAATATCTTCAGATTTCCCTCCTGTTTATTATCGACTTTGTTCGTTTCTTCAAGAATCATCCTTATGATTTATTTCATTAAAGGAACGGCAAGACCAACCTCGGTAAGATGTGGATAATATTTACCTACATCTATGGAAGGATCTTCTGGTTCTTTCCACTGTAAAAAGGTTCTTTAGTGGAAAATACCATTACCTTCTGCTTCAGAGACAACCTCTTGAATAGATTTGACTTGGAAAGATCTGTCATTCTGTGAAGTTGACAGAACTGCAACTGGCGCTTGGGAACGCATTTCCCCTCTTACTGCTTGCTTCATAAATATGTAACAATCTAAAAAGGAGTCTTCAGATTTGTCTTCAGAATTTTCAGTACAACAATTCGCACAAGTCTTATCCGGCATCGTCATTTTTCCACACTTCCAGTAAGCTGATTTTCCTGTCGAGTGGTTGGAGATCAGTGGAGGCGGAGTATGCCGAGTCGACCTGGATCTAGAATGACGAATCAATCTTGAGGAAGGAGATCTTCTAGAATGCCCTTTATTCAGACAATGGGCCTGATTCACCAAATAGCGCCAACCGCCAGCACGGCCGCCCCCGCGCGAAACGACAACGTCCCCACGCGAAAACGATATCGATCCCGCGTGAAAATTCGCACCCGCGTGCGAAAACGCGCAAGCAACGCGAAACCGACCGCGCCAACAGTCAGTGCCGCTGCGAACCAAGCCCAATGACTTCTGTCATCAGAATATCTTCATGAAGAGTGTGAATGCCAACGATGTCAGGAACTTTCTTGAGAACGCCAATCTTCAGTGTTATTAGGTCAAGAGGGGCTGAAATGGAATACAATTTTGCATTTGCAACACCCAATGACCCTCCTTTTTTTTTTTTTTTTTTTTTCCTAAAACATTGCCCGAGAGTCCCCTTTCTATGGGCTTCCGTCTGGTCTTTAGAGCTGCATGCCAGATTTCCAGCAGGAATAGGCTGCAAGAGTTAAATAGTAAGAAAGTTTTTTTTTTTTTTTTTGTTTGGTTTTTTTTTTTTTTTTTTTTTTTTTTTTTTTTTTTAAAGATATTATTTTAAGATACTTTTAAGAAGAGTAAATTAATCCCTTGGGAGAAAATGACTTCTCACAGGAGAAATAGCAGTGTCCCTGCAACTTTCAAATAGCAACATTAGGCTAGATACTCCTTAAACCTCCAGGAGGCTGTGAGCATGCTCAGAAGCAAGCTGCCCACAACCAAGATGGTTGCAACATTACCCAAGTATGGGCAAAGAGGAAAAAGCTATTAGCCTATATAAGGAAGTGCACACTCGCGCGCGCGTGCTATACACGCCTGCATGCTCGTGAACACTCCCCACCAATCCACACTGTCCTGCCACTGCAGAAAGCAGAGAACTGGCATTTACAAAACCATGAGACTACTCAGCCAGGAGATGAGGAAGAAAGGATGGAAGGAGATAGAAAGCAGGAAAGAAAAAGGACAGACAGGCAGGTAACTAATGCAGCCATTGCACACCTGTATGCATTTAGCACAGGAACTAATGCAGCCATAGTTCAAGTAATGCAGCCATAGTTCATCAGTATGCATCTTGCACGTGAAAGTAATGCAGCCATAGTTCATCTGTATGCATCTTGCACATGAAAGTAATGCAGCCATAGTTCATCTGTATGCATCTTGCACATGAAAGTAATGCAGCTATAGTTCATCTGTATGCATCTTGCTCATGAGAGTAATGTAGGCATAGTTGATTTGTATGCATCTTGCACATGAAAGTAATGCAGCCATAGATCATTTGTATGCATCTTGCATGAAAGTAATGCAGACATAGTTCATTTGTATGCATCTTGCACATGAAAGTAATGCAGCCATAGTTAATTTGTATGCATCTTGCACATGAAAGTAATGCAGTCATAGTTCATTTGTATGCATCTTGCACATGAAAGTAATGCAGCCATAGTTCATTTGTATGCATTTAGTACATGCAAGTACTGCAGCCATCGTTCATTAGTATGCATGTAGCACATAAAGGTAATACAGCCAAAGCTCATTAGTATGCATCTAGCATATGAAGGTAAAGCAGCCAGCGTTCAAGTCTATGCATCTAGCACATGAAAGTAATACAGCCATTGCTCACCTGCATGCTTCTAGCACATGAGGTAATGCATCCCGTGTTCATTTCTATGCATCTAGCACATGAAAGTAATACAGCCATTGCTCACCTGCATGCTTCTAGCACATGAGGTAATGCATCCCGTGTTCATTTCTATGCATCTAGCACATGAAAGTAATACAGCCATTGCTCACCTGTATGCTTCTAGTACATGAAGGTAATGCATCCCGTGTTCATTTCTATGTATGCAGCCATAGTTCATTTGTATGCATCTTGCACATGAAAGTAATGCAGCCATAGTTCATTTGTATGCATCTTGCACATGAAAGTAATGCAGCCATAGTTCATTTGTATGCATTTAGTACATGCAAGTACTGCAGCCATAGTTCATTAGTATGCATGTCGCACATGAAGATAATACAGCCAAAGCTCATTAGTATGCATCTAGCATATGAAGGTTATGCAGCCAGCGTTCATTTCTATGCATCTAGCACATGAAAGTAATACAGCCATTGCTCACCTGTATGCATTTAGCACAGGATACTGATGCAGGCATTGCTCATTCGTATGCATTTAGCACACATGTATATCTCCGGGACCAGAAGACCGGGCTCTCTGTGTAAGATACATTTAGTACTCATGCAGAGACTACCCAGGGAAAGGGATAAACCCTGGGGTAGAAAGGGGACTGAAAAAGAAAGGAAGAGAAGGAAAGAAAATAGCAATAGTGTCCAAAGGGGAGGACAAAGGAAAAAGAATACTGGTGGGTGATACTCTCAACAAATTTATAGTTATGGTGTCCAATAGGGTTCAGGGGCGGGGCCACTACCCATAGTATGCTGCCATGGAAGCACCAGGGAAAAAATCTTTCCTCTCCTTGAGGAAACGTCCTGAAATGTATCCCTGTGGTGACATCTATAGTCCTGCTAGGTGATCTGTGCGGAAGGTTCAGTTGAAAAAAGCCCCTATTTCCCACAATGCAGCGAGGTTCACACACAGCAAACTGTCAGGACCAGGGTCATGACATCACATTGTGGGAGGGGTTTCACCACAATACCAGCCATACAGACCCCCCTGATGATCTATTCGAGAAAAGGTAAAGATCTCTCATGGGAAAGGGGGTATCAGCTACTGATTGGAATGGCGTTCAATCCTGGGTTAAAGTTCCTCTTTAACCACTTAACGACCAGCTAACGCCGATAGGCGGCGCCTGGTAGTTAGTGGTATAGCATGGAAACGAGCAGCCTTTCCATGCCAGTTCACGGAGGGTGTCTCCGTAAACAGTGTGCGAGCCGCCGATCGGGGAAAAAAGGGGGAAAGTCTGATCGCCCTGGTGTAATCCTGATCGGTGCTGCGGGCTGTAGAGCCCACGCAGCACCGATCATTAGAAATGTGCCTGGTCCTTAAGTGGTTAAACCCCTCATTGAGCCCTATTTATCTTTTTAAGGAGGAACTGTAGTGAAAATATTCTAATTAATAAAATTGCTTATTGTTTACAATTTTCCTTTATAGACTATTTATTCAGTGTTTGCCAATTGTAGAATCTTTCCTCTCTCTGATTTACATTCTGAAATGTATCCCTGGTGGTGACATCCTTAGGGCTGGTTCAGACGGACGCTTGCGGAGCGTTTACCGCAAGCGTTCGGAACGTCATGGTAAACGCTCCCATTCAAGTGAATGGGAGCATTTACACCGAGCTTTTGCGCGCGTTTGCACGATCGCAGCATTCGGGTCCCGATTTTTGCGAGCGTTCGAGCTGCTCCTGGAAGCGACATGTAGCTTCCAGGGGGCGGCCAACCGCGACGGCTAATGTCCTCCTAGGGGAACAAAAAACGCGACCGCATCAGAACACGCCGCGAAGGCCACTGAAAGCCTGACCGCGCAGCCGCCGCAACGCCCCCAAACGCGACCCCACGCAGACGTCCATCTGAACCAGCCCTGTGTCCAGCCAGGTGATCTGTACGAAATGTTTGTTACTGAGAATTCTATGCACAGAGGGAGATGTTGTTTGCTTTACAGTTGGAAAAAGCTGTTATTTCCCACAATGCAGTTGTACTTCTGCATAATCAGCCTGCAGTTCTGTTAAATTTGTTTTATTGCAATGTAAAGTGTACTTTAGGACACACTTTTCAGTATTGTATAAACTGTTATTCCTATCACTCACTCCAGATACATATCATGGTGAGATAACATTCCCCACCTATCAAGTCGTTTCTTTGAAAAACTATAAACAAGCTGTGAAGCATCTGGTTGTCAGCATTGACAGATCCATCATTATTAATTACCTATCTAAAAAGACTACTGTATCAGGGGATAGATAGCTGCTCTTACAGAGCCATAGAGAAACAGACATGGACAAACCTTCAAGGTATACGCCTGCTCAGGGGCGTAACTACAGGGGACCAGCCCCAGTGACTATAGGGGGGCCCAGAGCTGTAAGGGGGCTACCAACTACTACTTAATTTACTCTGACACAGGCGTCCATCCTTCAGATCAGGTGACCACACTTGCTATGAGTTTGAAGATTTTGATGCCCACACTTGCAAGATGGGCCCCCAGGCTGATAAGGTCACCATGGGGAGGCAAGGAAAGGGGTGTAGACATGGGGAGGGGCATCAAAGGTTTTGCTGGGGGTCCCGTGATTTGTATTTACACGCCTGGGTCTGCTAAATCAAGCACATCCAACCACAAAGGTAAATGTACCAGTGTAGCAAGAATGGGTGGAGCATAGGAAGAAGGCTATGGAGTGTTAACACTGTGGGCTTGATTCACAAAGCGGTGCTAACAGTGAGCACGCTGGTGAAATGTCTCTTATCACGCCTAAACTCAGTTTAGGCGTGATAAATTAAGGCATGATAAGTTTAGGTGTGATAAGTTTAGGCGTGATAAGTTTAAGCACCAACTGGGTTAGCACCGCAGGGCACAGCTGATCAAAAGTTTTGCGCTAGCAAAGTCTGGTGCACTTTGCAGAGTTTAATGGCGCTGCTTTGCGCGCAGGACTTTGTGCGCGATCTAAACTTATCTAAACTTATCACGCCTAAACTTATCACGCCTTAACTTATCATGCCTAAACTTATCACGCCTAAACTGGCTTTTCACCAGCGTGGTGCAATGGTTATCACGCCTAAAGTCTCTAACTGGGTTAGCACCGCTTTGTGAATCAAGCCCTATGAGTGTTTTGCGGTATAACAGAATCTTTAACTGCATAGCAACATGCTGCAATGATTCCACAATTGGCGTATTCACACTGTCGCGCAGACTCAGTGGAGTATCTCATTCCATTGTAGTAATGCTTACCGAGCTGTGTAGTACTGGTCTATGTCTTATAGCAGGGGTCTCAAACTTGCGGCCCGCGGGTCATTTGCGGCCCTCGATACAATATTTTGTGGCCCTCGCCGGCAAAAGCTTCCTTATAGTTCGCTTCAGTGCTCCCAAGTAATCAGCCACATCCCCGCCGCTAAACGAGGGCTGCAGAGCCCCCAAATCGCCCAGGGGGGCAATCCGCCAGCATTTCCTGGAAGGGGCAGAGCTTTCAGCTTCAGCTCTGCCCCTCCAGATGTCAATCGCTGCACGGATCGCCGCCTCTCCCCGCCCCTCTCTGTGAAGGAAGAGTGAGAGGGGCCGGCAGAGCCGGCGATGCGCCGCGATTGTGAAATTCCTTATGTGGCCCAGCCTCATCCTGACTTTGCCTCCTGCGGCCCCCCAGGTAAATTGAGTTTGAGACCCCTGTTTTATAGTCTATGTGGTGTCCACTTTTGAAATGCCTGGCAATAAGATACCCCATGCGATGGGATGCATGTGTTGCTGTGAGCTGACAGTATCGCAATCCGTTGCTATGTGCCGCAGGTGCATCCCAACTGACTCGCTGTGAACTTTGTGCAGTCACCCAGGCATCTGTTCTCCCAATTAAAGATCTTCGAACCTAATGATCTCTATTTTGGAACCTGGGCCATCAAAGATGAGATAAGAGAATCCGAGACATATAAGTAAATAAAATTAACACTTAATATTCGCCTGTCTCCATAATCTTCAACTGACACCGCATGAAGAAAGTCCCTTAAATTAAAGTCTTTGGTCCAATACATACAGTAGTTGGTAATTGGGTGGCAAAAATCACCATTCCAAAGTATAATTATGCAATACTTTAATTTTAACTTTTATTAAGGACTTTCTAAATGTTTTCACGCAGTCACTGCCTACCTTGCAAGTAGTAGGCTTGGCATCCTTCTTTCCGAAGCTTGTGGAGCAAAGTCACAAGAATCGACTCCTGTTCTTCTGATTGGACCCCACCACGTGTTGGGAGGGTGGCAGTGCACTCATCATACAACAGAGCCACTTCTCTTGATGCTGGAGGGGATCCGGGGAGTAGGGAATGGGCAGTAAGATTTCCTTTCCGCAGCCTTCGAAGCATTAGGCCCGGCAGCGCCACATGGAGAGCTTTATCGACGTGTGAGGAGTCATAGAGCTCCCGGCTACGACAGTCCAGTATCCGAACATTCTGAACAGGAGAGTCCAGCTCGTCCCGCAGCCAAGTGGTGGACTTACCAAGGGACTCCATCTGTCCAGCTCACATGAGGACAACCCAAGGAGGGAAATCTGGGTGTAGAACTTTGCACCAAACTGAAGTTGCCCCACTGGTTTAAAGGTTCTTGCACCACAAAGGATATGTTTTAATACTCTCACTGCAGCAGTTCTTGATAGTTCAGGGCATTTCCTTGAGAAATAAGAAGAAACAACATATTTTGTAATTTCAATAGATTTAAGGATAAAATACATTATAGCCATAATGCAGCAAAATGCCAGTATCATACAGGCAGCTACGACCAAATCATGATATCCCTATAGTAAAAAAGATAGTCCTACAACCAGCGACCATTGGAGACATTAACACACTAATTATTACCTACACTTGTTAGCAGGGCTGTGGAGTCAGTACAAAAATCATCCGACTCCTCAGTTTATGAAACCGACTCCAACTCCAGATACCCAAAATTGCTCCAACTCCTACTCCACAGCCCTTGTACGGCTACGAAGTGGGTACAAAAATCATCTGACTCCAACTCTGACTCCTCAGTTTATGAAACCACCGACTCCGACTCCAGGTACCCAAAAAATGCTCCAACTCCGACTTCTAGACTCCAACTCCACAGGCCTGCTTGTTAGGAAGGGCAGTTTAGGATGTTATATCAGTGCCTTCAGTGTACTGCAGCAAAATGTTATTTTACCGGTTTAAAGCAGACTCGAACTCAGAACTTTCTGCTGTAAAAAGATTTGCAACAGCATAATGACCTTTAAAGAAAAACATTTCTTTGTTACAGATGATACAAATCCTGCAATCAATCTGTAGTGTGTCTACTTCCTGCTTTCATGGAAGCAGACGTATTATTAACATGCTGTGTCTACAAATTTGCTGCTCTGCCATGGCAGAGGAAATTCCTGAGCTGACACATCTGAGAGATCAAATTATGGTGGTGATTAGTCACAGATGAGGGGGATTAGACAGGCTAAACTCTCTAAATACAACCAGGGTGCATTTCTCTAGGTTTCCCTTCTGTCCTGTGCAATAGTTCAGGTCCCCTTTAAGAACCATTTTTTTGGGGATTAGTTAAAGGTTGTTTTGAAATAAAAAATATTTACTTGCTCCCACGGAATAAAATTAAAAATTTTTGTACCTGCAAGTCATTTATAACTCGGGTGTTCGCAAATCGAGGACTACCTGTATTTGGGAGTGATGTATCATGGGAAACCACAAAGGACGCGTGATATCACAGCTGCAGTAGTAGAGTGCTACTCTAGGATATCAAAGTGGAATTTCAATTTTCCATCCTTCACCCAAAATGAAGTAATTGGATTTGGGTGAACTTACCCTTTAAGTAATATTTTTCTAAGGATGCTTAAAGGGTCATTTTTACCAGTATCCTGCTGTGGTGCGATATGGCTGCTATAAAGCGTATTGCTTTTATCTTGCAGCTTAGACAGGGCTGGAAAAGGCCTGAAGCCAGGCAGACAAATTTATTGTCAACAGACAACAGATAGAGTGACATATAAATCATGAGTGGATACAGGGAGCCTGCTGATGAGATGACAAAGCCTCATAAACCGGACTGGCAGAAAGGAAGGACTGATGCTGCTAAGATTTCAAAGTCAGAGGCTCATGTTAAATGTGATCAAATAAAAACTACAACAATATCAATAATTTAATCGCGGCACTTGATGTATTTGAGTAGAACGCTAATCAAAACGTTATACAGTATAGCTCTCTAGATATATCTATATACCCGGTAGTTTGTTTGCTTTGGAGAGAGTTAAAGAGGTACTGTATTCAAACTAACATAATGGCCTCAATTCACTAAGCTTATCTCCTGTCTTTAATAACGTTTCTAGAGTGGTCACCATAGTGATGAGGCATGTCCTATTCAGGAAACATTTTGGGCTTGATTCACAAAGCGGTGCAAAGTGTTTGCACGCCAGTGAAAAGCCCCTTATCACGCCTAAACTCACTTTAGGCATGATAAGAAGCAACTCGCGCGAATTTTCCGCGCGCAAAGTTTTGCGCGTGCAACCGCGCACGCGCGCGCGCAGCGGCCCCCGCTTCGCGCGAAGCTCCCATTAAGCCCTATGGGACTTTGCGCGCGCATGTACGCGCGTACGCGCGGAAACTTCGCGCGAGTTAGAGCAAAAATCGGTGATAACTCAGTGGTGCAAAGGTTATCACGCCTAAAGTCTTTTAGGCGTGATAACTGAGTTATCACCGCTTTGTGAATCGAGCCCTTTACCTCAGGCAAACCTAAAGTTAACTCTTCTGTCTTTAAGTTAACTCTTCAATCCTTAAAATAACTCCACAGTTAAAGACAGGCTGTTAATTAACTGCGTGTGAAAATAACTACAGAGGAGGTAAATTAACTACAGAGGAGGTAAATTAACTACAGAGGAGGTAACTTAAGGAATGGAGAGATAAGATAACTCTCTCACTGTGTGGTGGTACGTTTTATCTTGCCTTATTATCTCCAGCATGATCTTAGTGAATTGAGGCCAATGGCCGCAATTCACTAAGATCATGCTGGAGATAATAAGGCAAGAGAAAACTTACCTCCACTAGTAAGAGAGTTATCTTATCTCTTCATTCCTTACGTTACCTCTTCTGTAGTTAATCTACCTCCTGTGTAGTTAAGTTACCTCCTCTGTAGTTATTTTTACACGCAGTTAATGAACAGCCTGTCTTTAACTCTGGAGTTATTTTAAGGATTAAAGAGTTAACTTAAAGACAGAAGAGTTAACTTTAGGTTTGCCTGAGGTAAAATGTTTCCTGAATACTACATGCCTTATCACCATGGTAACAACTCTAGAAGAGTTATTAAAGCCAGGAGATAAGCTTAGTGAATTGAGGCCAATGTATAAAATTGCTTATTTTTACAATATGCATTTAAAAATTATTTAGCCAGTGTTTGACAAAGTAAAACTTTCCTCACTCAGATTTACATTCTGAAATTTATTGCAGACAGAAACAGCTTTAGTACTGGCAGGTGCATTACCGCAGAATGTTCGTTTACTGAGAGCTCTAAAGCCAGTAGAAAATATTTCTGGTCTCCAAAAATACTCCGGAGGGACAATTTTGCATTAAAAACAGACAAGGCTAAGCATCAGTGGGAGGGTGGGGCTACATACCAATATACATTAATATATATCTATTGGAAGTGTTTCTGATGCTAAAACCAGGATATTTAATGTAAAAGTGGGTATTATGAATAATCGACTGCATGCTACTATATTTGTTCCAGTAACTTCAGATTTGTGTAGCTTTTTTATTTTCAGTCAGAGGTTTTCTCTGATACCCTTCCCTCCTCACCACCCTACAAAAAAGGAACAAAACAAGTAAGGAAACACAGTTTTACAGCAGCCCTCCCTTCTGACATCATTTCCTGTACCATGGAACCCATTTAAATAGCTTAGTGGTAAGCTAAGCTAAGAGCACCCCCCTTTTTTTTCTCTCATGCAAATACTGTTACATATGACTATACAGATGTAATTTCGGTATATTGCAATTTTATTTGTATGAGTCTTACGCGACACTTTTATCATTCACATGACTTGACTGGATGAGGTGGGTTTATTTAGAGTGACCAGATTTTTGTGGGTCCAACTTGGGACGAGGAGAGGGGGCGCGGGGGGGGGGGGGCGTGTAGCGCGCTGCGGCGAAAAGTGGGGAGGACTGAGGAGCGCGCAGCGTCGTGGCGAAAAATGGGCGTGGCCATGACATTGTATGGGCGGAGCTAACGTAATGATGTAACAGCGAGGCATAAGACAAACGAGACTTTGCATCATGGGTGTGCAGAAACTGTGTGATGCTAATAGTATACCGTAACCACAAAGCAGCAAACATAGCCATCTATGACCATTAAATAATAAATGCAGTAACAGTTACCCCGGACACCAGAAAATAAACGCAATGCGGGCAACATGTCAGTATAAAATAAATGCAATGCGGGCAACATGTCAGTACAAAATAAACGCAATGCGGGCAAACATGTCAGTACAAAATAAACGCAATGCGGGCAAACATGTCAGTACAAAATAAACGCAATGCGGGCAACATGTCAGTACAAAATAAACGCAATGCGGGCAACATGTCAGTACAAAATAAACGCAATGCGGGCAAACATTTCACCAGAAAATTAACGCAATGCGGGCAAACATTTCACCAGAAAATAAACGCAATGCAGGCAAACATTTCACCAGAAAATAAACGCAATGCGGGCAAACATTTCACCAGAAAATAAACGCAATGCGGGCAAACATTTCACCAGAAAATAAACGCAATGCGGACAACATGTCAGTACAAAATAAACGCAATGCGGGCAAACATGTCAGTACAAAATAAACGCAATGCGGCCAACATGTCAGTACAAAATAAACGCAATGCGGGCAAACATTTCACCAGAAAAGAAACGCAATGCGGGCAAACATTTCACCTGGAAAAGAAACGCAATGCGGGCAAACATTTCACCTGGAAAAGAAACGCAATGCGGGCAAACATTTCACCAGAAAAGAAACGCAATGCGGGCAAACATTTCACCTGGAAAAAAAAACGCAATGTGGGCAAACATTTCACCTGGAAAAGAAACGCAATGCGGGCAAACATTTCACCTGGAAAAAAAAAACGCAATGCGGGCAAACATTTCACCTGGAAAAGAAACGCAATGCGGGCAAACATTTCACCAGAAAAGAAACGCAATGCGGGCAAACATTTCACCTGGAAAAAAAAACGCAATGCGGGCAAACATTTCACCTGGAAAAGAAACGCAATGCGGGCAAACATTTCACCAGAAAAGAAACGCAATGCGGGCAAACATTTCACCTGGAAAGAAAAACGCAATGCGGGCAAACATTTCACCTGGAAAAGAAAGCATTTTCTCACCTGGCAGAAGTCTCCGGCCTCTGGCGCGCTGCTCCCGGGACCATCTTGCTGCTGATCTTCTCTCCCACGCTGACAGGGCTACGGCAAGATGGCGCCCAAAACCCTGTACTGGAGACACAAATAGTCTCCAGTACAGGGCTCTGGCAGCCATCTTGCCGTAGCCCTGCTCGCCTGCCGGTGTCGGAACACCGGAAGACAGTTAGGCTGGAGCGGGGCTGTGGGCAATGAACTGGCACGGCGTCTATAGACGCCGCTGCCAGTTCATGAGTATAGAGTGGCCAGAGTCCCGAGGTCGGGACGTCCCGCTGCTGAAAGCGGGACGTTTCCCGGGACCTCATGCTGCCTGGGACAGCAGACCCCGAATCCGGGGCGCGTCCCGGGCAATCCGGGACGTCTGGTCACTCTAGTTTATTTTATGTGTTTTGTATTTTGTTGTTACTTAAAGGGAAGATCCAAGCAAAATAAAAAAATGAGTTTCACTTACCTGGGGCTTCTACCAGCCCCATGCAGCCATCCTGTACCCTCGTAGTCACTCAGTGCTGCTCCAGTCCCCCACTGGCAGCATGCCGACCTCGGAGGTCGGCGGGCCGCATTGCGTACATTTTTACGCATTCCAGCTAGTGCAGGGACATTAACACATCGATGTTTACGTGTTAGTGGATCAATGCATAAAAATGTACGCATTAAACCACTAACGCGTAAAAATGTATGTGTTCATGTTTCTGCATTAGCGTAAATGCGTAAAAATGTACGCAATGCGGCCCGCTGACCTCCGAGGTCGGCATGCTGCCAGTGGGGGACTGGAGCAGCAGTGAGTGACTACGAGGGCACAGGATGGCTGCATGGGGCTGGTAGAAGCCCCAGGTAAGTGAAACTCATTTTTTTATTTTGCTTGGACCTTGTAACGATCGGTGTCAGCACACAGAGAGAATCTGATTATTGGTGATCTGCAGTATCACCAAGAATACAGATATATACCGATTATTGATGATCTGCAGAATCACCAATAATACAGATATAGTACTAACCTCTGGACACCTGTATATAACGTGAGTGTTTGGTGCAACTGTATTTACTTTGAGTAATCCACCTGATGAGCAGGTGATCCTTGACAGTATGGACAATACTGCTCTTTAGAGAAGAACGAGAACCCTCCAGCAGCCTGAGATCTTCCAAGGGGTGGAGTCTCAGGCTGAAGTAGGAAGAGCTCTTGGAAGACGGCCGGAGCGTTACACAACCCGAAGGGCATCACCAGGTACTCGTAATGCCCGTCGGGTGTGTTAAAGGCTGTCTTCCATTCATCACCGTCCCTGATACGCACAAGGTTGTATGCACCCCTTAAATCCAGCTTCGAGAAAATCTTAGCATTGGTGACTTGGGTAAACAAATCGTCTATTAAGGGCAGAGGATAACGATTTTTTACTGTAATTTTATTCAAGCCCCGATAATCAATGCATGGACGGAGCCCTCCATCCTTCTTTTTCACAAAAAAGAATCCTGCCCCTGCTGGTGACCGAGAGGGACGAATAAAGCCTTTAGCTAAATTTTCTCGGATGTATTCTTGCATGGCTAATTTCTCTGGCCCAGATAAATTATAGAGATGACCTCTAGGGGGCATACAACCAGACCTGAGATCAATGGGACAATCAAAAGGACGATGTGGAGGAAGTTTATCTGCTGACTTGGGACAAAACACGTCCGCAAATTCTGAACACTGGTCTGGCAACCCCTCCATGTGAATCTTGGTTTTACCCAATGTTACCTTCGCTAGACAATAACAATGGGTAGACCAGCTCGTTAGCTGACCTGAAGTCCAATTGATCTGAGGAGAGTGAAGTTGTAACCATGGCATACCAAGAATGATCGTGGAGGTTGTCATCCGCAAGACCAGGAACTGTAAATTCTCTCTATGTAACACCCCCACCGTAACCCTTAACTCTGGGGTCTGAGATAGAGGGTGTTTACTCTGCAGAGGAGAGTCATCCACTGCAGTGACCAGAATCCGTTGTTTCAAAGGGGAAATGGAAATCCCCAGTTTCTTAGCAAATTCGTAATCCATAAAATTGGCTGCTGAGCCAGAGTCAATGAAGGCCTCAGTAGTCTCTGTCTTATCCTTCCAAGATATAGTACAAGGGAGGAGCAAACGTTTATCATCTAGAGGTAACGACTGTGCGCCTAGGGTATTACCTCCGACTACACCTAGGCGGCAGCGTATCCCGACTTCTTGGGACAATTCTGTACTCTATGACCCTCCTCTGCACAGTATAGACAGAGCTGCTCAGTTTTTCTCGCCTCTGCTCTACCCGAGACAACTTCGACCGACCAATCTGCATTGGGTTTGGTGAAGGTGAAACGGTTGGGGATGAAACAGATGGAGGCGCGGCGTAGGAAACATATCTCATATTGTTCCTACCCCGAGTCTGTCTTTGATAACGTAGGCGACGATCAACCCTGACTGCTAACAAAATGGCCTCATCAACAGATTTCGGCTCAGGATGACCCAACATTAGCTCTGAGACCGCATCCAAGACTAGTTCCCTAGTCTTGGGTGTGAGGTCCGTGGTCTCTACACCCTGGAACTAACAGACCCAGCCACACCAGCCGCATGCTGCTGCGTGCAAACCGCCGCACTGGACGCTGAACCAGCCGCCCCGCTATCAGTACATGCGGCGGCTTTTCCGCGTTCACTCCCAGTACCAGACGCATGCCTCTGTGTGCAAACCGCCGCACTGGACGCTGAACCAGCCGCCCCGCTATCAGTACATGCGGCGGCTTTTCCGCGTTCACTCCCAGTACCAGACGCATGCCTCTGTGTGCAAACCGCCGCCCTGGACGCGGAATTAGCCGCCTTGCTGTCAGCACACGCGGCGGCTTTTCCGCATGTTCTCACAGACCTTCCCTTTAAACTAATAAAAATAATCCTGGATAACCAGTAGGCCTTTGAGAACTAACAATGGAGGTCTAACTGGTTCACCCAGCTGGCCCAATCTTTCCACAGAGCCCCAAGGTAGGTACTAGGGCTTACACTTCAATTCTAGAAGACTTCTACTGCTGTCTGTAACCCCACAGCACACATTACACCTCACTTCCTGCCCCAGGAATGTCAAATGCTGTGCTATGAGAATAGTGTCTTCCTTCTTCTCTGTAGTGCTTTGTGCTGATCTTCTAATGAAGGATAAACTAGGTACACATTGGAGGACAGTGTCTTTTGACTTTCTGCTCATCAACCGAACAATTAAAGTGAATCTGCAATAACTGAAAGCAATATGCCTTACTCTTACCAACTTCAGAAGATGTATAATGATAGTAAAATATCTTGCATCCTATTTAGAGCCTGAGGTCACATGACTGTAGGCTGGCTCCTTTATACTTTTCCCCCCTCACAGAGGTGTGGCACGTATCAGCCAGCTGTAGCACCTTCTAGAGGCGCTGCACCTATCTGCACAACCTCGGAGTTACTCCTGCTCTTGTATTTGCCTGAGGAAGCAGGCTTGGGACCCGCGAAACACGTTGCATAATTTTATGTGGAGTACTGATTATAAATATATATTTTTCTGGATACCACATATGGTGGTTGTGTCATATATATTGGGGAGACAGATCCACCCCAGTCCCCCAATTTTTTATTTGGTTTTAATAGACTACTAATTTGTATTCTGCTGGCGCCTCTGTAACTACTACAAGTAGCACCTTCTAGGTTTAGACTGCCACCTAAGCTGCCACTAAACCTCCCATCAAGAGAGGAGGCGTGACCTAAACAGCCAGGTGCCTGGGGCGAGCAGAAGCAAGCTTGTAAGGACCACAAGAGGAGAAAGAAGCACAATCTGAAGTACATGTAGTCCCTGGTTAATGAACGAGGTTGAAACTGTAGGCTCGTTGTTAACCTGAATCTGTCCATAAGTAGAAAAAGACTATGCCATCTATGTCCCCTGTATCTCCTCTATGCCCCCTGTAGGTCCAGTGTCCACCCAATGTGCCACCTCTGTTCAACTCTGTCTCCCTGTGCCTCCAGTGTCCCCCTCTGTTTCCCTGTAGCTTCAATGTCCTCCTCTGTGCTACCTCTGCCCCCTCACTGAGTCACCTCTGTCTCCCTGTACCCTCAGTGTCCCCCTGTGCCTCCAGTGTTTCTCTCTGTTTCCGTGTGCCTTTAATGTCCCCCTCTGTGCTACCTCTGTCCCCCCAATGAGACACCTCTGTCTCCCTGTACCCTCAGTGTCCCCCTGTGCCTCCAGTGTTTCCCTCTGTTTCCGTGTGCCTTTAATGTCCCCCTCTGTGCTACCTCTGTCCCCCCAATGAGACACCTCTGTCTCCCTGTACCCTCAGTGTCCCCCTGTGCCTCCAGTGTTTCCCTCTGTTTCCGTGTGCCTTCAATGTCCCCCTCTGTGGTACCTCTGCCCCCTCACTGAGTCACCTCTGTCTCTCTGTACCCTCAGTGTCCCCCTCTGTGCCACCTCTGCCTTCACCGTGTCCCTCTGGGCCACCTCTGACCTGGTTCCCCTTCTTGTAATGTGCTAATTTAGTAAAACAGCTTTCATAGTGTGGCTGCGCTCGATCGCAGACAGGAGCGCAGATGCAAACTTCCAGAGGCTCCAGAGCTGGATCACAGATTTTCTTAAAAAATGCATAAAACGTATATGCAGAACTCAAAACTCTATAGTGTACTGCAGCAAAATGTTATTTTTCGAAAATGAAAAAAAAAAAAATTCTGTGAATTTGTAAAAATTATTTTTAAAGAGTACTTTGTGAATAAAATGTAGCATTTTCGGCCTCTTCATATACTGTATGCAGATTGTTGGTGAGTCGGGTGCTCCTAAGTCTGCCCGTACTGAGATGAAGGTATTTTGGCAGATTTGTATTCAATGTAAAAACATTTTTTTAGAGATGTTCCAGGTCTGAGGGGAACAGAGCTGACTTTTTAATGTCATGAAATTGGACACCAGGAGTGAGAGGGACATGCAGGCTGCCATTTTTATTTCCTGTTAAGCAATACCAGTTGCCTGGCAGTCTTGATGATCCTCTGCCTCTAATACTTTTAGCCATAGATCCTAAAGAATCACGCAGCATGAAGCAGATCGAGTGTTGCTGACATTATTGTCAGATCTGAAGAGTTTAGCTGCATGCTTGTTTCTGGTGTGATTGAGACACTACTGCAGCCAAATAGACCAGCTGGGCTGCCAGGCAAATGGTATCGTTAAAAAGGAAATAAATATGGCAGCTTCCATATACCGCTCACTTCAGGTTCCCTTTAAGAAAAAAAAACACACCTTTAGATGCAGTTTCGCTTTACAGGAAAACACACTCATACAAGATGTTCTAGATTGCGGACATTAAAAGAAGAAATGCAAGATGATTAAAACAAAAACAAAACAGGGAACTGGTTATATGACTAAATTTAACCCAAGGCTGTGTCTTCTTCCCTTTTTGCAATTGGAGAACAGCTTTTATATGAAACTTATATGATATTTTTTTATAATAAGAGAATATAGTAGAGAGACATGACTCAGAAATAAAGCTGAGGGACAATAGTCCAGACCAAGTTGGGCCTCAGTCAAACTGTAAAACACATACAAACATGAGTTTTTATGCACACCCCATGTATTCCATGTGCTAGCCACAAAATGACTTCTACACTGCATGTCAATAAAGCCAGGGCAGTTTCTAGGCTAAATTGCACCCAGGGCGAGGGTGTAAAAATTGCACCCCCTTCCCCCCACCCCGTGGACTCGTGAACCCTTACTCTTTAGGGACAATCATACAGCTACAGGTCACAAGTAGATCTGCCTATTTACTAGTGACCAGCCGCTCATCCAGGAGGAAGCAGGGACACACAGGCGAATACAGCCGGGAAAGCCGACGCCTCCTTGGGCACCGCGCACTGACAGCCTGCAATACCGCTACAGGACATCAGATGTCATCATGCGGTGGTGACGTAATGATGACTTGATGTCGGAAGCAGGCAGCCGCAGGACACCCAGGAGGAGTCAAGGAAGGTGATCGTGCTGGTGTTCTCCTTTCTTCTTCCATTTGGCTGTACCGCCCATCACCGGTTCCCTACCGCCTAGTGGTTATGTTCTTCTGTCTGTGCCCCACTTCTACTTGCCGATGGCCCCACCCAAACTGCCCAAGAAACAGTCCTGAATAAAGCACTGGTCAAAATTTGTCAATAAAGCATGACTCAGCCTTGTATAACATCACTGGTCACTCTAACTTCTGACTATTGCAGTGCATGTCAATAAAGCACTGTTCATAATTTGTCAATAAAGTATCGTTTAGTCTTCTGCAACATGTCACTGGTCACGCTAACTTCCCACTGCATGTCAATAAAGCACTGTTAATAATTTGCCAATAAGCATCATTCAGTCTTCTGTAACATGTCTCTGGTCACTAACTTCCCACTCCAGCACCGCATGTCAGTAAAGCACTGTTCATAATTTGTCAATAAAGCTTACTGTATATCTTGCGTATAAGCCTAATTTTTCAGCATAAAAAAATGTGCTGTAAAGTTACCCCCTAGGCTTGTATGCAAGTCAGTGGAGCAAAACAGATGGTGGAGCAGGTTTTATTAATGGCAGAGGAGTGTAAGGATTGTGTAATAGTGATCCTGCTCTTACCAGCTTGCGCCCTGCTGTGTCCGTGTCCTTCATCCACTGCAACATGGTGTGCAGAGTGTGCTGCTCAAGACTACCTGTGTCCCCTGGCTTGTAGAGCAAAGCATGCAAGTAACATGCTGGAGGTGCAATGATTGGGGATTCTTCCTGTGTGGCAATCGCTGTGTCTCATATCTATGACGCCATCCAGTGGCTTCTTAAGACACAGCTGTATGATCCTGGGGCACATCTGGCTATTGGGAGGGGAGCTGACTTGTACTGGGGGAACATCTGACTACTGTGGAGGGGGCTATATTGGGGAGGGGGAATATACGCAAGTCAATCACTTTTTCCTGGTTTCTGGGGGGAAAGTGGGTACCTCGGCTTATACATGGGTCAGCTTATATGTGAGTATATATGGTAATTCAGTCTTCTGTAATACATCATTGATCACTTCTCACTTCTGCAGTGCATGTCAATACAGCATCCCTCATTGTAGAATGTCTGAACTTTGCCATTGAAATACCCTGGAATCAGTAAAACATACTCATTATCATGCGATAACTCCAACAAAAAAAGCATTACTGCACAAGGCAGCATATGTGTCCTGAGTGAAGCCTTAAAACCCAGCTGCATTATAGAAGCTGCGTTTTTCCTGCTGGCTTAAACACTAAGCTATACCATGCTGAGAAAGAAAATGGGATCATTTGAATTTTACCACATTGTCCTGGCAGCTAGAGCAGAAGAAATACAGAGAAATGCCTCTTCATGGACAGGGATTTAGATTCATTACAACTAGATGGGGCTTTATTAGGAGCATATTTTTATATACAAGTGATACAGAGAGTCAGTAGTGTAGCTACAATTTATGGGCCCCCCAGCAAAACTTTCATCCACCCCTTCCCTTGCCTCCCCTTGGTGCCCTTCACAGCCTTGGTGCCCATCTCATTAGCATCCTTAAACAAGTGTGAGGCGTTCATGCTTGCTACACAGTCACAGCAGTTAAGGCACCTGTTTTTTCACTCACTCGAGGAAGCGGGCAAGCACCCGCAAAACGCGTTGTCAATTTTATGTGCTCGAATAAAAGACCTTATTCAATAAACTGGTCCAAATTCTTTAAAGCGGAACTGTAAATACTTTTTAAACACAGTGTTTCACTTACCTGGGGATTCTGCAAGTCCCCAGCAGCCGCCCTGTCCTGCGCTGGTCCTGCCCAAGCCTCTCCCGCCGCCGCTCCGTTCTGTACCTCGACTTGTAAGTCGATGCCAAGGAAAGAATACGTGTGGCCAGAGCCGCGCAGGCGCAGTGGCCCGGCGGCGAAACCAAAAGCAGCTAGCGGCGGGAGAACGGAGGCTCGGGCAGGACCGGTGCGGGACAGGACGGCTGCTGGGGGCTTGCAGAAGCCCCAGGTAAGTGAAACACTGTTAAAAAACTATTTACAGTTCCGCTTTAAGAGAGGTAAGAGTACCTCTCTGTTTATAAGGTTAACAGCTTATTAGCCTATCTTTTATGCATTGGGCGCCTCCACCCCTGTTTTAAATAAAACAAGTGTAGCCTCATGATCTTCACACCCGTAACAAGTGTAGTCACAAAAACAGGGAAGGTTAGTAGTTAAGGGCACTCCACAGCTCTGGGTCCCTCTGCGGTCACAGGGGCTGCTTCCGTCTAGTTACGCATAGAGTTCTTTCTTAACATGGAGTGAAAATGAACTGACAAGATCAACAATTGTATTTATAGACCTAATCCTAAACAGGACCTACCTGGAGTCCCATATTCTTATTTTGCTTTTAAGGGATACCGTTTGAAGTGTCTTGCTTAATAAATATTCAGCTCCAGTAGAGAATAACCTTGGCCTGCTATCAGAAGTGCTTGTAAAACAACACAGATGTTTTATGTCCTTCTATTAGTTATCAAGGAAAACTGTGCAATTGGACTGCAGAGGCTGTGATTTGTAGCCCTGGTTTATTAGCCCTTTCAGTATAAAAAAGCTAGCATATTCTAATTGGGACTGGTACTATATAAACTCAGGCCTATATCATCAGGCTACATGTCACTTCAGATAAACATTAAAGAGACTCCGTAACAAAAATTGCATCCTGTTTTTTATCATCCTACAAGTTCCAAAAGCTATTCTAATGTGTTCTGGCTTACTGCAGAACTTTGTACTATCACAGTCTCTGTAATAAATCAATGTATCTTTCCCTTGTCAGACTTGTCAGCCTGTGTCTGGAAGGCTGCCAAGTTCTTCAGTGTTGTGGTTCTGCTATGCATTCCCCCCTCAGGGGGGGAAGAAACACACACATGATCTCTTGAGATTCAAAAGGAAGGCTGTATACAGCCTGCTTGTGTATGGATGTATTTTCTATGTGTGGACATACTGTACATCAACCTACTTCCTGTTGTGGTGGCCATTTTGTTTGTTTATAAACAAACTTTTTAAAACGGTTTTTAACCACTTTTAATGCGGCGGGGAGCGGCGAAATTGTGACAGAGGGGAATAGGAGATGTCCCCTAACGCACTGGTATGTTTACTTTTGTGCGATTTTAACAATACAGATTCTCTTTAAAGAGGAACTCCAGTGAAAATAATTTAATAAAAAAAGTGCTTCATTTTTACAATAATTATGTATAAATTATTTAGTCAGTGTTTGCTCATTGTAAAATCTTTCCTCTCCCAGATTCACATTCTGACATGTATTACATGGTGACATTGTTACTGTGGGCAAGTTATGTAGCTGTTTCTAGCTGCTCTGGCTGTTACAGACAGCTTTAAACAGCCATTTCCTGTCTGTGAACATTGTTACATTGTGGCAGTTTGCCCAAAGTACCGCGGTATTCAGAGCCTCTTGTGGGAGGGGTTTCAGCACAAAATTAGTCACACAGCGCCCCCTGATGGTCTGTTTGTGAAAATCATTCTATTTCTCATGTAAAAGGGGGTATCAGCTACTGATTGGGATAAAGTTCAATTCTTGGTTGGAGTTTCTCTTTAAGCTGAGATTAATTCAAAACAGTTTCCCAGTGCTGGACAAATCCTGGTTACCATGGGGACTGTGAAATGCTCCCTGGTGACCTGGTTGTTTATCTACATGCTACATACGTGTCAGGATACATTCCTAATTGCTGACGGACAGCAGGACCCCTGGAGCATATATTACTGTTTCTTGTCAATTACTTTAGGTTCTGGACATTAAACATCCCTGTGCCATTTCAGAATAACACCTGGTTGGTGATATAGTGCAACTAAGTGTAGTCTTTGCTAACTGTGGATCATACCATGGACCTATAATTGCTATACATAGCAGTAGTGTACCATCTTATACCCTGCTTCGACTTTACCATCAGTGCAGTACCTATGTCCTCTCCATTTCTTTTTAGGCAACTTTTAGGCAACAAGCACTGTATGCTGAGGTCTGAATGGCTGAGTGAAAATCTACCATACAGCTAAGGTAGGTACATTTTGGTCACTTCACTCATGAAATGTGTCAGCAGTCACTCCAAATCCTGTAATATAACAGTGGTCCACTTCCTTGACACGTCATTGGTTATTGTAGCTTCCCACAACTTGTCAGTGGTTACTCTGTGTTCCTGTAACATGACAGAAATCACTCCAAATACTGTATCAGTAGTTAACGTCCCTAACACAATATTGGTCACTATAGCCTCCCACAAGTTGTCGGTGGACACTCAGCATTCCTGTAACATACTGTATTTTTTAGACTTTAAGACTCTCTTTTTCTCCCCAAAAGTGGGGAAAAAAGTCACTGCGTCTTATATTCCAAATGCTGGGAGTTCCTGACTTGTGAACGCCTGCCAATACGAACCTCCAACCTGCTGCAATGTCGGGGACTCCCTGTACTGTGCCCATGCAGAGGAGGTCACAGGGGGACACAAATGGGAAAAGAGAAGGAACAAAGGGACACAAAGGGGCATAGGGGAGGACACAAGGAGGACAAAGGCGGACACATGGGGACACAAGGGGACAGAGGAGGACACAGGAAGCATGAGGTACCCCCTTTACCATGGATGCACCAGGTTTAGTATATATATTTTTTTCCTTGGATTTTGTCCTTTACACCTAGGTGCGTCTTCTGGTCAGAAGCGTCTTATAGTCCGAAAAATACGGTATGTGATTGGTCACCCTGTGGTTGATTTACTTAACCAGTTCCCATCCTGCATACAGTATAATCACGCCATCTGAAGTGGCTCCTGAAAGCCACATGACGTGAAAATAAGTTACTGCAATTTTATGAGCACAGGGTGCGTGCTAGCACGCACCTGGGCTCATTAACCTCTATAATCCATCCTACACTAAACAAGGATCCCCTTCCTGGGGTCTGATCCTCCCACCCCCCGCCTGATCCCCTGCCTGTCTCTTAATGCTGAACGGATCGAGTCCTGGCTTGATGACGTCATCAAGCCGGGACTCGATCCGTTCGGCATTAAGACACAGGCAGCGGTGATGCACGGAAGGGAGGCTGATCGCGCTGGAACGAGGTGAGGTATGTTGTTTACATGCTGCTAATCCTGCCTGCTGCCCGATCGCTGCATGGGGGGGGGGTTGTTTGAGTAAGTTACAGTCCATATAGCTAGGGGATTTAAAGGGCACATCTACCATTAATGGGGGGAGGGGGGCATAGAGGCACACCTGGCTATCTATGGGGCATAGAGGCATACCTGGCTAGCTATGGGGGTGGGGGGGAGCAAAGGGGCACTCCTGGCTATCTATGTAGAGGGGGGGGATAAATCTGCACACCAGGCTGTCCATGGCAGGGTCAAAAGGGCATATCTATGTGTTGATACTGGGGGGAGGAGCTAATAAGGGGCACATCTAGCTATCCATGGAGAAGTGTGGGAATAGAGGGGTACATCTGGCTATCTGTTGGGGGGGAAGAAGCAAGGGGCACACCTGGCTATCAATGGGGGTGGGAGGACAAAGAGGTGAATCTGGCTAATAAAGGGGCACATCTGGGCTTTTTATATGGGGAGGGGCTAATAAATGGCACATCTGGCTGTTTATACCTGGAGGGGGCGATAAAGGGGCACACTTGGCTATCTATGGGGGGGGGGGCAGAGGTAATAAAGTAGCACACCTAGTTATCTATGGGTGGGGGGTATGGCGGAGGAGAATAAAGGGGCACATCTGGTTAACTACGGGGTGGAAGCTAATAAATGCGTTTCGCTTTTTGAATATGTATGCCATGAGGGTAAATTACTGTTATTTTGTCAAATACGGCTTGTAATTACTGATAAAGTATAATGCGACAAAATGGAAAAAATACACTTTTATTTAAAAATAATATATTGTCGCCATACATTGTACTAGGAACATAATTTGAATGTTGAAATAAACAGGACACATGGGCAAATACAATGTGCAGGTTTTGTCTATGGTAACACTTTTTATTTTCAAACTGTAAGGTCTGAAAACTGAAAAATAACGACTTTTTTCATTTTTTTTCTCATAATTCCCTTTACAATGCATACAAAATAAATCATTCTTAGCAAAAAGTACCACCCAAAAAAAGCCTAATTGGTGGCCAAAAAAACAAGGTATAGATCATTTATGTGTGATAAGTATTGATAAAGTTATTGGCTTATAAATTGGAGGAGTGTGAAATATAGAAAACTGCTCAGGATTTTTAGGGGGAAAACACCAGGGACGCGAAGTGGTTAAGTTGGCGAAATATGGAGAATGTTGTAAAACACAAGTGGCCCAGCAAATCCAGTAGACTACACTTTACAAAAATTATTGTGTGGCACATTTTTGTAACTCTTGCCATTATTTATTTAATATTGTTAGTGAGTTTGTACCAGTGACACTGCATTCAGCAACCACATGAACAACTCATGAATGATAAATCTAGGACAGCAAGCATTTGTTGAAAGTTCCAGCTGTGGGTACAGCACATAGCTACTGGCACGCAACTGCTATTTTAGCCTTTTAGCAACCTTCACAATATTTGATATGCCCCTGACAAGGATTGCAAACTTTGGTGATGTAAAAGAAAACACAAATCTAGCCCAGGTTTGCTGGAACACTTACGCTCTCCAATGAACTGTTCTTTCTACTGTAACATGACTAAGGTCACTGAGTCTCCTGTCTCTCTATCAGCAGTCAGTCCACTGCACTTGCTAGAAGTTACACTGGAGACGTTAGGAGAACCTTAAGAATCCATTAAATCCAGCTGGTTATTTATTACAAAATATCTTCTAAAATGTGGCAAAAGCTTGTCAAACTCTCCTGTGTTACATCACAATACAGGTAGTCTCTAGTTGACAATTGTGATAGGAAATGTAGGTTCATTTTTAACCTGAATCTGTCCATAAGACGAAAGACTTTGCCATCTCTACCCCCTGTACCTTCTCTATGCCCTGTGCCTCCAGTATCCCACTCTGTGTCCCTCTCTGTTTTTCAGTTCCTTCAGTGTTCCCCTCTGTTCCCCTGTACCTCCAGTATCCCCCTTAGTCACATTAGCCCCATCTATGTTCCCCTGTACCTTCTCTATGGTCCCATGTGCCTCCAGTGTCCCCTCTGTCCTCCCCCCCCCCCCCCAACCGTGCCACTTCTGTCTACTTGGGACCTCAGTGTACTGCAGCAAAATGTCATTTTACCAGTTTAAAACCATTTTTATTGAATTTTTTGTAACATCGATTTTCTCAAAAGCTACAAGATCTTGTCCCCCCCAAAAATTCACTTGTTCCCACAAATCAAATTTCATAGTTCCAGGTTGTTCATGTCGGTGGGTTGTTCATAAGTAGGGTGTTCGTAATTCAGGGATTACCTGTATACTAAGGAGTGCTGAAAAGTTAGTAAATTAGTACTGTTGCATCCCATCAGCAATAATTAATCTTTAATATTAATGTATCTCAAATAAATCGAAAAATACCCTGGATTTATTGACTCCTAATATCAGCCACCCCCATTACGTTCTGCTATGACCAAGGCAGGAGCAACAAACTTTTGCCAACTAGCAACAGAAACTTGTGAGAAAAGTCCAGTCTAGATCTGCTGTATCATCACCCAGTATCTCCAGGCTTAGCAGATCAATACTAATCAATCCCTCTTGTCTCCTGTAAGATTACTGGTCACACTGTAGAATGGCAGCAGTGACTGTCTCCATAAAGTTGGTACAAGTGTCGGTGGTCACTCTGGCTCTGATTTAATTAAGATGTAAAGCCTGTGTGAGACAACAAGTCTGCCCTCAGCTTGATAAAAAGCATCTGTACTTTTCCAGTAAGGGAATGAACCAGGGGCGTAACAATAGACCCTGCAAGGGATGCAGCCACAAGGGAGCGCAGGAGCCACAGGGGGCCCCATCCTGAGAGACTAAGGGCAAGAAGATAAAAAAGAAAAAACTTTCTGCTCTCTGCACATTTGTTCTAGTGACTGCTTCTGCTCAGCCACCGATAAGGAATCATACAAAGTCTTGTAGACAAGTTTGTGTGTGTGTGTGGGGGTGGGGTGATCGGGGTCTCCATCCAAAGTTTCCCAGTGGGGCCCAGTCACTTCTAGTTACACCCCTGGAAGGAACTCTGAGTAGGGTGATGGTGCACATGGCGAATGCTGGGAACTCTATATACAACATAAAGGGCTGGTGCAAACCGAGCGGCTCTTTTCAGCGTTTCTGCAGCCGCTTGCGGCTGCGGATACGCTTGGTCAATGTATCTCAATGGGGTGGTTCACACCAAAGCGGGAGGCGTTTTGCAGAAACGCATACTCCCGGGGTGAGGCATTTTTTGGATTGCGGAGGCGTTTCTGCCTCCAATGTAAAGTATAGGAAAAACGCAAACCGCTCTGAAAAACGTCAGATCAGAGCGGTTTTGCAGGCGTTTTTGTTACAGAAGCTGTTCAGTAACAGCTTTACTGTAACAATATATGAAATCTACTACACCAAAAACGCTTCCCAAAACCGCAAAATGCTAGGTGAAGCGCTACAGAAAAATAAGAAAAAGCGTTTCAAAATCTGCTAGCATTTTGCGGATCTGCTAGCGGGTTTTGGTGTGCACCGGGCCAAAGTGTATATGGGTATTGTGGGTTCTGGCTGTCTGCTTTCTTGTTTCAGGTGATATCTCCGAGAAGAAAAATCTCAGCTTCTAGAAGATGCTGTTGCTCTGTTGCTGAGGATGCTACCCGGATGTCAGCCAATTAAAGATGGACTGTGGGCTGGGTGTGGCAATCAGTGGTTAGTAGTTATTGGCAGTGGTGTAGCTAAGGAGCTATGGGCTTCAGTGCAATTTTTACATGGGGGCCCCCTCAAGTACTCTGAACATAACACTTGATACGGCACACCAAAACCTGCCAAGGACAACCACAGTGTCAGAAGTGCAAGAAGGGGATGGGGGAACAGTTTGTTAATGATCACTTACTATTCAAAGACTCTATAGAAGTGATCATTACCAGCACAGGACTAATAAAGAGCTACTACTACAGTTGAGGAAGGGCCGCTGTGGCCCAAGGGCCCCGGCGCGATCGCAACCTCTGCAACCCCTATTGCTATGCCACTGGTTGTCGTGTCCCTAGGTGGCCCAATGACTGATCAAATAAGTGGTGGGTATATAAGGTCGGGTAACCCGGGGTTCTGAATCAGTCGGCTAGGAGCAGGCAAAGTTATCCCATTCACCCTCCCATCTTATTCAATGTATTGGTCTTGTTGCAGTTCCTGTTAATTTGGGGGCAATGCTTCCCACTGATAGGGACGGGCATCTGGTAGTGTGGACTGGTGGTAAAGTTCATTGCTAGGCTATGTAGACCATGCGATATCTGTCTGGTGTTAAATTGGACCTGAACTCTTGCACAGGTCAAAAGGAAAACTGAGAGGAATGCACCCTGTATGTATTTAGAGAGTTTAGCCTGTCTAATTCCCCTTCATCTGTAACTAATCACAACTGTAATTTGATCCCTTAGCTGTGTCAGCTCAGCGAATCTCCTCTGCCACGACAGAGCTGCTAATTGATAAACACAGGATGTTAAAAATATGTCTGTTTCCATGAAAGCATAGATACATTGCAGATGTATTACATGATTTGTATCTGCTGTAACAAAGAAATGTTTTTCTTTCAAGGTTATTATGCTGTTGCTTATATTTTAGAGCAGAGAGGAAGTTCACAGTTCAGGTCCGCTTTAAAGAAATATGTTGGATGTGTTAATTGACAGTAAAATCTAATACAGTCTTGGTTTAAACTGGTTAAAACCCCCAATAAATTAAGGATCGGCGCCTTTAAACAGCTTTACGTGTCATGTGTGATTATTTGTCTGAAATATAAGTTATTAGTTAAAGGACATCCGAGGTGAAAATAAACTGATGAGAAAAACAATTGTATCTATCCTCCTTCTACTAAAAATGACTTTTTAAGATATCCCACAGTTTTATTTTATATTTAAATCTAGTTTTTACTGTTTCCTTGTCTCTGCTCAATGACACATTCACTGAGGTCTGCTAGAGCTCAAATCTATGAATTATGGACCCTTTTTATGTCTTTCCTGCTATCAGAAGCCATTTAATGACAGGAAAGTATTTTATGGCTGTAATTACTTATCAGTGAGGGTTATGCTATAGTCTGACCCAGTCTGACCCGCTCCTGACCCAGACAGAAACTGTCACTTGCATACCTGATGTTTAACTCTTTCAAGCAGAGAAAGAAAAAAAGGAACACAGCCCAGTTATTTGTGTGCTTGGCACTATACATACATACACATGTATCTGATCATGTCACGCGTCACCTCGGTTGTCCTTTAAGCTGTTCTCACGCATTTGTTGTGACCATTCACCTAAAGTATATTTAGAATCACTACCAATACGTCTTACTCCTAAAGCAACATTGTACCAGCAAATTCGTTTTCCACAGACTTTTTTTTCACTATGCATCTCTGCGTACCCATCTCATGCATAAACATAGGTGCTCACCTAAGCCGTGTGCGTGACTTGCTGTGCTGCCGCTCGTCAGGAGCCAGTGACTCACCGCCTCAATTATTATCTCCTGTGAAACTTGAAGGAAACATAATGATCCTCTGTGAGTTCGCTGAAATTGAATTACTGTGCGCTTCTTCCAGGAAATACCTCAATGGTCCAGGTCGGTACGCCGATGTCCCTACTGAAGACCCGTCTGGGCGACCGCTCCTGTTCTCCGGCAGACACCCTCATTCACACACCACAGCCCAGCTTTCTGTTTCTGTCCGAGGGTTATGTGCCGGCTCAGTAGTACAGTGCATTTCCCTGTGGCTGCAGGGGCGCTCGATGAAAAAAAGTAAGTTGATTACAGGTGTCTGTGGAAGGTTTATCCAAAACCGCAAGGCATTCCAACCTGTGATTCGGGGAAAACAGCTGCTTTCTTTGTCATGCGTCTGTGGCGGGAAGGCATCCAGGTGTATTCCAGCACCGTGAGGTAACACGCAAAGCTAAGTCTCTTTCCTCCTGTTTGCTCTGTGCTCTGAGGCAAAAATAAAAGTGTCACTGTGAAGGGTCCACCAGAAGCTGTGAGGCTTCTACAGAACTGCAAAGAAGAAAATGAGAGCAGAGTAAGTTGGCGAGCCTGGGTTGCATGTGGGGAATAATTGACAAACCAGAGGGAGAGGCTTTCACTGTTTCACTGTACTTTTTCCTGGAAATCCACCCCCCCCCAATTTCCTCCCATAAGACCCTCATATGTCTGTCTCCATGCTGCTGAGCAGGCTTCCTACTGCCGTGACCTCAGCAATGGAAGAGGATGTGACAGAAGGGTTCCGTGTGCTGAGTGAGCAGCATTATTACCACACGTCCAGCAATGTTACAGCCAGTCTCTCAGGACACAAGCACAGGGGCTGCCGCTGTTCGCCGAATTTGACTTTAAAGGCCTATTTCCACAACATGCGAATTTGCGCATCCAAAATGCAACACATGTTAGTGAATGGAGCCATTTCCATTCAATGCAAATTGTTGGACGTGATGCGGTGTGTAAAAAAATCTGGATGGCATGTTGCATTTTTTCGCATGTGGCTGGAATCTGGACGCGAATCGCGACTAATGTTAGTCAATGGGTCCGCATGTAATCCGCATTACAAACGCGGAAATTCGCATTGCGAACGGGAAACTGCCCAGCAAACACATGTGACATGTGTTGTTGCTGGGCAGATTTCAAATCGCAATGCAAATTTTTGCATCGAAACGCGTATCCGCATTAAAAACCGGATGCAGATTTCCGCACGCGATTCAAACGCATGCTAGTGGAAATAGGCCCTAAAGGTACAAGCATTGAGGCTCACAGCCTGATCCTGGCTTTGCTATGAAGAGAGTCAGTGCTCTGGAACAAGAACCAAGCCAACAAAGTCTTACAAAACCAATGTTAATTTCAGATGAGTGACTTACGGGGCCTGATATACTAAAGGCATCTCCAGAGATCTCCGAGTAACCCCTGTGGGAGTATAATAAGTGATCCAGCAAACTGGGACTAAATATTTAATGGTTGTTTCTAGTTAAAACTGACCTGAACTCAGAACTTCCTCGCTGCTCTAAAAGATTAGCAACATCATAATAATCTTTAAAGAAAAACATTTCTTTGTTACAGCTGATACAAATCCTGCAATAAATCTGCAGTGTGTCTACTTCCTGCTTTCATGGAAGCAGACATAGGGTTAACATCCTGTGTTTACAAATTAGCTGCTCTGCCGAGGCAGCCAGCTGACACAGCTGAGAGATCAAATGTGATTAGTCACAGATGAGGGAGAATTAGACAGGCTAAACTCTATAAATACACACAGGGTGGATTTCTCTCTGTTTTCCTTCTCTCTTGTGTAAGAGTTCAGGTCCACTTTAAGTGGCTAGAACTCGACAGCCTGACCTGGGTCATAACAGATCATAGTGAAGGTTGCTAATAGGTTTGTGAATTAGTGGCTGGCTTCCACAGGAAGACTTTTTTTTTTTGCGTTTACTGAAAGAAAGCAAAAAAGGTTCTCACAGTCACATCACTGTTAATTTATATCGTTTCTGCCACCTTCACTATGTTTTAGGCTAGGGTCACACTTGGCAAAAATGCTTCCCAATGCACAATCGCAGGACACTGGGAGCATTGTGTGGTTTTCCCCCACGGGGAAAAAAAGCTGTTGCTTTTACTGTACAGCACATGCACTTCCCCTTTTGAAGGCCAAGAATGCTGAATCAGCTTCGGGAAAACGGCCTCAAGTGTAACCCTACCCTTAAAGAGAGCCCGAGGTGGGCTCATAAAATAAAAAAAAAAAAGTTATGCTACCTGATCCAGGGGGCTGTGCTGCTGGTCGCCAAACCCACCACTCTCCACCACTCCTGTGGGCTGCACTGGCCCACTTTCACTTTCGTGACCTCTGGGTCATGACGCTGGAGGCGGAGATTGTTTCTCTCTCACAGCATGCAGGGAGGCGGGGGAGCGGCAGGGGGCGTGACTGGGGAGAGAGCTGGAATGCCTGCAGGAACGCCCCTAGTGGATGTTTTGAGCAGTGAACCGCTCGCCTCTATTTGCCCTCCGAAATAGCGCGGGGGGCTAGAGCGGGGGGGGGGGGGGGAAGGTTGTGGGTGGGTTCGGGGGTATAAGACAGCGGAGGTGTGGGGACACAGAGGCATGTCATGAGGCAGAGAACTTGCCGCTGTGTCCCATCTGCACCCCAAGGAACCGCCTCGGGTTCTCTCTATTTTACTAATCATCTGCACTGAAAATGGTTACATGTTATAACTGTGGTGTAATGGGGACACATATACACAGCTGAAGTTACAGTAGCAGCCTGCTTGACGACTTGGGGTTGGGGGTGACAGGCATTACTTACCTTTATGGCCCATACTCACGGGCTACAATTGTCGCCGCAACACGCGGCGCGCGCGTGTTGCGGCGACAGGTCGCCCGTGAGTATGGGCCGTCGCACGAGCGCGCACCCCGAACTGTCGCCCGCCGCTGATGTCGCCAGGCGATTGAAAGTTTCCATCGCCTGGCGACAGTCGCCGCCGCACCTCCGCCGCAATTGTCGCTAGTCCGCGTGAGTACGCGGACTAGCGACAGCAACCTCCATTGAGAATGCGGAGCTTCCGGCGGGGGGAGGAGGAACGTCGGCGACAGCTTCCGTCGCGCCGCTGGTCCCGCTTCCGCGTGTGTACGCGGAGGGACCTGGCGAGGAGCTGTCGCCGGCTTGTCGCCCACACGCTCACGTGTGCTGGCGACAGGCAACTTTTGCTGCCCGTGAGTATGGGCCATTAGGGGGATGCTCCCTAGTCTATATGTGTCATAGCATAGCTATGGAGCGTTGGGCCCCAATTCAAGTTTTACATTGGGCCCCTCCAAGCACTCTGTACATACCAATTGATGTGGAGCACTAAAACCAGCCAAGGACTGCCACAGTATTAGATTTGCAAGCGGTGGATGGGGAACGGTTTGTTAATGATTATCACTATTCAAAGCAAATCACTACCAGCACAGGACCAATAAAAAGCTAATACTGCTCCTCAGGGCCTCTGGCCCAAGGGCCTTGGTGCAGTCACAACATCTGCATCCCCTATTGCAGGGGTTGGGAGCCTTTTTGGCTCAGAGAGCCATAAATGCCACATATTTTAAAATGTATTTCTGTGAGAGCCATACAATATGTTTCAAACTGGGACAGTAGGGCTCACGTCCCTGTTGCCACGGTGATGTGTATACATTTGATCCACAGGGCAGCAGAAGTGTCAGACACGGGTCTAGCTTCTCTTGGGTTTCAGCAACATTAGCAATTTCCTCAAGAGCCAGACATGAGAAATACTGACTAACAGCTTGTACAATTAGCTAGCTGACTTGGGGGTTGAGATTCACTTTGTAGAAAGAGATCCCCGCACTTTGGCCCAATAGGCTGACTGTCCAGTGACAGGCATCCTATTGGGCCGATGAAAGTGCGGGGATCTCTTTCGACAAAGTCACTGGATCTGACAGGGTCCAGAGTGGGACAATTGGAGCAGCCGTTCGTTTTGGGGGGAGCGTGAGTAAGTTAGTAGTGCATGTTACAGCAGTAGTGCGCCTACTTTGAAAATTTTACTTGCACTGCCACACTAAGCTGCACTGCTTGATCAGTATAGCTTAGTCAATCAACCTCTACTGATTTGTCTGTGAGCCAGATGCAGCCATCAAAAGAGCCAAATCTGGCTCCCGAGCCATAGTTCCCTACCCCTGCCCTATTGCTACGCCACTGACACTGTTCCATCTTCTACAGACAGATCTGCAGCTGCACCAGTTTGAAGTGCCTGCGGTGGTGTCACTCCCAGTCAATCCAATGCATGCTGGGAAATGTAGAGCTTGAGTACATTTCTCAGCCTGGAGATGTACTCACATGGGAGGACTACATCTCCCAGCATGCATAACGGCTATCGGTAGGAACTGCATAAAGACAGGGGGTTAGGGAGCAGCCCCCCAAATTTAAGTAATTCCTGTTAACACGATGTTAAAACACACAGCTCATATACACTGGACATTCGGAGAATAAACATTCTTGAAAGTTGCAATTAACCACTTAAGGACTGCAGTCTTAAAACCCTACCAGACACTTTTTTTTAAATTCAGACCACTGCAGCTTTAACGGTTTATTGCTCGGTCATACAATCTACCACCTAAATGAATTTTACCTCCTTTTCTTGTCACTAATACAGCTTTCTTTTGGTACTGTTTGATTGCTGCTGTGATTTTTTGTTTTTATTATATTCATCAAAAAAGACATAAATTTTGTCAAAAAAATGATTATTTTAACTTTCTGTGCTGACATTTTTCAAATAAAGTAAAATTTCTATATACATTTTTGTCTAAATTTATTGTACTACATGTCTTTGATCAATAAATAGACACTTTTTGGATTTTTATTTTTTTTTTGTTTGGGTAAAAGTTATAGCGTTTACAAACTATGGTGCAAAAAGTGAATTTTTTTTTGAAGCATCTGACTTCTCTGAGCACCTGTCATGTTTCATGAGGTGCTAGAATTCCAGGATGGTATAAATACCCCCCAAATGACCCCATTTTAGAAAGAAGACATCCCAAAGTATTCACTGAGAGGCATGGTGAGTTCATAGAAGATTTTATTTTTCGTCACAAGTTAGCGGAAAATGACACTTTGTGACAAAAAAAAAAAAACGAACAAAAAAAGTTTCCATTTCTGCTAACTTGTGACAATGAAATCTGCCACGGACTCACCATGCCCCTCTCTGAAAACGTTGGGGTGTCTACTTTACAAAATGGGGTCATTTGTGGGGTGTGTTCACTGTCCTGGCATTTTGGGGGGTGCTAAATTGTAAGCACCCCTGTAAAGCCTAAAGGTGCTCATAGGACTTTGGGCCCCTTAGCGCACCTAGGCTGCAAAAAAGTGCCACACATGTGGTATCGCCGTACTCAGGAGAAATAGTATAATGTGTTTTGGGGTGTATTTTTACACATACCCATGCTGGGTGGGTGAAATATCTCTGTAAATTATAAGTTTTTTATTTTTTTTTTTACACACAATTGTCCATTTACAGAGATATTTCTCCCACCCAGCATCCAGCGCTGCGTAATATGTTGGATGCTTTACAAATACAATAAATAAATAAATGGGTATGTGTAAAAATACACCACAAAACACATTATACTACTTCTCCTGAGTACGGCAATACCACATGTGTGACACTTTTTTGCAGCCTAGGTGCGCTAAGGGGCCCAACGTCCTATGAGTACCTTTAGGATTTCACAGGTCATTTTGAGGCATTTGATTTCCAGACTACTCCTCACGGTTTAGGGCCCCTAAAGTGCCAGGGCAGTATAGGAACCCCACAAGTGACCCCATTTCAGAAAGAAGACACCCCAAGGTATTCCGTTAGGAGTATGGTGAGTTCATAGAAGATCACAGTGACAACAAATAAAATCTTCTATGAACTCATCATACACCTAACAGAATACCTTGGGGTGTCTTCTTTCTACACACATTATTCATTATATCATAATTGTATTTATATTCGCTTAAGGTTTGCTTTAAAGGCTCCATACTGTAATTATATGGTTAATGGCCGTCTCCTCAAATTTACTCCAGACTGCCTAGTAAAGTCTGGCATCCTGCAGTCCAAGCTACATGGTTTTCCAGAGAGCCAAATGGACCAACACCTCATTAGCCCTAAACACATTGCTGCTCCTCCAGAACAGGAAATGTTAGTGATCATATGACTAATAGTATTAGTCATGTGATCACTGATTTCAGCACTGAAAAATATATTTGCTTTTTATTGTATACCACGCCACCTTCACTGGCGTATTCAGATGGGGGTTCTGGATGTATGGTACACCCCCCCCTGAGACTCCTGTACCTTTAAAAAAAATTCCCTGAAATCGCTAAAGCGGACAAGCTGGTAAATATACAGAGGCTTGCCTGCAGGGTCTGTGGGAAAAACTCAGCTCTTTCCCTATTGTAAAGACTGCATGTACACAGCTACATAAGGTATGTCACAGGTTGAAAAGTTTTTGACAGTCCCTAAACTCCAGAAGGGCTGCCTGCAGCTTGTGTGAGAGGCTGACCATCCCTTACATTCTCCACAACCCTATGGACAGTATACCTATATCCTTCTCCTATTCCCACAACCCCCCCCTCCCCCCCCCCCCCCCCACCACCACCACCACCACCACCATGTTGTTAATGTTTTGTTTTTTGCTTTGGCAATGCTAAATGCATTTGGTCCTGCCAATAAAGCTTTTTTGGATTTGGCTGGCAGGGACAGGAGACACAGTACATGCAAGTAGCCTCTGTGTGATGTGGGACTGCAATACAGATACACTATCTGCTCTATCTCAGTCTCTTCACTCCACCTGGGGGGCAATCTCCCCCCAGGTCCCCTTTCATTCAGTGATTTAGGTCTGGTGTATTCAGGTTTGTTATTGTAAGGCAATGCAAAATACTAGGCTAGCTGATAAAACTGCAATTAAAGGGCAGGCAAGCTGGTTAATATACACAGCATGATGCAGAGCTTGCCTGGAGGGTCCGTGGGCAAAAATTTGTCTCTCCCCTATGTCATAATGACTGCATCTTGTTAAACAAGGTGAACATTTTTTGAAAGTCCCTAGACTCCAGGAGGGCTGCTTTCTGAGTTGTGTGAGAGACTGCCAGGGACAGGAGTCCTATTACAGGCAAGTAGCCTCTGTGTGATGTGGGACTGCAATACAGATAATGCTCCATCTCAGGCTATTCTCAATTTCTCTCGACTCCTCTTCTCTCTGGGCTAGTGCACGCCAAAATCACAATAGCAATCGCTAGCAATTAGTGAGTGCGATTTTCAGAGCGATTTCTGAATGTATCACTCAAAAAAATGCTACATGCAGTATACCTGCGATTTTGAAAAAATCACAACGCTGCTGTGGGAACACCCACACAGGGTAACATTAGCTAAGCGCTTTTCAAATCAATGTTGATTTAAAAAACGCTCAGAAGCCCTTTTGGTGTGCACCAGCCCTCCCTCATTCACCTTTGTTTCCCTCTTCCCCTAGTGCTGGCTGGCTGTGTCTTCTTGTCATACAGGGAAGCTAAATAAAAGTGCAATCCTGGTGAGGCAAATTATTATTATTTAGTATTTATATAGCGCCGCCATCTTCCGCAGATGCAAATATCCCTGCATCATATGGGTATCGCTTGCGCTATGTGACACTATGTGACATATTCCACTGAATTGTCCAAACTAAGTCTATCTCCCGTTCCTCTCTCGGGGAGTTGTTCCAGCGCTGTCCCCCGTTCAAATTTGCTGCTTCCAGAAGCCCTCAGAAACACTTGTGTCCTTGAGTACTTCCAAAGATAGGCAGCTCCGTAATACGCCAGCGCACTTTTGTGCATGGGCAGTATGGAGCCACCTGTATTCGGAAGCACTTGGGGACATAAGTGCTTCTGGGCCTTTCAGGAATCCCCCCCTTAAAAATCCTGTGTTTGCCCTTGACCTTTGCCTAGCTAGCATGGTGACTGTTTAAGAAGCACTTAGTAAGGTTTGCAGGATTTCTGAAAACTGGCTTTAAAGGGAAGACAGCAATTACATGTACCACATAATACTCATTGCAGTTATTATAGGACTGGACTACTCTTTTATTCCAGCCATTTGATGCGTGAGCAGATACACTAGCCATCAGCCTTAATAGGTTGTATGTTGGTATTCAGAACCTCTACACATCTCACTTACCTTCTGCTACAGCAGCAATCTACCAGCAGGGGTTACATGCTAATCACGGACCAGCAACGCTCACATATGGTTCAATATTACACCCCCTCCGGCTCTGAATGCGGCTCATTCCTGGAACATACAGGGCTCACAGCTAGATGTCTTGTGACAAGTGTGACAGTAACTATACAGTGCAAGTTATTATCACTCGTCTGTATTAACACGGGCTGCAGTATTAATCATACAACATTCAATGCTGCGCAACAGTTCTGTGGAAAAACATGACAAAGTGATAAATCATACCCAGCATTAACCTGTTATTGTAAAAGCAAAATCTGAACAAAAAGTGCTACTAAGAGGTCTGAGAAAAGCACCGCCGAATAAATGATTATACTCACAGCTTAGAAAGGCAGTTCAGGCAATACCTGAATAAGGAAACACCATATCTCAGCAAAGAACTGTTATCCTTTATTTTGTTCTCCATTATGTCATTACAGGGCTGGATTTACCATAAGGCACTACAGGCTTGTGCCTACAGGCGTCTGATGATGGAAAGGCAGCTCACTCCCCTCCTCGAGCGCCTCCCTCATTCTCTATGCAGAGTCCCAAGTGGAGTATAAATGAGAGGTTACTCACCCGGGTCTCAGCATTCCACTGACGAGATCTCCTTTCAGTTGGAAGCACCTCTAGCTACCTGATACCTGGGGGCGCCTCTTGCTACTTAGGGCCCTTTCACACCAGAGGGCTTTTTTGGCGTTTTAACGCCACGGCCGAAGTTGGCGTTTTCCTAGGTAAAAGGAAAGTCCATAGACTTTCATTTTAACATTCACACTTAACGCCGCGTTTTGGAGCGTTGCGTTTCAACGCTCCCAGGCGCTTTTTCTGGGCCTACCGCGGCGTTTCTCATTACAATTGATACTAATGTATGGGCGTTAAAACGCCTTAAAAACGCCTTGAAAACGCCAGCAGCCAAAACGCAGCGTTTTGCCTTTTCTCTGCTGCCTGTAGTGTGAAAGAGCCCTAAGTGTTAGGTAGCGAGAGGTACACTCAGTATTAAGGGACACCTGTGGCTATCTACATCGGGCAGGAAAAGTAAGGGAGATGTAAAAGCTGGGCCACCCAACACATTGGCGATGCGGTTCAGCGGGGGTTTGTAGGTTCGTGGGGGGCGAAGTGTAGGGTGCCAGAACATCTGTGCCTATAGGCTCCTGTGATGTAAATCTGTGTCTGTTACCTTAATTTATTGTCATTAGCAAAAGTGAAATACTGCAATGAAGCAATCTACTCACCTCTCACTGTGACAAAATGCAGCACAAATAATCAGCCCACAGTGAGAGTATGCTGCACAAACAATTGTAGGACACTCCCAGTCAATGTTTATTAAAATAATTCCCTGTGCTGCTTGAAGGAAAGTTTGACAATTACAGGGGACAGCTGCACTTGTGCATGAAGAAGAGCATAGCTGTTTCCAAAATAAATGTTTTTAGGTAGCAAACAGTACATTTTAGATATTTTTTTTGAATGCTGGGCATCCACAGAAGAGCGGGGCACATGCAATGAGGGAGTGGCAGTAGATAAGTGGGCTGCCACGTGCAAGAGATCTACCAACATTTGAAATGCTAAACTTAGCATTTGAAATGTTGTTATAAGACTATATAAGACTTATATAGTAATATACCAGCATTGTAAATGCTAAGTTTAGCATTTGAAATGTTTGTAGATCTCGGACTCGACAATTTTCAAAGTAGCTTACGAGCTGAAAAAGTGTGGGCATTCCTGTATTAGGTAATTAGAATGTTGGTCCTGCCATATTTAAAGAGACTCTGAAGTCTCTTTTTTTACATGTTTTTGTCATAAATTCCTGTTCAGCATGAATGCCCCTGTTGAATCACTGCATCTCCGTGGCAGATGGGTGATTTATTGCTGTTTAATAGCCCTGCATAGCTCCGTAGCTCGCAGGGCTTCACTTCCTAGCTATGCCTCCTCTGCAGTCAATTTCTGCTGATTGCCGCTTCTCCCCGCCCCTCTCCGTCTTCCTTTCACTGAGAGGGGCGGAGAGAGGAGGCGGAGACCCGCTGAGATTGATTGCAGAGAGGCTGAGCTACAGCTCAAAGCTCAGCCTCTCCAGGAAGAGAAGCCCTGCGTGTCAGGGCAGCACAATCTGCGATCAGCAAAGTCGTAGAACTTTGCAGGTCAATTACACAGCAATAAATCACCCATCTGCCGCGGGAATGTGGGGATTCAAGCGGGGCATTCAGTCTTATGGCAAAAGCTGGGAAAAAAAAGAGACTTCAGAGTCACTTTAAAGGGAAGGTCCAAGCAAAAAAAAAAAATGAGTTTCACTTACCTGGGGCTTCTACCAGCCCCATGCAGCCATCCTGTGCACTCGTAGTCACTCACTGCTGCTCCAGTCCCCCGCTGGCAGCTTTCTGACCTCGGAGGTCAGGGCCGAATTGCGTACATTTTTACACATTCCCGCTAGTGCAGAAACATTAACACATACATTTTTACGCGTTAGTGGTGCGTTAGTGGTGCAACGCGTAAATTTTTGTTCCTGCACTAGCTGGAATGCGTAAAAATGTATGCAATGTGGCCCTGACCTCTGAGGTCAGAAAGCTGCCAGCGGGGGACTGGAGCAGCAGTGAGTGACTACGAGGGCACAGGATGGCTACATGGGGCTGGTAGAAGCCCCAGGAAAGTGAAACTCATTTTTTTTTTTTGCTTGGACCTTCCCTTTAAGCAGTGCAATACATTGGTTTGTCCATATTCATCGTGATCAGAGTTGGCGCCAGAGGGTGGAGCAATAAGCCTCAGGCAATGCAGAGCTCTGGATTCAGCTCTGCACATGGCGGATGTAGAAGGGCGGAGCATAAACGGATGATATAATAAGGAAGGAATGGTGGAAAAACATGGCACTACAGGCAGGAGCAGCACAAAACCAAACATGGTACGTTACGTAGCAACAATTCCAATAAAGACACAGCTCAAATTAAATTATGGGACTGGATTAGAAAAGGTGTGGTTTATCAAGTAGAAGACATTTCTCAGTCCATCCTAAACACTGGTATGGATATGGCCCTCCAGGACTGGAGTTCGACATCTGTGTCCTAGGTGATATGTGCACACCTTATCAATAACATGCCTTTTAAGCCATCAGCAAGCAAGAAAATTCCCAGAATAATTTTGTTAGTATAATTTCATGTACTTTTTGATACTTTTTCAATTGCAGAGTGTAGAAAAGTTATTTTAAACAGAAGATGAAAAATGATCTCCTAGGAGAAAACTCAGGCAAAAAAGTAAAATAAATAAACCAGTGTCCCAATTAACTTTTTCTCCTAGGAGATAATTTTTCATCTTCTCTTTTAATTAATTTGTCAGCATTCTGCAATTGAAAAAGTACCAAAAAGTAGCTGAAAAAGTACTGTATATACTCGCGTATAAGCCTAATTTTTCAGCACAAACTATGTGCTGAAAAGTTAACCCCTCGGCTTATATGCGGGTCATTGGAGTAGAACAAATGGTGGAGCAGGTTTTGTTACTTGCAGAGGAGCGTAAGGATCGTGTACTAGTGATGTCTTCCCAGCTGGCTCCCTGCTGTGTCCATGCCCCCCATCCCCTGCAACATGGTGTGCAGAATTTACTGCTCAAGACTACCTGTGTCCCATGGCTTGTGAATCTGAGTGTGCAAGCAACGTGTTAGTGGTGCAATGATCTGGGATTCTTCCTGTGTAGCAATTTCTGTTTCTCATATCTATGGCCTCTTAAGACGCAGCTGTATTATCCTTGGGGCACATCTGGCTATGGGGAGAGGGGCTACTGTGGAGGGGGCTATCCTGGGTAGGGGGCTTATACACAAGTCAATTACTTTTTCCTGGTTTCTGAGGGGAAAGTGGGTACCTCGGCTTATACATTTGTCGGCCTATATGCGAGTATATACGGAACACTAATTTCAGTATTTTATTGCTTGCTGGTTGCTTAACCAGTTTACCAACTGCAGGTTTTTCCCCTTCAGGACCAGAGCAATTTTCACCTTTCAGTGCTCCTCCCTTTCTTTCGCCAATAACTTAATCACTACTAATTACAACAAAATGATCTATATCTTGTTTTTTTTCACCACTAATTAGACATTCTTTGCGTTGTACATTAGGCTAAGAATTATTTTATTCTAAATGCATTTTTAATCTGAATAATAAGAAAAAAATGAAAAAAACAATTTGTTCTAAGTTTTCGGCCGTTATAGTTATAAAATAAAACGTTCTACTGTGGATAAAACCCACACATTTATTTGCCCATTTTTCCTAGTTATTGCAACGTTTAAAATATTTCTCTAGTAAAATGTATGGCACCAACATTTTATTTGGAAATAACAGTGCATTTTTTCAGTTTTGCATCCATCACGAATTACAAGCCCATAATTAAAAACAAAAACAGTAATATTTATAATGACATACATATTAAAAAAGTTCAGTCCCTAACGTATTAATGTAATTTTGTTTTTTATGCAAAATTTTTATTTGGGTAACCATGGGAGAGTGTAGGAGGTGTATGTCTGTTTATTAAAAATGAATGTATGTAGGTGTAATTTTACTATTTTCCCACAAGATGTCGTCACTCGTTATCTTCCTGAGCATACTGTTAGTACACTAACAGGAAGTAACGCGTCTATGTATTACCTCATTGATGCCGGCGATCATGGAAACAGGGGCTTAGATTAATGAATGTGAACAGCATTCCCATTCATTGATCTCCCCTCTAACGATCAGTGGCAAGAACGCGTGCAGGAGCGAGCGCGGGTGTTTGCAGCGGCCATTTGCCACAAAACACGAATAACTACGTCCTGGGACTTCAGATGAAGTTTCCCAGGGTGTAGATATACTGCACAAGATGCAGTGAGTGGTTAAAAGGCATTTTATTGACAAGTTATGAACATATCACCTAGGAGAAAACTCAGGAGAAAAGGTTAATTGCATATGGGCCAGTGTGTCTTTGTTACCTACCCCTCTGTTCACACCATCTTTGGTCTACCTGAATAAATATAGTGAGCCATTTTGCTGCAAACGCCTCAAAAACATTCCTCAAATCTCACGCACATTCTTACCACCCCCTTCCCCAACAACTGGGTTGGTACGACCTGTACTGTGCCCAGTGGAGTGCACTGCTAGAGTCTCTATGTAGCTGTACACTGTGATCTTTCCTTTAATAACCAGATATAGCATGAGAGTTTCTAAATGGCAGTTATTGCTGATGAATAACCATAAGGGTGAAGAACACATATCTGAACAGCTATTAAGTGTAATTCAGTCAAGATCTCATTCAGCCAATGACTCACTGTCTTGAAAGGGTACAGTCTCTTCATCTTGCCTTTTAATTAGACTAGTCTTATTTATATAAACAATAACATGGTATTATTTCTGGCTGAGAGATGGGCTGAACAATCAGATATTGAGTCATTAGGCAGCATGAAAGCATTTATAAGGGAGGTTATGCAGTAGGTTACATGGCCACTGACTGTTACGCTTCTCTGAGAAGGCACTTGAGGTTTCTAGGAAATGTGTGGTTCTAGCAACAGGAACTAGGCAAAGTTATCCTATATGCGCTGGTTCTGCCACAAGCTGCCTACTGCATACATTGGCCATGGCTTATAAAAGGATAACAACAGAGACAACAGAAACACAGCCCAGATGCACTCTTTTTTACGGGCATGCTGGGCTGTGGCGTGGCAATAAGGGATGCAGAGGTTGTGACTGCAGAGGGGCCCCTGGACCAGAGGTGCCCTCCTTCAACTGCTGTCTTAAGGTGTGTACACACGCACTACTAAAGAGAACGACGGGCGGTCGTTCTCCCGACAGTAGTGCGTGTGTACAGTCTGTCTGCAGACTGATAAGTCTGTTTCTAAACCAGAGGCGTAGCTATGGGTGGGCAAGGGGGCATGTCCCTGGGCGCAGCACTGTAAGGGGGCACACAGCATGGACACCGCATCCCCAAGTGAGTGAGAGGCAGCTCACTGGCTGCCCGAAGTGCCCCTGCTTCTCTCCCTCCCACTGCAGAGGAGTGCAGAAGTGTTAACAGCAGCAGAGCAAGGGGGGCACCTCTGGCTAACTATAGGGGCACATCTAGCTATCTAAACATGGGGAAGGGAGGCACATCTGGCTATCTAAACGTGGGTAATGGATGCACATCTGGCTATTTAAAGGGGGGCACATTTGGTTATCTAAACGGGGAAGAAGGGCACATCTGGCTATCTAAACAGCATTTGTACATTTGGCTCCACCTATGACCACACCCACATTCTGATGCATGGCTATGCCCAATTTGTCCAGATGGGGGGGGCGCAATAACTGTCTTTGTTCCTGGGTGCTGAAAAGCCTAGCTATGCCTCTGTTCTGAACGATTCGCTCCGCTCAGCTCAGCGGATCGTTCAGAAACAGCCTTATCAGTCTGCAGATAGACTGTACACACGCACCACTGTCGGGAGAACGACCGCCCAGCGGGAGGGTCTGAAAGACCCGTCATTCTCTTTAGTAGTGCGTGTGTACGCACCTTATGGTCTTTATTAGTGCTGTGGTGGTAATGATCACCTCAATAGATGCTTTGAATAGTAGTAATTATTAACAAATTGTTCCTTCACTCAGCTTAAACTACTCTAAAACGGTGGCTATTGTTATGTATAGAGCAGGCTTTCTCAACCAGGGTTCCCTGGAACCTCAGGGTTCCTTGAGTACTCTGCAGGGGTTCCTTGGCATTTTTGCCCATCGTGGGGGTTGGGGGGGGGGGAAGTATGATAGAGAGCACACTATAATAGAGGGTAACGTAAAAAAAAGAATTACATTTAGAATGATAATGAGCATATTAATAAAAAAGCACTAGAATAAGGAGACGTTATCATGAAGTGCACTGTAAAAGACAAACAGCCAAACCTTTTAAAGACCATGCCACCTGAAAAATACATTCAGGGGTTCCTTGAGATCCAAAATTTACTTGCAGGGGTTCCTTGAAATCCAAAAAAAGTATTTGTAGGGTTCCTCCAGGTTAAAAAGGTTGAGAAAGGCTCATATAGACTGCTGGAGAGGGATCAACTGTGTACATGTAATTAAGGCACTGGGAAATTTGGGTGCAGGGTGAAGCTAAAAAATGTCTCTACCCGCTCCTGCAAAACACCCGGCGGCATTAATATTTCTCCTCCACGCCGCTGTGGACTCAGGGGTAAGACGTCATTCAGCTGCCAGCTATCCCACTTCCTACATTCTTCAATGATCCTTTCAGTGAACAATCATTTGGCATTCTGTTTCTGATGTTGTTTACATCTCATTGCTCAATACTCCATACGATCCGCACCGTCAAAAGTAGTATCTTTATTTATAGCTCTTAAAAACAATTAAAATCCATCTATGGGTTTGTGCAAAATAGATTTATTTTGCACAAACCCATAGATGGATTTTAATTGTTTTTAAGAGCTATAAATAAAGATACTACTTTTGACGGTGCGGATCGTATGGAGTATTTTGCATGTTACTTGTGGCTCCAGAGGTGATCTCAGCACATTATTTCTTCACCATTGGTGCAGTGGCTCTTACTTTTCTACATCTCATTGCTCAACATGCTGGCCCAAATGCAAGTCACTTTTTCTCCATAAGATAATTTTTCATCTTCTGTTTAAAAAACAACTTTTCAGCATTTTGCAATTGAAAAACTACCAAAAAATTGTTAAAACATACTATCCAATTTTAGGTATTTTAATGATAAGTTGTGAAAATATCACCTGGGCCGCTCTAACTGATCGTGGAACTATACGTCATCGTTTATTATAGGTCATTTCACATGATTTCAAGTGACACCGAAGAGAAAAAACGTATGATATAATGAATTGTATGTGTAGTACGGATAATTAATAAAACATTTGTAGCGCAGAAAAGAGTCATTTTTATTTTTTTTAGTTATATAGCTTTTTTTTTTTATTTTTTTTTTTATAACATTGCATCATTCTCTAATATTTGCAGTTTACAAACTACACTCTGCATTTTAAACTATGAAACAGAGCAGAGCTAATGACCCTTTGAACTTCTCTGCAGTAAAACCTTAAACAAACAAGAAACAGTGAGAGACAAGTTGAGATAAGTGCTTCAGAAAATAGCACTGCTCTCTGACTAAATTAGTCAGATAGCTCAGAGAAACTCTTTTGCATAGATAACAACTGAAGTTTCTTAACTCTTCCTGTACTGGAAAACAATGTGAAACTCATATCGGTGCTACTAATGTTCTATTTTATACTCAGCTGTACTACACATATAATTCATTATCTCATACATTTATTTTCACTTCAGATTCCCCTTAATCTTGTGGTTTGTGTGTAGCTTTACCCAGTGGCATAAGAAAGGAGTTTGGGGCCCCAGTGTGTGTTTTACATGGGGGCCCCTAGCCTCTGTATTGATATGTAGCCCCAAAACCTACCAAGGGCAGCTGCAGTGTCAGAGGTGAATTTACAGTAAGGAAACAGTTTGTTATTGGTTATCTCTAATGCATATATAGAGGTGATCATTACCAGCATAGCACCAATGAAAAGCTAATAATATAGATGAAGGAGGGACTGTAGTGAGCCCCTCTGGTCCAGGGGCCCCGGTGCGGTTGCAACCTCTGCATCCTCTATTGCTACACCACTGGCTTTACCATAGTTCAGTGAATTAGGCCCCTTACCTGTTTCCCAGCTTATCTAAATAAAACCTTGTAACCTCTTTGGGACCAAGGATGTTACAGTTACATCCTATGCTGCTGAATGGAAGTAACTGTAACGTCCTGCTGCACGCAGCCAAATGGGGAAATTCAGCTGTCATATGATAGCTTACATCTATCCGTCACTGATCAGGAGCCATGGCGATTGGCTCCTGATCACTATGACTGTCGCTGATCGTAGTGATCACTAGGCGGCGGTGGAAGAAGAGGCTCCACTAACCTCTCTTGACGTTCCTCGGGCGATCACTGGTCACTTCCCCTCCACTGTGCCAGGCATCCAGCCTTGCACTGCATTTAGTGTTGGGTCCTGGCTTGATGACATCATCAAGCTGGGACCCAGAACTAAGTCACAGTGTGAATCTGGATGCAGGGCAGAGTGATGTAGGAGGGACGATCGCCGGAAGAACGGCAGGAGAGGAGAGTAATTGCTGGCTACGTATACTGGGGACACCTAAGCCTTGCTATCTATACTGGGGATTCCAATGCCTGGCTATCTATACTGGGAAAACCTATCAAATTATACCCCGGTCCCGAAGTGGTTAAGCACCCAGCGTGCAAAAAAATGCACTAAAAGCAAAGTGAGAAAAGTAATATTGGAGTTAAGTTAATAAAGAGCAACTTCTTTGGAACAATTTTTTCAGCTTGGAAGATACTAAAAAAAGGTAATTTATAGGTTAGTGTGAGGACGCGGAAGAGCCGCCGCCATGATCCGGCGGCAGGCGGCTCTTTCCGCGTCCAGACGCGTGCCACACACGGAGAGGCATCCGCCTCCCCTCTGCATGAGGCGGCTGTCTCCGGGCAAGAGTCGGCAGGGCACGCAGAAACCGCCGCGTGGGATCCGGCGGTCGCTGCCCATAACCCCGCTGCGGAGACACCGCAGAGCGGGGCAGCTGTAGCTGGGACATGTAGTCCCTCAGGAGTTAGAGTGACGCGCGCGCGCACTCAAGACATAATTTATGACTCCCTGAGGGGAGTCAGCTGACCAGGCTGGTCAGCTGACTCCAGCACCTATCCCTATTGGTCCAGCACTTAGGGAGGTGCCGAAAGGCACATAGGTATATATATTGCTGGCTGTTCATTTGTTCCTTGTCTGGCGTTGCGTTCACATACGTGGGAGCACCCAGATCTGTTAGTCAGATCCGTTAGTGTGCCGGGACCAGCTGGAGCTGTAATCCTACACTAAGCTAGATTTGTTGATAGCTTAAAGTACTAGTTTGATTGTGTTTATCTGTTATGACCTTTGCCTGCCTCGACTATCCTTCTGAACTCTGACCTTGTACCTCGTTATATCTGACACTCCGTTGCTGAACCTTGCCTATACCTTGACTCCGCCTCTGCCTCCTGATTTTGTACCCCGATATATCTGATACCCCGTTGCCGAACCCTGCCTGTACTTTGACTCTGCCTTTCGTCTACTGATCTTGTACCTTATCTGTCTGTGTGTTTACGACTTGGCTTGCCCGACCTCGAGAACCGACCTCACGATTGGAGGCGGTTCCTTGTCCCGTTAGTGACACTTGCGCCTGAGTGTCACTTTCGGACTTTCCTTCCCACTGTCAGTCTGACTCCTCCCGTCTTGGAGAGCTCAGACCTGTGGAAGGAATCTGTGCGGTTCTCTTTGCTGCACTGAGGCTTGTCCTCTGTATTACTGTTGCACCAATCACAACACTCTACTCAGGTGACCAGAGGTTAGCTAGTATATTGGATTATCGGTGATACTGCAGATCACATATAATCTGATATACGTCTGTATTTCCCGTGATACTGCAGTTCACCGGTAATCAGACCTCTCTGTGCTTCACCGAGCGTTACAGAACGCCAGACCACTAAACAGATGGATTCACGCGCTGATCCTCTGACTGTGCTTGCCACTTCGGTGGATAACATTCATCAAGCACTGGGCCAGCACAAAGCCTTAATCGATGCTTTATCAGGCTCTGTGAAAACCCTTCAGACGTCAGTTGATTCAGTACGATCCCCTCCTAGTGATGACATACGTATGCCTGTGCCTGATAAGTTTTCCGGCCACAAGTCTGACTTCCGGAATTTCAGGAGTAGAGTGTTGTCTTATTTTGAATTGAGACCCCGATCCTCGGGGACTGAGACCCAACGGGTCATCTTTATTAAAACTTTGTTGACTGGGGACTCCCAGTCCTGGGCATATAACTTGTCTCCTACCGATACCGCTCTGACCTCGGTAGAGGAGTTCTTCAAGGCCATGGCCATAATCTACGACGACCCTGACCTTGCTGCGACCTCGGAGCGGAAGCTCAAACTTTTGCGGCAAGGCAGAGGTTCGGTCGAGGATTATGCGGCGGAGTTCCGTAGGTGGTCAGTCACCTCTAGATTTGATAACTTCGCCCTAATGGATTACTTTTTGTCTGGGTTAACGGAGGAGGTCTCTGATTTAATGTTAACTATACCAGAGCCCAAGACAGTTGATGAGGCCATATCATCGGCCATTCGTGTAGATCGCAGGCTACGCCATCAGAGGCAGGCTAGGGGAAGTCACCGTGTCAGGGTGACTTCGTACGCGGCACCGGTTGCTGCGTCCTCGGTAACAGCACCTCCGCCTGTCTCACCCTTTCCGGCCTTGCCTCCACCAGAGCCGATGCAAATTGGTCGATCAAAACTGACCCAGGTGGAGCGAAGGCGGAGGATGATGGAACAGCTGTGCCTATACTGTGCAGAGGCAGGGCATAGGGTGCGAAACTGCCCCAACAGGGCGGGAAACGGGTCTGCCTAGGAGTAGTGGGGGGTGACACCCTAGGCACACAAACCTCACCCCTTAAAGAGAAAAAATTACTTCTCCCATGTACGGTCACATGGGATGATAAATCTGTTGCCACTGAAGCCTTCATTGACTCCGGCTCAGCGGCTAACTTTATGAACTTTGAATTTGCTCAAGAGTTGGGTCTACCCCTCACTCCCGTGAGACCCCCCATTCAGGTCACGGCAGTTGACGATTCCCCTTTGCAGCGGAATTGTCCCCTGTCACAGACTCCGGTTGTGAGACTCACTATAGGGGTTTTGCATGGGGAGCAGTTACAGTTTTATGTTTTACACATGTCCACCTCCACTATCATCCTAGGCATGCCTTGGTTGCAGGTTCATTCCCCACAAATAGACTGGGCCACAGGACAGTTGACGGCATGGTCACCTCACTGTTTCCAGCAGTGTTTGGGAAGGTTAACGCTGGGTCTAACTAAGATACAGGTGGAAGGTGTACCAGAACAATACGCAGACTATGCCGATGTATTTTGTCCCAAGGCCGCGGATAAGTTGCCCCCGCATCGTCCATTCGATTGTCCCATTGACCTTCGTTCCGGTTGTGTGCCTCCTCGAGGCCATTTATATAACTTGTCTGGCCCCGAGAAACTTGCCATGCAGGAATACATTCGTGAGAACTTGGCAAAGGGCTTCATTAGGCCGTCCCGGTCGCCCGCTGGGGCAGGCTTCTTTTTTGTCAAGAAAAAAGATGGGGGATTACGGCCTTGCATCGATTATCGAGGCCTTAATAAAATCACTGTGAAGAATCGCTACCCGTTACCACTTATAGACGATTTGTTCACACAGGTCACTGAGGCTAGCATTTTTTCAAAACTGGACTTACGGGGGGCATACAACCTGGTGCGTATAAGAAAGGGCGATGAATGGAAGACGGCTTTCAATACCCCTGACGGGCATTACGAGTATAGGGTGATGCCCTTCGGGTTGTGTAATGCCCCGGCCGTCTTCCAGGAGCTCATCAATGAGGTTTTTCGGGAGGTGTTGGGAAAATTCGTCTTAGTCTATTTAGACGATATTCTCATTTTTTCTAACAACCTCTCGGAACACAGAACCCATGTCAGGATGGTGTTAGACAAACTGAGGCAGAATCTCTTATACGCCAAACTCGAAAAATGTATTTTTGAGGTCACGTCGGTGGCCTTTCTGGGGTATATAATCTCCACCTCAGGTTTGTCTATGGACCCTGCCAAGGTCTCCGCGGTCCTGGAGTGGCCGCAGCCGGTGGGGTTAAAATCATTGCAACGGTTCTTGGGGTTTGCAAATTATTATAAAAGGTTTATAAAGGGGTACTCCACAGTAGTCGCCCCTCTCACTAGCCTTACTAAAAAAGGGGCAGACACCACTTATTGGCCTCCCGAGGCAGTACAGGCTTTTTCTAAATTAAAGGGGTTGTTCTGTTCAGCACCCATACTTAGACACGTTGACACCTCTGTTCCGTTTATTGTTGAGGTAGACGCCTCCGAGATCGGGGTGGGGGCTGTGCTGTCCCAGCGTTCTGGTCTCCAGGGTAGACTGCACCCGTGTGCCTATTTTTCCCGAAGGTTCTCTCCGGCAGAGAGAAACTATGACATAGGCAACAGGGAACTCCTAGCCATCAAGTTGGCCTTCGAGGAGTGGCGTCATTGGCTAGAGGGAGCTGAGCACACTATCACAGTTTATACCGACCACAAAAACCTAGAATACATCGAGGGGGCTAAAAGGTTGAGCCCAAGGCAGGCTCGATGGTCACTATTTTTCTCGAGATTTACATTTTTGATCACGTATACGCCAGGGAGTAAGAATACCAAGGCAGACGCACTTTCTAGGTGTTTTGAGCCAGAGACAGCACAGCCCCCTGTTTCTGAGACCATTGTCCCACGAAATGTGGTGTTAGCCGCCACCGAGACTTGGGAGGACTGGAAAGAGACTTTGAGTCCTTTCCAGCAGGATATCCCAGAGGGGAAACCAGACGGGGTATTATTTGTTCCGCTACCATTCCGTCTCCAGATCTTGGAGATGGTTCACTCCCATAAGAACGCGGGACATCCGGGAGCATCTAGGACGCAGGATCTCGTGGCCAGATGTGCATGGTGGCCTTCGCTAGCCGCTGACTGTAAAGAGTTTGTCAGGGAATGTGCGGTGTGCGCAAAAAGCAAGCCCTCCCGGCTGGCATCTGTAGGCACTTTGCAGCCTTTACCCACCCCGAGTGAACCATGGACCCATTTGTCCATGGATTTCGTGGGAGAGCTTCCCAGATCTGAAGGCATGTCAGTTATTTGGGTGGTGGTCGACCGTTTTAGCAAGATGGCCCACTTCGTGCCTCTGAAAGGACTCCCCTCGGCCCAGGAACTGGCCGATTTATTTATCATCCATATCTTTAGGCTGCATGGCATTCCAGAGGACATAGTTTCTGATCGGGGAGTTCAGTTTATTTCGAAATTTTGGAGGGCATTTTGTCATCAAATGGGCATGAAATTGTCGTTTTCCTCGGGGTACCACCCACAGACAAATGGCCAGACGGAGAGGGTCAACCAGTCGTTAGAACAATTTTTGAGATGCTACGTTGCTGAGGCACAGAGTGATTGGGTTAAATATTTACCTTATGCAGAATTTGCCCACAATAACTTGCAGAGTTCGTCCTCAGGTTTCTGCCCATTTCAGATTGTGACTGGTAAACTACCTAAATTCTCCCCACTACCAGTTGCGGCCACTCCGTTCCCAGCCTTGGAGACGTGGCTAAGATCATTTAAGGACATGTGGTGGATCATCAAGAATAATCTTGTAAAAGCATTCCAGAGTCAGAAAAGTCAGGCTGACAAGAGACGCTCGTTGGAGTGGAAATTCCAACCTGGAGATCTGGTTTGGGTGTCAACCCGTCACCTGACCCTGAAACAACCCTCTGACAAGCTTGGTCCCAGGTTCGTGGGCCCATTCCCAGTTAATAGGAAGATCAACAATGTCACATATACCATTGATCTTCCTACCAGCATGCGTGGAGTGAGGTCCTTCCATGTATCACTTCTCAAACCCGCAGTCCAGGTGGGCCCCACTCCTCCTCCTCCTGTCTTAGTCAATGCCCAACCCGAGTATGAGGTGGAGAAGATCATAGACTCACATACTGTACAAAACTCGGTGCAGTATCTCGTACATTGGAAGGGGTACGGCATTGAGGAGAGGCAATGGGTACCTGGGAACCGTATGCATGCGTAAGACTTGGTTAGGGAGTTTCATGCTTTACATCCAGGGAAACCTGGAAGGAGCTGTCCGGAGTCCACTCCTCGGGGGGGGGGGGGGGGGGGGGGGGGGGGGGTACTGTGAGGACGCGGAAGAGCCGCCGCCATAATCCGGCGGCAGGCGGCTCTTTCCGCGTCCAGACGCGTGCCACACACGGAGAGGCAGCCGCCTCCCCTCTGCATGAGGCGGCTGTCTCCGGGCAAGAGTCGGCAGGGCACGCAGAAACCGCCGCGTGGGATCCGGCGGTCGCTGCCCATAACCCCGCTGCGGAGACACCGCAGAGCGGGGCAGCTGTAGCTGGGACATGTAGTCCCTCAGGAATTAGAGTGACGCGCGCGCGCGCGCACTCAAGACATAATTTATGACTCCCTGAGGGGAGTCAGCTGACCAGGCTGGTCAGCTGACTCCAGCACCTATCCCTATTGGTCCAGCACTTAGGGAGGTGCCGAAAGGCACATAGGTATATATATTGCTGGCTGTTCATTTGTTCCTTGTCTGGCGTTGCGTTCACATACGTGGGAGCACCCAGATCCGTTAGTCAGATCCGTTAGTGTGCCGGGACCAGCTGGAGCTGTAATCCTACACTAAGCTAGATTTGTTGATAGCTTAAAGTACTAGTTTGATTGTGTTTATCTGTTATGACCTTTGCCTGCCTCGACTATCCTTCTGAACTCTGACCTTGTACCTCGTTATATCTGACACTCCGTTGCTGAACCTTGCCTATACCTTGACTCCGCCTCTGCCTCCTGATTTTGTACCCCGATATATCTGATACCCCGTTGCCGAACCCTGCCTGTACTTTGACTCTGCCTTTCGTCTACTGATCTTGTACCTTATCTGTCTGTGTGTTTACGACTTGGCTTGCCCGACCTCGAGAACCGACCTCACGATTGGAGGCGGTTCCTTGTCCCGTTAGTGACACTTGCGCCTGAGTGTCACTTTCGGACTTTCCTTCCCACTGTCAGTCTGACTCCTCCCGTCTTGGAGAGCTCAGACCTGTGGAAGGAATCTGTGCGGTTCTCTTTGCTGCACTGAGGCTTGTCCTCTGTATTACTGTTGCACCAATCACAACACTCTACTCAGGTGACCAGAGGTTAGCTAGTATATTGGATTATCGGTGATACTGCAGATCACATATAATCTGATATACGTCTGTATTTCCCGTGATACTGCAGTTCACCGGTAATCAGACCTCTCTGTGCTTCACCGAGCGTTACAGTTAGTTAAAGTGAACCTCCGGTTCTACTCAGCAGAACTGAAAAGGCTTGGTGTTTCTTTAACAGTTTCACAGCATCAGAACTTGTTTTTTCTTACCAAAGCATCATTTTTAGCTGCATTTTTACCTAAGCTCCACCCATCAAAGAAAAAAAGCCCAGGCTTTTTTTCCCTGATGCTGTGCAGAGCATGATGGTATTTCCTATGTTGTTATTCACGTTGCCTAGCAACTGGGAGAGGTGCTCAGGACACAGGACAGTTGGAACTGTGTCTAATGCTCCCTGTCACCTCCTTTCAACCAAAAAGATGGCTCCCATCATGAAATCAAACATTTGCCTGTTCTTTTAAAACAGTGTGGGTAAGAGATTACATTACCTATCTATTTGAATTAACATAACTAATGTAACTTAATGACAGTATGTTTGTTTAGGCTGGAGTTCCTCTTTAAGAAATAAATAAGGAGAGATATTTCATAACAGTTTTGGTGAATCAAACCCCCTAATCTTCAGGCTGGCTGCGTCAAGCCTGCTGATTCTGTAACCTCACAGTCACTTCCATATCGGAGTAATGTAAAAAATGCATGAGTAGTCTTTTATCTCATGTATGAGAGTCTCAGATCTCCTGACCCAGATTTCCAGTACTCGGGGGTGCTGCTTACACATGCGAGTGAATGAAGAATCCTGTAACACTTCATTCATGGCAGCACTACTTCAGCACCACAGCAATTCCTGGCCAAACTCCTGTAAGCATCATGAAGAAAAAATATCGGGTCACATTTTGCTACCTGAGGTATCCTGCCACTAAGGCCTCTTTCACACGAGAGGCTGGAGGCAATGAATTCACCCCTTCGGCTGCTACCGTGCAACTGCTTGCTGGCACTCAGAATGGGCTGTGGGAAAAGGGCGTCCCTATCGATTAACATCTGAGAGTGGCCACGCTCATATGGCACCTGAGGTTAAAGGGAACACAAGGTGAGAGGCCTTTGGGCTTGTTTATTTCCTCTTAAAGGGGTTCTTTCACGAAAAAAGTAGGCAGTTAAAAAATGTGACAGATGACAGGTTTTGGGCCAGTCCATCTTTTTAAGGGGGATTCTCAGGGCTTTCTTTGTTTTCAACAGCATTTCCTGAACAGCAGTTGAACTGCCAAAATAGCAAGATACCAGCCGGCCTCCCTAATCACTTGCACACTATTTTGTCAGTTAGACTTTGCAAGTGCTGTTCAGGAAATGCTGTTGAAAACAAAGAAAGCCATGAGAATCCCCCTTAAAAAGATGAACTGGCCCAAAACCTGTCATCTGTCACATTTTTTAACTGCCTACTTTTTTTTGCGAAAGAACCCCTTTAACCAATGCACATTGACTGGATGTCCTGCTGATCCTCTGCCTCTAAAATGTTTAGTCATGGACCCTGTTCCAGCACACAGACCAGATATTTCTGATAAAAATCTTACAAAATGATCTGCATGCTTGTTTCAGGTGGGTGATTCAGACACTGCTGACCAGAAATATCAGCAGGACAGTCAGGCAACTGGTATTGTTTAATGGAGACCTGAAGAGAAATAAGGGTCAAGGTTTGAAGGAAACCAGAGCTGAGGCTTCCTCCTGCCCCATGCGCTCGGATCTCTCCCACGCCGCCGTCCTCAGTCTTCCCTGTCTTCAAGGTTTCCGTAACTTCCTCCAGTTGCGGCCAGTCTGCGCAAGTGAAGTGCGCTATTTACATATCTCTCCAGCAGCCGTCAGAGAGATACGTAGAGGGCGCACTTCTCTTGCTGGCAGCGACTGGAGGAAGTTATGGGACCCAGTACAGAAGATGAAGAAGACTGAGGATGGGGGCGTATGATTAATCCGAGCGCATGGGGCAGGAGGAAGCCCCAGATATGTATAAAAAAAAATGTCCTCAGCTCTGGTACACTTTAACTTACCTGGGGCTTCCTCCAGCCCCCTGCAAGCCTTCTGGTCCCTTGCAGTCGTTATGCTCTGGTCCGATGAGCAGCTGCGCACCTTTGAAAGCTTGCACCTGCCCATTGCACCAAACGGGTGACTAGAAGAACTTCAGGGGGCTGAAAGAAGCCCCATGTAAGTTAAACTGGGCCCGTTTCTTTTACTTTAGGTACCCTGTGAAAGGACATACATATGGCAGCCCTCTTATCTCTCTCACAAGTCAAGGGTGAGAAGGAACATCTTTACATATACAGCACTGCACCTTATATATAAATCAGCTTCTCTATGAGTATAAATAACTAATAGTAGAACAGGGTATTACAGAGCAACAATTGGTAGCTTCCTAATTGGTATCAGACATATAACTAGTGACCATGCTAAAACAGGTGAATAGAAAGGTTTTAAGTGAGGGAAAAAAAAGGCGCAATCCTGGTTTTGCTGGCACAAAGATACAGTGAGCATCACATTGCTTCTTTCCTTAAAATGTCAAGGTTGGCAGTACACAAAGTCAAGGGACAACAAAGCTACAACCTGGCTGGCAGATGGCAAAAACTATTCAGCAGAGTGCTCATCATGCTGTAAGACTTTACGCATGTAATTCTGCTTAAAGGACTCATGAGGCGACAATAAAAATCTATGTCTATTCACATGGAGCTTCTTCTAGCTCTAGCAGCTATTTCAGTCCCTTGCTGCAGCCACGGTCCTCCTCTGTGTCCCCGCTGGCCGCCCCTAAAGAGCGGCGACCCAGCAGCGAGTCGACGCTTTGTCCACTAGTGAGTACTGCGCCTGTGCACTACTTCTGCGCAGGCGCTGTACGTGGCAGATGACGTGGATGCCGCTGGCAGGTCGCCGCTCTTTATGGGTTGCCAGCAGGAACAGTGAACCAAAGGCTGCAGCGAGAGTCTGAAATGGCTGCTAGGGGCTAAAAATAGATTCTTATCGGCGCCTCACGAGTCCTTTAAAGAGAAACCATAACCAAGAATTGAACTTCATCCCAATCAGTAGCTGATACCCCCTTTCCCATGAGAAACCTTTACTTTTTTACATTCAGGGGGCTCTGTATGGCTGATATTGTGGTGAAAACCCCCCCACAGTGTGATGTCAGGACTATGGTTCTGACATCACACTCTGGGAGCCCTGTTGCATTGTGGGAAATAACAGCTATTTATAGCTGCTTCCAACTGCCAAAAAAGCAAGCAGCATCTCCTTCCACTGACATCCCCTGCCAGCAGTAAAAATGTCACCATGTGATAAATGTTAGAATGTAAATCAGAGAGAGGAAAGATTTTACAATGGAAAAACACTGATTAAATTATTTATACATAACTATTGTAAAAATGAAGCACTTTTTTATTACATTATTTTCACTGGAGTTCCTTTAAGGCTAGGGTCACACTTATTTGAATTTCATTCATTTTAAAAAACGCATGCAAAAACACACATAACGATGGCGTATGGGCTGCAGAAAAAATGCATTGGTATGCCTTTTTCCAAACCCTCAGGGCCCTTTCACACAGGCGCAGTGCATTGTGGCAAATTGCCGTACTGCTTCCACAGCCTTACGTAACCCTATGGGGAAGTTCATGCTTCCCACGTTGCAGTACGCTGGGTCAGAAGTGCCAAATTTAATGCTAACTCGGAAGTCATGTTAGTCTGTGGCGAAGCGCAGTTTTTAAAAAAAAAAAGTTGGCATCGTGATGTCGCGCCGCGCAAGCGTATTTTTACAGTGTTTCCGCATACCTGAAGCAGTAAGAGATCGCAAGCGCGCCTCACTTCCTGCTTGGTTGGTGGTCAGACAGGGAACACTCTGTACTAACCCAGTGTTCCCTAAAGGCCTGTTTTTGGCTGCGCGATGCTGTGGAAGCAACGCACCGCATCGCTGACGCTGGTTTACAGTGTGAAACCAGCCTCAAGTTAATTCTTTCTGCATACTGTATGCAGAATGGATGCGTTCTGCATACAATGCTTTCCTATGGTGAAAAGAAACGCATGTGGTTTTGCCCAAATAAGGTAAAAACTGGAAACTGAAGACATAAAAACGCACACGGAAAAACGCAATCACAGGAAATAATGCAAAAAAAAAGGCCCATGGCAGAAAACGGATGGTTTTCTGCATGGACAAGTGTGACCCTAGCCTTAAAGATAAAACCTGAGAAAGTAATATTTTTTGTAGTGGTGTCTTATTTTCTTCCCCAGAGCTGTATATATAAAAATACGACACACATGCGCTGACATGATGTCCTTGGTCTTGATGCAGCTAAACGGACTCCTGTAAGACAGTCAACCCTGAATGAGTCACTTAGGCCATTACTGACCGACATGAAGCCTTCCCATCCTTAATGGGCACTTTAAACCTTAGCAAAATCAGCTCCCTTGAGACACGGATATCTGTGTCATCCAGCACTGACACCGTGCATTAGTAAGCTCACACCATGCGCTGACTAGGAGGTCACCAGGGAACACAAACAACAGTTTTCATGCTATGAAAGTGAAGGAAGCTCACGGTTTAATAGTTGCTGCGAAGCTCTAACAATCTGATGTTCACATGATTCCATTTCTGACGACGACACGAGAAAGTGTTTACACGTTCCATGCTGGAAAGAAATGGATTCAGTCGTATAAAGGTAGATTATAATGGATTTTGGTTGATTGTTTTCAAAGCTCTCCCTCTCTCCCTTTGTTTTTTTTTACAAAGTATGTAAAATGAGGCTGCGTATTTCAGCATTTTTAAAAAAATCAATATGAAATACAGGACGCATCTTTGATACGCAAATTGCAAAGTATGCTGAGGTTTCTATCAATAAAGTCAAGCGCTCCTTGCAGGCTAGGGGGCACCGCGTGTAATACAAAGTAGGACGGTAGAACCGCCAGATCGAAAGAGGGGAGCAAAGGGTGACTATCAGGTTTTACAAATGGGCTAATCTTTTTTTGCTATCCTAGAGATTTTAGCTCAAGATGCCCATATATTACGCAGTTTACTGCGTCAATATCAAGCCGACTCGATCATAATAATCAAATCTGGCAGAGATCGATGCCACAACATGGCTGCCTAATGATTTCTGGCTAGATCAATCAAAGCGATCAATCCGGCATGCTGGAAAGATCTCACTCAAAATAGCTCGGTCAGGTGTGCAGCGGTGATGACATTCGATATTCTGAAAATCGACGGACCCCATGGCCGGTATCCCCCCGGTCCCATGGTGAGTGTGGAAGCAGCTTACCTACTGAACACGGCCCTCCTCTAGCATCTTCTCTCCATTGCCGGGGGCACCCGTACCCCCGTCTCAGGGGGAACATATTATATGGGCGGGGGACCTGGCAGGAAGAGGTGGTGGCCCTAGGACAATTTCTAATACAGGGAGTGCAGAATTATTAGGCAAGTGGTATTTTTGAGGACTAATTTTATTATTGAACAACAACCATGTTCTCAATGAACCCAAAAAACTCATTAATATCAAAGCTGAATATTTTTGAAAGTCGTTTTTAGTTTTTTTTAGTTTTAGCTATTTTAGGGGGATATCTGTGTGTGCAGGTGACTATTACTGTGCATAATTATTAGGCAATATAACAAAAAACAAATATATACCCATTTCAATTATTTATTTTTACCAGTGAAACCAATATAACATCTCAACATTCACAAATATACATTTCTGACATTCAAAAACAAAACAAAAACAAATCAGTGACCCATATAGCCACCTTTCTTTGCAAGGACACTCAAAAGCCTGCCATCCATGGATTCTGTCAGTCTTTTGATCTGTTCACCATCAATATTGCGTGCAGCAGCAACCACAGCCTCCCAGACACTGTTCAGAGAAGTGTACTGTTTTCCCTCCTTGTAAATCTCACATTTTATGATGGACCACAGGTTCTCAATGGGGTTCAGATCAGGTGAACAAGGAGGCCATGTCATTAGTTTTTCTTCTTTTATGCCCTTTCTTGCCAGCCACGCTGTGGAGTACTTGGACGCATGTGATGGAGCATTTTCCTGCATGAAAATCATGTTTTTCGGGGGCGCATGCGCGGCGCGCAGGAAGACGGACGCAGCTTCATGTAGCTCCGCTCCAGCACAGCTCGTATAGCCGCAACGCGGGGTATTTAGCCCTCATCTTGAGCACAGATCATCAGCCTCGACCCCCGCTCTCGCCGGTGTATGCCAGGGCGGAAGAAAACCGGCCCTTCACAGAGCCAGAAGTCAGTTTCAGACTATTTCCTTAGGCCGCGTGACACAATGACGCACCAAGATGGCCGCGGCTCTCCTACAGGCTCACAGGACTCAACCTCAGACACAGGCCCCGACTGGACCAGCTCCAAACCAGAGCGAAGCAGATCATTGACGAAGCAAGATCTTGAGGAGAGCCTGGAGCAGATGTACAGAAAGCTCGCAGGTAAATTTCAATCTGAACTGCGTAGAGTTGAAACCACATTATCACAGGAGATAGCCTCACTGGGCAGCCGCACAGACATTTTAGAGACTAAGCATGATAACTTGTTAGCCGCACATAAAGAGCTCCGTGTTGAGCACGATAATCTGAGAGAGTCAGTGGACACGTTACAATTACAGTCCGAAGATCTGGACAACCGAAACCGTAGAAACAATCTGCGGATACGCGGGCTCCCAGAATCATACCAGGAAATTATCCCACCAGTGCTGGCAATCTTTACCTCTTTGCTGCCGGACCTACCTGATACGGCTTTCACCTGCGATAGAATTCACCGGGCACTGAGGGCCCAACCAGGGCCAGAACAACCGCCCAGAGATATCATTTTATGTTTAAAGGATTTCTTGATAAAAGAACAGATCATCAAAGCAGCCAGAACCTCCACGGAGATCCGGCATGAAGATCACGTTATCCAGATATTCCAGGACATTTCGCCCATAACATTGGAAAAACGCAAAAATATGAAGCACATTACATCAGCTTTAATGAAAGCCCAAATTAAATACCGCTGGGGGTTCCCATTTAAACTCATAGTATTACATAATGGTCTAACTTATGTGGCGCAGACACCCAATGAGGGACTTAAGCTTGTACGTAAACTTGGATTGCAATGTTCCACACCTATCTCCTCTCCAGCCAAGCAAGGAAGACGTCCTCTTTCTCCTATCTGGTCTCGGAAAGGCCCTCAGCACACTAAATCGCCTCCACGGTCTGCTGAAACAACCTGAACGGTGTACATTTTTATTTAAATAAGATGGTATTTGCTCTGACCTAAGGGAATAGGTTTTTTCTTTTTCTATTTTAGTGACCGGAGCTTAACTTTTCTTCCGCCTTCTTATGCTAACTTTAGTTCACAATTTGGCATAGCCATGCGGCTGCTGTTGGGCTGTGCACAGTGCACTGCCTCCCCCCTCAGTTCCCTGCTAGTAGTGGGACTGTTGTACCACAGGACTCTCCCCTACCAAATATGATTGGGGTTATCACCTGCGGACCTACTTGTTTATTTTTATTCATGTCTGCATTTATAGGATTTATGTTTAGTTTTTTGTGTTCTTGCTCCCTCCTGAACCAGGTTCGAAACTCCATCATTGCATGCATTAACCAGACCTCTTGTGATAGAGAAATTTATTATTACTACAGTTGTATAGTCTTATTGACTCCCAATATGGTATTCCCCCAGGTTAGCTTGGATGGGGTAGTAGGGTGCGGGATGGTATGGCAGCGCCTCTCGGCTATTTTGATAGTGTATCATCAAAAGCGTATTCTCTCTTATAATATCCAATGCCCCTATGTTTGATAAGCCATAACACGCAAGGCTTTAATTCGCCCTCTAAGCGCAAGAAAGCATTCAAACAGTACAAGCAGCTGAAAGCTGATGTCATATTTTTACAAGAAACACATTTTGCAACTAGTAATACCCCAAAATTTTTGGATAGAGCCTATCAACGGGCATACTTCACATCCTTCACAAATAAGACGAGAGGCGTTGCCGTGCTATTGCGTAATGGTATCTCATTTGAGGCCAAAAAAGTATATAAGGATCCAGAAAGTCGTTTCCTAATTCTGCAGGGAACTTTGGAAGGCAAAGAAGTCACACTATGCAATTTATATGCACCCCACACATCTCAGGCAACTTTCTTTAAGAATGTTTTCACCCGCTTAGAACCGTATCTTTCTAACCACTTAATAATTTCAGGTGACTTTAACTGTGTAAATAACCCATTGACAGATAGAAGCACAGCAACTGAAAACAGCAGGGTCTTTCCTAAATATTTGAACTACGCAATTAGAACTCATCAGTTGGTGGATGCGTGGAGGGCATGCAATATGGGGGACAGGAGTTATTCATATTACTCACACCCTCAAAATACGTATGCAAGATTGGATTATTGCTTTCTGTCTCCCATACTGCTTGCTGGCTCTAGCTCCGCAAACATTAATACATGTGTTTGGTCTGACCATCAGATAATCTCGGTTGTACTAAAAGAAATTGGAACCCCTTTTATACCAGAAAATTGGAGAATTAATGAACTTCTCTTACAGGACCCTTGTATAATAAGTGAAATACAACAAGTTCTAGAGGAATACTTTACCATTAATGATAATGGGGAAGTTTCCTCCGGCACTCTGTGGGCAGCACATAAAACTGTTATAAGAGGTAAGCTTATACAGATGGCAGCTAAAAAGAAAAAAGAGAAACTGAGTTCTATACTGAATCTTACAAAAGAACTAGACCATTTATATAGAATCCACTCCTCTACCACTGATCAGGCTACCCTACTTCTCATTAGAGAAAAGAGACACTCTCTAAACCAGTTGCTGTCAGAGGCGGCTGAAAAGGCTCTTAGGTTTTCTAAGGCCAAATTCCTACTGTATGGCAATGCCTCAAGTACAATGTTTGCAAGAAAATTACAGCAATTTTATAAACCGCCCCATCTGTATAAGCTTCAGAACAAAAAAGGTTCACTAGAAATTATCCCAGATAAAGTTATGGAAATCTTTGAGGATTACTATAGGAATCTCTTTACTGCCCCTCATAGACCCACTGATGAGAGAATAGACGACTGGCTAAACTCTTTGCCGATCCCCTGCCTATCAGCAGATCAGCTGGCTAGTATTAATGACCCGATTACATCTAAAGAGATTGAGGATGTAATTTCCTCATTGAAGAATGGCAAGGCCCCAGGGCCAGATGGCTTTACTAGTAGGTACTACAAGAAATTCGCTCAAATACTTACCCCACATTTACGTACCCTTTATAACAATATACTGAATGGTCAGAAATTCCCGGTGGAACTCACCAATGCATTTGTTTCGCTAATCCCAAAACCTAATCTCGATCACACACTTCCACAGAATTTCCGACCAATTTCATTGTTGAATAACGATGTGAAGCTTTTCTCAAAGATAATGGCCAATCGTCTATCCTCAATAATCACAAAATTAATATCACCCGCCCAATCTGGGTTTATCCCCACACGTCAAACAACAGATAACACCAGATTGGCATGTAACATCCTACAGGACTCCAAACTATTCAACCAACGATTTTTATTATTAAGTCTTGACTTGCATAAAGCATTTGACTCAGTCCTTTGGCCCTATTTAATTAGAGTACTATTAAAGATGGGTATTAGTGGCCCTTTTTTAAGTGCTGTACTGGCCCTATATGATAGCCCCCAAACAAGGTTACGGATTCCAGGGGCCCTTTCTAAACAGATCTCAATTGGCCGTGGAACGAGACAGGGGTGCCCCCTCTCTCCCCTTTTGTTTGCAATGGCGATGGAACCTTTATCTCTCGCCATTCAAACAAACTCAGATATCAAAGGCTACATTAAACAAGACAAAGAATACAAAATCAGCTTATACGCAGATGATGCCTTGCTCTTCTTATCACAACCAATCACCTCTATGCCAACCCTTTTTCAAATACTGGATCAATTTAGCAACCTCTCTGGCCTAAAAGTAAACACCTCAAAGTCCCAGGCACTCCCAGTAAATTTACCTCCTCAAGCAGTAAAACTATATCAAGCTAACTTTGACTTTAAGTGGGCCACCACAAGTATCTCATATCTTGGTATAAGATTAACCGCTTCCTACGACTCGTTAATTAAGGCTAATTACCTCCCCCTATTGAAATCTACCACGCACACCCTAGAGGAATGGTCACGTTACCAGATCTCATGGCTAGGGAAATCTACTGCTCTAAAAATGGTCATCTTACCCCGCATTCTTTATTACTTTAGGGCTCTACCTATTAACCCAGGACGCTCTTTAATAATAAAATTTCAAAAACAGTTTACCAAATTTGTTTGGGACTCCAAACCGGCCCGCTTTAAAAATATAAACCTATATAGATCCCAGTCAGATGGTGGGATAGGCCTCCCAAATCTTTGGTATTATTTTCTCGCAGCCAGATTTGCTCAAATGTTGCCCTGGTTTTCTACAGCTTCAGATATACCTTGGGTGCAGTTTGAAGCAGACTCGGTCTGCCCATATAATTTAGCCTCTATACCCGCTTTCCAACTTAAGATGAAAGCCTCTATCCAAAGCCTAAACCTTATAGTACTTGAAAATGTTGTGCTTTGGCACTTATATAGAGATAGTATGAAGCTTTGCTCTCCCAAGCCTCCGCGATTATCTTTTATAGGTCATCCCGAATTCCCTCCAGCCCTACAAGATCATTCCCAATTTGATTGGTGGATATCGAACATGATGACTACCTCCAACCGTTTTTGGTTGGCGGATAAGTTTATCTCTTTTCAGACCTTACAGTTTGGCAGAGATTTACCCACACAAGAATATTTTAGGTATAGACAAATACGCCACTTTTTCTTGAAACATTCTAGTCCATTCGGACTTCTAAATTGCACTTTTTACGAGCATATGTACTTATCCTCTGCCCCTACAACTGGAGCCATCTCCAGATTATATTTACACATGATTGCTCACTCACATTTAAATAAAACCAAAGGAATGGAGGAGTGGGAGGCAGAGCTTAAGATGAAATTTTCCCTAGAAGAATGGCATAAAATTGGAGACAATATGATGTCCTTTACTAAAACCCCCATGATTAGAGACACAATGATTAAGCTTGCCACAAGATGGTACCGAACCCCACAGAAATTGCATAGAATTTTTCCAAGCATTTCCCCACTATGTTTCAGGGGATGTAACCAAGTAGGATCTTACTTGCATTTATTCTGGGAATGCCCAGTGGTGGGTTCTATTTGGGATAAATTTAAAAACAAATTATCTAGAGCTGCTTCAACCTCTATTAATCTAGAACCCCAGCACGTATTACTCCTTAAATATAATGAAAGTGTTCCCAAAAAGTGGAGGAGAATTTACTATGCGGTAATATGTGCAATTTTATGGGCAGTAGCTAGAAATTGGAAATCTCCCTCTATCCCTAATGCGCAAATATTACAAAGAATTGAAGATATTAGATTAGTGGACTTCTTGTATCATACTCTACATGATACCTATCAAGTATTTCATATTAACTGGGAACCTTGGCCTCAAGGGGAATTTCTTGACCATTAGCTTTTGGGCAGCCTTGGGGGACACAATGTCATTATAATGGTGTTATCGGTGATTTTATCTTTCTCAGAGACTGGTTTCATGCACAATTTACCAAAGATACCCTCAGGAGGGGTATATTGATGTTCATTGTTCTTTATTTGATATTCTTATTCTCACTTTGTTCTCTTATAATTAAGCTATGTACTCTCTGGACAATCCGCACATGTAATGTACCCTTTATTGTAGACATAGGCCTTTAAAGGTCAGTTTATTGATGTAAATGTCATTAAGATTCCTTTTTATGACAATAAAATGAAGTGAAAAGAAAATCATGTTTTTCTTGAAGGATGCAGACTTCTTCCTGTACCACTGCTTGAAGAAGGTGTCTTCCAGAAACTGGCAGTAGGACTGGGAGTTGAGCTTGACTCCATCCTCAACCCGAAAAGGCCCCACAAGCTCTTCTTTGATGATACCAGCCCAAACCAGTACTCCACCTCCACCTTGCTGGCGTCTGAGTCGGACTGGAGCTCTCTGCCCTTTACCAATCCAGCCACGGGCCCATCCATCTGGCCCATCAAGACTCACTCTCATTTCATCAGTCCATAAAACCTTAGAAAAATCAGTCTTGAGATATTTCTTGGCCCAGTCTTGACATTTCAGCTTGTGTGTCTTGTTCAGTGGTGGTCGTCTTTCAGCCTTTCTTACCTTGGGCATGTCTCTGAGTATTGCACACCTTGTGCTTTTGGACACTCCAGTGATGTTGCAGCTCTGAAATATGGCCAAACTGGTGGCAAGTGGCATCTTGGCAGCTGCACGCTTGACTTTTCTCAGTTCATGGGCAGTTATTTTGCACCTTGGTTTTTCCACACGCTTCTTGCGACCCTGTTGACTATTTTGAATGAAACGCTTGATTGTTCGATGATCACGCTTCAGAAGCTTTGCAATTTTAAGAGCGCTGCATCCCTTTGCAAGATTTCTCACTATTTTTGACTTTTCTGAGCCTGTCAAGTCCTTCTTTTGACCCATTTTGCCAAAGGAAAGGAATTTGCCTAATAATTATGCACACCTGATATAGGTTGTTGATGGCATTAGACCACACCCCTTCTCATTACAGAGATGCACATAACCTAATATGCTTAATTGGTAGTAGGCTTTCGAGCCTATACAGCTTGGAGTAAGACAACATGCATAAAGAGGATGATGTGGTCAAAATACTCATTTGCCTAATAATTCTGCACTCCCTGTAGATTCATTTAGTGCAGTGTGTGGGTAGGTAAGATCCCTCTCTGATCATATAGGTATCTATCAGATGGTCCATCTGCTGGCCATTACTAGTGTATCGAGTGTGGGTGCACTTCTCTCTCAATGGGTCGGCATCTTCTGCGCATGCACGGGCGTGTGCCTGCACCACACGAGAGCACACCCACATCACTGGGAGCGTACTGCACCTGCGCTCCCAATGATGTGCATGCGCAGAAGACATCAACCCATTGGGGGTGGGCAATACTGCAGAGGCTGCCAGTGGGACCCGGAGAATACCAGAGCTGCGGCGAGGGACACATGTGACTTCTAGGGGCTGGTAGAAGCCCCAGGTAAGTATAGTTTTATTGTGTTGCCTCGTATATCCTTTAAAGAGAACCCGAGGTGTGTTTAAAGAATGTTATCTGCATACAGAGGCTGGATCTGCCTATACAGTCCAGCCTCTGTTGCTATCCCAAACCCCACTAAGGTCCCCCTGCACTCTGCAATCCCTCATAAATCACAGCCATGCTGTGAGGCTGTGTTTACATCTGTAGTGTCAGTCTCAGCTGCTCCCCCGCCTCCTGCATAGCTCCGGTCCTTGCCCCCGTCCCTTCCCTCCAATCAGCAGGGAGGGAAGGGATTCAGGCGGGGACCAGAGCTCTGCAGGAGGCGGGGAGAGCAGCAGACTGACACTATAGAGATAAACACAGCCAGCTCTGACAAGCTGTTTGTCAGCAGCGTGACTGCGATTTATGAGGGATTGCAGAGTGCAGGGGGACCTTAGGGGGGGTTGGGATAGCAGCAGAGGCTGGGCTGTATAGGCAGATCCAGCCTCTGTATGCAGATAATATTCTTCAAACCCACCTCGGGTTCTCTTTAAGACAGGTCCGGATTTACCTCACAGGAGCCTATAGGCACAGATGTCCTGGCACCTTAGACTTCACCCTTCACGATCCTACAACCCCCTGCCGAACTGCACTGTAGTGTGCTGGCTGTCCCAGCTGTCACTTCTCACTTACTTCCCTTGCCTCTCATAGGCAGCTACAGGTGTCCCTTATCATTAGGAAGCCAGAGGTACCCTCAGCATAAGTAGCTAGGGTGCCCCCAACTGAAGGGACATCTTGTCAGTGGAATGCCGAGAGCAGGGTGAGTAACCTGTCATTTACACTCTGCCTGGAACTCTGCATATGGAAGGAGGGATGGAGGCACTAGGGGAGAGGAGTGGGCCACCTTTCCAGCACCAGGTGCCTGTAGGCTCGTGCCTACAGTGCCTTATGTTAAATCCGGCCCTGCTTTAAGATGACTTTGAAGGGGGGGGGGGGAGAGAGAACTCAAGCAGACACATACATGGCAATAACAATGCACTGCAAGCTACTGTGTTTACATAAATGCTAATGCATCTGTGATTGAGCGTGTGCTTCAGTCCCACACTGCTGCATGCTTTTCCCTCCTCTGTGGCACAAACACTACTGAATCCAGCCAATTAGCACCATATTCAGGCAAATGGCATTGTCTATAAAAATAAATAAATAAGGCAGCCTCCCTATGTAAAGCTCTGAAAGCAGGAAATGCGATACAAAGGATCTCTAGGCTTAGCTATGGCCGGTACTGGATGGTATCATTACAGACGTAATCTCATCATTGCATGTAGCTAATCATGTGAGATCGCTCTGTTTATACCAACTCGTGACAGAGTACGGGCCGCCGCCTGCAGCTGCAAGCCTCTCTTCCCAACAATGGCACTTCTATCAGCACTTATTAAAGCCGTGTGCCTTCATCACATTCCTACAGCAAGGGATGGCTAAGCCTTCTCTAGGAGGGGAAGAGGAAGAAAGTGATCCAGTGTGGAATGGCTGACATCATGGATCCCCTCTGATAGGCTGTTGTCACAGCAGTGAATGAGTTACAGGAGCTCATGTGTTTTGCTCCAAGGGAAGCAGCAGTGGAACAAGCCACCAGTCTCTCCGTACTCTTTCCTGGATAGGGATGTGCAGGTTCCTGGAACAGGCTGTGTGTGATTTCCAAATGCTGGCCTAAGAAAACGACTTGGCAGAGGGAGCGCTCAGGGACTGGTTTGGGGCTTAGAGATGGTTTGAGGTGAGGAGGAGCGGCATGTTGGAACATGCTGGAGGGTTACCCCGCAGCTTGATTTACCGTTAACCCCTCTGGTGCCAGGGGACGGAGTGTTGGGATTCTCTGTATGCACAATAATAATAATACAGTACAAAAAAAAAGGCATCTCCTAGGGATGAGCTTCCGAATGCCACGGAATTTCGATATACAATCACTAGAGAAGATGCAAAGGCAGTGCAACAGTGATGCTGCTCAATCCGTAGTTTAAAGAGAAACCGTAACCAAGAATTGAGCTTTATCCCAATCAGTAGCGGATTACCCCTTTCCCATAAGAAATCTTTTCCTTTTCACAAATGGATCATCAGGGAGCTCTATATGGCTGATATTGTGGTGAAACCCCTCCCAAAGTGTGATGTCAGGACCATGGTTCTGACATCACACTGTGGGAGCCTTGTTGCATTGTGGGAAATAACAGCTGTTTCCAACTGTCAAAAAAGCTACCAGCATCTCCTTCCACTGACAGCTGCCAGCAGTAAAAATATCACCATGTGATAAATGTTAGAATGAAAATCAGGGAGAGGAAAGATTTCACAATGGGCAAACACTGACTACATCATTTATACATAATTATTGTAAAAATGAAGCACTTTTTTATTACGTTATTTTCACTGGAGTTCCTCTTTAATCCAAAAGGTACATTAAAATAAGAGGAAGGGAGTGTACAAGCGGCCTGGCAGCCAATCTGCGCCCCCCTCCCGATTCGTCAGAGGCCAAAGGTTAGGGTTCATTTTGATTTCCAGATTCAAAATTGGCTTTCAGTACTTTGGCTTTCCATGGCAGAAATTGGACATTTCCATGGAATACCGCATTACCGAGACTCTGAAAGTTTAGGCCAATCAGAGAATCAGTATTTTACTGTGAAAATCGGAATACTGCGGAACTTTTAGGCCAATCACAAAACTTGTAAGTATTAGGTCAATCAGGGAATGCAGAAATGTACTGCAAATAGGGAATGCGTATTACGCATAATAGCGTACATCTGCAAAAAAAGTGTATTCTGCAAACAACAATTTTTATTTTTGTTTACAATTAAAGAATACCAGACCTGTACGATATATATAAAAACGGGGGGAGCAGGAAGGTATAAGGTACAGTCATCATGCTCAGCACTCCCCCCTGTTCTCCTTTATCCCCCTCCTTTATACCGTAAATCTTCTGCTGCAGTTCAGTCCAGGTCGCCAGAGTCAGCCGGCAATGCGCAAACGCGTGTGGCCAGAACATTGTGGCGCAGAGCACTCCTGGCTGCGTGCGCCTGCGCTCTACCGTCTGACTGCGCAACCTGGGCTGAGCTGCCTCCTCCCCCATTTTTAATATATCATTCGGCTCTGGTATCTTTTAACTAACTATTGACAAAAATAACTACAAAAAACATTCTGCGGAAAGAGGAAAGTCGAAAATTCAGGTTTCTGCGGAAATCAGAAAGACATTTGTCGGATTTTGGAATTCCGTTGGAATCTGAAATCAACATTTACGACCATCCCTACAGCTCACATTCCATTCACTATAATCCTGCCTCTGTAGCTTCGGTGACTTAAGCAATGCAGTGTACAGAAGGTAGATTTTCATCATCTGACATAATCGTTTGTGAGGGCCTTTGACTCAATTTTAGTGGCACAGCAGACACAAACAACTGTTATTGTATGGTACATCCTGCTTGCCGTCCCTCATAACCTCTCCATAGAACCGAACTATTGCATGACTACGTTCACCTCTCTGTGGTAGGATTCCATTACCAAGAAGACCCAACTGGTCAGTGAATGACACAGCTTCATGCAGTGCTTCTATTTCCAGACAAGCACTATAGAATGAATTGTAGGCGCACTGCGGTCATATTAACAATAGCTGCAAGCATGCTTCCAATGCGTACACTGCACCACGTACATGCTACCAATGCACGATCTGCATGGAAGAAACACGCTCTGCATGGAAGGAGCACACTCTGCATGGGAGGAGCACACTCTGCATGGGAGGAGCACACTCTGCATGGGAGGGGCTACCCCAACTTTTAGCACACACTATTGGTATAAAATTGTTGTCTTATTCACCCTATTCACTAAGAAGAATATTAAGTAAATAAATTGGCTTCTAGATGCTTTGACTTGCCAATTCCGTTCTGTCTCCTGGGTGGGGCTAATCAGCGATCCCAGGGGAATTTAAGTAATCACTGGTGATGACACATCAGCATGCCGCTACTTTTCACAGTTCAGTCAACAGGTCTGACTGGCTATTGCTTACAAGGCACAGAGAAACATCAGCTTGCTACTTTGGCTGGGTAATCTAGAGGTAGCTGGTAGAGCCATCTGACTTCAGGACTGGCTGGACACACATTCTCCTTGCACTGTATGTCATCTGCATGTATGGCGCTCGCCGCTTTAATATCTCGACACAAATACTTCTGACATACAGATTCATCAAAAGACTTGGCTTTTTCTTTTGAATCAGCTCCGCTAGAACACCTAAAAGGATCTTGCAGTTGAGCAAAAGTGTCTTAAGAAGGAAGCATTGAGTTATATAAATGAGGTGAAGCTTGGCAGAAGTCTCGGAGGCGTTTATAAGTAGAAGTCATAAGAGAGGATGACAGCGAGAGCATGCCAAGATTTCTCTTGTAAGCTGGGAGAAAATATGTATATAAATTCTATTTGTGTAATAACTCTTCCCCAGCAACTGCCAAAACCGGCTCTCATTCTGTTTCTAACGGAAAGAAATGAATCTCACAACTCTGTGATCTGTACTACCTGTACAAATTCATAATGAAATGTACGCAGCTTTATCCCATACTTAAAGGGAACCTGAGATCGTGACAAAGGAAAAAAAATATACATTCCTCCAGCCCACTTCAGGCTAATCGTACCTTGCTGTCCTCCTCCGCTGCATAGATCTTGCAGTAGAAGCCCCGGTATTTCCGCAAATCGGGGCGTATTGCGCATGCGCGCCCCAATGCGCTACTGTGGCCAGGAGCATTCTGAGCCTGTGCAGTACTACAGTACTACCGGTCACAGGAGCATGAAGGGGAATGCGCCTGCGCCGACTGACCCCCGACTTGCGGAGATACCAGGGCTTCTACCGCAGGATCTAGGCAGTGGAGGAGGATGGCGAGGGACGATTAGCCTGAAGTGGGCTGGAGGAAGCCCTAGGTATGTACTACTTACCTACCTAGTAACTTACCTAGGGTATGTGCTACTTACCTAAGCTACTTACCTAAGAATAGGGAAGGCTTCAGATCCCATAGAGTTCTCTCGGTCCTCTCTCTGTCACCCATTCAAATTTTGCACCTTCAGAACTCCTTGGAGGGTTTTGGCAGCATTCCTGAGTGCTTCCAAAAATAAGCGCATCAGTACTGTTGGCCGTATCCACTTATCGGGGAACGCAGGTATTTCTGAACCCTTCCTAGCAATCCTGAAAGTGGATAACGTCAGCGCCCAGCAGTGGAACGAGCAAACGGAGAGAGGACCAGGAAGGCTTTATGAGATTTAGAGGCTTCTCTCTTCTTAGGTGAGTAGCTAATTCATTTTTTTTTCCTTGGCTCAGGTCTCCTTTAGGCCCCTTTTACACTTGCATTGCAAGTGTGCATGGCGTTACCCTGTTTTAACATGGTAACACAACAGCAATGGCAATGGGACCTAACACACTCACCAGGTCACGCTGGAAGTTTCTAAATTGCCCTAGACCCACCGAAAAGTCAACAGCACTTTACTTCCGCGGCAGTGGAAGTAACGTAATTAAATGGGTGCCATCAGATCCTCTCAGAAGTTCACCATTTTCTTCTAACAACATTTCTTCTGGTTCTGGCAAGATTTTGTCAGAACTGAAAGTCTAAAAGAAAGCCAGAGGTGGGTTCAAAAAATAAATAGTAGGCTACCTGATACAGGGGGCTGAGTGGATCAGGTAGCCGCAAAAACCGCCCCTACTTGCTGCTCCTGTGGGCCGCACTGGCCCACATTCACTTTCGTGACCTGTATGAGAGATTCATTCTCTCATCCAGCGTGCAGGGAGGCGGGAGGCGCGGCCAGTGAGAGAGAGCTCTGGGGACCCTGTAGGAACGCCCCTGGCGGACATTTTGAACAGGGGATCCCTGTATTTACCTCAGAGATAGCGACAAAATTGTTGCCAATCTCGGTGGCCCATATAGCGCCAGTGGGGGGGCAGAGAGCGGCGGTGTGGGGACACAGAGGCAAGTTATGAGGCAAAGAACATGCCTCTGTGTCCTATCTGCCCCCCTCGGGTTCTCTTTCAGGCCCTTTTCCACTATGTCAGTTGCAGTCAGTTATAACTGAAAGGACAACTAATATGCAAAGGTAATGTCCATGTTTCTCTATGGCTCAAGTGGGCGATATCACAGTTTCACAGTGTGCTGACACGGAAGCTGTTAAGGGGTTATCAACATTTTTAAAATGGAGGAAGACTTCCTTTATTCACAGTGGACAAAAGAGAGAGAGAAGCAGAATATGCTTAAAGTAAGTGTGTATGCTGATTTTGACTCTTATTTTTCAATTCAGGTTTGCATTTAGGAACCAAACATTTAGGAACACCAAAAGCGTCTTGATAGCAACAGTCTCAATATACTTCTCACTGCAGGTTGCCTTTAACCTCCCTGGCGGTTAATTTTTTTTTCCAAATGGAAAAAATCCTTTTTTTTTTTTAATTTTTTTTTTTTTGTTTCATGTAAAGCTACCAGAGTGGTAGCTACATGAAACACCACTAGAGGGCGCATGTGGCCCTCTAGTCCGATCGTCGCCAGCATCTATAGCAAACAGGGGAACGCGTATATAACGCGTTCCCCTGTTTGGCTTCTCCTGTCGCCATGGCGACGATCGGGATGACATCATGGACGTCAGCCGACGTCCTGACGTCAGGCACACCCGATCCAGCCCATAGCGCTGCCCGGAACTCATTGATCTGGGCAGCGCAGGGCTCTGGCGGGGGGCCCTCTTCAGCCACTGCGTGCGGCCGATCGCCGCAGAGCGGCGGCGATCCAGCTGTGCGTGCGGCTAGCAAAGTGCTGGCTGCGCGCACAGCAATTTACAGCATGTAAATCGCCCCACCAGGGGCTGAGATCTCCCCCTGCGCGGCATAGCCCGAGCTCAGCTCGGGCTTACCGCCAGGGAGGTTAAAGGGGTTCTGTGGTAGTCTAAAAATCAAACAAGCTGACACTTACCTGGGGCTTCTATCAGCCCCCTGCAGCGGTAATGTCCCACGCCGTCCTCATCCTCACTGAGTAGGGGTTGGCTTACTGAACAGGAAAAGACGAGATTGGAACTCTGGTCTCCTGTGTCAGAGGCAGCGCCCTTAACCAGTACACTATCCAGCCTCCGGCAGACACTATTCTGGCTGTTGGTGTGTGTTACTGCCAGTATCGTACCTAGAGAATTTGACACCCGGTGCTGATTATTTACAGACAACTCCCCCCCCCCCCCCCCCCAAAAAAAAAATAGATAAAAGGGTTGGGGCGCCAAGCGAGTCGCTGCAAATTTTGGTGGATTTTTGGAGAAAAGGATTCGTCAGAATGTGGACGGAGCTAACCGCTATGAAACTCTGTAGACTATGACTACAGTACGATTCGATTGTGAGCTCCTCAGAGGACAGAAATAGAGATGGGTCGGCACCACCCAAAAATGTATTATAGCTCTTTATTGCATCTAAAGTCGCAGTAACACACGCTGTTTCGGCCTATCAAAGCCCTTTGTCAAACTGCTTGTGACAAAATCATACACCAAACTGATCACATTATATACCCCCACGTTGTGGGCGGGACCACGAGTGGACCTGATGGGAAACAGGCACTAGTAAAGTTGACTGTACTCACCAAACACATAGCAGGCTTGACAGTGACCATCTCTGTCAGCGGGAGTCCACACGCCAGCTTGTAAGCAAAAAGCGTGCGGCCAATCACAGTATCCCCAGTGCGGAGAAAAGCACCGCCTAATATGTGATGTCAAAGGGGTTGTAGAACAAAGAAAAGGGGAACATACAAAAGAGGCGGATGCATAGGAGGGGGGGGGGGGGGGGGTAAAGAGGTAGAGGCACATGACGGAGAGCCTAGTGGGAGAGGAGAAGTGGTAGTAGGACCTCTCACCAGGACTGCAGACATCACCAGTGCTGTTTGGCAGGAACATGCTGTTAAAAGAAGCCACTAAAATCTGAAAAGAGGAAAGGGTCATTGGGGAAGACAACAGGGTGGAAGTGGGAGCTGGGAAAAGAGATAAGATTACCTGCAATCAAGCTAATTTAAATTGCCTGGAGCTTTCAGCAGACTACTGATTAATTACTCTGATCAGGATAAATAATCAATAGTCCAGGGTACTCTGGTATTACAGCAGCCAGTACATATGGCTCCTAATGACAGGCAACTTCTGAAGCACTAAACACATCCTGCCACCTCTCCCTGCTAATGTCCCAGCTGGAGCACAGCAATCATTCTCTCTACTCACTCTGCTGCTCTGCACATTCACTCACTGCAGACAGCCTGCAGCGTGTAGCGAGCGAGGAGACACATTGCCCACGGGAGGGGTGATACATCTCGTGCATAAAGTAGTACAGTCCCCTGCACTGCCTGCTGCTATTTTCCTGAATGTTGCCCAAACTATGAGAAAAGGTCCCAGGTGGAAGAACACTGTCTGAGCACTACAGCGGCACCCCTAACCATGGCTACACCCGGTGCTGTGAGCACCTGCAGCCCTGTGGTAGGTACGTCACTGGTTACTGCTATTCAGGGAGGGCTTTTGAAAATAAAGTAATTCTTAAGAATCCTCTGTGAGGAGATAGTTTCATCCAAAATCGGTGAGATCCATTTATACTGCCTTCTGGAAGTGGCAGAAACGTTGAAAAAAAGAGCATTTATTCTGGAATAAATGTACAACTAAAACACATACACTTCAATTTTTTTAAAATTTTTGTGATAGTGGTCATTTAAATTAACCTTCCACTACCCATTCCCCTAAACATCCTTTAGCTCCCTTATTGGCACTTTACCTTAGCCTTCCAATAGATGTTGATAAGTCTAAGCTTCTCTATTCCATGACCTTTCCCCTCCTAATTGGTGAATAAGCTGAACCTTCCAATACACGCCAGTAATAATGCATTCCCCCACTCTTTCCCGTTCTTTCACAGTATATCCATAAATAAAATAACATAAACCAATTCATAATTTCAGAGCATCTAGAAACATGGTTAAAACTACTTCAGGTTAATAAAGTTATTTGAAAGGTTCCAAGTTTATTCAGCCCATAGTAACTGTTGCCGTGAGAAGCAAGGAAAAAGTGAATCTCCCTTTCAGTGCAGGAATGATGGAATTAATCAGTGTTAGCGATGCCCCCAATTCCTCAGACACAGCGGTCTGCTTTCAATTTGTGTTGTAAACAGATGTATTTCATTGATTAACCATGGAGTAGAAGCTTCTTTTTTGGGGGAAGTCTGGTATGTGCTAGTTGCTAAAATTTACTTGGTTTAGTACCAGAGAATACCTACAACGATGAGCATTTTTCAGGTCAGCTATGAAACAATGGCATTAGGACTGATAACCTCCTGGCATATAAAGAGGGAAGAAATGGAAGCAATATCAGACTTAAAGTGACCCTAGAGATGAAATAAAGTAAATATTTGATACTTACCCGGGGCTTCCTCCCGCCCCAAAAACACGTCTAAGTCCCACGCCGTCCTCCCGCGGTCTGCCGTTCAGCCGTGGTGAGCCCCGGTAACAGGCTCAGTCGATGCCAGTCTGGGTCTACTGTGCACACTCAGACCTCCTGCGCATGCACAGTAGACCCGGACTGACGTCACTGAGCCTGTTACCGGGGCTCACCACGGCTGAACGGCAGACCGCGGGAGGACAGCGTGGGACTTAGACGTGTTTATGGGGAGGGAGGAAGCCCTGGATAAGTATCAAAGCTTTACTTTATTTCATCTCTTGGTAACTTTAAGCCTGGTACACACTTTCAATTATGACTGGCCAATCACTGACCAATTTTAACAACTCCATGCAGTATGAGGGTTTACCTACATAATCTGCTCGTAGTATTCAATATTTCCTGACCCTCATACTACATGGAGGTGGTCAAATCAGTCAGTGATTGGCCAATCATGATTAAAAGTGCGCACACATCCAATTTTGATTGGCCAAACACAATCTGTTCATAGTATTCAAAACCTGTTGGCTCTCATACTATATGGAGGTGATAAAATTGGTCAGTAATTGGCCAATTAAAATTGCATGAGTGTATGTGCCCTAGTGTTCTTTAACTCAAAGATCACTGCAGATTGGGAATGCAGCCATGAAATTAAAAGATGTTTACTCCTTGGAAGGAAAGCAGAGATACACTTGGACAGTGTAATAAACAGCAGAGATGCCACCTTGTCTTCAAAGCATCGTATAGTTAGAGCCATGTTTTTTCCAGTAGTAATGTAGGGTTGTGAGCCTTGGACCATAAAAGAAAGGCTGAGCGTCAGCAAATCGACGCCTTTGATTGGATGTGCTGGAGAAGACATTTGAGAGTCCCTTGAGAGTCCCTTGGACTGCAAGAAGATTCAATCAGCCAATCCTTAACCTCCTTGCCGGTTATCCCGAGCTGAGCTCAGGGTAACTTGCGCAGGAGGATTGCTCAGGCCCCACTGGGCTGATTTTCACAATTTTTTTTTTATTGCACGCAGCTAGCACTTTGCTAGCTGCGTGCATAACTCGATCACCGCCGCTCACCGCCGATTCGCCTCTACCCGTCGCGCCCCCCCCCCCCCCCCCCAGACACCTTGCGCAGACTGGCCAATCAGTGCCAGGCAGCGATGATGGGTGGATCGGGACTCCTTCTGATGTCCATGACGTCGGCGACGTCATCCCGCCTCGTCGCCATGGCGACGGGGAAGCCATTCAGGAAATCCCATTCTGAACGGGATTTCCTGCTTGCGCAGATCGCCGGAGGTGATCGGAGTGGGTGGGGGGAGGACGCTGCTCAGCGGCTATCATGTAGCTAGCGCTAGGCCAGCTACATGATTAAAAGAAAAAAAAAAAAAGTGCTGCAGTAACGGCAAGGGGGTCAAAGAAAGCAACGCTGAGGCCTAGTTTACATTATAAATCACTAGCGCAATCGCAAGCGCTAAACGCTTGATTTTCCCTTCGCTTTCAGATCGATTTATGCATTGGTAAGTGCTTTTATAAGCGTTTTTCAAAGTGCTTTTGTTAGGCGATTTGAGATTTTCTTCCTGTATACAATCAGGAAGTGAACTCTTTGATCTGGAACTGAAGGTTGCTAATGTATATTGTGAGCAAAACCGCTTACCAAATCGCTTTTTTTTTCCAAGCGCTTTGCGATTTCCCTGTACCTTGCATTGCAGCGCAAATGCTCAGGGAATGGTGCAGGAACCGCATGTGCGATCGGAAAGAAAGCTCATCGCTCATGTGAGAACACTCACATAGAGCAACATTGCGTAAGCGCTTTTAAAGTGATTTTTAAAATCACCAGAGATTTAAAAAAAAAAAAATCGCTCATAGAGTGAACAAGCCCTGGCTGTTCATTGGAAGGAGCAATGCTGGAGCTGAAATACTTTTTGCATCGTTTAAAATGAAATAAATATGGCGTCCTCTGTATCCATCTCGCTTCAGTTGTCCTTTATTTACATTCCTAGTTACTTAGCCAGAACAAGTCGGTAGATGGGTTGTTCTAATTTAACTCTTGCCTAGCTAGATCCATGCATGGGGATGTAAGTGTAGCAAAACTCATGGAAGAGCATTAGAAAGTTTGATCTGGTGATCCGCAATACCATTTTTTTACCCAATTAAATATCTGAGTAGACAAAAATATGTAATGGGGCAAACATTTTTCCATCGGCACTGCAATTGTCATTTTGATCGTTATCAGACGGCAGTGCTCATTCTTGGTGATGTCGATCGAGTGTCGATCGTAATGACGATTGAAGTGCAGATTGAAAACGCAGTTGTGTTGAGTATGGCCAGCTTAAAGGGAACCCGAGGTGAGAGGGATATGGAGGTTAGGCCTGAACGATTTTAGGATAAAATTGAATTGAGCGATTTCTGTCTGAAGTTGCGATTTCGATTCACGATTTCCTTCAAATCAAGCTTTGTTCCCCCTTTTTGCCTGTTTGTTCCCGCTCTGTCTCTCTTTGTGCCCCCTTTGCCTGTTTATGCCTCCTCTGGGTTTTTCTATTGCCCCCTTTGTGTCTCTGTGCCCGCTCTTTCTCTCTGTCTCTCTCTGTGTCTCTCTGTGCCTCCTCTGTCCCCCAAGCTGCATCAGTTCTGGACATAGCTTCCAGCACGAGTCCAGTGATGAATGTCTATCCACTTCGCGTCCTGCAGGCTCTAATGCACGGAATACTTCCTGTATGTCATGTGACATACAGGAACTCGGAGTTTTGCCAAGCACAAGAGCCGGCAGACGGCGATAGAGGACGGACAGCGTTTCAACTCGTGCGGAAGGTATGTCCAATGCTGCGGGCCGCATGCACCGGGACTTTGGGGAAGTTTGACGCCACTTCTTCAAACTTCCCCATGTGGAAATGACGTGATTGCGATAATTGCCGCTTTGACGAGTCCGAAATTGGGATCTTGGTGATTTAAATTCAATTTATATTTCAGGCCTAATGGAGGTGGCCATTTTTATTTCCTTTTAAACAATACCAGTTACCTGGCAGTCCTTCTGATCTAATACTTTGAGCCACAGACCCTGAACAAGCATGCAGCAGAACAGGTACTCTGACTCGGGTTTTACTGGATTAGCCATATGCTTGTTCCAGGGTTTTGACTCAAACGTATGACTTATGTACTTATGCCAAAAGATCGACTGGGCTGCCAGGCAACTGGCATTGTTTACAAGGAAATAAATATGGCAGCCTCCATATCCCTCTCACCTTGGGTTTCTTTTAAGGCTCTAAGTTGCTGTGATTACTTCTTGCTTTACACTACACAGGAAAAGGAGGCGACATGTGACCATGACCAACAAATCAGACACCTATAAATCCATAACCTCATCTAACCGATCACACGATGCTCCATCAGTTCTGCTACACACAAGCAACTCTAGTTGCAGGTAGGTGACTCATCCAATTGATGCCAAATCAATCCCCAAGACAGCCAGTCAATTAGCATTTTTTAGAATAAACTTAACATGGCAACATTCCTAGTCTTACCGTATCATTCACTGACAGAAAACTGTATGGGCAGCAAGTCCATAAAGCTGTATACCCACCTTACTAAAAACACCTTACTACAAACCAACCAACCAACCTTGGAAATATGGCATTGGGGAATCCCTGATGAGAATAAATGGATGGTTTGGGAGACAGCTACAACACGGACTATGAGAACTGGCTCTTTAAAACTCCAACACGACGTAAAATGTCACTGAAGCAGAGCACACAAGAGGAATTTAAGAATGAGGCTAGGACGAACCAAAACAATACTCCGGAGAAGATGAAGGTCCGCTTTGTCCTTCCCCGCACAACATGCTGTATTTATAGCTGTACAAAATACGCTTATTTTCTCCAAGCATTCTATTTTCGAAGCCTCCCCCCTCCATGAAAATCCCAGAAGTTATTTTGCGCCCTCCCCAGCAATCCCCCCTTACATTCCATCTAGTGGTTTCACCACGACATCATATCCCCGGACAAAGTCTCCTTTATACCCTCAGCCTGGAAGCAGAGACTGGGCAGGAATCTGTGTGAAGCTGTTACATCCCTACCCGGGAATCAAAAGCTTTACAGAGCATGGAAAACGTGCCGCTCGCCTCCGTACTGGAGAGAGGGAGGAAAGCGGAGAGACAGAGGGGAAAGAAGGGGAGAGCAGAGGGAAGGGGAGAGGGGAAGAGAGACAGATAGAGGAAGAACAGTACAGAAGACTTCCTTTCATCCATTCTCATCCCTCTATCCTACCACCGATGATGACAGAGGATAAAGCTATGAGCCCACACATTGGGGCGGAGGGGATGTCTCCATAGTATTTCATCCTTCACTGATGGTTCTTCTCCCAGCATAAACATCCACTGGTTATTGTTATTTAGTATTTATAGAGCACCTACGTCTTCCGCAGCACTGTACAGAATATTTATTCCTGTCACTTAACTGTCCCTTAAGTGGCATAACTATAATTCATGGGGCCCCGCAATAAAACTTTGATGGGGTCCCCACAATGTTCCCTTGCCTCTCCTTGGTGCCCTTTATGACCTTGGGGCCCGTCTCACAAGGGTCATAAACCAAGTGTGGCCATCATGATCTTCACACCCATAACAAGTGTAGCCACAAAAACACCTGATCGGAAGTATAGTCCCCTGTATGTGATGGTGCCCCCTGTAGATCTGGGACCCCCTGCGATCGCATGGGTTATGCACTGCTAGTGACACCCCTGCTTAGAGGGGCTCATGATCGAATCCTTATCATAGTCATATGTCCATCATAGTCTGGGGCCAATTTAGGGGGAAGTCAAAGGACGTTTTAGGTAAAATTGGACACTGGGCAGAAATGACATTGCAATACCACACTGACAGTATGTTAAGATTGCTGCAATGCCTGATATGGGGGCCCCTAATGAGATCGGTGCCCCGGGCCATTGCCAGTCTGCCACCAATGGAAGCTCCAACCCTGCACTTGTAAGAGGAATCCTTTCAATAGGAACCATGGCAAATCAAATATATCACTTTTTTTGCACATGTATTTGATAGAAAATTATGTTTTTTTTTTTGTTTTGTTTTTTATTTCAATGTTGATTTTGCAAAACAAAAAAAGTTGAATACCTGCTGCTTCCATTCATAACTCCTCATTTGGACCTCAGCAGCCTTGGACTGCCTGATCATCAACAGTACAATCTCATTATAGTAAACCTTGATATAGTAAATTGCTGGTTAAGTAAACTAATTGTCCATCTACCTTGAAATTTACTATAAAGGAATTCTACAGTGTCACCATGAGACCACCTGTGACTACCACCAGTTACTGCTGACAGACTTAGGAGGGAGGGGCTACTCAGTCAATGACAGCCATGTGGTAAGGTGGAACAACTGGAAAAGAGCGGGAAACATCTTTCTCAGCTCCGAAACCCCAACCGGACTAGTTTCTTTCAGATTGGAACTGCATTTATATAGCAATGTGGAGTGGCGCTTAATAGAGAAAATCAACTTACTGGAATTATTGGCTGAAACAGGGCCAATAGGCAGGCAGTGCAATATCTGTGTGCTAGTATGCTCACACATGTTTGCTGTTCTATCATCGGCAGATTAAAGTATCATGCCATTGGTCATCTTCACAATGGAAATAGAACAACTACTAAGACTGGCGGGCAAGTAAGCAGAAAAAGATACCACTCCAACCTTCCTGCCCAACATAAAACTGCTCCTGTCACTTAGCCCTAACCTCCAAACATCCTTCCTAAAATGAAGCCTAAATGTATCCTCTAACCTAAGTAATACTCACCTTCTGCATATTCTGGCTGCAGCATAACCCAATGCAGATTTTTGTTTGGTGTATGATTTTGGAGGCAATGCTCTGTTTTCATACAGAAGAGGTCCAGCACGCAAGTGCAGCATATGATCAGGCTAAAAATGACCACACTGGTGACTGTCCATCAAGTAAATGGGGATGTTTATATAGGTATTAAAGTAAACTTGAGATGGGCTACTTAAAAGATTTTATACTTACCTCCAGTCCCATGAGCACCGATGCGTCCCTCGCCGTCCTCCCGAGGGCCTCCGTTTGGCCACAATCAGCCCTGGTAATCTGGCTCTGTCGCGCCAGTCGGCTCTTTAGCGCATGCGTAGAGGGGGCGGGCATGCACATAAGAGCCGATTGGCGCAACTGAGACAGATTATCGGTACCGATACCAGGTGAGCAGAGGCACTCGGGAGGACGGCAAATTGTTGAGGGGCGCAACAGTGCTCATGAAGCTGGAGGAAGCCCGGGTAAGTATAAAATCTTTTACATAGCACGGGTCTGATATTTTTAATCATCTACAATATATTTAAAAACAAAAAGTCTAGTAATATTAAAAACCTAGGGTCTCTTGTCTAGTACTGTAAAGCCTATCTATCTCTTTGACTCCCAAAATAATCCTTTAAATTGATGTAAAATTGATTATCATCAGATATATTACAGAAGAATGCCACCAAAAGACATATAATGATGCAGATGGGGGCGAACATGGAGAAGTAAATCACATATAACTTGGTGGTGCCTGTATTTGTTTACAATCTTACCTATGTGGTTGGCACAGAACTGCAAAGTAAATTAGGCTCAAAGTATTTGAAATGTAATAAACCTTATTCTGCACTATGCTGTAAAAGTGATTCTCAGTAGCACAAGGTCCACACAAGAGATTGCTTTACCAGCAGGCCTGGGGGAGAGCTGGTGTGATGACATCATCACACTCAGCTCCACAAGTTGACACAAGGTGTGCCCAAGATTGCCGACAGGAACAACAATGATGAGTAGTTCCAGCAATATACTCTGCACATCATTGTGGAAGCCCATGGAAATGGGGTAACCACAGAGCTATGGGCCCTAGATCAAGTTTCACAGGATACCAAGTTCATTAAAGTTGCTCTGGGCAGGCAATTTTACAGATATACAATTAAGTAACTCTCGGTTAAAGAGCACAGGTCAACTAGGTGAAAATATTACCATATAAATCTTATAATAATGACATTTTCATGCTCTCTGCCAACAAAATAGATTAGAAGCAGCAACAATTAAGACAATTGGCTCTTGGGTGCATGAAAAAGGAATAAATAACTTTATTGAAAAAACCCTGTACAAAAACCCTGTAAAACAAATTTTACAGATACCTATGCCAGGTATGTAGCCCACTGCCCAAATAGCATGGGTATGTAATGCACATTGCACAAATAGCACAACTTCTGTTACCTATGTAATGCACATGTTGCTAGCATACACTACTGCTAACAACACATGCACTGCCTAGTTAGCGCCAGTTGCGCTACTTGCGCAAAATGCATACATACCTGGGAAAAGCATTGGGCACACAGCAACTTTACTGAACTTTAGAGAACTTACCCACAAATGTCAAAACCTGCCTTCTCGTGTGAAAAATGTGTAAGTAGGGGAGGAAAAAGCAGTTGTTAATTGCAGTACTACTATTCAAGTGTAGTCATTAGCTAGTGTAAAGATGATAATATAACAGTGGGTACTCATAGACGGGGGTCACCTAAAAGGCGATCAACCACAGAGCAAGTGGAAAGTATAAGCCTGTCCCACTTGGTGTGAGAAAGCATCCCGGTATCAATCATACTCCAAAATGATAAGGGATGGGAGGAAAGCTAATAGGCGAGTCACTAGTAACTGATAAAAGGAGGCACCAGGAGTTTATGCAATAAGTCAATTATTAAAACAGTTTAAAATGAAGGACAAGTGGTGAACTTACCTCCTAGCTCCTGTAATGTGAGAACACAGGGAAGGCCAAAAATGTATCAGAAGTCAATAACAATGCGTTTTGAATGTAACAACTTGCTTCTTCAGGTCAAAACCGAATGTCGAAATGATTTAGAATTTTTTTCATTATGAGGAAGCAGCCTGTTACCTGTGAAACGCATTATAATCATGTTCCAATACATTTTTTGTCCGTTGCTGCAATCTCTCAATACAAGAGGTAAATCCACTGCTTGTTCTCCATTTTAAGTTGTATTTAATTGAATAATCATTTTATAGACTCCTGCTACTTCCTTTTATTTGTTATTAAAGGTCCATCTGCATTTTTTTTCGTCTTTCCCCCTCGCCAAAAATCTCGGAGTCGGAGTCGAGGAGTCAAAGTAATTTTGGATACCTGGAGTCGGGGTCGAATGATTTTTGTATCGACTCCACAGTCTGGCGTAAAACAAATGAAAGCTTCAACCAACAGGGCCTCAGGGAGGTACACCTAAAAAACTCAGGTGCAGAAACCTCTCCAGCGGAGTTCCCAAGAAATGCAACAACCCACCAGCTCTTATTTCAAAGCAATCTTTAAATCAGCTCTAAAAAAAAAAGATGCAATCATGCAGGTATTACAATAACTTAGGGAGATACAAGGATGCTTTCTTCTGAATAAACGCTTCCACTCGCTGAGAGATTATCAATGGATACTGTTCCCTCAATGGCATGGCACGATCCTCCATCCACAGCTACAGTAAGGAAGGCTACATCTGCACATCCATTCCTCTGCTAGGCTCGCCTCCCCCCTTGCCTCGCTGCTTCCACAAATCCTCCACCCTTTCAGTGTAGAGAGGACTTTCCTCGCAGCTCCCCTGAGCTCCCAGCCGCCCACTCCAGATGCAGACATGGAAAAGCCTTACCTGGCAAGCCAGAATAAAGTGTCCACATTGCCCTTGCTGCTGGATGTCGTGCGGTAGGCTCTCAGGATACCCAGGGATGGAGAAAGAACCTGCATCAGGCTTTCACTCTCACGCTGGCAGGCAGGCAAGACTTTTAATGATTTCCAGCTCAGCTTGGTGGCTGTGTTTCCTCTTACAAAAAAAAAAAAAAAGCAAGAAAAAGCAAGCAAGCCCCTGTCCCTCCCTCCTCCTCTCCTTCCATCACTCCCCAGTATCCTCCTCCCAGTACACGTGCAGGCTGTGTACAACCTGAAGCCCGGCCCGCTGCTCCCCATTGGCTTGCTCTGGGATTCGGGGAGGGCTTTGCTCAGCACCAGAGGCCTGGGTTGATGTCAGGTTACACAGGAAAGTGGGGGCCTGGGGATTTCTGAGTCATTTTCACGACTGAGCCCGTGTAATGATCATCTTCAGGCATGAGGCTGAATTAACTCCTGCACTCCTGCAAGGGGCCTCCGGAATAATTGGGATAGGGAAGTGCACAGCTGGTTTTCTAAAATGGTTTAAGAGGGGAGGAAAGAAAAACTGCTCTGTGATTATTTTGAATGATATTTATAAACTCCAGGAGTATGGTTTAAATATAATACTATACACTGAGCCCCATTTAAAGAGGAACTCTAGCAAAAATAACATAATGAATAAAATTGCTTTTTGTTTACAATTTTCATTTATAGATTATTTAGTCAGTGTAAAATCTTTCCTCTTCCTGGTTTACATTCTGACATTTATCACTGGTGGTGACATCTTTAGTTCTGCCAGGTTAACTGTTCGGAATGTTCGTTACTGAGAGTTCTATGCACAGAGGAAGATACTGCTTGCCTGGCAGCTGGAAACTGCCGTTATTTCCCACAATGCAACAAGGTTCACAGATAGCAAACTGTCAGGACCATGGTCATGACATCACACTATGGGAGGGGTTTCACCACAATATCTGCCATACAGACCCACCGATAATCTAATCGAGATAAGATAAAAGACTTCTCGTGGGAAAAGGGGGTATCAGCTACTGACTGGCATGAACTTCGATCCTATCTGCAGGAGAGGGAAATGGGGTGTCATTAACCACCCCTTGATTTTGGCAAGTCGGCGAGATTTCATTTTGTGTATTGGCTCTGCGATACAGTTTTCCTCAACACTTTTGATTACCAATTTTTTTCCAATTTGCCAAACCTTAAAGAATTACTCCACCTTACAAAAAATAAATGGAAAGCTGCCCATTAACGGTACAATATTTTCTTCAGATGTGATAACTCAATCAGATTTGCAAGAAATCGGAAGGTCATTATCGATTGTTACTATAAATGGGTCAGTTAGGGCACTTTCACATTCCGATCAACAAAATTCTGTACTCCAATCAACCATAGAATCGTTTCACGTTGATTTTCTCAGAATACTCCGTGGCTTTCTGTACAATTTGATCCTCAAAATCTGATGGAATTGTCGCATCTGAGGAAAATATTGCACCATTAATAGGCACCTTTATAAATACAGTATCAACGCTATACTAGTTCTTTCCAGCTGAATGCCAATAAACACTATAATTCATCGTTGGTTTGCAGCTGCTGTAACTGTTTTAGGAAACTTGCAGGAAACCATGGCAACCGTATACATCCTGGTGTAATAGATACCCAGAATTTTCTCCTCTCTCTTATTCCATCTTATAGCTTGATTCAGAAGTTTCCACTAAGTATCATTTTGTGTCCCTTCGCACCCGAGCTGCTTAAAGGACCGATATTGCGAAATACTGTATAATTTAAAATGCATGTGTATACATATGTATAAATATACATTTGTTCCAATGCACTATACATGTGTTTTTTCTTACATTGCTGTCATGGAGGAGTATTTTAATAATCATTTTTTTGCATCAGAGAATGCAGAAAATGAAAAAAAAAATCAGAAAAACAGAACTTTGGGAAAACGGAAAATCAGTCTTGTGATTGGTCTAAAATCACTACGGTGATCAGATTTTGCAGAAAAATTCTGCATCCTCTGATTGGTCCAATGCCTTTAAGGTCTGTTTGGGGTAAAATTACCGAGTTGCAGAAAATCGGATTTCCGCAAAATTTTCGATTTCCAAACGGAAATGCTGATTTCCGATCGCAAATCCGAAAAATTTAATTCCGCGGATTCCTAATGAGCATCCCTAATATCGCTAGTGGACTCGGGCGTCTCCTTTGACTACAGCAGTTCAGGATATAGAACATTGTTCATGGTCTCTGAGCGATTATTAGCGATTATTATGCAATACATGCATACAAATGTATAAAATACACGCATACAAATGTATGTTTCTCCCAGGGTAGAATTCAGTATAAATTACTTTTTTGCTATGTAGCTGTCATGTACAGTAGGAAATTCTAACAGATATGTCAGGTTTTGAACTAGTCCATCTCCTCATGAGAGATTCAAACGTGAAAGGAAAACTGGCTGACATATTTGTATAGATCCTTTCCAGCCAGAGCACTTGTAAAGATCAAAGGTAGCACTGAGAATCCCCTATGAGGAGATGGACTAGTCCAATATCTGTCATATCTGTCCACTTTTTACTACCTACTGTAAGTGGTAACAACATAGGAAACAAGTCATTTATAGTGCATTTTACTCTGATAGAAACCTACATTTTATATGTACAGTATGCATTTTAAATTTTACAGTTTTTTGCAATAGATGTCCTTTAAGTTACAAAACCTCTTCTTGAGACAAAGATTGTCAGTTTGAATCTGTAATGCTTTGTAGGATATCGTAATATAGTAATGGAAAAGTAATAATGCCCTTGTTGGATGATTTATGATTTCCATTTGGAAGTTTATTTCTGTACTATTTAGGCAGCACGATGGCGTAGTGCTTAGCGCTCTCGCCTTGCAGCGCTGGGTCCTCGGTGAAAAATCCCAGCCAGAGCTCTATCTGCACAGAGTTTGTATGTTCTCCCCGTGTCAGTGTGGGTTTCCTCCAGGCACTCTGGGTTCCTCCCATATCCCAAAAACACAAATAAGTCAATTGACTTCCACCTAAATTGACCCCTAGATTACGTTAAACACACTACCCTACACTGTCATGTGACTATGGTAGGGATTCGATTGTGAGCACCTCAGATGGACAGTTAAGAGTAAGACAATATTGGCCTCAATTCACTAAGATCATGCTGGAGATAATAAGGCAAGAGAAAACTTACCTCCACACAGTGAGAGAGTTATCTTACCTCTTCATTCCTTAAAGGGAAGGTTCAGGGAGGGGTTGAAAAAAATAAAAATACATATCCACTTACCTGTGGCTTCCTCCAGCCCATGGCAGGCAGGAGGTGCCCTCGCCGCCGCTCCGCGGGCTCCCGGTGGTCTCCGGTGGCCGGCTGCCAGGTCGGGCTCTTCTGCGCTCCAACGACAGGCTCTTCTGCGTCCCACGCGGGCGCGCTGACGTCATCGGTCGTCCTTCGGGCTGTACTGCGCAGGAGGACGTCCGATGATGTCAGCGCGCCTCCGTGAGGCGCAGATTGGAGCGCAGAAGAGCCCGACCTGGCAGCCGGGCCTGGCCAGGTCGGGTCGGCCACCGGAGACGACCGGAAGCCTCTGGAGCGGCGGCGAGGGCACCTCCTGCCTGCCACGGGCTGGAGGAAGCCCCAGGTAAGTGGATATGTATTTTTATTTTTTTCAACCCCTCCCTGAACCTTCCCTTTAAGTTACCTCCTCTGTAGTTATTTTCACACGCAGTCAGTGGCGTAGCTAAGGAGCTCTGGGCCCCGATGCAAGTTTTACAATGGGGCCCCCCAGGCACTCTATACATAGCAATTAATACGGTGCACCAAAACCTTCCAATGGCAACTACAGTGTCAGAGGTGTAAGAAGGGGATGGGGAACAGTTTGTTAATGATTACCACTACTCAAAGTATCTATAGAAGTGATTATTATGAGCACAGGACCAATAGAGAGCTAATACTGTAGTTGAGGGAGGGGCCTTCGGGGCCCCTCTGGCCCAAGGGCCCCGATGCGGTCACTACCTCTGCACCCCCTATTGCTACGCCCCTGCACGCAGTTAATAAACAGCCTGTCTTTAACGCTGGAGTTATTTTAAGGATTGAAGAGTTAACTTAAAGACAGATGAGTTAACTTTAGGTTTGCCTGAGGTAAAATGTTTCCTGAATAGGACATGCCTCATCACCATGGTGATCACTCTAGAAACGTTATTAAAGACAGGAGATAAGCTTAGTGAATTGAGGCCAATATACTCTTTACAGTGCTGCGGAAGATGTTGGCGTTTTATGAATTCTAAATAATAATAATACTGTTTAAAGTTATGCATAATTGCCTTTGTACTTAAAAATACCCACATGAGGAGCTATTCTTTTAACCAATAAAACTCTTTGAAACAAAAAATGAGTAGTATGAGTAGCTGTAGTAATCATTCCCATCTCAGGCAGTAGAGAAAGTAAAGGAAGGCAGCTTACTGACACACACAGGGCTAAGGAGGAGCATTGATTGACCAATGACCAGAGAAACACCAGATTAATCTTCTCAGGTAGGTCTCTGTAATAAATAGTTTGTTAAAAAGACTTGATCTATATGGAAATGATTTGATAAGGAATGCTCTTTTGCAGGGAAAACGGAGATAAACACTTTACCCATTTTAGTTCCTGACACCTAACGTTTACTATTAAACCAATCTTTCCCTTAATCCAAAATGTTATCAATCAGACTTTACAATCATATCTAAAGAGAGAAAGTGACCTAAACGACCAGTTTATGGGAAAAATCGATAATTACCTTCCGATTATTACTTACAAACTCGCAAATCTGATTAAATGATTGCATCTGAGGAAAATATTGTACCATTATTGGTTAACTGGTTAACTCTATGAATCTTCCCCACCTTCCGGTAACTCTAAAGGGGCCCATACACCTAACGATTTTCCCGCCGATATACAGCCGTTTCGATCACAGTGATCGAAACGGCTGTGAAATCGCCGCGCACACCGCTCACAGAACGATTGATTTCCATCTGAAATCAATCGCTCCAGTCGATTCCCGTCGACCCACCCGTGCCGAAGATTTTTCTCGGTCGCCGGCGGGTCGGGAGTGCGTCATTAGCGGCTTTCGAATGCCCGACGATCGACGCAATACAGCAGTAATACATTACCTGCTCCAGCCGGCGCGAGTCCCCTGGTCTTCTTCTCCGCTTCAGGCTCCAGAGCTACACAGAACTTCCTGTCCCGACAGGAAGTTTAAACAGTAGAGCGCCCTATACTGTTTAAACTTCCCCTGGACAGGAAGTTCGGCCGGCCGGAGCAGTTAATGTATGCGGGGGGGGGGGGGGGCGCAGCGGCAGCTCCATAGATTGTGAACGGTTTCAGGCTGAAATCGATTCACAATCTGTTTGCAGTAAAGGTGGCCATACGATCCCTCTCTGATCAGATTGGATCAGAGAGGGATCTATCTGTTGGTTTGAATCTGATGGCAAATCGACCAGTGTATGGCTACCTTAACCCTCCAATATTGATTTTATGGTTCCAGTAGCGGTGATACATCCAGCACTTCTCTGCTTATAATATTGTGCCTGATCCGCCAGCGAGCCGACGCAGGGGCAATGGCACGTTACCGCCGGACATCCGTGGCGGCAAAAGTAATGTAAGTCTGTGGGCGACACATACCTTTTATAAAGGTTGGCGGCCATGTTGCGGCGTGCATGCATGGAATAGAAAACAGTCAGTGTGTAGCAAGCACCCAAGGAGGGGAAAAAAAGGATGATATGCTATGGCTTGCAGCGTCTCTGCACTCTCAGACACTCCAACGGTTCCTCCACAGTCAAGCCAGCACCATCTGTAGTATCAAAAAGCTCTTTTATTGATAAAAAGGAAGCATGACAATGATCACAGCGACAGCAGCGCTGTTTCGGTCAACAGACCTTTTTCAAGCTGCATCGATTAATGTCACACTAAAAACACACTCACAATCTCTTTAAATAGCTACCTCCAAATCCAAACACCAATCAATGATCCCTCAGCCAATCAGAAACAAGTGGTGACCAAGCGGACTATAAAGAAAACTGCAGCCCCTAATATGCAAATCAGGGCATCCCATAATAGTGCATCCTAATCCCTCTCCTCTCGAGCGGACCGCAGTGAAAACCGCTCATTATATATGCTAAAATATGCGCTCCTTACCAAGACTCAAAGCAGAGTTTCCCGACGTGTGAACTCCCTCTCCGCCTCCTCCTGCATCAACATGACGAATCAGGCGTCATGTGACCGTACGTCACCAGGGGGCGTCTACCGGACGCTCCTTCTCACCATGGCAACCTAAACAGCGTGCATGCGACCAATAGGTCGCATAGCACGCTTACAAAAATGCATAAACAAGGGCAAGAGAAAGAAGGCTCACCACCCGGCTCTCACTTGAAGTTATTGGCAGGGCTGCAGACCACAGTAGGGACTCCTAAAGCTCCCTTGTGTCCTTAGGCTGCATGAATCTTGTCACAGCAATCCTATAAATAAAGAAGAAAAAATTATGTAAATACAATATTAAAACAATACTTCCTACTTCCAGAATAAATCTACTACACAATGGCCTCAATTCACTAAGCTTAACTCCCGTCTTTAATAACTCTTCTGAGCTGTTTTACAGTTATCACCATGGTGAGATAATTGTGATAACTGTAAAACAGCTCAGAAGAGTTATTAAAGACAGGAGTTAAGCTTAGTGAATTGAGGCCACTATATTACAATCGAATCATAAACATACTATATACAAGGTAACAAGTCATATTCCTTGTTAAGGCCCCCCTTCCCCATAGTCCCCAATTTGCGGATCCACTCTGCTCCCTTAACCTCCCTGGCGGTTTGTTAAAATCCGCCAGGGGGCAGCAACTACCTTTTTTTAAATTTTTTTTTTTTTCATGTAGCGAGACAATGTCTCGCTACATGATAGCCGCTGCTGAGCGGCATCCCCCCAGCCCCTCCGATCGCCGCCGGCGAACGGAGATCAAGAGATCCCGTTCAAAGAACGGGATCTCTTGGAGGGCTTCCCCCGTCGCCATGGCGACGGGGCGGGATGACGTCACCGACGTCGTGACGTCAAAGGGGAATCCGATCCACCCCACGGCGCTGCCTGGCACTGATTGGCCAGGCAGTGCACGGGTTCTGCAGGGGGGGGGCGGCTGCGGCGACGGGTATAGCGGCGGATCGGCGGGCAGCGGCGGCGATCGGAGGTTACACGCAGCTAGCAAAGTGCTAGCTGCGTGTAACAAAAAAAAAATTATGCAAATCGGCCCAGCGGGGCCTGAGCGGTGCCTCCCGGCGGCATAGCCCGAGCTCAGCTCGGGCTTACCGCCAGGGAGGTTATTGAGCAAAAATTTCTGTCGGTCACCCCTTCTACGATTCAATGGGGCATGATCTATTACTTGTACCCTCAACTGGGTAACTGAATGGCCATATTCTTTAAAATTACTAGAGACTGCCTGATCCCCATCTCCCTTTCTAATCGCGCTCTAATGCGACGAAATTCTATCTTTAAGTGGTTGGGTTGTTTTTCCCACATACCCTATGCCACATGGGCATTTAAGAAGATAGACGACAAATATCGACTCGCAATTGTAACAACTGTTCACATACAATTTACGTCCGCTAGAGGGATGGGTAAAGCAGTCTCCTTTACTAACCAGACTGCTCATGTGGCAATACAAGCACGGATAAGTACCTCTTCTAACTCCTTTTTCTTTAGGTTGTTCAAACGTATGCATAACTTTATCCATAATGGTTGGTGGACGTCTATAAGACAACAACGGTGGGTTCCTAAATTCATCAATATGGGGAAAAGCATCCTGTATAATTTTCCAATGTTTTTTAATGGCCACTCCTATCCGTTCACTCTAACTATTATAGGTTGTTACCAGAGGAATTCTAGGGCCTATTCAATTCCTACGCCTCATTTTTTTTCTTGTATACAATTCTTCAGGGTACCCCCTCTTTTTAAATCTGGCCTGCATCTGTTCAATCCTTTCTACCCGTTTCTGTGGATCTGCCACTAGTCTTTCCACCCTAGTTATTTGTCCACTAGGGATGTTATCTCTTATGTGTTTCGGATGGAAACTCCCATATTCCAATATGGAATTGTGATCTGTGGATTTGGTATACAGGTCTGTGAGAAATCCATCACCCGACCTGTACACCATAGTATCCAAAAAATACACTTCATCGGTTGCCACATGCGCAGTCAAAACTATCGGTGGACACAAAGTTCTCAACTCACTAATAAAATCTTCCAGGGTCGAACGTGGCCCCGCCCACACGCAAAATATATTGTAAATATATCTTCACCAGCATTTTGCATGGTGGCGGAAAAGGGCACTACCATATACAAAGGCCTCCTTAAATTGGCCCATGAACAAATTTGCGTAGGACGGGGCCACATTTGACCCCATAGCTGTCCCCCTGCACTGTACATAAAATTGGCCTTCAAACAAAAAATAGTTCTCCTGAAGTATAATCCGAAGCATCAACGTTTCACACCCTGATTGGTGCTTTTACAAGGCTGAGATGCTGACAGCCATTTTGTGTCCTGTTGACACTTGTTCTGGAAGGAGGGGAACAGTGGCTGCATTTTTTGTGGTGGTGGGAGGTCTATGGCCATAGTTCCTATTGCAGGGTTATACTGGTCTGACACAAGTTGGGAGCATGAGTATTATGCAGGCACATGTGCAATGTGGGTGGTAAGCTGAACGCCAAACTTGTCCTGGTGGAGGGGAATGCTGTGGCGGAGGAGGAGGCAGTGGCATAGCTAAGGAGCTGTGGGCCTTGATGCAAGCTTTACATTGGAGCCCCCCAAGCACTCTATACATAACAATTGATACGACGCAACAAAACCTGCCAAGGCCTACTACAGTGTCAGAGGTGCAAGAAGGGGATGGGGAACAGTGTGTTAATGAGTACCAATATTCTAAGCATCTATAGAAGTGATTATTACCAGCAAAGGACCAATAGAGAACTAATCATGCAATTGAGGGAGGGCCCCTATTGCTACGCCCCTGGGAGGAGGGGTTATGCCGACACTTGTGGGTGCATGGCTATACTTGGTAGAGGGCCTGCTTATCTCTTTGACTGCAGTAGTATTTTAATTGCAGACCTGAAATAAGCATGCGGCTAATCCAGTCAGACTTCTGTCAGAAACATCTGGTGTGCATACTTGTTGTTCATGGTTTATGGCTAAAATAAAAATGGCCTCCTTTCCGCTCTCAGTACAGGGGCCATATGCAATTAACTTTATCTCCTGAGTTTATCTCCAAGGTGATGTTTTTAAACTTGTTAATAAAATGCCTTTTAAGCCACTAGCAAGCAAGAAAATACTCAAAATAAGTTTGATAGTACATTTTCACCTACTTTTTGGTACTTTTTCGATTACAAAATCTATTTTTAAAAAGTCGTTGAAAAATTATCTCCTAGGAGAAAACTCAGGTGAAAAAGTGAATTGCATATGGCCCCAGGTGTCTTTTAAGATGGATTTCTGAATAGGGGTCCCCATGGGGAAGGTGTAGAACCTAAGTAGAGCACCCATGAAATTTGTGAATTATTTTATGCATCTGACAAACTCTGGACAGCACATTGACTAGCTTTTGCTCTTAAGGGGCCCATACACCTAACGATTTTCCCGCCGATATACAGCAGATTCGATCACTGTGATCGAATCTGCTGTGAAATCGTTGCGCAAACGCTGACAGAACAATCTATTTCCGTCCTCGGCGATAGCGATGTTCGAATGCCGACGACCGACGCAATACAGCGGCAATACATTACCTGCACCGGCCAGCGCGAGTCCCTGCTGTCACCGATGTCTTCTTCTCCACTGGGTTCCACACCGGCTGGCTTCACTTCCTGTCCCGGCAGGAAGTTTAAACAGTAGAGCGCCCTCTACTGTCTCTACTGTTTAAACTTCCCCAGACAGAAAAAAGGGAAGCCAGCCGGTCCGGAACCCAGCGGAGAAGAAGACAGTGGTGACAGTGGGGACCCGCGCCGGGCGGAGCAGATAATGTATGCAGGGAGGGGGGGGGGGGGGGGGGCAGTGGCAGTACCACCACAGATTGTTATCGGTTTCAGGCTGAAATCTATTCACAATCTGTTTGCAGTAAAGGTGGCCATACGATCCCTCTCTGATCAGATTCAATCAGAGAGGGATCTATCTGTTGGTCGATCTGATGGCAAATCGACCAGTGTATGGCCACCTTTAGAGAAATCGCATCAAAGCTGCAGCAAGAGGGGAATCTGGTCTACACTTATCAGGCAAAGACTGAATTCAGAAATGTTCTAATACATACACTAAATGAACATAAAGCGCACATAGACATATGACTATGGTAGGGATTAGATTGTGCACCCCTCTGTGGGACAGTTGAGTGACAAGACTATATACTCTGTACAGGGCTGTGGAAGATGGCGGCACTATATAAATACTAAATAGTAATAATGTGGAAATTCTCTACATCTGACCAATGATGGTTTTCTGGTCGCCACAATGTACCACAATGACCTTTTGCCATGTGTGTGCTGCAGTGATGTGTCAGCCGAGGCAGAAGAAAAGTCACAGCAAGCCATGCAATGTAAGATTCAAGCAAGGATAGAAAAATCTTACACGCACTGTCATTTTAGTTCAGGAACTACCTGCCTATGGCCACTTTAAGATGGGGAGGCAGCTCATTTACATTAAAGGGAACCAGAGAGGAATGATTTGAAAAATAGAAAAAAGATTTTATACATACCTGGGGGTTCTTCCAGCCCCATAAGCCTGGATCGCTCCCACACCGCTATCCTCTGCTTCCTGGATCCGCCGGTACCGGGCCCCGTCACTTCCGGCGGGCGCGGCCAATTGTCCGCATTACAGGGGCTCCCTCCATACCTGTACGCATGCGGCTGCGCAGTAAGCAGCCACACGCGTACCTGTATGGAGGGAGCCCCCTGTGATCCGGAGAATTGGCCGCGTCCGCCGGCCGACTGGCCGACTCGCGGCAATGACGGGACCCGGAACCGGCAGATCCGAGCAGCAGAGGACGGCGGCGTGGGAGCGATCCAGGCATATGGGGCTGGAGGAAGCTCCAGGTATGTATAAAAGCTTTTCTTCATCCTCTCTGGTTCCCTTTAAATGATGGCTGAAAATAATGAATTAAGGAATATATCGCCTGTCATCATTTAAAGGATATGTGTGCTTCTAAAAACAATCACAGGCATTGAAAGAGCTACCTGAATTGCAGCAAATTATTAATGTTTCATTATCTTTCCTATTGCTTAAAGTGTACCAGAGCTGAATATTTAAAGAGATTTTATACATACCTGGGGCTTCCTCCAGCCCCATCCGCTCCGATCGTCCCCAAGCTCCACGCTCCCACATCCTCCACTGGTTGCAGCTTTGGGAACTGGGTCCCCGTAGGAGAAGTGAGCTGTTTGCGTATCTCTCCAGCAGCCGCTAGAGAAATACGTAGAGGGCGCATGTCTCCAGTGGAGGACGGCAGCGTGGGAGTGATCGGAGTGGATGGGGCTGGAGGAAGCCCCAGGTATGTATAAAATCTTTTTAAATATTCACACTGAAGCGAAAAAAAAAATATGATATAATGATTTGTATGTGTAGTACAGCTAAGAAATAAAACATTAGGAGCAGAGACATAATGGTTTCCAGTACTGGAAGAGTTAAGAAACTCCAGTTGTTATCTATGCAAAAGAGCCATTGAGCTCCACGACTTTCAAAGTCACAGAGAGCTCTGTCTTCTGAAGCTTGTATTATGGAAAAAAGGACACGGCACTTTGAGGCTGAAAGCAGCAACAAGCTGTATTGGAGCAGCAAGGTAATACACACAACGTTTCGGGCTGAGCCCTTCCTCTTCTGAAGCTTGTTATCTCAAGTGTCAGTCATTGTATTTTTTCTTCTGCAGAGGACAGGTCAGTAGTTCACTGGTCTGCTCTATAAAATCATTTAGAATGATGAGTAGTGTGTAAACTGCAAATATTAGAGAATGATGGAATGTTATAAAAAAACACTATATAACGAAAAATAAAAATATGAGAATATTTTCTTTGCTACTAATGTTCTAGTAATTATCCGTACTACACAACCAATTCATTATATCATTATTTTTTTGTGCTTCAGTGTCTTTTTAAACTATTTTTGAAAGCGGGGTTATTACTTCCCACCAGGGGGAGTTATTAGTTGCCCACAAGAAGGTTCTTTATTCCCTCCCGGGGGGAGTATTAATTGTTGCGACCGGTTACAAAAATTTTCACCACACCGGAAGATAATGGCTTACAGATGAAGAGTTCAATCCTAGCCCAGCTTGTTTCTACACATCCTAATTTTTAAACCACTTCACCTCCGTACACGTGCCAGATAAAACTCAGCCAAGAATTCAGCATGTGCAAAGCAGCTAATGCCACCCCCCCCCCCCCCCCCACCCCTTGGGCAGAGATCCCACTTGGCGGACCACTTTGGATAAGTTACTGCCGAGAGCTCCCAACTTACCCCACCTGCCACGCATCATCACAAAATTGCTGCATCGCTGTCCCTCCACCCCATGCATAGCAAAAGTACATGTTACTAACCTGCTGGCTATTCCCATCAACTTTTTATCCGTCCCCATCCTTGCTTCATCAACGTTCTCTCCATCCCCATTCCTTCTCTATCAACTTTCTATCTGTCTGTCATCTCTACCCTATTCCCATTGACTTTCTGTCTGTCTCCACCCTATCCCATTGACTTTCTCTTCATCTCCATCCCTTCTCCTTTCTCTTTTGCAGATTAAGTACAGAGTAAGTGCAGGGAGAAGTGTATTACTTACCTTCTCCAGTGCTGTGTCGAGTCTGCTCTTCTTCCTGGCAGCCACTCGCTCTGTGCTTGCATACTGCTAGCTTCCAATGCTTCCAATGTCACATGATTTGGGAGCTGAGCATGCAGAATACAGCGTGCGGCTGCCATGAGGAAGCAGCACTGGAGCAGGTAATTATTACATTACACACTGCATTTAATCTGCAAGATGGGGTAGCGGAGGGGGTGAGGGGAGAGGTTTGCATGACTGTCCATGTGTGTGTGTGCTTGTAAGGAAAGGGAGGGGGGGGGGTCAGGGGGCCCCATGACAAAATTTCCGTTGGGAGCCCTGGGGGTTGTTGGTAAACCCCTTGTGGCTTAATAGTGTACCGGTTAAAGACTGTCTCTGACACAGGAGACCAGGGTTCCTGTTCAGTAAGCCAGCACCTGTTCAGTAAGGAAACCTTGGGCAAGACTCCCTGACACTGCTGCTGCCTATAGAGTGCATCCTAGTGGATGCAGCTCTGGCGGTTTGAGTCTGCCAGGAGAAAAGTGTAATATAAATGTTCTGTATCTAGTACTTGTCCATATATATTGATACACTATATCGATCCACTGAAAATATGCCTATTTTTTGTGTAGGATAGTTTAATTAGGGGTGGAGTTTACTCATAGTGAATATAATTCTATCACGCTGATACATGATGAGGTAACGTACAAGTGTATACACAAACAGTAGTACGTAAAGGGTAGTCGGGATCAGGCCGTAGTCGTACACAAAGTCAGAGGTATCGAGGTACAGAGTAGCAAGGCAATATCGTAGGCAGGGTCATACACATACACATAAGTCAGAACACGTGTATCAGATGGCAGTGGTACAGAAGGACGAGACAAGAGCGAGGTCAAGAGGCAGGCAAAAGTCGGTACACAGATAAATATACCATAAGATGTTACTTCAATATACAGTGGCTTGCAAAAGTATTCGGCCCCCTTGAAGTTTTCCACATTTTGTCAAATTACTGCCACAAACATGCATCAATTTTATTGGAATTCCACGTGAAAAACCAATACAAAGTGGTGTACATGTGAGAAGTGGATCGAAAATCATACATCATTCCAAACATTTTTTACAAATAAATAACTGCAAAGTGGTGTGTGCGTAATTATTCGGCCCCCTGAGTCAATACTTTGTAGAACCCCCTTTTGCTGCAATTACAGTTGCCAGTCTTTTAGGGTATGTCTCTACCAGCTTTTCACATCTAGAGACTGAAATCCTTGCCCATTCTTCTTTGCAAAACAGCTCCAGCTCAGTCAGATTAGATGGACAGCGTTTGTGAACAGCAGTTTTCAGATCTTGCCACAGATTATCGATTGGATTTAGATCTGGACTTTGACTGGGCCATTCTAACACATAGATATGTTTTATTTTAAACCATTCCGTTGTTGCCCTGGCTTTATGTTTAGGATCATTGTCCTGCTGGAAGGTGAACCTCCGCCCCAGTCTCAAGTCTCTTGCAGTCTCCAAGAGGTTTTCTTTCAAGTTTGCCCTGTATTTGGCTCCATCCATCTTCCCATCAACTCTGACCAGCTTCCCTGTTCCTGCTTAAAAGATGCACCCCCCGAGCATGATGCTGCCACCACCATATTTGACAGTGGGGATGGTGTGTTCAGAGTGATGTGCAGTGTTAGTTTTCTGCCACACATAGCGTTTTGCATTTTGACCAAAAAGTTCCATTTTGGTCTCATCTGACCAGAGCACCTTCTTCCACATGGTTGCTGTGTCCCCCACATGGCTTGTGGCAAACTGCAAACGGGACTTCTTATGCTGTTAACAATGCCTTTCCTCTTGCCACTCTTCCATAAAGGCCAACTTTGTACAGTGCATGACTAATAGTTGTCCTATGGACAGAGTCTCCCACCTGAGCTGTAGATATCTGCAGCTTGCCCAGAGTCACCATGGGCCTCTTGACTGCATTTCTGATCAGCGCTCTCCTTGTTCGGCCTGTGAGTTTAGGTAGATGGCCTTGTCTTGGTAGGTTTACAGTTGTGCCATACTCCTTCCATTTCTGAGTGATCGCTTGAACAGTGCTCCTTGGGATGTTCAAGGCTTTGGAAATGTTTTTGTAGCGTAAGCCTGCTTTAAATTTCTCAATAACTTGATCCCTGACCTGTCTTGGACCTGTCTTGTGTGTTCTTTGGACTTCACGGTGTTGTTGCTCCCAATATTCTCTTAGACAACCTCTGAGGCCCTCACAGAGCAGCTTTATTTGTACCGACATTAGATTACACACAGGTGCACTCTATTTAGTCATTAGCACTCATCAGGCAATGTCTACAGGCAACTGACTGCACTCAGATCAAAGGGGGCCAAATAATTATGCACACACCACTTTGCAGTTATTTATTAGTAAAAAAAAATGTTTGTGTGAGAGAACGCGGAAAAGCCACCGCGTGTACTGACAGCAAGGCGGCTGATTCCGCGTCCAACGTGGCGGTCTGCACACGGAAGCGTGCATCTAGTGACATGGCAGAACGCGGAAAAGCCGCCACATGTACTGACAGCAAGGCGGCTGGTTCAGCGTCCAGCGTGGCGGTTTGCACGCAGCAGCGTGCAGCTGGTGTGGGTGAGCCTGTTAGTTCACACAGGTTTAGGAATACGCGCGCGCGCGCGCGCTGAAAGGCAGAACTTTTATGATGGTCAAGAGGGATCAGCTGACCAGGCCGGTCAGCTGACCTCAGAGCTGGTAACCATTGGTTGATCACTTTAGGGTGGCGCCAGAGAGCACTGCTCTATATATGGTTACTGCTGGCCACTCTCAAATTGTCTGCCGTTGCGATCACTACGTGGAAGAACTCAGACCTTAGTCAGATCCAACAGTGTGTTTGAACCAGGAGGACCTGGGAATTCACACTGAGCCAGATTACTTGTGTTATTATTCTGTTATACTTCAGACTAGTTTCAGGGTGTAGAGACCACGGACCTCACACCGAAGACTAGGGAACTTGTGTTATTATTCTGTTATACTTCAGACTAGTTCCAGGGTGTAGAGACCACGGACCTCACACCCAAGACTAGGGAACTTGTGTTATCATTCTGTTATACATCAGACTAGTTCCAGGGTGTAGAGACCACGGACCTCACACCCAAGACTAGGGAACTTGTGTTATCATTCTGTTATACATCAGACTAGTTCCAGGGTGTAGAGACCACGGACCTCACACCCAAGACTAGGGAACTTGTGTTATCATTCTGTTATACATCAGACTAGTTCCAGGGTGTAGAGACCACGGACCTCACACCCAAGACTAGGCATTGTTTGATATTTGTTATGACCTGTTGCTTTCCTGACTATCCCTCTGCTTTCTGATTCGGTACCACGCATATCTGATATCACGTTGCCAAACCCTGCCTAACTTGGATACCGAATCAGCCTTCTGTCTTTATACTTTATCTGTCCGTGTGTTGCCGACCTGGCTTGCCCGACCTCGAGAGCTATCTCTCTCCATTAAGAGATAGTCTCCAAGATCAGTCAGTGACATCCACCTTCAGGTATCACTCACTCTCTGGTCCTTCCTACCCTTAGCCTGACTCCACCCCTTGGAGAGTCTCAGGCTGCTGAAAGGTTTCTGTACTCTCCATAGCAGTGTCTTCTGTACTGCTTAGGGTCACCTGTTCTTCAGGTGGGTTGCTCAGAGTCATACTGTTACACCAAACACTCACCATATATATCTAGAGGTGTCCAGAGGTTAGCACTATATCTGTATTATTGGTGATTTTGCAGATCATCCATAATCAGGTATAGATCTGTATTCTTGGTGATACTGCAGATCACCAATAATCAGATTCTCTCTGAGTGCAGACACCGATCGTTACAGTTTGGAATCATGTATGATTTTCGTTCCACTTCTCATGTGTACACCACTTTGTGTTGGTCTTTCATGTGGAATTCCAATAAAATGTATTAATGTTTGTGGCAGTAATATGACAAAATGTGGAAAACTTCAAGGGGGCCGAATACTTTTGCAACCCACTGTATTACGATAATATATAATATAACTACAAAATACAAGACTGACTAACTATAGTACATATATATTGTGCGTCTACACAATATATTAATGTAGCTCTCGAATCTCACTAGCTAGGCCAAGAACCAGCGAACTGATTAGTATCAAGGCCAACGAACAAGTGAATACTCTGGCCTTAAATACCCAGGAGGCAGAGCACATGTCCAGCCCCCAGAAATGACAGCACTTCCTGCAAAAAGGTGTCATCACACACGCCTCCTCAGCCTATAAAGACAGCTCTGAGCTGCGCGCGTCCTGCCAGAACCAACACGCCGACCCACATCTATAGGGGGATGCCTTTGATCAAAGAGGAAGAGGAAGCTTCCTCCAGCAGATGCAAACTATCAGAGCAGCTTTCAGAGACCACACCAGGTAAGTTTGTTACAAATTTATTGTTTTAGGTATGGACAAATGCAATTTCAACTTGAAAAGCTTATTTATTTCCAAAGATAATACTTATAATTTACACTAATCAACATGATTGCTTTGAGCATTTGCCTTGGTTAATTTTGGATTTAGTTGGCCTTTAAAGAGAAACTCCAACCAAGAATTGAACTTTATCCCAATCAGTAGCTGATACCCCCTTTTACATGAGAAATAGAATGATTTTCACAAACAGACCATCAGGGGGCGCTGTGTGACTAATTTTGTGCTGAAACCCCTCCCACAAGAGGCTCTGGTACCATACGGTACTCTGGGCAAACTGCCACAATGTAACAATGTTCACAGACAGGAAATGGCTGTTTAGAGCTGTCTGTAACAGCCAGAGCAGCTAGAAACAGCTACATAACTTGCCCACAGTAACAATGTCACCATGTAATACATGTCAGAATGTGAATCTGGGAGAGGAAAGATTTTACAATGGGCAAACACTGACTAAATCATTTATACATAATTATGGTAAAAATGAAGCACTTTTTTTATTAAATTATTTTCACTGGAGTTCCTCTTTAAAGGGAGCTCAAAATAAAAACGAAATCGGTACTCACCTGGGGCTTTCTGCAGCCCAGTGTAGGTCGGGAGGTCCCACGGCGTCCATCTGGCTCTTCTCCCAGGGCCTGGCCAGAAATGGCTCCGCGGCGGCTCCCGGCGAAACTGCGCCCGAGTGTCGGGCTCCTTCTTCCTGAACACCACGTCTGTCGTCACCACGCCGGCCACTTCGTGTCATCACGGCGGCCGGCATGACAGTACTGCGCATGCGCAGGTGAGTCCCGATTTTGTTTTTATTTTGAGTTCGGAGTCCCTTTAAAGGATACCCGATGTGACATGTGACATAATGAGATAGACATGTGTATGTACAGTGTGCCAAGCACACAAATAACTAGGTGGTGTTCCTTTTTTTTTCTTTCTCTGCCTGAAAGAGTTAAATATCAGGTATGTAAGCAGCTGACTCGGACAGGAAGTGACTACAGTATGACCCTCACTGATAAGAAATTACAACTATAAAACACTTTCCTAGCAGAAAATGACTTCGGAGAGCAGGAAAGAGATAAAAAGGGTCAATTGTTTATAAATTTCAGCTCTGGCATACTTCAATGAATTTTTCATTGAGCAAAAACAATAAAATAGTTAAAACTTAAAAAGTAGATTTAAACATAAAAAAAATTGTGAAATATCTTAAAAAGTCATTTTTAGGAGAAGGAGGATAGATACAATCGTTTATTTTTGCCTCGGTTGTCCTTTAACTATGAAGTGGTATACTAACGGATTGGCTATATGTATAGGTAGAAGGTAGAACAGTAAACCCTCTGGAGGACTCATCTTGTCTGGCAGTGAAAGGTTTAAACTGACTTCATGTCTTGCTTGTAGGTTGAACCTTGAAGGTCCACTGTATTCCATTGTTCTGAGGCCTGTCTGCAGATTACTCACAGATGTAAAGAGAACCAAAGTCATCTAAACTAGCCAGATCACGGCATAATTACCCCGCTGCATTCCTGGAACCCGCTTTTGTCCGGTGCTAATAGGAAGCGTTACGGTACCTCTGAGCTTAAACCGCTGGTCTTTTTTTTTGTACTTGCTTTGAAAAAGTGGCCATACTTCGGTACAAATCCATCATTTAAGTGATAAAAGGCAGAATTAGTCTAATCAAACCTAATCTGCCTCTCGGCAGGCCTGCATTCTGTCAACGGCACTCCGGTAAGAAAAAACAAAGAATAACAAAAACTAGTAGGGGGAACACAACAAGCAGGAGAGGTGAACACAGCCTGTCCTTATTTTAACTTAGCACAACCAGACTTCTGGGAAAGGTTTAGCATTGGTGATGCACAGAGAAGTCTACAATGCATTTAAGAGACATTTCTCCGAAAGGGGATGGGGATAAATTTCCGTGGTATGTGACAGATTATGTGTTTAAATGTAGGGCTATGCCTTCCATTGCAACCATATAAGGAAAAGCCTTGATTGCGAAGAATCCTTGTCGAAGGGGCCTACTTATGGAGGAAGATCATAATCTTTTGCTAAACACAACTGAATGTTTTGTTCTATATGGAAAACAATGAGATGACTACTTACTCACTACACAATATTAGATTAACTCTTGTGAAAGTCTATATGTGTCAATTTCTCATTTTTCCATACTTACCGAATTTCATTTAGACATCATGAATAGAAAATTAGGAGCAAAAAAAAGCGTCTCATATTTTTATTTTTTAGATACATAGCTTTTTTTTATAACATTGCATCATTCTGTCACAGTTGCAATTTTAAAACCACACTCTGTCTTTTAAGCTATAAAAAAAGCAGTAATAATGACCCTTTGCACTTTCCTGCAGTAAAACCTTCTTGTCAAACTGTCTCTCACTGTTTCTTGGCTATTTAAAGAGAGTCTGAAGCGAGAATAAATCTCGCTTCAGACCTCATAAATAGCAGGGGCACGTGTGCCCCTGCTAAAACGCCGCTATAGCGCGGCTTAACGGGGGTCCCTTCACCCCCAAATCCCCCTCGATACACCCGGGGAGCGCTTCCTGGTTGGGGCAGGGCTAACCGCCGCAGCCCTGCCCCATGCGCGTCTGTCAGTGCGTATCTCCGCCTCTCCCCCGCCCCTCTCAGTCTTCCTTCACTGAGAGGGGCGGGGGAGAGGCGGCGATGCGCCGCTGACAGACGCGACTGGAGGCAGGGCTGCAGCCGTTAGCCCTGCCTCCAGGAAGGGAAATTCTGCGACCTTTTTACGACACACTTTTGCGGGGGGTGGGTTGGGGGTGAAGGGACCCCCGTTTAGCCGCGGGATAGCGGCGTTTTAGCAGGGGCACACGTGCCCCTGCTATTTATGAGCTCTGAAGCGAGATTTATTCTCGCTTCAGAGTCTCTTTAAGTATCTCAGAAAACAGGACTGTATTCCACCCAAGTTGGGCCAAATAGGTCAGAGAAGCTCTTTTGCATGGATAATAACTGACGTTTTTGAAATCTTCCTGTATTGGAAAACAATATGAGACTCTTTTCTTTGCAACTAATGTTATATTTCTTAGCTGTACTACACATAGAATTCATTATCTCATAAGTTTATTTTGGCTTCAGTTTTGCTTTAAAAATTACATGGACAAGTATTTACACCTGTCTGTTTTTCCAAAGGGTATAAGGTCACCAGGTAAGAAGGGGCTATGACACTGACTTGTGACATAATGATTTATTAACTCCTCAGTAGACAGGAGAGCGTTGGGCCTCTGCGTTTCCACAGAGAAAGAGAGGGTGTTAGATGCAGAAAAAGACCCAAACGAAACACTGAAATGGTAACATGACTGCAAATCCAACAATAATATAAAAGGGACTTAGTGAAACTGAAATAGTGGTCAAGAACGGACAGGCTGATTATTGCTAAGCCTGGAGTCCAACCTTAAAAATACCTAGGGCCTTATTCAAATAACTTTTTCTCCTGGGTTTTCTCCTAGGAGATCATTTTTCATATTTTCTTTAAAAAAAATAAATCAGCATTTTACAATTGAAGAAGTACTAAAAACTAGGTGGAAAAGTACTACAGTAGAGTCCTCATTTTTCAGAACTCAACTAATCAGCAGTCTCAACCAACCAGCACAAATTACTAGCAGTACTCAGAGTGGTGAATGCCAACTACTCAGGCTGTTTGTGGGCTTTGCTAGGCTTAGAGAATGGGTTTCACGGCTCCTGCAAGGTTAATATACTTTCAATTACTGTAAATTACCATTTAATACAGAGTCCATGTTATGTATATAGAGTGGGGTAATAGTACTGTATTAGCTAGGCCTATTTTTAACATTCAGTCTCAAGCAACCAAAAAGAACACTTATGCGGCATCAGTCGATCCCCGATGGTGCTAGATAACTTTATTGCTACTTATCACACCAAAATTATCTATATCTTGTTTTTGCAGCACAAAATAGGCTTTCTTTGGGTGGTACTATTTGCTAAGAATTATTTTATTTCCTATGCATGTTAAAGGGAATAATAAAAGAGGGGTTAATAACTCATTTATATTTTAATTTATATAAATGTATTTTACATGTCTTTTTACTTTTAGTCCACTAGATGTTCCCACATTGTATCCTGTGTACTGTAAACAGTACACAGGAAGTAATGTGTATGTATGTTTTGTACATTCATTGTGTGAATGACCACAGGCATCTAGATTATGCCAGTGATCATTTACTACAGGCACTTTGATTGGCTTTGGGAACACATGTTCCCATTCACTGATCACGGACTGGCAGGATGGCCATGGGGGCACGTCCGGCGAGCACAAACAGAGATGCATATCTATGACCCTGAAAAGCAAGGTAAGTTTTCAAGAAAGTACATATGCGTTTCAAGGATCCGGAACTGGTTAAAAGGTATTTTATTGCCAAGATGTGAAAATATAACCTAGGAAAGATCTCAGGAGAAAAGGTTAAAGGGAACCAGAGACGAAGCCTGGGTAAAAAATGAAAAAGCTTGTATACATACCTGGGGCTTCCTCCAGCCCCATAAGCCTGGATCGCTCCCACGCCGCCGCCCTTCACTGCCTCTGTCGCCACTATCGGGTCCCGTCACTTTCGGCGGATGCGGCCAATTGTACGCAAGAGCAGGGACTCCCTCCATATCCTTACGCATGCGCCTGTGTATTATAGCGGCGCATGCGTAAGGATATGGAGGGTCTCTGCTCTTGCATACAATTGGCCGTGTCCGCCGGCAGTGACGCACTGCACTTGTGTCGACTGGCTTGACTGGTCGAAAGTTTGGGACCCGGTACCAGCGGATAGAGGCAGCGGAGGACGGCGACGTGGGAGCGTTCCAGGCTTATGGGGCTGGAGGAAGCCCCAGGTATGTATAAAAGCTTTTTTCAAATGTCTCTGGTTCTCTTTAATTGCATATGGGCCCTAGGATCCAGTGAGCTCATTCAGTTTGAAAACCAACTGGGCTGTCCTGAGACTACAATCAACATCTGAGGTCATCCTTCAGGCATTCCAGCAACAGTTCGTGTCATCAACATGGATGCTCAGCTTATGCAAAGGGTAGTGGGCAGAAGACAATGTTGGCAAACCAACAAAGGCCTATATGCAATTAACTTTTTCTCCTTAATTTGCTACTAAGTGATATTTTCAAACTTGTCAATAAAATGCATTTTAAACCATCAGCAAGCAAGAAAATACTCAAAATAATTCTGATAGTCCTTTTCACCACCTTTTAGGTGCTTTTGCAATTGTAAAATGCTTAAAGGCTATGTCCAGGCAAATTAAAAAACAAAAATCCACTTACCTGGGGCTTTCTCCAGCCCCTGGCAGCCGTCCTGTGCCCTCGCCGCAGCTCCGGTGGCTCCTGGTCTCCTCAGCTGCAGATGCCGACCTTGTCAAGTTGGCTTCCGGGTTGGCTTCTTCTGCGCTCCACCGCGCAGGTCACGTGGTTGCACTGACGTCATCAGGACGGTACTGCACAGATGCAGAAACTACTGCACCTGCGCAGTATAGTCCTGATGATGTCAGCTCATGTGGTTTGGCAGGGGTTTGTAGGTTCATCAAGGTCGAAGTCTATGGTTCCCAGATATTTGTGCCTAAAGGCTCCTATGAGGTAACTCTGGCCCTGTCATCCACTATAATATCATCGTATTTGTTAATAAATGGTTAGCACTATTCCCTGGCAGTTCCAGAGTCCTGATTTCCTGATTTTGATACTCACACTGTCAGCAAAGAGATGGCATGTTGCCACTGTTGAGATACCCCTCTTGTTCAGAGTGTGTACAGCGTGAGCCCACAAATGCCACATTGTTTATATTTATAACATGTTGTCACTGTGTTTGTGCGGAATCCTCTGGGTTCCTCAGTTTCCTCCCACCTCACAAAAAATTCAGATAAATTAACCATCTTCTTTCCACGACTGGACATCAGATTCATAGCAGAAGACGGGATAGGAGGCACCCAAGTGAGAGGTTAACCTTCCTGGCGGTAAGCTCGCGCTGAGCTCGGGCTATGCTGCTGGAAGGCACCGCTCAGGTCCCGCTGGGCCGATTTGCATAATTTTTTTTTTGCTACACACAGCTAGCACTTTGCTAGCTGCGTGTGCAATCTGATCGCCGCCGCTACCCGCCGATCTGCCGCTATCCGTCGCGCCACAGCCGCCCCCCCCCCCGGACCCTGTGCGCTGCCTGGCCAATCAGTGCCAGGCAGCGCTGTGGGGTGGATCGGAGTCCCCTTTGACGTCACGACGTCATGGGGACGGGGGAAGACCTCCAGGAGATTCCGTTCTTTGAACAGGATCTCCTAATCTCCGATCGCCAGTGGCGATCGGAGGGGCTGGGGGGATGCCGCTCAGCAGCGGCTATCATGTAGCGAGACCTTGTCTTGCTACATAAAAAAAAAATGGCTTTGCTGCCCCCTGGCGGATTTTGATAAACCGCCAGGAGGGTTAAGGAGTATAGGCAAGGCCTCTTAGCTCCCTATGATGTCCACCAAAAAGGATTCCTGATGCACCAATGACAATGCACTTCCCTGGTCTCAGGTAAAGGTGCTATTGTATACAAAACGTGTGTATGAGGGCCTCCATGATAGACACCTGTGAAATGTATTGTCATTGATGCATCAATAAAGTTATCGTCTTAGTATTTGGTATATATCATTAGGAAGTAAATGGTCTATTGCCTACACTTCTTGACTCTTCCTATCTCCTCTACTACTCTACTCTACTATACTCCAGTTACTGGATATAGTTTTTGCATGCTAGACATGGTCTAAAACCTTCCCTAGGAGAATGACCCAGGAAGAGGTCATGATCAATAGACCTAAGTCGAGACAGGCTAGTTTTCTTGACAGCTTTGTCATTTGGTCACCTATTAAAGTGATTGCTTTCCATAAGCAGAATTCACACCAAAACCAAACTGGTATTTCAAATACTACACTTAATGGTTCATGTAGCAGCAGTATAGTATTGTACTGAGTTAGCTCTGTGCCAGGCAGAGTCTCAGTTATGGGAAGATATGTTTCCCAAAAAATCTATGTATCCCCTTTTGATGTTGCATGTATATAGCTGTGTGCACCAACATCTAGTCAGTATACAGGATTCCAGTCTGATGCAGACATAATAGCTGAAAGCAGAATGATCCAGTTCAAACTCCTAAGACTATCATTCAAAGCTTTATATAGGCTATCCCCTCCATACATTTCCTTATTAAACTCCAGATATCATCTCTCTCTGAACCTTTGTTAGTGCCAAGAGACCCTCTTGTTGTCCAGCTTGGTCACCTCCTCTTATTCTTGCATCCAGGACTTTTGAAGAGTGTCACCTCTCCTTTGGAACTGTCTAGCACAGCTTGTCCGTCTTCCTTCAAACCTAGAAACTTTCAAATGTACCCTCAAGACACACCTGTTGAAGCAAGCTTATAATTTGCTATAGCTATGATTTAACCTTCCTGGCGGTAACCCCAAACGTAGTTCGGGGTAAGCCGCGCAGGAGGATTTCTCAGGCCCTGCTGGGCCAATTTGCATAATTTTTTTTTTTGCTACACGCAGCTAGCAGTAGAGGTTGATTCACTGACTCGCTCAAGCAGCCCAGCTTAGTGTGGCAGCGCAAGTAACATTTTCAAAGTATTTCTCGCTACTGCTGTAGCTTGCACTACTGACTTACTCGTGCTCCCCCAAAACAAACAACTGCTCTAATAGTCCCACTCTGAACCCTGTCAGGTCCAGTGAGTTTGTAGAACGAGATCCCTGCACTTTGATTGGCGCAATAGGTTGCCCTTTCACTTCCTACAAAGTGATCTCGTCCTACAAAGTGAATAGAGATGGCTCGAACCTCCAATTTTAGGTTCGCAACCTCGAACGTGAACTTCTGCAAAAGTTTGCGAACTGGCGAACTTCGTGAACCGCAATAGACTTCAATGGGCAGGCGAACTTTCAAAACTACAAACACTAATTCTGGCCACAAAAGTGATGGAAAAGATGTTTCAAGGGGTCTAACACCTAGAGTGGGGCATGGAGGAGTGGGATACATGCCAAAAGTCCCAGGGAAAATTACGGATTTGACGCACAGCAGGGTTTTAAGGGCAGAAATAACATTGCATTAAAACATCTTGCGTGTGTATACATCAATCAATCAGGTAGTGTAATTAGTGTACTGCTTCACACTAACAGGCGAAACTCAATGTGTAACGCACCACAAACAGCTGTTTGTGTAGTGATGGCTGTGCTGCACGATGGCGAGAGTGCAGGCGATGCCGGTTTTCAAGCCCATATGGTCGGGTTGAGGTAGCTCAACGACAGAACAACAGTGACTGTCCAGCTGATCGACTTTGGTCTGTCCATAATGAAGCAACGGCCTTATTATCTTGGGTCAGGTGTGACCCCCAACACACTCATATAGCCGGTCACTGCTTCATTGTGATACGCAAGCCCCTTAACCGCGGCAAGGTAACGATCACAAAGGGCAATTGACACATGTACATGCCTTTTGTTTTGTTGTTGCAGCCGCAGTGCAGCCAGAAAAATTAAGCAGGCATGTACATGCACCAGAAAAAAATATTATTGATTTTGTTAGCGGCCAAAATTCAGGAATCCACCTGCTTAGTTGGTGGTGGCGGAGAAGGCAGTCAAGCAGCCTGCAGGCAGCGATGCTGTGTGGGGACCGACTTAGTCTTGGGGCAGGCAGTCACACGGCATGCAGGCAGAGATGCCGTGTGTGGGGACTGACTTAGTCTTCGGGCAGGCCTGACCATGCTTTGCAGACCAGGCATCCGTGGTCAGATGGACCATTGACCCAACGCTGTGTGCCAGAGATGACACCATTTGCCTTTCAACATCACGGTACAGTTTGGGTATCGCCTTTTTTGAGAAATAATTGCGGCCTGGTATCTTCCACTGCGGTGTGTGGCTTTGCTTTTTGTGTGCTGCTTTTCCTCAGGTGGTCATCCCATTGCAGTGTGTGCTTTTTCATCATGTGCCTTCGTAAGGCAGTTGTCCCTACGCGGATCTTGGTCTTTCCACGGCTCAATTTTTGGTGGCAGAGAGTACCAATGGCATCGCTCTCATCTGAGGCAGACACACAAAAAAATGTCCAAACCACTGAGCCCTGGGATGATGGCACTTTGGTGATGGCTGCCGACTGAGTGTTAAGTGGGGTGCCAGAATCAGAGCAGGAGGAGGAAGATATGTCACGCTTCCGTGCGGAAGCTGAGGAAGATGAGGTGTTCTGTGTTAAATAGTCAACTACGTCCTGACAATATTAGGGGTTGATGACACGTGCCTTCTTCTGAACACTGTACTTTAGTCGAAGGTGGCACGAAATCACGACAGCACGACCTCGAACAGTGCTGCCAAGTGGCCTGCCTCTGCCTGTTGTTTTGTCCATATTGGGGGGGATGAAGTGCACTGCCTTGACTAATACAATGTGCAGTCACACAGATGCAGTGAAAGGTATACACTGACTGCTGGTATAATACAATGTGCAGTCACACAGATGCAGTGAAAGGTATACACTGACTGCTGTATAATGATGAGACAAATACACTTGAAATCCTATAACGAGAATATGTTATGGTGGGCAAGTCTGCCATCCATTCACGTGAAAGGTATACACTGACTAGTATAATGCAATGTGCAGTCACACAGGTGCGGTGTAAAGTTATGCACTGACTGCTGGTATATAAAACAGTGTGCTGTCACACAGATGCCATGAAAGGTATGCAGTGACTGCTGGTGGGATAATGCAATGTGCAGTCACACAGGTGAAGTGAAAATGTATGCAGTGAGTGGTATATAAAACAGCATGCGGTCAAACAGATGCAGTGAAAGGTATGCAGTGACTGCTGGTAGAACAATGTGCAGTCACACAGGTGCAGTGAAAATGGATGCACGGACTGCTGGTATATAAAACAGCGCTCGTTCACACAGATGCAGTGAAAGGTATGCAGTGGCTGCTGGTAGAACAATGTTCAGTCACACAAGTGCAGTGAAAGGTATGCAGTGACTGCTGATAGAACAATGTGCAGTCACACAGGTGTAGTGAAAATGGATGCACTGACTGCTGGTATATAAAACAGCGTGCGGTCACACAGATGCAGTGAAAGGTATGTAGTGACTGCTGGTATAACAATGTGCAGTCACACAGGTGCAGTGAAAATGGATGCACTGACTGCTGGTATATAAACAGAGTGCGGTCATACAGATGCAGCGAAAGGTATGCAGTGACTGGTATACAATGTGCAGCAGTCACACAGGTGCAGTGAAAAGGTATGCAGTGACTGGTATTATAATACAATGTGCAGCAGTCACACAGGTGCATTTAGCAAGGGACAGCTGCGACAGACAGGGCTGTATATTCAGTGTCAGTGGGCCACAAAAAAAACACATTACAAGAACATTAGCTCTTAGCAATAAATATCAGCAAGGAGCAAGCTAACAGACCTAACTATCAGTTTCCCTATCTCTCCCTTCTCTCACTAATACAGCAGTACACAGAGTGAGAAAATGGCAGACGCTGCTGCCTTTTATAAGGGGGGGGGGGGGAGGGGAGGCTCCAGGAGGGAGTGCAGCCTGATTGGCTGCCATGTGTCTGCTGACTGTGATGTAGAGGGTCAAAGTTTAGCCCAATGATGTAGTATAGGGGGCGGGTCGCACTCGCATAAAGTTCGCGTTCGGCTGTGCACTTCAGTTGTTCGCGCGAACAAGTTCGCGTTCGGACCGTTCGGGCCATCTCTAAAAGTGAATCAACAAGTCAGCTAGCTAATTGTACAAGCTGTTAGCCGGTATTTCTCCTGTCTGGCTTTCGTGGAAATTGCTGATGTTGCTGAAACCCAAGAGAAGCTGAAGACACTTCCGCTGCCCTGCGGATCAACTGTATACACATCACCGTAGCATCTCGGACCTGAGCCCTACTGTCCCAGTTTGAAACATTTTGTATGGCTCTCCCAGAATTACATTTAAAAGTATGTGGGGTTTATGGCTCTCTCAGCAAAAAAAAGGTTCCTGACCCCTGCTTTAATGCATCAGTAGTGTCTGAATCATACACCTGAAACAAGCATGCAGCAAATGCTGTCAAGCTTAAAGGGATCCTTAAGTGACCAAAAGGAGTTGAAGGACTACAGGGGGTTGGACGAAGCTCCAGGTAAGTTAAACTGAATGGCATTGGGTCATTTAGCCAAACATCTGATCTGCATGCTTCTTCAGTGACTTTGACTAAAAGTAATGAAGGCAGAGGATCAGCAGGACAGCCAGGCAATTTGCAATGTTTAAAAGGAAATAAATATGGCAGCCTCCATATCTCTCTCATTTCAGTTGTCCTTTAATTGTGATTTCATCACTTGTATCCTAAGCCTAATGAAGCAGGCAGAGATAACAATCAGCATAGTAATAGTCCATGGGGGAACTCAAACTCAGAACCCAGTGCTGCAGGGCAAGTGTACATTCTAGACACACTATTAGGAACAGAGAAGAAAGTACACTATAATGAATGGGAGGCAAACGAGAAGTAAGAGAAAGGCACATTGAGCGTGCTCACAGTGTCCTCATTGTCATCTTATGACTGCAGGAACTGATGTCACTTTGGACAATTGTTATGAATAGGGGGAGAGGTTACAGAAAGTCATGATCTCTGCAGTTCCTGTAAGAAGCTCAGTTTATGATGATAATCTTCAGGGCAATACAAGCCTGTACATGCTCGACATACTGAGTTCCCATCTACAGCCCAACTAACTGTAGTGCACAGACAATACAGTATAATATCAATGTAGTAAATTCTAATATAATACACCTGACTGGCTATCAGTCCCCAGGCCCCGACCATTAATATACAATGTATAACATATATATAATGTATATGTACAGTATATCCTGATATACAGTACTAAACTTCTTATATAGTTAACTACTTGGTCAGGTCCCATGAAGTTTACTATAAATGGATTTTACTCTATTTAGAGGCCCATCTGCAAAACAAATTGTGTCAGTGCTCTTACACACTATGTGCACATATGTAAGACTATGAATAACCTTTTACCTGCCTTTTTTCTGTACGCTGGGGAGAAGCACACTTTTCAGCCTCCCCCAGCTGAGTACGTATTGCGGCGCCAACGCATCAGCTGGGCGCCAGGTGCTGCCGCAAATAGTAAAATTGTAAATGTAATCATTCATAATTTACTATGTACTATGCTAAACCTAACCTTACCCCTCCATTCTGGGTGTCTAACCCACCTACCTCATATGTCCCTCTTCCCTATGCCTTAGATTGTAAGCCTATTTGGCAGATTCAACCAAGAAACAGATCGCTCTCTGATCAAATCTTATCAGAGAGAGATCTGCTGATTGCCCATACACTGCAGGCCAATTCCAGATCAATTTTAGCATGAAATCTTCCCCCCAAGGTAAATGTGGCTTCTGGCATATAGCATATGTGGTACGTGTGCGACATCACAAACGCGCCCCAAGTGCTATATGCCGGCAACAATGCAGAAACAGAAGATCTCTGGGCACTGCAGTTGGCGACAGCAGATCGGTAAAGTATTTTACTGCAGGGCACATTTGCATTCGGGAGGACAGTGGTGAGAGGTTCTGTCGTGCCCATCTTTGCGATTATTGCACTGCGTTACTGCCCCGCACCCAATTGACCATGTCGGCTTGAGATTTCCCAGCATTTCCAGTAGATACATTCCACCAAATTCGATGGAAAATCAGTCGAATCGTTGATCGGGCTTGCATGTGGCAGCACCCATTTTCCTCGGATTTGATAATAATAATTGCATTGGATGGTTGATCAGCCGCCAAGTTGCCTGATCTATGGCCACCTTAGCATTGTTGTAATGCCACCTCTATGTATCGTAGCACTGTGTAATATGTTACAACTTTTAAAGTTTATTAATAATAATATTAACACTAACCTACCTCTCCTCTTCAAACTTTCCTATCTTCAAGCCTAACACTAACCTTTCCCGCTCCATTTCTAACACAAACCTCTTTCACATGCCAGCCAGAATGCAGCTAACGCCTTCCTTTAGAGACTCTGAAGCGAACAAAAATTGATATTTTTACTTGCTTCAGAAGTCTCATTATGATGTAAACTGCCGCATCCCCGCCGAAAAACAAGCACTTAGATGCCCTAAATCCCGGGGCAAACATCCACAACTATCTTGGTTGTGGATTGTGCTGCCCTGAGAGGCAGAGCTTTCAGCTGCAGCTCTGCCTCTCCTGACGTCAATCGCCGTGCGGATCTCCGCCTCTCCCCACCCCTCTCTGTGAAGGAAGAGTGAGAGGGGCGGGGAGAGGCGGCGATCCGCGGCGATTGACATCAGTAGAGGCAGAGCTGCAGATCGGATTGCCCCCCGGATATTTGAGGGGTCTAAAGCGCTCGTTTTGCATCAGGGATGCGGTGGTTTACATCTAATGAGAGTACTGAAGGGAACTAGGAGGTAAAAATAGCAATTTTTGTTCGCTTCAGTCTCTCTTTAAGTCATGAGCATTTTAACACTGAGCGGAGGCAGCGCACAGAAGCGGAGGGAGACAGAGCGAGCGGTGAAGAGAGACATCAGCGCTGGAATCCACGGAGTTGGTGAGTGAACCGCGGCTGCCTGCACATTTTCCTGGGTGCAGCGCCAGCTTCACCTGACTTTCTGTACTGGATGCACCTACACCTGACTTCCTCTGCTGTGGGCTACTACATCTGACTTCCTATACTGGGTGCACCTACACCTGACTTCCTCTGCTGTGGGCTACTACATCTGACTTCCTATACTGGGTGCACCTATACCTGATTTCCACTGCTGGGGGCTCCTACACCCGACTTTATGTACTGGATGCACCAACACCTGACTTCCTCTGTTGGGGGCTACTACACCTGAATTTCTATACTGAGTGCACCTACACATGAGTTCCTCTGCTAGGGGCTTCTACACCTGACTTCCTCTGCTAGGGGCTCCTGATCCTGCACCTGACTGTCATGGAGATCTGAGCGTTTGGCATGATGTGTCACGACTTCAGAAAGGTTGAGAACCACTAGCCAACTGAAATAAAAATTCTATCAAATCCAATAAAGTCCAGGAGCTCAAGACTCAGTCCCCGTAACCAAGAGGACTGCGCTTTTCTGTATCTATGTACATAATAAAATAGGAGAGCTATACATTACTGTAGGTGGTGCCTATTCTTTCTGCTGTCATAAAAATGCATGCGTTAAAACGCAGATAAAACGCACATACAGTATCAAGTGGGAAAACACTAGCAGAGAATTGTCTGCATTTACCTCAGATATAAGCGTTTACCCCAGATACACCAGCACCTGTGCTCACAGAATGTTCCCTCACAGAATGTCTCTGCTGAGTAAAGACACATTTTTTTTCTACTTCACATTTCTTTGAGGAAAACTGATTTGATGTGTTGATTAACGAGTCTGAATGGGTGGTCACGATCAGGTTGTCTTCCCTTTCCTGTGGAGGATAAAGCAGGAAGCAGAGGTGATGTAATCATATTATTGTGACCAGCTATTCAGAGACAATCAGTCAGACGATCCGGTCAGCCTCATGTTTCTCCGTGAATTCTCTTGAAAGAGAAATTACGGTATGTAACTTGATTGTCTTTATTAATGGCAAAAACAGGAACAACGATGCAATGTGAGCTTCTCTTGTCTGCTTTCTACTGGTAATCAACATGTCTGGTTATCTGGTAATCAACATCATCCCTAGTAGAAATGGTCCCTTAAAGGTAACCTGAAGTTCGATGAATACAGAGGCTGCAATCGCCATGCCCTTATAAACAATGCCAGTTGCCTGGCTGTCATGCTGAGCTTTAATTGTTGCAGCCATTGTAGTCAAACCTGAGTCAAAGGATCTGATCTGCATGCCCATTCATACTCCCTTTGTACCTGACGTACGAGCATCATCGTACGTCAGGTACAAAGGGGGAATGAGGCACCCATAAGTAGATAAAAGTGAGTAAAAAACAGCTAAGAATAGAAAAACATAGGTGGCTTACCTCAATAACGATAAGATTATATAAATATGAATTTTGATAAGCACAGGCAACGCATTTCATGGGGCTACGCCCACTTCCTCAGGCCAAGAAAATGCCAGAATTGTATCAGAGCCAAGTATGGACCGCCTCCATACTTGGCTCTGATAAAACTCTGGCACTTCTGTGTGGCACCTCTTACCCCCTTTGTGCTTTTCACCCTCCTTTGGGAGGGGTGTACGTTGATACCTAGTGGCTTTGTCATCAACACAACCTTTGTTGTTTTTACCAAGCGTATGACCACATCCAGCTCCAGCCGGACACCTAAGTTTAGATGTATTTATAGCCCTCAACCTGCTTTCAGAGGTTGGTTGTCCCTTGAGCAACCTTCCTTTGTGAGTACCCTAATCCTTTTTGTTTTCCCTCACTCTTCTTGTGACATACTGCCCCAATTGGGCCCCCGTTGTCTCTGTTCTTTTTTAGGTTGTTTGGTCTCGCTACCTTGCAATTCTGGGCAGGTGACTTAAAGTAGCAGTTTTTATTCCGCTGGCAGGTTTTTTACCTCTAGGATTCATTTCTAATACCATCTAGTTGCAGTAAGTACAAGAATGCCCAGGGTACCATACAAGTGCCTGACAAAAAGACATGGTTCCCATGTCCTAATGACTGCTTCTTTTCAGAGTTGCTGTCTTGGCTTCATGTACCTTAAAGCAGTGGTCCCCAACCTTTTTTGACCCAAGGACCGCTTCAGCATCAGGCAATGATCAGGCGGATGCGGGGGTGTTATTGTGCGGTGGAGAGGGGGTGCGCGGGCTTGTTCTACAGGCAGGGTCATTACATAAAGGCGTTCTGGGAACACCAGCCCTACCTAACCACTATCTTCATCGCCCTCAGCACTTTGAAAAAGATGCTTCTGCACTGCACTGGGGCTGCTGCATAACTCACCAGCTCAAGGTACATTTGGTGTGACAGGTGGTGTAAAGAGGGGTACTGCCTGCGATTCCTTATCTACTGGCACAGTAAATTCCTACCCTCATCTGCCTCCCCTCACTTTTACCCTTCCCTCCACCTCACAGCTCCTTTACCCTCCGCCCCACACTCAATTCACCCATTCCTCCTCTCTACACCCACTTCATACTTCCCTCCTCCCCACACTCACTGTTACCCTGCCATTCTTCTTTCCACACTAGCTTCCAGCATCAGCTTCTCACCTCCATGCAGACTGAACTCTGTGGCTGGTAGTGATGGGTCGTTCACGAACGAGCCGGCTCTTTGCTGCGAACGACAAGAGCCGGTTCTCGGTTTTGAAAGAGCCGATGCTTCAGCCGCCCCACACAGCTTTGCTTTGCTCTGTGATAAAGGGCGTTGAGGCATGCTGGGAGATGTAGTCCTCCTCTTGCAGCTTGTAGGAGTGTATGGGGTGGAGCAGAGCAGTAGCAGGAGGGATTGCCCCAATCTGAGAAGCAGTCTGGAGTTGTCATGGAGACGGGCACAGGGCTTTTACTCCGATTCTGAGTGGTGTCTAGTGATATTTAATGAAGAGCCGATTCAGAGCCGTCTCTTTAATGGGAGCCAATTCAGAAGAGCCGATTCAGAGCCGTAAGAGCCGGCTCTTTAATGGGAGCCGATTCAGAAGAGCCGATTCTCCGAGAAGAGCCAGAATTCCCATCACTAGTGGCTGGCAAGAGACCAGAGCATCCCAGTCATCCTCACTGCTGCCACCTGGTGTCCGTACAGACAGAAAGCATGCTGCATTACAAATAGCAGACACTAGGTGGCAGCAGTAACAATGGCTGCAGACGGCTCTTTATAGCTTCTGGCAAACTTTAGTGACATTTCTCTCTGCACTGTGATGAGTCATGACAGACTGCATGGCCCAGCTCAGAACAGCCTGCGCCCAGCAGTGGGCCGTGGCCTGGGGGTTGGGGACCCCTGCAAAAGCACTTTTCTAGTAGAATGGGGAGAGTTTAAAGTTCTGTAAAGTATACATTGCTGTCACTGTTCCAGTCAGGAAGCTGTTCTCGCTTCCTCACCTTATGCCTTGGCATTAACCTTCCAGGCGTTAACCCTGAGTCAGGCTCCGGGCCAGAAATCAGCAGCTTAGAGCAGTAACCCCGAGCTAGACTCGTGGTGACTGCCGCAGGGTCTATACAGAGAAATGGAGTGCATTAGGCATTTTAACTCACCTGACCTCCCTGGGGATCCAGATGCCGGCAGCCATTCTTCTTCCTGCCCTCTGACGCTCTGCATCCCCCTGGTGAGATCGCCGTCTGTCATCATCATGACAGCCAGCAATCTCACTATAGGGTTATAGCACCACCTGGAGTACGGAGGGAGAACTGCAGCGCTGGATCCCAAGGAGGTGAGTAAGTCCAGAAGCTGACGCAGATCTCTGTGCAGTATGATTGTTTCCGCATTTTAGGATCTGAAAGGGTGCTAAAAAAAATGTACAGCTTTTAAACCCTAAAATCTGGAAATAATAAGACGGCCAGGGAGGTTAATTGTGATAACAGCACCTGAATCCTGAAGCTAAGCACCCACGCGAAGACTGAATCGCTAGAAACTGCAGATGAACAAAGTTTCCAATATCGATACACCAAAGAAGTTGAACGATGGGATGTGGACAACAGTGATAGACCACAAATAGATTGCCAACGATAGAATCATTAAATGAGAAAGGAGGGGGGGGGGGGGGGTTCATAGACTTAAAGAGACACTGAAGCGAAAAAAAAATTATGATATTATGATTTGTATGTGTAGTACAGCTAAGAAATAAAACATTAAGGCCTGGTGCACACCAAAAACCGCTAGCAGATCCGCAAAATGCTAGCAGATTTTGAAACGCTTTTTCTTATTTTTCTGCAGCGTTTCAGCTAGCATTTTGCGGTTTTGTGTAGCGGTTTTGGTGTAGTAGATTTCATGTTTTGTTACAGTAAAGCTGTTACTGAACAGCTACTGTAACAAAAAACGCCTGGCAAACCGCTCTGAAGTGCCGTTTTTCAGAGCGGTTTGCGGTTTTCCTATACTTAACATTGAGGCAGAAACGCATCCGCAATCCAAAATCTGCAGCAGCCCGGGAGTATGCGTTTCTGCAAAACGCCTCCCGCTCTGGTGTGCACCAGCCCATTGAAATACATTACCCTAGCGGATCCGCACCCGCAAGCAGATCGCAAACCGCAGCGGAAACGCTCCGGTGTGCACTAGGCCTATGATCAGATACATCAGTCTAATTGTTTCCCGTACAGGAAGAGTTGAGAAACTCCAGTTGTTATCTCTATGCAAACAAGCCATTAAGCTCTCCGACTAAGTTAGTCGTGGAGAGGGCTGTTATCTGACTTTTATTATCTCAACTGTTCCTGCACTATTTACTTTTCCTCTGCCAGAGGAGATGTCATTACTTCACAGACTGCTCTGAAAGAATCATTTTGAATGCTGAGTGTTGTGTAATCTGCACATATATCTGCACAAACTGTGAAACTTGGAAACATATCATCCAGCCCAAGAACAACCAACACGGGAGCCCCACAGGGATGTGTCCTGTCAACTCCGTCAAAGTCATCAAATTCGCAGATGATACCACAATTGTTGGCCTTGTTAGGAACAACGATGAACGGGCCTACCTCCAGGAGGTGGAAAGAATCGGCCACTGGTGCAAGGAAAACAAGCTAGTGCTCAATAATACCAAAACTGTGGAAATGGTTATCGACTTCAGAAGGCGGAGCACCACCACCCCCCGCCCGATCCATATAAATGGGTCCGAAGTCAGTAGAGTCTCCAGTGTCCGTCTCCTGGGCACGACCATCACGGACGATCTGAACTGGAAAGCCAACACCATCTCAACCCAAAAGAAGGCCCAGCAGAGACTCTTCTTCCTGCGGCAACTAAAAAAGTTTGGCATGGCCCACGAACTCCTAAAGTCCTTCTACTCTGCCACGATCGAGTCTGTCCTCTGCTCCTCCATCCTCGTCTGGTACACTGGGGCCACAACCAGCGACAGATACAAAATCCAGAGGGTCATCAGAACTGCAGAGAAAATAATCGGGAAGCCCCTTCCCCCACTGGATCTAATTCATGAGGCCAGGATGTGTTCCAGAGCAACAAGGATTGCAAACGACTCGACGCACCCAGGCCATCGCTTCTTCCAATGGCTCCCGTTGGGGCGCAGATTCCGGGCCATCCCCACCAAGACATCAAGACACAGGGACACTTTTTTCCCCACGGCAGTTAGACTCTTGAACTCTGTACGAGCCCTTCGGGGTCCCCCGCCACCCAGGGAGGCATCTACGTAGTCTGACACCAGTGTTAATACTAATGTTCTACTTCTCTCTGTGCTGCTCCTCTTGAAATGTCTCTGTATCTGCTGATGAGTTGCTTACTGTCATGTTGTTTTTTATGATTACTTTGATTTTTTGCTGTATCTACTGCTTTCTTCTACTGTCAGTGTGTCTATGTAAACAAGTCTAAGGTGTTCTGTGCTGCTAAAACCAATTCCGGGCATGACCCAAATCATGCTTGGCGAAATAAATGGATTCTGATTCTGATTCTGATATTATAGAATAGTGCAATGTTAGAAAAAACACTATATACCTGAAAATAAAAGTATGAGAATATTTTCTTTGCTGCTAATCTTCTAGTAATTATTCATAGTACACAACCAATTCATTATATCATATTTTTTTTTTCGCTTCAGTGTCTCTTTAAAGGACAGTCAGTCAGAAACATCTGATCGGCATGCTTGTTCAGGATCTATGGCTAAAGCTTCATACACAGCACCCCAGACTGCCTCAACTTGGCCAAGCAACAGCCAACTCCATTGCGCATGCTGCACCCCCTCCCACCATGTGACGTCACGTGTATCGTCCCTCGTTTCCCCGCATAGCAACAGAGCACATCATCAGCTACACAGCTGAACTTCTCATCTGTGCAGGCCAGCCCAAGGTCCCCCGAGGGATCAGGTCCCGATCCCCGACAGGCGACATCAGTCAAAGGTGTGTACTCGCTTTAGGAGTATTAGAGGCAGAGGATCAGCAGGACAGCCAGGCAATCTGCATTGTTAACCACTTCGCATCCAGACCTTGTTTTCCCCTTATTGACCAGAGCAGTTTTGACGCTTTAGCGGTGTCCCTATTCAATCAGCAATAACTTTATGTTTCAATAATTTTTATTGAACAGTTTTTGAAAATTTTTAACAACATCAGACTTAATAAATAAGTCTTATATATCTTACATAACGTAATATATTACATATATAATCATATATATTAAACAGAATCTCTTGTTATGGGTGTACAAAGTTAGTATACATACAAGCCTGGTTAAGCTATGTTTCTACAGCTCTATTTTGTATGCAGTCCAGAACACCATAGTACAATATTTTCCTCAAATGGACTCAGCTCAACCTGGGAAATGGGGGAATAAAACCACCCTACAGAGATCCCAGGGAGCCGAGCCATTTTTCTATAAATAAAGTGTCTAGCTGTCAATCTTATCCACCCCACTAGATGGTTGACCAGCAACCATCCAGACAGGTTTCTAGGTTAGATTTTAGTATGAATTAGGCAGCAGGACAGGTGAACTAGGCTACAAAAGATAACAACCTTACAAAATCTAGAACATTGTTTTATACTAAACAGTATTCCGTATTATACTTTATTAATAAAGATAGTGAAAACTTAACAGAACATATTCTTCATTCTTCTTCTATTATTATTCTCCATAAACTCAGTATTACCAAAAAAGAACCTAAACCTGAGTCATTTGTTAGCATTGTATCAGAGTGAATTAGAACCAAAATAAGATTTCTATTTTTATTTTTCTCGTTATCTCCAAAAATATGAGAGGAAGAGAACAGAAGTCTTGCATCTATTTATCTCCATATCTGCATACCTTATGTTATTAATAATCAAAAATTTCCGTCTCTGGGTAGATTAAAGACCAATATTCTATCTTTCTCATAAAGGGTTCAAGGACCCCTGTATTCATTGCCCATTTCTTTTCTGCCGATAGATTAAAATTGACTCTCTTAATGATTTCCTCAGCACCAGGTACATATTTAGTTTTCCAATTTTCAGCTAGTAGGATTCTTATAGTTACAAAAATATGGTTGTATAGTATACGTTCTTTTGGTGGTAGATCTATAATATCTAGATGTAATAGGGCCATTTTTGGTGGGATGTGGGATAGGCTTACTGGTAGTTTTTTTAATATTAGCTCAATTTCTTTCCACATTTCTTGTAATTTGGGACATTCCCAGTAAATATGTTCCAAGGTGCCTTCATCTCCACATCCCCTCCAACATAAAGGTGAGACATTGGAGTCAAATTTGAAGATTTTACTCGGAGTCAGGTACCATCTCCATAGCATCTTAAGTAAATTCTCATGATGTGATATACAATGAGAAGCCTTTTTCAGAGATCTCATAGATTTCTCCCAATCTTCCCTTTCTATGTCTTCCCTGAAATATTGTTGCCATTTTGTGAGCTGCCATTGAGGTGAGCCTCCCTTATTTATCAGCAAGGTTCTGTAAAATATTGCAGTGCCTTTCAGATGCTGCTGGTCTGGGGATAAAAGTTTAGCTATGAGTGGGGGAAATAATATAGGAGTAGGGAAGTGATATTTAAAAAATTTCTGAATTTTTAGATATTTATATTCTTCTGGCCTTGGAATGTCATATTCTTCTACAATATCTTGAAATGCTTTCATCTTTGAGTCTTGGAGTAGTTTATCTACGGTCGTTATTCCTTTCTCTACCCAATTTTCTATGGAAATCTTTTTTATTACATTGTGGATATTACCCAATGGGATAGGTATTTGCTTGGTGGATATAGGATTCTTTGTGCATCTTTGAGTAAAATCCTTCCAAATCTTGACAGTATTAGCTGTAATGGGGTTGGGAATTTTTAATGTTGATTTCCACAGAAGTTTGGTTTCCAGTAAACTCTTATAAGGGACAATAGGATGTTGTAATTGTTCTAGTGTTACCCATTGTTTGTTACTTTCGATCCAAATCTCTCTAGATTGCTCTAAAATAGTTGCTCTATAGTATAGACCAATATCTGGTACTCCAAGGCCCAAGTCAGAAGCATGTAAGGTTAGTATGTCATACGAGAATCTGGGTGATTTGTTACATATTACAAATTTGTTGATCATTTTTTGTATAGGGGTAAAAAATTTCTGGGGTACTTTAACAGGAAGGTTTCTAAATAAATATAATAGTCTAGGGAGGATCATCATTTTTACTGCTGCAACTCTCCCTAGCCATGAAAATTCTAATTTTGCTAATAAATCTAATTGGGTTTTAAGCCCATATATCCAGGGTTCATAATTTGTTTTATAAATTTGGCCAATGGTGGGTGTGATGTAGATACCTAAATATTTAAATGCTTTTTCTGTCCATGAATATTGGGATATTTTTTTAAGAGAGTTTATTGAGTTGGTATCTAAATTACAGGGAAGGATCACAGTTTTATTTTTATTTAGTTTGTAATATGAGACCTCTGAAAAAAGGTTGAGCTCTGATTCTAAATTTGTTAATGATATTTTGGGATCCTGAAGATATAGCAATATGTCATCCGCATATAAACCTAACTTCATCTCTTGCTCTCCAATCTTGACTCCTTTTATTAATTTATTGTCTCTAATTTTTTGAGCAAGTGGCTCCAATGTTAAGATAAAAATTGATGGTGATAAGGGGCAGCCTTGTCTTGTACCGTTAGTGATGTTGAATGGATCAGAAAGAGAGCCTGAAGAGATCACTCTAGCTGAAGGCTTGGTATAGAGGGCCATTATGGCTTGGTGTAAGAAACCATCACAACCGAATTTATTTAGTACAGTGGATAAATATGTCCAGTTTACTCTATCAAAGGCCTTCTCTGCGTCCAAAGAGACTAACAGAGAAGGCCTTTTATTACATTCTAGCTCATGTAATATTGCCAAAACTTTTCTAGTAGCATCACTGGTCATTCTATTTTTAACGAATCCTACCTGATCTAAGTGAATTAGTTTCGGGATTAGGGGGTCTATTCTATTGGCTATTATTTTTGCATAAATTTTTAAATCGACATTTAATAAAGAGATGGGCCTGTAGCTACTGGGGTCAGTTAAATCTTTGTCTTCTTTTGGTATTAGTGAAATTACAGCTTCTAATGATTCTTTAGGGAAGGTACCTAATTTAGCTACTTCGTTATATAGATCTGTTAAGGGGGCTTTCAGCAGATTCATATGTTTCATATAATATTCACCTAGGAAACCATCTATACCTGGGGATTTATTTCTTTTGAGGGATTTGATTGCTCTTTCAACCTCATTCATTTGAAAGGGGATATTAATTTGGTTTTTTTCAAACTCATCTAGTGTGGGAAGATCCACACTATCTAAGTACTTTTTAATTTCTATTTGGGTGGGTTGATGTACTTCTGAATCTTGTTTCAGGTTGTATAGAGATTCATAATAAGTTGCCAAAGCATCTACAATTTCTTTTGGGTGATGCACTGTTAAATTTTTCTTTGGATGTTTTATTTTTTGAATTCTATGAGCTATTCTTCGTCCCTTAATCTTCCTTGCCATAATTTTACCGGCCTTATCCCTATCTGAGTACCAATTTTCTTTCATGATACATTGCCACTTATCATATTGGCAGTGTAGCATTTCACTAAGTTCCTTTCTCTTTTCTTCTACTTTAGGTATTAGGGTCACTTCCTTTTTATCGAATATGGCCTTCTCCATAATTTTGATTTCTTTTAAGATATTATTATATTTTTCCTTTCTTTTTCTTTTTTCTATGGAGCCTTGTTGTATAAATACTCCTCTTATAAATGCCTTATGGGCATTCCATATAGTAGCTTTCGATACGTCCTTACTATTGTTTAGCTCAAAGTATTCTTCTATTTTTTGTTTAATTTGTGGGGCTGATTGTTCTGAGTATAAAATATATTTATTCATTTTCCATGTATAAGTAGGGGGTGGGGAGCCTAACACTTGTAATTCAAATACTATAGGGGAATGATCTGACCACGTTCTTGTATTAATATTAATTTTTTTAATTAAAGGGAGTGTGAATTTGTCTGTAAACAAGTAGTCTATTCTATTATAAGATTTGAAAACCGGTGAATAATGAGTGTAGTCAGTCTCTCCTGGATGCAGACATCTCCAGACATCATATAACTCATGGTTCATAAGGGTAGGTCGTAAGGTAGAGGGAAATTTTTTCTTCTGATATGAGCAATCTATCAATGGGTCAACTACTAAATTAAAATCACCTGTAACTAATAAATTACCTTTGGACATTTTATCAATTTTTTTAAATTTCTTGTTCAAAAATCTAATTTGGCCACTATTTGGGACATATATGTTGACTATTGTATACAGTTGAGTATCTATTTTCCCAACCAAAACAATCATTCTACCATCTTTGCTACTGAATGATTCTTGCAATTCAAATCCTATTGAATCTTTTATTGCTATACATACCCCTGCCTTTTTCTTTGTTTTTAGTGTAGAGTGAAATATAGTAGAAAACTGATATAACTTGAACTTGGCAGACCCCTCTTTGTTAAGATGGGTCTCCTGCAAGCACATCACATCAGCTCCCTCGTCTTTACTTAGTTTTTGGGTCAGATATCTCTTTCTGTGCGAGTTCAGCCCTCTCACATTTAGAGATACAATTTTAATGGTTCTGGACATACATACAAAAAATAATGCACTTACATTTGGTGGTAATCAAGGTTCTAATTGACGTGTTCATGGTATCTTGTTTAGTTTTCTTGGAGAAAATACAATTATAAGCATGTACTAAAAAGGTGGGAGAAAAAGAAGTTAATGCATGCAATACTGAAAAATGAGCCTTTTTGCATATTTTTTTACGTCTCTGCGATAAGCAGTGAAAAGATTGTTGCGGGCTCAAAAATGGAAAAAATGACATATTCTTTGCTATAAAATATAAAATTTCAGTTAAATCAGTGAAATATGCATAAACAGGTATAAAGAATCTAAAAAGTCTAGATTTCGCAAAAATATTAGGAATAGTATCCTCATCAAAAACAGTCCAACCTAGAGGAAAAAACATAAAAATTACAACAACAAAAACAACATAATATAAAACAAACAAGAAAAACTGATGACCTATCCAGGTCATAACATCAGAAACTTAGCCCACAGCCGTGGGCTATATGTGTGAACAATTCTCCTCCTCCTCAAGATGGTATCCGGGAAGAATAAAAAGAAAGTATGGAGAAGAGTTCTCTGGGGGGGAAAGTTTGTGAAAAAAGAACACTGAGTATCCCATCATGTTTCAAGTGTCTTTTGCTTCAGCAACAGAGGATTTTCCAGCTTCCTCCTTATCGTCAGCTGCAGGAGTGGTGTCCATAGATTGGATATATGGTCTGTGCTTTGGAGCCGAGATCTGCATGTTCCAATTTGCAATCTTGTCCAGGCCTTCTTGAGGTGTATGAAATATATATCTGGTTCCTTGTCTTGTTACTCTCAGTTTTGTGGGGAAACCCCATGAGTATTCTATTTTGTTGGCTCTTAAAGTAGTGGTGACAGTAGAAAAAGCTCTTCTTGCTTTAAGAGTGTTTTGTGACAAGTCTGAGTATAGGATTAAATCTTGGTATGGTTTTGGCAGTCTCTGGCCTTTTCTAGTAGTGTCCAAGAAAGCTTCTTTAATATGGTAGTAATGTACCCGCATGATCACATCCCTTGGTACATTTGGGCCCAAGTGAGCAGGCTTAGGCAGCCTATGTACTCTGTCTACGATTCTATCAATGTCAGAAGATGTTGGCAAAGTTGTTTTTAACACGTCTCCCACATAGTCTCTAAGCTGACTTGTAGTTACATTTTCAGGAATTCCTCTCAACTTGATATTGTTTCTCCTATTTCTATCTTCTGCATCTGTCTGTTTTTCTTTTAGTTCCTTTACCTCCACAGCTAAAGCTTCATGAGACTCTACCAGCTCGTTGTATGCCACTGTAACCACCTTCAGTTTCTCTTCTAACCCAAAGACTCTTTTGTCTGTTTTAATGGCAATAGTTGTCATGGCTTCTGTCATTGCCTGCATATCACATTGCCAAGCTGATCTAAAAGTTTGCATTAGACCCTTCATCATTGCTAGTGTAAGTGGCTGATCAGTCTCAGGGATGTCAAGGAAGGGGTCTGTATAGCTGGTCTCTGGAGATGATGTTATTACAGCTTGGCCTACCTCTTTCCGTATGCTTTCCGTGTCTTTTTTCCGGAATTCCGTATTAAATTCCGGAATTCCTCCTTGCTTCAGCGGACTTCTGCTTCTGGAAGCTGGGGACTCTGGGGTGCTAAGGAAGGAGCTTCTAGGTGGCAAGGTGGTGTGAGTGGTGTGGGTGGGTGACATTTCGCCATGTCTAAGGGCATCAAAACGTCCTGGATGCGCTGGAATCCGCTGTGCTGTACCTTGGTATTGTCCCCTGTCCTCATGGCGGGCGCCATCTTGCTCTTCTTCCTCAAAAAGATCAAGCAGTCTTCTTGGTCTGGGAATATAAGTTTTCCTCCTGGGTTGCACTCTGGTCCACTCCGGGGAGTCTCTGTGACGATCCTCTGCCATTTTTAGCGGTGGATGGGTGCTGTGGAAGTCGCAGTGAGCCGCTTTGTCAGTGTCCTTTACAGAGCTGATGGATCAGACAGCCACCATGCTCTGTAGCCACGCCCCCTCCCAGCAATAACTTTATCCCTACTCACTACACCTAAATGATCTATATATCGTTTTTTTCAAGACAAACCAGGCTTTCAATGGGGGGTATTTAGTCACAAGAACAATTTTGTTTTCTAGGCATTTTAATTGAAAAAAGGGAACAAAAATTAAAAAAATGCATTATTTCTCAGTTTTTAACAATTCCAGTTTAAAAATAAAAAGTACCACAGTTTATAAAACCATTCCACCAGTTAATGTCCCCCCTAATATAGTCAGATGTGCCCCGAGTATCAGCCCAACCTTCCCAGTTTAGCCAGATGTGACCCCAATATCGGCACCCCGGTATAGTCAGATGTGTCCCATGTATCTACCACCCCCCAGTACAGAGAGACAGTAACGCCGCCAGGATTGGCACCCCTCATTATAGGCAGTTGTGTCCCCCGGATAAAATTTCCCCCTTTATAGCCATATGTACCCCCAGAATTGCCCCCCCCACCAATTATAGCCAGATGTGCCCCCAGTATTAGGTTACCCCCTCCCCCAGATAATCAAATGATCCCCCATTGTCAGATGTCATCCCCCCCAGTTACCCAGATGCCTGGCAGTTTTTTTGCACCCCCAAACCCCCCCCCTCCCCCCCCCAGTGTGGGTAGCCAGATGTATGACCCCCCCCCATTAGGCAGCCCCTCCGTGCACAGATGCTAAAAAAATGTAAATAAAGCCACCTCTCTCACCTTACCTCGTTCCAGCGATGAGCCTGCAGCCCAAGCATCCGATCCCAGCTCTGATCTCAGCCGCGTATTGCCGGTGACCCGGGTCCCGGCTTGATGACGTCATCAAGCCGGGACCCGGGTCACCGGCAATACGCGGCTGAGTTCAGAGCTGGGATCGGATGCTCAGGCTGCAGGCTCACCGCTGGAACGAGGTAAGGTTAGAGAGGCGGCTTTATTTACATTTTTTTTTGCCATCTGTGCACGGAGGAGGGGGAGATGAAGGATCACGCTGTTTGTTACAGCGGTGATCGTTCATCCGCGGGGGGGTCACTAATTGGCTACAAGGGAACATGTTCCCTTTTGCCAATTAGTAAGGCAACCGACAGTGCCGGGGGGTGCGCTCTGAAGCGCACCTGTCCCTGCACAAAAGGGCTTAAGGCAGGTCAGTATATCTACGTGGCTGTGGCTTGGAGAGTGCCACAGCTGACGTAGATATACTGTAGTGGTGGGGAAAGTGGTTAAAAAGGAAATAAACATGTCAGCCTCCATGTACCTCTCAGTTCAGGTGTACTTTAAGTGGAAAGATCATTCTAAGATCTGTACCCACAGGGGACCTTGAACGAATTGATCAGATTTGATCCATCATGACGGTCTTTCAAAATGCATGAGCATCATCGTATATCAGCCATCTGTAACTGTCATTTGCCACGTTTCCTTTAAAACATAGTAAGGCCTGTTTCCATTACATGCGGATTCTGGATGCAGAAAAACTGACTCCAATGAAAGCCTATGGGCCTGTTTCCACTGAACGCGATTTTTCTGATGCAGATTTCCCATAGGCATTCATTGGAGTTGTTTTCGGCATCCAGAATCCATGTGTAGTGGAAATAGGCCCTTACACAATGTCGGTTTGAATGATTGTTCATCTGTCATTTTGACAGATTGAATGTTGCCGAGGGTATCGGCCTTAAAGCAAATCTGAAACGAAAATAAACTTATGAGATAATGAATTGTATGTGTAGTACAGCTAACAAATAGAACATTAGTAGCAAAGAGAAGAGTCTCATACTGTTTACAGTACAAGAAGAGTTAAGAAACGTCGGTTATTATCTATGCAAAACAGCTTCTTTGAGCTATTTGACCGATAATACAGTCCAGTTTTCTGAAGCACTTAACCAGCCAAGATACAGTAAGGTGAGGAAAGGAGAGGATCGTTTTGCAGCCAAAATACAGCTTGAGATAAGTTTTTTACTGCAGGGAAGTTTAAAGTGAACCAGAGACGAAGAACCCTAATGTATTTTACCATATATATCAGAGGGAACATTAGAGAAAACACCTCCCCTGCTCTCTGTTTCATTTTTAACTGTTCAGCCTGCTTCTTATCAGCCCAGATAAAATCCCTGACTGAGCATTCAGTCTGGCTTTGCTATAATGACTCAGCTATAAAAATTCCTGAGCAAAGCCAGACTGAATGCTCAGTCGGGGATTTTATCAGGGATGATTAGAAGCAAGCTGTGCAGTTAAAAATAGAGAGCAGGGTAGGTGTTTCCTCTAATGTCCCCATTGATATATATGGTAAAATACATGAGGGTGCTTCGTCTCTGGTTCCCTTTAAAGGGTCATTAGCTCTGGTCTGTTTGATATCTTATAATACAGAGTGTGGTTTGTAGTCTGCAAATATGAAAAAATAATGTAATGTTATAAAAAAAATAAATCTATATAACTGAAAATAAAAATTAATTCATTATCCGTACTACACATGCAATACATTATATCAGGCATACATCAAAGGTCAGCGCAGGTTTAGAAAGTCATTGTATGTAGGGAATGGTACATTTTTCACCACAATATATCAAATGCTCGGAGGTAGGTATCCGCCAAACATCAAAACTAGAAAAGGCTTACCAGCTCCCAACAACCCACATTATAAGGTGGTGAAATGGCTCAGGTCACAGATAACGTCCAAGGAACATCAGACGTCGTGAAGATCCAGTGGACATCCGTATGGAGGTAAAGTTTCAGGAATTTATATATAAAAAAAAAACGGCAATATCTAAGCGTAACCCGTTTATTTAGATAAAATTTCTTTAAAAGGCAGTAGACATAAAAACGATAACTTACATACTGGGCCCATAAACAGGGAACCCCAGAAGATGAGCGCGCATGTAATGGTCAATCGTAGATCAATAGACAATGGTGCCACCTGTTACCTTCCCAGCACCATTGTCTATTGATCTACGATTGACCATTACATGCGTGCTAATCTTCTGGGGTTCCCTGTTTATGGGCCCCGTATGTGAGTTATCCTTTTTATGTCTACTGCCTTTTGAAGAAATTTTATCTAAATAAACGGGTTACGCTTAGATATTGCCGTTTTTGTTTTCCTATATAAATTCCTGAAACTTTACCTCCATACGGATGTCCACTGGATCTTCACGATGTCTGATGTTCCCTGGACGTTATCTGTGACCTGAGCCATTTCACAACCTTATAATGTGGGTTGTTGGGAGCTGGTAAGCCTTTTCTAGTTTTGATGTTTGGCGGATACCTACCTCTGAGCATTTGATATATTGTGGTGAAGAATTTACCATTCCCTACATACAATGACTTTCTAAACCTGCGCTGACCTTTGATGTATGCCTGACTTCTGAACTTTTGGACATTGTTCTTCTCAGCGGCGGTTCCATTGTCCCTTGGCGCCGATATATTTGCTACTATACAATTCATTATATCATAAGGGTTTTTTTTCTCTTCAAGTCCACTTTAAGAATCTAATGGAATCGCATCAAAAGTACTGAATGTAGGCATCTCTCTTACTTGGGTGCTGATTTGGTTAACACACAGAGATACAGATGGGTCTAAGAACAGATCATGAGAAATAAATATGTACTGAAAATACATGACAGTTTTTCTCCAAAAGTCAAGATTTTAAAAGGCATTGTTGTGAAAGCGACCAGTGAATCTAATTGAGGTAATTTCATGCAGTCTTCATGCATATAACAATCACATTTACTTCAGAGCACCATGAACACCACCTCGGGGAAACGAGGGATACTAGAGCTTTTGCCGAGGAAGTAAACAAACTACTGCTTGAAGGTCTAGCAAGCTTATCATGTAAATGACCGAGAGCAATGCATACCAAGCCACATCAACCAATCAGCAAGATCCTCTCTGTGACCACTCAACTGATAAAAGGTGGAATCTGACTGGTAGGTATGGGTTGCTTTACTCAGTAGATTGCTGTGATGTGCTTTTCTTTGTAATTGCACACCTTTATTGAACTAGTAAGTAGATTCTGGTAAATACCTTGCTGTGCTGTTTGACTTACAAAGTGTGATTAGCAGTTAAAGGACCTCTTTCACAAATGTCTTAAAAGTTTAAATACATGTAAACATATACAAATAAGAAGTATGTTTCTCCCAGAGTAAAATGAGCCATAAATTACTTTTCTCCTATGTTGCTGTCACTTACAGTAAGTAGTAGAAATCTGACATTGCCAACAGATTTTGGACTAGCCCATCTTCTTATAGTGGGGTTCTCAGGGCTTTCTTTATTTTTAAAAGCACTTAGTGAATGGCAGTTGCTCCGTCCAACAGCCAAAAAAGTGTAAGATGAGCAGGAAGAATGGCCACGATTTTTGGATAAATCTTTTTCAGGGAGTGTCTTTATAAAGAATAAATGCCATGCTGAGAATCCCCTATGGAGAAATGGACTAGCCCAAAATCTGTCGGTAATGTAAGATTTCTAATACTTACCGTAAGTGACAGCAACATAGGAGAAAAGTAATTTATGGCTCATTTTACTCTGGAATAAAAGAACGTCTTAATTGTATGCGTTTTAAATTGTAAGATTTTCGTGACAGTTCCTCTTTAAATCACCAATGTAGAATGTGGAAAGACAATGATGTACAATCCTGCTTTACACAGATACCCTGGTGATATAATAATAATTCCTTAGGCTGGTTTCACACTAGAAACTGGCGGTTTTATTGCGGTACGATCCCGCAATCCCATTGCACTACAAGGTCAAAAATAGCGTTCAGGGATTACTGCTGCATGCACAGTAATCTCCCTTTTGGCTGCAATATAAGCAGGAAGTGAGGTTCTCTAGTGCTAACTTCCTGTGGCCGACGTTAGAATTGTGCAGAAGTGGATTGTCTGAATACCTTTCCGCACATGCACCATGTAAATGCGAGTGGCTGACAGTGTAAAATATCTGCGGCGCCATAGACTTACGCGATTTCCGGTCACGCACGTCACCGCGCATGCTGGCCACTAACGCGAGGGTGCACCAGTGTTACCCACGCATTGGATTCGGGACTTTCAGTGCATCGCACCGCGCAAGGTATGAAATGACCCATAGACTTTCATTGGTGTAGCGTTACCTTGCGACAAAACAAGGTAACGCAACTCACCAGTGTGAAAGGGGCCTTAGTCATACATGACTACTTTATGGGTAGTAGTCTGACAGTCATCCTGTGGTAACGGGCAGGGGCATAACTACAGGGGAGCAGACCCGGCAACCAAGGGGGTCCCAGAGCTGTAAGGGGGTCCCAACTATTACTTTACTCCCTCTGAAAGGGGTCCATCATTCAAATCAGGTGTTTTTTTGGCTACACTTGTTATGAGTGTGAAGATTATGATGGCCACACTTGTTTTATGACCCTTGAAAGATGGGCCCGCAGGCTGTGAGGGTCAGCAGTGTTAGGCAAGGGAAAGGGTTTGTAGTTATGCCCCTGGTAATGGGTAAGCTACTGTCTACCGAAAGGGGCTGTTGGTCAGTTGGTATGATCTCAGAACACCAGAGGGCAATGCAGAAGGTTGCCAACATGCAGAGCAACTTTTTCATGATAGTTGTTTTGGTGTGACATCATTGTTCAGGTAAATTACATAGTTATTTAGGGTGAAAAAAAGACATATGTACATCGAGTTCAACCGGAAAATAAAGTACAGCACCAGCCTGCTCCTTCACATATCCCTGTTGATCCAAAGGAAGGCGAAAAACCCTTACAAGGCATGGTCCAATTAGCCCCAAAAGGGAAACAAAAAATCCTTCCCGTCTCTAAATGGCAATCGGATAAAATGTTCCTGGTAAGTGAAACCTTCCATCCATCTAATCAATTTTGTCTCCACCTGCTCTAAAACTGCAATATCCTGTAATGCGGTCCCCATAACTGAATTCCATATATCAGATTCTGCCTTACTAAAGAGGTAATGTCCTTTCGGAAGAAGGATTTCTGGGTCATGTTTACAACTTATTCAAACTAATCGTTTTGGCCCTTTCCTTCCTTCCTTTCAAAGACTAAGGAGGGCTTCCTTCCATAAACACCACCAACACACAAACACACTGAACTCAACTGATGTCATGCTACGACTTTTGGTTGTATTTGCATAGGATCTGAAGGGGAGTCACAGCATGGCTGCAGTGAACCAACCTCCCAATGTCAGTTTTCGGGGGACCTGTAAGATACACCTGGCAGATGATGACAAACCTCCCTTTCCTATACTAACAGTGGCATAGATAATGACCAAGTATCAAACAGGGCATGGTTTGTGATAATTGCAAGTTTAGCGCTACGTTTTCTGGGTTGTGATGCTGGGGGTTAGGGAGGGGATGCAGCTAGCCTTTTATCGACTGCTCATTGTTTCTTATGGGAAGAAGAGGTTGAGTGGGGATGAGGGCTTCAATAAAAGAGTGAAGTCACAGCACCGTGGCTAGAAGGACCAAAGCTTCCTTTGGTAAGATCTCTTGATTGAATATAGACAGGTTTTGGAGATGAGGAATATCTTAAGGTTGAGTAGAAGTGGAAGGCTCTAGAGAGAAAAGATCTTGAAGATGTGTCTTAAATTTAAATTAAATTTACAGTTGCCAAAGTTTTTTTATGTTAGGGATTCTGACCCAATTTTAATGGCAAGTGAATGGTTCTGGGAGTCATTGGATAGACATATTCCTTTAATGCTACTTAGCTGAGTGGTAGCTTAGTTTTCCTGGCAATGAGGCTTGTACCAAGGGGGATCAAGTAGGAAAGTGGTTTTCAGTCAGTCCGTACAAGAACAGTGCTGGCCCTTACTGGAACTCAAGCAACAGTTAAAGTGGATCTGAGATAAACGTTTACTCATTGCATAATTGTGTTCCTTTCATATAGTTTATAAGGCATTCTTCAAGCCAAATACTTTTTTTGTTTTGTTTTAATACTCTAATTCACTATAAACTAATCAAGCCTCGCCCACGGCTTCTCCAGAGAGCCTTGGCACTCTGAGCCTTAGTAGCAAGGGCTTATGGGAGCTCAGTCTGGGCAGGAGGAGGAGGAGGTTACTAGCCAGAGATTTCAGAGGCAGAGGGGAGGAGGGAGGGGAGTGATGTTTTCTCAGGCTGAGGGATGGAGATGCAGCAGCTTGCCTGTGTGTAATGTGACAAACAGAACAAGGCTACTCTCATTGTATCAAAGGAATAAATAATCATAAACTGTTGCAGCTCTTTGCAGCTAGATTTGCTGTGTTAACTATCTAAACGTTAGATAAGATATATAGACAAGTTACTTGTTCTAGTTAGTTTTTCATCTCGGATCCGCTTTAAAAAAGCCAAGCTGCTCCCAACCTGCAGAAGTTATCTACTCATCAGACTGTAATCTGAGGTGATAAGCCTCAGTAGAGCATATCTTGACCTTATGAGAGATAAAGGTCTGACTAATTCATCTTAAGTATCAGCAGGCTATCAAGGGTTTTGTTGAGAGGGGGAGAGAGAGAACAGATTTTTTTCTGAGTGTACCATTTATTTAGAGAAAGAACAGTCAAAAGCTCTAAAGCCTCATACAGACACGACAGGAACTTGGCCAAAGTGGCTGTTTGGGATCCTCTTGGCCAAGAATGTAGAGTGTGTAACAGACGCCCCACAAAGTTGCTTCAAGGTCCACCACCACTCTAGTGATGGCTGAGCACATTGTTCCCCTCTCAGTGGCGTAGCTAAGGAGCTGTGGGCCCCGATGCAAGTTTTACAATGGGGCCCCCTCAAGTACTCTACACATAACAATTGATATGACACACCAAAACCTGCCAGTGGCAATTACAGTGTCAGAGGTGCAAGAAGGGAATGGGAAACAGTTTGTTAATGATTACCACTATTCAAAGTATGTATAGAAGTGATTATTATGAGCACAGGACCAATAGAGAGCTTACACTGTAGTTGAGGGAGGGCCCTTCGGGGCCCTTCTGGCCCAAGGGCCCCGATGCGGTCGCTACCTCTGCACCCCCTATTGCTACGCCCCTGTCCCCTCTTTACACGGCCCTCCAGAAGCTGCTTTCGTCATTCTTCCCATCCACATACCAAGAGTAAACATTGTTCAACTGTAGCTGAGTGACACTTGTGCCGTGCCCGTGAACTGTTGCCCAAGGGAGCATCATTATCCCCACAGGTGACAGCTATACTGCACATGTATGCACCTTAAGCTATCTCCTGCATAAAAAGTAAGAGTAGACCAAGAGACTGAAACGGTAACACTGTAAATACAACGGTGGTTTCCATGGAAGGACAGCGTTGCCGTTTTTAGAAAAATGCTTATAAGAAAGCGCCAGTGTGTGGAAGAGATCATCTAGGGCCATGGTGCAAATGGCTTAGGGAATCCTTTCCTAACCACACAGCTGACATCTATAGGTACGCTAAACATGAAACTCAAACAGATAACATCAGCATAGCAGCTTGATGACAAAATTTTAATGACCGAGAATGGCAAAAAAAATTCACACGCACTTGAAAGACTTGGACATCTTATAGAATACTTAAGAAGTCAGCAGAATTTTCCTTTTTCCTAGATTGCTACCTGCTATAATGCAGATTATACTGTTCAACTGCCACTTATTTCATGCAAAGTCTGCTTTAAGAGTCCTTAACTGTATCCTCCTTCACCTCGACCAAACTACCTATGACCTGGATCCTGGCCCAACACAGTTCATGTTGAACTGCCCCGACCTGTTTGTACTGGTAATCCTCAAAATTGTAAACTGTCCCTTACAATCAGGGATATTTCCTGCTTTACTAAGGGAAGCAATCATCAGGCCTCTCCAAAAAAAACCTCCCTGGACCCAGATGCAATGACCAGCTACAGACCTGTCTCTAACCTTCCCTTTCTGGGTAAGCTAATTGAAAAACCTGTATATCTCCAGCTAGAAGCCCAAATCCTACAAAACAACAGTTCTGACCCATTCCAGTCTGGCTTTAGGAAACATCACAGCACTGAAACTGCCCTCATCCAAATATGCAACCACCTGCTCATGGCAAAAAACAGAGGAGTGTACTTCATCCTGATACTGCTAGACCTCTCTGCAGCATTTGATACAGTTGACCATGACATATTGATAAGCAGGCTACAGGAATACTGCAGCATTGATGGCATAGTTCTTTAGTGGTTCCAATCCTTCTTGAGTGGCAGAATCCAAAAAGTGTCTATGGGGCCCTTCCTGTCCACCTCTGTACCACTTAAGTATGGGGTGCCCCATGGCTCAATCCTTTCTCCCCTGCTTTTCACGATTTACATGTTACCGCTTGGAAAACTAATTCAAAAACATGGCCTGACATACCACTGCTATGCGGACGACACCCAACTATATCTTTCCTTCAAGCCTGGTGTGACAGACCCAACTCTAACTATAAACGCCTGCTTACGTGAACTACAGCAATGGATGAGTGACAACTGGCTGAAACTAAATGCCGACAAAACTGAAGTCCTTCTGATCGGAGGACAGCGCATGACAACAAAACAACTTAACTTGCAGTCTTCACCACTGGGAATAGGAGGCACGGATCTACACATCTCTGATCATGTGCGTAGCCTGGGAGTTCTAATTGATGGGGATTTAAATTTCAGAACTCACATCTCTGTTGTGGTGAAATCATCCTATTTTTTTCACCTGAAGAACATCGCAAAAATCAAGCACCTCATCCCCCCAGAAGATCTACCAACCTTAGTTCTTGCCTTCATTACATCCCGACTGGACTAGTGCAATGCTTTCTACACTGGCCTTCCAAAAAAGGTCTTGTACCGCCTAGAGCTGATACAGAATACTGCTGCCAGACTGCTAACCAACCAACCCGTCACTGCCACATAACGCCAGTCCTGCACTCCCTTCACTGGCTACCTATAAAATGGAGAGTCGTATTCAAGATCAGCCTACTGACATTTAAATCACTAAATAATCTGGGCCCTGGATACATGAAAGAAATGTTACAGCTGCGTCGCAATCCCTGCAATCTCAGATCCACAGGTTCTAATAATCTAGTCATACCCAGAATCCACTTGGAAACTTTTGGTCCCAGAGCCTTCTGTCATGCTGCGCCTACGTTTTGGAACTCCTTACCTCAGCAGATCTGGAAAGCTCCATCCATGGACATGTTTAAATCCAGAATGAAAACTCACCTGTTCAGTTTGCCATTTGCAGAAATATAACTTTTGTTGTGTGAATACTTCATCCTACTTCCAACTACTAAATCTGAGAGAGCCTAAGCGCTTTTAGTCCTATGGGAGAAAAGCGCTATAGAAATGCTATTGTATAGTGTTATTAACTGCAGGGTACATTGTGCAAATGCATTTTTTTGGCCACATACTCTTATCTAAATAATGGCATAACACAGAAAAGCGCATAATCTCTCCTTCACAATAACTGTACGACAACCTCGTAACAATTCCATTATCTGATCCAGACAATTACTTACACATATCTTGACATTTTCTTTTCTAATCTAAGAACGGAGGGAAGAAAAGGCTTTAGAAAACCAACAGGATCTAATTCCGTATCTTGGTCCTTTCAGCACTGATGAAAGGAGTAGTGGAGGGCCTGTTATCATTTCTGAGAAAAACGACGAGGACTTTGTACCACAATCTGAGGAAGTTAGTCAACTGTCAGCCAAAAAGGGATATTTTCCGAGGGGTTAGCTGAAGGGCATGATATTTGTGCGGCAAAAATAGGAGAAGGTAAATAGGAAACTCTGGGCGCATGGAGCAGCTAATCCACTGACATAATATTGGCAGGACTTTCCCAAAGACATAATACAAACAACTCGAACACAATGTAAATGCCGTATCAGGTGTGGACGCCAATGGCATCAAGAATCTTAAGAACGTACAATATCCTGTGGCCTGATAAACCGTGTCCCCAGGCAACCTTTTACTCGTGAGTAATTCCAGACCTTTGAGGCAGGAACAGTCAAATAATGAAACAAGTTGAGCCTGACCAAAACAGGTCAGGCTAGGGCAAGGGACTTGCTCCGTTCTCGGGAATGTCTAGACCGCAGCTTTCGGCATACACACTCGATACATTTACAAGTAAAGCTACGCCAACAGGAAATGTTTGTTTATGGTGTAAAATAGCCCCACCGTCACATTTAATTCTGAAAAGGATCTGGTACTTTATAGCAAATGTAATCTGGGACGTTATGGCATTTTATGACTTGGTTTACATGTTGTCCGCAGGCAGAGTCGTATAAAGAATTGTGTAAGTCATCTAGTGAGCGTGACAAGGCCCACATTGACAGCATAGAAGTACTGTAGTCACAGGAAGGTAACAAAAATATGCAGTTGCTGTTTGTAAAAAAATCAAACAGCTTCACTCAGTTATGAATTATATCAAAATCAAAAAAACGACAAAAGTTTTGTTCTCCTGAAACGAGGTGCTAAAAATGAAATAAGCAAAAGAAAGCACCCTATTTTCAGGTGCTAGATTTTTTGTTGCCTGAAAGAGAACCCGAGGTGGGTTCTAATAATCAGAGCACACAGAGGCTGGGTCTGCACATAATGCCCAGCCTCTGTTGCTATACCTTCTCCCCCCAGGCCCCCCTGCGCTCTGCTGTCCCCCATAAATCACACAGCTGTGATAGGGACACGCAGCGTGTCGATAGCCGGCTGTTTACATTTGCACTGTCATTCTCGCCGCTCCCCCGCCTCCTCTATGTCGCCGCTCCCCGCCTGCATCCCTTCCCTCTAATCAGGGAGGGAAGGGACGCAGGCGGGAAGCGGCGACATAGAGGAAGCGGGGGAGCGGCGAGAGTGACAGTGCAAATGTAAACAGCCGGCTATCGACACGCTGCGTGTCCCTATCACAGCTGTGTGATTTATGGGGGAGCAGCGCTGAATGGTAGTGCAAATGTAAACAGCCGGCTAGTGATATCGCTAGCACGGCTGTGTGATTTAAGGGGAGAGCAGAGTGCAGGGGGGTCCTGGGGGGAGACGGTATAGCAACAGAGGCTGTGCATTATGTGCAGACCCAGCCTCTGTGTGCTAATAGGATTATTAGAACCCACCTCGGGTTCTCTTGAAGCAAACTTGTGAGGATGCCCCCCCCCCCCCCCCTCAATTTACAGTAGTCTCTATGGCGGAGCCCTTTTTTTTTTACCAGTTTTGGCCTGGATGCCGATGGGCTGTGAATGAGTGCTGACAGGTGTTCGGCTGCGTGCGGATGTGTAGGTGGCTGGCTGGGGCAGTATGCACACCATACTTTCCTTAGTCCTACATGCACAGCAATAAACTGCAACTTACCTGCACAGGGAAACCAGGGGGCAGAAGCCATGTGGTGAGGAGGCGGAGCTAGCTGAGGGCATTGCGTATATATTTATTTATTATTAGGGGTGTGTCAGCACACACAGACTCACAGCAGGCCAACTCTGTGCTCCATGAGTCAGACAGAAGCAGCAGAACAGAGGCAGAGATTGAAAAAGATCAGCTGAGTGTAGCGCTGCTGCTGTCCCCTACAGTCTGCTGCCCTGAATCACGTGATTCAGTCTGCTTCATGGTAGGGCCACCCCTGCCTACTTTAACTAAATAAACATGCAAGTACATATTGAAATGGTGGGGTGGAGAGATTTGACAATGTCTAAATTAGTTTCACAGAACAGTTTATAATTTGTACATATGCAAAAAAATAAAATAAACATTGAATTGTCCCAAATTCTTTAATAATCATTTGGGCATCTATAGCAAACTAAAGAGTATTGCAAGGTAAATTTAGTAGCCTCCATGGCACTACTGTGTTTTATGGCCAATGACTACTTGGCAATAGTATGTTGGTGTAAAGCATACCCATAATCCGCACCCTCCATTTCGCTGGTCCACAAGGAAGCAAAATTTGTGGATCCTTTTTAACCCCACCTGCTTTGTTTCTGGCTCTGTGCATACGGCATATGGGGTAATCAGTTTCATCTCCGTATCAGCTAATAGCAACAGAAGACAGCTGTGACAATGAAACATGCAGAGCTATTGTGCAGTGTGACCCGAGAAAACCTTATGGTAAACACAGGTAGATGAATGAAGAAGTCAGCCGTTGCTGCACTGGGTAAAAAGAGGGTTAGAGAAGTCATAATAAGTGTCATTCTGGCTCTTTTTCACTTTGGAAACTACAGCAGAGGTCCACTGTAAAGCTAATCCTAAATTTTAACATAACACTAACCAAAAAACCCAATTTTGCCAAACATGCCGCTACTCTTATACTTATACCTAACACAAACCCCACCCTTGCCTTACTTTTCAGACCCCAAGAAACTCCCTAAGATAACTAACACTGCCTAACCACATACTAGTCCCTAACTCTAAAGGTGGCTTAATTCTAAACTAGCATTCAACTAGGCTCAAGAGCTGAAATAGGTTATTACCATATTCTAATTCTGCATTTATCACATTGTTGGCTTTGTGAAGACGTGTCTTTTTAAAGAACTGAATAAAGATGTATCTTTCCCATTTATTGATGCTATTTTTATGCATGGCCCTATATAGGTATGAAAGTGGCTCTGTAGCTCTTAATGGTGAAATTATATATGATTGACACTTCTTTGGATTCTTACCTAAAAGTCCTGAGTCTAAAGAATGTATTGTGTTAACTCCTAAACTAACCTAACCCATACTGTTAACCTTCCAGGCGGTAAGCCCGAGCTGAGCTCGGGCTATGCCGCGCAGGAGGATTTCTCAGGCCCTGCTGGGCCGATTTGCATAATTTTTTTTTGGTACACGCAGCTGGCACTTTGCTAGCTGTGTGTACTGCCCGATCGCCGCCGCCACCCGCCGATTAGCCGCCGATCGCCGCGCCGCACCGCCCACCCCCCCCCCAGACCCCGTGCGCTGCCTGGCCAATCAGTGCCAGGCAGCGCTGAGGGTGGATCGGGACTCCCTTAGACGTCACGACGTCCATGACGTCGGTGACATCATCCCGCCCCATCGCCATGGAGACGAGGGAAGCCCTTCAGGAAATCCCATTCTTTGAATGAGATTTCCTGATCAAAGATCGCCGGAGGCGATCGAAGTGGGCGGGGGGATGCCGGTGTACAGCGGCTATCATGTAGCGAGTCCTAGGCTCGCTACATGATTTTAATTTTTTTTTTTTTTTTAAAACAGTGCTGCGATGCCCCATGGCGGATTCTAATAGACCGCCAGGAGGGTTAAGCTACATACAGTCACTGGATAAATGTCGATGGACACTATCTTTCACTGATGACCATTTACTTTGAAGAGGGGAGGAAGAGCAGGTAGAGTCATGCAGCAGCTCCCAGTGGGAACTATAATAGTGGTTGGCCAAGTATTATCCTAACCAACCAATGAACAAGAAGTTGCGATGTCAGTGAACACTGATACACACCCTGGATAGCCACCATACGCAAATACAAAGTGGGCTGAAATTAAACAGTGGGACAAAGTTGGAGGCCAACCTCAATGTCTAGGGGTCACCTCCCTCCTCTATACAGTTTCCTGGTGTTTAGAACCCCCTGCCTCTCCTATACAGTTCCTTGGTGTCTAGTGCTCCCTACCCTATACAGTTCCTGGTGTCTACCCCCCCCCCCCCCCCATACAGTTTCCTGGTGTCTAGTACTGTAGACCTGAGGAAGCAGGCAGGTCCCACGAAAACGCGTAATCTTTTCCTGTGTCCAATAAAATTATTATTTATAAACCTCCTACTTGAGGTAAGGTGTTTGTTTCATTACCCACGTTTACCCATTGCATACTACATTGGGGCGCCTCCTTCAATTTTGTGTAATGCTGTTCTATGAATTTCCCTATGATTTTCATATTGAGACTTCTACTATATGATTTTCATGTGGAGACTTCCTATTGCTGTTAACTTCCTGTAATAAGGCTGGGGCACTGACTTGGCTACATAAACTTTTGTACTGGCTGTAGGTCTCTGATTAAACGTTGTAAAAGGCCAAGGTGGGTACAATGGCATAGCTAATGAGCTATGGGCCCCAGTGTGAATTTTACATTATGCCTCCTCAAGCATTCTTTACCTAACAATTGATATGGAGCACCAAAACCTGCTAAGGGCATCCACAGTATCGGAGAGAATTAATTAGGCAAGGGAATAGTTTGTTAAAGGGACTCCGAGCACCTCTCATGGGCATGCCTTTAAGTCTATCTGGACGGATATATCCGTCCAGATAGACTGTGCTGCTGCTGCTGCGTGGTGCGCGAGATCGGGTGCGCTCTCGCTGCCACCTGATACCCCCCCCCCGTCCCGATCAGTGAGTGGGAATATAATTCCCATTCACCGATCTACGTCCCCCCAGAAATACCGATGCTTTCTAATGAGAGAGTGCCATATTTCTGCCAAAAAAAAACCATTTACAGCCTCTTTCTACTTCCTGGTAGCGCCATCGTATGCTCCAGGACTTTTTGGTCTGTGGCCATCTTGTGGCCAAATAGTAAACTGCACCCACGTACATTTTGTGTAATAAGCGGGACAAATGAGCAAATAAAATACATGGGTTTTAATTGCGGTAGCATGAATTAATTTTAAACTATAATGGCCAAAAACTGAGAAATAATGAATTTTTTCCATTTCTTTCTTAATCTTCCTGTTAAATTTAGAGAAAAAAATTCTTAGCAAAATGTACTACCCAAAGAAAGCCTAATTAGTGGCGGGAAAAAACTAGATAAAGGTGAACGTTGCTCGGATGCATACGATTTTCGACACTGTAGGCTGAAGTGGTTAAGACAAACGACTTCCAACAAAGTCGTGCTATGACCCCTCTGGAGGAGCCTCTTGCAATGGCCATGCGTGTCACTTCCTCTTCCTGCTTCATTCAGTGATGCACTTCTTTAACAGAGAAGACAGGGGTGACCAGGAAGTTATAACATAGCCAAGAAGGCAGTCGCGATTTTTAAATTGAAATCGAATGAAAACTGTTTGGCGTAGAACGGCGATTCAGTCATCAGATGAAAGAAGGAGAGCACAAGCTACAGAAAGGTATGCATCTTTAAGTACTTTGCAGTACTGGTCGGAATCTTAAAGGCATGCCCATGAGAGGTGCTTGGAGTCCCTTTAAAGCGGACCTGAACTCAGAACTTCCTCTTGGCTCCAAAAGATAAGGCAGCCATTTCTCTGTTTTCCTTCTGTCCTGTGCAATTCAGAGCACATATAGAGGTGATCATTACCAGCATCGCAACAAATAAAGAGCTAATATAGCAGTTGATGGAGGGGGCCCCAGGTGGCCCCCTCTGGTCCAAGGGCTCTGGTGCAGTCGCAACCTCTGCATGCTCTATCGCTTTGTCACTGGGAGGGTGAGCATTGACGAATAAAGCTGCATGTTTAGCACTTTTGTCCGTTAAATAAATAATGTCACAACTCAATAGCTCTCAGTACCGCTGGCATCTCTCTCTGATAATACATTTGTTGTCACACAAGCAGACAGTGGCTCTTAGACACTCTGGCTCAGAATGTGCTGTGTCCTTCGTGGTGGTGTTACACAATAGAGTAAGTTTTGTTACAACTTGTGTGGAGAGCGCAGCCCACCCGCACCGCCTGCACACACTCGCTAAGACTACTCCGTATCAGCAGCCATCTGCTGCGCTGATTCAGGGCAGAAAAGACAAGCTTTTGTTCTGGAGCCATTAAGCGCTTCCTGGTATTATCAGTCCAGCGTCCGGCCAAGTGCACTTCAGTTATAATCCCCTTCCTCCAGCAGGGACGGGATAAGAGGGTGGGGGGGGGGGGGGAAGAAAGCAAGAATGGGATGTTTTCAAAACAGAGTTCAAGGCTGCAGAAGATAAAAACAGGACAAGTTGAAGCCCCCCCAGAAATCTCTGCATTGTACCACGGCCATCGCACATACTTTCTAATAATAGTAAACAAAAACATGCTTAAACAGGACACACAGCTTTAGACACATGAAAAACAGCAACAACATCCAAAACAATACAGGGATGCTTCAAAAAAAAGTCAAAAGAGTATTATGAAAACTGTCATTCCAAAGAGAACTTGTCACATCATCAAATAGATGAATTTTGACAAAATGTACGCTGTAGTTGACACTTGCAAGTGTCTGTGATCAGTTTCTGTATCCGAATACTCAGCTCTACTTTACTTTTCCAGGAAAGAATTAAGCATGGGGTGGCATGGTAATTAAGGGTGGCCACACATTAGCAGATAGCCACCAATAAGTCCAAAAGATAGATCGAAATCTGATCAGAGAGGGATCTAGTCTTTCCACACTCTGCAAATAGATTTTGAATAGATTTCAGAAATGAATCTTTTAAATCTATGGAATCACAGAAAGAGGAAGTCTGTTATCACCCCTCCCTCATTACTGTTCCTCACTGACTGGCTGAGGGCAGCTCAGTGTGATAGAGGCTGAAAAAAGAAATATACCTCACCCCTTGACAGAAGCTGCTGAAATACAATCTCTGCTGTGCTCAAATATGTTTACCAAGTAATGCAGTTTCTAGGAGAAAAAAAGAGTAAGGGAGGAAATTACATCAGGTTTGGATTAGAGAAACACTATCGATTAACATGTTGTTTTCAATTGAGATAAGAATTGTTTTGGAAGTGCTCTTAAGTACTGGTGTATACATTTCACTGCTTACCTGTTTGTTTACTGTTATCAAATTCCTTTCACACTTCACTGATGCCAAATCTGAGGGACTACTTCATGATGAGGGGAGTGGGGATGCCCTCACACTACATCTGTTAACCCTGTGTGTATGCTCTCATTAGCTTAACTGCAGCTGCCTGTGTCTGTCTGAAGGAGTTGTCTGCATGGAGAGCAGAGGAAATGTATCCTGTTTGTAATTGTGTGTGAAACCCGACACCTGAGGCATTTCATATAACTCTGCAGTCTGACATTCAAAGAACAGTGTAATTGTAATGCTGGCTGTGATACAAACTAACCAGTTACACAGAAAATACGAAAATTGAGGTCAGATCATTAGCTGAGGTCATACACGTGAAGTCTGAGATTTGCGGTACAAAGGGGCTAAGACAGAGCAATGTCAATTACAGGCTAGGATCATACACATAAATCAGATGTCTGAGGTACAGTTAAAGGGGCACTACAGTGAAAAACGGTAACATTTAAAATATGTGCAAACATATACAAATAAGAAGTATGTTTCTCCCAGAGTAAAATAAGCCATAAATTACTTTTCTCCTATAATGCTGTCACTTACAGTAGGTAGTAGAAATCTGACAGAAGTGACAGGTTTTGGACTAGTCCATCTCTTCATAGGGGATTCTCAGCAAGGCTTTTATTCTTTATAAAGAGATTCCCTAAAAATGATTTAAACAAAGATGCTGGCCAGCTTCCCCGCTCCCTACACAGTACTTTAGCAGTTGGACAGAGCATCTGCCATTCACTAAGTGCTTTTGAAAATAAATATATCCCTGAGAATCCCCTCTAAAATAAGCCATAAATTACTTTTCTCCTATGTTGCTGTCACTTACAGTAGGTAGTAGAAATCTGACAGAAGTGACAGGTTTTGGACTAGTTCATCTCTTCATAGGGGATCCTCAGGGATTTATTTACTTTCAAAAGCACTTAGTGAATGGCAGTTGCTCTGTCCAACTGCCCAAAAACTATGTAGTGAGCAGGGAAGCTGGCCAGCATCATTGTTTAAATCCTTTTTAGGGAATATATTTATAAAGAATCAAAGCCTTGCTGAGAATCCCCTATGAAGAGATGGACTAGTCCAAAACCTGTCACTTCTGTCAGATTTCTACCACCTACTGTAAGTGACAGCAACATAGGAGAAAAGTAATTTATGGCTCATTTAACTCTGGAAAAAATGTCCTTCTTATTTGTATATGTTTGCACATATTTTACAGTTTTTCGCTGTTGTGCCCCTTTAAGGATGAGACAGAGACTAAGTCGATAGGCTAGCCGAGGTCAATATCAGGTATCAGATGACTATAGTACAGAGGGATAAGACTTTAATCAATAGCGGAGGGCTTGCCAGGTCATACTCAGAAAAGCAATCACAATAATACAATATACAATACTAACTAAGGATAGATATATATCGCAAACACTGCATATATATCTATCTCAGCAGAACTCTAACTAGATACAGAAGCAGAGCAAAGTCCAGCGCTCAGTAATCTGATTGCTATAAAGGACAGCGTGGAACTGAGAGAGCAAGACAAATACAAAGGGAAAGTGCAGCACACCCCCGAACTGCCAGCCAATCAGAATCCTGCTCCTAGTCAGCTGACCGCTGTGTCAGCTGACCGGCCTCCCACCCGTCTTCTCAGCCTATAAAGGCTGCCACGGGTTGTGCGCATTCGCCCAGGGTCTTGGGAGGATGCGCGGTGCCGGCTCACGTCTACAGGGGAGCCGGGGATGGCAACATGCTGACTCAAGTCTACAGGGGAGGTAGGGATGCGACCTACCAAAGAGGAAGAGGAAACTCTCTCCAGCTGCTCAGCACTATCAGAGCAGCCTGCAGAGACCACACCAGGTAAGTTTGTTACAGTAATATTAAAACAGAGATTCACCTTTGCAAATGAAACATTCCAAAGCAGCTAAATCTACACACAGTGAATTGAAGCTTTTGCCTCTGATATTTAATATGAAAAGCAGGAAAATGTTTACACAGCAACTTAGACATTATTTGTACATTGTAATTTTAGAATACTTGGTTTGATAGTGTTCCTTTAAGTCAGAGGCAGTAAATATGGAAAATACCTAGAACAGTTTTCTCTTTATTTACTATATAAAATTCACTGAAATCAAAACGTGGACAGTACAATACATAAGTTATATAAGTAGAACAATTATTTATCTACTTATATACTGTACCTCCAGAAAGCAAACACATTACTCTGACTGCTGTTCGGGGTTTTCCTTTATGTATACCCTGCTTTAGACGTAATGGAGCAAGTCGTGAGGTTTGTTTCTTGATATTTCATTTTTTTCTTCATTTTTGATCATGTTTTCGTTCTCCCTCCATTGGTTTATCGCAGATTGTATTCTGTAGTAATAATGGCTGTTTACCCTTTGGATATCTCTGCCATTTTCATGATACTTTGACTGCATGACTTTATACTTCTGACAATAAACATCTTTAAAAACGAAAAGTGTTGTACATATTCTTCATTGCTGTCTTTGTTCTGTTTGAAATCATAATGAATACCAAGGACAAGGGCATACACTGGGTTTGTGTATGCAAGACACCAGTGAAAGGATTTTTCGAATAGTTTTTTCATAATATACTAGTTGCTGTTGAGAAGACTCCCTACTGTGTCCCTTATATTAGGCAAGAGTAACAGGAGGACATCCTTTAATTATACATAAGCCTCTAGGGCGTTGTTATTCTATATTATTTCATGGAAATTCTTTATTAACCGTGCACTGGCCACCAAGAACTAAAGTTGATATAATGCAATGGCTATTGAGGAGTTGTTTACATACTGTGCTCTTGTCTTCCTCTGTTTATAGATGATGCTTTTGTTGGATCTGTGGAATATGTGTATTAAGTGTAGCTTTAGCAAACAGGGTTGGATTGGACTTACATCTCAAGATAATATAAGCACTAAAGATCTAAAGCCTTAAGGCAGGCTTCAACCATTTTGTTTTTGGATATCAATAACGTTAACGCAAATCTGAACTAAAAATTAAAAGTAAAAATAAACACACACACGTCATACTTACCTCCAGGGCCAGATTTGTACTTTTTACCGCCCTAGGCCAATGTCACCAGCCACTCCCCTTCAGGAGGTAGGGAGATGACCCCTGCCCCCTTCCCTCTAGTATAGGTAGCAAGATGACTCCTCCCTCCTTTCCCTGCAGTATAGGTAGCCAGTTGACTCTCTTAATCCTTCCTCCCCCCCCCCCCCTCCTTTCAGTATAGGTAGCCAGCTCGCCTTCACACCGCAGCAGCCATCTGTGTCACTCATTTTTCCGCTTGTCTCCAGTGCTGTAGCTTCCTCTTCTCTTCCGTCTCCAATGCTGCACAAGTCCATAGCCACCTGCCACCATGCAAACGTGCATAGAGAGCAAGGTGGCTGCTGCACAAGTGGCTAGTAGCAGAGTACCACAGTCAGGCACTCACCTGATCTCCCTGTATTGCAGCCAGCATGTGCAAGCTTGCAAATGCTGCACCAGTTTAGCCTGCTGCTTTGGTTCGCTTGCTCCTGTTGAGCCCTAGGCCATGGCCTAGGTAGCCTTGGCCTAAATCCGGCCCAGCTTACCTCCCATGTAGTCTACTCATCAATGTCTTTCTCCTCTCCTGCATCCTGTTTGTCCACTGTGATCAATCGAATTCTCCATCCTTCATTCTAAAAATGGCCATTACCCCATAACAGCTTTAACACACTGTTAAACTGTAATATTGCCTACTTGAACCATAGCGAAACATGGACATTACTTTGCACATAAATTGTCCTTTCAGTTATTATAACTGACAGCCACTGATATATAGCTGACTGCAACTGATATATTTCAGTTCTGACAAAATCTTGTCATAACTGGAAGAGATCATTGTTAACCTCCTTGCCGGTTTTCCCGACCTGAGCTCGGGGTAGAAAAAACAAGCTATTAGCGGTGATCCCGAGCTCAGGTCGGGGTATGCATTGCAGAGCTTTACTTGAAGTTGTGGAGTCCCGCGCGCGATCTCGCTGCACAGCGGGACTCCAGCCTCTCTCCCCGGCAGTGTGCGGTCTTTCCCTGGCCGCCGGGATCCCCCATGTCCCCGCTATTCTTCCGGGGACCCGGCAGCCAGTTGGAGCAGCGCAGCCGTGGTGGTGGCAGCAGAGCGGTGGTGGCAGCGTGATGTCATCGGGGCGGGGCTAATATTGAAAACGAACTTCTCTATATTAGAGAAATATAGAGAAGTTCGTTTATATGTATATTAGCGCCATCTTGTGGACAAAGAGAAAACTGCAGCACAGGAGCCCAGGAAGGTACATTTTTTTTTATTTTGCTGCAGATCTCACTGCCAGAATGATTTTTTTTCAGGTTTTAGGGTCTGAAAGAGTGAAAAAAAATTGCACCGCTTTTAGACCCTAAAATCTGGAAAGAATCAGACCGCCAAGGAGGTTAAGGTGACCTTTAAATGCTACAGGACCGCGTCACGCCGATGGGCATGGCTGCAGTGGCAGCCCCAGGACCGCCTAACGCCGATCGGCTAAAGTCCTGGGGCTGGCTTTTGCAGTAGATTGCGCGCACGCTGCACGCGCATCTTCTGCTTGGTAGGCGGAGCTCAGCTCCGCCTTCAGTCTCCCATCGGCGATCGGCGCTAGGAGACTGCTAGAAGGTGAAACCGCCGTCTATTTACTCAGTACAGCGCTACGATCTAAGGCAGCGCTGTACAGGGGACAACCGTGTCACTCGGCTGTCCCCTCCAGAAGGACAAAAGCGATCCGCTGTGATAGGCTGAAGCCTATCCCAGCCGATCGCGCTGATTGTCTGGCGGGGGGAAGAGTAAATATAAAAAAACATAGTTGAAAATATTTAAAAAATAATGTAATAAATATTTATTAAAAAAACAACAAACACCTGGGGTGCGATCAGACCCCACAAACAGAGAGCTCTGTTGGTGGGGAGAAAAGGGGAGGGGGGAAATCACTTGTGTGCTGTGTTGTGCGGCCCTGCAGTGAGCCCTTAAAGCTGCAGTGGCCATTTTTGTACAAAAATAGCCTGGTCTTGGGGGGGGTAAAGCCTGTGGTCCTGAAGAGGTTAAATGACATCCGAGGTGAAAATAAACTGATGAGAAAAACAATTGTATCTATCGTTTTTCTCCTATAAATGACTTTTTTAGATATCCCACAGTTTTATTTTATATTTAAATCTAGTTTTTACGTTTTTACTGTTTCATTGTCTCTGCTCATTGACGCCTTCATTGAAGTATGCTAGAGCTCAAATCTATGAATTATTGACCCTTTTTATCTCTTTCCTGCTCCAGGAAGCCATTTACTGACAGGAAAGTGTTTTATGGCTGTAATTATTATCAGTGAGGGTTATGCTATAGTCTGACCCAGTCTGACCCGGACAGAAACTGTCACTTGCATACCTGATGTTTAACTCTTTCAGGCAGAGAAAGAAAAAAAGGAACACAGCATAGTTATTTTTGTGCTTGGCACTATACATACACACGTCTATCTCATTATGTCACATGTCACCTCATGTGTCCTTTAACAGTACAATTCTTCCTTCAGATTCCATCTTTCAACGCACTTTTTATGATCAAATTGTGTACAAAACGATGCCGTTTGTGATGTAAATCGAAGTGATACAATTCTTTGGTCGATCAGAAAAGGAAAAATTATCGATCCAACAGTTGGATTTTATGCTCGAAATGGAATGCAAAACCTTCTTAACTTGTTCCGTTAATGGGAACAATTGACCATTACCTTCCAATTAGTTATGATCATTCAAATCACGTCAAAAGATTGTGTTGAAAGATGAAAAATTGTACCATTGATGGGCACATTTAGAAGAAAATGGTGAGCTTCTGAGAAGAACTGACAGCGAGGTAAGTATGTAATATTCATTTGCAGGTACATCATGTGTTTATTTGGAATAATTTTGCTCAGTTCAAGTCCACTTTAAGGTTGCCAAGTAGCAACTGTAACCTGTAATTGTAAATACTGTGCAGACCCCTCTCCCTTCCTTGCCCAGATGCCTCACTCCCCCACTGCCAAGGCCTAGGTGGCAGACAGGAGGACGACTGGGGGATCATACCAGAGCAGAATATGTGGATGCAGCCTAGCAGGGGCATTGCTAAAAGCCTGACAGGACACCCTGGGGTAGCAAAGATAAAGGGAGAGTACAACCCCCAAAGCAGTGGCCTAGAGAGAGAAGTGCCAGTGCCATGGTAACCACGAGCTGAGAGCAGACTGCAGTCACATAGAGCAACAGCAGCGCAATGGCAAGCGGTGCCGATGCCTCATGACATTCAGGGCACAGCGATGGGCACCCCCTGCCCTGACACCCAGGGCACAATGTTAGGGGATTCGGGGCCTAAGCCCCAGATCCCTTCCCCAGTGATGCACCTGAAGCCTCGTAATTATATTATCCCCTTCCCCCACCCCACCTTCTTCAACCCAAAAGTAAAGATGTAATAAAGATGAATGAGAAGCCCAATAAAAAAATGATACATGGTGTGTGATGGGTGGCATATATATAGAAGAGGACACAGTTGTAGGTGGCACAGGTACTGAAAATGAAGCATGAGTGCTTGCAGTGATAGGAGGTAGACACTAAAGTATGAGGAGTCTGAGAGCAGGCACAGCTTTAACAATGGCACATATAGACAAATACTTGGTGTGCCTAATGAAAAACCCAGCCCTGAACTTTGGGTTATAGATACTCCTTTTACCTAAGTACAGTAAAGTCATTGCATGAATCATGCACTGAGACCAGTCCATTCAAGTGAAGGCAATGGCCCCCCATTGCCTTCACTTGAATGGACATCGGAAGAAAAAAAAAAAAAACTACCGTTGTTCCTTACAAAGGATCATTTACAATTGATTATTTCCAATTTAACAAATCAGTTGTATGTTAGAATTGCAACAAACACAATTGCTAACTTCCAGTCAGAGCAATATCCTGCCTCTATCTGGCCAGCAGACGCTAGTCAGCCAATCAGGTGCACTGTCATACACCCTGGGGCCCCTGGGCTGTCATGTGGACCAGTGTTTGTGATTTTAAATTTATTTTTTGCAGCTTCTAGGATGCGGTTGACAGGTGAGTGGTTAGGGAGGGGACCGTGTGGGAGATGTGCCTACACGGGACGTCCCTGTAAACGGCGCAATTCACGATTGCGTCCAACCGAAGCCTCCCACCTGAATGCTAATCTATGTAATTCCTGCTAGGTATGGTACAGCAGGCAAAGGGTGTATGACAGTGCACCTGATTGGCTGACTAGCGTCTGCTGGCCAGATAGAGGCAGGATATTGCTCTGACTGGAAGTTAGCAATTGTGTTTGTTGCAGTTGGCATTCAGTTTAGAGGTGGTGGGGTGAGTTCCCTGGAGGTGAGAGGTCCAGGGCTTGCCCGCACTTCCCTCTAGGTGTCGCATGGTGGTTTGGGGGCCCCAGTGAGTGAGAGAGACCTGGGGCCCCTGGGCTGTCATGTGGACCAGTGTTTGTGTATTTTAGAATTGTTCATAAAAATTGTACTGTTAATGGACATCTTAACAATTACATGAGTACCCCCATTCCCCCAATTAACAGTACAATTTTTATGAACAATTCAAAAATACAAAAATAATCCTTTGTGAGGAACAATGGGAGTTTTTTTTTTCTTCCGATGTCTACATGAAATGGTTGGTGTGATTTGCCTTCTTAAAACAGATGGTACTTGCGATAATTCAGCGTGAACATCTGTGGTTACCCACAATGCACCGCTACCAAAAATGCTAATTATCTCTTTATGCCCATGAAACCAGACTTGCATTCAGAACCGCAGGTGTATAGCACCGCTATATGATTTGTATGCGTAGTACAGCTAAGAAATAATCGCAGTGGTTGGATAGTACTGGTTCAAGGAGTTCAAGGCAAGAATCCCTAAAGGTGGCCACACACGATACAATAAAATGATCCGATTTTACGTTAGTTCGATAAAAACGATCGGATCTCCCGAAAAAAAATCGAAAGCTTTTTTTTCATTCGACTGAAAAATCGGATTTCCCGTTTTATTCGATTTTAATCGATCCGGAATGCCAGTTTTTTTTCTTCAATCTTTCTAAAGGTGGCCACACACCATACATTTTTTTAAATATCTGTTCAATTTAGGAATTTCAATCAATTTTTCTGACTGATTGTAACATTTCAAAAATATGACCAATGTACCACACACCTATGTTCAATTTTTCCCCAATTATGATACAAATGATTGGAAACTCTGACAAAATTGCTAGGGTGGGTATATTAATAAAATGACAATCTAACACACACCATACAATCTTTAGAAAGATTGAAGAAAAATATCTGGCATTCCGAATCGATAAAAATCGAAGAAAACGGGAAATCCGATCAGATTTTTCAGTCGAATGAGAAAAAAGCTTTTGATTTTTTGGGAGATACGATCGTTTTTATCGAATTGCTGTAAAATCGGAACATTTTATTGTATTGTGTGTGGCCACCTTAAAGATTGTTTGTGTGTGTTGGATTGTCCATTTATTAATATACATACCCTAGCAATTTTGACAGAGTTTCCAATAATTTTTTATCATAATTGGGGAAAAATTTAACATGCGTGTGTGGTACATTGGTCATATTTTTAAAATGTTACAATCAGTCTAATTTAGTCAAAGAGCAATGCTATTTTCTGAGGCACTTATCTCAACCTGTCGTTCACTGTTTCTTGTTTATTTAAGTTTTTTCTGCCAGGACGTTCAATGGGTCATTAGCTCTGCTCTGTTTCATCATTTAAAATACAGAGTGTAATTTGTAAACTGCAAATATTAGAGAATGATACAATGTTATAGAAAAACAGCTATATAACTGAAAATAAAAATGTGAGAGTATTTTCTTTGCCACTAATGTTCTTTGAATTACCCATACTACACATACAATTCATTATATCATACTTTTTTCGCCTCAGTGTCACTTTAACCATTTCAGCCCATGGGTTGTTTTCACCTTATACACGAGAGAAGTTTTCACATTTCACTTTATCACTACTTATCACAACAAAATGATCTATGCCTTGATTTTTCACCACCAATTAGGCTTTCTTTGGGTGGTACATTTTGCTAAGAATTATTTTATTCTAAATGCATTTTAATGGGAATAATAAGAAAAAAAAATGGAAAAACTTCATTATTTTTCAGTTTTTGGCCATTATAGTTTTAAAATATGACATTCTACCGTAATTAAAAATCCACACATTTTATTTGCCTATTTGTCCCGGTTATTGCAATGTTCAAATCATATCCCTTGTACAATGTATGGTGACAATATTTTATTTGGAAATAAAGGTGCATTTTTTTCAGTTTTACATCACTAATTACAAGCACATAATTTAATAATAATAAACCCTCTAAACATACATATTAAAACATTTTTATTCCCTGAAGTCTGTAGGTGTCATTTTACTATTTGTCCTCGCACATTATTTCCTATTTGCGTACAATAAGTACACTAAATAGGAAGTAATGCATGCCTGTGTTACTTTGAAAGTCATGTGGACCTAGAGGGGAGATTAATGAATGGGAACCTTGTTTGAAATGAGCGAGCAGGAGCCAGCGCAGCGGCAAGATCTTAGAATGATCACTGTTTTTGAACAAAAAAAGTGATCATTCTCGGATGGACATGCACGGATTGGCTCAGGGGACTTCTGTCCTCTGCCACCAATGCCCCTGTCGCTGGAACCATTGCGATATTCCGCCAGCACGATTGCGCTCACAGCCCCCAGACTACATGGACATGAGTCTCACGTCCGCGCGGCTGCAATGGTTAAAGTACAGTGTTAAAAAATATGCAACTCTTCTCTTTGCTACTAATGTTCTATTCATTATCTGCACTACACATACAATTCAATATATTATAGGTTTTTTTTTTTTGTTTCGCTTCACTATGCTTTAAGGCAGTGTTCTCCAACCCTGTCCTCAAGGCCCACCAACAGTGCATGTTTTGTGGAAAGCCACAGAGGTAGTTAATCAAATCTGCTGCAACACTAATTATCTCACCTGTGCATGCGGAGGCGTTTCTGCCTCCAATGTAAGGTATAGGGAAAACGCAAAACACTCTGAAAAACGGCAGTTCAGAGCTGTTTTGCAGGCGTTTTTGTTACAGAAGCTGTTCAGTAACAGCTTTACTGTAACAATATATGAAATCTACTACACCAAAAACGCTTCACAAAACCTCAAAACGCTAGGTGAAACGCTACAGAAAAATAAGAAAAAGTGTTTCAAAATCTGCTAGCATTTTGCGGATCTGCTAGCGGGTTTTGGTGTGCACCAGGCCTTAGTGGGCCTTGAGGCCAGGGTTAGGGAACTCTGTTTTCAGGGCCCGTTTCCACTATCGCGAATCTGCATGCGTTTCCTAAATGCAGATTCGCACAGCCAATACAAGTGGATGGGCCTGTTTCCACTTGTCAGTTTTCCTGAGCGTTTTTATGTGCAGGATTTTTCTGCACAGCAGAGCCCTCAGAATTCGCCTGCGTGTGGAATGCATGCGAATCGCCGCTAATGTATTTAATAGGGAAATCGCCTGCGGCTTTGGTATGCGAATTTTCTTGCGAATTCGCATGGAAATCAATGGAAAAGCACACCGGCACTGCCATGGTTAAATTCGCATACAGCGTCATCCATGCGAATTTTCATGCAAATTCGCACGAAAATTCGCATACAACCGCACGCGAAATTCGCATCCGCATGCAAATTTTTACCGTGGCGATTCGCACCGCACAAGTGGAAGCGGGCCCTTAGGCATAGTTTAGATTTTTTTTCGTAACGTCCTCCATGACATGAATGGTCAGGGCTGGGAGGAAGGAGTCTGTATCAGTCCCTTTTAGATAACCAGTGTGAGGGGCAACAGAGAGAAGTACAGTAACATCAGCATTCAATTAGACTTTAGTTTCCATAGTCAGATCAATGAAAAGATAGCATTTAATTAACTGCTGTAGACAAAGTCACTTTACTTCACTAAAATAACTCTGTCAGATAAAGTTGGATCCCTTGTATAAAAATATTAGCTGTGTGCGTGCAATTTTCTCAAGGCAATAAGATCTCCAGGCAACAGAGTGCTCATAAAACAGCTTTCTAGCAGTTAGTCATGATGAAAGGAAAGCGACATATGTTCATTTTAGCACAGCAACAAGTCACATGGGAACCTAAAACTGATTTTTCATCACTGGGTAGATATACTGTAGGTAATATTGGCTATAAGGTTATTAAAACGCTCAGAGCAGTGGGCAAAGGACTTGGAAATAACTCCTAAACCAAGCTCCTCTCTTTTGTAGCATCTGTCAAAAATGACAGATTTAATTTAATTTTGCATTAAATTTGGTGGCCATTTGACCTCTTGGTCAGGTTCCCAGACCTGCATAACAGAGTGTTCACTGTGAATGTCTAGGACATGCCCCCATTCTACCAGGACTGGGTTTCTGGGAAGGCCACAAAGGCGCTGGCCTTGGGTGGCTGCAGTCTAAAGGGCGCCTGGACAAGGGGCACCTGCTGCAGTACAAGATAGGGGAGTTATAATCTACTTGGCCTAGGAGCACAAAAATTATAAATCCGGCCTTGGATTCTGCATCCCCTAAAGAGGAAAGAGGCAGAGTGTCAATGCTATGTGATATAGTGGGTTAGGATTTCAATATCTTTCAGGTTTTTACTGCTGTCTATGCACCTAATGAATATATCCCCCTCTCGTTACAATACCAGGTAATAAGGGAATATTGTATGGTGAACATAAATGATAACAAATGGCTGCAAGACATGTTAACCCTTTCCACACTATACATGGCGTTGTCCACGTGGGTTTCCTTCAGATCTCCGGTTTCCACCCACATGCCAAAAACATACAGATATGTTAATTTGCTTCCACCTGAATAGGCATATAACAATGGCAGGGATTAGATTGTGAGGTGCCCTGAGAGACAGTCAGTGACATGAATATGTACTCTGTAAAGTGCAGCGGAAGATGTCAGCACTATATTAATACTAAATCAAAGTAATGTAGCAAAACTGGTACAAAGAAACCTGAAGCAAAATTGAAGCCATCTCCCAGAGTGACCACCAGTCAAGTTTTAGATGTTGAAACAAGTAAGGAGTCTTATTGGTTGCTTTGGAAAATTCCCCAGTTTTGCGTCAATTATCTCTGAAACCGCCACAATAAAGCAGATCCATTTTACAGTATCTGTAAATACACCTCTCCCATTTTTGTAAATATTTTCCTATAGTTTCATGGGACAAAACTTTGATACAGTATAACACCCCTGCTCCCCTTCCACACATGAGACCTCGTAACACGAGTGACATGACTCTGGGGAGGGTCTCATTGGGCTGGATTTTAACATTCTTCACTTAGGCCCTGTTTCCACGGCTGCAGATTTGGATGTATGTTGCCTCACAGCTGTGCCGGGATTGCATTTCACAAGACGTATGCCAGTATTGTGTGAAAATGTGCCCTCAGGGGTGTACTCACTTTTGTTGCCAGCAGTTTAGACAGTAATGACTGCATGTTAAGTTATTTTGATGGGACAGCAAATTTACGATTCTATGCAAGCTGTAGGGCTGGGACCCACTAGGGTGTTTTTGGATTGCCCACAATCGCCAGCGATTCCCCAAAAAACGCTTTGCCAATGTATTTAAATGGAGAGGCTTAATCTTATTTAGTCTTAATCGCAATCGTACGACATGCAGCATTTTGAGCGCATTTGCACTAAATGCTATGTATGGAAGCACTGCAAAATTGCTTTGAAAAGTGATTTTGCAGTGATTTGGGGGCCGAGCGATTTGAATTTTAAATAAAGTTAATTATCCTTACCGGGTGTCCCGATGTCAAGCTTCCGTCCGTAGCAACACCCCCTAGCAGAGGTCACAGGCGCTTCTCTGATTGGTCCTAGAGAAGCACCTATGACTTCTTTCAATAGGGGGCAGGGTTACAGACGGTAGCCGAACATCAGGACACCTGCTAAGTATAATAAAGTTTATTGAAAAAAAAAAACGAAATGCTAATCAGAAGTGCTGAACAGTTTACTGTGTTTCGAACCTTAGCAAAACGCAATCACCCCGCAATCATCACAATTCCTAGTGGGTTCCAGCTGATACACTGACTTCACATTGTATCAAAGTGTCATATCTTCAGTGCTGTCCCCAGGGCTGTGGAGTCAGAGTCGAGGAGTTTTGTGTACCTGGAGCTGGAGACCGAGGTTTCATAAACAGAGGAGTTGGAGTCAGATGATTTTTGTACCAACTCAGCAGCCCTGGTAAATATTAGACTAAGGAGTCGGAGTAATTTTAGGTACCTGGAGCTGGAGTTTTATAAACTGAGGAGGACTCCACAGCCCTGGTTGTCCCATGAAAAGATATAACAAAAAAGTTAAAAAAATGTGAGAGGTGTACTCACGTGTGTGAGATGAGATACTGTCTATACGGCTGTGGTTCAGTCCAAGCTGAAGAAATCCTCGCAAATCTCACTACCAGGATATGAGTGGATATTATCAACCCCAATAGGCTAACAAATCACATCAGACAGCATCTCATCCCCCCCCCCCCCTTTTTTACCATCTACCTAACGCTAGAAAAAGATAGAAGAAAAACATTTTTGCTGGAATTCCACTTTAGATAAGTTTGTGAGGGGCTTAAAACCAGGATAACCATGATTAACTATCTATAGTACATGAGAAAAAGTAAGTGAGACAGACAAAGTAGATGCGAGGTTATGAACTGTTGTGTCGTCTAAGCTGCAATAAACTGATTTTACTGTAACGCTGCAGTGTCTGTTGAGCAAGACTAGGATGTCTGGCGTGCACATGGGTCTGGAGGGGGGGAAAACTGCACTTCCTTTAAAAGGAATAGATGCATGGAAGCAATTTTCTAACTAATGAGACTTTCAATAAATCACAGGCATGACGTAGCAATGAAAGGACAGTGTTATGCCTCGCAGTGATTGTTAGTCCATATATAACATGCCAGGTTAACTACTGACAGGGCACTATTATTACTACAGCAGCCCTGGAGAGAATGATGCATCCACTAAAGGCGGATAGTGAGATGAATGATACATTAGAGGCGGGACGGAACTATAGCCATTGCACCCATAGCAGGTGTTGTGGGGCATATGGGGCACAGGAAAAGAAAGGTCTGGTTTATCCATAAGACCAACTAGGCGGCGCCACGCTTACTATGTGTAAGATAAAAGTTGCGCTTATTTTTTATTGCCTGAGGAAGTGGGCTTTGACCTGTGAAACGCGTTGCACCTTTGTTTGGAGTACTAATAAGTGTTTTTTTGATGACATTACCTATCTAACTCTTCAATCTAACTTCCCCTTGTTTTTACCATTTACACATATATATTTTATTCTTTTGGTGCCTCTGTTCTACTGGTTTACTACATAAGACCTACTACACCGCTGACCCAAATGATAAGATTGCCTGGAAATCCGATGTGAAGCTGGCTGCCTTGGCAGAGCAGCGATAAACGTTGTGTTTCTTACTGCTATGGCTTAATAAAAAGTTTTGCTATAATTTGCACAAATCCAGGTCGATACCCAGTCTTCCTTTCTACTTTGGAGGGGGATACCTAACCATGCACGACACATCTGTCTATCTATACTGGGGGGCTATCTAACCCTGGGAGGAACATATGGCAATATATACTGGTGGTGCTACCTAATCCTTGGGGCATAACTAATACTGGGGGCACGTCTGGTTAGATGAACTGGGCAGTAGTCTTCCTAATAATCAGGGGCACATTTGCTACCTATACTGGGGTGGGCACAAATCAGGTGGGAGGGCACATTGGAATCTCCACCTCTAGTGCTGGAGAACGGTTGTCCCGGGGCCCTGCCATGTGGCTTCTAGTGATGAGACGCGAGTGTGTGGGCTGTGATTGGATTTTGCGAATTTGTGGATATTTTACACCGCAGCACAGATGAATATATTTCAATGTCTGAAAGCGCCACTTCATTGGTAATGACGTGTTCCCGTGAAGACAGAACTTCGCAACAGTAACAGGCTGCACTTTGCTGTGTAGGAAGAGGTTACTTGCAGCGGTGTTGCTACTCTAAGCAGAGGAACAGCCATGATGCCGGCTGCTGGAATTCTGTCGCACATGTGGTCGGTGGAAGTTACTGGGACACCAGGGACTAATAGGATTTTTTCCCAGACACAAAACTATGAATGTGATAAAATAAAACCATATGTGTGTCCTCTGTGTGGTCTCTGTGACTGCTATTTTATACAAGGGGGTTGCAGATTTAATTCAGTTTCAATTATAGCCTGTTCCAATTATTGCTATTTAAAGCCTAACCCCGGGCAAATGTTTCCCTACTCCTGTGAGGCAGACGCTGGCAGAGATGTTTCCCGCACTTCATAAAGCTAAGTACACACATACGAGAACTGTCAGCTATTGGGGATTGGGAAATGATCCCTTGGGCAACAATTCGGGGAATGATGCTGTACAGACACATCCCTAGCCTTGAGACTAGCTATATGTTCTGTTGCTTTAAAGGGGAGCGGAGGAATGTTGTTCGGCGGACAACAGAGCAGCTTCAGTCAGTCGGGAAGGGGGGATGAAAATAGCATTGTGATCGGTCATTCTTGGGCATTGGGGGTTATCAAGGATCCATCCTGTCGTATCCTTAACGACCCGATGCTGGAGCAGGATCGATTGGCGGCCCCTGTAAACACATAACGATTGTCGGCTGAAAGGGTCGTTATCGGCAGACAGATATTGCATTTGTGTACGTACCTTAAAGAGTACCAGAGATGAAAAGTTATAAAATATGTATACATACCTGGGGCTTCCTCCAGCCCCCTCCACACCAATTGCTCCCACGCCGTCTTCCCATTGTCCCGGTAGAAGTTTGGCCAGTCGGCACATGCGCTCCACCATCTAGGAGTATTTGCACAGGTGCAGATTGCTCTCGGCCACAAAAGCACGGTAGGGCGCGCGCACATGGCCAGGCCGATCATGGACAGTGTGCTCTGACTGGCCAAACGTACGGGGCTTCTACTGGGACAAAGAGAAGGTGGAGGAAGATGGCATGGGATTGATCAGTGCGGAGGGGGCTGGAGGAAGCCCCAGGTATGTATAAATCTTTTATAACTATTCTTCTCAGGGTCACTTTAAAGGACAACTGAAGAGAGAGGTATATGGAGGCTGCCATGTTTATTTCCTTTTAAGCAATACCAGTTGCCTGGCAGCCCTGCTGATCCTCTGCCTCTAATACTATTAGCCATAGCCCCTGAATAAGCATGCAGCAGATCAGGTGTTTCAGACTTTAAAGTCAGATCTGACAAGACTAGCTGCATGCTTGTTTCTGGTGTTATTCAGATACTACTGCTGAGAAATAGACCAGCAGGGCTGCCAGGCAACTGGTATTGTTTAAAAGGAAATAAATATGGCAGCCTCCATATACCTCACACTACAGTTCTCCTTTAAGCTCGCTGATTAGCTGATATCAAATCACTTTTGAAATCCAGCTACAGCCCAGTAGAGTGGACCCGATCTTCAGCTATTTCAGCCAGAGTCTGAGGGAAAGCCAATTCTGCACCTGCGCAAGGCGCCTGACAAGCCACAACCTGTGGCGTATCTAGAGGGGCATAGGCATGGCATGTGCCATGGGCACCTGCCCCTTCTTCCCTCATGCTTCACCACAATAGTGGGGGATGCCACTCACTACCTATACTGGGGGGTGGACTACTTATACTGAGGGACAGCTCATAAGTTTACTGGGGGAACACCTCTCTCACCACTTATACTGGGGGGGACTACTTATACAGGGGGACATCTCTCACTACCTATATTGGGGGTTTGTGTGGACTGTATGAACAACAGCAGTAAAAAACTTAAAGAGTACCTGTCAGGGCCCGATTTCTGGAAAAGTCACAAAGGCCTGGGCCTTGGGCAGCTGTAGCCTAAGGGGGCACCAGGACATGAAATGGGGTTGCTACATAAGTAAAAGGAGGCTGCAAATGGGGAGCAACACATGGAAAAGAGATGCTGATGCCCTAGCGAGCTGTATTTTGAAAAAGAGTGGCTGCAATACATGGATGTTACACATGGAAAAGGGGGCTGAACTTGGGAGGGTACTAGCCATAACATATTTAGCCTAGGGGCAGAAAAAGTATGAATCCGGCCTTGGTACCTGTAGGGAAAAAAAGTGCCCCAAATGGGAACTGACCTTGGGTGAGAGAAACCTCTGGATTCTCCCCCACCGAACCGTTCCAGGTCTGTCTTCTCAGCAAAACTCCTTGTTGAATGCTCGCGCTTCAGTGGAAAAAGCGGAGCCCGATCAGTTCTGTGCTGCTGTGCCTAAGTGAGCCATCTGTGCCTGCGCAGTAGCACTGACCCGATTGGGCTTCAGTGGAAAAAGCGGAGCCCGATCAGTTCTGTGCTGCTGTGCCTGAGTGAGCCGCCTGTGCCTGCGCAGTAGCACTGACCCGATCGGGCTTCAGTGGAAAAAGCAGCGCCCGATCAGTTCTGTGCTGCTGTGCCTGAGTGAGCCGTCTGTGGCTGCGCAGTAGCACTGGCCCGATCGGGCTTCAGTGGAAAAAGCAGCGCCCGATCAGTTATGTGCTGCTGTGCCTGAGTAAGCTGCCTGTGCCTGTGCAGTAGCACTGACCCGATTGGGCTTCAGTAGAAAAAGCGGAGCCCGATCAGTTATGTGCTGCTGTGCCTGAGTGAGCCGCCTGTGCAGTAGCACTGACCCGATCGGGCTTCAGTGGAAAAAGCGGAGCCCGATCAGTTCTGTGCTGCTGTGCCTGAGTGAGCCGTCTGTGCCTGCGCAGTAGCACTGACCCGATCGGGCTTCAGTGGAAAAAGCAGAGCCTGATCAGTTCTGTGCTGCTGTGACTGAGTGAGCCGTCTGTGCCTGCGCAGTAGCACTGACCCGATAGGGCTTCGGTGGAAAAAGCGGAGCCCGATCAGTTCTGTGCTGCTATGCCTGAGTAAGCTGCCTGTGCCTGCGCAGTAGCACTGACCCGATCGGGCTTCAGTGGAAAAAGCGGAGCCTGATCAGTTCTGTGCTGCTGTGACTGAGTGAGCCGTCTGTGCCTGCGCAGTAGCACTGACCCGATCGGGCTTCAGTGGAAAAAGCGGAGCCCGATCAGTTATGTGCTGCTATGCCTGAGTAAGCTGTCTGTGCGTGCGCAGTAGCACTGGCCCGATCGGGCTTCAGTGGAAAAAGCGGAGCCCGATCAGTTATGTGCTGCTATGCCTGAGTAAGCTGCCTGTGCCTGCGCAGTAGCACTGACGGACCGATCGGGCTTCAGTGGAAAAAGCGGAGCCCAATCAGTTCTGTGCTGCTGTGACTGAGTGAGCCATCTGTGCCTGCGCAGTAGCACTGACCCCATCGGGCTTCGGTGGAAAAAGCGGAGCCCGATCAGTTCTGTGCTGCTGTGCTTGAGTGAGCCCTCTGTGGCTGCGCAGTAGCACTGACCCGATCGGGCTTCGGTGGAAAAAGCGGAGCCCGATCAGTTCTGTGCTGCTGTTACTGAGTGAGCCGTCTGTGCCTGCGCAGTAGCACTGACCCGATGGGGTTCATCTTCTTCTGCTGTAGCCTGAGTGAGTCTGTGCTGCTACACAGGCGCAGTGTGGCCACACTTTTGGGGTCTTTTCACTTCAATGACCTAGCAGAGGAGGAGGGGGGAGGATCCAGAAGCTCTCCTCTCCTGAGGTAAGTATCTTAATTCATGCATTGTAAACCTCACAGATAGGGTTAAAATAAATAACGCAAGCATACTAAATTATTGATCAGTGTCCCATTTTAACCACATTTCAGTCTGAGTGCACCGATGCTTTAAGAAGGACCTGCATAGGCAGATTGCTGCATATCTCTGAAGATTTTGTCCTCTGTTTACTATACAGGACACTCCGGATTCCTGCTGACTGGCCTCTTTATCTGATACCTGACCTCAAAGGATGTTCCAAGGTTATATGATGATCATGAAGAGAATCGACTGCTTTCAGAGCTGGCAACGTGACTCTTAATGTGTGGAACTGTCTTTTCTTTCAAACGGCACAGTTACATGCAAGCAGGGCCAGTTCTAGGCTTTTTGCTGCCTGAGGCAAACTTGTGAGGATGCGCCCCCCTTCCCCCCAATTTGGAATGATCACACTGCACCCCACAATTTTTAGTCTGTGGCAAATGGACTGCTCACCCTCAACCAGGACAGTAGTACTACCTCCGCCCTTCTGCTGTGCAAGTCAAATGAAACACTGTTGCTCTCCTTCCTCCCCTCTCCTTACTCACTGTCAGACTCCTCACACAGCACAACAAGCTGTTTTTCCCCAATGATGACCTCTTCACCTCGCTCTCCTATCGCTTATTCTCCTAATCTGACTGCATGCTGTAAGAACAAATACAGTACAAATATGCTTCCGCTGTTATCTCTGCACCTGATGCAAATGTTTCACCTTGCCTCATGAGAGAACCGGCTCTGCATGCAATGGATGGAAGACGTAACAGATTTATGTTGTTTGAAATGGGGAATGCACCCTAGGCCCAGCCTGATTTGGTGCCATTTAAACCTTGCATTATGTTTATATTCTGCCACAGCAGCACTAAAACTTTAGCCGAAGGGCCCTTTCACACTGAGGCGGTGCAGTAAATTTACTGCAGTAGCACAGGAACATGACTAGCAAATCAGAAACGTACATATCTATCACCTGACCAAACTGGGGGGTTGGGTTGGGGCGGTGGAAGGGACGTTTTGCAGGGGCGTAGTTACTCGTCCCGGCAGAGGGGAAATGGTTACAGGGGGATTGGCAGATACAAAATCAAATTCCATTTACCATCTGCTCTGTGTTCATTATGCAGCCTGGATCATCACCCTTCATTGCAAGCACTCACATCTAATCAGAAATGTTTCTGTTGTAATAAATCTTATCTCTGTCAGGCTGCCTCTATTTGGTACATTGCCGACAAGAAGGAAGCTAGTCATCTCCTCTCCCGTATTCCTACTCCTCACTGTTTTTTTGAGGGCAGTTCAGTGCTGCTAAAATACGATCTATGCTTGTGCTCTCCTGTGTTTACAAAGTAAGCTAGCTATGACAGTGCAGATTCTAGAAGGAAAAAAAAAGTTAGGGAGGAAATGACAGTAAGATTGGCTTCAGTCAGAGGGAATCAAAATGGCAAATGCCAGGAACACAATTATCTTTATTTACTATAAAAAAACTTCACAGAAATCAAAATGTGGACAGTACAATACACCTGTTGTGTAAGTAGAACAAGCAGTTATCTACTTATATATGTGTGGGTTTATTTCCTGACATATTATGGCTGTTCTTGCTGCTTTAAAGATATTCCCATACAAAGGCTTTGCAGAGCTCTGTTGAGGTCATGTCACAGAAACAGAGTGTCACAAAACAAGTCTTTGGACTGGCATTTGGCATTTTTTTCCGCTCAAATATACTTCAGTTTCCTTATGCGAAGGACAGGGAAGCAGATGTAGATATTGTAAATACAGTTTAAATTACGGCTAAGGAGTGAAGTTGCAGTTTGGCTGTCTAGTTGGTCACGAACTGGCATTACGAGGACTGACTGAGGGCATTGTCTCCACAGCGTACCCCTGGGCAGTTCCATTAGCAGCCTGCTTTCAGAATAAACCCATTGTTTTAGCACACTGCAGGCTTGATTCACTGCTGCGCTAGAAGCCATACTTACACAACTACTTCAAGGGAAACGGGAGCAACAAGTGCTTACAGACTGCCTAGATGATTGCTGTAGTTACTACAATTTGCTTTCTGCTACACGGCACGAACCATATGCACGAGGCAGATAAACACATCCACGCTTTTGTAGAGAGGCAATTTCTTCTTTGCTTCAAATCATTTTATGCCTCTTTTCTTCTCAGTTGTCTCTTCTATAGGTCTGTTTGACTCAAATGTAAAAATAAATGCAATTTCTACATAGCAAGGGCCTGTGTACATGGCAGTGTCATGTGATCACAGTGCTATTGCACCAGGGCCGTAACTACAAATCATGATGCCCACCAGCAAAACATTGATAGGGCTCCCTTAATATTCAACCCTTTCCATTGCTTCCCCTTGGTGACCTTCAGAACATGAGGGTCTATCACATAAGGGTCATAAAACAAGTGTGTCCATCAATCTCTTCACACCCATAGAGTGTTGTAAAAAACACCTGATATGAAGTATCAGATAAAGGGAAAGTGAGTAGTTGGGGCCCTCCCCAAACACTGCATTCCAGATTAAAACTCTTCTTACAACTGTGAAACATGGTGGTATCAGTATCACGGCGTGGCACTCCTTATCTGCCTCTATAGCAGGCTGGTTTGATGGAACTATGAATTCTAAAATTGTAGGTGCAAAATGCCAGGGTATCTTTCCATGAAATAAAGAGAAATTGGATCAGGCAGAAATTTCACTACCCTCAAAAGTCCATCTACCACAGAATGATTGAAGCAGAAGAAAGCTAATGCTTTGGCATGGCCAAGTCAATTCCCTTACCTTAATCCTATTAAAGTGTTGTGAAAAGACTTGAAGTGGGCAATTCATGCAAAGAGGTCTACGAATATCTCTGAATTGAAACTATCTGTAAAGAAGAATGGGCTATTATTATTTTTTGATTTTATTTATTTATTTTATAAAAATATATATATATTTTATTTATATAGAGCTGATATACCTTATACAATGCTTTACCTTATACAATGCTTTACATAACTAATTGCGTCTTAGAGGAACGCACTATTGAATCCCTGCCATAGTCATAGTGTAATGTCACAACCATGTACAGAAGCCATTTGGACACAAAAGAAAAGTGCTTCAGGGTCCTTTTCCACTAGGTAACCTTCAATTCCCACTACTGCAATTTTCCCACGACCCGTCGGTTATACGAGCGCAACCACAACAAAATGGCACAGGCCTGCAATTTGGTTTTGAGATAAAACGAATCCCACTAGTGGCTACCTTTTGGCACCTCATCAGCTTTGATTCACCTTAGAGTGAATTGGTGTCAATATGTATAGAAAAGGATATCCTGCCACAACGATGGCTCAAATAAAAGTCCAGTCTTTATTGCGGCTTCTATGGACACTCAGCATCAATGCTCACGCGTATCGGAGCAGGCATGGCTCCTTAGTCATAGCTTTCACAATTGAGCCATGCCTGCTCTGATACACATGGGTTTTTATGTTGTTACAAAAAAGATTGGACTTTGAGCCATTGGTGTAGCGGGATATCCTTTTCTATACATATTATTTGTGGCATATCTACACCCGGCTGGATCGTCGTGTGTGTGCTGGTTGTAGAGCCCCTTTCTCCTTCACTGAAATCTGTGTCAAGTTGTAAGTTGTGCCTACCACTTCCTCCCTCATTAGGCTGATTCCATTGGCCAACTGTCACCATCATGTGATATTGATCACAGGATTAGTGTGGACTGGTTTGATGACAAATGGTCAATGAGAGCAGCTTAGTGAGGGTGGAAAGGGCAGCCAAAATGTATGACTTAGGTCAAAGTTTCACTGGGACAGGGGGCGCATGCGCGGCGCGATCGAAGATGGCCGCCTGATCTCCGAGCTCCCGTCCTGGCTCCTGCGCCACTACCGATAGCACACAGCAGCACACTTCGAGACCGTTGGCAACGGTGTGGTGAGATTCCGGAGGGTCTACGGAACAAATCTATGGGCGGCAAGCGCCGTTCCGGGCGGAAGCAGAGCCGTGCACTGGACCACTACTTCCTGAGGCCTAACCCTCCCTCACAAGCCGAGCACTCCAAGATGGCGTCCAAAGCGTCCAAGACGGATCCAGCGCCTGAGTACATCACAAAAGAGGTATTGGAGGGCTGTCTAGCAGACTTGCATAAGAGGGTGTCACAATCTATAAAGGACACAATAACATCAGCCCTATCTGACATCAGATCTGATATTTCTATTGCGCTTTCGCGCACATCCACCCTTGAGCAAGATGTAAGCTCCTTGCAAAGCAGGTGTACATACCTCGAGGAGGAAAACGCCAGATTGACAGACTCAGTGGCGGCCCTGCAAAGATCTCAAGAAGACAGTGAGAATAGGGACCGTAGACAGAACCTACGCTTCAGAGGGGTCCCTGATTCAGTTCGCCCTGCAGACATCAAGCAGTACCTAACTAATCTCTGCGAGACTATTTCACCAGAAACTCCAAAAGAGATGTGGCGATTTGACAGGGCTCACCGTGCTATAGGCCCCAGACCCGCTGGAGCCCCACTCCTCCGTGACATTATCGCACGTTTTCACTTTTATGAAGCCAAAGAGTGTGTAGTAATGGCAACCAGAAATATGATTACCTACAACTACCAAGGTACGGAAATACAAATACTGAACGATATTTCCCCCATTACCTTAGCAAAAAGGAAGAAACTCAGACCTGTCACTCGGCTTCTACGAGAAAAGGGAATCCCTTATCGGTGGGGATATCCCTTTAAACTGATAGCTACTAAGGAGGGAGTGGTGCACGCCATTTCTGACCCAGAAGATTCTGGAGACCTCTTAAAAGGTCTCGGCCTTCGTCTCCCAACCCCGGAACCATCTCCTATCAAAGCCTCAGACACCACACACTCTCCAAATCACCAATCTAGCTCTCCAACTAAAGTGCAAGATGACTGAACTAGGGTGCCACTCCTGTGACTTATATAAGATAAGTGGAATGCAGGGACAGGGGGGATTTGCTTGTTGATCGGATGTGGCTGGTCGAGCAGTGTATGTTTCCCCTTTTGCGGTGTGAAGAGGGTCACACCCAATCTGAGTTTGTGTCAAACTCGGGTAAAAAAAAACCTAAACATGTTATGCTCTACCTTTTTATATTACATATTCAGGTGCTAATAGGAAGAGCTATTTCTTTAGATAACAGTATACAATGTGTTCTCTGTTTTTTCTCTATCTTTTTCTCTCTTTCTTCACTTTCTCTTTCTCTTCCTGAGTCGGGGACTCAACCAGTTGCTAAGCAAACTTTGGGAGGGGGCGACCCTGGGGATCCTGTGCTTCAGTTATGCAGCCTAATCTGGGACGATTATGGTTAAATTTTTATCTTTAAATGTTAAGGGACTTAATTCAATCAGAAAGCGTTACTTGGCTCTACGTGATCTGGAAAGATCAAAAGCAGACTTTATTTTTATGCAAGAGACAAGATTCTCCAGTCTGAAGCCAGGCTTTCTGAAGAGCAAATCATATCCTGTGACGTATTTAGCTAGCTCACAGTCCAAAAAGGCAGGAGTAGCCATCATAATCCGTCATTCATGTCCCTTTTTGGTGACTGATGTCTGTAAGGATCCCCAGGGCCGCTATCTCATTTTACGTGGCTCACTGCATGGAATTGACATGATTGTTGCCACTATTTACGCCCCAAACGAACATCAAACACCATTCCTTGATAAGGTACTATCAAAAATTTCAAATTTGGGATGTGCAAATATTGTAATTGGGGGGGACATTAACATGATTTTTTCCCCTACTATGGATCGAAAATCTGGCTCTCATCCACTCAACTTTAAAGCTATATGTTCCACTTCCCGTAGATTTAGAGACCTTTTAAAGCAGCATGGCCTACTTGATGCTTGGAGAATACAACATCCTCTCGAACATGATTACACCTTTTATTCGCATAACCATGGTACGTTTACCAGAATAGATCATATTTTCATTTCCCCTCCTCTCCTCGCTTGCCTAACAGATTCACATATAGGACCCATATCATGGTCAGACCATGCTCCCATTGATGTTATCCTAAATATGACCCATTCTCCCCATATACCCTCAGTTTGGAGACTAAACGATAGCATACTCACAAATGAAGAAGCGGTAGAAGACATTACACAATCATTGCAGGAATTTTTTTCAATTAATGATGGCTCGGTCACCAGTAAAGCAACTATATGGGAAGCCCACAAGGCTACTATAAGGGGTAAATTCATCGCAATACTATCCAAACGCAAGAAAGAATTTAATTCTCGGCTCTCGGCCCTTTATAGCAAATTAATCCATGAAGAGGAACAGTTTAAAAAATCTCCAACTTCTGTAAGGTACAATCTCCTTGAGAGCATTCGCAAATCCATTTCAGATCTTCATTTTACTAAAATAGAAAAAGCTATATCCTTTACTAAACAGCTATTCTATGAGAAAGGAAATAAAGCACACACACTCCTGGCCAGGAAGTTGAGGGGGATGAGAGCCAGAAACACGGTTTTTGCACTAAAAGACAAAAAGGGGAATATAAGGTATGATCTTAGGGAAATAGCTTCCATATTTAAATCATATTATTTAGCCTTATACAACCTGCAGCAAGACAGAAGCACACCTCAGCCTAGTCTAGCCCAGATGAACAACTACCTAAGAAGCTGCGGCCTCTCTAGACTATCACCAAGTCAGGCAGCTTCACTAAATGCTCAGATCACTCTGGAAGAAGTTAGAAATACCCTGAAACCCATGAAACCACATAAGGCGCCTGGTCCGGATGGATTTACGGTGGCATATTATAAAAAGTTTGCTGATCTTTTACTTCCTAAACTAACAGACCTATTTAATGCCTTTACTGATCGTGAGCGGATCCCGAGCTCCATGCTACGCTCCCATATGGTAGTAATACCTAAAGCTGAACGTGACCCCTTAGACTGTAAGAATTACAGACCAATATCCCTTATAAACACAGATCTCAAGCTATTCTCCAAACTGTTAGCAAATCGATTATCAGCTCTCATGCCGTCGCTGATCCATCTGGACCAGGTGGGATTCATTACAGGAAGGTACGCTGGAGACAACATTAGACGCACATTAAACATTATTGATTATATTAATCATTATAAAATCCAGTCACTTATATTAAGTTTAGATGCTGAAAAAGCGTTTGATCGCTTAAATTGGTCCTTCCTGTTTCAATCCTTGACTTTTATGGGGATATCAGGAAACTTCTATCATACCCTACAAAAATTATATCTCAACCCATTAGTGACACTCAAAATCCCATATACAGACCCCAATGATTATTTCTCCATTTCTAATGGAACACGTCAGGGCTGCCCCTTGTCACCTCTGTTATTTGCGCTCTCCATTGAGCCTTTGGCGGCCAGGATAAGGGGCAGCCCTGATATCAGAGGTATTCTAATAGGGGATCAGGAATACAAAATTTCGTTGTTCGCTGACGATGTGTTGCTAACAGTGAGTACCCCGTTAATATCCCTAGCATCTTTAAAGTTAGAACTCGATCTGTTTGGCTCCTTTTCTAATTATAAGGTCAATGACTCAAAAACAGAGGTTCTCCCTCAAAACATTTCGGATCGCCAACTTTCCTCCACAATGATGGGATATCCTTATAGACTACAACATTCTTCTTTGAAATATCTAGGTGTAAATATCCCCAAATATACATCCCAAACAGTTCAATATAATTGTACCCATGATCTCGAAGTTAATGACAGATCTAGCTAAATGGGAAAATTATCCAATATCATGGTTTGGCCGAATGGTCTCATTTAAAATGAATTCCCTCCCTAAGTTATTGTATCTAATGTCAGTGATGCCACTAAACATACCCAAACATGTCTTTCTCCCTCTACAGCGGAAGTTATTTCAATTTATCTGGCACCACAGACCACCTAGAATAGCAAAATCAGTATTGACACTTCAGCGAAAACATGGGGGTCTTTCGGTTCCAAACCTCTATAATTATTATGTAGCTTGTCAACTACGTCAGATGTTAGCTTGGACTTCCAAATTTCCTCATGCCTCTTGGTCACAAATGGAATTCCATCTCTTTTCATCATGGCACCCTAGTTCAGCTTTATGGACCAGTTCTAAAACTATACCACAATCGGCAAGAATATTATCTTCCATCACGAACAATCTACATCTCTGGAAACTACTGAGGAAAAAAATGGACTTACTACCACAGAACTCAATTTTACGCCCGGTACTGGGATCTCCTGATTTTGTTCCCGGTTTAGCCTCTTCTAACTTTTCTGGTTGGCACCTTCATCACATCAGGTTTATCGAGGACTTATTGGATCCCTATGACAACAGAATGCTATCATTTGAAGCTCTAAAAGGAAAATTTCAGCTTGACAACTCCCAATTCCTCCAATTTATGCAAATCAGGAACTTTCTACGTTCTTTATCACCTTCTTTGATTTTTCCTAAGCAGTCAGAACTTGAGTATATATGGGAGATGGGCCCTCAACAAAAAGGCCTAATTTCATTACTATATGCATGGGTAAATGATCCTACTCGCACCAACCCTAGTCTTAAACATAAATATATGACCTATTGGGAGGAGGCATGGGGTATAGAATTAACGAAGGACTCTTGGTCCAGGTTATGGGTTAATGCAGCCAAGACCTCCATCTGTGTAACGACAAAGGAAAACATTTATAAGATCATGATGTTGTGGTATAGGACCCCTGAGCGCCTCCATAAGTGGTTCCCCGAGGTCTCCCCACTTTGTTGGAGATCCTGTGGCAGTGTGGGGTCATTGCACCATATCTTCTGGTCCTGTCCTCACATTGGCGCATTCTGGGATGAGATTATCCTTTTAATTTTACAGCAAACGGGAATTTTAGTCCCTAAAGATCCCTGGATATGTGTATTGGCAAAACCAATGCCTAAAATTAAGGCCCACACCCAGAGGCTACTTAATCACTACCTATCAGCAGCTAGATGCCTGATATCAAAACATTGGAGAGATCAAAATGTACCTACAACACAGGAGTTCTTGGCTAAATTATCCCACATATATAGAATGGAATTACTTACAGCTAAGATCACCGACAAATATTACCAGTTCGATAAGATCTGGGGAGGAACCACTTTTCATTCCACAGTTTGATGGTAGAATGACATTAATAAAGGAGCCCCCGACTCACCTCACTTTTCTATCTCCTTATTTTCTTTCTTGTCTTTCTTCTTCCTTTCTCTTTCTAACTTTCTCTATTTCTAAGTAGTCCTATAGTTTTATTCTCTCTTCTTCTTTGATAATCTTTCTGAAACTAGAGTTAGCATTCTGGAGGGATTAATCTGAATACTGCAATATGTCATAATATGAGATCTGTGTTGTGTAGCTGTGTGAGTCTCTCACACCCAACACAGAGAAACATGTTCCTGCATAATCTGTAATGACATTGATTTATGTAAGATCCTTTTAACATGTAACACTCCAGATGTTGTTCTATGCTCTACAGCTTAATTTCCTAAAATTGTTGTTTTGTACCAGAATTTTTTTCTATCATTCTCAATAAAAACCTTAAATAAAAAAAAAGTTTCACTGGGACAAAGGTTCACTTTAAAGCAGAGTTATCATCTAAAAAAGGAAGGAGCGCTCTAAGGGCGTTAACCAGGTAGGACTTTTATTGCGCATAAAAAGTAGATACTCACAAGAAGAAGAATTCAAAAGTGCTTAGATGCCATAGTTATGGCAACTGATAAAAAAAGTGGGTTAGAACAAACTTTATTGTACATCGCGACAAATGTGTATGCGTATCAGCCAGATCTGGCATACTACGGCATCTAAGCGTCTATAAGTACGCTTCCCCGTGCGCGTGACGTCATCTGATGAAGGCGCAGAGCGCCGAAACGCGTCATGACGTCACACGCACCACATCCATAGGCCCCGCCTACCGCCTCGCAAGACGGGCCTCCCGGAGACATCGGACACGCCGCTGCTGGCCACAGCGTGTGCAGCCTTGCCGCAGAGGGGTACAGTGGGTGGCTTAACCGCAGATAAGCGCTTTTGAATTCTTCTTCTTGTGAGTATCTACTTTTTATGCGCAATAAAAGTCCTACCTGGTTAACGCACTTAGAGCGCTCCTTCCTTTTTTAGATGATAACTTTGCACATTCCCTGATTTGGAGCAGCACATCGTGTGGTTGCCTGGCTTGGACAAGAGATACATTGGATTTGATTGGGTTGGCTGCCTAGAGTTTGAGCGCAAGGAATACTTTTTTGCTCACTTTAAAGCAGACCTGAACTCAGAACTTCCTCTCTGCTCTAAAAGAAAATCAACCACATAATAACCTTTAACCACTTGCCGACCAGGGGTGATTTGCCTGATCTGTGCTGCGTGGGCTCTCCAGCCCGCAGCACAGATCAGTATTATGCCAGGGCGATCAGACTTCCCCCCTTTTTTCCCCACTAGGGGGATGGGGGGATGTCCTGCTGGGGGGGTCTGATCGCCGCCGGCTTGCTGCGCTTTGCGGGGGGGGGGGGCTCTTCAAAGCCCCCCTCCGCATCGTTTTCTGTGCTCCCTCCCTCTCCCTCCCTACCTCTTCCTTCCTGGGCTGCGCAGGACGGATATCCGTCCTGCGCATTGAAGGATAGGCTTCAGTCTATCATATGCCGGCAATCCCCGGCCAATCAGAGGCCGGGGATCGCCGATCTGCCTTACGGCGCTGCTGCGCAGCAGCGCCGTATGATGTAAACAACGGGGATTTATTCCCCGCGTGTTTACATTTTGCCGGCGAGCCGCGAACGGTGGCTCTCCGGCTGTTCACGGAGACACCCTCCGTGAACGGAGGGCGCAGACGACCAGTTTACGCCAATCGGCGTTAGCTGGTCGTCAAGAGGTTAAACATGTATTTGTTACAGCTGATACAAACCCTGCAATAAATCTGTAGTTTGTCTACTTCCTGCTTTCATGAAATCAGACATATTGTTAACATCCTGGATTTACAAATGAGCTATCTGCCACGGCAGTCAGCTGACGGATCAAATTACAACTTGTAATTAGTCATAGATGAGGGGTGTCACAGGAGCCCTCAGTGGCTGACCGCACTTAGCCTTCTAAACGATGCCAGCGCACAGATCGTGCGAACTCTGGTCGCAGTCAATGCGCAGGAACCGTTAAGAATTAGCCGCAGACAGCTCAGAAGGGAGCCTGTGAGACACGGGTGATTACAACGTCACCCACTGGTTCAGAGTAAACTGCCACCACCGCGGTTACTATGGGACCGTGGGGCCCACTAACTGACTGACTAATCCTGCGAATAAAACGGTTAAACACACGATATTCTGTCTAGCCAACAACAAACAAACAGTAGCGTATCTTCAGAGACCCGGGATCATTTCTGTGTGTGTGCTGATAAGCAGGGTAGCGGAAAGTGAATGACTTGGAGAAAGTCGTTTATTCACGCAATATAAATAATTAATATATACAGACAATTATGAAAACCAACAATTATGAAAACAGTAATAGCCAGAATGAAAAATAAAAGAAGGGAGAAAAATACTTAGTTCCTGGAAAGATGTCCTTTTTGTGGGAAAAATCAGAGTTCTGGTTTCCAATCAAGTTCAAGCAAAACGGTTTCAAGTTCTTAGAGTTCTTTGTTCAGATGGGTCAGCAAAATGGCCACCAGCCCTATGTCCTCTGGCTGGCAGCAGCTTGTCATGAAGATGGTAAAGGGAGGAAATCCCCGCCCGCCTGCTGGCCAGGTGCTTTTGATGAAGCTGGTTTGGGGGTGTGGCAATGCCGCCCCTCTGAGTCACCCACCAATGACAGTTCATTCCCTCTGAGAGATTTTAGGGCTAAACTTATGAAATGCTGTAACTCCTGAACCATACACGTTATATTTAGGGGGGTAACAGCTTCAGACTTGTTGGAAAATACAGATTAATATGACATCAGACACGGCTAAGCCAGCGGGTCAGGCTCCTGAGAAGATTAATATCTCGATAACCGGACGGTCTATCCCAAGGAATTTCATATCAGCCCGATGGCCAGATTTTACCGGACAAGACGATATGAATTTTATAGCTGTGCGACATACGGTTTTCGTATGCCGACAGGAAATCATATCACCCATGCTTTCCTTATGGCCCATGCTCGGTGCCGGATCGGCTGGCTTTCTATGGCCCCCCTGTGGAGCCAGTTTCCTGGTCCTTTTCATGGGGACATCTGCTGTAGGGGGAATGAGCTAGGCCCTGCAGGGAACCCTGCCACGTGCGAGATTCCTGAGTGGTGAGGCATTCATGAGGGGTGAGGGGACTGCTTTGGCTCACAGGGGAACAGATCTCTGGATTTAAAACAACACAAAAATGTCGTTTTCGGATCGCTTGCATGACTGCACAGATCCGACAGGGAGCGATCAGGAAAGCGACTGTGAATTCTCTAGATTCACCTGCGTTTCTCACGGCTATTCCGTGACACCTCCCTTTCCTGACGCTGTGTAGAGGGTTGTCAGCAAGACATCCGTCGTAGCAGCCATTGGCGCTGTTGGGCGTAGTTCCCCCTGACACCGGGACAGCCCATCAGCGTTCCGGTGTCGGCCAACCTGGCTGACGGGTCTCGGGTTGCCGGTGCGGCAGGGAAACCTATTGGAGCCTGTGGCTCGGTTCCCCTGGACCGGTCGCGGTCTGCTACCCTCAGGGTTAACCCGACATGGACCGTTCTGGACAGGGCGTTTGCGCCACTGCAGTCGGACGTGGTGTCTGCCGGGACTGCTGACAACGGGCAGTGGGTTGGTTAGGTCAACAGCCAGCCCACGCAGGGTTCCCCTGCTAAGTGGCTGTGGACCTAAGGGAACCCCGCGGGAATCCCTGGACCTTCCCAGCTCCTGACAGACGGCACATGCTCCGCAGTAGTTTGCTACATCCCTGTTCATCCGGGGCCAATAAAACTGTTTCCGAATACCGGCAAGTGTCTTGCGGACCCCTGAGTGCCCTGTCAGAGGATTACCATGTGCGGATTTCAGCACATGTCCCCTGAACGCACTCGGGACCACAAGCCATTTGGTATTCGCGTGGGATCTACCTGTAGGGGGCTGTACAGACTCACTGTACAGTCTCCCACCTTCCCAGTACACCTTGAAAGCGGCCCCGTCTGCGAGGGGCTCAGCGGCTTGCTGCCTGAGCACCTCCAGGCTTGGGTCACTTTGTAGTGCGGCTGAGAATATGGCGCTGTCAGTTTCAGCCAACTGGCTCATGTCACACGAGGCCAGCGGCTGAAAGGTCTCATCCCTGTGGTCAGAGGAGGGGGAGGAGGCCGGAACCCCCTCCACCTGTCCTGAGCTCAGGTTCTGAGCAGTGCAGCTGCGCGGTACTGCTAGCACCGGTACACTGTCAGAATGGCACAGACGGACATTACTCAAATCATCATTGCATGCAGTAATGACATTGACAGGTATAGACATTTTTTCATTACAGACAGGTTGTACAGGAAACTCAGGTACAGTTACAGCATCATCACAACAGACAGCCTGTACCTCAAACTCAGGTGCCTTTGAAGCAGGCACTATTGAACCTGGTACCCTTGAACTGGGCACATTCAACCCACCTCCCCCTGGTGCTCCCCCAAGTGTATAAAGTACCTGGTGGTGGGTGGAGAGTCCGTCTCCTTCCGTGAGCGACAAGGCGGTCGTGGCAGGTTCATAGTAGGACACAAGCTTGCCCAAATCAGTCCCCAGCAACACAGGGACTGGGAGATCCTTCATAACCCCAACAACCCTTTCGTGGACCCCTCCCACTCCCCAATCCAGCTTCACTTTTGCGTGGGCTATGTGGAAAAGGGTGCCCTCTACTCCAGTAAGGGCAAGGGATCGGCTGGAGCTGATGCTCTCCTTTGGCACAAGATGTGAGTGAACTAACGTGATGTCAGCTCCGGTGTCTCGAAATCCGGTGACAACTTTGCCGTTCACTCTAACAAGTTGCTGCTGGTCGGTTCGGTCACGGATTTCCTTTCCGCGGGCAAACAGGACAAAATCTGATGATCCAGGCTGTGGTTCGCTGGCGGGATGCCTCTGCTGTGGGTGAGGTACAGGTGATGCAGATGATCCAGGTGCTGGTGGTGTCTGTCTCCGCTCCGGACAGTCGAATTTCATGTGTCCGGGCTGGCGGCAGTAGTGACAGGTGACCTCTCCAGGGGCTGCAGCCCTGGGTGCAGCAGCTGCGCTGGGTGGCCTCTGTGGCGGACGGCTCACAGGGGCAGGAGGGTCTGCCGAGGTATTGGGCTGACCTCCTCTCCAGCTGGATGGGACAGTTCTGCGGGTATCAGCCACCCGGGTAGTTGCAAAAGTCTCAGCAAGGTCTGCAGCGAAAGTGGCTGAAGCCGGCCTGCGTTCTAACACAAACTGTCGTACATCAGCAGGGCAAATGTTCAGAAATTGTTCGAGGACTATCAAGTCCTCCAGGACGCCATAAGACCCTTTGGTGAGGCCTAGCGTCCACTGGCGGAGTGTGGTGAGCAAGCTGCTGGCCACATCTCGGTACGAATCAGAAGGCTTTTTCTGCCAGGCCCTGAACTTTTTCCGATAGGCTTCTGGCGTCAGCTGGTACTTAGTAATGATAGCGTCTTTTATAGCAGCATAATCATTATCCTTCTCCGCAGGCAATTCTGCGAAGGCATCAAGCGCTTTGTAGCGCAGCAAAGGTGTCAGATGTCTGGCCCACTGGTCTTGGGACAGACGATACTGACGGCATGCTTTTTCAAAAGACCGCAAAAACAAGTCAATGTCAGTGTCTTTTTCAATATTAGCAAATTTAAATTTTGCACTTACGGGTGCTGCAGCTCCTTCGGCAGGGAGGCTGGGCGGTGAACTCCGGCTGGCCTGTTGAACCTTTGCCATGTTGAGCTCATGCTGTCGTCTCTCCCGCGCCTCTGCGGCATCCCTCTCCGCGTGGCGTTCAGCAGCAGCAGCAGCAGCTGTGCGTTCCGCAGATTGGCGTTCCTCAGCCGCCTTGCGTTCTGCAGATTGGCGCTCCTCACGCATGTACTGCAGGTACTTGTCCAGGTCAGTCTCCATGAGCTTTTGTAATGCCTGCTGCATTACCGGGTCAGCACCCATGGACAGTCCAGTACTGGCCAGTTCCGGGCGAGTACTGTCAGAAACTCTGGGATTGGGGTCCACACTGACATTCTCCAGGGCCCTCAGGATGCACAACCTCTGTACGGTCCGGAGTCTCAGTCTCTGGTTCCCCTCGATTGTCAGATGGGCTGGTATCCACCTCAGCGGACACTCCCGGCTCCCGCAGTTGCTGGGTATCCCATCTGGACAAGTCGGCTATCAGGTCCCGTTTTGTCTTGCGGAGGATGCCAATGCCCCTCTCTTCGCAAAGATTTTCCAGGTCTGCTAGGCACATGTTCTGGTAGTTCCCGGACATTTCCATGCCAAATAAAATAAAACTTTGGGGAGGGGGTACTGGCTACACAGTCTCTCTGTATATATAAAAAATATATTGCCTTCCAGCTACACCAACGAATTAGTTTGTTTCTCGATAGCGCTAGCGCTATCGTAGATACTTTCAGCACAACACAGGTCCCAACCGCTGCCTAACACTGTCACAGGAGCCCTCAGTGGCTGACCGCACTTAGCCTTCTAAACGATGCCAGCGCACAGATCGTGCGAACTCTGGTCGCAGTCAATGCGCAGGAACCGTTAAGAATTAGCCGCAGACAGCTCAGAAGGGAGCCTGTGAGACACGGGTGATTACAACGTCACCCACTGGTTCAGAGTAAACTGCCACCACCGCGGTTACTATGGGACCGTGGGGCCCACTAACTGACTGACTAATCCTGCGAATAAAACGGTTAAACACACGATATTCTGTCTAGCCAACAACAAACAAACAGTAGCGTATCTTCAGAGACCCGGGATCATTTCTGTGTGTGTGCTGATAAGCAGGGTAGCGGAAAGTGAATGACTTGGAGAAAGTCGTTTATTCACGCAATATAAATAATTAATATATACAGACAATTATGAAAACCAACAATTATGAAAACAGTAATAGCCAGAATGAAAAATAAAAGAAGGGAGAAAAATACTTAGTTCCTGGAAAGATGTCCTTTTTGTGGGAAAAATCAGAGTTCTGGTTTCCAATCAAGTTCAAGCAAAACGGTTTCAAGTTCTTAGAGTTCTTTGTTCAGATGGGTCAGCAAAATGGCCACCAGCCCTATGTCCTCTGGCTGGCAGCAGCTTGTCATGAAGATGGTAAAGGGAGGAAATCCCCGCCCGCCTGCTGGCCAGGTGCTTTTGATGAAGCTGGTTTGGGGGTGTGGCAATGCCGCCCCTCTGAGTCACCCACCAATGACAGTTCATTCCCTCTGAGAGATTTTAGGGCTAAACTTATGAAATGCTGTAACTCCTGAACCATACACGTTATATTTAGGGGGGTAACAGCTTCAGACTTGTTGGAAAATACAGATTAATATGACATCAGACACGGCTAAGCCAGCGGGTCAGGCTCCTGAGAAGATTAATATCTCGATAACCGGACGGTCTATCCCAAGGAATTTCATATCAGCCCGATGGCCAGATTTTACCGGACAAGACGATATGAATTTTATAGCTGTGCGACATACGGTTTTCGTATGCCGACAGGAAATCATATCACCCATGCTTTCCTTATGGCCCATGCTCGGTGCCGGATCGGCTGGCTTTCTATGGCCCCCCTGTGGAGCCAGTTTCCTGGTCCTTTTCATGGGGACATCTGCTGTAGGGGGAATGAGCTAGGCCCTGCAGGGAACCCTGCCACGTGCGAGATTCCTGAGTGGTGAGGCATTCATGAGGGGTGAGGGGACTGCTTTGGCTCACAGGGGAACAGATCTCTGGATTTAAAACAACACAAAAATGTCGTTTTCGGATCGCTTGCATGACTGCACAGATCCGACAGGGAGCGATCAGGAAAGCGACTGTGAATTCTCTAGATTCACCTGCGTTTCTCACGGCTATTCCGTGACAAGGGGGAATTAGACAGACTAAACTATACATACAGAGTGCATTTCTCTATGTTTTCCTTCTGTTCTGTGCAAGAGTTCAGGTCCACTTTAAGCAGCAGAGGTTTTTATCTTACCATGCTTGCTTGAAGGTGCACTGAAGTCACGAAGATTCAAGCTGTACAGGCAACAGATTAGCCTGACCTTCCACAATCAGCTGCTCTATTTACATATCATCATTTCTTGTGCTGCATCGTAAGGTCATTCAAAACAATGAAAACAGACAAATGACAGCAACTCTGTTCTAGCACATGTCTATAAGAGGAACCATATATCGTCAGGGAAATTTTGGGTGAAGCCAAAAGTAGAATATTGGCAATGCTAATCCTAACCTTAATTTTACTGATATTGAATTATTGCTTTACCTAACATTCCTCAAACACAAAATCTCCCTTTATTTACGCCTAACACTAACTTAGTGCTATCTAAGCCTAAGGGCCCTTTTACACTTAATGGACCACTATTGTAAGATTTAAAAAACATGAAAACACATAAATAAAAAGTACATTTCTCACAGAGTAAAATGTGCCATAAATTACGTTTCTCCTATGTTCCTGTCACTTACAGTAGGTAGTAGAAATTTGATGGGACCAACAGGTTTTTGACTAGTCCATCTCTTCATGGGGGATTCTCAGTATTTCATTTAGCTCAGCTCTTTTACAATGCACTGCTATGGAATGTTAAAACGCATCAGTGTTTTAGCTTATAGTGTAAAAGAGGCCTTACCTACCGCTAAGCCTAAATACACAAAACCTGTCCTTACCAAAGCCTAACACTAACAAACCCCAACCTACTCCTAACACTAATCTACACCTTCAGACTAACATCCGACTAACATCTGATTACTTAACCAATTGCCACTAACTCATCCGCTGGTGCTTCATCTACAATCAGCACTAAAATTGTACACTTGCAGAATCTAAGTTTCCGTTCGGCCACTGGGACCCGAATTTCCTGCACTGCCTATACACTCCCAATACTACAGGCAGATGTTGTCTGGCACTATCCCTCCCTCAGCCCTATTTAGGACTGCCTGGCAAAGTCACAAACAAGACAATAAGCCCAGCTATGGCAACAACAACTAAAAAGCAGAAACTGTCTAATACGACAAGTAGCAACACACACAATTGCTCACTGCCCCAGCCTCTCTCACTCTCACTTTGAGGGCCCCAGCAAGTGAGAGAGGCTGGGGCCCCCGGCTGTCGTGCGAACCAGTGTTTGTGATTTTAAATTTCTGTTTTTGCAGCTGCCAGGATGCGGTTGACAGGTGAGTGGTTAGTGAGGGGACTGTGTGGGAGATGCCTACACGCGGCGGTCCCTGTAAAAGATGTAAGCAATGATTACGTCCAACCAAGCCTCCCACCTGAATGCTAATTTGTGCAGATCCTGCTAGATCGGTATGGCAGGCAAAGGGTGTATGACCGTACACCTGATTGGCTGACTGGCGCCTGCTGGCCAGATAGAGGTAGGAAAATGCCTGAACTGGTAGTGAGCAATTGTGTGTGTTGCAGTTTGCATTCAGTTTGGGAGGTGATGGGGGTGAAGTCCCTGGAGGTGAGAGAGCCAGGGCTCGCCCACATTTCCCTCTGGGTATCGCATGGTGGTTTGGGGGCCCCAGCAAGTGAGAGAGGCTGGGGCCCCCAGGTGTCGTGCGAACCAGTGTTTGTTATTTTAATACGACAAGAAAAAGAATAGAGAAGTTTCTATTTGCATTTCTGTTGTGATGGAAAACTTAGTTCTGCCTGTGCATGCTCTAAAATTATTGATACGTTCTCCCCCTATTGAACATAATTTATCCACAACTCCCAATTGTCCCTCTTTTGGAGGGACTGTCCCTTTTTGGAAACCAAATCCCTGTGTCCCTCTTTCTTCCTTATTTGTCCCTCTTTCAGGACTGATGTACAGATCTGTGGAAATACAGTGGTGTGAAAAACTATTTGCCCCCTTCCTGATTTCTTATTCTTTTGCATGTTTGTCACACTTACATGTTTCTGCTCATCAAAAACCGTTAACTATTAGTCAAAGATATCATAACTGAACACAAAATGCAGTTTTAAATGATGGTTTTTATTATTTAGCAAGAAAAAAACCTCCAATTCTACATGGCCCTGTGTGAAAAAGTAATTGCCCCCCTTGTTAAAAAATAACTTAACTGTGGTTGATCACACCTGAGTTCAATTTCTGTACTCACGCCCAGGCCTGATTACTGCCACACCTGTTTCAATCAAGAAATCACTTAAATAGGCGCTATCTGACACAGAGAAGTAGACCAAAAGCACCTCAAAAGCTAGACATCATGCCAAGATCCAAAGAAATTCAGGAACAAATGAGAACAAAAGTACTCTAATTGAGATCTATCAGTCTGGTAAAGGTTATAAAGCCATTTCTAAAGCTTTGGGACTCCAGCGAATCACAGTGAGAGCCATTATCCACAAATGGCAAACACATGGAACAGTGATGAACCTTCCCAGGAGTGGGCGGCCGACCAAAATTACCCCAAGAGCGCAGAGAAAACTCATCCGAGAGGTCACAAAAGACCCCAGGACAACATCTAAAGAACTGCAGGCCTCACTTGCCTCAATTAAGGTCAGTGTTCACGACCCCACCATAAGAAAGAGACTGGGCAAAAACGGCCTGCATGGAAGATATCCAAGGCGCAAACCACTTTTAAGCAAAAAGAACATTAAGGCTCGTCTCAATTTTGCTAAAAAAACATCTCAATGATTGCCAAGACTTTTGGGAAAATACCTTGTGGACCGACGAGACAAAAGTTGAACTTTTTGGAAGGTGCGTGTCCTGTTACATCTGGCGTAGAAGTAACACAGCATTTCAGCAAAAGAACATCATACCAACAGTAAAATATGGTGGTGGTAGTGTGATGGTCTGGGGTTGTTTTGCTGCTTCAGGACCTGGAAGGCATGCTGTGATAGATGGAACCATGAATTCTACTGTCTGCCAAAAAATCCTGAAGGAGAATGTCCAGCCATCTGTTCGTCAACTCAAGCTGAAGCGATCTTAGGTGCTGCAGCAGGACAATGACCCAAAACACACCAGCAAATTCACCTCTGAATGGCTGAAGAAAAACAAAATGAAGACTTTGGAGAGGCCTAGTCAAAGTCCTGACCTGAATCCTATTGAGATGTTGTGGCATGACCTTAAAAAGGCAGTTCATGCTAGAAAACCCTCAAATAAAGCTGAATTACAACAATTCTGCAAAGATGAGTGGGCCAAAATTCCTCCAGAGCGCTGTAAAAGACTCGTTGCAAGTTATCGCAAATGCTTGATTGCAGTTATTGCTGCTAAGGGTGGCCCAACCAGTTATTAGGTTCAGGGGGCAATTTCTTTTTCACACAGGGCCATGTAGGTTTTGAGGTTTTTTTCTCACTAAATAATAAAAAACCTCATTTAAAACTGCATTTTGTGTTCAATTATGTTATCTTTGACTAATAGTTAACGGTTTTTGATGAGCAGAAACATTTAAGTGTGACAAACATGCAAAAGAATAAGAAATCAGGAAGGGGGCAAATAGTTTTTCACACCACTGTATGTATTTTTCTCCTGAAAAATGTGTTCAAAAAAACCCCTCCAGACTAAAAATCTTCTCAGCAGCACTGAAAAGGCGTGGTGTTTCTTTAATAGTTTCACAGCATCAAAACTTTGTTTTTCTTACCCAAGCCTCTTTTTTAGCTGCACAGAAGCTAAGCTCCGCCCCATCAAAGAAATCTGCCTGGGCATTTTTCCCCTGATGATGTGCAAAGCATGATGGAATTTCTGATGTTGTTCTCGTTGCCTAACGCGCAGCTGGGAGGGGTGATCGGGACACAGGATAATTGGAACTGTGTCTCATGCTCCCTGTCACCTCCTTTCAACCAAAAAGATGGCTGCCCCCGTGGAATCTCAAACATTTGCCTGTTCTTTTAAAACATGATGGGTAAGAGATTAGAATCCCTATTTATTTTAATTAACATAACTAATGTAACTTAATGACAGTATGTTTGTTTAGGCTGAAGTTCCTTTTTAACTGACTCTAAACTTTATTCCCATCAATTAAATTGATATATCTCTTATATCAAATGTTAAAATGAAGAAAACCTGCCGATGATAGAAAGGAACAGTGTGGTTTGAATGATGAAACGACAACTGCACATGATGTTCTGTTGTCCTCTAGAATTACCTCCTCGCATTCACGTTTACAAGATTTTGCACGCGCTTCGCCCCTCCTCTGGAATGCCCTCCCACAACACATCCGTCACTCCCCAACCTTTGCTACCTTTAAACGCTCTCTAAAAACGGATTTGTTCCGACAAGCATATGCGCTACCTTAGGCCACTTCCCTTTGTCCTAAGGCCAAATTGCACTCCTACTAGGGATCCTAAAACACACTGCCTCTATATATTTGTTGTATACTACCCCTCCTCTTGTTTCCCCCATTCCCGTTAGATTGAAAGCTTGCAAGGGCAGGGCTCTCTCCCCTTTTGTGTCTTGGAAATCATTATACACTTGATGTATCATGTTACTTTATCACTGTCATTACCAATTCTGTACTTTGTATAATTTTTGTATTTTGTCACTAATTATTATCTTCTATATTGGTGTACACCATTGTCTGTATTATGTACCCTAGGTTTGTTTCTTACTTTGTACAGCGCCACAGAATATGTTGGTGCTTTATAAATCAATAATAATAATAATAATAAATAATCTGTTGGTTCTGAATTCTTTGTGAAATGCTAGGCGAGGGATGTGGTGGAGGTGTGGCAGAGGCGTGTCGTAAAGTGTTCCTCTTGCTTATCTCAAAAAGTTGAGAGGTATAATTTATCCCTCTAATAGTAGCTCTGGGAATGTTCAGAGTTCAGAAAATAAGGCAACCAGCAACCAAAGTGAGTATGTTAGGAAATCATCTGTAGAAAATAATAGTCAGTATACCTGCTTATATATGCCATCGACCTCAGAAGAACCAAAGAATTAATTTACGGATTAGCCTGTTGCAATTCCATGCACATCAGCTATACGTCTGCAGGAGGAAGGGGAAGCTAAGTGCTGCCAGTGTGATAAGCGATACTGTCAGCTTCCTTACTGAAGAGACCATGATGATGATCTCATCAATGTGCTGCTGCTCTGCTGACAATCTTAACTGTCCAAACAGGATGCGAGGAGTCTCTCTGACAAACAAATGTGTACCTGTTTGGAGTGCAACTAAAAATGAAAGTCTTTGCAGTAAGCCAATGTTAGAAGCAGAGAGATAAGAATTCTGGATTTAGATAGTTTAGAGCGGCGGGAATGCGGTGGTTTAGTTAGGGATAACATATTAAACACATTTATGAAATAAAAATACGTTTTTTTAGAGACTTCAGAGTCTCTTTAATTTTTCACCTAGGTGATATTTTACATCTTAGCAATAAAATGTCTTTTAAGCCACCAGCAAACAAGAAAATACACAGAATAATTGTGACAGCACTTTTTAGTACTTTTACAACTGCAGAGTGCTACAAAGTTATTTAAAACAAAAGATGAAAATTATTTCCTAAGAGAAAACTTAGTAGAAAACGTGAATTGCATTTGGCCCTCTGTATTTTAAACTATGAAGCAGAGCGAAGGACCCTGCAGTAAACCTTATCTGAAGCTGCCTCTCACAGTTGATGTACAAAATACAAAATAGGCAGAGGCGTATCTGGGTAACATGGCGCCTATGGCAAATACTGAAATTGCGCCCCCCCAACACACACACACACACTGAAATTGTGACACACACACACACACACACACACACACACACACACACACTTACACCATCAGATAATTCATCAAGTAGTCACATGCTGACCAATAAAAATAAAGTTGTAACAGTCAACCAGATAAAATAAGTAGCCAGGTGCCTCACAATAAACAGATTAAGCAGACAGATGCCTCACGATTAGTAGCCAACAATTAGTAGCCAAGTTCATCCTGGATACATAAACAGCCATGTTCACCAAATAAAAGAATTAGGTAGCTATGTGCCCACAGATATCAGTATTAGGTAGCAAAATGTGCCCCTAGATATTTGGTAGTCATAGCGGTCCCGCAATTGCTTGCTGGGTGCAGGCCAGGGGCAGGGTGCAGGTTGATGCAGATTGCAGCAGGGTGAAGCAAGGTACAAGTAAGGGCAGGCTGCAACATAGGGTAGGTGAAGGTTAGGGCAGGCTGCAGATTGCTGGTTGGGGTATATTGCAGCGGGGTGCTAATTGGGGAAGATTGCAGCAGGGTGCAGGATGTGGCAGATTGCAACAAGGTGCTGTTTGGAGCAGGGTGTAGGTAGATTGGGTCAGGGTGCTGGTTAGGGTAGTGTGGAGGCTGGTGGCTGGGGAAGGGTGCTGGTTATAGGGCAGTGTACAGGCTGGTAGCTGGGTGCAGGGACAGGAAGCAGGCTGGTGGCTGGGTGCAGGGACAGGAAGCAGGCTGGGTGCGGGGACAGGGAGCAGGCTGGTGGCTGGGTGCAGGGACAGGGTGCATGAGAGTGGCTGGGTGCAGGGACAGGGTGCATGAGAGTGGCTGGGTGCAGGGACAGGGTGCATGAGGGTGGATGGGTGCAGGGACAGGGTGCATGAGGGTGGATGGGTGCAGGGACAGGGTGCATGAGGGTGGATGGGTGCAGGGACAGGGTGCATGAGGGTGGCTGGGGGGAAGGAACAGGGTGCATGAGGGTGGATGGGTGCAGGGACAGGGTGCATGAGGGTGGATGGGTGCAGGGACAGGGTGCATGAGGGTGGCTGGGTGCAGGGACAGGGTGCATGCTGGTGGATGGGTGCAAGGGCAGGGTGCATGAGGGTGGATGGGTGCAGGGACAGGGTGCATGCTGGTGGATGGGTGCAGGGACAGGGTGCATGAGGGTGGCTGGGTGCAGGGACAGGGTACATGAGGGTGGCTGGGTGCAGGGACAGAGTGCATGCTGGTGGATGGGTGCAGGGACAGGGTGCATGAGGGTGGCTGGGTGCAGGGACAGGATGCATGAGGGTGGCTGGGTGCAGGGACAGGGTGCATGAGGGTGGCTGGGTGCAGGGACAGGGTGCATGAGGGTGGCTGGGTGCAGGGACAGGGTGCATGAGGGTGGCTGGGTGCAGGGACAGGGTGCATGAGGGTGGCTGGGTGCAGGGACAGGGTGCATGAGGGTGGCTGGGTGCAGGGACAGGGTGCATGAGGGTGGCTGGGTGCAGGGACAGGGTGCATGAGGGTGGCTGGGTGCAGGGACAGGGTGCATGAGGGTGGCTGGGTGCAGGGACAGGGTGCATGAGGGTGGATGGGTGCAGGGACAGGGTGCATGAGGGTGGATGGGTGCAGGGACAGGGTGCATGAGGGTGGCTGGGTGCAGGGACAGGGTGCATGAGGGTGGATGGGTGCAGGGACAGGGTGCATGAGGGTGGATGGGTGCAGGGACAGGGTGCATGAGGGTGGCTGGGTGCAGGGAAAGGATGCATGCTGATGGATGGGTGCTTTTACAGACCTCAGATCGCGGCGACCGATCCATGCCAGGTAGTGCTAGTTGTTCTCCTCCTGGTGCCGCCCCCGTAGCCTGTCCCGGAGCCTCTTCTCATGTTATGTAAATAGACCTCCTCAGATCACAGCGGGCGACCACGTCAATGCTGCCTCTTGGTGCCGTCCTCGCCGCCAGGCTGTCCCCGATCATCATGTAATAGTAACATACTTCAGATCGCGGAAACTGCAGAGTTTACAGCCCGCGCACGCTACCCGGTGCTCAATGTATTCAAAATGCGGAAATGACGTCATAGGTCAATGACGTCACTTCCGCATTTGGCCAAAGTTCAGTGCGGATAGTAGCGTGTGCGGACTGTACACAGCAGTTGCCGCGATCTGAAGTATGTTACTATTACAAGATAATCGGGGACAGGCGGCGGGTGCAGGGGCGCCACCGGGAGAGGAGGCAGACGGCAGTGGCGAGGTAGCATTGGGGCAGGCATGGCGCCCATGCAGCATGGGCGCCCAGGGCACCAGCCATGCCTGCACCCCTCTAGATCCGCCACTGAAAATAGGACTGTCTCCATCCAAGTTGGGTCCTCAGAGAGCGTACGTTAAAAAAGGGCGCCGGGAAAAAAGGGCGCAGGGTTTTAAACGATAAGCATGAATAACGTTAAAAAAAATTGTGCTATATTTAGTTTAAAAATAATGTTTAATAAAGTTATAAATCATTAAATAATGTGTATGAAATCGGCAATTGTAAAAATGTTAATCTTCCCTGTTTAAAAAGTTAAATGTATAATAACGTTTTATAAAAGATTAATAAGAATGTTACTAAAACTATACTTAACCCTACTCTCATACAGAACCTTCCCTGTACCTACCCTGGTGGTGCCTAAACCTAAGACCCCCCTGGTGGTGCCTAAACCTAAGACCCCCCTGGTGGTGCCTAAACCTAAGACCCCCCTGGTGGTGCCTAAACCTAAGACCCCCCTGGTGGTGCCTAAACCTAAGACCCCCCCTGGTGGTGCCTAAACCTAAGACCCCCCCTGGTGGTGCCTAAACCTAAGACCCCCCTTGTGATAAGCATTAATAACGTTTTTAAAAAAAATGTTGTGCTGTTTTTTGTTTAAAAATGTTTTAAAAATATTATTAAAATAATGTTTAAAAAATTACCGTATAAATCATTAAATAATGTGTAATCATGAGAAGCAGTTATAAAACATTAAAAGTCTCCGGACGCCGCTTGTAAAACGTTATTTTTCTCCGGCGTCCTTTTTTCCTGTTGGGCGCCCATTAAACTATATTTATTATGGGAGTGAATGGCGACGCCCTTTTTGTCCACCTGCCTCATGCGCCCAAATTTCCTGCCTCCCCTCAGAGAAGCTCTTTTGGATAGAATGGCACATGATCTTCTGTTGTCCTCCTCTAGAATCAACTCCTCACATTCATGTTTACAAGACTTTGCACGCGCTTCACCCCTCCTCTGGAATGCCCTCCCACAACACATCCGTCACTCGCCAACCTTTGTTACCTTTAAACGCTCTCTAAAAACACACTTGTTCCGACAAGCATATGCTCTACCTTAGGCCACTTCCCTTTGTCCTATGGCCAAATTGCACTCCTACTAGGTATCCTAAAACACAAAGCCTCTATATATTTGCTGCATACTACCCCCCATTCCCTTTAGATTGGAAGCTCGCAAGGGCAGGGCTCTCTCTTTGTGTCTTGGTAACCATCATACATTTTATTCATCATGTTAATTTTATCACTGTCATTACCAATTCGATAATTTGTATTTTGTATCATTCTTTGTATTTTGTCACTAATTATGTATCTTGTATATTGGTGTACACCATTGTCTGTATTATTATGTACCCCATGTTTGTTTCTTACTTTGTGCAGCGCCACGGAATATGTTGGCGCTTTATAAATCAATAATAATAATAATAATAACAGCTGAAGTTTCTTAACTCTTTCTGTATTGGAAACAATATGAGACTGTTCTTTGCTACTAATGTTCTATATCTTAGCTGTACTACATACACACACAATTAATTATACCATAAGTTTATTTTTACTTCAGATTCCCTTTAACCTTATAATAATCCTAGAGTAAACCAAGCCATACAAACACAGTGTACAATGATAAAATAATTGAGCTGAGGTTACCTACCGTAAAACTGAATGCCTGAATCTTCAGTAGTTGTAAAGATCAGAGCTGATTCCTTACTGGTGAGCGAGCCAGCTGTCACATTAAAAGACCAATAATCAGATTTGAAACGTGAAATGGGAGGGACTTTGTCCAAACAGATCATCACACTTTTAGCGGCATTAGTAATTTCCACATAAAACTCATTGGTGTGGTTCTGGAAAAAAACAAAACAAAACAAAATCATTTTCTCAAGCAGTTTTCAGCCAAGGTACTCTCTCCTGCTCATTCATGTTCATCGTCAAAATATTGGTTAATATTGATTAGCTCTTCATAAAACAGAAATACAGGCATGGCAAACAATGTATAACCTGCCTAACAACGCCATCTTTAGTATAGTCAACTTACCTGCCTTTGACCTAAAGTGGTGTCATCTATGTGAATACCACAAATGCCTCCTTTCTTTGTTAGAAACTTTAATCTGAGAAGTTATAATACTGCGGCTAATGATTTGAAGCACAATTATGTTCGGTCAGTAGTTTCACTTTAACCCATTAGCAGCTTCAATAGAGTTATCTCGTTTGAGATAAGTGCACTGCTTTTGACCTGAGTCGGTAGAACTCGTTGTGCTTTAAATTATTGGAATGCTTTGATATCTCCCTGCTAGCAGATGATATAGAAAGTTAAAGCATAAGTCCTCTGTTATGGTCTCACACTGCCCCCTAGTAACAGGTGGCCATAAATACACATTACAACAGTACTAATTAGAAGCAGGGAAATGTAAAAAATAAGAAATAAAAAAATGTGCTAAAATAAATTGGCTGCTAAAGGGTTAAGCGCCACTTTAAATTACATTATCAGTAGCACTGATGTTATATGTGATATCCCATTCTTTGAAAAGATGACTGTACTTTCAAAATGCAGGCATCTAGGCCACTGATATTTAAATACTGTAAAGGTGGCCATACACTGGCCCGATTCGCCGCCGTTTCGACAGCAGATTCGATCACTGGGATCGAATCTGCTGCCAATCGTTCGCGCTACACGCCGAATTTCGATCCTTTTCGTCCGATCCCGTCGATCGCTCCGTGCGGAAAATTAGCGTCGATCGCCCGCGGGTAGGGAGCGCGTCGCTAGCGACGTTCGAGTACCCGACGACCGACGCAATAGAGCCGCATACATTACCTGCTCTGCCGGCACGTCTACGCCCGGTCACCGCTGCTCCGTGTCCGCGCTGGTCTCCGGCATGCTTCAGTTCCTCCGGCCCGGCAGGAAGTTTAAACAGTAGAGGGCACTCTACTGTTTAAACTTCCTGCCGGGCAGGAAGAAGTAAAGCATGCCGGGGCCGGAGACCAGAGCGGAGACGGAGCAGCGGTGACCGGGGGACTGGAGTCGCGCCGGCGGAGCAGGTAATGTATGCGGGCGGGCGGGAGCGGCGGCAGCACCACCACCACCACCACAACAGATTGTGAACGGTTTCAGGCTGAAATCGGTTCACAATCTCTTTGCAGTAAAGGTAGCCATACGATCCCTGTCTGATCAGATTCGATCAGATAGGGATCTGTCAGTTGGTCGAATCTGATGGCAAATCGACCAGTGTATGGCTACCTTTAATGACACTTCCTAACAGGGACATGACATTTTGTAGATTTCAGTACGATAGCCCCCAAGTTTCATGTACCAGCACTGGCACTGTAAACAAAAAGGTTTTGCTGTTCTGGGTGCTTAGTAGACTAGGCTTCCATCCACCCTCCTCTGATTTTCTCCTTTACAAAAAAGCTCAGTTTGCAAACATTGGCAGCATTAGCTGGTACCTTCCATAGGGTATCTTTTCACCTTAAAGTGGACCCAAATTAAAAATACAAGATTTCAGAAATAAAATCTATTTTCTAAATTATAATAATAAATAGCAGCCTTTTTTCAGCTGCATGATAACAAATATAAAATATTTACATTTATTGGAGGAACCCCTCCCTTCCTTTCATATTGCCGGAACAGAATCCGGCAGACTGGTGGAGTAGGAGGTGTCCGGCAAAGGAGGAATTGCTAATGGCTGCCACCTGTATAACCCCAGTTATGGAAAGAGAAGGGTGAAAAGCATGCACTGAAATACTCATAGGTTTGAAGGAGTGTTTATGTATCTTTGTATGTGTCAGAGTGGTGCAACTATATATTTTGAATTTAAAAAATGTTTGGTTTGGGTCTGCTTTAATCCATCTGTCTGTGACTACTTTGCAGCTGTTGCAATTGCAGTGCGGTTATCCTTTATAGAGAGGGGAGTGACCCTTTAAAAGGAACTCGAGCTGTGAGGCCAATAGAAACTGCCATATTTAGTTCCTGGCAGCCCTGCTGATCTTTCTGGTCAGTAGGGTCTAAATCCTGAAACAGGCATGCAGCCAATATTGGCAGATTTGTCATGGACATCCGATCTGCATGCTTGTTCAGATATTAGAGGAAGAGGATCTGCAGGACAGCCAGGCAATGTGCATTATTTAACCACTTAAGGACCACGGTCTTAAACCCCCCCTAGTGACCAGGCTATTTTTTATAATTAAGGCCGCTGCAGCTTTAAGGACTCCCTGCAGGGCCGCACAACTCAGCACACAAGTGATCCCCCCCCCTCCCTTTTCTGCCCACCAACAGAGCTTTCTGTTGGTGGGCTATGATCGCTCCCAGGATTGTTTTTTGAAATATGTATTTCTTTTGTTTTATAATAAATCTGCCTGTTTTTTTTTTTACTCTACCCTCCCTCCCTTTGCCAGCCAATCAGTGCGATTGGCTGTCATAGGCATCAGCCTATGAGAGCGGATCGCTGTATTGCCTCCACGGCTGTCCCCAGTACAGCGCTGCTGTAGATCGCAGCGCTGTACACAGTAAATAGACAGCGTCTAACAGTCTCCTAGTGGCGATCGCTGCTGGGAGACTGATGATGGAGTGGAGCTCCGTCATTCAAACAGAGATGCGCGTGCAATTTCCTGCCAAACACACCCCCAGGACTGCACGTCGATTGGCGTTAGGCGGTCCTGGGGCTGCCGCCGCGACCATGCCAATTGGCGTGAAGCGGTCTTTAACTGGTTAAAAGGAAATAAACATGTCAGTCTCCATATCCCTCTCACTTGGGGTTTCCTTTAAAAACACACTGTAAGGATGGCTGTGTTCCAGATACAGATTTACATTCAAAATATTCATATCTGCTTTGACTCTAGCTACATTTTTTTGCCACCTATAAAAATAGAAGTAATTTTCTCGGCACTCCGAAGCAGCTGATTCCCCCCTCCCAGCGTTATTATATCACCTATACAGGCTTTGCTCTGCCTCTACAGTTGGTTAAAAAAATATCCAGCCAGAACATCAAGTTGCCGCGTGACCTTGTTACTTCCTTGCTTGGGGTTTATCGTCTAAGCAATTTACCGCTGCTTCCTGCAGTCTGTGGGCAGATGGGGCTCTTTTCATCAGCCCACCTTTCTGGCAGTGACATTCAGAGCTAAGTTTAGAATCACCCAGCAGGCTTTACACCAAAAGAAAAAAAAAAAAAAAGAAAATCTTTCAATTCACAGCCATGCAAGCAGGCAAGAGTGGATGAGCAATGCTTCGTGCTCTGTATCCATGCAGCATCTGTACAACCATGGCAACCGCAGAAAAGGAGAGAATATTTAGGGAATACAGGCTTACCTAGCACAGGCGCTTAACATTACTCTGCTCAGCGGCTGCCACACTGAGCGATGCATACCGCTTAAAGGGCTGATCTGTTTCTCACTCTCTAATCAGGCTGGATGATAAAGTTGCATAGAAAAGTCAATTCAAGGAGCCAGGGGTAGCCCAGCATGATCATTCTGCTGCCTAGTCACTGCTGCAGGCACACAAAATTCTATGTTGATGTATAATTAATGAGGACGACAGCGCCACCTAGTGATAGTTTGCGATCTTGCAGTCCATAGGAAATGAGGTTGCCGCTGCTGCGCATCCTCTTGTGAAATTCCACTCTTTCATTAAGAAAAATGCTAAGCTACATCAATGCTGCACCGTGATCTTGTCATTTAAAGGTAAACTGTAATGAGAGGGATATGGAGGCTGACATATTTAGTTCCTTATAAACAATACCAGTTGTCTGGCTATCCTGCTGATCTTCTGCCTCTAATACTTCTAGCCATAAACCCTGAACAAGCATGCAGCAGATCAGACCTGACAAGATTAGCTGCATGCTTGTTTATGGTTTTATTCAGACACTACTGCAGCCAAATAGATCAGCAGCGCTGCCAGGCAACTGGTATTGTTTAAAAGGAAATAAATTTGGCAGCTTCCATATTCTTCTCATTGCAGATGTCCTTTAATTGAAAATGAGATAATGCAAGGATCAGTGTTGCCCCAGTAAAAAGTAAATTTAGACAGCAGCTAATTTGAAAATGGGAGTAGCCCTCTGCCATAAAGAGAGACAGTATATTGTAATAATCTAAAAAAGCGCTAAATGTATTTAAAACGCCACTATGTAAGAATTTATTGAAATAAAGTGTGCAATAACAAGAATAAGTGAATAAATAGGTAATAATGTCTATAGGAGGGGGGATACAGTACCTACAGTCACTCGCACATTCAATCAGACTATCATATCACCTCCACTCACTGCAGTGAAAAAAGGAACTGGGAGAGACCTTCTCGGGTTGAATAGCTGCGCTTCTCTAAGCTATTTGACCCAACTGGGTCGATTACAGTCCTTTTTTCTGAAGCACTTAACCTCCTTAGCGGTAACCCCATGCTAAACACGGGGTAGCCGCTGCGCAGGATCACATGGCCCCAGGACTTTTTTTTGCAAAAAAAATGGTGGCATACGCTTTAGCTAGCAGTTCGCTAGCTAAGCGTATGTTCAAAGTTGCTCTGGTCCCCGGCGATCGCCCGCAATAGCTTCCGCTATACGTACTCCCCAGCGTTCCCAAGCCGGCGCAGCCGCCCGATCGGCTCCAGGCTTCGCGATGACGGCGATTGGGATTGCGGCTGATGTCATGATGCTAGCTAAAGCGTTTAAAAAAATGGGGGGGGTTTAAAAATCCTCCTGGCGGACGCACCCTTAAAAAACTGCGTACCGCCAAGGGGGTTAAACAGCCGAGTAACAGTGAGGTCTTGTTCACATTACGTTCCGCTCGCGTGGCTGTTAGCATTGGGCGGTTTTTGATGCATATTTTTTTTTTTATTCCCGGCGCTTGGGTGGACGATTCATTTTTTTGCTTAGCGGTTTTCTAAGCATTTTTTCCGAGCGTTTTTGTAATCCACTCCCTGACGCAAGTCAGGAAGTGAACTCTTTGACCCGAAAAAGAATAAATACAACGTATTTATTCTTAAAAACGCAATCGCTACACGAATCGATTTTGTGAGCGTTTTGCGACTCTCCTATACTTTCAATTGAGGCGGAATAGCCTCAAAAATGGTGCACACACCGCTTTACTGAACGGACAGCGCACGACTCGCGCTGATATGAACCTTCTCATAGACATTCATTGTCCACGCGGTCGGGGGGACGTTTTTAAAAACCACATGCGGGCGAAAAAAAGCCAAAAACGCCTGCAGTGTGAATAAGCCCTGAGAGATAGCTTGAGATAAGATTTTTACTGCAGGAAAGTTTAAAGCGTCATTAGCTGTGTTCTGTTTTATACAGTACCTAAAAAAGCTACTGGTATATAACTGAAAATAAAAAATATTGAGACTTTTCTTTGCTACTAATGTTCTATTCATTACCTACTACATACAGTTTATCATATTTTTTTTCAGGTTTGCTTTAAGTGACAAGACAATCTACTCTGTGCAGCGCTGGGGAAGATGCCAGCGCTATATAAATCCTAAATAATAATAATGTAATCCTAAATAATAATAATGTAAATAATGGCTGCCATAAACCTTAATATAAAATATAAACTGCCTTATACATGGACTGCCTTGAAAAATACAAATAGAACATCAATCAACTCATAAATCATCAACTTTCAATAATCCCACAAGGAGGAAGCACAGAAAGTGGGAGGGGGAAGGGGAGGGAGAGGAGGGAGAGGTAAAAAGAGGGAGGAGCAAGCAGGGAAAAAGGAAGGGGAGGGTAACTCAATAGATAAGGGGCCTGATTCACTATTCGGTGCTAACCCAGTTAGCACACCCAAAGGCTTTGGGCATGCTAACTAGGGTGCTAAGTAGTTAGCACCAAGAAAAGTGAATCAGCTCGAGCGCAAATTCCCACGCGCAAAACTTTGTGCGTGCAAGGTCCGATGCGCGTGGGACTTTGCGCTTGAGCGCTAGCTAGCACACACAAAGGGCTTGATTCACAAAAGCGTGCTAACAGTTAGCACGCTGGTGAAAAGCCCCTTATCACGCCTAAACTCAGTTTAGGCGTGATAAATTTAGGCGTGATAAGTTTAGGTGTGATAAGTTTAGGCGTGATAACTATAGCACCAACTGGGTTAGCACCGCAGTGCACAGCTGATCAAAAGTTTTGCGCCTAAACTTATCACGCCTAAACTGAGTTTAGGTGTTATAAGGGGCTTTTCACCAGCGTGGTGCAATGGTTATCACGCCTAAAGTCTTTTAGGCATGATAACCGGGTTATCACCGCTTTGTGAATCGAGCCCACAGTGTTTTTAGGCGTGAAGAGGGGCTTTTCACAAGCGTGCTAACAGTTAGCACCGCTTTGTGATTCAAGCCCAAGGTATGTTGGCCAAGCAAAAATATCCAAACCATCCGAACCACAAAAATAATGTTATGCTGCAGGAAGGCAGTAAAAACATGACTGGGCCCGTGGTTCTGGAGATGCCCATGAAGGTCCTTGAATTGCAGAGTTAGCATCAGAGCAATTCTCCGTCCTCCTCTGGTCAGTGCATCCCATCTTCATGGCTTCCCAAGTCTCTCTTTATGTATCTTTTATTCAAGGAGTGTTTTAAACTGGAGGGGGGATTCAATAAATAAGGCATGTTGGCCAGGGTCGGGCCGAGGCGAGAGAGGCTTCAGCCTCAGGGTGCAGTGTAGAAGGGGGAAGACAACTCACTCAGCTATCATTCCCCTATTGTGTTTGAAGCAGAGAGAAATAAGAAAAGGGGGTACATGGCAGTGACTTCAAGCCAGATAACTAGAGATTAAGGTGTTGGGGGCGGGAGTTGGGGCCCTGGTCTAATAGCAATCAATGTGTGATGGTTGGGGGGGAAGGAGGGGCACACTTTGGTGTCTCAGCCTTGGTGCTGGAGGACCTTGTCCCGCCCCTGATGTTGGCCAAGCAAAAATATCCAGACCACAAAAATGCAGTTATGCTGCAGGAAGGCAGCATTATGTTTTGAATCATGATGTTTTACCAATATTTTACTATAGCTAAACCTAACCCTACTCTCACACAGAACCGTCCCCCCGATACCTAACCCTAACCTCCCCTGGTGGGGCCTACCACCCCCCCCCCCCCTCAGTGGTGCCTAACCCTGACACCCCCCTGGTGGTGCCTAACCTTAAAACCCTACTGGTGGTACCTAACCCTAAGACCCCCCCCCCGGTGGTGCCTAACCCTAATACCTCCCTGGTTGTGCTTAACCCTAAGTCACAGCCCCCCCCCCCCCCCGTGGTGCCTAACCCCAAGACGCTCCCTGCATAAACTCCCTTCCTGATGCCTAACCCTAATCACCTCCTCGGTATAAACCCCCTTCACAAGGCCTAATCCTAACTGTCCCCCTGCACCAAAAACAATAATTCACTGGCACTGCCTGTTGTCCAAATTACCCTTTTGTTGCCGACTTCAAAACAGAAAAACCCTGCAAAAACAATAATGATTGGGTGTCGCCTGGTGCCCGAATTTCCCTTTTGGTGCCGGCTTGCCGATATTTTCAATTGAAGTCTACGGCAGCGCCCGATTTATCCAGTAGCCGCATGCACCCGATTTGCCTGATACCGCCTCAGTAACCACAAGACGGCCGTGCACTCAGCATTTTCACTGAGGAAAAGAAGGATGCTAACACCCCCCCCCCCCCCCCCCCAATATTCCTCTGCAGACTTTCTTTAAAGCCCCCACAGTGTGGAACACACAGCTGCTTTGTACAGAAAGTGTATCCTAATAATTATCTCTAAGAGGGATCCATCCTGATTCATGAAGGTGAGCTCTGTGAAGCAATGCATATAATTATGCAGCAGCAGTTGCTTGGTGACACTGCGGATACACTGTCATTTGCTGTGCAGGCCACGGCATTAAAAATAGCAGATGTCATGACACGGTTAGCTTAATTCCAAGATACACATTTCAATCACGATGTGTCCTGGTGATTGCTAAGCAAAGTCATAGATTGCTCTAACATACGGTGCGCTCGTTAAACGGGCTGCAGCGTCTTCGGAGATCTGAAAGACGCACAAATAGATACGTCTTCCAGTAAACATAGTTACCTTCTTAATTAAGTGAAAAATCATTAAATGTGTTATAAAGTGTGACCTTGGTCATGAAAAAGGGCCAGCAGAGCTCTCTGTGTGTCCAAACCGAAATCATGTAGCCTATTACTATATGGCATATGCTTCATTAGATCATACTGTTATTATGTGTTTATATCAAGACAAAGGATTTGCAGGAGCAAGTGAGACTATGGAACAAGTCACACGCTTAGGGCGCGTTTCCATATGCGTGCTTTCAGCTGCGCATATGGAAACGCGATAGCAGGGACATCAGAGAGTGCAGTTTCATACATGTGCTGCAATTCACAGCTGAACCGCAGTGCATGGTTGCCTGCATATCGGGGCGATTTGGCCCACGTTCCCATTCAGTATAATTAATGGGATCGCAAGCTCCGCCCCGGGAGTGGCACACAACGCAGAGCTGCGCTGAGAGCACGCCTCTGTATTACTACAGTGGAATGGAGCCCTTAGGGTTGGTTCACACTTGAGTGTTTTGAGATTTTTTTTTTAATCGCTAGCATTTTTAAAAAAGTGCTCTAAAAGCGTTTGTGTAATGAAATCCTATGTGAGTTTTTTTTCCAATTGCAAATGCGTGTCCTGCACCATTTTCTGGGTGAGTGCGCTTCAATGCAAGGTATAAGAAAAATCTCAAAGCGCTTTAAAAGCGCTTTGAACAGTGATTTTGTGGGCGTTGCTTAGGCAAGTTTACTTTTAAAGACATTCAGTTATGTGTCAAAGAGTGCGCTACCTGTTTGTCTGCACACAGAAAATTGCAAATTGCAAAACAAAAGTGCATACAAAATCGTTTCCAAAAACCGCCGGTAACCGCTTCACAAAATCGCTCACAAAAGTGCTTAGCGCTTGTAATTTGCAGTGTGAACTAGCCCTTAATCTATAGGCACACAAATATTGTTATCTGGATAGTTCCTGATTATTATTTTTTTTCTATAAAGAATAACGATGGTATGACCAGGCTCTCTGCCCAGTAGCTTATTCTGTCCTATGGAAAGGGGAGGATAAGTGAGAGCACCACTGACCACAGGACAGGAAGGCAGACGTGGCCAGTGCATTCATACAGACAAACTGGGCAATTTCCCAGAACCACAAGCTCTTTAGGGGCCCCACAAGTCAAAGACTCTAGAGGACCCCATTTTACTCTCAGTAAAGTATTTTTGTTGAGAGCCACATTCTACCTAAAACTGTCCCTGAAACAGGTATATATTCCTGCCCATCACCAATCGCTGGAACTACTTGCATGAGGAGACGGTCCACAGGCTGTCACACTGGATTACATCGCACTTCTGGGTTAAAGCTTCTTGAGGGTCTATTTGAACAATAGATTATGGACCACTATGAGTCCTGAGTGAATCGGATAAACTCAAACAATAATATGAGTGAGGAGCCCAATGGTATTGCCGTGCCTTTGTGTACACAGGCCAGCTGTCCACAGGAGACTCTTATCCCAAGTATGTTCTCGATAATACCCACCATACACCGAACAGTTTCGGCTCTTGCCAGCAAGAGCAGAAACCAGTTGGGCTAAAAGCGGGCTTCATTCGTATATTGTCAGTTGCACCAGTACCACTGGAGTGGGAAACTATCATTGCCGCAGGGTCTTAATGGCTATTAGGACCCGCTGATGTAAGTGCCTGTACCTGAATTTTATTATGGATCTTTTTACTGTGAACAATCAAGTCAAATTGTTTGGCAGTTAACCACTTTAGCATTTAGGATGTAGCTCCTATGTCCAAATATGCATGCTGGACTTAGGAGCTACGTCCATGAAAAAACTGAGCCGCGGGGGTTCGCAGGGATACAACTGCAGGGGTACACGGGATGCCCGTTAGCAGTTCCCATTCATTGATCTAAGTCCTGTTAGAACGATTGCTGGCTTCTATGGAGAAGCTGTGATCGTTCTGTTACACATCCCCTCTTAGTAAAACTACATCTACATACATTTTGTTTTTTTAAATGAATAGACATTTCTACATTTAAAATTAGCTGTTTACCTCCCACACACTCAAAAATACTCAAATAAAAATGTTAATAAAAAAAAAAAAAAATCATAAATAGTTACCTAAGGGTCTGAACTTTTTGATATGCATGTCAAGAGGTTGCTAATATTTTTTAAATTATAAGCTTGTAAATAGTGATGGATGCAAAACTGAAAAAATGCACCTTTATTTCCAAATAAAATATTGGCGACATACATTGTGATAGGGACATAATTTAAATGGTGTAATAACCGGGATGAATGGGCAAATAAAATATGTGGGTTTTAATTATGGTAGCATGTATTATTTTAAAACTACAGTGGCTGAAAACTGAGAAATAATGATTTTTTCCCCATTTTTTTCTTAATATTCCCGTTAACATGCATTTAGAATAGAATAGTTCTTAGCAAAATGTACCACCCAAAGAAAGCTTGATTGGTGGCAGAAAAAACAAGACATAGATCAATTCATTGTGATTAGTAGTGATAAAGTTAGTGGCAAGTGAATGGGAGGTGAAAATTGCTTGGATGCATAAGGTAAAAAAAAACCCTTAAAGAGGAGCTGTCAGTCATACTATCTCAGGGAAAAAAAACAAATATATAAGTAGATAAATACTTGCTCTACTTACATAACACATGTATTGTACGTTATGATTCCTATGAATTTTATAAAGGAAATGTAGTGAATCCTATTCTAGACAGTTTACATATTTACTGTGGCTATTTTGAAGCCAGTCGTGATGTAATATCCGCCCTTAGTCTCCTCTGCCTGATTTGCCCGCCCTTCACTATAGAAAGTGCATTGTTTCAGCCTGAGAAATTTTGGCCAATCAGAGAGGAACAGATGTGTGGAAGGGGAAAACAGGAGGGAAAGAGGCTTCAGCCAATCAGGCTGCATTAATTAAGTCTGAGGGGAAGTAGAGAAGCAAAAAAAGTACAACCCAGCATGCCCTGCAACTTCTCTTTTGCGTACCAAATTTTCTGTGTACCAAATAAGAGTCATGTAAACTGGGGAATAATAATTTATCAACAAGAAAAGTAATAGGGATTTTAACTTTTGGATTACCTGATTAGCATCCTTATTACTTGTTTACCAGATAAAAATAAAGAATTGATTTTTGATTTTATGCCCGACAGTTACTCTTTAAGGCTGAAGTGGTTAAGGTAACAACCCCTCCCCCCGTGTTTATATCTCCCCACATGTTACCATCTGGAAGCCCAGCAAGGAAGAGAAGGACACCTGATACCAAGCAGCAGACATGTTCTCTTCACTATATGTGTTTCCTTTAAAGGACAACCGAGTTGACACGTGACACGATGAGATAGACATGTGTATGTGCAGTGCCAAGGACACAAATAACTGGGCTGTGTTCCTTTTTTTTTTCACTGCCTGAAAGAGTTAAACATCAGGTATGCAAATCACAGTTTCTGTCTGGTCAGAACCGGGTCGGACTGGGTTAGACTATAGCATGACACTCACTGATAAGTAATTACAGCCATAAAACACTTTTCTGTCAGTAAATGGCTTCTGAGAGCAGGAAAGAGATAACAAGGTTCAATAGTTCATAGATTTGAGCTCTGGCATACCTCAATGAAGGCGCCATTGAGCAGAAACAATAAAACAGTAAAAACTTAAAACTAGATTTATATATAAAATAAAACTATGAGATATGTAAAAAAAAAGGGTCATTTTTTAGGAGAAGGAGGATAGAAACAATTGTTTATCTCCTCACTTTATTTTCACCTCGGATGTACTTTAAAGGACACAGTGCTACAGAGTTTTATACACAATCAGATAAACTGACCCTAATCAACAACAATATGGAAAAGTGAGGTGTAGCCATATAAACACTGGAGGATCTTCTCTTCAAGCAAGTTGTTTCAATGACTGCTGTCAGACCAGTATAAACGGAAACAAAACTGCATAAAAAACAAGACAGGGGAAATGAATGCCTCTGTTTACGGCAAGTACTTACTAACCCAAACAGTGGCCAAGGCATGGGGAGTGGCTTACTGCTTACCTTAACACCAAAAATGAATGCGCATCAGCTACTCTTTCAGTTACATACATTTTCACTTTAAAGCGTGTCACCATAAAAATCAATTTTTCAACAGCAACTGGTCTGAGTGTATTAAGTGATAAAGATGCTAATCCTGCATTCAAAACTTTTTCTGCTCTTATGATTTGGAGTTATCACATACTTACGGAGCACTGGCCCTTTAGTAGTCAGTGCCAAACAGTTGCATGCTGGGGGTTCTTATTTATCAATAATATATTCCTCCTCTTCCATTTATTTCCCTGCCTAGCTGCTTATTTGAAACACGATCCCCTGCTCACTTGTGTTTGCAAGCAAGGCGGAGGTGACTCAGCGATTGGAGGAGAAAATAAAAAAGTAAAGGGCAGGAATGACATCACGAGTTAGCCTAAACTGTGGGCAAAGACATGGCTCCCACCAGGAACAGAATTCTCTTCATTTACTATATAACATTCACTGAAATCAAAACGTGGACAGTACAATATGTGCTATGTAAGTAGATCAAGTATTTATCTACTTATATATGTGTTTTTTTTCCCCTGGCATAGTATGGCTAATCCTACTGCTTTAAATGTCATTGGAGCACATTGTAGTACTTTTTGTCCTGTATGACTAGCTTAAAACCCAGTGGTGAGCACCCAAGCTGCAAGGCAAACACACTTTCAAACAGCCACTGCCATGACTCTGGCCTGGCACATGGCAGTGGCTGCTTTGCCAGGCTCTTTGCGTTTCTCTTGCTGAGTGGGTACTTTCACCATTGGTTTTTAGATTTTGTTCTTTTGGGCAAGCTGGACACAGTACTACAATGCGTTCAACTCACATTTTCAATAAAGATTTATATGCAAGAAAAATCTTTACATTTTGGCATGATTATGACTGGAACACAAGCGAATAATCCAAGCATCTTGTTTTGGCACTCGGTGTGGAAACTTGGCACTATGAGCCCCATGCAAGAGTAATCCGGGGGCTCCCGTGATCGCCAGACCCCAAATTACTTCTTCCTTTCAAGTTGCTATGACCTCGAGCGGCAGCACGATGAGCCATCATCCAGCTCACCTCACCTGAGGTGAATATATATATATATATATATATATATATATATATATATATATATACACACACTCATATATATATATACACACACATATATATATATATATACCCATATAGGCCTCGATTCACAAAGCCGTGAAAAACGTAGCACGTGGGTTAGCGCGTGTACAGGTTTGTGCGCGTAATAGTAAAGGTTTGCGAGCATTAACTTTCCCCTTTCACGCACTAACCCATATGTTAGCACTGGAACGGGAAAGTTAATGCGTGCAAACCTTCACTATTACGCGCACAAACCTGTACACGTGCTACGTTTATCACGGCTTTGTGAATTGAGGCCATAATCATCACCACTCACCCTGCTGATTATAGGTGGGTGAAGTTCCTCTTTAACCCTTTCCAATCAATTTTCCAAATCACCCACGGTCCCACTAGCATTTATTTTTTTACGTTGTCCTGGGAGGGGGCGAGGGGAGAGTACATGGGTGATCTCGAAAATGTAGCTGCAGTGGTGGAAATAGAGAGTCTGTACCTCCTTGCTCTATAGTGAGGAGGCGACTCGGCATTAGGGGAGGGGCCGCCGCCAGTTCATGCATTGTAGCTCCACCCCTTGCACATGCACAAAGTGCTATTTTGCTATTACATGGCGCTGTGTGGTGCTGGAGGGGATCCGACACTTTGATCCACACAGGTTGACGATGGGCTGGACTAGATTCAACAACGGCGCCCCTAGTGACAGCCCCAATGCGCCCACGGAATATGGCGGAGCAGCGGAAGATGTGGCCAGCGGTGATCTGCAGAGGGTGACACTGTGCTGGATTTTTTCCAGCAATAGCACCATCTAGCGGCATCCAGTTTTCTAGGTCAAACTGTGCCCGACATTAGACTAGGGATGGTCAGAAATTCCCATTTGCGATTCCGTGGAAAGTCTGATTTCTGCCAATGTCAATTTCTGATTTTTCCATTTTTTGCTTTTTTTTAGTTTTTCCAATTTCCGAGGAGTATTGCAAAATCGGACAAATAAAACCCCAAAAACTGAAAAAATGGAAAATCAGTCTTATGATTGGTCTAAAATTGCAGCATTCTCTGATTGGTCCAATGCTTCTGAGTTCTGTGATTGGGCTAAAATTACCGCGTTGTGATAAATCGGATTTCTGTGGAATTCTGATTTCCGTTTTCCAATCGGAAAAACAGAAATTTAAATTCCGTGGAATCCGAATGAGCATCCCTACATTGGACTTATGCAGGAAAAGGCCATTGACCAACATAGGAGCAGAAACAGGGCCGGCCCGCTCATGAGGCGGGGTGAAACATTTGCCTCAGGCGGCACTTCTGGGGGGCGACACCCGCCTGTCCGTGGGTGCGGGGGGCCGGCCGTCGAGCTGGAGGGGTAGCGGGCAGGAAGGAGGTATTGGGGCTAGCGGCGGAGTGGGGGGCCGCCGAGCTGGAGAGGGTAGCAGGCAGGAAGGGGGTATTGGGAAAAGGAGAGGGGAGGGGAGTCGGACCATCCCCCTCCCTCACCTGGGTCCCCCATCTGCGCTCCCCCTCCAGCTTTAAAATGTTAAGTAGCAGCCGCTACTAGTAAGAGGCAGTGGGCGGGGATCACTCACATCTTCCACGTTCCAGTGTGCGCTCCACTGACGTCACTTCCTGCAACGTCGTCCACTTACAATACAGTGGGCGGCGTTGCAGGAAGTGGAAAGCATGCTGGAACGCGGAAGAGGTGAGTGATCCCCGCCTGTTGCCTCTTACTAGTAGCGGCAGCTACTTAACTTTTTAAAGCTGGAGGTGGAGCGCAGATCAGGGGACCCAGGCGAGGGAAGGGGATGGTCCGACTCCCCTCCCCTCTGCTTTTCCCAATACCCCCTTCCTGCCTGCTACCCTCTCCAGCTCGGCGGCCCCCCACCCACGGCTTGAGGAGGGAGGGAGGGAGGGAGGCGGCAATTCTTTTCTAAGTTTGCCTCAGGTGGCAAAAAGTCTAGGGCCGGCCCTGAGCAGAAAGTGTTAATATACAGTCCAGGTGCGCTGGATCACATATGATATCACCCTATGGGAATCATCAAGCTTCAAAGACGATGCTTTAGCAAATCAAGCCCAATTGCAATAAGCCCAGAGCAGGGTTACAGGTTCACCTGCATCCTTCAATTATCTCCAGCCTGGGAGAGCCTCTGTAAATCAGGCCCATTGTGCCACATTTCCACAGATTGCACTCACTTTGTAAACCGAACACTATCCTAATAACACAGGGGAAGATTCACTCACGGAGGTGTGCATTGTGGGATATTTCTGTACAGCTGTATCCAGGACAACGGTCAAAACCATTTATCTGTCATTACTCAGAGTGTGGAGCATGGAGAAAGCGCGGGCTGTGGGGAAAGTAATATAAGCATTAATCCTTAATCAAACACTGAGGTGTTCATGAAATGGCAACGTTGTACTGAAAGTGGGATATACATGAAAGCTCACAGATTATACACAGATGGGATCAGCTGGAAAATGGCCTGAATTCTGGAGGCTACTGCATGCTGGTTAAAGTCATTCTTTAAGGCCTCTTTCACAGTGGGACGTTAAAGTCGCACGTTATAAAAAATGATAACGCAGACTAACGCACAGCAATACAAAGTCTGTGCGTCATTCACAGTGCACACGTTGCGTTGTGTGTAACGTGTAGCAATATTTAGAAGGTACTGCATGCTGTGCGTTTAGCAATAAATTTGCTGCGGTATGCGTGCTGCACATGCTCAGTAATGTTTTGGGTTTTTTTGTAATGCATGCGCCGTTTTTGTTCCATCAGTATGCAACGAAAACGGCGCACCAAGAGACACATAAAGCAGTGCAAAATAACGTCCAATTGCATAACCTACATGCTCTGCGTTAGGGGTAGGGCTGAGCTCTCGGATTCCGAATTTCGAGTTTGCCATCCGAATTTGGCAGTTCCGAGTAAGCTCTCGAAACCCCCGAAAATTCGGCAATTCCGAGTACCGAATTCGCGTTTACATTGAAGTCAATAGTGCTAAATTCTATGGTTAATTGTAAAGCCCCCTTACATGCTATCATCACCAAATTTGGCATGTATGTTAAGCAGATGAGTAGGAACATGGTAAAAAAAAATTGTGAAAAGATTTTAAAGTTTCATAGGAAAAATGTTTTTTAAACTGTGTAAAATGACACTGCTGCAGAACAGGTTACTGCATTCCGAGTTCTGTATACATTTCATGAAAACAGACAGCGTGGGGTCCCCCCTCCCAAGCCTCCTTAACCCCTTGTCCCCCATGCAGGCTGGGATAGCCAGAATGCGGAGTCCCGGCCACGTGGGGCTTCGCACCCTGAGCTATACCAGCCCGCATGGTCCATGGTATGGGGGGGCTCTGGAGGAGAGGGGCGGCCAACCTCCCCCTCTCCCCCAGAGCCCTTGTCCAATCCATGGACAAGGGGCTCTTCCCCACCTCCGGTGCCCCAGGAGGAGGTGGGGGCCGCCGACGTCCTGGGGGATTCATGGTGCCATCCGGGGTTCCCCTTTAACAAGCGGACCCCGGAAGCCGCCCCCTCCCCAGGAGAAATGAGTATAGGGGTACACGGTACCCCTTACCCGTGTACCCGGGTAATCACTTACGCGGGAATCACTTACCGAGAGAAGAGCTCTGTGTGCCGCTGCTGGTCTGGTCTCCTGCATTGCATTGTCCAATTACACTCTCACAGGAAGTACTGCGAGAGCGTGATTGGACAGTGTCAGTGCAAAATACCAGACCAGCGGCACACAGAGCTATCGCTCTCGGTAAGCCGTTCCGCTGGCTGGCTGGAATTCTGGAGGTGGGGAGGGTGCGCAAGGGGGGGCCCTAGGTGAGGGAGGGGAGGCTTCCCCCCCTCCCCGCCGCTCTGTGCCCACTTTCCCACCTTCCTGCGCTGTGCCCCCCTCTATCCTCTTAGGAGGTCCCGCGCACCTGCCGATCCTGCAGAACTCCTGGGGATGAATGGCTGTAGACAGCCTCTGCAATCTGTATTGCATAAGCTAGAAACACGAAAATTGTTTGCTAAAACAAGAATTTTCGGCAAACAGTGTCATAAGCAAAATGGCTGCTGTGGAATCCCCGTTCCCCGGAGGCCACCTCAGTGTCAGAATACGTGTTATTTCACATGAATGGGTGGGTCCAAGGGATTAGGGCACCTCCTGCTCTGGTCACCTGGACCCACCATCTATGTGAAAAATCACTGGTTTCGCCACTCTAGTGTGGCCTCCAGCGATCGGGGATTTGCCCAGTGGCCATTTTGATTGCATCACTGTTTGCCGAAATTTCTTGTTTTAAAGGCAAAATTTTCGTGTTCTCAGCCTCTACTATACAGATGCAGAGGCTGACTGTGACCATTCAGTGGTGGGAGTTTGTCAGTGTGGGAGGGTGGTGAGATGTCCTAAGAAGCATACTGGCGTGGGACCACTCCTGAGGTTACTGGCGTGAGATTATCCCAAGGTAAGTATCCCTGGTTAATTTAGAACAATAAAGGACTTTTTTCGTTGTCGTGTTTTTATTTCTTTTTTTAACTCTGCTGAAATGGGTAAGGGGTACAATGTACCCCTATACTCATTTCTCCTGGGGAGGGGGCGGCTTCCGGGGTCCGCTTGTTAAAGGGGAACCCCGGATGGCACCATGAACCCCCCAGGACGTCGGCGGCCCCCACCTCCTCCTGGGGCACCGGAGGTGGGGAAGAGTCCCTTGTCCATGGATTGGAAAGGGCTCTGGGGGAGAGGGGGAGGTTGGCCGCCCCTCTCCTCCAGAGCCCCCCCATACCATGGACCATGCGGGCTGGTATAGCTCAGGGTGCGAAGCCCCACGTGGCCGGGACTCCGCATTCTGCCTATCCCAGCCTGCATGGGGGACAAGGGGTTAAGGAGGCTTGGGAGGGGGGACCCCACGCTGTCTGTTTTCATGAAATGTATACATTGGCCTCGATTCATAAAGCATTCCCGCATGCGGATATGCTGAAAACCGCTCACTTTACCGACCAAACAGCAAAATCTGTATTCATAAAGGCTTTTTCCGCATGAAAAGCCGACATTCGCGAGCAGAGTGATAAATCACCGCCTTGCGCGGTGATTATCATAACAAAAGTAACAAGTAGTCAATTCATAAAGATTAGAGGTAGCGGTATGCGGACGGGTATTACCGCTACCTCTGATGTGGCGAGAAGCGTGCGGAATACATTGCAGTGAATGGGACAGACCTCCCAAGCAGCTGCAGAGAGAACACCGCACAGAGGGACTCTGCCTGCTTCTCCTGTTTCCGCATGTCTCCCGACAGCCTAACGCCTGCCTACAGGGGGCTGGATAGTGTAATGGTTAAGGGCTCTGCCTCTGACACAGGAGACCAGGGTTCGAATCTCGGCTCTGCCTGTTCAGTAAGCCAGCACCTATTCAGTAGGAGACCTTGGGCCAGTCTCCCTAACACTGCTACTGCCTATAGAGCGCGTCCTAGTGGCTGCAGCTCTGGCGCTTTGAGTCCGCCAGGAGAAAAGCGCGATATAAATGTTCTGTGTTTGTTTGTTGTTTGTACAGCGGAATATCTCCGCATGCCTGTCACAACTAGCAACATTTTTATGAATTACCACCCTGAAGGCTGAAATACCGACAGCGGTGTTTCCCCGCTCGACGTTACCTTACCGACAGAACTTTTATGAATCGAGGCCAATATGTAAACAGAACTCGGAATGCAGTAACCTGTTCTGCAGCAGTGTCATTTTACACAGTTTAAAAAACATTTTTCTTATGAAACTTTGAAATCGATTTGCTCAAAAACTATAAGCTCTTTTCACAAATTTTTTTTTTACCATGTTCCTACTCATCTGCTTAACATACATGCCAAATTTGGTGATGATAGCATGTACAGGGGCTTTACAATTAGCCGCAGAAGTTAACACTATTTAATTCAATAGAAATGCACTCGGAACACGAAAATTCGGAACACGAAACTCGGTTTTCGCATCCGGTACACGAAATTTCGACGAAATCGGAATTCAGCTGTTCCGATCAGCCCTGGTTAGGGGCACGTTATGCGACTTTAACGTCGCATCAAACGCAATGTCCCACTGTGAAAGAGGCCTAAAGGACATCTATCAAAGTTAACTAAAATTCTAAATGCCACGTGTATTTCCAGTAATTACTAGCAAATAGCAATACAAAGGGTTTTTTTTCATCTTTTCATTTGTGTGAAGAAAAAAATGACTGAGAACAGTTTTCACTGTGGGCATTACTATGGAGGACTGTGTTCAGGACATCCGGCATACAGAAACAGTCCTCACTGGCTCACTGACAGAAATACAGGATCGTCTCAAAAAATTAGCATATTGTGATAAAGTTCATTATTTTCTGTAATGTACTGATAAACATTAGACTTTCATATTTTTTAGATTCATTACACACAACTGAAGTAGTTCAAGCCTTTTATTGTTTTAATATTGATGATTTTGGCAAACAGCTCATGAAAACCCAAATTTTCTATCTAAAAAAATTAGCATATTTCATCCGACCAATAAAAGAAAAGTGTTTTTAAAACAAAAAAAGTCAACCTTCAAATAATTATGTTCAGTTACGCACTCAATACTTGGTCAGGAATCTGTTTGCAGAAACGACTGTTTCAATGCGGCGTGGCATGGAGGCAATCAGCCTGTGGCACTGCTCAGGTGTTATGGATATTGTGAAGAGAAAGTTGAGAGACGCAAGACCCAACACTCTGGATGAGCTTAAGGCCGCTATCGAAGCATCCTGGGCCTCCATAACACCTGAGCAGTGCCACAGGCTGATTGCCTCCATGCCACGCCGCATTGAAGCAGTCATTCCTGCAAAAGGATTACCGACCAAGTATTGAGTGCATAACTGAACATAATTACTTGAAGGTTGACCTTTTTTTGCTTTAAAAACACTTTTCTTTTATTGGTCGGATGAAATATGCTAATTATTTGAAATAGGAAATTTGGGTTTTCATGAGCTGTATGCCAAAATCATCAATAAGAAAAACAATAAAAGGCTTGAACTACTTTAGTTGTGTGTATTTAATCTAAAATATATGAAAGTCCAATGTTTATCAGTACATTACAGAAAATAATGAACTTTATCACAATATGCTAATTTTTTGAGAAGATCCTGTATAGCTTCAAATAGTGTGTATATAACTGAACACCTGCAGCTCTGTGGTGATTCTGAGTGTCTCTGCTCACAGAGTCTAAAAGTAAACAGTGTTTACAGCCAGGAACAGCCCATTCGGAAGGGGGGGGGGGGGGGGGTGTAAGCTTCCAAGTCTGATAGGAATAAATTAATGTCTTCTCTTTAAAAGCTGTTTTATAGCTGTAAAAATCTGTTCTCATATAATTTGATAAAGCAGTGTGTGTGAGCAGTGCATAATCAACCAGTAAAGGCTCGTTCACACTAAGGGCGTTTTTGCCCTTTTTTTCAAACGCAGGCGATTTTCAAAAATCGCCCTAAAAACGTTTGTGCAATGATTTCCTACGAGAGAGTTCACATCTGAGCTGTACGTTTCTGATCCGCCCAGCAAAATGGTGCCTGTACCTTTTTTGAGGCGATTCCGCCTCAATGGAAGGTATAGGAAAAACGTAAAACGTTCACAAAATCGCTTTGCTCAGAGATTGCGTTCGCGTTTTTAAGAATAAATACAATGTATTTATTCTTTTCCGTTTCAAAGAGTTCACTTCCTTACTTGCGTCAAGTAATGAATTAAAAAAAAAAACCTCTGGAAAAATGCTTAGAAAAGCGCTTTTAACAAAAACGCACCGCCCACCCAAGCGCCAGGAATCGCAAAAAATGTTTTGTCAAAAAACGTCTAATGCGAACGCTAACCAATGTGAACAAGGCCTCAATCATTCCTTTGTGAATAGTGACAGAGAAGTGTAACCTTCCCACATGGTATGGCTCTAAAATTGACTTCGACTGACCTTTATAAAAAAACAAATATCTCAAAAACTATAAAAAACAGAAAGATGATTTTTGCAGCACAAATGAGCACATGCACAGCACTACCCACCCATACCAGTTTCATGTCTGTAGGTTGTTGTATTGGGGCTGGTATTGTTTGGGAAATAATAAGTTCTATTATCTTCAAAATGAAAGCAGCACAAATCTTAATTTTTCCAGCACAAATGTAGCACTAACCAAGCATGATGGAATTTTTATTTGTGCTGATTGTAGGGGGGGGGGGGGGGGGGGGGGCAGCTTCACGGACCTTGGGGGATAATGATCTGCTACATGCCGAACTAGTAATGAAATAAGGCATATGTGGCATCATTTTAGCTGAAAATATATTTTGAGTATATTTTGAGGTGTTTTATAGTAGTGTCATTAGGAGTGAAAAATAGGAAGGGTGAAAATTGAAAAGAATTGTGTATTTTATGCATCTTCTTTTCCCTGTAAAATGCCCATAAAATATTTTTGGGAATAATTAATACCCACGGAAAGCTTGATTGTCCTGCAAAAAAACTAAACAAACCAAACCCCTATATATATATGTATGTATATCCTACCTAATAAAACCGCAGGTGTCTACCCGCCAGGGTAGTGTAGGAGGATGAGGAACGCCTCTTTATGATCCAGAAGCTTCCACCTCCCGAGGTAAGTACCTCATCAAATAAAATAGATTACACGGCGAAGAACCAACTCCATGCACTTAGGGATTTATTGGATCAGCAAAAAGGCATACATGCCTTAAATGCGTAGGGGGTACAAACACCGACCTTTCAACCGTTTTGCGGGGCTCCCGCTTGCTCAGAGACCAATAGGTGCCAAAAGGCTACAAGTAGTGCCAGACGTGATGACGTCTTGAGTGCTGAGTGGCTAGGTTGGTTGGTGACCCCGGAAGGGGCAGGACTACTGCTGGAAATGAACAGAAGCGCGATCTCAGCGGGCAAGTGGGTGTTTTTGACAGGGTGGGGAGCAGTAAGTGCCTTTACTGTACATGTGTATATATTAAGACTGGTGATTGTAGGAAATTGTGACACCTATTGGTCTCTGAGGAAGCGGGAGCCCCGCGAAACTGCTGTAAGTCTGGTGTTTGTACGCATTTCTACGCATGTATGTCTTTTGCTGATCCAATAAATCCCTAAGTGCATGCAGTTGGTGCTTCGCCTGTGATCCATTTTACTTATTAAGAGATCTATTGTGGAGGCACATCCACAGAGAGGGAGGATCAGCTTCCATCCTTGCTGGCCCTTGTCTCTGGTGACGACTTCTACCTCTACCTGAATATTGTATCTCATAAGGACACTTTTTTTTTTTACTTCAGGGTCCTGATTACATTAGTCCCAGTGGAAAATAAAAAGCAGACTCCAGAAAGCTATCGGCTGAGATTACCCCTCTGGCTTCAGTGCGTTTCCTCCCATCCTCATGTCAGAAAACCACCCTGCCTGCAGTGCACAGCAGCACAACTGGTAATCACAGCTTTCCCGCCTGTAACTAACTAAGCAGCCAATCAGAGCACTCCCCGCTTGCGCAGCCGCACAGGTCAGGATGTACCTGGCGCCGCGCAAAGTGAAAGAACGGGAAGTTCCAAACGAGCCGCTGATTGGATAATGAATAGTTGTGGGCAGGGTTTAATTACGACGGATTCGGGGTCTAGTAGATGGAACTCCGCAAATCCCGAGACGGGCTCAGCAGCAGCATGTTTGGAGTGTGAGCATAGGGGGCGCTGCAGGGTAACGCAGCGCATTAGTTACTGATCACCTGCTGCTTCAGGTAATATAGCTTCAGCCTCGGAATGAAGGAGTGGCGTAGTTTCACTCCGGGTAGCCCAGCCTGGCAGCCTCCAATGGTCAGGGTGCGGGGCACTGACTGCAGTGCACTGGCAGAGGCTGCAAGATGCAGAGAGGTTGGGCCTTGTCTATCTAATAGTAATTACTCTCGATCTACAACAAAATGGCCGCCGGAGTCTTTGAATGTGGACTCCGGTGGCCATATTTACGTAGTCCTATAGTACTTGCTATGGGACAGAAAATGACAACAGGAGTTTCGATCTGGAGTGGGGAGAGCTACAGGCACACATGGTGAGTGAAGGCATGGGGAGACAGGCAGCACGGCAGCAGCAGCCTCACTATGCCCAGCAGCAGCAGCCCCACTATGCCCAGCAGCAGCAGCCCCCACTATGCCCAGCAGCAGCAGCCCCCACTATGCCCAGCAGCAGCCCCCACTATGCCCAGCAGCAGCCGCCCCCACTATGCCCAGCAGCAGCAGCCCCCACTATGCCCAGCAGCAGCAGCCCCACTATGCCCAGCAGCAGCAGCCCCCACTATGCCCAGCAACAGCAGCCCCCACTATGCCCAGCAGCAGCAGCCCTCACTATGCCCAGCAGCAGCAGCCCTCACTATGCCCAGCAGCAGCAGCCCTCACTATGCCCAGCAGCAGCAGCCCCCACTATGCCCAGCAGCAGCAGCCCCCACTATGCCCAGCAGCAGCAGCCCCCACTATGCCCAGTAGCAGCAGCATCACTATGCCAGCAGCAGCCCCCACTATGCCCAGCAGCAGTGCCTCTATGCCCAGCAGCAGCCTCACTATGCCCAGCAGCTTCCCCACTATGCCTGCAACAGTCCCTGTGTAATGAAAGTTTTTGCAGCCCATTTCATTTTGCAACTTGCGCATGTGCGCTGTGCGGGCTGTGTATAACTGCGCCGGTGTGACTTCTTCCTGTTATCACGCCTGTAATGTTTTGCAACCACGGTTCCCGTTGAGCAAGAAGGGGGATTCTTCCCTCCAGGAGGAGGGGGGTCCTGTTATTAGTTGAGCAACAAGGGGGGATTGTTCCCTCCAGGAGGGGTTATTAGTTGGACAAGAGGGGAGGGTTCTGTGTGAGAATAGAGTTAGGTTGGGTTGCATTTTCTGATACAGATAGGTTGAAGTCAATGGTTATGTTGCACTTTGCGATAGCTACACCTATAAGTGCAACCGGTTACAAAATCTTACAAAGTTGCAAAAATTTTCACCACAGCTGCAGTCACTGACTGTTCTCAGAGCCACTCGCAATCTAATCTTACCATAGTCTAATATCCTACCATGTTGTATTTTTATAGCACTGACATCTTCTGCAACACTTACCAGAACATCACGTTACTGACTATTCTCAGAAATACTCACAATCTAATCCAACCATAGGCATAGTCTAATGTCCTACCTTATTATTATGTATTTATATAGCTGTGACATCTGAAGAACTTTGCAGAGTACATAGTCATGTCACTGACTTTCGGAGCTCCCAATCTAATCCATTTCATATGTATGGTAACTAGGACATTATTTTATATTAAAGGAGAAGGGGATTCATCCAAAGACAAGTCAGATGTTTGTGAATCTCATATTGGTGCCAGATGTCAGTGAATCTCGTCATAGTTCCAGATCTTAGTGAATCTCGTCCTAGTGCTAGATCTCCATGAATCTCACATTGGTGCCAGATCTCAATGAAACTCATCATAGTGCCAGATCTCAGTGAATCTCGTCATAGTGCCAAATCTTAGTAAATCTCGGCAGAGGCAGATCTCAGTAAATCTTTATAAACAGAGCAGAGTGCTGTATGTTAATGACAAGATCGTCATGCTTTGCGTATTACTGCTTTTAACAATATTCCAGCAACCACAGTACATATGGGAGGCTTTTGTTAGGCTAGTCCCACACACGATGCAGAGCCTACCATAGTACACCGCACCACTCCCTGCGGCAGATAGAGGCAACAGGGAAATCTGCATTCCCCCACCTCCTGGCGTCAGTTGTTACTTGCATCTGTCCCCCAGGGCTGTGGAGTTGAGGAGTCAGAGCAATTTTGGGTAGCTGGAGTCGGAGTCTGTGGTTTCAGAAACTGAGGAGTCAGATGATTTTTGAACCAAATCCACAGCCCTCCTCTCCACTTAGTCACACGCACAGTTCAAAACAGGAGGTGCGTCATGGGACTTCACTGGTATTCATATGCATTCCACATTGTATAAATATTGTCGCAATGCCAGACTCCATTGCAATTGTGTGCCACGCTGTGCTACTCGGCAACATGCGGCAAAGTCTGCATCAGGTCACACCACGGGTATTGTGGCCTCTCATTGACATGCCCACTGCAACAGGGGAAAGTACCACAACATCCTAATGTGAAAGGAGCCCCCAACAACTCATGTAATGTAAACAAAATTGTTGAAGTTAGAGATCACGTTATTACAAATTCATGTAAGTGAAACATATGTAAAATGAAAACTTCCTGTGTTGCTGTTGTCATATTCTGATTTTGATGTTAACTATGTGCTCTAATTTACAACCCCCCCCCCCCTTTTTTTTTTTTTTTTTTTTTAAAGATCCCTGGCATGATGGAAGTTGAGACCAGTCCTCCAGTTTTGTCTGATAAAGACAAGCCTTTGAAAACTCACTTTAAAGTGACAAGGTTTATTATGGAGACAGGTAATTATTTTTTTTTTTTTTCAACAAGGACATTGCAGTCAAACATGATCATTTTTCATTTAAGGTGACTTTGAGTACATGGGGAACTACTTTTGGGACTCTTTCAGGGAGACTCTTACCAGTGACAGCCAAATTTGGAAGTTAGGTCTTGTTCACGGTAAGGGCGTTTTTGCCCTTTTTTCAAAATCGCCCTAAAACCGCTTGTGCAATGATTCCCTATGAGAGAGTTCACATCTGAGCGGTTCGTTTCTGATCCGCTCAGCAAAGCACTGCCTGTACTTTTTTTGAAACAATTCCGCCTCAATGGAAGGTATAGGAAAAAATGCAAAACGCTCACAAAATTGCTTTGTGCAGCGATTTGTGTTCGCGTTTTTAAGAATAAATACATTATTTATTCTTTCCCGGGTCAAAGAGTTCACTTCCTGACTTGCGTCAGGGAGTGAATTTAAAAAAGGCTCTGGAAAAGCACTTAGAAAATCGCTTTTAACCGCTCACCCAAGTGACGGGAATCACAAAAAAAAAAAAATTTTTTTAGACACAGACTCCTAAAATTTGTCAAAACAAAGTCAAGCATTGAACTTACTAGTCGGTGATGCAATCACATAGCTGATTTGTGGTTCATGATTGAGCAGGTTGCAGCGGACAGATTACTGGTAAACAATGACTGCACTATGGCTCTTTTCACACTATGCACACGGCATTGCTATGTAATGGTAGTGCGCAGACCAGGAGTGCTCTGCACATACGCAGGAAAGCACGATGACGTGCCCCAAAAAAAAAACTATACCTATGGAGAGGGAAGGCTCTGTATCTTGTTGAGCCTTCCCACTCCTCTCACAGTCCACCCGTTCCAGCACTGTCTCCACTGTTAGCCATCCTGGAAGGCTTGGGAAGTCTTTGGGTGCCCGAGTGCTCTTTTTCACTTCAGACTTGCTTTAAATGCGCGCAGCTTGGGCTTGTTCACCTTTTTAGCATGTACATTTAAAAATTCGTAAAATACATTTTTTTTCTTTCAGCACAAAAAAAATGCATGTTAAAAGGTATACAGAAACACATCACGATGCACAAAAACAGGCACTGAAACATGTTACAGTGCATAGAGTAACTGTGCATAACAAACTTCCACTTAGGGCTCACACACTATAAGCACTTTTCTAAACATTTGCGATTGATCATCGCTTTCTGAGCGCTTTTTAAAAATCGCTCCCATTCACTTGCATAAAAATCACAGCAATTGTATAAAATCGTGGAGGTGTAAAAATGTACACTATTGTGGCGATGTTTACACTATTTTTCAGCGTTTTTAATGCAAGTTATTGGGAGTGATTTTTAAAAAGCGCTCAGGAAGCGCTGAGCAATCGCTCAGAAAAACGCTGTGTCTGAGCCCTTATTCAGAATTTTAGCGTGAACAAGGCCTTAGCAAGTCAGGCCCCGAGCTTATGGAGTGTTTTCTAAGCCTCTATGTTGTTAAATAGAGGGACAGTGACACCTGCAGATGAGTAGATGGTATTACAGGCCATCAAGTATATATTCATCATCACATAACAATGTGTTGTGTTTGGTAGGGCAAAATGTTCTCCTTACATGCAAATCCTACTCACAACCTTCAGGCTGGATACACACTAGGAGTTTGCGTGAAAGGTTGCGTTTCGCTGCATATGCATTTTGAGTGCCTGTGTTTGTTTCACACATGCGTTATTCTTGCGTTTTGCTTGCATTCAAGTGCGTTTTGTACGTGGTTTTTTTTATATGCGCTTTATGCTCATCACTAGGTAGTCAACAGGAAGCAGAAATAAATCATTAAACTACGCAATAAAATGCAATACCTCTGCGTCACCATTGACATACATTATGTGCGTTTTGGAAAAATATGCAGCAAGTTCAGAGTTATTAAAAACGCACATTGCTGAACGCAAACACATTTTTCATGCGGCCTGGTGACTTACATGTTAAGCGTTAACGCTAGTGTTTCTGCCTAGTGTGTTCCTACCATCATACAACTCGGGACCCTCACACTAAAGAACTCCAGGCCCTCACACTAAACAACTAACTAACAACTAACGCTATCCTTCCCGACTTTCATGTTGTACAGCATCAGCAATCCGCTAATTTGCACTGTCTTGTAATATGCAGGTGTAAAGCTGGGAATGCAGTCCATCCCGATAGCGACGGCTTGTACCATCTATCACAAGTTTTTTCATGAGACCACAATCGATGCATACGACCCGTACCTAGTGGCCATGTCCGCCATTTACTTGGCTGGGAAGGTGGAGGAGCAGCACCTTCGAACACGAGACATTATTAATGTTTGCCATAGGTAAGATTTGCTCAGTGTGACAAAATGATTGGTGGCCTGGCATAAGTGTTTTGTAAAATGTTACTACATGCATTAAAGGCACTCCGAGCACCTCTCATGGGCATGCCTTTAAGACTCCGACCAGTACTGCAAAGTACTTAAAGATGCATACCTTTCTGTAGCTCTCCTCTTTCATTTGATGAATCGCCATTCTGCACCAAATAGTTTTCGCTCGATTTTAATTTAAAAATCGCGGCTGCCATCTTGGCTATGTTATAACTTCCAGGTCACCCGTCTTCTCTGTTAGAGAAGTGCATCACTGAATGAAGCAGGAAGAGGAAGTGACATGCATGGCGATTGCAAGAGGCTCCTCCAGAGGGGTCATAGCACGACTTTGTTGGAAGTCGTCTGTCTTAAAGGGAAGGTCCAAGCAAAAAAAAAAAAAAAATTAGTTTCACTTACCTGGGGCTGCACTAGCGGGAATGTGATAAAAATGTACGCAATTCGGCCCTGACCGAGGTGAGAAAGCTGCCAGCGGGGGACTGGTGCAGCAGTGAGTGACTACGAGGGCACAGGATGGCTGCATGGGGCTGGTAGAAGCCCCAGGTAAGTGAAACTTTTTTTTTTTTTTGCTTGGACCTTCCCTTTAACCACCCTGGCGTTCTATTAAGATCGCCAGGGCGGCTGCGGGAGGGTTTTTTTTTTAATTAAAAAAAAAACTATTTCATGCAGCCAACTGAAAGTTGGCTGCATGAAAGCCCACTAGAGGGCGCTCCGGAGGCGTTCTTCCGATCGCCTCCGGCAGCCAGAAGTAACACGGAAGGCCGCAATGAGCGGCCTTCCGTGTTTTGCTTACTTCGTCGCCATGGCGACGAGCGGAGTGACGTCATGGATGTCAGCTGACGTCAGCCGCCTCCGATCCAGCCCTTAGCGCTGGCCGGAACTATTTGTTCCGGCTGCGCAGGGCTCAGGCGGCTGGGGGGACCCTCTTTCGCCGCTGCTCGCGGTGGATCGCCGCAGAGCGGCGGCGATCGGGCAGCACACGCGGCTGGCAAAGTGCCGGCTGCGTGTGCTGCTTTTTATTTGAACAAAATCGGCCCAGCAGGGCCTGAGCGGCAGCCATCGGCGGTGATGGACGAGCTGAGCTCGTCCATACCGCTAAGATGGTTAAAGGCATACCCATGAGAGGTTGTGTTGTAGGCTCCAGACTTAGATGACATGCCTATGCTAATTAAAGTATAACTGTTATTTGAGGCCCGTTTTACACTTGAGGAAGACTATGAAGCTTTATTTGACCCTGCGCCACCATTCGGCGACCGTGTCATATGCATAGACCTGCCCCGTTTATTGGCGTACTTCCTGTCTGTCCGCGCTTCCGTCACGCACAGTCTGTGTCGCCCTTGGACTTGCAATACTGCATGATTTGTGTGGTAGACATGGATCATGCAATAACATGCTGGAGACTCTGCATCAAGATTGAGGCGTTTTTTTTGTGTTTGTTTTTTTATACCTCTGTTGCACCGCCACACATTGCGTAAACTGTGCAAGTCTTCATGGCCCTTATGGCGGGAAGTATAACGCGGTGCCTCCCAGTGTGCAAGGGGCCTCCGCAATAGCGCCCTCTATGCTGCTATTTGCCGTCAGGAACGTGAAGAAACAGACGCGTGGCCAAGACTGTCGAGCCTGTCGCCGAAAGTGAAAAGTAGCTGCCGGAGGGGGACAGGAGGATCTGAGCGAGACTGCGTGGGCACAGGATGGCTGCAGGGGGCTGGTAGAAGCTACGGATACTGGAAGCCTGTGCTAGCATTTCTCCTGCGGTGTTGCTATCAGTGTGTGAAGAGAGAGTGGGAGAAGAGGGTTGCATTGACAATCCAACACAATGGGCAGCACATTGAACACATTTTATAAGTGGTCAGAAACTTGTAAATAACTCATGAAAGAATAAAGTTACGTTAAAACCAAGCACACCATTGTTTTTTCCTGTGAAATTCCCAATAAGTTTGATGTCACATGACCCTCTTCCTATTGAAAAAACAAAAATTGGATTCAAAATGGCCAACGTCAAAATGGCCACTATGCTTACCACCCATCTTGAAAAGTTTTCCCCCCTCACATATACTAATGTGCCACAAACAGAAAGTTAATATCACCAACCATTCCCATTTTATTAAGGTGTATCCATATAAATGGCCCACCCTGTATAATGTATTTTTTTTAATGTCATAAGTCTTTTATTTTAGTAACTATGGAAGGGGAGGGGGGTAATGGAGGTCAATGAATAGGATATTTTATTTACTTTGGTGTATGTAAGTGTAATTTTATATTTGGCCACTAGATGTCTTCCCACTTATTGCTGTGTACTGTGAACAGTACACAGGAAGTATTGTTTGTATCTTCACTGTCTCATGGCCACCGGCATCTCATTGCTGCTGGTGATCATTGATCACAGGCACTTTGACGTGTTTGTCCATTCAATGATCAGTGTACTAGCAGCAGCGAGGTACGTATGCCCCTGGAGCTAAGATGAAGTCTCTGGGGACGTAGATATACTGTACCCGGAATGATCAGTGGTTAAATAGTTGATAAAACTCAGTCCTTTTTCATATTTTTTTGCTTTAATAAATGAGATAATGCTAACTAGCCCAGGTTTGTTATACTTATCAAGTAAAAATATGCAACGCCACCTGTGCTGTTCCATATGGAAAAAAGCATCTGACGCGCATCTAGTGCGAAAGAGCTGTCAGGCTAGTTTGTCACCCTCACCGCTTATGCCACTGTATCTGCCCAAGCTGCAATAAAGGGCTTTTAAGGTAAGCTGTGCCTCGCTACTCCTTTTTTTATTATTATTTATTTATTTATTTTCACTATATGAGAGCACACTACCTTACGCCAATTGCATTACAGGCTCCCGGCTGCACCCAGTGCCGATACTCCTCTACCTTTGTAGCCACCTGTGCTGTGCTCAGCAGGCCCAAATGTTAGGGGGTTTTTTGTGTGCGTGGTGTTTTTTTTTTTGTTTTTTTTTTTTGTTTTTTAATTTTTATTAAAGTAGGCATGCAGTTTTGAAAGGCACTTTTGATGCATTAGTGTAATTCCATGCCTTTCATTTCTGGTTTGACTTTGAATTTTTTTTGTTCTTCTGTGTCTCTCGCAGGTATCTGAATCCAGGCAGCGATCCCCTGGAAGTGGACTGTAAGTTCTGGGAGCTGCGGGACAGCATTGTCCAGTGTGAATTGCTGATGCTAAGGCTGCTGCATTTCCGGGTCTCCTTCAACCATCCGCACAAAGTGAGTGATTGAGAGGAGCATGTGCACGACGGCGCCATGAAGTCAGCTCTGCATGTGTAATAAGAACGCCACGGCTGCTCATTAAGTAAATGAGGACAGAGTGTTCAAGGATATACAGCTTATCTTATGTTCGCCTCAGCCTGGTGAATGGCAGGAAGTGACAGCGCAGTGTGGATCATTCTTCTCTCTGGATAGCAGGGTACACAGCCAAACTTGTGTCTAGCGGATGCTGAGAAGGATGTAATGATCTGCTTAAAGTATTACTAAAGTCAGGTGAAGAAAGCAGCCAGGTTTTGGAAGATTGCTTTAATCACAATGTAATGAAATGGCAGGATCTCTGGGATACTATCTGTAGGAATCATATGAACTTGCAGTGAAATGGTAATCCCTGCAAAAACAAAGAAGCACCGGGCTTATATAGGACTGTAGGGAAGGGCTTCTCAGAGAATTGAAGGAATATACGATGCACACACACAAACTAGGAAGTGAAAAGCAGTGGCTGGATAGTGTACTCGTTAACCCAGGGCTGGGCAGAGGCGAGAGAGGCTCCAGCCTCAGGGCGCAGTGTAGAAGGGGGCGCACAACTCACTCAGCTATCATTCCCCTATTGTGTGTGAAGCAGAGAGAAATAAGAAAAGGGGATACATGGTAGTGACTGCAGCTACAAAACAAGAGATTAAGGTGTTGGGGGAGCGGGGAGCCCTGAGGCGCCTCTTAGTCCAATACCAATCAGTGTGTAACAGCTGAGGTGGGAGGTATGGAGGGGCGCACTTTGGTGTCTCAGCCTTGGGTGCTGGAGGACCTTGTCCCGGCTCTGGGTTAACCCCTTCCATACCAGCAGTCTCTTTCCCTTTCCCCTTAAGGTCCAGAAACTGCTGGTTTAAAAATTACCGACATTGCACCACACTGACCCGGGGCTTCCACCGTTCACTACAATGTCCCGTCACTGTAGCCTCCTTGCTCTGCCATCCCTATAACGGCAAAGCTCCCTTAGGCGGTAAGGAGCCGATTTCATTAGCTTCTGACTCTGTCGTCAATGTGATTAACTCACAGTGATCATGGGGTCAGAAGCCAATGAAATCGGCTCCTGCCTGGCTGCGGGTGCTCTATTGTCATACCGATGACAGAGCGAGGGGGATGCAGCGAAGAGGGAGCGGAGGGAGTATGCAGCGGGGAGGATTGAAATCTACACCCTGGCAGGAATAACAGGTGCCAAACAGCATAGATTTCAATCAGTGCGGTCTAGAAGCGGTTAAGGTCTTTGTCTCTGACACAGGAGACCAGGGTCTCGGCTCTTCTTCTCAGTAAGCCTGCACCTATTCAGTGAGGAGACCTTGGGCAAGACTCCCTAACACTGCTGCTGCCTACTGAGCGTGCCCTAGTGGCACTGAGAAAAGCGCAATATAAATGTTCTCTATGGGTCTGATTTTATAGAAAACCATCGATTGTACATATTTGCAGGCACATGTATGGGGATGCCACACTTAGGCTGTCTTATGCCCATGTCCTAAGAGAAAGAGAGCGCTACCCAATTTTTGTTAGCAAGTATCCAGTGTGACCTGAGTTAGCTTGAATGGCGGATGCCCTAAGCCTTTATATGGAGTGTAGGTGCAGGCAGTGCTCCGTTCCACCTTTGCCACTTGGGGACACCACCTGCAGTCACACAGCGGCCGTGAACACTTGCACAGCACACAATGAAAAAGTTTTTATTCCATGTATGGTTGCTAAAGAAGTTCACTGCTCTGTGTTTGTTTAGCTAGATCAAAGTGTCTAATTAGTTGCTTAACCCTTTAAGTGCTCCCTGGAAAGTGAAAGCAAGTTAAAATGTCATGGTTTCTTTAAGATTTCTATAAATTGTAATGAAGATTTTTTTTTTCCCCCCATGAAGGTTGCGAGTTTACTTCCACTATTAAAAGGTGTGCATGCTGAAACCAAGCAGCACCCGGCTTATGCGGGTCAGCAGGGAAGAGCGTCACAGACTACTCAAGGCACATATTGTGCAGATACACTCTGTTCATGCTCTTTGTAGGATTGTTTGAACTTGTTACTGTTCCAGCAATATCTCGGTGTTTGAAATGCTGAGTTGTTGCATTCATTGATCTTCCACCTATTGTCTCTTTGCATCTTTTAAGTAGAGTTTTCATCTGTGGAGTCACACACATCCCCATCATCAATTCAAAAGGGCCTAAAGCAAAAAATGCTTTGACTGTAGTGTAGTGACCCTGATGGACTGTTCAGGGAACTAAATCATTTTATCTTGTAGCGTGAATGGACGTAGTAGAAGTCCTGGGACATTTCTAAATTCTGCATGTTTTCCATTACAGTATTTGCTCCATTATCTGGTTTCTGTGAAGAACTGGATGAACCGGCACAGCTGGGAACGCAATCCTATCACTACAGCCTCCTGGGCGCTTCTCAGGGACAGCTACCATGGGGACATCTGTCTGCGCTATGAGGCACAGCATATTGCTGTAGCCGTGCTACACTTTGCTATGCAGTGCTATGGAGTAGAGGTCCCAGGCAATGAAGGTGCTGAAAACCAGTGGTGGAAGGTACGTACAATACTGCTGCCTTACTACTTTAAGGAAACCAGAAGTGAGGGGGATGTGGAGGCTGCCATATTTATTTCCTGTTAAACAATACCAGTTTCCTGGCATCTTGTTGGTCTTTTTATGCATCAGTAGTGTTTGAATCACACACCTGAAACATGCATGCAGGTATTCCAGCTAATCTGTATGCTTGTTCAGTGTCTGTGGCTAAAAGTATTTGAGGCCTAGGATCAACAGGACAGCCAGGCAATTTAAATTTGTCTTCCTCTTTATATCAAGTTTATTGTGGTATATTCATATAAGGTGTATACACATTTGCATATCAGAATTGTATACAAGTCGCACAGAAGTAATAAGGCAAGAATATACAATACATTTGAAAAGACATGTAGAATCCGAGAAGTACTTTATGTGAGTAAGGGTCGGTCCACAATAGTTCCGGTTGCAGAACGCAATGTGCTGTCCGGGCTCCGGTCACGCGTCGAGCAGAGGAAGGATGGAAATGCTTCCCACTCGCTCATTATTGCTTTTGCCATAATATAGCACACATAGCTGGAGGGGGAGACAGGGAAACCCAGGGGATGGAGGAAGGGTCCCTCCCCACAGCTGTTCCTGGCTGCTACTCCCTCAGGCTATCTGGGGACACCTATGGGGGTGACCTTGAGGGAAGGAGCAGGCAGTAGGCAAACCAGATCTCCCTCCGCTTCTGTGTGCAAAGTTCTCTGTGTAGAGGGAGATCAGTTTTGACATTGCCTTTCACTACCTCTGTGTATCCCGGGTCCGTGAAGTCCCAACAAATCCAGACTCTCTGTTCAGTTTTTCAAAACTGATCCCCCAGATCGCCCACAGATCCGTTTTTGAAGTGTGCAAAGATGGCCGCTATTTTTAACATTGCTATCTGTGGCTCTGAGCCAAAAAACAGAGTCATGGATAAGGTTTTGAAATAAATGTGAACCGAGCCCTACATGGAAAGAGGTCAATAAAAGAAAATTCAACTGCAGTAAAGAGGTTTGGGCAGTTTGCATTTTTAAAAGGAAATGTCAACCTCCATCTCTCTCTCACTTCAGCTTACCTTTAAAGGGATACTGTAGGGGGGTCGGGGGAAAATGAGCTAAACTTACCAGGGGCTTCTAATGGTCCCCCGCAGATATCCTGTGTTGGCACAGCCACTCACCGGACCCGGACCCGCCTCCAGTTCACTTCTGGAATTTCTGACACTAAAATCAGAAAACCACTGCGCCTGCACGCCCGTGTCCTCACTCCCGCTGATGTTATCAGGGGTGTACTGCGTAGACACAGACCATACTGGGCCTGCGCTGTGCACTCTTGATTACATCAGCGGGATTGAGGACATGGCAACGCAGGCGCAGTGGTTTTCAGACTTTAAAGTCTGAAATTCCAGAAGTAAACCGGAGGCGGGACCAGAGCATCGGTGAGTGGCTGCGCCAACACAGGATGTCTGCGGGGGACTGTTAAAAGCCCCGGGTAAGTTCAACTCATTTTCCCCTGACCCCCCTACAGTATCCCTTTAAGGCGTACATTTAACCACAGAAAGAAGACGTTATTGTTTTCCATCCTTATGCGTTGGGGGGAGGGTCTCTTAGGGCATATTAACATGGGCATTTTCCTGGTGGGGTTAAACAGGCAGGAAACTACCAGGAAATTGTTACCTTTTAGCAATCTATGGTAATGTTGGAGTTAGTTTTATATGGGCTGTTGTCGGCAGTGTTTAGTCAATTGAGCTCACACAGTGGTAGATAAGACAATTGCGACATTTCAGGGGCAGCAAATTCAGAGAAAATGCTGCTTAAATATCTTAGCTTTTTTAATGCTCAGGAGGGGCAGTGGTCACTTACTCCCAAGTTGCTAGCTAGGCAAATGCCATGAAAATTCAACTTACTAAGAATTACGGCATTCAGTAATGCAGAAAACGGCAGATTTTAGTGATCACCTTGCCATACGGCAATTCACTAAACCTATTACCGCACTCCAAATTAAAAGTTTCAGACTAGTGAGGTAAATTACTGACTTATGCGTTATACCTCAAATGTCAAGAAATTGCAATTCACAAAGGTTAAAGAGAACCTGAACTGAAAATAAAAGGTCAAAATAACCATACACAGGTCATACTTACCTCCTGTGCAATCTACTCCTCTTTCTCCTCGCCCGTGTCCTGATTGTCCACTGTGGTCAATGGAATTCTCCGTCCTCCATTTTCAATATGGCCATTACCCCATAACTGCTTCCTGGTCAGCACACTGTTAAACTGTAATATCACCCACTTGAGCCATAGGGAAACATGGACATTACCTTGCACATTCAGTTACATAGTTATTTTGGTTGAAAAAAAGACATACGCCCATCGAGTTCAACCAGTACAAAGTACAACTCCAGCCTGCTCCCTCACATATCCCTGTTGATCCAGAGGAAGGCGAAAAAACCCTTACAAGGCATGGTCCAATTAGCCCCTAAAGGGACAAATTCCTTCCCGACTCCAGATGGCAATCAGATTAAATCCCTGGATCAACATCATTAGGCATTACCTAGTAATTGTAGCCATCGATGTCTTTCAATGCAAGGAAAGCATCTAAGCCCCCTTTAAATGCAGGTATAGCGTTTGCCATAACGACTTCCTGTGGCAATGCATTCCACATCTTAATCACTCTTACTGTAAAGAACCCTTTCCTAAATAAATGGCTAAAACGTTTTTCCTCCATGCGCAGATCATGTCCTCTAGTCCTTTGAGAAGGCCTAGGGACAAAAAGCTCATCCGCCAAGCTATTATATTGCCCTCTGATGTATTTATACAGTGGAGGAAATAATTATTTGACCCCTCACTGATTTTGTAAGTTTGTCCAATGACAAAGAAATGAAAAGTCTCAGAACAGTATCATTTCAATGGTAGGTTTATTTTAACAGTGTCAGATAGCACATCAAAAGGAAAATCGAAAAAATAACCTTAAATAAAAGATAGCAACTGATTTGCATTTCATTGAGTGAAATAAGTTTTTGAACCCCTACCAACCATTAAGAGTTCTGGCTCCTACAGAGTGGTTAGACACTTCTACTCAATTAGTCACCCTCATTAAGGACACCTGTCTTAACTAGTCACCTGTATAAAAGACACCTGTCCACAGAATCAATCAAGCAGACTCCAAACTCTCCAACATGGGAAAGACCAAAGAGCTGTCCAAGGATGTCAGAGACAAAATTGTAGACCTGCACAAGGCTGGAATGGGCTACAAAACCATTAGCAAGAAGCTGGGAGAGAAGGTGACAACTGTTGGTGCGATTGTTCGAAAATGGAAGGAGCACAAAATGACCATCAATCGACCTCGCTCTGGGGCTCCACGCAAGATCTCACCTCGTGGGGTGTCAATGGTTCTGAGAAAGGTGAAAAAGCATCCTAGAACTACACGGGAGGAGTTAGTGAATGACCTCAAATTAGCAGGGACCACAGTCACCAAGAAAACCATTGGAAACACATTCCACCGCAATGGATTAAAATTCTGCCGGGCTCGCAAGGTCCCCCTGCTCAAGAAGGCACATGTGCAGGCCCGTCTGAAGTTTTCCAATGAACACCTGAATGATTCTGTGAGTGACTGGGAGAAGGTGCTGTGGTCTGATGAGACCAAAATAGCTCTTTGGCATTAACTCAACTCGCTGTGTTTGGAGGAAGAAAAATTCTGCCTATGACCCCCAAAACACCATCCCCACCGTCAAGCATGGGGGTGGAAACATTTTGGTTTGGGGGTGTTTTTCTGGTAAGGGCACAGGACATTAACGGGAAAATAGACGGAGCCATGTATCGTGAAATCCTGAACGACAACCTCCTTCCCTCTGCCAGGAAACTGAAAATGGGTCGTGGATGGTTGTTCCAGCACGACAATGACCCAAAACATATAGCAAAGGCAACAAAGGAGTGGCTCAAGAAGAAGCACATTAAGGTCATGGAGTGGCCTAGTCAGTCTCCGGACCTTAATCCAATAGAAAACCTATGGAGGGAGCACAAGCTCAGAGTTGCACAGAGACAGCCTCGAAACCTTAGGGATTTAGAGATGATCTGCAAAGAGGAGTGGACCAACATTCCTCCTAAAATGTGTGCAAACTTGGTCATCAATTACAAGAAACGTTTGACCTCTGTGCTTGCAAACAAGGGTTTTTCCACTAAGTATTAAGTCTTTTATTGTTAGAGGGTTCAAAAACTTATTTCACTCAATGAAATGCAAATCAGTTGCTATCTTTTATTTAAGGTTATTTTTTCGATTTTCCTTTTGATGTGCTATCTGCCACTGTTAAAATAAACCTACCATTGAAATGATACTATTCTGAGACTTTATTTCTTTGTCATTGGACAAACTTACAAAATCAGTGAGGGGTCAAATAATTAATTTCCTCCACTATACATGTTAATTAGATCCCCTCTAAGGCATCTTTTCTCTAGACTAAATAAACCCAGTTTATCTAACCTTTCTTGATAAGTGAGACCTTCCATCCCGCATATCAATTTTGTTGCTAGTCTCTGCACCTGCTCTAAAACTGCAATATCTTTTTTGTAATGTGGTGCCCAGAACTGAATTCCATATTCCAGATGTGGCCTTACTAGAGAGTTAAACAGGGGCAATATTATGCTAGCATCTCGAGTTTTTATTTCCCTTTTAAATGCATCCCAAAATTGTTAGCTTTAGCTGCAGCTGCTTGGCATGGAGTAAGATTATTTAATTTTGTGCCGATGAGTTCTCCTAAGTCCTTCTCCAAGTTTGACGTCCCCAACTGTATCCTATTTATTTTGTATGGTGCTAGACCATTAGTACGTCCAAAATGCATGACTTTACATTTGTCAACATTGAATTTCATCTGCCATGTATGTGCCCATATAGCCATCCTATTGCAATATGACACTATCTTCCTGAGAGTTGATGATTCTGCACAATTTTGTATCATCTGCAAAAATAGCAACATTGCTCACTACTGCATCTACTAGGTCATTAATAAATAAATTGAAGAGCACTGGACCCAAAACAGACCCCTGTGAGACCCCACTGCTAACAGTCTCCCATTTTGAGTACGATCCATTGACCACAACTCTTTGTCTTCTGTCCATTAGCCAGTTCCCTATCCATGCACACAGACTCTTCCCCAGTCCTTGCATCCTCAAGTTGTTTCTGTCAGTTATATATCCACAGCTGTCAGTAACTGGTATATTTCAATTCTGACAAAATATTGTCAGAACTGGAAGGGCTCACTGTAAGAAGAAAATGGTGAGTTTCTGAGAGGAACTGACAGTGAGGTAAGTATGTAATATTTATTTGCAGCTACGTCATGTGTTTATTTTAAATAATTGTACTCTCTTCAGGTTCCCTTTAAAGCATTTGGTAAATCAAGTAAAAGTGTCTGGTATTTATCTCCTGCTCTAGCTAGCCAGTAACTTACAATCTCCATGCGGTAACATTGACAGATGTAGCAGACAGCCAATAGGGAGAGCCACACAGCCCTGCTTCTCACCCAATTTGATCCGATACTCTGGATGACTTGCCTTCACAACCGCAGAGCAGGAGACGTTTAAGAAGGCTTTTCTGTATCCCTTTAGTTGTGCATATCTGTTTAGTGATACACAGAAGAACTCTAGTTAGCATAGATGCACATATAAAGGGAAGCCGGGGATGTACTGAACAGAGAATGGAAGGCTTATGGACAGACCTGTAAGAGAAGACTGATAGCTTTCTTCCTGATTTTCTCCACAGCTGGTGAGACTACCAACCAGGGCCTAGTGAACTGAAGCAGGTTTTTTCAGTATATTACTGACCTTCTACCGCTTGCTGGAAAACTTAGTGAATTTGCAAAAAAAAAAGTGTAAAATACCAAATGCGATATTTTCTGACCTAAATTATTTTACTGAACTGCCCTTAGGGGGTCGAGGCCATTAAAATGTTGGCACTTTAAAGGACAACTGTAATGAGAGTGATATGGAGGCGGCCAGATGTATTTCCTTTTAAACCAACCAATTGCTTGGCAGCCCTGCTGATCCTCTGCCTCTAATACTTTTAGCCATAGACCCTGAACAAGCATGCAGCAGATCAGATGTTTCTGCCATTGTCAGATCTGAGAAGATTAGCTGCATGATTGTTTCTGCTATTATTCAGACACTACTGCAGCCAAATAGATCAGCAGGGCTGCCAGACTACTGGTATTGTTTAAAAGGAAATAAACATGGCAGCCTGCATATCCCTCTCACTTCAGTTGTCCTTTAATTGCAGTTATTAGTGGCAAACCGTTTTTGTTTTTTTTAAGTTGACAGACTAGCATCACATACCAAGTGCAAGTGGTAGGGCAAGAGATGAGCAAATTTTGGAACTAAATTGAACTCTTCCTGAAATTCCCTGATGCAAATGTTTGGCCGCTGCAGGCTAGTACCCCTCAAATCTACAGGATCTTCAAAGATTAGCATATTGTGATAAAGTTCATTATTTTCTGTATTGTACTGATAAACATTAGACTTTCATATATGTTAGATTCCGTACACTACAACTGAAGTAGTTCAAGCCTTTTATTGTTTTAATATTGATGATTTTGGCATATAGCTCATGAAAACTCAAAATTCCTATCTCAAAAAATTAGCATATTTCATCCGACCAATAAAAGAAAAGTGTTTTTAAAACAAAAAAAGTCAACCTTCAAATAATTATGTTCAGTTATGCACTCAATACTTGGTCGGGAATCCTTTTGCAGAAATGACTGCTTATTGCGGCGTGGCATGGAGGCAATCAGCCTGTGGCACTGCTCAGGTGTTATGGAGGCTCAGGATGCTTTGATAGCGGCCTTAAGCTCATCCAGAGTGTTGGGTCTTGCGTCTCTCAACTTTCTCTTCACAATATCCCACAGATTCTCTATGGGGTTCAGGTCAGGAGAGTTGGCAGGCCAATTGAGCACAGTAATACCATGGTCAGTGTCACGGACGGTTGCGGGGCCGCAGACGCGTCCTGGAACCGCCCATGAAGAAAAAGCGATCGCACTCGATTCCCTGCATCGATTGCGCTTCAAATCGATACAATCTGGGTTGAGTGTGTAGGGGCAGCTGAAGTCCTTTTCTTAGCAGAGAGAGAGCACCATCCTAAAGGCTGGATGGCTCTTTTGATATGCTAATGAGCCTGGGCCCAGAGAGTCCCTGGCTTCAAGCTGTGCTGATGGCCCATCCATCAGGTATAAGGTGACAAGCACCATGACAGAACCAATCTAGAGTGAGGAAACTCAGACACTCCAACTCCTTTTCCCAGCAGGGAGCCGACATGTGGCTTGCTGCTGCCAACTTCAAAGAGCCTTTGCCTGGGAATGACCTGGTATAAATCCCAGGGGTCTCTCATATTCCATAAACTGCTATATGTATCATATTTTCTGTGTTGCCAGGCTGGCAGACCCTCCAAACTAACAGAGCAGGCTTGACCCTATCTGGCGCTGGTTCTGAAGAAATTTCAGACCATCCTGAGGGAAAGACTGCCAGTTAGGCAGTTCGGAAGTGCCCTGCTGATACCACAAGGGTCCCACCCCTCATGTTTGGTATCAGGCTGCTGGGTACATCGAGGCAGACCTGAAAATATTAATAAATCTGCCCTGACCTGTACGGTTCTGTGAGATAGAGCCCATATATGGTTAAGGCATGATTTCTGGCCCCCAGGACAAGGGGAGGACTCATCTCATATTCTAAGGGGGGGTGTGGGCCCGCCCTCACTCCCTCCTACTGAATCAGGGGCATAAGAATGGCAGAGGAGCCAAACTCAGTGTCCTCCACCCTGAAAACACCTTGAACTCATCAGGTGCCAGCTTGAGGATATGCTGGCATCCACCTGGTCTGAACTCTGATTGAAACCCAGAACTCTGTTTTTCCCACAAAAAGGACATCTTTCCAGGAACTAAGTATTTTTCTCCCTTCTTTTATTTTTTATACTGGCTATTACTGTCTTCATAATTGTGATTTTAATAATTGTCTGTATATATTAATTATTTATATTGCGTGAATAAACGACTTTCTCTAAGTCATTCACTGTCCGCTACCCTGCTTATCAGCACACACAGAACTGATCCCGGGTCTCTGAAGATACGCTACTGTTTGTTTGTTGTTGGCTAGACAGAATACCGTGTGTTTAACCGTTTTATTCGCAGGACTAGTCAGTCAGTTAGTGGGCTCCACGGTCCCATGGTAACCGCGGTGGTGGCAGTTTACTCTGAACCAGTGGGTGACGTTGTAATTACCCGTGTCTCACAGGCTCCCTTCTGAGTTGTCTGCGGTTAATTCTTAACGGTTCCTGCGCATTGACTGCGACCAGAGTTCGCACGATCCGTGCACTGGCACCGTTTAGAAGGCTAAGTGCGGTCAGCCACTAGGGCTCCTGTGACAGTCAGTAAACCATTTACCAGTGGTTTTGGCACTGTAAGCAGGTGCCAGGTCGTGCTGAAAAATGAAATCTTCATCTCCATAAAGCTTTTCAGCAGATGGAAGCATGAAGTGCTCCAAAATCTCCCGATAGCTAGCTGCATTCACCCTGCCCTTGATAAAACACAGTGGACCAATACCAGCAGCTGACATGGCACCCCAGACCATCACTGACTGTGGGTACTTGACACTGGTAGTAGACTGGAGGCTTTTTTCAAGATCCTGTACACTGGCGACTGCACACAATAGTGAGTTCATCTGTTTGATCAAATAAGTTAGAACTTATAAGGGATTTGGGGATGAGGAGGGTTGGAGTTCTGCTCATCAGAGAGGAGCATCAAACATTACATTCATAGACTGACAATACCCTACTCAGTTCCATCACAAGTCCCGCCTCCAGTCTACTATCTAGATTCTTTGGGTAAACTGGAGATGGTATTACTGCTGTTCACAACTGCCAGAGTGGATTGCAAGAGTGCTAATCTTTTTTTTTTTTTTCTCAAAATCTCTGGGAAATCTTAGATACGTCAACTTAGTTTTCTAAGGCTCTTTGTGGGGCAAATGAGTAAAGATGCCCATACAACAGACAATGTATGTTGAACCCGGATAGACTGGCAGATATGTGCAGGTAGTACAGCTGTAATCTTAGGTTTATCAGGCTCAGTGTTGGAATACTTGGCAATGTATTGTGAAAAAGACCGTGTCTAAATGTATTTATTTTTGTCCTGCAGGTTTTTAGTGAAGATATTACAAAGACAACTATCAACAATATCATCTCTGAAATCATACAAATTTATACCATGGATACGGAGATAGCCTGACCTCACCGCATAGCAAAGACTACTTCTTATGCCAAGGACATAATGCGACACTGAACAGGGCTGTGGAGTCAGAGCAATGTTTTTGTGTACCTGGGAGGTGGAGCCGGTAGTTTTATAAACTGTGGAGTTGGAGTCAGATGATTTTTGTACCGACTCCACAACCCTGACTGAAGTGAGAGATGCCCATGTTCTTATGGGAGAATGCTCAGACTTGAGACTTTTTTTTCTTTTAATTTTTGTTGACACCACTTGTTGGTGTGCATATGACATTTACATCAAGCTAGTTGAAAACATTCCTTCAACAGTTGCTCTTGGCAGGTGTTTTATATCTAAAAATATCTGTTTCAGTGAAAATCAGATCAGCTGACATTCAAAGCCTCAAAGAGCCTACATTTCATACAGAGGCCGTTATGAAATTAACCATTAAACTGCAGAAATGAATATTTCAAATTCTCATTTATTTATAAGGAGTGGACCCAACTAGATCTTGTGCTTCAGCCAGACCTGCCTATTGTTATTTTTAATAAAGATTTTATGAAGATCCACATCCCTCAACAGAAAGGGTTTGTTATGTGGGTTCTGCGAGTTTGGGGCAGGTGAGGAATATCTGGCCAGGTACTCATTTTGGTATCCTTTATGGACCAATGTTAAAGGAATTATCAGGGGAAAAAAAAAGTTTCACTTACCTGGGGCTTCTGCCAGCCCCCTGCAGCCATCCTGTATAGCTAATTAATTGTTCATGACTACAAAATGAATGCAGGTTACTCACAAGATACAGGGGGGGGGGGGGGGGTTGAAGCAAAAGGAGTCTCTCCTTGTTCACCAAAATGGCCAGAGATGGATGGCACTGCCTGCCTGCATGCTTGACATTTACCACTACCAGTTGCTACACATTTAAGACAAAATATAATTTATTTAATAGATCAATGCAAAAACAACAAAATATTAATATAAAACTTGGCTTTACAGAAGGTCACATTATACCGAGCTGGTGGGAGACAGTTTACAGAATAGTTACAAAGCCGACATGGACTGGTTAATGGATGTGCTACTGCGGAGATTGTATCGTGGAGCCTGAAAAAGAGACATAGGATCATTGTTATTCACCAGTTCATGCAATGGTTACCAGAATCCAAGGCCAACGCTACCATAGAGGCAAAGGGGACAATTGCCCTAGAGCCTGTAGGGGTCCTCAAGGTGTCTCTCCCCCAACTATTGCTCCCTGGGGCCCCTGCAGAGTCTTCAGCAGAGTAGTGCGTCTCACCTGTCTGGCCTCCGTGCACACCTGTCTCCACCCACTGCTGGCTGCACCTTCTCTGTGACGTATTACATAATATGTTCCAGGTCATGGAGGAGATCTGCGGCTGTGAGGATGATGTCTGGGAGTGCACTGACAGAAGTGCGCCCCTATAGCTTTTCCAAAATGTGTCAAGAGTATAATATACATTTTGAGTATAATAAAAGTTATGGGGGGGGGGGGGGGGGGTTGTTGGGGCGCATCCTCACTCAAGCTTGCCTCAGGCAGCAAAAAGTCTAGAAAATAGGATTTCTCAGGCCCTGGTGGGCAGATTTGCATAAATTTTTTTGTTACACGCAGCTGGCACTTTGCTAGCAGCGTGTACAAACCGATCACCGCCGCTCCGCACCGATTCGCCGCTACCCGCCCCCCCAGGCCCCTTGTGCAGCCTGGCCAATCACCACTAGGCAGCGCTAAGGGGTGGATTGGGACTCCTTCCAACGCAATGGCGTGGATGACATCATCCCAATCATTGACATAGCGACGGGGAAGCCAAACAGGTAATCCCATTCTGAACGGGATTTCCTGTTTTCTCTGATCACCGGAGGCGATCGGAAGGGGAGGGGGGGATGCCGCTGCACAGCGGGTATTAGCGCTAGCTACATGATTTAAAAAAAAATAAATAAAGTGCTGCGCTGCCCCCTGGTGGTTTTAATAGACCGCCAGGGAGGTTAAGTGGCTTGGCCTTACTCTAAATACACTTTCTCACTGGTCTCAGGGGGAGCTGGATTGGAGAATGAGTAAGGAAACAGTTAAAGACACTGAAGCGAAAAAAAAATATGATATAGTGAATTGGTTGTGTACTATGAATAATTACTAGAAGATTAGCAGCAAAGAAAATATCCTCACTTTTATTTTCAGGTATACAGTGTTTTTTCTAACATTGCATCATTCTCTAATATGTGCAGATTACACAACACTCAGCATTCAAAATGATTCTTTCAGAGCAGTCTGAACTAATGACCTCTCCTCTGGCAGAGAAAAAGTAATTAGTTCACTTACAGTTGAGATAATAAAAGTCAGATAACAGCCCTCTCCACGACTTTGAAAGTCGTAGAGATTAATGGCTTTTTTGCATAGAGATAACAACTAGAGTGTCTTAACTCTTCCTGTACTGGAAACAATTAGACTGCTATATCTGATCTTAATGTTTTATTTCTTAGCTGTACTACACATACAAATCATAATATTTTTTTTTCGCTTCAGTGTCTCTTAAAGGATGCAATGCACATACTGTATAGGAGCATGGGCGTAACAACCACCGCCATCGCAGGGGGGGGGCTTCTCCTCCCTCTACCCAACTGCAAGTGCAGCCAATTAGCAAAAAAAAAAAAAAAAATCTCCCCGTTCACTCCCACAAACCGTCCCTACCTCCCCCACGTGCCATGCCAAGTAGCGAGTAGCGGAAGTGTAATTTTTTTTCCTCCTTCCAGATGCTGCTCTGCTACCATTCGTCACCTCCCAATCACGTGACCCTCATTGGGTTTGTGAACCGAGGGGGCCCCATGCTATCATTTTTGCAGGAGGACACTATTAAGTCTAATTACACCACTGTATAGAAGTGTTCATTTCCATTATAGCACCAATGAAAAGCTAATAAGAAGGCTAAAAGAAGGGCCCCTAGTGGACGCCTATAATCCAGGGGCCCTGATGTGGTCACAACCTCTGCATCTCCTATTGCTATGCCACTTTGGGCCCCAGAGCAAGTTTTACATAGGGCCCCCCCCGTTATACATAATTTATATGGCACAACACTTACTGCAAGTTCAGGAACGGCAATGTTATACACATCTGGTTCCACGGGTCTGGAGCTCCTCCTGCGTCCTAAGCTGCGTGAACGAGCACGGCCCCTTCTCTTTGGGGTGCTGGTGACCTGCGTCTCTATAGGGAATAAAAGATGCACAGAATCAGAGGATGGAAGATTTATAGTGATCACAGCTGTGTTAATAGGTGATCTGCACAGAATAGAACAGGTCATGCCAATGTTCTTCAAAACTGCTGGGCCTGCCTGCAGACTGTGTGCATGGATGTTTCTAGTCTTTTTTTGGGGGAGGTTCATCAAAGCAGGCAAAGGTGAATCAAAAGCCCAGGTAGATTTCCTGTCATCAAATAATATGACAGGTCTCTGTGTAGGATTTGTGCTGGGGCCCATGGCTATATGACTACAACTGCAAGCAGTTCACTCCTGGTATAACTACTGTGCGGGGTACAGTCTAGAATTGGGTCTTTCCAACCTTGTCCCTCAAGTAACACCAACAGTAGCTAACTGTGGATTTCCACAAAACGTGCAATCAGCTCTGCTGAGGCAAAAAATGATGGCACTTGGACAGGGTTTGGAAGCCCTGTTCTTCCTTTCCTCCCTCTCAGTGCCCTGACCTTTGGTCTCTGGCAGTCATCTCTCACGTGAAGGAGGAGGATGGTAGATGGAGGTGGTAAGATTCCAGCACCACTGCTGCACCTCTCTGCTTAATAGAGGGGCAAGGGGATGAGAGGCGTCTACCAGGGAGCACAGGTGAGCAGTACTTGTTAGAGGATTGAAGCAGAGAGTGATGGTGGCCGCACTCACTATGGTAAGGCGGAGGCAAGTGGTGGATGTTGATATCTACATTAGTTTTGGGGGGAGGGGGGGAGGTTAAGGTTGCCTCTCGTTACACGGGAGTGAAGGCTGTGGGATTGTAAAATAGGAAAGGGGTCCCATGATTTTCAGTTATCTTGTTCCAGCCTCAGAGATACCTGTAGTAGACATTCTGGTGTTGAACCAAGCAAATTTGTCATCAGGAGGAAGACAAGAGAAAAAAAAATTATTAGACCACAATTCACCAAGCTGCAGGCTGCATGCTGAATCAAGCAGGCTTTCTTTCCCGGGAGGCTCCTGGAGGAAAGAAGGATCCGGAATCCCAGAATCTCCAAACAGATCATCTATCAGAATTTTTTCTGGCAAACCGTCCGGTTTGTTCAAGAGTTTCTCTGAAGAAGAAGCCGAAAATAAATCATTGTACAATAGGTAACAATACTAAAAAGTTTATAGTAAAGGCTAAGCAAGTCCGATTCATTGATTTTATTTAATTTAACAGCAGACCTGAAGTGAATATCGAGATCAAAATTAGAAAGTGGTGATAGTATAGTCCAGAGGCTTTCCCCATCCTCCTTCAGTCCATCGATCCAGCACTAGGTCCTTCCAAAGGTTATTTGATCAAATGATCAAACCAAAGTTATATATTCCCATATTTTCAATAAAAATTGGCAGTTGTATTTAAAAATGTTATTTGTTAAAGAAATGCCCACTTTTGTTTCTCCCCCCCCGATATTCTTCAACCAGCCATGGTGGAAAATTCTGATCGTTCTTCTGAAAATGGAATAGTTTGTGATAGGTTGAAACTACCATTGCATTAAATTTGTTCAGATTTAAAAAAAAAACAATTATGGCAAAATTGTGCGGTACATTGGCAAGATCTCTTATAAATTTCAAATGACTAATCAAATAATTCTTGAATCTTAAAAATAGAAAAAACGAACAGTGTGTGGCAACACTAAGCATATTCAACAACATTGAATATGTTAGTCGCGATTACGCTCCCGTCCAAGAACGAGCTTCTCGATACTTGACGTGTGCGAGCACAGTCCCATGTATGCCCCGTATGGAGAGCACAGTCCCATGTATGCCCCGTATGGAGAAGCTCATACTTGGACGGAAGCACAGCTTCAAAAAGAAGGTGGTCCTGGGCAGCAGCGGTGGCTTGAGTAGGATCTGGGAAACCTCTGGACCATCCAGAGGCTTCCCACTACCTAAAAGGAACCAGAGGTGTGAGGCCTATGGAAGCTGCCATATTAATTTCCTTTTAAACAATACCAGTTACCTGGTAGTCCTGCTGATCTTTGTCTGGCTGGACAACTGCTTGAGGGCTGGAACCCACTAAAGTGATTTTTTGAGCGTTAAGGGAGTGCTTTAAATTTCTAGCGCTTTCCCTAATCGCTCTGCCAATTTAAATGTAATTCCACAGTAGCGATTGCGATTAGCAAATTCGCAATCGCAGGACATGCAGCATTTTGGTAGCATTTGTGCTTCAATGTAATGTATTGAAACGCTGGCAAATCACTCATGAATCGCTACACAGTGATTTGAGTGCAATTTTAAATTACTGCAAACTGTAAAAAAAAAAAAAAAAAAAAAAAAAAAAAGATACATTGAAAGGACACAATCGCTGGCAAAATGCTTACACTTTTTCAAATCAAAACGCTAATTAAAAATGCTAGCGATTGCACTAGCGATTTGTAGTGGGTTCCAGGCCTCAAAGAGGTTATCCAGGGGGAATGTGTGAAGATAGCATCTGCAACTTCTGTAAATAAGGGCTGTGAGAAAGGGGATGGAGGAACATGGCAGATCCTATAGCTATTAAAAGTTCCAGGGAAAGAAAAGGTGCTTAGTTCCCTTGAAGTGAAGCATGGAGGAAGATAATTTGCCTATAATCACAGGACCTTGCATCAATAATAGCTGGTGCCTAAGCAGTACGTATGGAAATGGACTGAAACAATACCTGCCTCCCGTATGATAGTCTGGAGTTCAGCTTTTGTTTCCTGTAGCCCCTGGAGAACTGCCAGGCTCTGCCGCTGCACATCGCGGTGTGTCACTGAGAAGTAGAGCAGAATCGATAGCCCCAGTGAAATGGAGATCTTGCGGGCAATTCCAACCCAGAAGGTAATGTTCTCCTGGAAGACAGACAGAACACTGAGCACACACACTTGTATAAATACACTGGTCTAAACTCAAATTGTGCACGCCCTTCACAACCTTGGCGTTGTCCAATCACACCCCGCATAATTAAAAATAATGGTATGCATCACCTGCCCACACAGGTATACAAGTATAATGGTCTTGTTGTGGATAGTAAGAATTCTAGTATGCATCTAGTAATTATACACAGGCTTCAATTCATAAAGGGCTGTTCGATTAAAAAAAAACAGGTCGGTAAAATACCACATTCTGCGTATACTCAATGACGCTATCAAACTTTGGGAAACAGCCCTTCCAGACTCCATCTTCATTATCATGGGGGATTTCAACAGAGCTAACCTTCGCCTGGAGCTGCCTCGGTTCAGACAGCATATCACATGCCCCACCAGACAGGAGAGCACCCTGGATCACTGCTACACAGTGCTCAAGGACGCATATAAAGCTGCTCCCTGGGCAACTCTGACCACCGCCTTATCCACCCAATTCCCACCTATAAAAGACAACTTGAAGTCACCTAGCCTGTCCTCAGGACTACCAAAAGGTGGACAGATGAAGCCAAGAAACTGCTTCAGGCCTGCTTCAACTGCATGGACTGGTCAGCCCTGGAGGCACCCTGCCTGGAGGAGTGGACAGAATGTCACCTCCTACATCATGTTCTGTGAGGACACCTGCATCCCCACAAAGACCTTCAAAGTCTTCCCCAATAATAAACATTGGTTTAACAAACTGCGACAGCTTTGTAAACTCAAGGAGGTAGCACACAAATCGGGCACCCCGGAGGAATTCAGGGCTGCCAAAAACACCCTTAATCAGGAATTAAAAGCAAAACGGGCTTATTCCGAAAAGCTGGGCCTCAGCCTCCATCCTAACAACCCCCATGAGGTCTGGAAGGGCCTCAGGTCAACCACCAACTTCAAAATGCCCCCCCATCCCCAACACGCACCAAGCAGGGAGCTTGCGGAGGAACGCAACAAATTTTACTGCCGCTTTGATGCAGATCCGGGCCCCTCCCGGGGTCCTGGCTCCCTCACCGCGGGTCCCCCCCCGGCCTGCCTTCATCTCCCCTGCACCAATTACAGTCCAGGAGGCCGACGTCCTGAAACGGCTCCGGAAACTCAATCCCAGGAAAGCCTCAGGCCCGCACGATGTGTTATCGATTTGCCTGAGAGCTTGTGCAACCCAGCTAGCCCCCGTTCTCACCTCTTGCCTCAAGAAATCGGCAATCATCCCAATACCCAAAAAGCCAGGTAAGACTGACCTTAACAGTTACAGGCCTATTGCCCTCACCTCCACCATCATGAAGCTCTTGGTGAGAGTAGTCCTCACCCGCCTGAAGAGTGCAACGGACCCACTCCTGGACCCTGTCCAATTCGCATACAGGGCTAACAGGTCCATTGAGGATGCCATCAACATTAGCCTGGCGTCTATCATGGAACACTTGGACAAACCTGACATCTACACCAGGATCTTCTTCCTCAACTTAAGTTCCGCCTTTAATACTATCTGCCCGGACATTCTGTACACCAACCCCGCACAACTCGGTCTCGACCCCACTTTATGCACATGGATCAGGGACTTCCTTACAAACAGAATGCAACTCGTCAAGCTTGGCAGCTGCTCCTCCCAGGAAAGAACCACCAACTTTGGTGCCCAGCAAGGGTGCGCTCTGTCCCCCTTCCTCTTCTCTCTGTATACGAACAGCTGCTCCTCATCCACCAACTCTGTCAAAGTTATCAAATTTGCGGATGACACCACCATCCTTGGTCTCATCAGCAGCGACGGAGAGCAGGCATACTGTAATGAGATTGAGCATATTTGCAAATGGTGCTTGGATAACAAACTAGTACTAAATGCAGCGAAAACTGTGGAACTTGTAGTTGACTTCAGGAAGCGCTCTCCTGCACTCACTCCTATGTTCGAGGGCTTTGAGGTCCCCAGAGTGTCGAGTGTTCAGTTCCTGGGTACTACTATCACAAATGATCTGCGGTTGAGGGAGAATACCAGCCTAATCCAGAGGAAGGCCCAACAAAGACTGTTCTTCCTGAGACAACTGAGAAAGTTTAGTATGCCACGAGATCTGTTGACCTGCTTCTACACTGCCACAATTGCGTTCATCCTCTGCTCCTCCATTGTTGTATGGTACGCTGGTGCATCCGCAAGTGAACGGCTCAAACTTCAGTCTAACACCGCAGAGAGAATCATTGGATCCCCCTTGCCACCCCTGGACCTCCACACCAACCGACTGAAGGCCAGGGTGTACAAGATACTAAACAACCCTTCCCATTCCGGACGGCACTTCGACTCACTCGCATCCAGGCGACGCCTCAGAACCATCCACACCAACACCACCAGGCACAGAAACTCTATTTCCGCAGACGGTCCTTCTCTTAAACTCGCTCGATCTCTCATGCATATGTCCCTAGTGGCACATTCCCACCGTCTAGCTGACGGTGTGATCCATCTCTGTCTACCTGTATGTCTGTATGCCTGCTTAAATGTCTGTTAAATGCCCTTTCATCTCTTGCCATGTGTACCACAAACAATTCCGGGTGCGACCTGGTCACAATTGGCGAATAAAGTGGATTCTGATTCTAGACCTTTTTTGCCAATTTATAAAAGATTTTCACAGGTGTGGTAGAGGTTCGGTAATTTACCTAAAAACATGGCTTCAATTTTCAAACACATTTGGTAAACCGTAGAACAGCGGGGGAAGGTCTTTGGGGAACATTTATCAAAAGTGTCAGACAAAATGTTGGTAGGTTTTTAGAAATCCGTGCAGAACTGTCTCAGACATCTTAAGAACCCACTACATAGTGCAGTTTCCTTCCTAAAGAAAATCTGTACTCTAAAAGTCTTACAATAAAAAGCATACCATTCTATTCAGTATGTTCTCCAGGCCCCCTCTGTACTGTTTCTGCCACTCCCTGCTGCAATCCTGGCTTGTAATTGCCAGCTTTAGGCAGTGTTTACAAACAAAAAAAACATGGCTGCTAACCAGCATGTGATAGGCTGAGAGAAGCTCAGTCTGTGACTCATACAGAGCCTGGAGGGGGTGTGTATAGTTTTTGCCTATCACAAGCAGAGCAGCACATTCCTGACTGAGTGCCTAAGCTTGACAAAGCTGACAAAGGAAAGAAGAAGATTAGATTATATAACAGAGATAATACAGCCACTGTGCAACTAGGAAAGGCTGCTGCAGTAAGACAGACCACATTAGAACAGGTATAGGATTCCAGGCGAACTTTAGGTGATTCGCGATCGCCGGCGAAGGCAAACTTTTGTGGAAGTTAGATTCGCCCCCATAATGCTCCATTGAGCACAACTTTGACCCTCTACATCACAGGCAGCAGGCACATTGTCACCAATCACACTACACTCACTCCTGGAGCCCCACCCCCCCCTTATAAAAAGGCAAGGTTCTCCTGTCGTTTTACTCACTCGTCTGCCTACAGTAATTAGTTAAGGGACAGCTGCTGACAGACTCTGCTAGACAGAGTTTAGTTAGGCTCTTGTAGGCTTGTTTCTTATATCTCTCCCTCTCTCCTGGAGGGAGGAGGGTCTTGTCTTCCAGGGAATTGTAGCATTTCAAAAGCCAGCTTACATACCTTGGCCGGGAATTGAACCCAGGTCTGAGTGCGTGCTAGGTAGCTCTCTTCACCACTATACCACCACCAACACTACATGCTGAAGCCAGCCTAGCATGTACCATTATGATATATCCAAGAGAAAAATGAGCTTGCTTAAGAATTTGTAGTATGTCAAAAGCCAACTCACATTGGCCAGGAATAGAACCCAGGCCTACCGCTCTGTAGGCTGCTATCCTAACCATTATACCACCAACACTACATGCTGAAACTTCTTGGAGCAGACTTCATTCCTCCCTCCAAAAGACACACATACCTCCCCATAAAATCATTCAAGAGCAACTGCGTGCACAGTCTTTGAGGTACACAGTCTCTGTGGCACAATTGGTTAGCGTGTTTGGCTGTTAACTGAAAGGTTGGGGGGGGGGGGGGGAAGAGAGAGAGAGAGAGAGATGCTAGGTTGGCTTCAGCATGTATCATTGTAGCGTGTTGTGGTTAGGATAGCAGCCTACCACACGGTAGGCCTGGGTTCGATTCCTGGCCAATGTGAATAATGGTACATGCTAGGCTGGCTTCAGCATGTAGCATTGTAGTGTGTTGTGTTGGTGGTATAATAGTTAGGAAAGCAGCCTACAGAGCGGTAGGCCTGGGTTCTATTCCTGGCCAATGTGAGTTGGCTTTTGACATACTACTGTCTCATGCTCCCTGTCACCTCCTTTCAACCAAAAAGATGGCTGCCATCATGAAATCAAACATTTGCCTGTTCTTTTAAAACAGTGTGGGTAAGAGATTATATTACCTATCTATTTTAATAAACATAACTAATGTAACTTAATGACAGTATGTTTGTTTAGGCTGAAGTTCCTCTTTAAGCAAGCTCATTTTTCTTTTGGATATATCACAATTGTACATGCTAGGCTGGCTTCAGCATGTAGCATTGTAGTGTGTTGTGTTGGTGGTATAACAGTTAGGATAGCAGTCTACAGAGCGGTAGGCCTGGGTTCTATTCCTGGCCAATGTGAGTTGGCTTTTGACATACTACAAATCCTTAAAGAGAAACTCCGACCAAGAATTGAACTTTATCCCAATCAGTAGCTGATACCCACTTTTACATGAGAAAAATAATGATTTTCACAAACAGACCATCAGGGGGCGCTGTATGACTGATTTTGTGCTGAAACCCCTCCCACAAGAGGCTCTGGTACCGTACGGTACTCTGGGCAAACTGCCACAATGTAACAATGTTCACAGACAGGAAATAGCTGCTTACAGCTGTCTGTTAAAGCCAGACCAGCTAGAAACAGCTACATAATCTGCCCACAGTAACAATGTCACCATGTAATACATGTCAGAATGTGAATCTGGGAGAGGAAAGATTTTACAATGAGCAAACACTGACTAAATCATGTATACATAATTATTGTAAAAATGAAGCACTTTTTTTATTACATTATTTTCACTGGAGTTCCTCTTTAAGCAAGCTCATTTTTCTCTTGGATATATCACAATGGTACATGCTAGGCTGGCTTCAGCATGTAGCATTGTAGTGTGTTGGTGGTATAATGGTGAAGATAGTAGCCTACAGAGCGGTAGGCCTGGTTTCTATTCCTGGCCAATGTGAGTTGGCTTTGGGCATACTACAAATCCTTAAAGAGGAGCTGTTAGGTAAGGGGTCTCAGAGAAAATAAACACATATATCAGTAGCTAAAGATTGGCTGTACTTACATTACATATGCATTTCACTGTCCACGTTTGGATTTCACAGAATTTTTATATAGTATATGCAGAGATTGATGCTCCTGACAGCTCATGGCAGGTTCCATGTTTGTCTGTCGTCCTATGAAGCCAAATGTGTCGTCATGTCCTCCCTGCTTCCTGATCACAGATAAGCTCGTACTGAATAACACAGTGTGCAGTGAATATTAATTAGCCATGTGGCTAGGAACAATAGCGGACTCCTGCAGTGTACTCTGCCCGGAGATTTATCAGTGCTACGCGCTGGACTGATTACAAGCTGCTGAAACTCTATCCTGTAACGTCTCATTAGCAGCCGAGGGGAGGGCCCCAGAATGCTTTGCAGTATGGTATGCGGCTTGCGTCCTGCTTGGGTCTAACAGCTTTGCTGATAAGCACACATCAAAGGTAAGAGAGATTTTTATCTTCAGTAATGCCTTTTTGGCTTCCTTCTAAACTGTTTAACACAGGAGAATAGAGGTTTAAATTAGCTTCTGCAGCCTGACAGTTACTCTTTAAGCAAGCTCATTTTTCTCTTGGATATATCATAATGGTACATGCTAGGCTTCAGCATGTAGTGTTGGTGGTGGTATAGTGGTGAAGAGAGCTACCTACCACGCACTCAGACCTGGGTTCAATTCCCGGCCAAGGTATGTAAGCTGGCTTTTGAAATACTACAATTCCCTGAAACACAAAACCCTCCTCCCTCCGGCAGGGGGGATTACACTTCCTGATGTTGTAAAGCAGTGTAGGCCTGCAATTGAACACTCAATGAGATTTCTGACCTTAAAACACTGCTTTGTGTTAAATCCAGATTTTTTTCTGGGACTTTTGATGTGCATTTCACTCAACCATGTCTTCCTCCAGGTATTAGACCCCTTGAAACAGGTTTTCTATCATTTTTCTAGTCCGCAGAAATTGTTCAAAATTTTTAAGTTCGCCTCCCCATTGAAGTCTATTGCGGTTCGCGAAAGTTTGTGCGAACCAAAACCTTCCGCGAAAGTTCGCGAACAGGGTTCGCGAACCGAAAATCGGAGGTTCGGGCCATCTCTAATAGGAACTTATAGGATAGAAGAAATAAGGCTGAACATTTTGTTAGTCTTTTTAAGCTGTTCTAAAATAGGAGAAGTTAGGAAGGTTGCTCTGACAGTGCAGTGTGCGAGGGGATTTGCTGTTATTGAAGTAACCAATACATCTGCTGTATCGCATCAATGCCCAGCACTGGAAGGGTTAAGCACAGAACAGCTTAAAGGGGAACTTCAGCCTAAACAAACATACTGTCATTAGGTTACATTAGTTATGTTAATTAGAATAGATAGGTAATATAATTTTTTTCCCACCCTGTTTTAAAAGAGCAGGCAAATGTTTGGGATTCATGGGGGCTGCCATCTTTGTCATGGGGCAGCAATCTTTTGGGTTGAGAGGTGGTGACAGGGAGCATAAGACACAATTCCAACTGTCCTGTGTCCTGATAAACACTCCCAGCTGCATGCGCTAGGCTTCAAATGTCAAATTCAAAATGTAAAATAAAAAAAATAAAACAAACATCAGAAATCCCATCATGCTTTGCACAGTATCGGGGGAAATGCCCGTGCAGTTTTCTTCTGTGCAGCTAAAAATGAGGCTTGTATAAGAGAAACAAAGTTCTGATGCTGTGAAACTGTTAAAGAAACACCAGGCCTTTTCAGTGCTGCTTAGTCGATTTTTAGTCTGGAGGTTCACTTTAAAAGGATACCTGGCAGCAGGGGGGGAGGAGCACTTTGAAAATCATGTCTAGCCTGAACTGCTGCATCTGCATAACTGCTAATAAGCACTTAATCTGCAGCAGTTTAGGAATGGATTTGCACTTGCCTTAACTGTAGTGCAGCTCTAGAAATTCACACTTAAAGGGGTTCTTCCGCGAATGAGGAAAAAAAATCAAAATGGTTTATGCATGTTCTATTAAAAATCCTTCTAAAATAGTGTGAAAATTTTTTCAAAAAAATGAATGGTTTCACCAATACAACATGTAATGTATACAGTGACGGCTGACGGGACTGTGAGGCTAATCCATTTGTTAGGGGTGGTTTTTTTGTTACTTTCACTTCATAAGCTGCTCCCTACCTAGTTTTCATTGCTGTAATGCAGGGCTATGATGAAGTGCTGTGCAATGGCAGTTACAGCTATTAAAATAACGGCTGTGCTGCTCTGTAGTTTCTGCTTGTACTTCCTCACAGAGCTGACCCCCCTCCCCCCCCCCCCCCCCCCCGCCTCTCCCTGTAGGCAGAGGTCGGGCAGCTCTTCGGAGCAAATCACGTGTTTACCTCGTTGCCGGGCAACCAGACTTCAGCGTCTGTGCAGAGGACTTCCTATCCATTGCACGGCAAGTTAGCTGCCTGAGCTACAGTTCAGTACAGTACAGTACAGTACAGAGAGGGGGGGGAGGGGGGTCAGCTCTGTAAGGAAGTACAAGCAGAAACTACAGAGCAGCACAGCCGTTATTCAGCTGTAACTGCCATTGCACAGCACTTCATCATAGCCCTGCATTACAGCAATGAAAACTAGGTAGGGAGCAGCTTGTGAAATGACAGTAACAAAAAAACCACCCCTAACAAATGGATTAGCCTCACAGTCACCTCAGCCGTCACTGTATACATTACATGTTGTATTGGTGAAACCATTCATTTTTTTAAAAAAACTTTTCACACTATTTTAGAAGGATTTTTAATAGATTATGCATAAACCATTTTGATTTTTTTTCCTCATTCGCGGAAGAACCCCTTTAACTGTCACTATTAAGTAGTATTTAAAGGGGACCCAAACCAAACTTTTTTAATGCAAAATATTTAGTTGCACCACTCTGACACATACAAAGATAAACACTCCTTCAAGCCTATGAGCATTTCAGTGCATGCTTTTCATCATTCTCTTTCCATAACTAGGGTTATACAGGTGACAGCCATTAGCAATTCCTCCTTTGCTATTCCACCAGTTTGCCAGATTCTGTCCCGTCAATATGAAAGGAAGGGAGGGTTTTTTCCAATAAATGTAAAATATTTTATATTTGCCATCATGCAGCTGACAAAAGGCTTCTATTTATTATAATTTAGAAAAGAGATTTTATTTCTGAAATCTTGTATTTTTAATTTGGGTCCACTTTAAGAATCTTCTTATGCAGAACAGTTCCCCTGCTGGTTAGAACTGTTTAAGAAGAAAAAACAGTCTGTAATGCTTTGATAAATCTGTCCCTCTGTTCTGTTGCAGTGATGTTCTCCCACGTTTGTGCAGTGACAGCGTTACAATACTAAAGGTGGCCACACACCATACAATTTTTTAAATATCTGTTCAATTTAAGAATTGCAATCAATTTTTCTGACTGATTGCAACATTTCAAAAATATGACCAATGTATCATACACGTATGTTCAATGTTTCCCCCAATTATCATAAAAATGATTGGAAACTCTGAAAAAATTGCTAGGGTGTGTATATTAATAAATTGACAATCCAACACACACCATACAATCTTTAGAAATATTGAAGAAAAATATCTGGCAGTCCGGATCGATTAAAATCGAAGAAAACGGGAAATCCGATCGGATTTTTCAGTCGAATGAAAAAAAAGCTTTTGATTTTTTTCGGGAGATCCGATCGTTTTTATCGAATTACCGTAAAATCGGATCATTTTATTGTATCGTGTGCGGCCACCTTAAGAGTGATTGACCGGTCTGGTTGCAGCATCCCTGTCTAATTGGTGGTGGCAGGTGCCACCGGTCTATTGAGGATGTGATTCAGGGATGTGTGGATGAGGAGGGTAGTGTGGGTGCCAGGACCGTGTGCAGGAGTGGAGAGAGAAGACAGGCTCCCCAAACTGTTTGTCCAAATGCCACCCCTTTGATTTCACAGTAGGACTGCCCCGGCATTTATGCATACCTAGAGGCAGTGTGTTTTTAGCATATCTTTCAGAGCATGGCAGAAAATGTAATTGCTACGCATCATAGATAGACATACTGTATAAGAATAATGTGCGGAAATCGTAAGCAGCACCCAAGGGAAATACATGCTAATGGTCTCATCTCCTCTGGCTCAGGGGAAGCCCGACATGGCACCATCTCCATCATATATTCAATGTTTCTTCATTTATTCAGGAAGAAATCCACAAATCATACATAGCTCCCAAAATCAAAGTTTCAATGAAGGAGCAGGATTACAATCACAGCAACATTTTGAGTTCCTCTCTTTTTCAAGCATACTCCAACATTAAATCTCACAGGCTTCTGTTTAAAAAAAAAAAAAAAAAAACAGCAGCACACTACCATCACCAAGCCAACCAACCTCGTGGCAGGCAGGGAGGAGTCACAGCAATGTGCTTAAAATTGGGCGGTTCAAAAATAAGATGACTTGATGGGGAACTAGTCCCTGAGCCAGGGAGTCACTTAAAACACTCATGAATAAACTAGCAACCAATGGCTGAGCAGATCTACTCTTTAAACTCCAAGCACAGCCTGCTAATCACGTCACTAGGTTGCCAATCACGGCTCCTAACTCACAACGATCTGTAAAAACTAGCCTGATGGAGAACTATAAACACATAGAAAATTCCCCACCCATTTCATATTAACAACAGAAAGGATATTTAGCCTGATGCACAAAAAGCCAGTAAATATGCCATGTTCAGGCAGCACACAGCGAATTTACTGCTACTGACAGCAGGGGAACAGCACCTGTTTTGCTATGGTAACATGTAGCGTAATGTGCATTACTATACCAACACACGTGGCGCTAATAGCGTAACAGATGCTGCTCCCCTGCAGTTAGCGCTGTACTGGTAAATTTTTCATGCACTACTGGAGCATGGCACCTTTACTGGCCTTTCGTGCGTCAGGCCCATTGGAAAGTATGTATGCTTGGAGGAGGAGGAGGAGGAGGAGGAGGAGGAGAAGGAGAAGAAGACTTTTAAGGTGACCACACACACACACACTACTATTTTTAGATTTCTTTTCAAAGATCATAATTATATTTTTCTGATTGCAACAGTTGAAAAATATGACCAATAGATCTCTCACACACACTTGTTACATTTTCAACATTGCTCGGGCCTATAAATCAAGAAATTGACAAAAATATCCTTTTAAAAAAATGTATTTAAAATGTATTTAAACAAACAAACAAAAAAAAACAAAAACAAAAACAAAAACCACACACTTCACTTTATGTCACTATCACAATCAACATAATCACTTTATGTCAATGGGGGGGGGGGGGGGGGGAGGGAATTAAAAAGAAAAAAAAGGGAAATTCAGATTTCTCGTTTGAATGGTTTTTTTTTTTTGATCTTTCTAAAACTAAACCATTTTTCAGATACCAATAAAAAACTTTTTTTGCCATAAATACATCTTTTTATGTATTGTGTGTGGCCATTTTTCGACTGATTTAGAACTAGGAGATAGAAGGAAGCCAAGCACTGGCGTAACTACAATTCATGGCGCCCCCCAATGTTCACACTCCTTCCCTTGCCTCGCCCATCTTACTAGGGTCATAAAACAAGTGGGGCCATCATGATCTTCACACCCATAAGAAGCATAGCCACAAAGACACCTGATCTGAGGTATAGTCCCCTGTATCGGAGGAAGGGAAGGTTAGTAGTTCGGGCCCCTGTAACTCTAGGTACCCCTGCGATCACAGGAGCTGCTCCCCTCTAGTTACACCCCTGGCAGCCAGTTAGATTCTCCCATAATCCTCCAGCCCACATAAGCCATTATAGCAAGTATACGATTACATTTCAGAACAAATAAATGCTCCTCACCGTCTCATCATAGCTCGGCTGGGAATTCCCCAAGATGTAGGAGCAGATCATTCTCTCTACATAGATGTTGATAGCAACCAGGCCGAAGAGCACTAGTCTGTGGAAAGACCAACTGTCACATTATTGTTCTATCACACAGAACAACATTAAAAACAAAAACAATTTTCAGGACTACTTCAAGTAGAATGGACTGGTAAAACTAAGAAAGGTTGAGTGCAAGGTGTAAATAAAACACTTATTGATAAGCACAAATTTTGCATAGACATAATTTTGCATTTAAATTCGCAATTACGATGCAAAAACGTAACTCAAAATTTCAGGAAAAATTGTAATGTCCTCTGTTATTGAACTCATTCGTAGTTTCACGTGATTTTCGTGTAATCTTGTGCCAAATATAGCGATGAATAGCAAGCCCCCATATTGCATGTTAAAAGAGAATAGTAGGTATGTGTCCAAAAAAAAAGTTTTCAAAAAGACTTGTAACTTGAGAAAAGGGATTTTAAAAATGCAAAGGAAAAATAGTTTTTAAACAGTAATTTTTGCATTGCATGTTTAAAAATCGAAATTCTCAAAAACTTCAAGGTCTTTTTGAAAAATTATTTTTCTTGTATGACTTGTACTCACTAGTCTCTTCAAAATAGGTTTTTGGTAGCAATAGCATGTGTAGGGGAGTTGAAATTCACCACTAAAGTAGGAACAAAATTGTGAAAATTACGCAAAACCGATTGAATTTACAAATTGTAAGTACATATGAGCACAATTGCAACAATTTACGCAAAAGTTTGTGTAATCGTAATTAGCCGAATACAATCATAACTACTGACTCTCCAGACCCCAAGATCTAGTCTACAGCAACATTGCCAGCACCCACTAAGATGCACCAGAAGCCTAGTGGGTCAGTGGTGTGCCTTGGACAAGGATGAAGGAGGTCCTCATGGAGATGGCTAAAACAAAACCACATCCAATGTTCTGTCCAGATATCAATAAACTAGTCTCTTATCCTCCTGAGCGTTACGCCGCTCAGGAGGTGTTGCAGTTAGAGTCCCCCACAAAGGCGATCGGAGGGTGCCGGCTACTTATACTAGCTAGCCTAGTGTAGCTACAGCTTGTGGGGGCATTCAATCTTTTAGAATCTTAGTGGGGGACTTGCAATTGTAGAGAGCGGTATGCCCAACACAGCGTCGGGCATACCGCTCAGGAGGTTGAAGTGTACCTGAACTCTTGTAAAGGATAGAAGGAAAACATAGAAATACACCTTGTAGGTATTTAGAGAGTTTAGCCTAATCTGTGACTAATCACGACAGAAGTGTAATTTGATCTCTCAACTGTCAGCTGGCTGCCTCAGCAAAGGAACTAATTTGTAAACACAGGATGGTATCCCTTTGACTGTTTCCAGAAAGCAGACACGCTGCAGATTTATTGCAGGATTTGCATCAGCCGTAACAAGAATGATTTTCCTTAAAGGTTATTATACTGTTGCTTATCTTAGCGGCTGGATAGTGTACTAGTTAAGGGCACTGCCTTTGACATGGGAGACCAGGGTTCGAATCCTGGCTAGGGTCAGTACCTATTCAGTAAGGAGTTCCAGGCAAGACTCTCTAACACTGCAGGGTGGCCTCTTGTGCGCGTCCCGGTGGCTGCAGCTCGTGAGCGCTTTGAGTCCAACAGGAAAAAAGCGCTATACAAATGTTCAGTTTCTGTTCAGAGAGGAAGTTTTGAGTTCAGGTCCAATTTAAGTACATGTTGGGGAAGGTTGTAACTTTTCTTGTATGCGTGTTTGACGATTGGGTGTAGAAAACGTGGCATACGACTAACTCGTTACTGACTGTTACTCTGACTAGTGAATATTTACAGTATTATGGAATGGTCTTTAAAGGATACCCGAGGTGACATGATGAGATAGACATGGGTATGTACAGTGCCAACCACACAAATAACTAGGCTGAGTTCCTTTTTATTTCTCTGTCTGAAAGGGTTCAATATCAGGTTTGTAAGTGGCTAACTCAGTCCTGACTCCACTATAAAACACTTTCCTAGCAGAAAATGGCTTCTGAGAGCAGTAGAGCGATAAAAATGGTCAATAGTTCATAAATTGTAACTCTGGCATACTTCAATGAATGTGTCATTGAGCAAAAACAAAACAAGATTAAAAAGAAAAAAAAAACCAAAAACAAACAAAAAAAACGTAAAAAGTAGATTTAAATATAAAATAAAACTGTGGAATATCTTAAAAAGTCATTTTTAGAAGAAGATACAATTGTTTATTTTATTAGTTTATTTTCGCCTTGTGTGTCCTTTAACATTTGGGGCTTGATTCACAAAGCGGTGCTAACCTAGTTAGCACGCCTAAAGACTTTTGGGTGTGATAAGAATTGCACTAAGTAGGTTAGCACCACTGAGGGAAAAACTCGCGCACGAAGTTTTGCAAAGTCCAGTGCGCATGAAACGTTGCATAGGGTTTAATGGCGTTGCACGCGTAAAACTTTACGAGGGAGTTTTTTTTATCACGCCTAAACTGAGTTTAGGCGTGATAATGGGCTTTTCACCAGAGTGCTAACAGCTAGCACGGCTTTGTGAATCAAGCCCTTGATGTGTTAAAGTCAATAAGAATGGATAAAAACAAACATATTCTTACCTAAGGAGAGGGAAGTCTGGGTCCTATAGAGCCTTTTCCTGCTCCTCTTACGGTCCCCGCGTTCCAGCGCTGGTTCCCCTGGTACAGTATTCGATCAGTCGAATTCTGCTCTCTGCCACAACAGGAAGCTTTGGAAGTCTTCAGAAGGCAGGTTACAAGAAGGTTACACAGTACTAAACGCATGCGCAAGCATGCCCACTTATGGGCAGTGCAGTACAGAGACTTCTCTAGCCACCCGCGAAGGGGGGATTTAAATGGAGTCAGCGCAAGTGGACCATGAGAGGAACAGGAAGGCTCTATAGGACCCAGACCTTTCACTTAAAGCGGATCCGAGATGAAAAAACTAATTATAACAAGTAACTTGTCTATATATCTTATCTAAAGTTTCGATAGTTTACACAGCAAATCTAGCTGCAAACAGCTTTAATAGAATATGATTATTTCTTCCTGTGATACAATGACAGCAGCCATGTTTGTTAACATTACACAGAGGCAGGCTTACCTGCATCTTGAGCAAAGAAAACGAATCCCCCCTCCTCCTCCCTCCTCCCCTCTGCCTCTGAAATCTCTGGCTAGTAATACCTCCCCCTCCTCCTGCCCAGACTGAGCTCCCATGAGCCCTTGCTACTGTCTGAAAGTGCCTTGGCTCTCTGAAAACCTGTGGGTGTGGCTTGTTTAATTTATAGGGAATCAGAGCATTAAAACAAAAAGTATTTGGCTTGAGGAATGCCCTATAAACAATAGGAAAGGAACAATTATGCAATGAGTAAAAGTTCCTCTCGGATCCACTTTAACCACTTCGGGACCACAGTCTTTTCGCCCCTTAAGGACCAGAGCCTTTTTCTCCATTCAGACCACTGCAGCTTTCACGGTTTATTGCTCGGTCATAAAACCTACCACCTAAATGAATTTTACCTCCTTTTCTTGTCACTAATACAGCTTTCTTTTGATGCTATTTGATTGCTGCTGCGAGTTTTACTTTTTATTATATTCATCAAAAAAGACATGAATTTTGTCAAAAAAATGACTTTTTTAACTTTCTGTGCTGACATTTTTCAAATAAAGTAAAATTTCCTATACATTTGAGCGCGAAAGTTATTCTGCTACATGTCTTTGATAAAAAAAAAAACATTCAGTGTATATTTATTGGATTGGGTAAAAGTTATAGCGTTTACAAACTATGGTGCCAAAAGTGAATTTTCCCATTTTCAAGCATCTCTGACTTTTCTGCGCACCTGTCATGTTTCATGAGGGGCTAAAATTCCAGGATAGTACAAATACCCCCCAAATGACCCCATTTTGGAAAGAAGACATCCCAAAGTATTCAGTGAGAGGCATGGTGAGTTCATAGAAGATTTTATTTTTTGTCACAAGTTAGCGGAAAATGACAGTTTGTGACAAAAAAAAAAAAAAAAAAAAAAGTTTCCATTTCTTCTAACTTGCGACAAAAAAAAATGAAATCTGCCACGGACTCACTATGCTCCTCTCTGAATACCTTGAAGTGTCTACTTTCCAGAATGGGGTCATTTGTGGGGTGTGTTTACTGTCCTGGCATTTGGGGGGTGCCTAATTGTAAGCACCCCTGTAAAGCCTAAAGATGCTCATTGGACTTTGGGCCCCTTAGCGCAGTTAGGCCGCAAAAAAGTGCCACACATGTGGTATTGCCGTACTCAGGAAAAGTAGTATAATGTGTTTTGGGGTGTATTTTTACACATACACATGCTGGGTGGGAGAAATATCTCCGTAAATGACAATTTTTTTATTTTTTTTACACACAATTGTCTATTTATAGAGATATTTCTCCCACTCAGCATGGGTATGTGGAAAAATACACCCCAAAACACATTATACTACTTCTCCTGAGTACGGCGATACCACATGTGTGGCACTTTTTTGCACCCTAACTGCGCTAAGGGGCCCAAAGTCCAATGAGTACCTTTAGGATTTCACAGGTCATTTTGAGAAATTTCGTTTCAAGACTACTCCTCACGGTTTAGGGCCCCTAAAATGCCAGGACAGTATAGGAACCCCACAAATTACCCCATTTTAGAAAGAAGACACCCCAAGGTATTCCGTTAGATGTATGGTGAGTTCATAGAAGATTTTTTTTTTTTGTCACAAGTTAGCGGAAATTGATTGTAATTGTTTTTTTTCACAAAGTGTCATTTTCCGCTAACTTGTGACAAAAAATAAAATCTTCTATGAACTCGCCATTCTCCTAACGGAATACCTTGGGGTGTCTTCTTTCTAAAATGGAGTCATTTGTGGGGTTCCTATACTGCCCTGGCATTTTAGGGGCCCTAAACCGTGAGGAGTAGTCTTGAACCCAAATGTCTCAAAATGACCTGTGAAATCCTAAAGGTACTCATTGGACTTTGGGCCCCTTAGCACAGTTAGGCTGCAAAAAAGTGTCACACATGTGGTATCGCCGTACTCAGAAGAAGTAGTATAATGTGTTTTGTGGTGTATTTTTACATATAACCATGCTGGGTGGGAGAAATATCTCTGTAAATGACACATTTTTGATTTTTTTTACACACAATTGTCCATTTACAGAGAGATTTCTCCCACCCAGCATGGGTATGTGTAAAAATACACCACAAAACACATTATACTACTTCTCCTGAGTATGGCGATACCACATGTGTGACACTTTTTTGCAGCCTAGGTGCGCTAAGGGGCCCAACGTCCTATTCACAGGTCATTTTGAGGCATTTGTTTTCTAGACTACTCCTCACGGTTTAGGGCCCCTAAAATGCCAGGGCAGTATAGGAACCCCACAAGTGACCCCATTTTAGAAAGAAGACACCCCAAGGTATTCCGTTAGGGGTATGGTGAGTTCATAGAAGATTTTATTTTTTCTCACAAGTTAGTGAAAAATGACACTTTGTGAAAAAAACAATAACCATCCAATTTCCGCTAACTTTTGACAAAAAATAAAATATTCTATGAACTCATCATACACCTAACAGAATACCTTGGGGTGTCTTCTTTCTAAAATGGGGTCACTTGTGGGGTTCCTATACTGCCCTGGCATTTTACGGGCCCAAAACTGTGAGTAGTCTGGAAACCAAATTTCTCAAAATGACTGTTCAGGGGTATAAGCATCTGCAAATTTTGATGACAGGTGGTCTATGAGGGGGCAAATTTTGTGGAATCGGTCATAAGCAGGGTGGCCTCTTAGATGACAGGATGTATTGGGCCTGATCTGATGGATAGGAGTGCTAGGGGGGTGACAGGAGGTGATTGATGGGTGTCTCAGGGGGCGGTTAGAGGGGAAAATAGATGCAATCAATGCACTGGGGAGGTGATCGGAAGGGGGTCTGAGGGGGATCTGAGGGTTTGGCCGAGTGATCAGGAGCCCACACGGGGCAAATTAGGGCCTGATCTGATGGGTAGGTGTGCTAGGGGGTGACAGGAGGTGATTGATGGGTGTCTCAAGGTGTGATTAGAGGGGGGAAATAGATGCAAGCAATGCACTGGCGAGGTGATCAGGGCTGGGGTCTGAGGGCGTTCTGAGGTGTGGGCGGGTGATTGGGTGCCCGCAAGGGGCAGATTAGGGTCTAATCTGATGGGTAACAGTGACAGGTGGTGATAGGGGGTGATTGATGGGTAATTAGTGGGTGTTTAGAGGAGAGAATAGATGTAAACAATGGATTTGGGAGGTGATCTGATGTCGGATCTGCGGGCGATCTATTGGTGTGGGTGGGTGATCAGATTGCCCGCAAGGGGCAGGTTAGGGGCTGATTGATGGGTGGCAGTGACAGGGGGTGATTGATGGGTGGCAGTGACAGGGGGTGATTGATGGGTGATTGACAGGTAATCAGTGGGTTATTACAGGGGAGAACAGATGTAAATATTGCACGGGCGAATTGATAAGGGGGGGGTCTGAGGGCAATCTGAGCGTGTGGGCAGGTGATTGGGTGCCCGCAAGGGGCAGATTAGGGTCTAATCTGATGGGTAACAGTGACAGGTGGTGATAGGGGGTGATTGATGGGTAATTAGTGGGTGTTTAGAGGAGAGAATAGATGTAAACAATGGATTTGGGAGGTGATCTGATGTCGGATCTGCGGGCGATCTATTGGTGTGGGTGGGTGATCAGATTGCCCGCAAGGGGCAGGTTAGGGGCTGATTGATGGGTGGCAGTGACAGGGGGTGATTGATGGGTGGCAGTGACAGGGGGTGATTGATGGGTGATTGACAGGTAATCAGTGGGTTATTACAGGGGAGAACAGATGTAAATATTGCACGGGCGAATTGATAAGGGGGGGGTCTGAGGGCAATCTGAGCGTGTGGGCAGGTGATTGGGTGCCCGCAAGGGGCAGATTAGGGTCTAATCTGATGGGTAACAGTGACAGGTGGTGATAGGGGGTGATTGATGGGTAATTAGTGGGTGTTTAGAGGAGAGAATAGATGTAAACAATGGATTTGGGAGGTGATCTGATGTCGGATCTGCGGGCGATCTATTGGTGTGGGGGGGTGATCAGATTGCCCGCAAGGGGCAGATCAGGGGCTGATTGATGGGTGGCAGTGACAGGGGGTGATTGACGGGTGATTGACAGGTGATTGACAGGTGATTGACAGGTGATCAGGGGGGATAGATGCATACAGTACACGGGGGGGGGGGGTCTGGGGGGGGTCTGGGGAGAATCTGAGGGGTGGGGGGGTGATCAGGAGGGAGTAGGGGGCAGATTAGGGACTTAAAAAAAAAATAGCGTTGACAGATAGTGACAGGGAGTGATTGATGGGTGATTAGGAGGGTGACTGGGTGCAAACAGTGGTCTGGGGGGTGGGCAGGGGGGGGTCTGAGGGGTGCTGTGGGCGATCAGGGGGCAGGGGGGGGGGAAATCAGTGTGTTTGGTGCAGACTAGGGTGGCTGCAGCCTGCCCTGGTGGTCCCTCGGACACTGGGACCACCAGGGCAGGAGGCAGCCAGTATAATAGGCTTTGTATACATTACAAAGCCTATTATACACTGTTGCAGCGGCGATCCGGATGCCAGTAACCCGCCGGCGCTTCCGAACGGCCGGCGGGTTACGGCGAACGGGGGGCGGAGCCAGTCCCCGGCGGCTGATCGCGTCACGAATGACGCGATCGCCGCATAGCCACTCCCGCAGCCGCCCCCGCCGATGGGCGTATTGCGGTCGTTTGGGCCCAGACTTTGCCGCCGCCCATCGGCTGGGGGCGGTCGTTATGTGGTTAAGTATTTTTTTTTTTTTTTTTTTTTTTTGTACGCTTCCCATTAGCTTTAAAGGCTTTGGGGGTCTTTCACACAGAGATCGCTTTTCTGATCACCAGCGCTTCCTAGCATTTTGAAAAGTGCTTGGGACAATTAAAGCCCATCGGCTATTTCACACCAGACAGAATCACTTTAATAAAATCGCAAAAGCGATACTTGTAGCATTTTTGGAGTGATTGCGTGATTACGATTTAATAAGTATAGAAAAGCGAAAGTGCTGTAAAAATATAGCTATAAAACCACTCCAAAACCACTGATCGCTAGCAATATTTGACGTGAAACAGACCTAATATGGTAAAGGAGTATGTCAGTCAAGATTCCCCATGCATGTCTCATATTATAATTCGGCCTTCTCAGATGTAGCCTATACCTGGCACCAGAGGTTCTCTGAGTGGAGGTCAGCAGGAAAACGGCAGCGCAGCCCATCAGGTTGTACAGAAAGGAGTAGAGGGTGTTGGATTCTCCCACAACAAACTGGTGAAGGTAGGTGATCCTGTTAAAGATTTCAGAGAACAGAAGGCGCTGCTCATTGGCAGACTGCTGCATCTCCAGGAAAGCCTGCTGCACCCCTGTGAGAAAAGAGGAGACTTTACTGGGCTGGGGGAGCTCCTGTGCAATTCTTGGGAGGAAGCACATATTCATTGTCAGTGGTGTAGCTAAGGAGCTGTGGGCCCCGATGCAAGTTTTACATAGGGGCCCCCCAAGCACTCTTTACATAACAATTGATACGGCGCACCAAAACCTGCCAATAGCAACTACAGTGTCAGAGGTGCAAAAAGGGAATGGGGAACAGTTTGTTAATAATTACCACTATTCAAAGCATCTATAGAAGTGATTATTATGAGCACAGGACCAATAGAGAGCTAATACTGCAATTGAGGCAGGGCCCCTCTGGCCCAAGGGCCCCGATGCAGGCGCAACCTCTGCACCCCCTATTGCTACGACCCTGTTCATTGTGGAATTACCCTTATTGTGACACTGAAGTAAAGCAACGCAGTCAGAGCAAATTATAATAAAAGTACAAATGCAAAAGGTTCCCTTCAGGCCCCTTTCACACTGGCACTTATTATTATTACAGCCTAATTTGCTGCAGGCCAAGGCTATGCCAATGAAAGTCTATGGGGCATTTCATACCTGATGCGTTGTGTTCCACTGGAAGTGCCCGATTCAACGCGAGAGCAAGTGTGCGTTGTCAGGCAACATGCACAGTCAAAAAAGTGTTGCAGTGTGCATGCACAAAAGCTTATTTTTTTCAATATATTAATATTCCAAGTTATTCACATTTCGGCCACAGGAAGTGAGCGCTAGAGAGCCTCACTTCCTGCTTGGCTTGCAACCAGAAGGGAGATTACAACACATTGACGGAGTAATCCCCAAAGGCTATTTTTAGTGTCGGTGTGATGATCGCAACGCTGCTTAGCAGTGTGAAGCTGGCCCGAGTGAAAACTGCATAGCAAAAAGTATTTTTCTACAGAGAGGTTCAGATCACTCTATAGTAAACCTCCCGGGCGGTAAGCACGAGCCAAGATCGGGCAAGCTGCCGGGTGCTCAATGTAGAGTCTAGCGCGCAGTGTGCGTTCACTCACCTCCCTGGGGATCCAGTCGTCCTTCCTGTCCTCCGAGGTTCTGAATCATTCTGGTGAGATCGCCATCAATGATCTCACCACAGGGTTACAGTGCCACCCAGAGGACGGAGGGAAAAATTGCAGCACTGGACCCCAGGGAGGTGAGACAGTGCAGGAGCGGCTGCTGGCTTTCTGGTGGAATGATTTTTTCCCCCTGATTTTAGGGTCTGAAATGTGCAGGAAAGACCCTAAAATCCAGAAATAATCCTACCGCCAGGGAGGTTAACATCCACTGGCTTCTGCTCCAGTCTCTGAAGGGTAACAAAAACAACTTACCAAAGTTCACCTCCAATAATGACAGGGGACAGCAGAGGATAGCGAAGGCACCCCACATGTGAGCATATGCCCCCCACCACCCATTGCTTCCAATCTGCTTTCATTTCTTTCATTTATACAGCATTCATTTATTGGAAGTAGAGCTCCTCAGGTTACTATGAAGTTTACCTCACAGCCTGGTTGCTGAGGGATTTGCCTAAGGTGAAAGGTCACCGGGCAGATGTTCATGTTAGTTACCCTGTGATTGGTGCCCTCTCCCAGTTGGCTGGCGGTGGTCCACTTATCAGCTGGCAGTGTTCTTATATTCTAGGGCTCACACCGAGCGTGCAGCATTTCTGAGGCAACAGCTGGAGAAGTAAACCCTGCCCTCCCTCTTTATTGTATTGTCTCTGGCCTTTTATGGAGGGTAGTCTCCCCCACTCTGTGGGTGGGCAGTTGGTGTTTTTTGATAAAAAGCTTGATTTGTATGTGGGGGGACAACAGTCAAAGCATAGTGATGTGTTATTTATTGATCGATGTTGATTTTAAAAGGATTTAAGTTGCAACATTTTACCCCTTTAACCCAAATAAAGGGCCATTTTATTCACGTGTAAATACTGTGTGGAGTTTTATTTCTAGGTTAAGTTTAACTTCTCATTTTCTTTTAGGTGGTAAGTATGTATGGTGGACAATATGCTGCCATGTAATTATATGCATTTTTTTTTACTGCCCAACTATACAATAGATACCCATATGTACTAAATAAGGGGGAAGGACATGCGATTTCTCATTTACATGTTTACAAGCTTTACTTTATTTCTTCAATGGCTACCTTTTGTGCTGAAAAACACAAGCGACCAGAAACTGCCCTGCGGATGGATTGGTTCGTACCTGCAGGTTTGGTCACCCTCTATCTCAGGCCTGGATTTACATCACAGGAGCCTATAGGCACAGATGTCCTGGCACCATAGACTTTGCCCACTCTGACCCTACAAACACCTAAACTGCACCACAAGTGTGCTGACGGTCCCAGCTGTTACTTCTCCATTACCCATAATAGGTAGCTGCAGGTGCCCCTTAGTATTAGGTAGCCAGAGGTACCCTCAGTATTAAGTAGCTAGAGGTGACCCGGACTGAAAGGATCTCTCGTGGAATGCCAAGAAGTGAGTGAGTAACCTCTCATACACACTACATAGGGAAGGAGAAAGGGAGACACTGGGGTAGGGGAGTGAGCCGCCTTTCCATCATCAGGCGCCTGTAGGCATGTCCCTACAGTGCCTTATGGTAAATCTGGCCCTGCTCTATCTGCAACGGCAACCCATTCTACTTTTCTGGCGTTTCAGAGGCTTCCAGAGACCTTTGCTAACCCCAGCAGACATATGAAGCTTTTGTAGGCAGATCTTTTCATTAGCTTGGGCAGTATCACAGTCTAAATTCCAGAACTCAGTTTATAATGGCGGCTCAAAAGAAACAAAAGCAAAAAAAAACAAACACAAAAAACAAAACAAAACACACCACAAGATGACTACACCAAATATGATAAAAGTGCGGTCATTTAATTTGTCTTGACGCACCGATGGTGGACTCCTGCAGCGTTTGCTTCAGAAGATGTCCAGTACGCAGGATCTCCTCCTGAGACTGAAGAGTTGCATTCTGGGCCTGCATCATTTCTTCAGCCATTACATTGGTGGCTTCCAGCTGTTGAGCAACACTGTCCGAATTCACAGTCAGCCTGCAGGTACAGAATAAATATATGCTATACACCAGGCTTCAGTTGAGTTAAGAGATGAAAAAGGTCATACATGTTTTAATAATGCAGTGTACTTGCATTACATTTTTTAAGCAATAAGTGCTACTGACCATAAACTACCTACTGTGTGTACTGATTTGTATAAAATGTGTTTTAAAAACCGTTCCAACTGCTTGTACAGCTATAAACAGACCCGCTGTACATAATCTCAGTATGAGTATAGACTACTGAGGACTTATTTTTGTAATGTTGCCAATTGCAGTGATAAGCTTGTATTCTAGAACAAATTAAAAATCAGTAATACAAGTACAAAGCATTGTTAATAAAAAACCTCATTAATAAACTAAAGGTGGCCACACACAAAATACAATAAAATGATCCCATTTTACAGTATTTCGATATATAAAAAAAAAAAAATCAGCTGTCCCCCAAAAAAATTGAAAGGTTTTTTTTAAATCATTCAAGAAATCCGAATTTCACATTTTTATTCACTAGAAGAAGAAGAAGATCGGGAGTGTTGGACTTTTCTGATCAATTTTTATGAAAAGAAAATCGAATGGCGAAGGGTCGATTGTCAATTACTTGTTGTACAGACCCAAGCAATTTTTTCTGAGTTTTCAATCATTTTTATCATAATTGAGGAAAAATTGAATGTGTGTTGTCCATTGGTCAGATTTTTGAAATGTTAGTCAGAAAAATTGCAATTCTTGAATTGAAAACATTAAAAAAAACAAAAATGGTATGGTGTGTTGCCACATTTACACTATACTAAGCATACAAGTTTAAAGGATTTTCTCTGAACTGCACAAGCGCAGAACGCTCCGGGAGATGCGCTTGTGATCATAAGAGGCATGGGATGCTGCCAACCCAGCCATAGGTCACGATCTTAAAGAAGGGAGAGTGGAGACCTGGCTCTGAGCGGAACCACGCTGTGGGACCTAACAGACTTCAAAGATGGCTGATTGATGAAACTTTGAATGGTAACAAAACTAAGGGAACCACTATCCACCAACAGAAATAAGTGGACTTTAGAGGAGAAAAAGACAGTAAGAAGAAAACTAAAACGTCATACTCACAGCCTTGTCCAAGGCGGGCAGTGGGGGCTGCGTTGGGCTAAAAACAAGTGTGTACAGTGGACCCCCCCACAAAGTTATGGCAGTCAAGTTGATGCGGCACTGGCCAAAGGCACAGTACCTTCTTCCACTTCCCCCGCCATCCTCCGTAACAGCACATCTTATCCACAGGCCACAAATCTTTGATTGAAATATCAGTACTGATACTCTCCACTGGTGCAGAGTGCTAGACCAGGTAATCAATCATCAGGAGGATGAGGATGTCGAAGGATTACCTGGTCTGCCACACACTGTACACTGTAGAGCCAGCTTAAAGGACTCACAAGGAGTAGCTTATAATGTATTTTTTTACTCACCTGGGGCTTCTTCTAGCCCTTAGCAGCCATCTCAGTCCCTCGCCGCAGCTCCGGTCCTCCTCGATGTCCTGCGGCCCACCCATAAAGAGTGACCCGGCAGTATGTGCCAGATGACGTGGACGCCGCCAAGTGGCCAGCGGAACACAGAGGAGGACCAGGGCTGCGGTGAGGGATTGACATGGCTGCGAGGAGCTGGCAGAAGTCCCAGGTGAATAAATAATAGATTATAAGTGTCGCCTTGTGAGTCCTTTAAGCATTGAGGTTTCTACAGGCATTGCAATAAATCAGTCCCATTATATCTGTAGACAGAGCTAAGTAACTTACCTGAGGATGATGTCCTGAGTCCTTTCCTGCCACTGCTCATTCTGCAGATAGTAACAGATGCTGTGCGCATGTGTGAAGAACTCTGTATAGGTGTTAAATGCCACAGAATCCATCCCTCGTGTGCACTGGCGCACTGTGCTGTGCTCTGTACAGGCAGGGTAATTCCTTCCTGATCTGCAATATAAAATGTAAAATGACTCATCAAGGTTTATGCCTTGCCTCACACCTTTAAAGGGAAAGTTCAGGGACTATGAAAAAAAATTAAAAATCCTTATCCACTTACCTGGGGCTTCCTCCAGCCCGTGGCAGGCAGAAGGTGCCCTCGGCACCGCTCCGCAGGCTCCTGGTGGTCTCCGGTGGCCGACCCGACCTGGCCAGGCCGGGCCTCCTCTGCGCTCCATTGTGCATTCCACGCCGGCGCGCTGACGTCATCGGACGTCCTCCGGGCTGTACTGCGCAGGCTCAGTAGTTCTGAGCCTGCGCAGTACAGCCCGGAGGACGTCCGATGCCGTCAGCGTGCCGGCGTGGAACGCAGAATGGAGCGCAGAAGAGGCCCGACCTGGCCGCCGGCCTGGCCAGGTCGGCCACCGGGAGCCTGCGGAGCGGCGCCGAGGGCACCTCCTGCCTGCCACGGGCTGGAGGAAGCCCCAGGTAAGTGGATAAGGATTTTCATTTTCATAGTCCCTGAACCTTCCCTTTAAGCTGGATTCACAGTGGTGCATTGCAGAATGCGTGCTTTATAATGTGTGTAAACTGCAGTGGAGATTGGACATACATGTTAATTCAAAGCCTGCATGCAGCAAGTTAAAATACCACACTCAGTTACAGAGCATAGTTGTTAACAGCCCCATAGAATTGTAAGGGCCATGATGAGCAGTGGTGTAGCTAAGAAGCCGTGGGCCCCAGTGCAAATTTAACATTGGGGCCCTCCAAGCAGGCTATAGATAAAAATGTATACAACACACCAAAACTAATCAAGGACAACCAAAGTATCAGAGGTGTAAGTGGGAGATGGGAAACGGTGTGTTAATGATCCCTACTATTCAAATCAAGTATAGAAGGAAAGATTACCAACACAGGACCAATAAAGAGCTAATACTGTATTTGAGGGGTGGGCCCCTCTAGCCCAAGGGCCCCGATGTGGTTGCTACCTCTGCACCCCCCTATTGCTACGCCACTGGCCATGAATTGACACGCAGAACTATTCTGCAACCCAACTGATGCACTGTGATCGGAGCCTAGGTCCAACCCCTCTACCCTTTGGGCCCTTTCACACTGAGGTGGTGCGTCAAAATGATGCACTGCTACCGCAGCCTTATGCAACCCTATGTGGAAGGTCATACTTCCCCGGAAAGTCCCTAATCGAACGCTAGCCCAGAACTACGTTACCGTGCGTGATCCGCATCGACCTGGAAGTCTTTAATCTATGGCGACGTTGGGTTTCTTAAAAAGTAGACCTCTCGGGGCGTATACATATTTTTACAATACGCTTCTGTGCACTTTCAAATACCTGAAGCAGGAAGTGACCGCAAACAGGCATAATTTCCTGCTTGGCTGATGGCCAGACAGGGAACACCGCATACTAACAGGATGTTCCCTAAAGTACCGGCCTCAAGCTATGTACACACATGCAAGAATGGTTGCCGATCGGGGACCAAGAAACAATCCCTTGGGCGATACATCAGGGAATAATGCTGTACAGATATATCCTGAGCATTGAGGCTAGCGATGTGCTCTGTTGCAATAGAGGGGGCCAAAGGGATGATGATCTGTGGAAGACGGAGTGGCTTCATTCGGTCAGCGGAGCTAGTAAATAGCATTGCAAACAGTCAGGCTCGGGCATCGGGATTCATTAAAAATCTGACAGGATCAGTGGCGTAGCTAAGGAGCTGTGGGCCCCGATGCAAGTTTTACAATGGGGCCCCCCCTAGCACTCTATACATAACAATTGATACGACGCACCAAAACCTGCCAATGGCAACTACAGTGTCAGAGGTGCAAGAAGGGGATGGGGGAACAGTTTGTTAATGATTACCACTAATCAAAGTATCTATTAGAAGTGATTATTATGAGCACAGGAATAATAGAGAGCCAATATTGTAATTGAGGGAGGGCCCTTTGGGGCCCCTCTGGCCCAAGGGCCCCGATGCGGCCGCTACCTCTGCACCCCCTATTGCTACGCCCCTGGACAGGATGGATTTTTAACAATGCTTGAGCTATATCGATCGGCGGCCACTGTACAAAACGATTGGCGTCTGAAATGGTGGTTATTAGCCATTTCAGATGACAGTTATCGCATGCGTGTACATAGCTTGAGATTAATACCAAACTTTATTTAAGCATGTTTACACAGTTATGGGAATGTCTATACTGCTACCAGATACAATTAGTGCAGGTGCAGAAAAAAAAAAATTATATATCGCGCATACATACACACACACTGCTCTATGTTCAATCGATCAATGCAGCAGGAGGAGGAAATACCTGGGCTAACTGTATTGAAACAGAGGGCTCAGATTCCAGTCTACAAAATAAGTGAAATTTGTGCTTACAGTTGACTTAGCAATGAACAGCCATGCTGATGCCCACCGCTCCCCCGTTCTCGGGGCGCGGCTGGGAGAGCTCTGTGCATGCTGTAAATCGTGACGTCATTCACAGAGGGCACCAAACCATTCTAGTAATTATCCCAAATACTATATTTGTATAGTTAGGAGGGGTATGTAGCCACTTTATGAAGACATTCTGCTTATTTATGTACAGCCTGCCTTTAGATCAGAAACGCAAATATCAATATAGACTAACCTAGACTTGCTAAGAGGCAGTGCCAATTTGAGTGTTCTAATTGCCATGCAAGCACTTAATTGAACTAGTAGCGGTGTATAAGAATTCCAACACAGTGTGCTAAGAATAGCTCTGTGATGTCCTCAGGTGTCACTCCATGCATTCGCCTGGTTTGTCTGTGCCCAAAAACAGCCCGGTTCAGCATTCCAAATAAGACTTCAGGTTCATGTGTATGACTTCATGTGTATATGTCCGCACCTATCCAGATGGCAGTGAGTGAATGCCAGAGCTATTCGGCTCTGCTCCTCTTCATTCAGCTGTTTGCAGCCCACATCCACCCTCTGCAGAGCTCTGTGCCAGCAGTCTCCATAGCGCGGGTGCTGAGCAAAGCCCTGAAGAGTCTGCAGCTGGGCCTTGCCCTTTTCCATGATGCTGGCATCTGGATGACTCCTGGCACTCCACAGCAAGAGAGTTGACAGCAGCAGGATGGTAATGTGCCTTTTGCCCACCATTGTTCTTCAGGATTTCAACCACCACCTGAAAGGACCATAAAACAAAAATACATACATACATGTCAGCACTTTATGATGATATGACACAGATACTTATACATTATCTACTCAGACATAAGGAAATGTAACCTGTTCATTTCAGAGCCAAGGCCAGATGTGTACATAATTTTATCCCTAGGCCACTTTTCTTGTGGCTCCCCTTCCATACCTGGCGTACTCTCCATCTCTCCCCCCCCCCCCCCCCCCTTCATGATTAACATTCATGTGCAGCAGCCCCTCTGTCAGTCCTTTTTCACATGGGTAACTGACAGGGGGTGAATTCACCACCTGTTGGATAAAATCTCTTTAGTTACATATTTTTTACAAAAAGAAAAACCAAGAGAAACTAAAGCAAAACCCAACCCAGGACCACCCAAGACAAACTACATCATATCTATAACATCTGCCTCGGAAAAACTACGTATCCACAGATAGATTATACATACATATTCAACTGCTCATATACACAAATACACATTCTAATGACTTCTATATATTCATAGTGATACAGTCCAGTTACTCCTAGCAATATAAAAGCCTAACAAAGCAAAGCTTGAAATCTTCTATTAAAACAGGACCTCAACTCCAGTAAAATCCTACAGACATAAAGGACTCCAAATCACTAATGTCTCTGCCCAGAATATCCTCCTCCCTCCGAAGTAAGGGATGGTCGGAAATGCCCATTTCCAATTCTGTGCAAAAAAAAAAAAAAAAAAAAACGGAAAATCTTGTGATTGGTCTACAATTAAAATCTTGCAGAAAAACTCTGCATTCTCTAATTAGTCCGATGATGAGCTAAAATTACAGAGTTGCGGTAGATTGGATTTACGTGGAATTCTGTTTTCCAAATTGAATGGCGGATTTCCGATCAGAAATGCGACAATTTCAATTCTGCAGAATCTGAATGAGCATACCTACCCCTAAGCTTAAACATAGCATGTACCCAAATTAAGCATAGAAGGGGGAGGGGGTTAGTTTTCCACAAGGCAGCTATTGTGGATTTGGCTGCAGTGAGACAATGTCCTCATATGCTTAATTTTACCATAGGAACAGATCCAGCAATCTGACAATAGAGAAATTTCCAGCACGGCAGGATAAGGTTTTCCAGGTATCCGCTGACTTACTAAGAATAATTTTATCCCAGAATATTTTTAACGATTCACATCCCCACCAAATATGTAGAGAGTACCTTTCTTCTTTAAAGGGACTCTGAGCACCTCTCATGGGCATGCCTTTAAGACTCCAACCAGTACTGCAAAGTACTTAGAGTCTGAAGCGAGAATAAATCTCGCTTCAGACCTCATAGATAGCAGGGGCAGGTGTGCCCCTGCTAAACTGCTGCTATCCCGCGGCTTAACGGGGGTCCCTTCACCCCCAAATCCCCTCGGTGCAGCGGGGGAGCGCTTCCTGGTTGGGGCAGTGCTAACCGCCGCAGCCCTGCCCCATGCGCGTCTGTCAGCGCGTATCTCCGCCTCTCCCCCGCCCCTCTCAGTCTTCCTTCACTGAGAGGGGCGGGGGAGAGGTGGCGATGCGCCGCTGATAGACACGACTGAAGGCAGGGCTGCAGCCGTTAGCCCTGCCTCCAGGAGCGACCAAATATACGACCAACGCTTGCGGGGGTGGGTTTGGGGGTGAAGGGACACCCGTTTAGCCGCGGGATAGCGGCGGTTTAGCAGGGGCACACATGCCCCTGCTAACAATGAGCTCTGAAGTGAGATTTATTCTCGCTTCAGAGTCTCTTTAAAGGGAAGGTTCATGCTGCTAAAAAAAAAAACTGCACTCACCTGGGGCTTTTTCCAGCTCCTGGCAGTCGATCGCTGCCCTCGGCGCAGCTCCTCTCTCTCCCGGCGTCCAGTGGTGAAGAAACCGACCTCGCCAGGTCGACTTCCAGGACGGCTTCTGTGCGCTCCATGGCAGGGGGGTCACATGGTGTAGAGACGTCATCGGGTCTCTACAGCGCCTGCGTCACGTACACCACGTGACCTGCGCCGTGGAACGCACATGATGCCAACCCGGAAGCCGACCTGGCGAGGTCAGCTTTTTCACCGCTGGACACCCGGGAGAGGAGCTGCGCCGAGGTGTCGATCATGCTTTGGGGCTGTTTTGCTTCTGCAGTTACAGGGAAGCTTCAGCATGTGCAAGGTACCATGAATTCTCTTCAGTACCAGGAGATATTGGATGAAAATGTGATGCAGTCCGTCACAAACCTGAGGCTTGGTAGACGTTGGACCTTTCAACAGGACAATGATCCCAAGCATACCTCCAAGTCCACTAGTGCATGGTTGCAGATTAAAGGCTGGAACATTTTGGAGTGGCCATCGCAGTCACCAGACTTAAATCCGATTGAGAACCTCTGGTGGGACTTCAAGAAAGCAGTTGCAGCGCACAAGCCTAAGAATGTGACTGAACTGGAGGCTTTTTCCCATGAAGAATGGGCTAAGATACCCGTAGATCGCTGCAAGACACTTGTGTCAAACTATGCTTCACGTTTAAAAGCTGTTATAACTGGAAAAGGATGTTGTATGAAGTACTAAGAATGAATGTCACTTGGGGGTTGAATAAAACGGATAATGATGTGAGCACAGAAAATACATTTGTGGTTATTTCATTATAAATGTTATGTTATATTTGTCTGACTTACAAGTGCCTTTTTGATTTAATTGTAAACAAGATGACTGAATTGATCAAAATCAATGTCAAACTGGCCAAAAACACTCAATTTTTAGTGGGGGTTGAATCATTTTGAACATAACTATGTATATTTTCCTCATTTATCTGGGGTAAAGCGGTCTTCATATTATTTATCTATTTGCTCCTGAAATTTTTCCCCCAGACTTATTATACCTATTCTTATTACCGTATATAGTTTAGCATAAAATTCTTTAAACGTTTGCATAATCTTTTTTGGACTATGAACCATTCCTTCATTCATAGTGTGGACCACAGGCACAGAAGTACTGCCCCTTGAGGATGTAACATCCTAGCTAATAGATCTGCCTTCCCACTTGTTAGAATGACCACCTCCTCATCTTATCTCATATCGTATTATATTATGCTAGTGGAGGAGCTCAAGATGTTTAATTCACTCCAACAAAGGATATACTTTTTTTCCCCTCTCCCTTTCCTTCTTCCAATGTAAACCATACTTAGGGCCCATTCACACTTGCTGATCGCAAAACGGTAGCGATTTTGCTAACATTTTGCTCTGGCTTTTTTTGGCGATTATCGCCCAAAAAAAATCACCATTCACACCTGGCGATTAGCGATCGAGTTTTGCGCTTCTATAGCTCTAAACCGCAATCGCCGGGAAATTGCCTGAAAATGGTGCAGGCTACACGCTTGCGTTTAGGGGCGATTTGCGGCGATTAGCGCAAATCGCCCAAATGAAAAAGGGCCCATAGACTTTTATTACCCTAGCACTTTGAAAAAACGCTAGCGTTTCGCCAAAATCGCCGGCAAAACGCTCAAGTGTGAATGGGCCCTTAATGAAACTACCTCTTAGGGCTGGTGCACACCAGAGCATGTCTGGAGCGTTTCTTTTTAAACGCTTGCAGGGGGAAAACTGCTTGGCTAATGAAAGTGAATGGGATGGTTCACACCAGGGCGTAGCGTTTTGTCCACAAAAGCAGACTCGGTGGCTGCAGCATTTTTTAGATTTCTGAGGCGTTTGTGCCTCAATGTTAAAGTATAGGAAAGTGGAAAACTGCTCTAAAAAACACTAGATCAGAGCTGTTTTCCAGGCGTTTTTGTTACAGAAGCTTTACTGTAACAATATTTGAAATGTGCTACATAAAAATGCTCTAAAAAAATGCTAGGCATGTTTAGAAAGCATGCCTAGAATCGCTCTGAAATCTGCTTCGAAAACCTCTAGCGTTTTGCATATCTGCTAGAGGTTTGTGGTGTGCACTGGGCCTTAATGTGCATTTTATAGCTTCCCAATGTATAGGTGAGCAAGTTCCATTTTTTCATGGTCTTCCCTAACATTTAAAATAGTTTGCTCAATTTCCTCCACCCATTGTATCATGTAACAAATTATTTAACTGCCAGGACCATTGAGGTTTCACACTGTCCTGAAGATCGTAGATCGTATACGAGGAAGATTGAAGCGCAGCCAGACAAAAATAAATAAATACTGTCTATTTCAGTTTCAGGGTGAAGGTCTAAGATTAGATTATATCTTGGCACCATCAGTAATCTAGAGTATATACTGGTTGGGTGGGAACAATAAGTGTAGTCCTTAACCGAGGGATTCAACACTCACCAAACATCCACCAAACCCATTTGATAAAGTCTCTTCTTAAAAGAGTATATGTCTATATCTAGCCAAGAGAGTGCCTACCCGAAGTTGTATCACTTATTAGGTCCAAGACCATATAAAAAAGGTCCTCTCTAAAAATATGCGTTCCGGTAACAATTCATTAAACAGTTTACTAGAGGCAATGCAAATGCTATTTTCCCTTGGTTAGGAAGGTAAACAGTCAATGTATAGACCTTTACATATATACAGTAGATCAATACTTTAATACTTAGGCATCTCATACTTAATGCTGGACATTCACGGCTCGATTTTGCCGCTCGATCAATTCCCGGCTCTATTCCGCAGGCGAGTCTCGTATCTTCCGCTCGTTTTTCTTATCTTTTTCCATTGTGTTCAATGTGGAATCGAGCGGCGAAGCGATCGGGCATGTCGGAAGTTATCGAGCCATCTAAATGGCTCAAAAACAAACCGTGTATTCCCAGCATAAGGCTCATACACACGTTCAACAAAAGTCTTTTAAAAATGCACAATTAAACAACTTATTATTGAAACAAAAGTTGTTTGCTATTGTTCAAACAACTGACACAACTCAAATCAATCCAACTGTTGGATTGACTTGAGCTGCATCTTATCAGTTGTTTGAACAATAGCAAACAACTTTTTTTGATTGTTTCAATAACAAAAGTTGTTGGATACTTGTGCATTTAAAAGACTTGTTGAGCGTGTGGATGAGGCTTTTGGCTCCTTATCTTTCAAGTGGTCTAACACTGTAACCGGTAATGGTCTATGAAATCCAATTGAGACACCTTTAGGCTGGTTTCACAGTGGGACGTTAAAGTCCCACGTTACAGCAGCCAGTAACGCAGCCTAACTCACAGCACTGTAAAATCAATGTGCTGTTCACAGTGCACACGTTACGTTAGGGTATAACGCTTCACGTTAAATGAAAGTGCAGCATGCTGTACGTTATACCCCTATAGAGCTGCGTTAGATTGTTTGCACATGCTCAGTGACTAGCCACATGGCTAATTAATATTCACTGCACTGTGGTGACTCCTGGTGGGACTGTAGTGTCCGGATCATGAACGAATCGTTCATTTGATCTGGATCTTTTTTGCGAGTCGAATCATCCGGATCACCACAATGAAAGATTCGGTTCACAGTGGATGTCTGTCTGGAAGAAACAGGAACATACAGAACATACAGAATGTACAGTGCAGGGAAAGTCCTGTCCTGCTAGTCATTTCACCCCCAGTCTGCTTCCCTTGTAAAATGATTCAAAGATCCGGATCTTTTCAATGATCCGATTCGAATCATCCGACTCCTTAAAAAGATCTGGACTTCCCATCACTATTCTGGAGCGGCTGCTTTGAGAGCCACATAACGCAGCTCAATCTGATGTTCAACTTCAACACTCCCACGCGTTGCGTTAGGGGCACGTTATGCGACCTTAACGTCCCCTAAAACGCAACATCTTGGTGTGAAAGTAGCCTTAATCTTAGCTTCTGGGCATGAGCTATGAATAATGAATAATGCCCCTTAGTAGTCAGGAATAGTATATTTTTAAAGTTCGCTTCTTGTAAATATTTTATCTGTGTTTTTTTATGCAAATTTCACAGTATTCTGGAATGTTTGTTAGAAAATTGAAAACCTTGTACATTAATAAGAGCAGGTTTTTAATGCATCTTTTATATTCAACCCAAACTGGATGGGAACAACGCCACCCCTTCCCATGCATGGAAAGAGAAGCTCAAGGGGCGAAGAGATAGTGGGTAACCAAGGAAAGAAACTACCCATCACAAAATTGTTACTGGCATGCCTCTGCATCACAAATCTGTTTCAATCACATATTACCGGTCCAGTACCCCCGACACCCTCCCTTCCAACACCTCTTGGGGCACCAGGTAATACCACCATACGTCAGCACTTGACTTGTGTGGTGTTACTACTGCTGCAATTCGGCACCATTTAAATTGCACCCGAAGTTGCACCGGCAGATGGGATGCTAAACTGCTCGGCAAGTGTGCAGTTCAGCCTCCCTTCTGGAAGAGGCCTCATGTGAGGCAGCAGCTGCCATCATCCATGTGTTCTTCCCTGTTCCCTTACAGGTAAAGGAGTTAAGCAACTCCTTTACCAACCAATCCTTTAAAACAAAAATCCCTGGAGGTGGCCTTAACCTTTCCCATTAATGTTGACCCTTCCCACTGCTTAAACTTAACCTTCTAATCTAAACTAAACTAATCCCATCGCTAATCCTTATAACCCACATCTTACCCTAAGGCAGGGGCCACACTTGTCGGTTTTCGAGCATGGTTTCTGCACAGAAAAACTGATTTAATCTGAGAACTCATGATAATCAATGGGCTAAGGGCTTGTTTCCACTGTAGCGGTACGGAATCGCCTGGATTCCACCGCTGAAGAAATCGCATGCGGCTGCGTTTCCCCATGCGGATTTCCCCGCGATTTCGCATGCGATTTCGCATGGCAAGGAGCCATGCGAATTTAACCATGTCACTGCCTGTGTTAAGTTCCATTGGCTTTCATGCGAAATCGCATGCGAAATCGCGGGGAAATCCGCATGACAAAGCCGCATGCGATTTCCCTATTAAATACATTAGCGGCGATTCGCATGCATTCCACTCGCAGGCGAATTCGTTGACTCTTTTGTGCATTTTTTTACAGCTGAAAAAAAACGCACCTCAACAACGCTACAGTGGAAACAGGCCCATCCACTTGCATTACATGTGCGAATCCGCATGTGTTGGACACATGCGGATTCGCGATAGTGGAAACGAGCCCTAAGTCACACTTCAATGCAGATTTCGCGCGAAAAAAAAAATGACATCTTGCACAATTTGTCAGTTTTCTCTATAAATTACATAAGCTGCTGTAAGGCAGGGGTCACACTAGTCTTTCAGTTTTCAGAAAAGTGTAGAAAACTGAAAGACAAGTGTGTCCCCTGCCTGATATTTTATTTTCCCCAGTCCGAATAAAGAAAGACTGGGTCTCGACCTGGATTTTAGGCCAATTTTTATTTGCAGAACCACAGTGCTAGAGCACAATGTTTCGACCAGATGGTCTTTATCAAGTGTCTTTCTTTATTCGGACTGTTGTTGCACCCTTGGTGGATACAGGGGTGGACTGGTTGACTCCCTGGTGCTGAATTAAGAAGTAGGGTTGTAGCATCAAGGTTTTACCTATACATTTTATTTTCCCCACCCTTCTTCTGGCACCTAAGCCACTGTTATTACAGAATGTCTAGCACCTGCATTTTGACTACTCAGTAACTAAGCACTGATTCCTAATTTACCGCATCTGCCCAGCGTTTCTGCTATACTGTAGGAGATGCAAAAAATTCAGAGTTGAGGCAACTTTTGTGGTGATTTTATGTGAATTGAAAATGAACCAATAAAATCCATCCACTGTGGCATATAAATTGGTCGATTTTCTAGCTGCATAATTTGCATGAACTCCGATATTCATTTCCATATCGTTGACCATCCCTACTACATAGTAGTCGGGCTCTGCCATATTCACCATCAGCCTGTCAGACTTACAGTAAACTTGTCTCATGGGAACAAAAGTTAGATAGATACTTAGGAAACAAAATTGGATCGCTACAACCAGCACACTTTACATACTATCGGGAGCAGGGAATCAGCAAGCCATGTACATGACAATTTGAAAAGAGAATCCCGCAGCACCAGTGAGGAGTTTAAAAGTCCAATTCTTATTGCAGCTTTACTGGACAAAACTGTGCAATAGCTCACACATATAGGAGCTAGAAACACATGGATCCTTAGTCATAGCTATCAGACAAGTGGAACACAGCAGGTTATATAGATAAATGTACCCGCCAAAGTGGGTGTTACCTCTCAGAGAGAAAGTGATATGAAAAGGTTTCTATGCAACAAGCAGATACAATGCATACTTAAAACTTCAATAGAATATTAAAAAAAAAAAAAAAAAAAAAAAAAAGAAGGAGAACCAAAAAGTACAAGAGTACAGAAGTATAAAAATATAAACACTTCAGGCTCTCAGCATTATCCATAGATAGACTTGTGGCTAAAAAGAACAAATGTATAATGGCATAATCAGGGAGATGCATCATAAATATCCACAACTATTTAGTATCATAGAACAGATTAAAAACCCATCAAGTATCAGGGCCATGCAGTTCCTGTGTACCCAACTGCCATATCCAGAAGGCCTCGCTTTTGAAAAGCCTTCTGTAAATGTCACCTCCCCTGGTATGTCGCAAAACTCTTTCCAACCTCTGAAATCTAAAAAAAAGTCGACATACCCCCTCCGTGAACCATCAAGAAAATGTTTAGACGCACTGGAGAGGCCAGAAATGAATATAGGATGTGTAGCGTTTACTGTATACACGTTACAGGAAGTAACACGCATGTTTTTACTTTCGTTTTGTCAATGAGCACACGGCATCTTATTGATGCCGGTGATAATTGATCACAGCCACTTAGATCAGTGAATGGGACTTGTATTCCTACTCACTGTTCTTTCTACTAACAGGCACCAATGAGAACGTGCAAATCGGCGGTGTAGCGAGGTATATCTATGCCTCTGGAACGGGAACAGTCTTCCCGTGGGGCGTAGAAATACTGCCAGTTTTTAATTTAGTAGTTAAAACGACTATACGCAGTCCCCTGTTAATGAACGAGATCGGGACTGTAGGTTCGTTCTTAACCTCAATCTGTTCTTAATTCGGAACACTGTGCCATCCTTGTCTCCTGCACCTTTTCTGTGCCCTCCCCCCCCTCCCCCCCCCCTTGTGCCTCCAGTGTCCCCCTGTCACCTCTGCCCTCTGTACCTGCTTATAAGTTTAAAAGCCATTTTTTCGTAGAATTTTTTTGTTAAATCGATTTTCTGAAGAACTACAAGTTCAATTTGATTTATTTTTCTGACATTCCCATAGAAACACAAAATCCATGCCGTTCATAGCAGCGGGTTGTTCGTAAGTTAGTTGTTTGTAGGTCGGGGACCAGAGGCGGGACAAGGTCCTTCAGCACCCAAGGCTGAGACAGCAAAGTGCGCCCCTCCATCCCTCCCACCCCAGCCATCACACACTGATTGCTATTACACTAAGAGGTGCCCCAGGGCCCCCAACACCTTAAGCTCTAGTTATCTGGCTGCAGTCACTGCCATGTATCTCCTTTTCTTATTTCTCTCTGCTTCAAAACACAATTGGGAATGACAGCTGAATGAATTGTGCACCCCCTCCCACACTGCGCCCTGAGGCTGGAGCCTCTTCAGCCTCGGCCCGGCCCTGTCGGGAACTACCTGTATTGTGGTCTCCAGCTGGTGAACAGCAAGGAGTAGAGCAACTAGGAAGCAGCTACACTGCGCTAAACACACACAGCTTTTCTCTCACTGTCCCTCAATCTGCAGCAGCACATACACTCCCTACACTGACTGAGGCCTGGAACCCACTACAAATCGCTCACGTTTTTAATTAGCGTTTTGTAAGCCATTTCATGAGCGTTTTCCAGCGATTTTAGTAGCAATTTTCAAAAGTGTATGCTTTTTGCCAGCGATTTAAATTCTGATTGGTCCTTTCAAATTATAATTTTTTTACAGTTTGCAGTCATTTAAAAATCACACAAAAATCACTATGTGCAGTAATTCATGAGAGATTTAACAACAATTTGCCAACCTGGCTTCAGGCTTTGTTCACATTATAAATTGCAAGCACTGAGCACTTTTTAAAGCAATTTTCCAGGCATTTGAGCGATTTGCCATTTTTCTAAGCGCTTTTGTTTGTTGATTGGCGCTTTTGTTTTTCTGCACACATTCAGGAAGTGAACTCTGACCTGGAACTGAATACTTTTTAATGAAAAGCGCTCACAAAATCGCTTATCCAAGCGCTTTGCGATTTTTCTGTACCTTCCATTAAAGTGCAAACGCTCTGAAAATCATGCAGGACCCGCGATTGGAAAGAAAGCTCATCACTCATGCAAGAACACACATAGAAATTCATTGCTCAAGCGCTTTTAAAAAAACGTTAATGCTTAGAACAATCTCAAAGCGCTCATAGTTTGCACAAGCGCTCAGGGTGAAGTAAAAAAAGGCTCTATCGTAAAGTATAGGGCGGCCACAAATGTCCTGTATAGTTTGCGTTACTCGCCAGGGAGCTCGACCATTTGCCGGCGAGCGTGTTTAGCCATCCCTATTGCTCATTAGGACTGTGGAAGCACTGGCCCTGGGTGCTTGCCTGTCAGACTCAGCACATCTACAGATGCAATCTGAATACTCAGCTTTTTTTGTTCTGTAATGGGAAGAATTCACATGGGCTGAAGCTGAACTTTTCACAAGGCTAATGAGATACTAACAAATCACCTGATTGGTTTATCAGGTAGTGTATAATCATTATGCAAATGTATGCAGATTCAGGGTAGGAACACACTAGGCAGAAATGCTAGCGTTGCGAAAAATGCACATAATGCAAGTCAACGGGCTGCATGAAAAAAAATGCATGTGCTGGTGTTCTGCAATGTGCGTTTTTAAAAACGCTGGTCTTGCTGCATATTTTTCCAAAATGCACATATTAAGTCAATGGTAGCACAGAGGTAGTGCGTTTTAATGCATTTTTTAAGTTTGATGAAGTATTTCTACTTCCTATTGGCTTTCTAGTGATTTGCATAAAATGCTTTCAAAAAAGCATGCAAAAGTCATATGCGATTTATATATGCGAACCGCAAATGCATTAAAACTCACTCAAAACGTAAGAAAAATGCATATGCCATGAGCTGCTACCTTTCCTGCACTGCCTACTGTGTTCCCAGCATTAACACAAACCAATCAAATGCGGCATTTGAATGGCCCATTTTCAAGCCAAATAAGTTTGCAAAAAAACTGACAAACAGTAAGATTTGCATCGTATTAGTCATCCTTACTGTAGAGTACAGATGCTCAATGAAATGTGAATATTTCCATTAGGCTGCCCGTTTGCACCCGCTGTTATCCACCTCACCTACAGTAGGACTAGATCTGCTATATGCAGTCATGCAGGGGCATAACTAGACTTAATAGGGCCCCCCTGCAAAAATGATAGCATGTGGTGCCCTTGGTCCCCAAACTCCATGAGGGTCGCGTGATTCGGAGCCAGCTATTGGCAGCAGAAAGTGTTCTGTTCTCTGTAAGCAGGAATCAATTACAAAACATGGAGTTTTTTGCTAATTTGCGGCACTTGCAGTTGGGGAGACGAAGGTGGAGGAGCCCCCAAAGCCTAAGGGCCTCTCTGCAATGGCAGATGTTGCAGGGGTGATTGTTACACATTTCAATTGCATGGGTGTATCATTGCACTGACATTCCATGTTGATTAAAGGGAACCTAAACTGAGAAGGATATGGATTTTCCTTTTAAGATAATACCAGTTGCCTGACTCTCCTGCTGATCCTGTGTCTCTAAAGGCTCATACACACATCAGACTATTGTCTTTGGAAAATGAAAGATCACAGACCAATCTTACCACCCTTCATGTAGTATGAGAGCCATACTCTACAAAGTCTTTTCTATGGAGCTGAACTCCACATCAGAAAAAAATCTTGGCAAGATGCTGCACACACAGATGCTGTACAGACACAAAAGATCAGTATCTGCAAAAGATCTGTTCCTGCCAAAGATCCGTTCCTGCAAATTGCAATGAAAGTCTATGAGATCTGCAGATCATCATACATACATGATTTAGCTGAATCTGCACAGAATCTGCACAGAATCTGTCTATTAGTCTTCCTAAACAATTTGATTGCTGCAGCTTAGAAGAACTTAGAAGAATAAATGTTACACATGCAGGCTTTCTGATGTGAAATTTAATTGAAAACAGGTACCCAAGGGGTTAAAAAAACAGCCTTGGTATGCTGGAATGCCTTGTCTGCTCTCTTCTCACTGCAGCTGCTGCCTGGGAGGTCTTTCTCATTCACTTGCTGTTATCTTGACTGTTACCCCTGGCTTATCGACTTATCTAAACAGCCAGGTTTCTCCGCACACATTCCGCCTGCTCTAATCTTTATGAATTAACCTTCAGTGACATGTGTTGTGATAATCTCCGCACAAGGCAGTAATTTCCCGCACTGCTCCCGAATTGTATCTTTTCATGCGGAACCAGCTTTTAAAGAGAACCAGAGATGAAGCATCCTCTTGTATTTTACCTTATAAATCAGTGGGAACATGACAGTAAACACCTAATCTGCTCTTTGTTACATTGTTCTCTGTTTAATTTGCCTGTTATCACCTCTAAGATAAGAATCCCGACTAAGCAGTCGGTCTGGCTTTGCTACAGAATAATTATAGCTGAGACTGTGTTCTTTGCTGTCTTCAAGTCCAAGCCTGCCCCCTGCTGGCTTTGCTCAGGAATCATTATAGCTGAGTCATTATAGCAAAGCCAGACTCAATGCTCAGTCCGGGATTCTTATCTCAGCTAGATAACAGACACTTTTAGCAGTGAGGATGGAACAGAGAGCATGGTAAGGGCTCTTTTCCACTATGAAATGCGATCGCGTTTTCGATCGCGATTCCGATCGCGATCGCAATCGCGTTTCAATTTCCACCATGCGATTGCGATTGAGCTACTATACTCATAGTCCAGCTCAATCGCGTACAAAACGCGGCAGGACGACGATTGCGCTTTGACCAAAATCGCATCGCAATCGGATCGCATTAATGGAAATTGCTGCTGCAGTTTCCCTTAGTTTAATGTACCTTGCGATTTGCGATCAGAAGCAAATCACAAATCGCAGGCTAGTGGAAAAAGGCCCTAAATGTTTTCTCTAATGTTCCCACTGATTTCTATGGTAAAATACATGAGGGTGCTTCGTCTCTGGTTCACTTTAAGAATGAACACATTGCTAAATAGGTCGGGAAAGTCAGCTGTTTGCAGCGTTAAGCAAGCGGGAATGTTTTATGAATAGAGCCCAATGTGTAAAAGTTCACCACGGATCCACTTTAAGGCCTAGTGCACACCGAGCGGTTTTTGGGCCGCATCCGCCTGTAAAAACGCTTGGCTAATGTATTGCAATGGGATGGTGCACACCGGCGGTTTGAGGTTTTTGCCCAGCCACAAACGTGCCTCCTGCTGCACGTTTGCGGTTTGCAGAAGCGTTTCGTCCTCAAAGTATAGGAAAAACGCAAACCGCTCTGAAAAACGCTACTTCAGAGCGGTTTGCCAGGCGTTTTTGTTACAGAAGCTGTTCAGTAACAGCTTTTACTGTAACAATATGTGTAATCTGCTACACAAAAACGCACCCAAAACCGCTAGGTATGTTTAGAAAACCTCTCTAAACATACCTAGAATCGCTCTGAAATCAGCTCCCAAAACCGCTAGCATATTGCGGATCTGCTAGCGGTTTTGGTGTGCACTGGGCCTAAGTCAGACTGGATTAGCTGCATGCTTGTTTCAGGTGTGTGAGTCAGCCACTACTGCAGCCAAAGAGATCAGCAGGACCGACAAAAAACTGGTATTGTTTAAAAGGAAACATCCATATCCCTCTCAGTTTAGGTTCCTTTTAAGGCTGCATTTCCACTTGTGCGGTGCGAATCGCCGCGGCAAAAATTCGCATGCGGATGCGAAATTCGCATGCGGCGGGTCCATGCGAATTCGCACGCGAATTTGTATGAAAGACGATGTATGCGAATTTAACCATGGCAGTGCTGGTGTGCTTTTCCATTGTTTCTATGCGAATTCGCATGAAAATTCGCATACCCAAACCTCATGCGAATTTCCTATTAAATACAATGGGTATCATTCATAAAGAGGCTGTCGGTAGTGCGGGAAAACATCGTTCTTCTCCGCAACCGGTAATTAAGACTTCTGGGTGGGCATTCATAAAGAAGTGTGTAGGTGCGGTGGCAGTGCGGAGATTCCCCGAACTAGGCTGGCGGTAGGCAGGCGGTAGGCAGGCGGAGACACGGAAGCTGCCGAGTTGATACATTTCTCCGTGTTCCGCTCTGCTGCAGCTGCCTGGGAGGTCTGTGTGTCTCCATTCACTTGCATTGGTATCGCCACATCAGAGGGAGCGGGACTTTCCGACCTGACACCGCTGGCGGTATTCTTTATGAATTAACATTTTGCTACATTTGTTCCGTTAATCACCGCACAAGGCGGTGATTTATCACTCTGCTCGGTAAGTCTTTTTTTCATGCGGAAAGAGCCTTTATGAATGCTGACTTTGCCGAGTGGTCGGTAAAGTCAGCTGTTTTTAGCATTTCCGCGTGCGGAAATGCTTTATGAATGATACCCATTGTATGCGATTCGCATAGTGGTATGCGAATTCTGTTGGCTCTGCCATGCAAATTTTTTCTGCACAGAAAACCGCAAAGGAATCCTGACAAGTGGAAACAGTCCCATGCACTTGTATTGCTATGCGAATTTGCATGCGAAAAACGCATGCGAATTCGCGACAGTGGAGACGAGCCCTCAATGTACAATTGCACTGTAAGGGCTCATTTCCACTATCGCGAATTCGCATGTGTTTTTCGCATGCAAATTCGCATAGCAATACAAGTGAATGGGACTGTTTCCACTTGTCAGGATTCCTTTGCGTTTTTCTGTGCAGAAAAAAAATTCGCATGGCAGAGCCATCAGAATTCGCATACCGCATACCGCTATGCGAATCGCATACAATGTGTTTAATAGAAAATTCGCATGAGGTTTGGGTATGCGAATTTCCATGCGAATTCGCATAGAAACAATGGAAAAGCACACCAGCACTGCCATGGTTAAATTCGCATACATCGTCATCCATGCAAATTCGCATGCGAATTAGCATGAAAATTCGCATAGACCCCACATGCGAAATTCGCATCCGCATGCAAATTTTTACCGCGGCGATTCACACCGCACAAGTGGAAATGCAGCCTCAAAGTTCACCACGGATCCACTTTAAGGCCTAGTGCACACCAAGCGGTTTTTGGAGCGATCCGCCAGCCGCATCCGCCTGTAAAAACGCTTGGCTAATGTATTGCAATGGGATGGTGCACACCGGCGGTTTGAGGTTTTTGCCCAGCCGCAAACATGCCTCCTGCTGCACGTTTGCGGTTTGCAGAAGCGTTTCGTCCTCAATGTAAAGTATAGGAAAACCGCAAACCGCTCTGAAAAACGCTACTTCAGAACGGTTTGCCATCCGGTTTTGTTACAGAAGCTGGGTACTTATCCGTTAGCCGGGCGCATCCGGCAGGTGGCGCTAATTACTATTCCCCCTCCAGGCCGACATGGATAGTAGGGAAAGATGTAACTCTGGTGGAGTTTTGTCGCCACCTGCCGGATGCGCCCGGCTAACGGATAAGTACCGAAGCTGTTCAGTAACAGCTTTTACTGTAACAATATGTGTAATCTGCTACAGAAAAACACAAAGGAATCCTGACAAGTGGAAACAGTCCCATTCACTTGTATTGCTATGCAAATTTGCATGCGAAAAAGAAAAAAAAATAGTGGAAATGAGCCCTCAATGTACAATTGCACTGCAGTGCCGGACTGACATCCCTCTTCTTTGAACATTTAAAATATCACTGTCAGTTTTGCAATGCAGTAAAATGGACAAAAAAATAAAAAAAAAAATAAAAAAAAATATATTATATATATATATATATATATATATATATATATATATATATATATATATATATATATATATATATATATATATATATATATATATATATATATATATATATATATATATATATATATATATATATATATATATATTTTTTTTTATTTTGCAGAAAAATTTCAAAGTCCAGCAGACACAGTTTAAAAGGCTCCATACGACATATGATTGTATGATTGGAGGTAATAACCGATAACACAATGCATTCTCTTTTCATAATTAATTCAATTTTTGCAGTAAATAATGCTTGTATGCATTTTTAACAACTTATAACCATGCTTTTACCGTGTTTATATGCAGTCATTTCAGGCAGAAAATATTGTGAATTTTAACATGGTATTACAACAAGTGGTAATGTACTAACATGTTTACAGAATGCGGTAACGCACTGAGAATGGAGGCCAATGTTGCAAAAAAAAAAAAAATGAATATTTAGGTTGCAGCTTAACTGCCCTCCTTACCAGTCTTCTGGGATCCTCCTTATCCCATCAGGGTACAGACATATCACCTATTGTATGACCACACCCTGCATCCACCAGGCTGTCCAGCACTTGGATCAATGCAGAGGATAGTCATGTGATCACATAGGAGTAGGGGGGGCAGGCTTGGGGCAAGATCATGTGATGGAAAAGGGAGGACCAGGATAGAGACAATCACTGAGATGCAAATTTAATGCAAATCAAATGCAAATTGAATTTGGCCAACCCAAATTTACAGTTTGCAGCAACTGTATGTGACTGGTCCAATTCCAAGCTGCATGCAATTAGCAATATATTTTCATCCAAGTCAGCAAAATGAGCGTGCTATTGAGCATCTTTACCTAAGGACAGCTTTTCTGTGGAGCCAGCATGCCTGGACGTTGGACGAGGTGCAACAAAGGAGACATTTGGCCGTGTATTAGTAATGATTTATTAATAACCTGCTTACTTAACAAATAAGGCCTCTTTCCTATGGACTGTTGAGCTGTGTGCTCAGCAAGCAGTTACCAGGCAGCAATGAGCAGTTGTGAGAGTTTGAGAGGCATTTCACTGCCTATCAACAGTCCATTTAAGGCCTCTTTTCCACGAACTGTTGAGTTGTGTGCTCAGCAAGCAGTTGCCAGGCAGCAGTGAGCAGTTACCAGGCAGCAGTGAGCAGTTGTGAGAGTTTGAGAGGCATTTCACTGCCTAGAAACAGTTCCTGGAAAAGAGGCCTAAAAGAGGCCTTAGACAAGCATGCAGAATGCGCATAGATTGGCTTTAAGGGCCTGTTTCCACTACACGCAGATTCTGCATGCAGAAAACTGACTCCAATGAATGCTTATGGGAAATCTGCATCAGAAAAATCGCGTTCAGTGGAAACAGGCCTATAGACATTCATTGGAGTCAGTTTTTTGCATGCAGAATCTGCATGTAGTGGAAACAGGCCCTAAGTGCCTGCATGCTACCATGTGGTTGGTCAATGCTATGCTAAGAATTCCGAGTTGATGAAAATGTTATGGAAATTGTGTAATTATGTATGCAGTTTAAATTGGACCAATCAAATTCTGTAGCTGATTTTGATCATCATAATGCAAACCCTCGCCTCAACCGAGCATTTGTATTTATGCCTATGAGGGTGGGGGATGGCATTAGGGATGATCAATGATATGCACATTTTTCTGAGTTTATGCTGATCTATGTACATTTTTATGCAAATATATGCAGCTTTAAAATGCACCAATCAATTTAAACTTGGGTGGGACTTGAGTGGTCCATTTTCAAGCTGCATATATTTGCATAAAATTTTACATACATTTGCATAAACTCTGTGAAATGTTCAAATCATTAATCATCCCTAATTGGCATCTAATCCACCTTAACCTCCTTGCCGGTTATCCCGAGCTCAGCTCGGGGTAACCTGCGCAGGAGGATTTCTCAGGCCCCGCTGGGCCGGTTTGCATAATTTTTTTTCCCTACACGCAGCTAGCACTTTGCTAGCTGTGTGTGGTACGCGATCGCTGCCGCTACCCGCCGCACCGAGCCGCCCCCCCCAAGACCCCTGCGCAGGCTGGCCAATCAGTGCCAGGCAGTGCTGAGGGGTGGATCGGGATTCCCTCTGACGTCATGACGTCGGTGACGTCATCCCGCCCCATCGCCATGGCGACCGGGGAAGCCCTGCGGGATTTCCTGCGTACTCTGATCGCCTGAGGCGATCGGAGTGGGTGGGGGAATGCCGCCGCTCAGCTGCGCTGCCTCCTTGCTGGCGGGAATTGGACTGGCAAGGAGGTTAAACCCCCACAGATCAAGTTATTGTCATTCCATATAGGTATCTATAAACATTGCAAGATTTTCTATAATCTTGCTTAATAATAGAACCCCAAACATGCCAATCGGTGACAGAGCCCTGCTGTGGACTGCAAGGAGTTCTGTAATTGGAAGGCAAGGTGAATTTTAAAAGGAAGCTGCCATATTTAATTCCTTTTAAAGTGTACCTGAGATGGCAACATAAAAAGATTTTATACTCAGCCAGGGCTTCCTCCAGCCCCATAAGCACCCCTCTCCGTCCTTCCGAGTGCCTCCGTTTGGCTGCAATTATTCCCGGTAATCTAACTCAGTTGCATCAATCAGTTCTTCTGCGCATGAGCGGAGGGCAGGGTTGCCACCTAATCCCTTTAAAGAGAGACGGAAGCGAACAAAAATTGCTATTTTTACCTCCTAGTTCACTGCAGTACTCTCATTAGATGTAAACCGCCGCATCCCCGCTGAAAAACGAGCGCTGTAGACCCCCCAAATCCCCAGGGGGCAATCTGAGTTAATTGGCAATTTAGATTCTTGTGCAATCTACACTGCACATGGAGTATATTAAAGAGGTGGTGCTCACGGGTACGTTCTACCAGTGCTGGGCCGAAATTACGCATTAGCGTAATTACGCATCGTAATTCACTACAAATGCACCGTAAGCGTTACGTGTAAGGTTACGGTATTACGCGTAATTAATTACGCGTAGACCGTGGGTTACGTTTTTACGCGTAACAAATTACGCGTAAGACAGTAAACTCCCATTGAAATTACACAGTCTGCCGTAATCGCGTAATATTACGCTCCCGTATAACATAAAAAAGCCGCCGACTTTAAGGGTTAATAGCAAAGCCCCCTTAAGTGCTAAGAGCCTCAAATTTGGAGAATATATTAAGGAGATCAGAAGGAATAAGAGGAAAAAAATTTTTTTCAAAAAGACCTTACAGTTTTTGAGAAAATCGATGTTAAAGTTTCAAAGGAAAAATATATACATTTAAAAACCCGACGACTTTAACGGTTAATAGCAAAGCCTGCTTAAAATTTAGAAACACCAAATTCACAGGGTATATTAAGGGGATCAGTGGGAATAAGAGGAAAAAATTTTTTTCAAAAAGACCTTATAGTTTTTGAGAAAATCGATTTTTAAGTTTCAAGGGCAAAAATGTCTTTTAAATGCGGAAAATGTCAGGTTTTTTTGCACAGGTAACAATAGTGTATTATTTTCATAGATTCCCCCAAGTGGGAAGAGTTTTACTTACTTCGTTCTGAGTGTGGGAAATATTGAAAAAAAAACGACGTGGGGTCCCCCCTCCCAGACCTCTTTAACCCCTTGTCCCCCATGCAGACTGGGATAGCCAGAATGCGGAGCACCGGCCGCGTGGGGCTCCGCACCCTGACTATACCAGCCCGCATGGTCCATGGATTGGGGGGTCTCGGAAGGGGAGGGGCAGCCAAGCTTTCCCCTCCCCCTCCGAGTCCTTGTCCAATCCAAGGACAAGGGGCTCTTCTCCACCTCCGATGGGCGGTGGAGGTGGAGGCCGCGATTTCCTGGGGGCGGGGTTCATGGTGGCATCTGGGAGTCCCCTTTAAAAAGGGGTCCCCCAGATGCCCATCCCCCCTCCCAGGAGAAATGAGTATAGAGGTACTTGTACCCCTTACCCATTTCCTTTAAGAGTTAAAAGTAAATAAACACACAAACACATAGAAAAAGTATTTTAATTGAACAAAAAACATAACCACGAAAAAAGTCCTTTAATATTCTTAATTAACCATTAATACTTACCTGTCCCTTTAAAAGCCAGTTCCCACGCAATATCCTCGGAAATATACTAATCAGTTACAATGTAACAAAGTTATTACAATGTAACAACTTTGTTACTTTGTAACACCACCGCACCCGACGTCACTCGCCACTCACCCGCCGGCCGCCGCATACACGCTAAGTCCCCGCCGGCTCCCGCCGTCCACTCCGCCCACACCTGTCACCCATATACATGCTGGCACCCATGGGTGCCAGCATGTATATAGGTGACATGTGGGAGAGGCGGGGAGGGCAGCGGAGCCGGCGGGGACTTAGCGTCCCTTCACCCGACAGAGCTCTGAGCTATAGCTCAGAGCTCTCGAAAGCATCTTTGTATTTGGGCTCCAAGGAGCCCCATTGGTCCTTAGCAGACCAATGGGGTTCCTTCAAATCAGAAGGAACCCCATTGGTCTGCTAAGGACCAATGGGGCTCCTTGGAGCCCAAATACAAAGATGCTTTCGAGACCTCTGAGCTATAGCTCAGAGCTCTGTCGGGTGAAGGGACGCTAAGTCCCCGCCGGCTCCGCTGCCCTCCCCGCCTCTCCCACATGTCACCTATATACATGCTGGCACCCATGGGTGCCAGCATGTATATGGGTGACAGGTGTGGGCGGAGTGGACGGCGGGAGCCGGCGGGGACTTAGCGTGTATGCGGCGGCCGGCGGGTGAGCGGCGAGTGACGTCGGGTGCGGTGGTGTTACAAAGTAACAAAGTTGTTACATTGTAATAACTTTGTTACATTGTAACTGATTAGTATATTTCCGAGGATATTGCGTGGGAACTGGCTTTTAAAGGGACAGGTAAGTATTAATGGTTAATTAAGAATATTAAAGGACTTTTTTCGTGGTTATGTTTTTTGTTCAATTAAAATACTTTTTCTATGTGTTTGTGTGTTTATTTACTTTTAACTCTTAAAGGAAATGGGTAAGGGGTACAAGTACCTCTATACTCATTTCTCCTGGGAGGGGGGGTGGGCATCTGGGGGACCCCTTTTTAAAGGGGACTCCCAGATGCCACCATGAACCCCGCCCCCAGGAAATCGCGGCCTCCACCTCCACCGCCCATCGGAGGTGGAGAAGAGCCCCTTGTCCTTGGATTAGACAAGGGCTCGGAGGGGGAGGGGAAAGCTTGGCTGCCCCTCCCCTTCCGAGACCCCCCAATCCATGGACCATGCGGGCTGGTATAGTCAGGGTGCGGAGCCCCACGCGGCCGGTGCTCCGCATTCTGGCTATCCCAGTCTGCATGGGGGACAAGGGGTTAAAGAGGTCTGGGAGGGGGGACCCCACGTCGTTTTTTTTTCAATATTTCCCACACTCAGAACGAAGTAAGTAAAACTCTTCCCACTTGGGGGAATCTATGAAAATAATACACTATTGTTACCTGTGCAAAAAAACCTGACATTTTCCGCATTTAAAAGACATTTTTGCCCTTGAAACTTAAAAATCGATTTTCTCAAAAACTATAAGGTCTTTTTGAAAAAAAATTTTTCCTCTTATTCCCACTGATCCCCTTAATATACCCTGTGAATTTGGTGTTTCTAAATTTTAAGCAGGCTTTGCTATTAACCGTTAAAGTCGGCGGGTTTTTAAATGTATATATTTTTCCTTTGAAACTTTAACATCGATTTTCTCAAAAACTATAAGGTCTTTTTGAAAAAAAAAATTTTCCTCTTATTCCTTCTGATCTCCTTAATATATTCTCCAAATTTGAGGCTCTTAGCACTTAAGGGGGCTTTGCTATTAACCCTTAAAGTCAGCGGCTACCTAACATTGATCCATGCGTCAACTTTTCCGCTTGGCAGCATGACCTTACGCATTAATTGCTAGTAGGAATTTACGCGTAAGCCTATAACGTAACAACCTGAATTACGGTATTCTTACGCGTAATTGCGTAAGGGCAATGCGTAATTACAGACATGTACCGAAATTGATTGTCTATGCCGTAAGCGTAATTTCGTAACGCGTAATAGCGTAAAATTACGCGTAATGATCCATAAGCGTAGCTTTTTCCATTACGACCAGCACTGCGTTCTACAGCACATAGCCTAGCCGGGAGCACCATCTCTTGAATTTACTACTTTAACACAAACATGAGGAGGCGAACGGGCTATCTGTACATTTAGCTGAGAGCACTTACCTCTTTTTGAAATATAGTCCATGGACACTGGAAGAGGGTCTGGAGGAACACAAGAAAGTTAAAGTGAAACCCAGGTGAGAGGGATATGGATGTTTCCTTTTAAACAATACCAGTTGCCTGGCAGTCCTGCTAAACTCTTTAGCTGCATCAGTGGCTGAATCCCACACTTGAAACAAGCATGCAGCTAATCCAGTCTGACTTCAGTCAGACCACCTGATCTGCATGCTTGTTGAGGCGGAGCAGTGCTTTTCAGCGCTGCTAGATTTGGGCGCAGCCGGCGCCTCCATAGACTATAATAGTAATCACTCCTATTTCACTTTCTTAATGCCTCCTTGGCAGCACCTATGGGTAGTTGCCCCTCCCCCTACCCCCATTGGACAGGTAGCTAGATAAGTTTAAGCCACCCCTCTCAGCACCTGTCTATGTTTTTCGTCCTCACCTCAGACAGGTACTGGAGGGTGCACCATACCGGCCACTGCGGTGGTTAAATTAGATTTCTCCAGGTTCAACCTCTCCTGGGACATGCCCTGTAGGCTCTAAAGGTGTCTCTGTGGTAGGAACCCCGTTCTGCTGGTCTTGGGGGGTCAGGGCCATCCCTCTGGGGGCTGTCAGGTAAGTGGCTAAACGTCACTTTCCGAGGAGTGGCCATTGCTTAAATTTCTGGAGGCTAAAAGCTGCTTATCGCGCAGGGTCACAGTCTTACCTTCCGGGCTGGGCGCAGCTTGTCAGTGCGGATGCTTCTTCCGGGTTTTTCGCTAGCCCGGGAGCGTCTTTCCGCGTCACTTCCGGTTGCGTTCCATTCGACTGGAAGTACGCGTCCTTGCGTTCCGGCGCTTAGGAACACCCAGAGGAGGGAGCGTCGTCGTCTTTTAAAACAGGGCTTCACGCTGGCATGGCGTCCGCTGTTTCCCTGGTGCAGGGAGGACGGTGCCAGTCGTCAGACTTGTTAGGAACTCACGGCTAAAATACAAAAATACAAAAAACGATACTTAACAGGACACTGCAGATGATAGAGGTGCGGAGGTGAAGTAGACGGCCGTTTCACCCCGCAATGAGGGCTTTCTCGAGACCGAACCAGAAAGCCCTCATTGCGGGGCGAAACGGCCGTCGACTACACCTCCGCACCTCTATCATCTGCAGTGTCCTGTTAAGTATCGTTTTTTGTATTTTAGCCGTGAGTTACCATTGTGTGTGTTTTTTACAAAGAAGTAAATTAAAAGTTCAAGTTTTACAGTGGATGGGTTGCTCCTGGAATACTTTGTTTCTCTTGATATCAGTGAATGGACTTTCTATTTTATCTGGATGTTGCACCATCTTTTTTTGTATATGGTTCACGGCTTTTTCATTGAGGGTACTCGCCACATCATACCTCTTCTGCAATTTTTAGACTTGTTAGGAAGCCTTGAAGTAGCCGCTAAAGGTGGGTGCTTGCACATCTCTCGCTCTCTCTTGTTTTCAGAGCAGGGGGCTGGGGTAGTAGCTTTTATTCAACCCAATTCTATGCTCTGTTGCAGCACTGTTACTGATATCCCACAAGATGGAGCAGGAAATAAGTCAGGAAGGTTACCCTAATGCGCAACCAGTAGACCAGCCTTAGGTTGATAGGTATGTGTGCACCAGGTAAGTATTTCTTTTTGCAAGCATAAAAGAGAGCAGAAGATAAAGCGATATGTCTGTTTGTCCCCTGACAGCCCCAGAAGAGATCAAACTGAAAGACATCAATCAGAAAGACCAAGATCACCAAGAAAAGATTATTATTATTCCTCAAGATCGTATCATTATAGATCCAGAAGCAGATCACCCAGGGATTATCATTATTATTATGGACATAGGAGCAGGGCCGGATTTGTACTTTCCAGCGCCCTAGGCCGGCTGTCACCAACCGCCCCCCCCCCCCCATTCTGTCCAACTCTGACTAGTGTTCATTGCGTTACATGGGCTCCTGTCTGTTTTGCTGCTTTGCCCCCCCTGTTCAAAAGAAGCAGTGCATGCTCTGTCCACTCCATGTAATTTTGCACTCAAACACGGTAGAAAAAGGCACTCCACAGGCTTCAAACTTTTGTTTGTGGTTTATTTGAGCATGGACACATACATGTTACGGGTCACCTGACCCTTCCTCGGCTGCTGTGCACCTGCATACAGAAGTGCGAAGTTACAAGAAGCCCGAGAGGACAGAGTATGCACTGCTTCTTTGTCCTTTGTGCGACTTGCTTCAGTCAGTCACAAACAGGTGATGGTGCAGCGCAAAGGAGAGAAACCCATCCAAACCAGAGAACAGGTAAGTAGAAGGATCCAACACTACACACGCTGGCATAAATGTCGTGTAATGCTAGGTACACACGATGCAATTCTGACAGATTTACTGTCAGATCGATTATTTCCAATGTCTGATTTCCGATCAATTTTTCAATCGATTTTCCGTTCATTTCGATGAAAAAAATCATTCAGAAAATCTATCGGATAGCAAATCAGACATGTTGGAAATAGTCGATCTGACAGTAAATCTGTCAGAAAATTGCATCATGTGTATCTAGCATAAGCTCAGGTGTACTTTACACAGTGACAATTTAGCACTTGGGGCAAGTTAAGACAGATCTTAATCAGTCAGCAGGAAGTTTTTACGTTTTGTAATAGAATGATAATATTTATTGGCTAACCAAAAGAAAACAGTGAGCCTTTGGCTAATGAGCCATCTTCAGACTTTGTTACTGTATACAAGATGTTAGGCACACAGTTATATATACAGTCAGCAGGAGATGCATACATTGTTTTGTAAATATAAATAAATGTAATACAGTTGTCATTCTGTTTCAAAACATCCTGCTTTCACTGATGGCTAACACAGAACAATGCTTTGCTGCTTCTAAAACATGTCAGGAAAGAGTTAAACTGTAGCACAGAGAGAATGTTGCTGTAACAATAAACCATAAATCTAACAGGTCTCAGGTCTTTAACAGCTCTGAGCAAGTAATAAATATCAGTCAGGGGGAGAGGAGAGCTGATAATTCCTGTCCGTGAATGCGTGCATAAAGAAACTAATCTGAACTCAAAAGTTCTACTACTTGAGTACATATATTTTTCTTCTCACAGCAGCTTGTATGTCCCCACTCATTATACTGGACAAGATCCTCAGATGACAACAGATGCTGACTGTCATCACACACACTCTGCAGTGAGAGAGATGCAGGGATCTCTGGAATTCAGGCAGAATAGAGCAAAGCAGAAGTGATTTACTTTGACATGTGACCTCTTATCTCTCCAAGTCCTGCGCCCTGCTGAATTTTATCGCCCTAGGCCTTGACCTTTGTGGCCTTTCCAGAAATCCGGCCCTGCATAGGAGGCACTCCTCTAAATATTGCTGGGCCTGTGGCCGAAGATCTATGCCGGATAAGCAAGTGTGTCATAAATGCTTTAACCCAAATGTTGACTGAGCAACAGCAGCCAGTGGAGGTATCTGAATTTATAAAGAAGGCAGTACAGGACTCAATGGCGGAGTACATTGCCAACATGCCACAGGCACCAGTGCTGGAACCAATGCCGTCGGCATCCCACGAAGAGGATCCATCGCTAGATGACGAGCTCCAGGCAGGTTTTGACTTCACCCTGGTTGAGCCTTATATCACGGCAGTGAAACAAGCCTTGGAATGGGAAGATGATGAAGAGGAAGCCCAGAAAGAGGCGAAACAAAAGAAGACCTATTTCAAACACCTGAAAAAGAACAAGGCAACCTTCCCGCTTATGGACGAGATTGCAGAAATAATAGAAGAAGAGTGGACCAAATTGGAAAAGAAACCTAATCTCAATAACAGATTTACAAAATTATATCCGGTACCAGACAAGCAGGGTACGAAACTGGAGAATGTCCCGGCGGTGGACGCATCAGTTATGAGACTTGCCAAACATGTCACTCTACCTCTAGAGGATGCAGTCTCATTTATTGAGCCTATTGATAGGAAAATAGATGGAGATTTAAAGAAAATTTATACAGTGATCGGAGGAGCGGTAAAACCATCTATAACTTCAGTAAGCAGAGCGTTGAGAGTATGGACTGACAATTTGGAGACAGCGATTTCTACAGATGTGGATAAAGAAGCTTTGAGCCCTAGAGGAGTTCAAGCTTACTTTGGATTTTATAGGAGAGGCGGCAGTGGATTTGGTACGCAGCACCGCAAGATCCATGCTGTACGCAGTAACTGCTAGACGAGCTCTCTGGCTATGGACATGGTCAGCAGACCAGACATCGAAACAGAACTGGTGCAAAATTCCGTTCGATGGAAAGAACTTGTTTGGCGAAAAACTGGACACAGCCATTTCTCGTGTAACGGGAGACAAGTCAGGACTACTCCCACACGATCGTAAGCCGAGAAAATCGTTTAACCAGCAGAATCGCCCACCAAAGTCAAGATTTCGCAATGCTAGGTCTTACAAACCTGGCAAGGAATTTTGCATAAATTGGCAGGGTGGTCAAGCAGCACTACAGAAAGCAAACAAACAGAAGGCGGCGAGCACGATGTCAAACACCCCGAAGGGTTTTTGATGGGGCGCCCGCCCAGGGGTGTCAGGTGGGTAGAAGACTTCAGGTCTTCGGACACATCTGGGCGGAGCACATTGGGAACCCTTGGGTGGTGGAGACGGTGCTACAAGGACATCGTTGGAGCTTCAATTCTCAGCCCCCAGAGAATCTATTTGTACCCACTCGGATTCCCCAGTCAAACCTCAGGAGGGAGGTACTCAGGGAGTACGTACAAGATCTGTTAGAGAAGAAAGCAGTGAGCATTGTTCCAGAGAAAGAAAGGGGCACTGGACTTTATTCACCGCTATTCTTTGTAAAGAAGAAGACCGGAGATTTAAGGCCTGTATTAGATCTCAGAGCGTTGAACAAACACATTCGAATTCATCACTTCAAGATGGAGTCTCTACAGTCTTTAATTCTGGCCATGAGACAAGGAGATTGGATGTTATCGATCGATTTGGCAGACGCGTATTTGCATGCCCCGATACACCCAGACTTCTATCGTTATCTCAGGTTTGCAGTAGGGAATCTTCACCTACAGTTTACGGCTCTATCTTTTGGGATAAGCACAGCGCCCAGAACCTTCACAAAGATCTTAGTTCAGATAGTAGCACTTCTTCGGGTGAGAGGTTTAAGAGTCCATCACTATCTGGATGACGTACTTCTTCTAGCACAAGACAAGCAACTTCTACTCAGGCAAAGGGAGACATTACTAGAAGTCCTTTAGTAATTTGGATGGATGATCAGCTGGAAAAAAAGTCAGTTTGAACCAGCGCAAGACATGCTGTTTTGGGGGGCAAGGTTTCAGACACACAAGAACAAAGTAGGTCTGCCTTCAGACAAGAAATCAATGATAATGGACCGGGTACAGGGGGTCAGCCAGACCCGTGTGCTACAGGCAAGGCAATGTCTGAGCCTACTGGGCACACTAACCTCAACCATACCCAGGGCCGGATTTGTGGGAAGGCCTGGGAGGCACGTGCCTAGGGCGGAGCCAAGGAAGGGGCGGGTTGAAAAACTAAACAGTCAACCTGCCAACCAGGGTCCACAGCCACCGACACTATTTCCCATAGTAAAGTATTACGAGTGCCTTGTTTGTCTGCAGCCGCCCCCTGCTTTGCTCTGCACACAGTAACATGTCTCTGTGTGCAGCAGCAGCAGTTACAGACAGGGACAGCTTTACTATTTTGTGTGTGACAGGAGCAGCGGCTGCATCACTGCAGTCCTGCTCGCTGTCATTCTCTATAGAAGTCAAATGGTGAGGCTGCCCCGCCCCCGCTTCCTCCCCCTTGCTTGTGTGCACACACTGTCCCCGGGCAATTTGAAGCATGCAAGTGTCAGCAGACACGAAGGTGTAAGGGGGCTCATTTCCTCCCGTTTTCCACATGACTGAACTAGAGATGAAGCAGGATCAGATATAACAAAGGAATTGTACAGCTGCCGGGTCCTGGTGTGACACCGAGAGTGAGAAAGCACGTTGTGATTCAGTGTGGAGGAGGGGACCCAGAACAATGTAAGGTAATGAAGATGAAGTACTGTATGTGTTTTAAACAAGATGTAAAGCTAAAAACAGCACAAACAGGACATTTCTGGGGTTTCTGCTAGCCCCCCCCCCCCCTTCTTGCACCTCAGTTCTTTAGGACTCCTCTCTGTCATATAGCTGTCACCCCTCTTAAGAAGCTGCAACAGTCATCTGTGGTACATGCATGTCCTAAGGCTCTGACACACGGGCTACAGCTGTCGCCGCAACCACGTGGCATGTGTGTGTTGCGGCGACAGGTCACTACTTAGAGCTGTCGCCGCAACTGTCGCTAGTTCGCGTCTGTAGGCGGACTAGCGACAGGAGACCTACGCGAGTGAATGGAGCATCCGGCCAGGGATGCTCCATTCACAGACAGCTTCTGCCGTGTCTCTGCCTTTCGGGCGAGACGTGTGGATGGCTGTCGCTGCCAGGGAGCTGTTGCTCCCTGGTCTCTTGTCGCCATGCAATGGGGGACAATTGTCCCCCGTGTGTATGTAGCTCTATGTACACAGCACCTCCTCAACTATGCTCCCCAGTGACTGTGCACAGCAGGGACAGCCAGTGAGGTTCTGGGTTTGTGCGATTTGGATTATTTCGAAACTACCCATGTGCAGAATGCTCCGGACCACGGTTGTCTTGCCACTTAGAAGCATAATAGAGGAGATTGCATGTCATTTGCAACTTTTTAAGTGTGGCTACAGCAAACAGAGAGGAGTCTAAAGGAACTGAGGAGCAAGAAGCAGTATCCCACCCCTGCTGCGGGAAGAAGCCCCAAATATGTGTAACTCCTGTTTTGTTTTTGCTTAGTTTTTTTGGAATTTTCTGGAATTGTGTGGTGGTGTTTTTTTTTTATTCTTTAAAGAGAACCAGAGATCACATATAGTACTGTATTTTTAATTACCCAGGGCTTCCTCCACCCCATAAGCATGGCTGTGTCCCTCGCCATCCTACTCAGTGCCGCCGTTCTGCCGCAGTTAATTCGCGTCTTGGCGTCTCAGTCGGACTCAATCTGACTGACGTAAGCCGGAGCCTTCTGCGCTTGCGCAGAACCGGGCCGAGCCGAGGCATAGGCTGTAGAGGCTCCAGCCTCAGGGCGCAGTGTAGGAGGGGGCGCACAATTCATTCAGCTGTCAATCCTAATTGTGTTTGAAGCAGAAAGAAATAAGAAAAGGAGATACATGGAAGTGACTACAAGCCAGATAACTAGAGATTAAGGTGTTGGGGGCCCTGGGGTGCCTCTTAGTCCAAGAGCAATCAGTGAGTGACAGCTGGGGTGGAGGGATGGAGGGGCGCACTTTGGTGTCTCAGCCTTGGGTGCTGAAGGACATTGTCCCGGCTCTGGCGCAGAAGGTCCGTGCATGCGCAGAAAGTCTGCAGCTGACGTCACTGAGCCGCTTACCGCTGCTCACCACGGCTGAACGGGACATCGTAGGAGGATGGCAAGGGACACAGCCATGCTTATGAGGCCGGAGGAAGCCCTGGTAAGTAAAAATACAGCACTATATGTAATCTCTGGTTCTCTTTAAAGTACGCCTGAGCTGTGTTTAAAACTATGCATTTTTCTTACCTGGGGCTTCTTCCAGTTCCCCATAGTCCATGGGATGGAAGGTCATTAGATTTCCTATACGGAGTGTGTAATAATAATAATTCCTTTTTTTGTATAGCGCTTTTCTCCTGTCAGACTCAAAGCGCTTGCGAGGCAGCCACTAGAGCGCACTCAGTAGGCAGTAGCAGTGTTAGGGAGTCTCGCCCAAATAACTCCTTACTGAATAGGTGCTGGATTACTGAACAGGCAGAGCTGAGATTCAAACCTTGGTCTCCTGTGTTAGAGGCATAGCCCTTAACCATTACGCTACCAAAACTTCCAGGCACAGGAAGGCCCAGTGCACACAAAAAACCGCTAGTAGATCCACAAACCGCTAGCGGTTTTGGGTTCGGAGTACGAGAAAAAGGCGCAGTGTACACCGAGCGGATTTGGATGCAATCCGCTGGCCGCATCCGCCTGTTAATCAGCGTGGCTATTGTATTTGAATGGGCTGGTGCACACCCGCGGTTTGAGGTTTTTTGCAAACCGCAAACGTGCAGCAGGAGGCACGTTTGCGGTTTGCTAAAAACCTCAAACCGCCGGTGTGCACCAGCCCATTCAATTACATTAGCCAAGCGGATTTTCAGGCAGATGCAGCCAGCGGATCCGCTCGGTGTGCACTGGGCCAAACAGCTTTTTTCCTCAAGCAGTAGACATACTTAGGCCCAGTGCACACCAAAACCGCTAGCAGATCCGCAATACGCTAGCGGTTTTGGGAGCTGATTTCAGAGTGATTCTAGGTATGTTTAGAGAGGTTTTCTAAACATACCTAGCGGTTTTGGGTGCGTTTTGGTGTAGCAGATTACACATATTGTTACAGTAAAAGATGTTACTGAACAGCTTCTGTTACAAAAACGCCTGGCAAACCGTTCTGAAGTAGCGTTTTTCAGAGCGGTTTGCGTTTTTCCTATACTTTACAGTGAGGACGAAACTCTTCTGCAAACCGCAAACGTGCAGCAGGAGGCGCGTTTGCGGCTGGGCAAAAACTTCAAACCGCCGGTGTGCACCATCCCATTGCAATACATTAGCCAAGCGTTTTTACAAGCGGACGCGGCCGGCGGATCGCTCCAAAAACCGCTTGGTGTGCACTGGGCCATAATGCTGAATCACGTTAGAGCTGCTAGGACTTGAAAGTAATCAGCACAGAACTGTAAATGAACAATTCGCACATTGCTTACTGCCACTATACTTGCATAATGTCCTTGACTTGTAATATACACACTGTCTGCCCTTGTATGGTTTTTGTTTGTGTTTGTTAAGCAACTGCCAAGACAAATTCCTTGTAGGTGCAAATTTACTTGCCGAAAATAAATTGATTCTGATCCGCGTTTACAAGCGCAACCGTACTGTGTATGTGCAGGTACATGCCCAGTAGCACGAAGCAAGTGGCTTTGTGCTTCTGGGCATGTACAGATCATACTCAAGTCTGCCCAATATAATGGGGCTTGTACACAGAGGGAAGTGCAGCCTTGAGGAAAAAGAGGGCCCCAAGCTCCAGTGAATATGTTCAGAGGGTCCCAGCACTGGCCCAGTGGTTAAGATACTCTTGGTCAGGGGGCGGCTGGTGACAGTGGGCCTTGGGCGGTAAAAAGTAGAAATCCGGCCCTGACCATACCCCTAGTTCGTTGGGCACAATGGCATTCAAGAACTTTCCAATGGGGTTTTCTGTCCCAATGGGACGGTCACAGTATGTGTCAGAAAATCCATATATCACTTGTGATGATCCGCTCAGCTGGCTGCACAGGCAGACAGCTGTTTGTCCATTCCTCTAGTCTGTGGGCTGCAGGTCTCTGGAACAGAGACCTGTCTTTCCATTGCAAGTTTCTGGTCTGTTCTCTTGCTGGGGAATTTGCATACATTCGTTATGCAAATCCCCTACCTGCCTTCTTTGATGACTGGCACTATAAGAGCTTTATGTTTCCCAGAATGCTTTGCTGGACATTTCCCTTCCATGGTCTGTTCCTGATGGACACTGCTGGAGTGTCAGCTATTGCTATCTAGTATAGTTAATTCCTGGGGGTTGCTTTAGGCTCCCCTTCTAGCCCAGTCAGGTTGTATTATCTGTATTGCCTGTTCTGTCTTGTCTTGCTTGTTGCCATTGTCCTGCCCCTATGGTGGTCGACAGGAAATGGTTCTGATCTCTGTTCTTGGAGTATAGCTGGTGCAGCGGTTGCTACCAGCTATCTCTTCTGTTCTGTTTCCTGGGATCGCGCTAGCTACTTTTCGCTAGCGTTGGGGATCCTTCTGTTCTGTCTCCTGGGATCGCGCTAGCTACTTTTCGCTAGCGCTGGGGATCCTTCTGTTCTGTCTTCTGGGATCGCGCTAGCTACTTTTCGCTAGCGCTGGGGATCCTTCTGTTCTGCTACTCTGTACCTGGATTGCGCTAGCCACTTTTCGCTAGTGCTGTGGATCCTATCTCTCGCTTGTCCCTGTTTTCGTGTGTCTGTCTTGTCTGCTACGCTTGCTGGAGGCTCGGTGAGGTAACCGTTAAGCAAGCGCTCGCGTCCTCTGTTTCATGTTTGTCTGTTAATGGTTAGTTAGGCGTGCTTGTCTCTATTGTGCTTATCACGTGGAGATCGCGCATAACTGCGTGCACTGTTGCGAATGAGTGCGGTGTTCGTGGTCAGCTAGCGTTTATTATTTTCCATATCTCCTTATTGTATTATTTGCTGTGCCTTTGCTACCCTCGTATTCTATTCTGATCTGCCTTGTGTCACGTCTGGCGATCGCACCTCTCGCGATCGCGTTCCTATTTCATATCTGCTGTTGTGTGTGCACGGTCGCGGGGTGGCGACTGGATTGGCGCACACACATACAACCTGTCCCTTTGCTCAATCTCATTCGCAATCGCCTCTCTTGCGATTGCGTTCTGCGCTTCGTACAATTCCTGTCTGGCATTTGTGGAGGTACAGAGGATTGGTTCCTCTGCACTCCTCAGCGCCATCTGCCGACAGGAATTTCCCTCTACAGGTGCGTAGCACCTTTTGCTGGGTGCCTGCAATTACACGCTTGTGGAGGATTTCCGCCGTGTCAGTGCACGCGTTGTGCGCTGATCACGGAGAAAGTTCCACAACCGTTACATCACTTTACATGAGGAACAGTCTACAGTGGTGGCAACAGGAGACCAATTTGTCCAAGGTGCACACCATAGAACACAAGGAACCCCTGATCGTGACAACGGATGCCAGTGGCAGGGGCTGGGGAGCCCATTACAGAGAGAGGACAACGCAGGGTACTTGGGACCATGCAGTTGCACAGTCTCCAGCCAATTTCTTAGAGCTGAGAGCAGCATACCAAGCCCTCCAACACTTTCTACTTTATTTGAAGCACAACCCAGTCTTGTTGAGAATGGACAACAAAACAGCGGTCGCTTACATCAACAGACAGGGGGGCACGAGAAGTCTGAGACTGCTGCTGGAAACAGCACAAATTATGAGGTTGGCAGAGGACAATCTAAACAGTCTGAAGGCAATATACATTCCAGGAGTGGAGAATGTGAAGGCAGATTTTCTCAGTCGGAGTTATGTATGCAACAACGAGTGGTCACTGGACAAGAAGGTGTTTCTGCAGATCTGTCAGAGATGGGGAGTCCCAGAGGTAGACATGATGGCCACGACACAGAACACGAAATGCCAGAGTTTTTTCTCGCGCAGGCCGAACCCCTCAGCAGAGGGGGTGGATGCACTGATGACACCTTGGAAATTCCGATTATGATATGTTTTTCCGCTAATTCCGATGATCAGCAGGCTGCTCAAACGCTTGACGAAGGAGAGGGTGATCCTCATAGTTATCATCCCATACTGGTCTCATCGCCCCTGGTTCTCATTGCTGTGGAACCTGAAGGTGGAACAACCTTGGAAGATTTCTGTAACACCATCATTATTGACTCAGGGACCAATCCAACACCCAAATCCAGAAAAATTAAATTTGATGGTGTGGCTATTGAAGGGGAGAGACTAAAAAGAGCTGGTTGCTCAGACAAGGTGATACAGACGTTACTAAAATCTAGGAAACCGTCAACGAACAGAACTTACCACGCCATCTGGGATACATTTCTGGAATTCGCTACAACCAAGAACTTTGACCCTCTCCAACCACTTCCTTATCAGGTTCTGGAATTTTTGCAGTCCAGCCTGGATAGACAATTAAGTTACTCAGCACTGAAGGTGCAGGTAACGGCGTTATCTGCGCTAACGGATGTAAGGTGGGCCTTTAAACCATTAGTATCACAGTTCCTGAAGGGAGCAATGACCTTCAAGTAAAAGCCTCTTTCCCAGTTGGGATCTGCCTGCAGTATTGGATGCACTTACGGGACCGCCCTTTGAACCGCTGGAGTCATGCTCATTATGGAACCTAACACTAAAAACAGTGTTGTTAACGGCTTTGTCTTCTGCAAAAAGAGTGTCAGAACTGCAGGCGATTGGAATCAAGGAACCTTTCCTAGTCTTCTTTCCTGATAGGGTGGTAATAAGACTATTGCAACATTTCATCCCAAAGGTCTCCTCTACGTTCCACTTCAACCAGGAGTGGACGTTACCTACCTTCCAACAACAGGATGAGGATGCTCCACACAAACTCGATGTGGGGCGCACGCTCAGGAAGTATATTCAGGTCACTGAACCCTTCAGGAAATCAGAAAGACTGTTTGTGGTCCCGACGGGATACAGGAAGGGTGAACCGGCTTCTTCTAGAACTATATCCTCTTGGATAGTGAGAGGCATACAGACGGCATACAGGGCTATAAACCTACAGCCTCCGGAGCAGTTTGGAGCGCATTCCACTAGAGCAATAGCTACTTCGTGGGCAGCCTATGGAGGAGTGTCAGCAGAAAAGATCTGTCAGGCAGCCAGTTGGAAGACCATTCACACATTTATGAACCATTATAAAGTCGATCCTGCTGTAAATTCTACTGTACAGTTTGGAAAAACAATGTTAACTTCACAAGCTATTTGACCTCGCAATGGAGATATGCTTAACCTTATTAAATCTTTTTCTTTTGTGCACCAGCAATTTGGGCCCTCCCGTGTGTTTTTGAAGAGTGTTTTTTTCTAGTTAGATCCCGTAGGTGCTGCCATGGAGGCATTAGGAAAACGGAAAATTGTATACTTACCTATCGGTAATTTTCCTTTCCTGATGCATCCATGGCAGCACGGGAGACCCACCCCTTTGCTTGGTGAGGTCGAAAAAAGGACTAGACAGGTGCTGAGGGGAGTCGCTTAAACTTATCTAGTTACCTGTCCAATGGGGGTAGGGGGCGGGGCAACTACCCGTAGGTGCTGCCATGGATGCATCAGGAATGGAAAATTACCGATAGGTAAGTATACAATTTTCCGTTATTGCAGCGCTCAGTGAGTAACGTCAGCGCCGTCAGAAGACGGAGACAAAGTTGCTTAAAAAACACAATAATTCGGCCTCTGGCAATTGCTGGAAGCCAAATTATATCATTCCCCCACCATCCATGGCGGCCTGGAGGTGGAATAGTAATTAAAGCGGCCCGGACATGTGCAGAAGCAGGATCAGCCATACATCGGCTGTATTCTGCGCCCAAGTCTACTGGCGCCGATTTCAAATGTACTCTGTTGAGGGGCTGTGGCTAAAAGTATTAGAGACACAGAATCAGCAGGAGAGTCAGGCAACTGGTATTATTTTAAAAGGAGAAATCCATATCCTTCTCAGTTTAGGTTCCCTCTGCCTCTAATACTTTCCGCCATAGACCCTGAACAAGCATGCAGCAGATCAAATGTTTCTGACAATATTGTCAGAACTGACAAGATTAGCTGCATGCTTGTTTCTGGTGTAATTCAGACACTACTGAAGCCAAATAGATCAGCAGGGCTGCCAGGCAACTGGTATTGTTTAAAAGGATATTAATATGGCAGCCTCCATATACCTCTCACCTTGTGTTTACTTTTAGTCTAGTTACACACCAGGACGTTGCGTTTAGGGGATGTTATAGGGCACACAACGTGCCCCTAACGCAATGTCTGGTGCTCTCTGGTGTGGATGTCGGAGTGAGCCGCGTTGTGCAGCTCACTCTGGCGTCCGTGATGCCGTGATGCGTACTCTTGGACGCATGCGGCATCACGTGGTCCCGCCCAGTCAATCGCCGCACAGAGCGGCCGCTCCAGGAAGTAAACACTGCACGTCACTGAGTGCAGTGAATATTAATTAGCCATGTGCCCGGCCGCTCTCCCCTCCTCCCCAACATGACTGAGCATGTGCAAACAGTCTAACGCGGCTTATTCGTGGAGAACGCACAGCATGCAGCACTTTGCTGCGTTACTATGTAAAGCAACGTGGGCAGTGTGAACAGCCCACTTGTGTTACATTGCTGTGCGTTGGGGGAGCGTTACAGGCTGCACTAACCTGCACCTGTAATGTCCCTGTGTGCAAGAAGCCTAATAGTGAATAAATAAATAAAGTACCACCTAGGCCCCCTCTGCTCCAGGGCCCCATAGCACCTGTTATGGCTATTGCTACACCCCTGCATCAGAGCTTTCTGAGCGCTTTAAAAAAAAACGCTCCCATTGACTTGCATTAAAATCGCTGTAAATTCACGGTAAAATTGCAGCGATCTCGATTTTTTTGAAAAATAGCAATTTTACCATGATTTGAATGCAAGTAAATAGGAGTGCTTTTAAAAAAAGCGTTAACAAAGCTTGACTGATCAGAAAAGCTCTAAGAAAGCGCTCATAGGGCTCAAACCCACTAGCAGCCTTTTCTAAGCGCTAGTGTTTTGAAAAAGCTCTCACTAATGCATTGCTATGGGGGATTTTTGTAAAATCACATCATTTAAGTGGGATCACAACTAGAGATGTCGCGAACGGTTCCCGAACCGTTCGCCGGCTAACATCTCTGTCTCTATGTGCCCTGTACTACTTCCGGGTTGCTATGACCCGGAGTAGTACGCCTGCGCTGGCCCGGCGGTGCACGTCCTAGATCGCGCTCCTGTTGCCGGGCACTTTCTGTGCATGTGCGTGACATGACGTCATGCTCATGCGCAGAGAGTGCCCGGCAACAGGAGCGCAATCTAGGACGCGCACTGCCGGGCCAGCACAGGTGTACTACTCCGGGTCATAGCAACCCGGAAGTAGTACAGGGCACATAGAGATGCGCCCGGCGAACGGTTCGGGCCATGTCTAATCACACCCATAACATTACATTAGCAAGAGCTTTTCAAATCACAAAGCCCTCAGAAAAATGCTCCTAGTGGGTTACCGGCCATAATGTGTCTACAGCCTTTAGGGCCAATTCACACTTAAAAGCGAAAAACAGTAGCGCTACCGTTTTGCACGGGTGATTTTACAGCGACTAGCGCAGTAAAATCACTGTATACTCCCGCGATTCAGAGGGATCGCGATCAAAGCTTGTTTAAGCACTGTACCGCGATCGCTTGAGAATCGCGGCAAAATGCAGGCAACACGTTTCATGATTGCCATTAATCGTGGAACACCAGCAATCGGCAGCAATCGCGGCAGTGAGGTCACTGCCATATAGTTCTAATTACGCTAGCTCTTTAAAAAGCGCTAGTGCTCTGGTGATTAGCGGGAATCACCCGCTAATCGCCCTAGTGAGAACGAGCTGAGCCACACTGTGAGCGCTTCTCAATCCATCAGAACCGCATTTGCGTTTTTTAAAAAAACATGCTCCCATTGACTTGCATTAAAATCGTGATTTTGCCATAATTTTACTACGATTTTAATGCAAGTCAGAGGGAGGCCCCCTGCACACTGCAAATCCGATTTGCGATTCCGATTTGCGATTCAAATTTTCCCTGGATGCTATCAAAAGAAAAATGCAGAAAAAACGCAGCATGCAGTACCGTTTAAAAATCAGAAATCGGAATTGCATGTGAAAATTAATGAAAAATCACAAACCGGAATCGCATGTAGTATGCAAGAGGCCGGAGTGTGTTTTTAAAAACGCACATGCAGCACTCAAAAAGCTATTTCCCCTTAGCATTATGCAAAATTTATTAGGGTTATGCTATGTTTTCAAATAGTGTTTAATGGGTTTTGTTGATCAATTTCAGAATGTAATCTGATATATACAGTTAACAAATAATTCATGTTCTTTTATATAGATCATGTTCATAATCACTGATGATTATTTTCTCGGTCATTTTTCTCTAGATCGTCTGTATCACCATGACGGGGGATGCAAATCTCCAGCTCTCCAATTTAGTGGATTTACAGTCCCTTGGTGGGACTACCCAACCAATGGAGGGGAGGTTCATTGAGGTAAGGCTTTTTACCATCTACAAGTGTCACTATTTAGTGTTATTATATATGAGGCTTTATTTTTTCTGATTACTTAGTACTTAGAACATGAGGTGTGACCTCTCAGAAGATTGGGTGATGCCGTAACAAGTTTTAAGTCATAGTAAAGTGAGTGATTGACTCATAAAAATGTATTAATGGTTGAGCAGAAGGGAGAGGTGGGCTATTAATGTAACATTATGTCTGAACTGTAAGGAGAGCATAAGAAGTTACTAGAATATACAGTAGGTAGATCTTCAGTTTAACCATTGTAGTTACAGCACCTTAAACCCTCCTAGCAATATTCCATCATCCTTTCTCAATTTGGATTATATGCCTTCCTTTGCTTTGTCTGTATGATGTCCCATTCCTCAGATATTCTCACTTCCTGCCTCATGGATTCTCTGTTAGGGCTGGTGCACGCAGAGCCGGCATTTGTAGCGTTTTTACAGCCGCTTGCGGCTGTGGATACGCGTGGGAAATGTATTTCAATGGGCTGGTGCACACCAGAGTGGGAGGCGTTTTGCAGAAACGCATACTCCCGGGCTGCAGCATTTTTTTGGATTTCGGAGGCGTTTCTGCTCTGAAAAACGCCAGTTCAGAGCGGTTTTGCAGGTGTTTTTCTTACAGAAGCTGTTCAGTAACAGCTTTACTGTAATAATACAGTATATGAAATCTGCTACAAAAAAAAAACGCTACCCAAAACCGCAAAACGCTAGCTGAAACGTTTCAGAACAGGAAAAAGCATTTCAAAAAACGCTAGCGTTTTTCGGATCTGCTAGCGGTGTGCACCAGGCCTGTGTTGGCAGCAGTATCCAGCTTTCTGCCCTGCCTCCTCCCTACTATCACATTCTAATATACTGTAAGCAGTGTATAGAGGCAGAGATTAACTGATTTGAGTCAGATGCAATAAACGACTATTTTTTTTTAGAATGTGTCAGGGTGCTGCTCTAGCCAGGAAGGTTAGCTAGCAACGTGCATTTGTAAAACAGTGTTATTCCAGATGTACACTATGACAGGGATGAGATCAAGTAGAACCCCCAGTATAAAACACTGAGCCTGTCATGCCAGGTTCAGTCTTGATGATTCAGGATTGGGTGAGGTTCTCAGGGTTAATCTCTTATCTGATCAGCTGTAATTCATTCAGGTAAGCACTCCACCCCCATCTGAGATGTGACCGTGACAGGTTTATTCAATCTTCTGCCGTGGACCGCCATGGCCTAATTGGTAGCTGGTGAGCTGAGGGAGGGCCCCAGCAATGCATGCAAAAGTTTCTGAAGAGCTTCCAAAGACTTCAGAAACATGGCCGCGATTGTATTGCCATGAGAGGGTCGGAGCTTCCCCTTACAGCCTCTCAGGTAAATAATTAACCCTGAGGCCCCTCTAATCCTGCATCATTAAGACAGAACCTAAGATGACAGGGTCTGTCTTTTATATTGGAGGTTAGGCCTGTTTCTAGAGGCGGGAGAAGCAGGTCACCGCCCAGGGAGCAATGTCAGAGGGGGAGAAGCAGGGGTGCAGAGAGAGCGCCTGTAGGAATAAATTATTATAGTGGCAGCAACTCCAGAGTGCTCCTTGTTCCTGAGACCGTGCACGCTGCCGGTAACTGTGACTGCTACCTCTTCTCACAAGGGCTTCTGGTCTTGGTGTGGACATCGGAGCGGGATGGAAAGGCGTTAGCGGGTGGTCTGAGCTGGGGAGAAGCTGTAAAGGGCACCGTGCAGGGAGAAGGGATCCAGTCCTGAAGAGGTGACAGCTGCTCTGGGCATGCAGAAAGACATTGAAGCTCCGGAAGCCTGCCTGGATTAACCACAATGGTGAGGAAGAGAATGGCAGACAGGTGAGAGAGAGAGAGAGAGAGAGAGAGAGAGAGAGAGAGAGAGAGAGAGAGAGAGTGTGTGTGTGTGTGTGTGTGTGTGTGTGTGTGTGTGTGTGTGTGTGTGTGTGTGCAGACTATCTGGCTATCTCTGGTGACCTATACTGTGTGTGTGTGGGCACACTATCTGGCTATATCTGGTATCTGGTGACCTATACTGTGTGTGTGTCGGGGCAGACTATCTGGCTATATCTGGTGACCTATACTGTGTGTGTGTCGGGGCAGACTATCTGGCTATATCTGGTGACCTATGCTGTGTGTGTGTCGGGGCAGACTATCTGGCTATATCTGGTGATCTATGCTGTGTGTGTGTCGGGGCAGACTATCTGGCTATCTCTGGTGACCTATACTGTGTGTGTGTGGGCACACTATCTGGCTATATCTGGTATCTGGTGACCTATACTGTGTGTGTGTCGGGGCAGACTATCTGGCTATATCTGGTGACCTATACTGTGTGTGTGTCGGGGCAGACTATCTGGCTATATCTGGTGACCTATGCTGTGTGTGTGTCGGGGCAGACTATCTGGCTATATCTGGTGATCTATGCTGTGTGTGTGTCGGGGCAGACTATCTGGCTATATCTGGTGACCTATACTGTGTGTGTGTCAGGGCAGACTATCTGGCTATATCTGGTAACCTATACTGTGTGTGGTTGGGGGCAGACTATCTGGCTATATCTGGTGACCTATACTGTGTGTGGGGATGGGGTGGCAGGAGCTGTCTGGCAGTGGCTACCTATACTTAGGAGGGGGTTACATCTGACTGTCTGTACTGGGGGGCTACATTTGGCTACCTTTACAGCAGGGGCTTCATCTGGCTACCTATACTGGTTGGCACCTCTGGCTGCTGCAATGTTACAGTATACCTGGGTCTATGGGGTTTGGGGGGGTTGACACCATGCCCTGGGAGCTATGTAGCCTAGAAACTGCCCTGCTGGAGGTACTCTTTTAGGAATGAGAATCCTTTAGGCTTGGGAGAGGCGACAGTTGGTCTGGCAGTAGCTCTTTGGTTTGGTAATTTGCCCAATCATCCCTGGCATTACTTTGGGTGGCAAATAAGGGGTTCTGTTGGTGCCACATTGTAGAGTTTTTTATTTAAACAGGATAATATATTATGTTTCATTCATGTTTCCTTTACTTTTTACAGAGTCCTTCCTCTGTCATCGGCCATCATATCGGTCCAGCACAGAGCCAGCACCATCACCCTCCAATTGGACAATGGCACAAGCCATGTGTTCTGGCTGTACAAAGTGGAGAAGGAGACGGTGCTGGATGACTGGGAGACCCTGACCTGCTCAGAAAGCTGTAAGTTATTATTGCAGTTATTTTGTGTTATCTTTTTTTTCAGTCTTTACAAAGCTGCCCAGGTTACATATCACACTGTATCTACACCATAGCTCGCAACTTTTAGAGCCAGGAAAAAGGAGTACCAAGACACAATCCTGACACACCTCCAGCCACACCCCACAATCACATCAAGTACATTTGTGAATGTTGGCGAGGTTACGAGATAGTGTGGGTGGAACCAAATGTTTACCAACCTACCAGCAGTGTGCCCTCCCCTTTAAGAAAAAAAGGCTCTAAATACCAAAATAAAATAAAAAAATAGGCAGTGTTTACCCCTCAAACAAACATAATTAGGATTCATATTTCCTAAAGATATTTGAGGTGCATTTCACATCAATAAGCAGGGCCCCCATAGATCATAAGGGTGAGTACCCACTCAAATCCCCAAACACAATTCCCACTGGTCTGCAGCCCAGCCTCAATATTTCCCTAAAGACAAAAGAAATACAAAGAGCCCAATATAGTGTAGTATGCAATACAAGGAGTTGGAAATGAAAAGTATATAATGTATATACGCACAAACTTGGGTTACCGCCTAGGTAACCACTGTATAGGCAGGTGAGGAGATTAGACCTGTCCTCACTCAGGATTAAAAGTCGCTCTCTGTAGATAAGGAAAAAATGGGGATCAACCTCTCCACCAGGGGTGGATATTGGTAATTTAAGAGTGAACAGAGGCACCAGCAGGATAAAAGGTTCTAAAAGGCTTAAAATCCCTCAGGAGGTGGTGGTGGACTTGTCTCCCCGAAGCAGACAAGATACCGTCAGTTTTATGACAACAGGGTTATTAATATACTCCACAACAAACAGTGCAACGCGTTTCACGGGTATGCTCCCGCTTCCTCAGGCAATAAACAGATAGGAGTACACAGTATAGTCTCAAGGTCATGAATAGCGCCTCTGAGAGGCACACTGGGCCTGCGCAGTATGCTCCTGGTGACATCAGCGGGAGCGAAGACACGGCAACGCAGGCGCAGTGGTTTTCAGATTTTAAAGTCTGAAATTCCAGAAGTGAACCGGAGGCGGGGCCGGAGCATCAGTGAGTGGCTGTGCGGGCACAAGATGTCTGCGGGGGACCATTAGAAGCTCCGGGTAAGTTCAACTTATTTTCCCCCGACCCCCCTACAGTATTCCTTAAAGGTGAAAAATAAGTAACCTTTGTGAATCAACCCCATGGAGCCAGAACTCCTACTTGGCTCACCACTGTGCAATCTCATTCCTGCTCCTTTTCCACCTGATGCTACTGCAGATATCATCGCAGAGGCATTTTGGTGTTCTCGTGTTGCTAATAAATCTTTTCCCATTACACAACATGTTAACTGTGACACTAAATATGCCATTTATATTATTTATTGTACCAGTTGCCACCTACAATGTGTGGGTTGCACCGGGCACAATCTTCAAGCATGCATTGCAGAACATTATGGGGCGGCTTATTGGAATACCTTCTGTAACTTAAATGTACTAATAATGAACACTTTTTGTCTTATCTGACAAAGGAGGAAATTAAAACAATCTTCAAGCAACAGGTTTTTAAGCACCATCCTACTGTGAACATGTCCATCAATGGTGTCAATATAAAGGGACTTTTTGGCGCCGGAGCTGAATTCTCCTACCTTAGCAGCAAAGTTTTCTCTCAGCACCGGATACAAAAATATCTGAAGTCTCCCCCAGTGCCTTTGCAAGATATTGCACACCAACGGGAGAAACATATCCAACAGAAAGCTATTTCATAGCCGATATTGTAGTTGGAGGGCGTGTTCATAAGGACAAGATCTTATGGTCAATAGCACGCTGAATCTATCCTTGATTGTGGGTATGACCATTATAAAGGACTGCTATAAGGACGTGGACATGGACAAGATGATGATGATCCGTCAGTGAATATTGTATAATACTAATAAACATCAAGCCACGAACACCCTGGCCTCCAGTGTAAACTGCAAGTCTGAATTATTGGTCTTCAGCTTTCACCAACTTTATCTTCATCTACTGTACTTTATTACAGTGGGTTGCAAAAGTATTCGGCCCCCTTGAAGTTTTCCACATTTTGTCACATTACTGCCACAAACATGCATCAATTTTATTGGAATTCCACGTGAAAGACCAATACAAAGTGGTGTACATGTGAGAAGTGGATCGAAAATCATACATCAGTCCAAACATTTTTTACAAATAAATAACTGCAAAGTGGGGTGTGCGTAATTATTCGACCCCCTGAGTCAATACTTTGTAGAACCATATGTTGCTGCAATTACAGGTGCCAGTCTTTTAGGGCATGTCTCTACCAGCTTTCCACATCTAGAGACTGAAATCCTTGCCCATTCTTCTTTGCAAAACAGCTCCAGCTCAGTCAGATTAGATGGACAGCGTTTTTGAACAGCAGTTTTCAGATCTTGCCACAGATTCTCGATTGGATTTAGATCTGGGCTTTGACTGGCCCATTCTAACACATAGATATGTTTTGTTTTAAACCATTCCATTGTTGCCCTGGCTTTATGTTTAGGGTCATTGTCCTGCTGAAGGTGAACCTCCACTCCAGTCTCAAGTCTTTTGCAGTCTCCAAGAGGTTTTCTTCCAAGTTTGCCCTGTATTTGGCTCCATCCATCTTCCCATCAACTCCAGCTTCCCTGTCCGTGCTGAAGAGATGCATCCCCCGAGCATGATGCTGCCACCACCATATTTGACAGTGGGGATGGTGTGTTCCGAGTGATGTGCAGTGTTAGTTTTCCGCCACACATAGCGTTTTGCATTTTGGCCAAAAAGTTCCATTTTGGTCTCATCTGACCAGAGCACCTTCTTTCACATGGTTGCTGTGTCTCCTACATGGCTTGTGGCAAACTGCAAACAGGACTTCTTATGCTTTCTGTTAACAATGGCTTTCTTCTTGCCACTCTTCCATAAAGGCCAACTTTGTACAGCGCATGACTAATAGTTGTCCTATGGACAGAGTCTCCCACCTGAGCTGTAGATCTCTGCAGCTCGTCCAAAGTCACCATGGGCCTCTTGACTGCATTTCTGATCAGCGCTCTCCTTGCTCGGCCTGTGAGTTTAGGTGGATGGCCTTGTCTTGGTAGGTTACAGTTGTGCCATACTCCTTCCATTTCTGAATGATCGCTTAAACAGTGCTCCGTGGGATGTTCAAGGCTTTGGAAATCTTTTTGTAGCCTAAGCCTGCTTTAAATTTCTCAATAACTTGATCCCTGACCTGTCTTGTGTGTTCTTTGGACTTCACTGTGTTGTTGCTCCCAATATTCTCTAAGGCCTGGTGCACACCAGAGGAGTTTTTCTGAGCTTTTTGAGTTTTTAAATCTGCTGCTAATGTTATTTTATATGTCTGTGCACACTGGAGCAATGAGGTTTTGTAAAAAAAAAAAACATACCATTACATTGGGAAGAGCTTTTGAAACCTCTAGCGCCCAAAAACTCCTCTGTTGTGCACCAGGCCTTAGACAACCTCCTGAAGCCCTCACAGAGCAGCTGTATTTGTACTGACATTAGATTACACACAGGTGCACTCTATTTAGTCATTAGCACTCATCAGGCAATGTCTATAGGCAACTGACTGCACTCAGATCAAAGGGGGGCGGATAATTATGCACACACCACTTTGCAGTTATTTATTTGTAAAAAATGTTTGGAATCATGTATGATTTTTGTTCCACTTCTCACGTGTACACCACTTTGTATTGGTGTGGAATTCCAATAAAATTGATTCATGTTTGTGGCAGTAATATGATTCTCCCTGCATTTTCAGCATTGTGGTTCACCAGAAATAGACTAGATAAGGACACCTGCTTAATTCACCTATATGATAACAATGAATTGGGGATCCGTAACGTGTTAGAGGGGTCAGAGGCTAAAGGGACATGGTGGGCTATACAAGTCAAGCGTTAAAGAGAAACCGTAACCAAGAATTTAACTTCATCCCAATCAGTAGCTGATACCCCCTTTCCCATGAGAAATCTTTTCCTTTTCTTAACCACTTTACCTCCCTTGCTACGCTTATCTACTCCCCACAAAACTTTACTTGAAGCTCAGGGGAGTAGATAGGCGTACTTGTAGTAAACAGTGTGCTGTATGCCCAATAAGCTATCTGATTATGTATATAGGGTATCATTGTAACCGTGACACGTGAGAGAATAGATTTTGTGTTGTTTGACAACTGAGGGATAAGTCATGTGATTTTTTTTTTACCGGAAAACTGAATGAAAAGCAATAAAACTGTTATTTTCATGTACTCTATACCCCTAAATAAATACTTGTAAAAAAAAAAACAAAAGTGACAGCATTGAAAAGAGAATACATAGTTACCCTAGGGACTTAGCTTTTAAAATATGTATGCCATGAGAGTGTATTACTGTTAATCAGGAAGATAAGGGCTTTTAATTACTGATAGAGTACAATGAGAAAACAAAAAACACAAACCAGAAACGAATATATTATCGCCATACATTCTACTAGGAACATTATTTAAATGTTGAGATAACCAGGACAAATTAGCAAATACAATGTGTGGGTTTTACCTATGGTAACATTGTTTTTTTTGAAAACTATAGTGCATGGAAATGGAGAAATAGTGTATTCTTTCTTTTTTTTCCTCATTTTTCCCTTTAAAATGCACAGATAATAGCATAATTACTAAAAGCAAATATCACCCTCACAAAGCATAATTTGTGGCAAAAAAAAAACAAGATATAGATCATTTACATCTGAAGAGTAGCAATAAAGTTATTGGTGAATGAATGGGAGGAGCGCTGAAATGTGAAAATTGCTCTGGTTTTTAAGCAAAAAACCCTGTGGTGCTGAAGTGGTTAAACGGATCATCAGGGGGGTCTATATGGCTAATATTGTGGTGAAACCCCTCCCACAGTGTGATGTCAGGTCCTGACAGTTTCCTCTCTGTGAACCTCATTGCATTTTGGGAAATAGCAGCTGTTTACAGCTGTTTCCAACTGCCAAAAAAAGCAAGCAGCATCTCTTTACACTTACATCACCTGCCAGCAGTAAAAATGTCATCATATGATAAATGTCAGACTGTAAATCAGGGAGAGGAAAGATTTTACAATGGGCAAACACTGACCAAATCATTTATACATAATTATTGTAAACATGAGGCACTTTTTAATTACATTATTTTCACTGGAGTTCCTCTTTAAGCAGATAAAAACAAACCCATTAGAAAAGATCCAAACGCCTTAGAGAAACTCCTCTTACTTAGTAAGAAACCTCCAAAATCAATATAATTGAGATATGACTAAAACTAACAGAGAAGGACAAACCTCCATCTTATTGTAAAAAATGTGAGATAATGCTAAACACCCCATTACTAGAGATATGGTTGGAAATTTGGTCTAGAATATGGAAAATCCCAGACCCCGACACTAGTTATGTTTTTTAAAATAGATAAGTAATCTCTTACCCACGCTGTTTTAAAAGAACAGGCAAATGTTTGTGATTTCATGGGGGCAGCCATCTTTTTGTTGAAAGGAGGTGACAGAGAGCATGAGATACAGTTCCAACTGTCCTGTGTCCTGATCACCCCTTCCAGCTGCGTGCACTAGGCTTCAAATCTCTAATTCAAAATTAAAAAAAACAAATTTGCGCCAAAACAGCAGAGCGAGAGCAACAACATCAGAAATCCCATCATGCTTGGCACAGCATCAAGGGAAAAGTGCATGGGCAGATTTCTTTGATGGGGTGGGGCTTAGCTTCAAGAAAAACAAAGTTCTGATGCTGTGAAACTGTTAAAGAAACACCAAGCCTTTTCAGTGCTGTTGAGTAGATTTTTAGTCTGGAGGTTCACTATAAGGTAAAAGAGGAGGGAGTAGATGAAGGATAGCATAAACTGAACCATTATAATTAACCTACTGAATATGCAGTTATCTTGGGGTGGCACTGTAGTGATGTGATGTGGTGGGCGGTGTGTGGGGTGCTGGTGATTGGTGGGGTGTAGGTGGCGGAGAGGACAGTCTCTTTTGTTCTATGGGTTTGCACGGTGCTGTCATGTATGCAGTTTGTGGCCTGCGACTGTCATGTATGCAGCTGCAGTCCTCACTCGAAGGTTCAGATTGGGGAACAGGTGGAGCTCATGCTGTGCTGGAGACAGTACTGGGATGTTCCCTTTGCCACCGATGCTCTGTTTCTTAGCTGTGCCGCTCTATCATTATGTCAGGGATTTGTTTTGGTCTCTGTGTTACTTTAAGAACCAAAGAAGGTTTCAACTAGTAGATAATTGCTCTGGTACCAATTAAACTAGCCTACCTGAGATATGAATGGGAAAGGTATGTGAGAGGGTAGCAGCATGAGTGGATATGGGTTAATTATACGTATCATTGCTTTGAGAACATTAGCAAGGTGTACTCCTCATAACTATCTGTTTGTTTCTCTTTTTTGGGGCTCCTTACAATAGTGATATATAATAAACAAAAATTCTCAAACTATGATGCAAACAGTACCTGACCTGAGGAGCTTGGGTCCAAGCATGCCTTAACATTATTCAGGCTGTAGCCTGGAAGGGAGCTGAGAAAAACATGTGCGGTAATGAAATGCAGTTTAAAAAGAGGATGGCCATCAGTAATTACCTTTTTTCCCACAAATTTATATAGGTTTTACAGAGTTCGAATAAAGTTTGGTAAAAGAATGTGGTATCATTGCATTAATAGTGAAAAAAAGTTTAAATATTTGATAGAAAATAATCCGCGTTATAATTCCAAACTCATAGGCCTCCATTCTCAATAAATGTGCGGTAAATACATTCTTAACTGAAAATTACCAACATCTGTAATTACCATTTTTCCCCCACATTCACAATTTTTAAAAGGTCGGTTAAAAAGTGCGGTAACAAGGCAATGATAGTTTAAAAAGCTCAGCAAACACAGCCCAAATGGCTGTACACTACATGTAACAGGTGAGAAAAAAATGGTAATTAAAGGAACACTATAAATTAACATGTTTTTTTCAATTGTCAATTTTTTTCAATTGAGACAGGATTAGTTTGGGAAGTGCTGTTAAAGAGTAACTGTTAAGCATAATATGTTAAATCTATTTTCTATTTTAGCCTATTACATACACAAAAAGGATTGTAATAAGGCAATGCAAAAAGTTAAAATCCTTCTTACTTTTTTTCCTAGGAGGTTTTTCTCTCCCCATGCCTGCAGGACGCAAAGCCGCAGAACAGAAATGACAGGCAGGCTGATTGGCTAAAGCCTCTGTCAATCACCACTCTGCTCTGCGATTGGCCGCCTGCTCTCCCCTTGTCTGCGGCGGTGTAGCCGCTGTAAGAGCGCACGGAGGGGGGCCAGAGGCTATCTCCTCTCACTGTCCTCTGCCCCCCTCCTCCAGTGTGATGTCCGCGCCCCCCTTCTGCCCTTCTGCCGCCCGCCGCCGCCGCATTATCCTTCTTCCCCGCACAGAACTTTGGGGAAGAATAAAGGCAGCGCACAGACTCCAGGAATAATGTTCCAAGGCGCTGCAGTTCCCCCCATACTCTCTGCACTGCCGCCGGTGGTAGTGCAGAGAGTATAGGGGGGAACTGCAGCGCTTGGATCTATTGTTAGGCGAGTCTTTGCCAGCTGCAGCTTTTCCTCCCCGCTGTGCTGAGGATAAGTGCGGGGAGGAGGGGGGTGCGGAGAGGGGGAAGTATATACCCGGAGGAATCAAGATGGCCCCTGCCATGAAAAGGATGACCCTTTATTTATACTATCAAATTATATTGAAGGAAACCGAGGACAATGCAATACATCTGTTATGTAAGTAGAGGAAGTATTTATCTACTTACATATGTGTTTTCTTTGATGGGCATGTTTTTGCTAATAGTGCCTCTTTAAGTACGGGTGTATAAATTTCAATGCTTATCTCTTCAGTGTCGCCAAATCTGATGGCTGAGTGAACCATGAGAGGAGAGGGATTCCCTCACACTACATCTGTTAAACCTGTGAATGCTCTCACTGCAGCTGCCTGTCTGCAAAAAGCAAAAGGAAATGCATATTATGTGCAACATACGCATTTGTAATAGCATGTGAAACCTGACACCAGAGGCATTTCATAAAACTCTGCTTCAATATTACACTGTTCTTAGCATGTCAGACTGCAGAGATTCATTCCTTTGCAAATGAGACATTCCAAACATAGCTAAAATCTACACACAGTAAATTAAAGGGCATCTGAAGTAAGAAGGATATGGAGGCTGCCATATAATTTCCTTTTAAACAATACCAGTTACCTGTCAGCCCTGCTGATCTATATGGCTGCAGTAGTGTCTGAATAACACTAGAAACAAGCATGCAGCTAATCTTGTCAGATCTGACAATAATGTCAGAAACACTTGATCTGCTGCATGCTTGTTCAGGGTCTATGGCTAAAAGAATTAGAGGCAGAGGATCAGCAGGATAGCCAGGCAACTGGTATTGTTTAAAAGGAAATAAATATGGCAGCCTCCATATCCTCCTTACTTCAGTTGCACTCTAAAGCTTTTGCTTCTGATATTTAACATGAAAAGTAGGAAAATGTATACAAAGCTATGTAGACATTGTACATTGTCATTTTACCACACTTGGTTTGATAGTGTTCCTTTAAGGATGAATCAGTGCGCTCTTTTTTCATTATAAGTTTCATTTTTTGTGGAATTTACCCCCAAAATAAAGAATTGTTACCGACATGTTACTGCAGTTTTATCACTTTTTTACTGCACATTTTTTGTGAACAGTTATTTCAGGCCGAAAACATTGTGATTGTGAACATGGTCATACTTCAGTCTGTAATTTTTTCTCACTTCATTACCACATGCGGTAACTTATTGTGAATAGAGACTAATGTGAGTAATCACAGCTAAAGTCCATTTTTTTCAGATCAAAAACCTTTTCTTCATGTTAGAGTGAAAAAAAGTTTCTTAAATATTCTGTAAAAGTGTGGAATAAGGCTGGGTACACACATCAATATGTACATTTCTGTTCCAGTCAGTTTAGCATCAGTTTTCTATCAGTTTTACCTGACAGGATTAGAACTGTACACCTTTTATGTGTAAACACACCCATAAAAAACAGATAAAACTGACCAGACTGGAACGGAACTGTACAAATTTGTGAGTGAACCAAGTCATAGAAAACTCATACAAAACTGACGTAAACTATCAAAAACTTGACAGGACTGGAATGAAACTGTACACCTCTTATGTGCCCTATCTGCAGCTGGATCACGTGTGGCCAGCGGGAGCAGTGTAGTATCCACTCCGATGGTCTGCTGTGGTCTAGCTGGATGCCAGGGCAGATGCCTTTCAACTTTAACCTATATGGGGAACGCACCCACCTGTCCAAGATTATCGTGGACTTCACAAGTTGAAGACTGATAAGTGAGAACGGCTTCTATAAATAAAAAGGAAGCCGTTCACTGTCAGTTTTGCGATGCGGTTAAACAGCCGAAAAATGTACACATATGAACACAGCCTGCGTAAATAAAAAACGATTTTTGTTTTTTTGTGGAAAAATTTCAAAGTCCAGCAGAAACAGCTCAAAGGCTCCATATATCACTACATATGATCGGAGGTGATGTGATGGAAAAGGTGACACTGTCTGGAAGCTGAGTTTCACGTAGAGAGCAGGCTTCCACTTACTACCATGCAATATATGAATTAAAAATAAAATGTAACATGCATCCAGTATTCTAGTTAACATGCCCTTATGCTGTTATTTTTGCCGTGGATTTGACCACTGTAATTTAATCTGCTAAGGATTGTGCCCCAACATTGCCACCCAATCATTATAGATCTTTTTTTTTGTAGTCAAAAGGGGGCACAGTGATAGGTATGTGACAGTAGCATGTATGTAATGGGCCCACAAGGTGTCCTCCCAGATACTCAGGGCCCCTGCAGAGTATTAGCGCCACTCACCTGTCTGGCCGACGCACTCCCTCCTGTGTCCTTACATCATCTTCTGATTCCCGTACTCAGAGACCCAGTGGTGTGCAGGATGAGCTACATGCCTCCAAGTCATGTGGTACAGATACCAGGAGATCGCAGAAGAACACAGGAAGTAGTGTGCTGTCAGGGTTAGTGAGCAGCAAGGGTGCGCCACTGCACCAATACTCTGCAGGGACCTAGGTAGCTGGGGGGGGGGGGGAGCACCTGGGGGGGGGGGCTATTGCCAATGGTACCAACAGCGACGGTCTTAGAGATTTTTAATAGATCTCAAAGGGAAATCTATTAAAAATGTATTTGCAGAGCATGGAAGTAATACATCCCTCTCTAATTAGATCTATTGGGCAGATCGGGAGAAAGTCTGCCAGTATGTATGGCAGGCTTTAATGCTGGTAAAGAGGTCTAATGGATCCCCTACCGTGAAGCTGAAAATTTGGGCACCCGCTAGCATAAGAAACTTGGGCGCAGCCATAGGCGCCTTTATAAATAATGGCTATAGTGTGAAATTTTGATGCCAGATATATACAGGGAAACCGTTATTTATCGGGCTATTTTACACTTTAGCTGGTATTTATAATGGCGCCCATGGCGGCGCCCCAACATTTTCGTAGTTGCATCGGATTACTGCTGGGGTCAGTTAAGGTTAGGCGTGGAGGGGTGTGTTTTTAAGGGTTAGACATGGGGATGCAGTTAAGGTTAGGTATGGAGGGTTTAAGAGTTAGGTGTGGGGGGGGCAGTTAATGTTAGGCATCAGTAAGGGAGGGTTCTGTGTGAGAATAGTGTTAGGTTAAGTTATAATAAAATATCAGTATTATTTACCGATAATTTATTATGGTAAGGGCCCTTTTTCATTTGAAGGACACATCCAAGCAGCTTTAAGAAAAATTCTACTTACCCGGGGCTTGCTCCAGTCCCTTGCAGCCGTCCTGTGCCCTCGCCGCAGCTCCGCTCCCTGCCGATGGTCCAGAATCTTCTCCGGTGCAAGATGCCCACTGTACTGCCCAAAATGCCCTGCACAGTACAGCCCGGATGATGTCAGTGCGATTCCGTGAGCCGCATGCTGGAGCGCACTGGTGGGGACCGGGAGCCACCAGAGCTGTGGCAAGGGCACAGGATGGCTGCAAGGGGCTGGAGGAAGCCCTAGGTAAGTAGATTGATTTTTAATTTCCCTGGACCTTCCCTTTAATGTGTTGGTATGCATTAGTGTGCATTAGGACGTGTTAGTGCGCGTTGGTACGCGTTTTTTTCCATAGCAGTGCATTGTGAAAAAGATTTCAGCTAAAACGTGTATAATGGGAACTGTGCCATAGGAAAACATGGGACTTACTTTGAAAAAATGCTTTCTTTCAGTTTTAACTGAGAGCAACTGATTGAGTGTAAAAGGGGCCTAATTCACACCTAAAAAATGTCGAGTACCTGCAAATTTTACTGATATTGTACTAGCCGAAATTAGGCGCCCACATTTTCTCGCCCCCCCCCCCCCCTTTTTTATGCACACCCCTACCAGAGCTCTGTTATTAGATGTTTGCACACAAAGCACAGTCCCACATACACAAAAAAAGGCGCCTGGAAAAAAGGGCGCAGGGGATTTGCCGCTTGTAGAATATCGCTGCAATATTGTACTGCTGGATTCTGATAGTAAATTATTGGTAATATTTACCAACATTTCACTTCGCTAACCCTAACCCAGGCGTGGGCAAACTTGGCCCTCCAGTTGTTAAGGAACTACAAATCCCACAATGCATTTGCCTTTATGAGTCATGACTGTGGCTGTCAGACTCCTGCAATGCATTGTGGGATTTGTAGTTCCTTAACAGCTGGAGGGCCAAGTTTGCCCATGCCTGCCCTAACCCTACTCTCACACAGAACCCTCCCTCTACTGATGCCTAACCTTAAGACCCACCCTGGTGGTGCCTAACCATAAGACCACCCCCCGGTGCCTAACCCTAACACCCCCCTGGGGTGCCTAAACCTACCCTCCAAATATTAAAGTGTACCTGATGCGACATGTGACATGAAGCGATAAACATGTATGTACATGTATGTTCAGTACAAAACATATTAATAACCAGTTTTCATTTTGCTGTCTAAAAGAGTTAATTTCTAGGCATGGAAGTGACGGCTTCTGTCTTGTCGGTACCTTGTTGGGAATATAGTAAACATCAGTGATAAGAAAATTACAGCCATAAATGTTTTCCTGGCAGAACACAACTTCTAAGGACAAGGTAGATATAGGACAAGGTCAATAGTTCATGTATTTTCACTCTAGGACACTTAATAGACCACTGATTAGAGACAGTAAAACATTCAACCTACTTTGGAATTGTTTAAATATAAAATAAAACCATGGGATACTTAAAAAAATTATTTTTTAGGAGTAGGTGGATAAATATAATTGTTTATCTCATCAGTTTATTTGTAAAGTAACATTTTTAAAGTAAACTAATTTTTGCGCCCAATGGCATTGTGGGCCTGTGGAAATGCTGAGGTTGCTTTTGACATCCTACAAATCCCTAAGCAAGCTCCTTTTTTTTCTTGGGTATATCACAATGGTACATGCTAGGCTGGCTTCAGCATGTAGTGTTGGTGGTATAGTGGTGAGCATAGCTGCCTTCAAAAGCGATAGACCTGAGTTCGATTCCTGGCCAATGTATGTGAGGTTGCTTTTGACATCCTACAAATCCCTAAGCAAGCTCATTTTTCTCTTGGGTATATCACAATGGTACATGTTAGGCTGGCTTCAGCATGTAGTGTTGGTGGTAATGTGGTGTGCATAACTGCCTTCAAAGCAGTTGACCTGGGTTTGATTCCTGGCCAATGTATGTGAGGTTGCTTTTGACATCCTACAAATCCCTAAGCAAGCTCATTTTTCTCTTGGGTATATCACAATGGTACATGCTAGGCTGGATTCAGCATGTAATGTTGGTGGTATAGTGGTAAGCATAGCTGCCTTCAAAGCAGTTGACCTAGGTTAGATTCCTGGCCAATGTATGTAAGCTGGCTTTTGACATCCTACAAATGCCTGGAAGAAAAGACAGGAGGAGGAGGAGAAGGAAGGAAGGATTACACTCCCTGATTGATGTATACACATGCAAGATGTTATAAAGCAGTTTAGGCCTGCAATTTAGCATTCAATGTGATTTCTGTCCTTAAAACACTGCTTTGCGTCAAATCCAGATTTTTTCCGGGACTTTTGACGTCTATCCCCTCCAGGTATTAGGCCCCTTGAAACATCTTTTCAATCACTTTTCTGGCCAGCATAATTTTTTCTAATTTTCCAAGTTTGCCTTCTCATTGAAGTCTATTGCGGTTCGGGAAAGTTCGCGCGAACCGAACTTTCGCGGTAGGTTCGCGCAAACTGAACTTTCGCGGTAGGTTCACGAACCTAAAATCGGAGGTTCGGCCCATCTCTAGTCTCAACACAGAGCAGGGAGGTGGAGGAGAGGCAGGGCTGCCAAATGAGAGCTGGGGAAGTGGGCATTTTGCAGGAGCATGTTGGCAATTTCGATGGGGTGACAGCGTGGAACTGGGGGGGGGGGGGGGGGCTGAGAGAGGTGCATAGGGGACACAGAGACATGTTCCCTGGTCCATGACATGCCCCTATGTCTATGTCCCATCTGTCCCCCCTTGGACCGCCTCAGGTACACTTTAAAGTAATAGAGGCAGAGCACCAGCACAGAAGTAAGGCAACTGGCTTTGTCTATAAGAGAATGATGATGGCAGCCTCCACATTCCTCCATCTTCAGGTTCCCTTTCAATCACCATTACCCAGTGATTTCACCACTTTATTCTCAATACCATTATTTTATGTTGCAACAAAGCTGGTAAATGTGAGAAGTCCAAGCAATGGACCACCAAGGGAAATGTCAGATCTTGATTTGATGTATAATGGGCCCGATCCAATTAAATTTTTCTTTTAGGTGACATTATCACATCTTATAAATAAAATCCCCTTTAAGCTACCAGCAAGCAAGAAAATACTTTTGACAGTTTTTTCACCTGCTTTTTGGCACTTTGCAGAGTGCTGTAAAGCTATTTAAAGCTAATGGGAACCGGTGTCAAAAAACCTGAGTCAGATACTCACCTAAGGAGAGGGAAGGCTCGGTCCTAATGAGCCTTCCCTCTCCTCTCCTGGTGCCCGGTCCCGCGCAGGATCCCCCGTAGCAGTATTCGACCGTTTCAGTCAAATACTGCCACTTCCGCCGCCGAAGGGAGGTTTCGGAAGTCTTCGGGAGCACTTGGGCTCCCGAAGATGGGCTGCTGCATACTGCGCATGCGCGAGTGCCCTCTATGACGCGCTCGCGTGTGTCTATGACGCACTCGCACGTGCGCAGTATAGAGCCGCCGGCCTTCGGGAGCCCGAGTGCTCCCGAAGACTTCCGAAGTCCCTGCGGCGGCGATTTGCATGGAGGATCCACCGGGCACCAGGAGAGGAGAGGGTAGGCTCATTAAGACTGTCCTTAGGTGAGTTTTTACTGGGGTTACATTAGCTTTAAAACATAACATAAAAAATTTTCTAAGAGAGGAAAAAAAAGAATAGGATCAGGCCCTATGTGTGTGTGGGGAGGAGGGAGGGGTGAGTCACTAATGTATAAAAATTACAGTATTGATCAGGGAGGAAATGTGGAAATAAACTGCCATATTTATATTAAAAGCCCATTGGCCATATGCAATTCACTTTTTCTCTTTAGTTTTCTCCTAGGAGATAATTTTTCATCTTCTAATTAAAATAACTTTTTAGCATATTACAATGGAAAAAGTACCAAAAATTAAGTAAAGTACTGTCAAAATTATTTTGAGTATTTGTTTGCTTGTTGGTGGTTTGAAAAGCATTTTATTTACAAGTTTAGGAAATATCACCTAGGAGAAAAACTCAGGTGAAAAAGTGAACTTCATATGGCCCCATGTATCATTTGATCTATAGCGGTAAGCACATTTTTCCATTGTACAATATTCTACTGGAAAATGAAGGTGAATTGAAACAAAACACACATTATCAAAACTCAGCTTGTAGAATAATTTCATATTTTTTATACAGACAAAGTTTTTGCCTATTTAAATTTTGAAGTTTCGATACAGACTTGTTTATGCTATACAGGGTGTCGTCTTTCATATATAATCTTTTTTTTTGTTGTTTTATAACAGGCAGGTAAATTTTTAACATTATGTAGCAATTTGAACAAAATCAGCCATTCAATACAGTATATGCTTCAGGAAGGCTTCCCAATATGAGTTTTTAAGCCTTTCCCTGAAAAAATGTACAAGCAGTTTTCTTTATTAAAAAATAAATAAATAAAATAAATGAAAGAGAAAAACAGCATGGACATATTGCACTGCTCCCAACCCCACCTACCTCCCCACCCAGTAAAATAATAAGCAAAGCACGCTTACATTTGGCAGATTTATACAGCGGTAGTGGCTTTTTTGTTACTGTTTTTGTATTTTTTTTTCTTTTTTTGGCTTTTAAATATATAATTCTTTGTATCATTTGTTCTATCAATATATCTACAATATTGAATGAAAAGAAGCCTGCAAATGAACAGTAATATTACACATTTTTATAATTGTCAAATTAAACACCACTTTCTTTTTTTTTTTTTTTTACTATATTTTGTTACACTCATATGCTGAAAGAAACAAAGTTGCATCTTTTTACTTTGTTTTTGCTTTTTCTCTTTTTTCAAATTTTTATTACTGATTTTTTTTTAGCAGCAATGTCACTGCAATCTTTCAACATAACGGAATGGCTTAAACCATCTAGAGCTGGTAGTTCTGAGTGTTGCCGTTGGCATTACACAGATGTTCGAATAAAAAAAATCTGGAAAAAAAGGATCCCATCATGATGTTTTTGTCCCCAGCATTTTTGAAATTAACTTACGGGTATGCTAAGGGTTTACTTATAGCGTGCTCTCATCAGGCAACAGAAACAGAATTTTATTCACCTTGCGGAAGTTTACAACTGTGAATTAAATCCCCGGTTTTTGTGCAATGCCCACAGAGCAGACAGAAAAAGAAAGTTGGTATCTAAAATTCATTATGCAGGGTTTCCCATGGCTTATATTTAATGAAAAAGTATTCGTTTTTCAGTAATTTCCTAGGCAGCTTCCATATAACTTAAAGAACAAAAATAAATACATAAAAAAGAATTAAAGAGATAGAAAAGGGGTCTGGAGGCGTCACCTTTTCTTGGATGTGGAAGAAGTCCATTTTAATTTCAAATAATTTAACAGTCCACTATTCATGTATGTCGGTCATCAGCTTAAATTCTGTTGGGTGTAGGCAGGACAGTATATAGTGCAGGACAGTCTGTTGTACTTTCTTCAGTATGTACGGGTATTGGAATCCTTTGCTCCAGTGTTGCTTACATACATATTGCATCTTCATTAAATTTCAGCTTGGTTAACTTTCCAAATAGAAGACTTAGAGTGTTTTTTAATGTTTTAATAAAAAATAAAATACCATATGCATTTGTGACAGTGTAAAGCATAGAAATGGCCGAGCCTTTTTTTTTTTTTTCAGCCATCCAACACACCAAATTAAAGGAAGCTTTTCATGCAGAAATGTAGGACTAAATAGCCATATGAGATAATGATAACATTGCTATAGAGGAAAAATGGTGCAGGATTATGGTGATAAAAAGGAAAAAAAATGCAGAAATCATCAAGATATAAAAAATCATGCCCTGTATGTCATAATACAACTTTGATATTTTTTATATATCTTGTTGACTAAATGTTGTTATTTCATGCTATTTTATGATGAATGTTATGATTAAGTAAATTTAAAATTGTCTTTAGAAGGATTTTATAGAAATGTTTGCTTTTGCCGTTTACAGATAAAAATTGTTGTTTGACAGATAAACTAATTGTTAAAGTAGATCATTGAACAAATATTTTCTTTGTTTTTATTTCAAATTTTACTTATAGTAAGCACATGTATTTATATAAATGCCCACTAATGAGTAGATTAGATAATGTTACATTTTTTTATTTTGCTCCAATGTTTTACAACATGAAAAATAGATCTTTTTGATGGAGTGCCACCAACAGTATTTTTTTTTAAATACCCACAATATAATTTTACACATAGCAACTCTGGGGTAGGCAAATCATTGCCTTATGTACAATTATCTACAATGTGCACTCGAGATTTCATTAAATGGCCTCAAATATATATTAACCCTAATTATATTGTTCTTTTTTATACCATATGATGCTAAGAGGTTCATATGCATGGTGTGTTTTCTTTTTGTCTAATTTCTGGTTAAACTCAATGGATGTGAGTCTTATTTTCAACCCAACTAATTGTGTAACTATGTAATGATAATCTTTGGGAGGAGCATATTTTCTGGAAAGTGCCCAAAAGGCGTTAAAAAAAACTGCAATGATGAATGATTTTTGAAGCTATGCTGGGTTTGCAAATGTAGTTTAATATTGAGATTACCTCTTGCCCCATAAAATAAAGAGCTAATAAAAGATGCTTAACACTGCCTTGGTGAGTACTGTACCCTTTTCTTTAAAAAAAAAAATAAAAGAAAAAAAGAACAAATAAATAAATAATAAGTAATACATTTTGGTCTTGGATAACCTTTTTTTTTTTTTTATTTTATTCAGAGTACATGTGAGATGTTTCAGCTGTAAATACAGGCTCTGCTGGCACATCAGCAAAAACAAAAAGTTCGACTGTCTTGCCGTTGCTGTGGTTTATGAAGACTAGTTTGGTGCTCTGTTAGAGAGAAGTCTCCACGCTGTGCAAAGGACTTTCTGGATTGGAAGATGTTGCTGACTTGCTTGTGTCTGTGGTCAAGTAAATGCCACTGTCAATGGCATTGTTGTTCTTGTTGGGAGATGGGGGTGGAATAGACCACAGCACCTTGCCTGGAGCTTCGTCACTATCTTCCACATCGGTGTCATCAATAAGGGGAATATTATGGATATAATCGTTGATCAGAAACTCAGGGGTTGCCATAAAATTGTGAATGGAGGTCTTCGATTCAGGTTTCTCTAGGCCTTCGTAGAGAGAACTACGGAATGCTTTCACCACCCGGATCTAAAAAGTTTGGGTTAGGCAGGTGCAAGGGAAAAACCCAATGACAGGACATGAGATGAAAGGATGGGAAAAAGTAAATGGACAATGGATTTGGAGGGAAATAAAAACAGAAGTAAGAGATTAATACACTATAAGGACGCAACTTTTTTTTCTTTTTCCTACATTTCAGTCCATATTAATAATGCACATTATGAAAATTTTTTGATAGAGTAGCTCAACACTGTGCGGGACAGCACCCACATACAGTTGTGAATTAGAATTGTGAACCCTTAGAATTTTCTTTACAATTGTTTTATATTAATGACTTCTAACTTGTAAATGCTCCTTTGGGTTCATAAAAATAACCATGGATCCACTAGACATAAAACATTACATTGCCATAACTTCTCTCACAAATGCTTAACTACCTTGTTTCTCAACCTTATTCAAGAATATATCCCCTTAGAAAAGCCATGGTTTACTAAGTGCCCCTAAAATGGATCATATTAACTCTTTCAGGACTGGTCGCCTAACCCCCCCTTAACAACCAGGCACTTTTCTATGGGAGAGAGGGGTGCGCGTTTGGGGGGGGGGGGGGGGGTCAGGCAGCCGGATCCTGTTGCTGGGCTTTCTGGGCTGTGTCCCCCTTTGTGGCCAGGTGCCCCCCCTTTCAGCAGCAGCTTTGACTCCCCTTCCAGGCTCCAGCAATGAGCCGCTGCAGACACCGCTGCTCTTTCCGACATCCCCGCTCGTACTGACGTTAAGTCCTGGGTCGTGGCTTGATGACGTCATGAAGCCGCGGCCCGGAACTTACGTCACAAAGAGCACAGATGCCGGCAAGAGCGGTGGTGAGCGCCGATCATCGCGGGAACGGCAGGGAGGTGAGTGGATCCTCTTCTTTCCCCCTACCACCGCAGCTGTGAAAGTGATCACTATGATCCGCCGGCGATCGTAGTGATCACGTGATCAGCAGCCATACGCGATGGCTGCTGGTCACTTAGGGGAGATGCCAGCTGTCATATGACGGCTTAATCTCCCCTCTCTGATGCACACGATCGCGTCGGGACGGTGCATTAGTGCGGACGTTGAATCAATGACCAGAACGGCAGCACCACCTGCTGGACGTAGATTCAACCTACGTCGGTCCCCAAAAGGTTAAGATACTTTCTAACACGTGTGTAAGTACAACGTGCACCCTGTGGGGCTCTGGTAACAGGAGTACGCACTATTTAAAGTGGGAATTATACAGAGGTGCTCAGTATATACAGTGATGAATCTCTACTCTACTCTACATATTGAGCACCCCTGTATAATTCTCACAGTTTGTACCTCCTATTCAGACGAAGTGGGTGGTCACTCAGATGTAAAGTGAATTTAGGGGTACACTGTATTGGACACTTTGAACAGTGCGTATACCTGTGACCAGAACCCCCACAGGATACAACTCTTGTTCACAGAGACTGGTATTGGAGGTTTGACACACACCTTGGCCACTAGGTGCATGTGTCCATACCCCTAGAGGGCCCTCTACACACTTGCTATCCATCCTTGTAGAGTATGGCTTTGTTCACATCTAAAATCGAAATAGCTGACAGCCACGTTTTGCGATTTATTTTTTTTCCCCTCCCAGCTCTTACCTGCGCGCAACGATTTTGTGTAAAGTGCTTTTCAAAGCGATTTTGCAGAGCAATTTCTTGCGTCAGGAATTGAACTCTTTGACCCAGAAAAGCATAAATACAATGTATTTATTCTTAAAACGTGAACGCAATTGCTGCACAGAGCAATTTTGTGAGCGTTTTGTGTTTTTCCTATACCTTCCATTGTAGCAAAATCGCCCTAAAAATGGTACAGGCACCACTTTGCTGAGCGGATCGGAAACGAACCGCTCAGATGTAAACACTCTCATAGGGAATCAGAACACAAGTGCTATAAGGGAGATTTTGAAAATCGCTGGCGCTTAAAAAAAACAACGCAAAACGCCCTAGGTGTGAACAAGCCCTTAAACTCTATTATTGTGTAGTGTAACAGCTGGGGTAGCTACCCCACTCTTAATTGTGATGGACTGGAGAGTAGTGATGGCCAAACATCACAATTTTGCGTTCATTAACACGTTCGCAAATTGTACTGCAAAATTCACAAACAGTAAATTTGCGATGAGCCCCCCTGACTTTAATGGAAGACAAACAGCAAAAACCTTCAGGGCTTAACTCAATTGATGTTTCCATGTACACTGCTTCAATGTTCCCTTTATGATATATTTTGTACTATAACATGGTCATGTCTGTATGTTTAATGACAAAAACAAAATTAAATAAACTTTTTGCAAACAAACAATAACCTTCAGGGCATCAATGCAGCCACAATTTTATTAAAAAAGACGTACAAAGTGTACAAAAACTCAGACAGTGGCATGGCGGAGGGGGATCAAGGCGGAAATGTTCCTCCAAAAATATGTATTTAACGCAGAGCCTTTTTTTTATGTGCAAATGCCAAAAAAGACATATAGCTATAGTTTTCAAATTAAGGTTTTTAATGGCCTCTGTGTTTACCTGCCTAAAAATTGTTATGTGCAGCCACTGTCTGAGATGCCTGAAACAATGTGTATTTATCTGCCTAAATATTCGAAATTGCAGCCACAGAGGCCTGAAAAATTGGGCAATTACCTGCCTAAAACATTGTTCTTGCAGCCACACTGAAGGCCTGAAAAATTGGGCAGCGACATACCAAATAAATGATTGATTTTCAGCCTCAGTACGAGACAGAGGCCAGAATTTCAGTTTCTGTATGAGACAGAGGCCTGTAGTAACCAGCATGCACCAGGGTAATAATATAAATGTTTTGTTTGGGTAAAGCTAATTGAAGTAGGACCAAATGAGATACTGGGTGCCGTGCTGCAGGTGATGCAGGAAAGCTGTGCCTGTGGCCAGGGCGGACATGAGGCCGGAAGTGTCATGTGCCAGGGTAATAATATTAATTTTGTTAATATAACAAAAATGTAAATGCTTTCAGCTGTGGTAATGGCAATATAATACTCTAGTACACGGTAAACACACTAACATGCAACTGGGCACAGCAGAAGTGACACCCCTTTTTATGTCAGATAACAATGAAAAAAATTAAATGCTTGATGGGTTGATGATGGCAATATAATACACTAGTGCACGGTAAACGCACAACTGGGTTTCTCACAATTTCAGCACAGTAGAAAGGACATCACTTTTTTAATGTCAGATAACGATGAAACTCTTGCAGGGGTGATGATGGCAATATAACAGACTAGTGCACTGTAACTGCAGTGACAGATGGCGTATGTTGTGGTGTATGTAAGCTACTACACCACAAACAGCAACAACAAAAATATAACAGTACGGTCAAGATCGGTCCTTAAAAAGAGTATTGAGGTAAATAAGGACTATTGTGGTAAATAATGGTGAACTGCAAGGAGCAAAGCAGCCTTAAACAGCCTATCTGCTCCTCTTAATCTGCAGCAGTAGCCAGGTGCTCCTCTCCCTACACTGACTACTGGCAGAGTGAAAATGGGATCGTGCCTTTTATGGGGGGTGGAGGAGTGGCCCAGGTGGTGATTCTGTCTGATTGGCCATCCTGCCCCATGTGACTTCAGGGTGAAGGGTCAAAGAATGGCTCTACAGAAAAGAATAGAGAAGTCACAAACGGTCTGTGGAGTGCCTGTGTAGTTCGCGTTACTCGCGAAGGGGCGAGCATCAGCAGCTCGCTGGGGACTGTTCGCTGGCAAACGTGTTCTGCCATCCCTACTGGAGAAGTAGACCCCATCTGAACATACACATAGCATATCTAGTGTACCCCCACAACATCATGTGTGGAGGGTTGTATTAGGAGGTTACCAGTATCAATGTACATATTTTATGTTCAAATCTCTAATAACGTTAACTGTTTTTATTAATTAGTGGCCTATGACGCTACTCTTCATACAAATATAGTGCTGTCCTTTCGGACCAAGTGTTGTAGATTATTTACCTGTACACAATTTGATTGTTTGTAATTGGAGTTAGGTATTTTAATGGGTGAATCACTGAACAGGCGTACATTTGATGAGATGCTACCAAGATATATACTTTTGCCTTTTTAAGTTTATGTTCTGTAACACTACTTGGGGACAAACGAGACAACTTTTTGGAAAATGATTAGTGTTGCATTTGGTAAGAACAAAAAACAATGATATTAAAGTTTGATTATGCTCACTTCCAATAAAGGAGATTGTGTTCTTTTTTAATTATTATTTACCTGACTGAATGAAAGAAAATAACACAAATGCACATCACATTTAATGAAACAATCTCAGGTAGTCAAGCAGAAGAAATTCTGTTTTTAGCAACGCCTATTTGGAGTCCAGACATCAGTTACATTGAAATACAGTGGCAAATTTTATACAGCCCGCTAAGCAATACATCTAAAAAAAAATAAATCAAAATAGTTTTGCATACAAGCATAGGCCAAAATACTTGTTTATTACTATGCAATTATCAAGCTTATTGATAAGTTCCACGATTTCCTAGTAAGTTTTATACTATTCTTTATTTTTAAGTTACAAGATACAGCAATATGATATGTGCATCTTGTTTGTAAAATAAATGTATCTTTATTTAATTCGATCATTTCAGTTTAACACTAAAAGAAAATTCTTAATGGTTCACAATTTTGTTCACAAATGTGTATTGCAAGTGTGGTCATGTCAATAAAGCTATCTTTGATTTGATTTGTGTTTACATTCTTCTATCCCTTAAACAAAATAAACAACTTCTTTGTGCATTATTGAGGTCTGAAATACATAAACAGTTTTTATTTACAATATTGGAATAAAGTGATACATATATGTATGTATATATTAACATATAATATACATATATAGATTTTTAATAATGTTAAAATAATGAATGACAGTATGAGAGACAAGACAACTAGATAGACTTTTGACATGTAGAATTATACCTTACTGAAAGTTGCTCAAAAAACATACATTCACTATATGACATCTGACAAATGCAGAAGCAGCAAAGATGCAGTGCAGTCAGAAAAGGGAAACTTAAATAGTGCATAAAAGAAACAAAAATGTGCATGAGGTTTCACAAACTTACTGTTGTCTAGCACTTTATGCCTTATTTTACAATTTAATATTAAAACTAAGTAACAAACAAATACTGGATTTAAGATTTGGCATCTGTTTTACACCCTGCAAGATATTTAAAAATAAGCTAATTTGTAAATATTTAAATTTTAAATTAGTAAGTTTTACATTTAATCTTAAATAATATTTTGTTTCAAATTTATTTTGTCTCAATGTGTCTATTTTTTAATTAGTCTACCCATTCAAAACATCTGCAGTTAGTTTTGCTCAAGACATTATTTTTTATTTTCTGCAATTAGTTTGATGCACTGTTAGTTCCTGTTAATGAAACGTTGATGCAACTTATAGTTTGAGAGTTAATAAAGTCATACCAAAGACTGGTTCATATAGTCACCCTTTTTTGCCACACACTTCTATTTGTTTTTCCCATACTGTATATAAAAAACAAGTTAAAAGCAAATTTTGAGCAGCAATAAGTAGAGGGGGAAAACATTTTAATGTATTACACTGTCTTTTTACTTATTATTATTATTGATTTATAAAGTGCTAACATATTTCGTGGCACTGACTTATGAAAACGTAACAAAAAAATCAGCTCTAAATATTAACAGAATTGTTGTCATTTTATTGATGTTTTAGAGGGAAAAATGCCTATAGTTCTCAACTGTTAATACATTTTTTACTTATGTTGACTTAACAAGTTAGGCCTTTTCTCCATGGACAGTTAAACTTTGTGCTCAGCAAACAGTAACCAGGCAGCAGTAAGCAATTACCAGGCAGCAGCAAGTAGTTTCCAGGCAGCAGTGAGCAGTTGTGAGCGTTTGAGAGGCATTTCACTGCCCATGGAAAAGAGTCCTTAAGAAGGTGCATTTTTTTCGCATTGAAGCATATACAGTTCAATGTTACTGGCTTGAATTAGTAAGTACGCTGATTTTGAGTATAGTCCACAAATGTAAATACTATCATAAATAGGGAAATTTAAAATGCATTTTGAATGAAAATTACATTTCTATAGAAAAATGTTTACAATAATTATAATTTTCAAAATGCATGTCTGATGCTATTTAATAAACATGTTTAAGAACCTGCATTTTCGCAGTGCTAGCATTTATTACCAATGATGCGAAGTACTGGTGAAACTTGAAAAATTAGAATATCGTGCAAAAATCCATTTATTTCAGTAATTCTTGAAAGCAATAAACTTGAAAGGTGAAACTAATATATGAAATAAACTCATTACATGCAAAGTGAGATATTTCAAGCCTTTATTTTGTTATAATTTAGATGATTAAGCCTTACAGCGTGTGAGAACCCCAAAATCAAAATCTCAGAACATTAGAATATTGTCAAAATGTTCGATATTCTAGGCTCAAAGTGTCAGACTCTAATTAGAAAATTAATTCAAAACACCTGCAAAGGGTTACTATTTCATATATAAGTTGCAACTTTTAAGTTAATGAATTACTGAAATAAATTGACTTTTTTGCACTCTATTCTAATTTTTTCGAGTTTTACCTGTAAATATTATTAACCACTTCACCACTGAGGGGTTTTACCCCCTGACCACCAGAGCAATTTTCACCTTTCAGCACTCCTTCCATTCATTCGTCTATAACTTTATCATTACTTATCGCAATGAAATGAACTATATCTTGTTTTTTCCGCCACCAATTAGGCTTTCTTTAGGTGGGACATTATGCCAAGAATTATTTTTTTCTAAATGTGTTTTAATGGGAAAATAGGAAAAATGTGGGGAAAAAAAAATTATTTTTCAGTTTTCGGCCATTATAGTTTTTAAATAATGCATGCTACTGTAATTAAAACCCATGAAATTTATGTGCCCTTTTGTCCCGGTTATAAAACCGTTTAAATTATGTCCCTATCACAATGTTTGGCGCCAATATTTCATTTGGAAATAAAGGTGCATTTTTTTCAGTTTTGCGTCCATCCCTAATTACAAGCCCATAGTTTATAAAGTAACAGTGTTATACCCTCTTGACTTAAATATTTAAAAAGTTCAGTCCCTAAGGTAACTAATTATGTATTTTTTTTAATTGTAAATTTTTGAATTTTTTTTTAATTACAAAAAAAAAAAAAATGGGGAGTGTGGGAGGTAATGAGTTAATTTTTTGTGTAAAAGTCATTTATTTGTATGTGAAAAATGTGTAGGGTGTAGTTTACTATTTGGCCACAAGATGGCCACAGTAACTTTTTGCTTTATTGCGACCTCCAAGCCTCCTTCCGGAAGCTTGGAGGAAGAATAAGGAGGCTGGACACGTGAGTTTCTTCTCACAATGATCGCGCTGCCCATAGGAGAGCAGCGGGTCATTGTGGGGCTTAGATCAACGAACGGGAATGGATTTTCCCGTTCATTGATCTCCGGGCGAGCGGGCGGCGGCGGTTTTACTAGCGGCGGGCGGCGTGTTTACGAGCGGGAGCGCGGACAGCGTCGGGAACGCGGAAAGTACGTGTTTCTCCGTCCCTGGTTTTTAAAGGATGGAAAAAGGGGCGGAGAAATACGTACGCGCGGGGGTAAAGTGGTTAAAATGATTATGTATTCATGCTTTACTTAAGTATGGTTAAATGTTCTAAAATGAGGTGACTATCAGTAATAATGAAAATACTGATTTTAGTTCTGTTTAACAATACTGGCATATTACAGCAAATATTTGCATAAATAAATGCCTCATCACTAGGTCTGTTCATACACTTTGTGTGCTGAGGAACTTCGAAGACTTCATCAGATATGGTAAGCAGAGCAGACCCACAGTTTACAATAAGAGAGATATGAAAGAAACAGATTTGTGACATATGCATCAGCACACACTGCATTAAGTATACAGAATAACTGTATACATACAGAATAACAAGTTATATTGTAGCTGATAGAAGTGACATGCCAGTATTGTGAAAAGGAGTTAAAGCGGAATATAACCCTGCATTTCAACTTTGCTCTAAAACATTATTTACAGTATATTATATGCAACCAGCATTTTTTTTTTTACTAGACCAGCATTGGAAGGGTTACACAGGGCTTTAAAGTTCCTTTAGATTTCTGCAGACGTATCCGAAGCTGAAATAGATACATTTTGTTTACATAATGTATCTAAGTGTTAAATGTGACTCATCTCTCTCACTGAGAAGGAGCTTGGAGGACAGCCAAAGAGTGTGTAACATTTATCAATAGATACATATAACTAAATAGAATGTAACACTCTGAACTTCTGCATATCTCTCCAGGACCTTTAAACCTCTGTGTTTAACCCTTCCAATGCTGGTCTAGTAAAAAAAATGCTTTTTGCATATAATATGCTGTAAATAATATTTTAGAGCAAAGTTGAAATGCAGGGTTATATTCCGCTTTAAATAAGGTAATGCAAGTATATTGCATTAATCAGTGTCCGTATTTTAAGTCATTTTGAGGGCATTTAAGCATAGGTACACTACTAGGAACACTATTATTATTAAACTGACATTGATTTTCTAGTGTTACTGGTCTTCTTTCTGCAACTATTTCATTGCTGACGTACAGTGCATTAATAAAATCAACGAATAATAGAAATTAAGTAATTTGTCCACCTTTATTAATTATATTATTTACTTTTTGAGCATCCTTCCTTTTTGAAACTTCTAATTTTTGTAACTGTTGTTAAATTTAAAAATGTGAATAATATGTTTATGTATAAAATTATAGTATCCAATATGTATATTATGTGTAATATGTTTTTCAAGGAAACAATTTATAATCGTTTAAAATCGTAATTAACTAAGTTCTGGATAACTTTTGACACTACAGCTTTTCTTCAGAGTACTTTACGGATGAAGATAAATTACAACTGGAATGCCAAAAGTTAGCAGTATTGATCACTTAAGTAAAGAACAGAAATGGGTATCACTGTATTCCAAGAAAACATGCCACTTAAAAATAAAAATAAAAAGATGATTAGCTGTTTGAATCAAGAGCAGCTGTGCACAGCATGAAGAGCCAATGGATGTTATAAATGAAAAGTTAAGATGACATAATGTGAAATCAAAATAAAGCTTTTCTGAATGGTGAAAATGCACCCATGCTGCACTTGAGTCCCAAGGAAAGGGAAAATAGGAAGGAAAAAAATATCAAGAATTTTTTTTAATGACTGTGTTCAGCGTGACTTGTAATTATGAAACACCAAGAGGAGACTCAACCCACACAGTGACATAGCCTTGACTGCATGGAGGTGGAGCTCCAATTCAATCATGCATACTTGGCACAGTAAACATTCGAGTATTAAAGCCCATCATTGCCATATAAAGGGACCAGCTTTACTGACTAGCATTTTGTGAAAAAGGATTGGCGCATGCGAGGATGTTTTATATTCTTCCATGCCTCAGTAAGGGAAGAAATGGAGAAAATAAGGTAAGGGTTTCGGGAAAAAGCCAATGCAACACAAAGTGGAAAACACCTGGAATTGGCAAATAAGTGATGCTTATGGGAGTAATGGAAGGCTACAAGCATGACTTTTCTTTGTTTGATTATTTGTGAATGTATGTCTTTAGATCGAGAATCTTCTTAACACTTCAATAACCCCTTTTTAAATTTCCTTTTTTTCTAAACTGGGTATATTTGTGTTAAATCCCCCAGATGAGTTATAATGGTAAATCTTTGCACTAATTAACCAACTGAGCAATAGCACTAATCCAAAGCATTACCAACATTGTGAATGGGATTAAATAATATTAAACCTAGAATACACATTTTTCAACTATTTTATGGTTAATACAGATTAAGGATTAATCACTTAGTCAATTATACAAAAATGTCAAATTTAACTTGACATTGATTGCTCTTTTTGAAACACTGTAGCAATCTATTGACTTGATCTGATAAGTGCTATATGTTCACTGTATTTGGTATCGATTTCATACCATTAAGGGGTTGTTTTATCTGGAATTTCAGATGCCGAATATGTCTTGAGGTAAACAAATGTATTTTGATGTGCTATGTTATGAAAGCCTTTTGTAACTAAAAACTGATTGTGTGTTGATGATGTAAAAAGGTAAACAAGCTAAAGGAATAAACTGTGTTCAATGATGAAAATTAGCAAAACAAATAAAAAAAACCCTTAAACAGTTATTGTAGAAAAGATTCCCACTAGAGTAAATCCGAGTCCGCCAATCCATGTGATAACTGAAAATCTGAGAGAGAAAAAGCTTGCTATTGTGCTGTAAAACTTGATAATGAAAGGCAAAGAGAGTTGGAGCCCTTGGTAAAGGTTTCATTTCAGGCTTTACTCTAAAATGTAAATGTATTGTGACATTTTGTAGGCTACTCACAAGTTCTGCTTTTTTCTTTTGTGGAAGTATTAATTTACTTTACTCCGAATCATTAGTACTAAAGTGAGATTTTTTAGTTTAAATAAGAAAAGTAGTGATTTTTTAAAGGACTATATCATGGAGAGACTTAATAAGGAAAAAAAATCAGCATCTTTATATTCTAACTGTAGTATTCAAGAGGTATTTAAAATATATGTTCTTTAGAATGAGAAATAAATAATGTCCTAAACTAAGGAAAATGCGTAGTCATTTTCCAGTGAAATATTGGCTCTGTCCAACAGTAGCTTTGTCATTTTTTTTTTTAGACAGATGCCAATGCATCTTTTGGGACAGTTGGTTACAGTAAACAAATTGTGATGTTGTCCATTTTAGGTCTTACTGCAAGATTTACAATATGCCACCCTAATGCTCTTATAGTAACTGAGATTTCTGATTGAGATTTGAAAAACGTTTTTTTTTCAGGTGGCGAATAATATTAAAAAAAAATAAATCACTCCTTTGCATACAAAATAAATACAGTAATCATTATTATTATTTTTTTAAATGATAGGTTGATTCAAGCACATGACTATTAAAGCAGGCACAATAAACATGGTGTTATAGACTGTGAATTAATTTTGGTATATAATTTGGCAATTTAAAAAAAATGGCCAAATCTATAAAAATGCCTGAAATGATAGCTTAGCAAAGGCTCAATTGCACAAGATGGCTTTCCAGGGTATCCTGATGGGAAAGAAAGTGTTGTTAATGGTTTTCTGTAGATGTGGACATTCAGTGCTGTTCTTTGCAAGAAGGAAATAGGCTTCCTATGCTGCAAAAGCAAGAAAGAATGAGGTAATGTTTATATATCATCTTAAATTTTGGGCCCATACTCGAAGGTTTACTCTTTTCAGTACTTTTTAAAAATATTTTGCCATATTCTCTTTTTGTGATGCTTTTATGCAGTGTTACAATGTTATGACTGAAACACTGTATATATCTTACCATGTTTAAACTGTCTCCTGTATAAAATTGTTATGTCCACTAGAATAAAACAATGAACTTTCATGTGCACAAAGCACTTCATGCAAAAAAAAGGTCATTTGATGTGTTGCAACCATTTGACACTATTTTTTAATACGAAATAAATTATTAATATGAGAAACATATTTTTTTTCTCATTATACCCAAATTTGAATGGAATCGGTAAAGATTGTATTGTGGCATTTTCCTCTTCCATGTATACGAAGGAAAAAAACAAATATTAAAACTGCAGTACAAGAGAAAATTAATCCGCTTTAACTAATAATGCATAAATATTAATATTATGTAAAGGGCAAAATAAAGAATATAAAATCGTACAGATACTTTAATGGCAAGTGCTATGCCAATGCCAGATCAAACATTAACTGTATTATTTTTTCAGCTTACAATAAACAAATTAACAAAGGTTTTTATTGTTAGAAAAAGATGTAATAAAAAGGGAAAATAATTTACATGTAGGTTTTGTTTTCTTCTAGAATAGTAAATGTAAATATTAATATCTAAACCATTTTTAAAACATTACTCCAGTTTTTAAGTTGCAAAATGATGCTATATTTCAATTTCCGAACGGTGGCTATACGTATTGAAAGATAATGTAAAATAAATCTGCCACGCCCTTCCGGAAGGGGGCAGTTAGGAGAAACTTGGTGATGCAACATCACACTATGCTCAACTCCACAAGTACAGAAATGGTCTAGTTTGACAACTCTACACTACATTCTGCCCATAGTATTTCAGGAGGAAAGATGTATATATATATATATATATATATATATATATATATATATATATATATATATTTGTATATTTAAACAAAAATAATGTTTATAGGTTATATGATGTGTTACACTGGTATTTTAATGTGAAATACAATTTCATTAATGTTATCTGGTACTACAGGTTTAATATAAAGATTAAAATTAAAAATGGGCAACAGCTATTGTTGCAGATAGCAAACTCAGCCAAAAAAGGTAAAATAAACCCATTGCAAACAAAACAAAGCTAGATAAGGTATCAAATAGAAGCATGGCACACTATGCACACCAAATACTTAAGAATAAAGGAGAATATGGCTTTAGAAATTATATACCACCTTCACTGAAAAAGACTAGACAAAGCAATAAATAAAGAAAAAAATCACGGTGAGCAGAAAATGCAAGACTGCAAAAAAGAGGATAAAATAACTTGTAGAAAGGTGGGTTTTAGAATGTTACTGATGAGCAGTAAGGAAATCACACTCACTCCCAGCAGTGCTGGTGGCATTGGCAGCAGAGAGAATTACATGAGTGGGAGTAGAAATATTTGTTACATCATGGAGTTGGCTGAGGACCGAGGAACGCCGACGCACAGCACCCTGAAATGAACCGCTTCTCTTGAAGGTACTCACTACCTCCATCTGTAGGAGAGAAAATGACATAGTGTTTTTTTTTTTCTTTTTTATTGTTTTCATTTCAAATGTTCCTTTGGGAAAAGTTAGAAAACACCAGTGAGAGGAACTCCATCCAAATTAAAAATTATGGCTTTGGTTGGCATTCTGTAGGTTACTTTCACCCTTGGCTACATTAGCCTTGTGATTTATCAGTCTCCCATGGTTACTGCCTTCTACTTGTCTAACATACTTTGAGCCTGATTTACTAAGGTATCCCTGGGATTGACAGAAACGAAAATCAGTTGTTATCTCCATGGATTTCTGCCCTGGAGATCCATTAGTAAATTAGGCCCCTGGTGTAAACAACAATACCTTTGTAACACAGCAGAGAAAAGCACTATTCACACAGAATCCTAAGAACAGCATAACCAAGATAACATTTTTATATTACATTGAACCCGTTTCACATTTAAAGTGAATGGGAACCGCATTAAAAAAATGAGACAGATACTTACCCAAGGAGAGGGAAGGCTCTGGGTCCTATAGAGCCTTCCGGGTCCTCTCCTGGTCCCGTCATTCCGATGCTGGCTTGCCCGGTAGCAGTATTTGACTAATTTAGTCAAATACTGCTTTACCCGGCCAAAGGAGGCCTCAGAAGTCTTCACGGAGCCAGAGTGCCCCTGAAGAAGGGCTCCCCTGTACTGCGCCTGCGCAAGCACGCTTTCTTGCACGCTCACGCCTGTGCAGTATGGATCCGCACGTCTTCGGGAGGACACGGCTCCTGAAGATTGAAATGGAAGGGGGGGAGCCAGCACAGGATAGAGAGCACAGAGAGAGGAGACGGAAGGCTGTATACAACCCAGAGCCTTCCCTCTCCTTAGGTAAGTATTTGCTTCATTTTTTTTAATGCGGTTCCCATTCACTTTAACACTATTTTTGAAGGCAACTCTTTTGTTGGTAATAAATGATTGCCACCTTTTTTAATTATGTATTTTTTAAAGAAAGCCTGAAGCCTTCCCAAAACACTGTTTTTACTTCACAACCTTATTAAGCATGAATGCCCTTCCTGAAACGTTGTGCGGCGTCTCAGGTAAGGCATTCATGCTTAACAGGATTGTGAAGTAAAAACAGTGATTTGGGGAGGCTTCAGACTCTCTTTAACAATCAGTTTTTAAAGCAGTCTATAATCAATAAAACAAATATATAACTTAATTGATGTAGCTTTTGTAATGAAATTTCACATATGAACAACTACATTTTTATATGCAGCCTGTATGCACTGGACCCTGTCTATAGTCTAAAATCCCTCCAATCTGTCAGATTATACAAAGACATGAAAACTGGGCCCTAATTCAATTCCTACATTTTCTCCTAGGAGATCATTTTTTAATTTCATCTTCAAAATTAAAATACTTTTCGGCACTTTGCTACTGAAAAAGTACCAATGTAGGTAAAAAAATAAGTCAAAATTATTCTGAGTATTTCCTTGTTTGTGGGTGACTAAAAAAATGTTTTTTTTTCCTTAGATACGGTGTGAAAATATCACTTAGGAGAAAAAGTGAATTGAATAATTGAGCCCGGGAGTGTTTCAGATGCAGCAGTAAATATCATACAATGGCATATTGTAATCTACTTGTATTTATATAATACAATACTGTCATACAATTTACCAATAATCAGCACTACATTAAATAACAAGATTAAAGGACCAATATCACGAAGAACTATAAAATTTAAAATACATGTGTACACATCCATATAGGTTGCACCAACAGGACTTGGACTAGTAGATCTCTTAATGGAGGATTCACAAGTTTCCGTCATACTATTAAAATAAACACTGTGGAAAGGACCTATAAAGATATGTCAGCCAGCCTGCCTAATCGTGTGCACATTATTCAGGCAATTTGTTAGGCCGTGCCACTTCTGTCCAGGGAATACTTTTGAAAATAAAGGACATTCTGTGAATCACCCATGAGGAGATGGTCGATAATAGATTCTGAGCTGTTAGAAGAATACTACCTACTGCAAATGACAGGAAGAAAAAACTTTTTTAAAGTGCATTTTACCCTCAGACAAATGTACCTTATATGTTTGTTTACACATGTATTAATATTATACGTTCTTTTTATAGTTTATTAAATGATACCGTTTTTTCGTGATGGTAGTGCTTTAAATTTGGTTCCAAGAAAGGCACAGTAGTTATTTAAATAATATACATCATAATGTCAGAATAAGCAGCACACAGATAATACTGGACATACAACGGGTTTAAGACTAATATATCTTAAAGAGTACCAGAGATGACATGTGACATGATGAAATAGACATGTGCATATACAGTGGCAAGCATACAGACTTGTTGTGCTGTGCGGCTTTTCTTTTTTTCCTGCCTGAAAGAGTTTATAATTAGCTATGGAACTGACCGTTTTTCTTCAGTCAGGACCCAGTCAGCTGACTGTTAACAAATTACAGCTATATAACACATTCCTATGCAAATACCTGGGCTTTTTACTATGAGAGAAAAGATAAAAAAGGTTGCTAGTTCATGTATTTTCACTCTGGGATTCTTGAGATACTGCAATTGAGCAGACACTATGAAATATTAAATCTGCTTTGTAAATGTTTATAAATAAAATAAAACCTTGAGATATATAAAAGAATCATTTTTAGAAGTAGAAGGACAGATCCAATTGTTTATCTCATTAGTTCATTTTCATCTCTGGTTCACTTTAAGTAGACTACTGGCACAATGAAGTAGAACAGGTAACAAACCACAGTGACCAGTTAACTATGACAGACAGTATAATGTACAGTTCAATGTGTTTTAAGTCCTATTTCTGGAAAATATTTTTATTTTTGGATAGGGTGATAAGGAGTTTCAAACTCACTTTTTATTGTTCTTCTTTCACCCCAGCTGCAATCATTCCCATCACATCCTGGCAGGATATGAAGTGGGAACATTTCAAGAGTGACAGAGACAACAAATAAAATACTCTTTGTACAGAATGAAAGTTTGAGTATCTGACTAGTTTTTAACGCCACTTTTCCTGTCCATGGGACTACCATTTTGTAGCTTGGGCTAGCCGCTGGGAGCTCTATGCAGAGTATAGCGTGCAGCGGGCGTTTTTACTCCCCACCCAGGGGATCCAGAAGTCGGTAGCCATTCTCTTTCCTGTCCTCAAAGGCTCTGAATCTCTCTGGTGAGATCGCCATCATTGATCTCACCACAGAGTTAAAGCGCCACCTAGAGGACGTAAGAAAAATTGCAACGCTGGAGCCCAGAGAGATGAGTGAGAGCAGAGACTGCTGCCTGCGTTCTGGCAGCATGTTTTTTTTCCTGATTTTAGGGGCTGAAACCCTTTAAAAAGACCCTAAAATCCAGAAATAATCATGCTGGGGGTTAATGCCACAAAACTCCATTGATGTCCCAGGGACATTAAGTGGGAGATATTCTCTCTAGTGGAGACACCCAAAGCAATAAAACCATTAAGCACACTACTCTCTAGATCAGGGAAGGGAACCTATGGCTTGGGAGCCAGATGTGGCTCTTTGGATGGCTGCATCTGGCTCACAGACAAATCAGTAGAGGTTGATTCACTAAGCCACATTGCTTAAGCAGCACAGCTTAGTGTGGCAGCCCAAGTAACATTTTCAAAGTAGGCACGCTACTGCTGTAGCATGCACTACTAACTTACTTGCGTTACACCAAAACAAACAGCTGTTCCAATTGTCCTACTCTGGGCCCTGTCAGATCCAATCACTTTGTAGGATGAGATTCCTGCACTTTGGCCCAATAGGCTGCCTGTGAATTGACAGGCAGCCTATTGGGCCAATCAAAGTGCAGGGATCTCATCCTACAAAGTGAATAAACCTCCAAGTCAGCTAGCTAATTGTACAAGCTGTTAGTTGGTATTTCTCCTGTCCAGCTCTCGGGGAAATTGTTGATATTGCCGAAGCCCAAGAAAAGCTGAACACGTGTCTGACACTTCTGCTGCCTGGCGGATCAACAGTATACACATCACCATGGCAACAGGGAAGTGTTGCACATGCGCACAATCCCAGTTTGAAAAATATTGTATAGCTCTCACGGAAATACATTTTAAAATATGTGGCGTTTATGGCTCTCTCAGACAAAAAGGTTCCTGACCCCTGCTTTAGATTGTAAACTCAGAAGGGCAGGGTCCTTCCCCTAGAGTGACTTGTTTCTGCTGTACTAAGTCTATCAAATGAACATGACCCTATATTGCTAGATGTTTTACACCACACAAGAACCATTTATGTATCTTGTCCTTCTGTTGCTGGATTGTGCTCAGCTGGTTTGTATGTATGCATGGTCCACGCCATTATCGGTTTTGTATTCTGTATAGCACCACAGAAAATGTTGACACTATATACATAAAAAAACAATAATATAAAAAAAATAATGATTGTGACTCCCTTTCTTTTGACCAATTTTAATACTATTACATTTTTATGCTGATTATTAATAAATTAGTAAGTTATGTACAGAACAGTATTAATACCCTTAAGTGTGATTTAACACCTAAAACTAATCTACTAGGTACATAAAATATCAATTGAAAGCATTCCCTGTGTGTAAAAATGTTTACTTTCAATGCAGTACAGTATTTATTGCTGGCCATAATAAGCTCTTTCCTGGTCTCTCCACTTTGCTCCCCCTCCCCTCTCCTGCTGAATAGCCGTGGCAATGGCTGAGTCACATCAGGAGCGGAATGCCCAGGCAGAGAGCTTCTAGATGGCAATGATTACATTTGCCAATTAGCGGAGATAAGCAGAGCAGTACAAACTTTTACTGCTCTCTGCAATGAAAGTAAATGTTTTTATAAATGGAAAGCTTTTGATTGGTCCATTTTTCAGAAGAAAACTTAGGAGGAAAAAGTGGGAAAAAGTGAATTAAATAAGGGCCATAAAGCATTGATGTTGTCATGTGTATTTTTAAAAACATGAAAACATGACTTTATGCTCAGTAACAGTATCATGTGGATGCCATGTAGGTTGCTCCCAATTTATACATACATTCTCCTTAGAATTTCAAAGTACTATAACAGCTATATATATATATATATATATATATATATATATATATATATATATATATATATATAAGCACTTATTACTACAAAATACATTTTCTAAATTATTTTTATTTAGAAAATACTACATTTCATGAATTTTAATCTAATATTTTTTGGCGCTCCACCTGCATGGTCGACTGTTCAGGTTTATAAGCACAAGAAAGGTCTAATTTGCAGTAATGCAGTTAAAAAAAGTGTATAGTTCCACCGATCACATTGGGTCCAAGTAATCATTCACCAATCAAATCAAGTAATCCGTCTGAGGACTTTGCTCTTTTCTCTCAAAACCTTGAGACGTAGAGGTGCAGGTGTAGCACCAAAAAGTTTGTTTACGGATATATACAAGATAAATATAATAAAACAGATGTACTAAATATTTTACCTGATATGGTTTAGATTACTAAAAGTTATATTGTCTTTTTCGTTGTTGCTCGTTAGAATCACCATGGGCCTTTGGGATATAAGACTAATGCTGCATACACACTTGAGATAAAAGTCTATGGAAAAGGCAAGATCACAGACAAATTTTACCCCCTTCCATGTAGTATGAGAGCCATACCTACACAGTCTATTCTATGGAGCTGCACTCCCCATCAGATAAAATCTTTGCAAGATGCTGCACACAAAGATGCTGTACACATTCAAAAGATCAGTATCTGCAAAAGATCTGTTCCTGCAAAATGCATTCATAGTGTATGATATCTGCAGATCCTCATACACACCTTGTTTAACAGACAATCATCTGCAGATCATCTGCAGATCAGATCCACCAGGATGGATTTTCATATGATTGCCAGATATGCAGATGAAGTCTGTTAAACAAGGTGTGTATGAGGATCTGCAGATCTCATAGACTATGAATGCATTTTGCAGGAATGGATCTTTTGCAGGAAGAGATCTTTTGCAGATAATGATCTTTTGAATGTGTACGGGCATCTTTGTGTGCAGCATCTTGCAAAGATTTTATCTGATGGGGAGTGCAGCTCCATAGAATAGACTGTGAAGGTATGGCTCTCATACTACATGGAAGGGGGTAAAATTGGTCTGTGATCAGAGGTGGCCTTAGAGTACGCGGGGCCTGGGGCGAGTGTCATATGCGGGGCCTAGAGATATATGCTGTGGATACACACGTTGTGGAAGCACACACTCTGTATAGGTTAGATAGGTAGGTGCCTCCAGTATAGGTTAGATAGGTAGGTGCCCCGCAGTATAGATTAGATAGGTAGGTGCCCTGCAGTATAGATTAGATAGGTGCCTGCAGTATTGACTAGACAGGTAGGTACCCTGCAGTATAGATTAGATAGGAAGGTGCCTGCCAGAGCAGGGACAAGGTCCTCCAGCACCCAAGGCTGAGACACCAAAGTGCGCCCCTCCATCCCTCCCACCCCAGCTGTCACACACTGATTGCTATTAGACTAAGAGGGCCACAGGGCCCACAACCTCCCCAACACCTTAATATCTAGGTATCTGGCTTGCAGTCACTGCTATGTATCCCGTTTTCTTATTTATTTCTGCTTCATACACAATTAGGTATGACAGCTGAATGAATTGTGCTTTTACACTGTATTGTAAATGGACGGCGCTGCAGGAAGGGACGTCAGTGGAGCGCACGCTGGATCGAGCGAGGAAGAGGTGAGTCCTCCCCGCCCACTGCCTCTTACGAGTTGCGCTAGTTCGGATGTATTTAAGGCTGGAGGGGAGCGGAGGACGGGGACCCAGGCGAGGGAGGGGGGGTCCGACCCCCCTCCCCGCCGCTAGGCCCAATACCCCCGCCCTGCCCGCTACCCCTCTAGCTCGGCGGGGGGGGGGGGCGGCAGCAATAATTTTTTTTAAAATTTGCCTCAGGCGGCAAAAAGTCTAGGGCCGGCCCTGAGTGTAACGCACCACAAACAGCTGTTTGTGTAGTGACGGCCATGCTGGACTGGTGGCACCATGGCAAGAGTGCAGGTGATAGCGGTTTTCAAGCCCATATGGTCGTCGGGCTGAGGTAGAACAGTGACTGATAGAACAACAGTGACTGTCCAGCTGATCGAATTTGGTTTGTCCACAATGAAGCAACAACCTTATTATCTTGGGTGTGCCTCCCCCCCCCCCCCCCGACACACTCATAAAGCAAGCGGTCATTGCTTCACTGTGATATGCAAGCCCCTTCACCGTGGCAAGGTAACGATCATGAAGGGGAATTGACACATGTACATGCCTTTTGTTTTGTTATTGCAGCTGCAGCCAGAAAATTTAGGCAGGCATGTACACACACCAGGGTTGCCAAGCGTTCGTCAAAAGACGGACTGTCCGTACAAAAGCGCTTAAAATACAGCTGTCCGTACTGCCCGTATTTCATGGGCAGTCGTCCGTCCAAATACGCACTAATTCTGCAAATCTTTTCTGTGCATGCGCATTTCGCCATACACGCTCTATTTCCTCCCTCCCTCAGCCAGTCCCTCCTCCTCCCCGGGTTCCTTCCAATAAGAGAACGTCTTTTTGGAGCTGGCGCCACTCGCTGCCCAATAGGAGAGATGCAGGCAGCCGGCCCAGCCCAGCCAGCACAGTGAGTCACAAGAGGAGGACGGCGAGTGAAATCACTGTCACGGCTGGTCGGAGCGGAGGTCGCAGCCACACTGCCGCAGGTCAGCGCCACAGCCAGCATCCAGCAAGCAGCTGAGCAGCCCTGAGTCCAGACTGATTTGAGCCCAGCAGCCACCACCGCCCGCCAGAAGGGAAACAAACAGCCGGCCCAGCACACTCTGTGAGTCTGAGAGAGAGAGGCACCGCGCCATATAGTAGTGTGTGTGAGCTCAGCTTAGCTGCCTACTGTGCAGAGTGCCCTGCAGACCGAGTGAGAGGCGACTGGCGAGTCTGTGAGGTGTGTGTGAGCTCAGGTGACCGTGAGGGGACAGTCAGTGAATGGAGAACCTGGGAGTGGGAAGGGACTGGAGTGGGGGTCCTGGGGGAGACTTAGAGTTGGGGGAGCTGTGCTGTCCCTGTGGAGGGGGAGTTGGGGACTTGTCGTCCTGTCTGTAGTGATCATGGCGTGCCAATTGTATTGTAGTCCTGCTGCACATCATCTGACAGCATGCTGCCTAAGTGCCTGGGACTTGTAGTGCACTGCCCCCTCTTCTACTGACATTGCAATGCATGCTGGGAGTCTGGGACTTTTAGTGCTCTTCAGACAGAGCATGCTGGGACTCTGGGTCTGGGACTTGCACTGCAGTGTCCCCCTGTCATCTGCTACTGACAAAGCATGCTGGGACTTGTTGTACCCTCATATCATCTTTTAGTGACAGTCAGAGCAAGAGCATGCTTTCACCTGCTGCCAGCCAGAGAGAGAGAGAGGCCAATCAGCAGCATTCCATGGCCAAGCGAGTGTGGGTGTTGGTGAGTCTGAGAGTCAGTCAGTTTGGTCACTGGTGGGGATGCTGGGTCCCCCCTCCCTACCCTAAGTACCTGACTGTTACTAGTGCCACTGCCTGGCTGCCTGCCAGCCAGGCCCACTGCCACAAGGAGTCTCAGACTTAGAAAGGCTACCAATGGGGTACCATGCTTGGTAAACTTAAAGTATACCAGAGATGAGACATACTTACCTTTTTATACATACCTCCTGGAGCTTGCTCCAGCCCCATGCGCACGGATCGCCCCATGCTCCCACGCCGCTGTCCTCCACTGCCTGCAGCAGCTCTGGTACTGGGTCCCGTAACTTCCTCCAGTTGCTACCAGTCTGAGGCTATTTACGTTACGTATTTCTCCAGCTCCCGCTGGAGAGATACGTAGAGGGTGCACTTCTCTTGTGCAGACTGGCTGTGACAGGAGGAAGTTACAGGACCCAGTACTGGCGGTGGGAGCGAGCGATCTGGGCCCATGGGTCTGGAGCAATCCCCAGGTATGTATAAAAGGTAAGTATGTCTTATCTCTGGTTTACTTACTTACATAACTGCTGCAGAACCTCTTAGAGGACATGGAAATGTATTTATTTAGCAATGGTTTACACTTAAAGAGGAACTTCAGTGAACATAATGTAATAAAAAAGTGCTTCATTTTTACAATTGTGTATAAATGATTTAGTCAGTGTTTGCTCATTGTAAAATCTTTCCTCTCCCTGATTTACATTCTGACATTTATCACATGGTGACAATTTTACTGCTGGCAGGTGATGTCAGTGCAGTGGAAGGAGATGCTGCTTGCATTTTGGCAGTTGGATATAGCTGTTATTTCCCACAATGCAGCAAGACTCCCGCAGTGTGATGTCAGACCCATGGTACTGACATCACACTGTGGGAGGGGTTTCATTACAATATCAGCCATTCAGAGTCCTCTGATAATCCGTTTGGGAAAAGGAAAAGATTTCTCATGGGGAAGAGGGTATCGTATCAGCTACTGATTGGGATGAAGGTCAATTCTCTCCTCCTCGAAATCACAAGAAGTTCCCCAAAAAGCCCGCTACTGACTCCGCCCCGTGACTCCACCCCTGTCCGTCCCAAACTTGGGGTGTCCAGATTTTTTGACCATTTTGTCCAGCAAAAATAAGAAATTGGGTTGGCAACCCTGACACCCACCAGAAAAAAATTGTTATAGGTTTTATTAGCGGCCACTGCTAGCAGCGGCCTTAAAAATTCAGGAATCCGCCTGGAGTCCTGGACCCTGTTGGTGGTGGCGGAGAAGGCAGTCAAGCGGCCTGCAGGCAGAGATGCTGTGTGGGGACTGGGGACCGACTTAGTCTTGGAGCAGGCAGTCACATAGCGTGCAGGCAGAGATGCTGTGTGCGGGGACTGACAGTCTTCGGGCGGGCAGTAGCCCTCCGGGATCCATGCCTCATTCATTTTGATAAAGGTGAGGTACTGAACACTTTTTTGACCTAGGTGACTTCTCTTCTCAGTGACAATGCCTTCAGCTGCGTTGAAGGTTCTTTCTAGGACACTTGAGGTTAGGCAAGCCAGAAGTTGGATGGCAAATTGTGACAGCTCTGGCCACAGGTCAAGCCTGCGCACCCAGTAGTCCAGGGGTTCATCAATGCTCAGACTGTTGATGGTTTTTTCTCTACCATTGTTAAAGAAAGCGTATGGCCGGGGAATTGACGCAGATGTAGAGGGTCAAAGTTTAGCCTAATGATGTAGTATAGGGGACGGGTCGAAATCGCATATAGTTCGCGGTTCACAACAAACGTGAACCACCGATGTCCGCACGAATCGGTTCCCCGGCAAACCGTTCGGGCCATCTCTAGCCCAGAACAGTTCCTTGATTTATATCAATTGACTGAAAATTTCTGGTAGTATAAGGGCAACTAGTACAACTGGACAAATATGCAATTCACTTTTTTCCCTAAATTTTCTCCTACAAGATAATTTTTCATCTTCTGTTTAACCTCTTGACGATCAGCTAACGCCGATTGGCGTAAACTGGTCTTCTGCGGTTTACCATGGAGCGGCCTTTTCATATCAGTTCACGGAGGGTGTCTCCGTGAACAGCCGGAGAGCCGCCGATCTCGGCTCGCCGGCAAAATGTAAACAGGCGGGGAAGAAATCCCCGCTGTTTACATCATACGCAGCAGCGCCGTAAGGCAGATCGGCGATCCCCGGCCTCTGATTGGCCGGGGATCGCCAGCATATGATAGGCTGAAGCCTATCCTTCAATGCGCAGGACGGAAATCCGTCCTGCGCAGCTTACAGGGGGAGGGAGAGGGAGGGAGCGGGCAAGACGGCGGAGAACGCTGCGGAGGGGGGCTTTGAAGAGCCCCCCCCCCGCTAAGCAAATGCAGCCGGCGGCGATCAGACCCCCCCCAGCAGGACATCCCCCTAGTGGGGAAAAAAGGGGGGTAGTCTGATCGCCCTGCTGCACTCCTGATCGGTGCTGCGGGCTGTAGAGCCCACGCAGCACTGATCACAGAAAAATCCCCTGGTCGGCAAGTGGTTAAAGGAATACTGTAGGGAGGTCGGGGGAAAATTAGTTGAACTTACCCAGAGCTTCTAATGGTCCCCTGCAGACATCCTGTGCCCGCACAGCCACTCACCGATGCTCTGGCCCCGCCTCCGGTTCACTTCTGGAATTTCAGACTTTAAAGTCTGAAAACCACTGCTCCTGCGTTGCTGTGTCCTCGCTCCCAATGATATCACCAGGAGCTTACTGCACAGTCACAGACCATACAGGGCCTGCTCAATACACGCCTGGTGACATCAGTGGGATCGAGGACACGGCAACGCAGGCGCAGTGGTTTTCAGATTTTAAAGTCTGAAATTTCAGAAGTGAACCAGAGGCGGGGTCGGAGCATCGGTGAGTGGCTGCGCCTGCACAGGATGTCTGCGGGGAACCATTAGAAGTAAGAAGTAAGTTCAAACTCATTTTCTCGCGACCCCCCTACAGTATTCCTTTAAAGTACTTATTCAGCATTCTGCAATTAAAAAAGTATGAAAAAGTACTGTCAAAATTATTCTGAGTATTTTTCTGCTTGCTGGTGGCATAAAGGACACCTGAAGTGAGAGGGATTTGGAGGCTGCCATATTAATTTCCTTTTAAACAATACCAATTCCCTGGCTGTCCTGCTGACCCTCAGCCTCAAATATGTTTTAGCCATAAATCCGGAACAAGTATATGCAGATCAGGTGTTTCGAACTGGAATCTGACTGGATTGCCCAAATGCTTGTTTCTGATCCAGATACTGCTGCAGTCAAAGAATTCCAGAGGCCTGCCAGGCAACTGGTATTGTTCAAAAGGAAATAAATATGGCAGCCTCCACATCCCTCTCAGTTCAGGTGTCCTTTGAAAGGCATTGATAAGATGTGAAAATATCACCTAGGAGAAAACGTAGGAGCAAAGTGAACTGAATAAGGGCCCATGTGGGAGAGAATGAGAATGGATCTTTTGAGCAAGTGCCTAGCTGTACACATTTTTACACACGATGGAGTGTTGTCTCATTCAGTGTAATTAAATGGGGTTAGTGCTGCAACAGAGATCAATGCAGTGCCCATGTACTGTAATAACAGAGGTGCCTGGCTCTTCTACTGACCACATATGCTATTGCTCCGTTGTTATTGCCTGATGAAGCGGGATCAAGCCTGCGAAACGCTTTTGCATATTTGGAGTTCATAAATAAAATATATTGACTGTCTTTACTACAGTCGTTGTGTGTCTACTTGGAGGAGGTAAGTCCACCACTACCTCCTCTATTTACCAAGAATTTGGTTTTTAAGCTCATTTAGCTTCCTTTTATCCTTTTGGCGCCTCTGTTCTCCTGCATAATATTGAGTCCTCCCTGGGTTGGAGGGTTGAACCCCCTTTTTTCTCATCTACAGAGAGCGACTTCTTATTCCTGAGTGGGGTCAGGAAAATCTCCCCACCTGCCTTTACAGTGGTTGCCTAATGGTAACCCTAGTTTGTGAGTATTAATATTTACTCTATCTAGTAACCATTTACCAGTACATATTACACTATTGGGGCTCTTGGTGTTCCTTGTTTTTATGTACTGTAATAAGGTTTAATGAAAGGGAACCTGATTACAAGTTCCAATTGATCCTAAACTTTAAATTTAGAGCCACTTTACATTTTAAGGCCATTTGAGGTAGGACTGATCAGGGTATTGAAATACATAAAATTCCTTTTAGGATAAAAGTGGAATTGCATCTAAGCCTAATCCCAAATGTTTTTTTTTCCATCAGGGTCGCTCTGGCATTCCAGCCATCATCCTTTTTCAGTGAAAAAACCACTATTACCGAAATCGTAATATTTAAAATACATGCAAACACATACAAAAAAGTAGTGTTTAAAATAATAGCAGCCAATATATTTAGAGGCTTGCAAGTGCACCAGGCCATTTTTATTTTTTCCCTTGTTACATTTCCCTGCTTCTAATTAGTACTGCTGTAATGTGTATTTACGGGCACTTGTCACTAGGGGGCAGTGTGAGACAATAACACAAGACGTCTGCTTTCAGTTTCTATATTTTCTGCTAGCAGAGAGACATCAAATCATTCTAAGAATTTGAAGCACACCAAGCTCTACCGACTGAGGCCAAAAGCAGTGCATTGATCTTAAATGAGATAACTGTTGAAGCTGCTGATGGGTAAAATGTTCAAAATAATATTTACCCCACTGTACTGCACCCATACAACCTGCTCCTTTTACTGTGTTCAAACGGACATCATTTTGGTAGAATATGGTAGAAAACTGTTTTAAGGTGACATGTAAAGTGCATATAAACCGCTTGACATAATGCTATTGTTGCCAATCACTATTACTCCAAAGACATGAGAATTTCTACACATTTCTTTGGTGAAATAGACTGCTGAAGATATAAATGTGTTTGTTTCTTTGGTGAATCATGTTTGGATAACAAAGGGAATCTATCACAAAATATAACTTCAAGTGAAAGGATGTTTGCTGTTTCGAACCATTCATTGCCATTTTAACTATACACCACATTTCTTGTGGTCACTCACTGCCACGTACCTCTGGAGTGGCAGTAAATCCTTATTATTTGGATTTGCTGCCACTTCAGCATAATACGTTAGTAAGATCTGTCAATGAGTGTTAGTCTGTGTACCTTCTATGAATCCACTGTCTCTGCTTTTCCCGAGCTACCTGCATTACATAAAGAAAAAATAACATAATAATAATAACCTACCCCCATCTATACTGAAACTGACATATCATCGCTATATATATCTTTGCTCTGTAGTCTAGCAAGGTTGCTAAAAGAAGAAAGAAGGAAGATGTGGATTCCCCCCATCCCATGTGATTACCAGACTGGAAGTCTGTTGTGTGTTGAAAAATGTTGCTCCTTACTGGTCCATTGTCATTAATATAACCACATCTGATAATCTACAGCAGGGCTATCCAACTCCAGTCCCCAAGGGCTGAGGTCCTCACACATTTTTGGCACAGCACAAATTAATTGATGGAACTGACTCAGGAAAGGTGTGGTCTAACCCATTTCTCCATTTCTCAGTCCATTCTAAACATTGGCATGGATATGGCCCTCCAGGACTGGAGCTAGACAACCCTGATCTACAGGAATGATTATACTCTTCATCTCTATAGAAGTTACTAGATACTAGGGATGATTAAAGTGATGTAAATTCTTCTGAGTTTATGTAAATTTATGCCATTTTTATGCAAATGTATGCAGTTTGAAAATGGAACAATCAAATTATACCCAGGTTTAAAGTGATTGGTTCATTTTGAAGCTGCCAATATTTGCATATAAATGTGCATAACTCTGATCATCCCTACTAGATACTCATTTATACGAACCAGTTCATGCTAACAACTTATGTTAACGGACTCCTCAAACTGGGACCAGTCCTTGCAGTGTGATAAAATAATAGATAATCTGAGATTACCTTCAGTAAATCAGTAGATCCAGATGTACATGTTGCTGAAGTCAAAGTGGAAATATAGTGAGCTGAGCTCTGGAGTGTCCTTATAGGGCAGTGAAGCCATCCATCATTTTCCAGTATCAATAAATAAGCTTGAGGTGGAAGGGATGAGACAGACATTGACTTATACTGGAAAAGCCAAAGTTTTCATAATACTTTTTTCCTCGTGTATTTCTGGACCTATTAAATTTTAACTGAAAATAGCATCTGATTATGTATCGTTTTTCTCCCCCATCATCTGCTCAAATTCTGTTGTGCAGGTGTGTAAGAGGTATACTTTGAAGTATTAAATAAAACTTTATTTAATGAACAAAAAGCATTTTGCAAATATTAGGAGCACAATTTTAATCGGTTGGTGTGATCTACTGACATCTACTTAACCACTTGAGGACCACAGTGGAAACCCCCCTAAAGACCAGGCTAATTTTTGTAAAAATGGCCACTGCAGCTTTAAGGCCAAGCTGCAGCACAACACAGCACACAAGTGATTCCCCCCTTCTTTTCTCCCCACCAACAGAGCTCTCTGTTGGTGGGGTCAGATCGGGCTACATGAGCTTGATACATAGCAGCGAGCGCTGCTATGTAAGGCATGCATAGTGAGCACTCCTTCACATTAAGCTGCGCTGCTTTAACAGCACAGCTTAATGAAGCAAGCCCCATATTTGTAAATACCATACTAAACATGAGGGCTTTCAGTCTGGTTAAACACCTTGACTAAACTTTCCTGACTGAATAAGGAGCTCAATAGGGCAGATTCTGAAGGTTAAAGGTGAACTCTGGGAATGACTAGATTAGTGGGTTCCTGAGGTTGTGGGAGATGCAACTCTTAAGGTGGCCACACACACAATACAATAAAAGGATCCGATTTTACGGCAATTCGATAAATATGATTGGATCTTCTTCTTTTTTCATTCGATTGAAAAATCTGATCAGATTTCCTGTTTTTTTCTATTTTTATCGATCCAGAATGCTGGAAATTTTTCGTCAGTTTTTCTAAAGATTGTATGGTGTGTGTTAGATTCTCAATTTATTAATATACACAACCTAGCAATTTTCTCAGAGTTTCCAATCATTTTTATCATAATTGAGGAAAAATTGAACATTGTCAGTGGTACATTGGTCATATTTTTGAAATGTTACAATCAATCAGAAAAATCGATTGCAATTCTTGAATTGAACAGATATTTAAAAAATTGTATGTTGTGTGGCCACCTTTAAAAATAGCGAGGATCAAAAGTATGCAAGGGTAAGGCTACTTTCTTACTCTTGTGATAATATTGCAACACAACGGAGCCAAAACGTGCCATTGTGTGCTAGCATTGCAGTGCGACCATACCGTGAGGCATTCAGTATAATGATAGTATGCCTCACTGTCACTGGAAAAGTGCACATTGCACTGTACATGCACCACATGCTGTACATTTCCCTGACAGATCGCGCCACACCAATGTGATAGCCCCATGTGAGGCAATGATATTGTCCGTTGGGACGCGATGCAACGGACAAACAGTGACATAGTGTGGAAGGTTCCTAAGGGCTTACTCCTATTACAAAACACAAAATTCACGTTGGGGGTGAGGGCTGTGGTCGGGGCTGTTGTATGGAAGACCTGTGCAGAGGCCATTACTATTATTGATCACAAGTTCATCAATTGGGCTTCATAGGGTCAATGGATTACTGGCAGATACAACCTTTATTCACAGATCAGGCACCTGATCATGTCTACAGATTAGGGGTTCTGTCTCTAGCAGCTGCATAGTTTTTGCAGGGGTCCCTCAGAAACAACTAATGTCGAGTCATCAGCATGACAACTATGAACCTAGTTCTTATTAAAAAAAAATGCCTAACTTAAAACTTTATAGAGAGGCTGGATGAAGGAACACAGGTTTAGAGCCTGGACCATGCTTTTACTGTTGTCGGGGACCACAAGAAAAAAATTACTTGCTTTCTGTTGCTTCCATGGGTGTCACAAGAGACAGGAAACGTCTTTTACCCTATACTGTTAAAAAGAATCAATAAAGAGTCAATAACAAATTGACAATGGTTATAACCCTTCCCCCACTGCATTTAAAACTATAACATAACATGTGGGTAGAATTTATTTTTCAAAGAAACAGGTAATTATATTACGGTTTTTTCGGCTTCTAGGCCAGGAAATTATCTGAATGCCAGAAAACCTCATATTCAAAACCACCACTTATATTTTATGGCTCCCTACCTCTAAAAAGTTTTCGGATATCTTTCAATTTTTTACATGGGTGTTATTTAAGTGTTCATGAACATACACCTCTGGTGCCATATGTTTTTTGGCCCAAACTCAATTCCACTCTGGTTGTCAACAGAATAATCAGATGATGTCACTGTCAACAGTATCCGATGTCACAGACAACAGCACATATATACCAACTTATATTTAAATCATGATAGATTCCCTTTAAACAACACAGAAGGGAAGAGCAGCTGGGTTCTTGGTTATCTAAGCAAACATCTTGTTGCATTTGCTGGCCAGCCTGGATAGAAGAGAAAGGTCATTAATGCCAAACATTTGGATTATTCATGCATGCACGGTTCTCTATCGCATTCGTCCGGGGCAGAGCAATACAAAGACATGCAGCACAGATCCATTCCCCTGAGATCTTTATCCAAAGTAAGTGATGGCTGTCGTCACCATCACCAGCAAAGGATTTAAGGTCATACCTGCGTTTGGATTCGATTCAGGCCACGGAACCAAAGGATCTGACCCCTTCGGAGCTCCCTCTCCGCATGATCAATTTCTTCTTCGTCCTCAGCCATCTCTTCATCCGTCATTTCATCCTTGCCTGGCCCGTGGCCAGCTTCCTTTAAACACTTCAGGTGGCTGGTGGGGATGCTGGAAATGAACTAAACAGGAGAGAAACTGTCAGTTACAGGTGCCAAGGGGAAAGCAAGCAAACACCATCTCAGTGACCTCTGACATAATTTGTCAAGAGAAAGGTCAACTATTTCTGACCTGTCTCTGTTAATCACTAACTATCTTAATCCCTTAAAAGTATACCTTTCCAATACACAAGTTGAGATCAATGCTATAACTGAATCCTGCATTGCATAGCTGAAATTCGAACATCCAAACACTAGCTTGTTGCCTAGATACAAGGACTTCCTGAATCCACAATAACCATCCACAAGAGGGCTCAAAGTACTTCATCTTAACAGATCACACATGCTGAGGGTGCACTTTGCGCTGAGCTGCCATTGAGTTTATATAACTTTGAAGGAGGCGACTCAGTAACTAAGACACATTCGAGTGTTTGGACATAGCAATCTCAGCAGTCCAAACCAGGGATGTGTTGTATCACTAATTCGAGCTTAATTTAACATGCATGCAAGAGGAAATGGTTGGTGAAGCAGAGGGTATTAACATCTGAGCATAGGAATTGTCTCCTATCCCAAAATAGGACCATGTAAAATACATGTGTGCACATACAGGTAGTCCCCAGTTAACGAACGAGATAGGGACTGTAGGTTCATTCTTAACCTGAATCTGTTCTTAAGTTGGAACATTGTGCCATCTCTGTCCCCTGTACCTCCTCTGTGCCCCCCTGGGCCGCCAGTGTCCCTCTCCATGCCACCCCTGCCCTCTGTACCGTCTTATACAAGTTTAAAAGCCATATTTTCTTTGAATTTAAAAAAAAAAATCAATTTTCTCAAAAACTACAAGTCCAGTTTGAAAAATGTTTTTTGGCTTGTTCCCATGGAAACACAGAATCCATGGCGTTTGTATCGGCGGGTCGTTCATATGTCGGGCATTTGTAAGTTGGGGACTACCTGTACTTACAACGGAAGTACATTTGTACTAGACTAAAATGCACTGCAAATTAGATTTGCCCTATGTAGCTCTCGCTTGCAGTCAGCTTTGAATCTCTTACTGACAAGTTTTGGATTAGTTCAGCTCCTCATTGAGGGATTCTTAGGATTTCTTTTATTTTCAAAAAGCACTCCCTGAATGGCAGAGGCACAGTCCAGCTGCCTGAATAGTAAGCAGGCCGGCCAACATCTTTGTATACAGTAGGTCAGATTAATAATACCTATAGTAAGTAATGGCGGCATAGGAAATAAGCAATTTACAGTACATTTTACCCTGAAAAAAGTATGTGTGTGTACACATGTATTTTCCATTTTCCATGCTTTTGTGATAGTGACCCTTACAGGGTTTCGCAGAAGTCTGCACTAAGCACAAAGTTAAATCTTTAACCTCCCTGCATTTCTTATGCTGGGAATACACTGAAAGATTTCCGTTCACTTCCATGAAAAAAATCAATCAGAAATATGATCAAAATCAGATCGAACCTGGTGAAAATTACCTATCGAGCCCTCTATCTGCCCGAAAAAACTCATGGGGCTTGATTCACAAAAGGGCGCTAAGTGTTAGTGCCCCAGTGAAAAGCCCCTTAGTGCACGCAAAGTAGCTTTGCGCGCAGTAACAGTCGCACAAAACTCATCACGCATAAAACGTTGCACTTCACACGTTAACTCGGTGTGCCAAAAACGTTGCACTGGTGTGCGCGAAATGTCGCATGCAATGCGCCAAAAAGTCGCATATGGTGCCCCTGAAACATCGCACCAGTGTGCCCTACGGTGCGACCTTTCGGGCGCACTGGTGTGACGTTTCAGGGGCACCATATGCAACGTTTTCGGCGCACCGCATGCGACGTTTCACGCGCAACGTTTTCGGCACACCGAGTTAACGTGTGAAGTGCGACATTTTATGTGCAATAAGTACTTAGCGCCTTAGTTTGGATGTCTTAAACTTTAAGATGTCCAAACTCACTTTGCGCCGGTTAGTGAATCAAGGTCACTTGTTTACCAGATAAAAATAAATAATTGATTTTTTATTTTATGCCCGTTAAACTTTAATTTATCTGCTTTTTGATAAATTTGTTATTACAAGCCAACATTATTAGATTGTGCTGCAAGTCTACAAACGCTGTGTAAACAATTCTCTTCTTTGTTTGCTCACTAATTACTTAATTACAAATCCTGAAAAACCAACAAAAACTCTCAGGCCTTTTTCCCCCCACATGACATCACAAAACAACCATATATATATATATATGTATATATATATATATATATATATCAAATTTTATTGTTGTAGAACAATCTAGTACATATCGAAAACCCTACTTCAAGCCCACAAGCCACCCTCTATAACCTACCCCCTCATTACAATATAACCCCCAACAAAAAATGGCATGGCATAGAGTGCCCACATAATGACTGTCGCAACAGCTAAACTGCCTATAGTTATCCAGGAAGGAACTAAGCATCCCCAGTATTATTGCAGAGATTATGTATATAGTACTCCAAAGGAGATACTCAAATGAATTATGAATGCCACGAAAAGACCTGGCACCTAAAGTTCAAAAAGCAGCAATGGAATCGTTAAATTGATGCAATCTTTCCAGATGGATGCCTTATGCTGTATATAGAGCAAACACCAAGTGTCACTGGATCCCGATATATAGGGATCAAACCATAGCTACAGATCTTCCAGACACGGCCCAATCCCAGCCATACATCCTTGGGTGAGATTCAGAGAATAAATCATATATTGCTTGCATATAATAGTCTTATAGCGGCCAAATTGCAGCCGTCAATTACTTATAGCAACACATTGAGACAATATAGGATTTTCATAAGGCATGACACAGTCTCACCCAGGTCCCCATGAACCTTGGGCGACAGTGTGGGATTACACTAGCTTGGCTGACTAGTTTCACCGATATATCAGCGTTATCAGAGCTGCCATATTGAAAAAAAAACCCTTTACTCATCTACTTAAATACGTAGGATCACGCCAAACGCGACTTCGCATGCGCCTCCGGAGCCCCAGGGGTGTCTTATGGACCTTTTACCCTAAACTGTCTCTGTCTAAGCTACTCTGCCCAGCTACACTAACCCCTGTTGCCCCCCCCCAGTTACAATCACTACATTCCCAACTACACTCCCAGCTACACTAACTGCACTCTCAGCTGCACTAACTACACTCCCAGCAACACTCACTACACTCCCAGCTACATTAACTACACTCCTAGTTACACTAACTACACTCCTAGTTACACTAACTACACTCCAAACTACACTAACTACACTCCAAACTACACTAACTACACTCCCAGCTACACTAACTACACTCACTACACTCCCAACTATACTAACTCCCACCTACACTCACTCCACTCCCAGCTACACTTACTACACTCCCAGCTATGCTAACTACACTTTTAAAGCACAAGGTGTCTGCAGGAGACCTCTACTTGTTTACATCACTTCTATAAGGAAAGGAACTGATTGTGTGCTAGCACTGACTTTAGAGAATTAAAGTTGTAACAGATACTTTTTTCCTATCTTAAGATCTTCGGTTTCATGTATAGGAAACAGGTACCCTTTAGGACAAATCAATCAGTGCATCAGTTGGATATTCATACAGCATTATTTCACCTGTCCCCAGACAAGCTCCCCCACTCCCACAAAGAGGCACCACAGCCATTGTTGTGCATTTAAAGGCGTGCAGCTGAAGGGCTTCCCTCCGAATTGGACAATCAAAATCTGAAATAAAGAGAATACAAAAAAAAAATGTAAAGAAAATATACAGAAACACTGCATAATACTGACCCTGATTTACTGAAGCTGGAGAATTGGACAAGACAATGGAGAACCTCAGTGGTCCAGCAGACTTGGATTGGATTTCTTAAAAACTTTTTCATATTAGGTGACGAAAGATTGCAGTAGTGTGCAAGTTACTGCAATAACAAAACTGCTATTTCACAACCTCTTAGCAATTCTCACTATGATCCAGCATGACCCAATCGCAGATTGCAATCTTTTGCCAACTGTTAGCAGAACGTTTTTAATAAATACAGTCCAAACTTGCTGGATAACTTAGGTTTTGTAACGTTATCCTGGTTCAACTTAATTAAGTCATGTCCAATCAATTTGAAAGGACCCTGTAGTTGATCTAAGTATATAAACCCACTACAATATTTTGAAAATTAAATGAAGTACTCTTGCTGTTTCTTGCCATATTAAAGTCACGCTGTCTGCTTTCTGTGCAGAGACAAGACAGCTGCTGTGTGTGTTCAGTATTATCTGAGAACAAGCCTGTCTGCATGCAGGATGGCAGACAACTTGATTCATCAGATGGGAGGGGGTAAGAGGAGAGATATCAGAGAGGGTGGAAAGAGCTGCAGATATGATATTTCTGTAATCAGATTTCAACACAGTTTGCAGGAAGAGGAAAACTTTTTCAAGATACAAAGCAGCAACAATACTTTTAAGAAAACACATCAATTTCAGGCTATAGTAGCAGATCTATGAACTTGGATCTACTACAGTGCGCCCTTACAGCCCCCACCACCAAGTAAAAATTATATAAGTTTTGGGTACTGTATAAAAAGGTTAGAATGTTTGGAGAAAAAAAGTGAGGGACTGCAGTTCTGACATGTTCAGACACATGATACCAATAAGGATGCATACTGTACATGGCTCTCTGGCGCCCAGGGCTTTTTCAGAGCAGGTTGAGCCAAATTAATACTATTTCCCCTCTAAGTCGTCGCAACTCGGAGGGAGAAGTAATTTGGGGTCCGGCAATCGCCGGCACTCCCGAATTACCCGTGCACGGGGCTCGGACTATAGCATTACTGCTATAGCCACGCTAAGCTTCAGCACTATGGGGCGCGAGGTGGGCGCCAAAATCCCTGCTTCTATAAGGACATTTTGATTAGCTGACAAAGGTTTTCAATCTTTATGGACTAGCATGTACTTTATTTATCTTTCAGCCTGCATGGTGACGTGTATGTTTCAGAGAAAGTGTTAACTTATTTACTGTAACCAAACTATTATGTTGTCATAACTGCAGTTTGTACATGTCCAGTACAATAAAGGTTTCCATACACTGGCACATGGCCACTCAACATGCTCAAAAGATAGATGCTTCTCTGATTGAAATCTGATCAGAAAGAGATCTAATCCTGCCACACTCTACAAATAGATTTTCAGTAGATTTTAGTTTGAAATCCATTAAAAATCTATAAAACTGTTGCAACCAGGCTGGCTGACGGGCGCGCCACATCTCCCCCCATCAAATAGTGGTCCCCCGGGGCTTCTTCAGAGTGCATGGAAGCGGAGTACACTCACCCATCCGGCGCACTCCCTCATGTCCTTCTGTCTACAACTCTACATCCCCGCCATGGCGCCTGTTCTCAATTATCCTGCAGCTTGTAGCCATCACTAGTACTGCTATGGGTTTCTGAATTATCCTGCAGCTTGTACCTAGCTATGCCAGCAGGAAGGAGACAGGACACAGGAGGAAGCATGCCAGACGATAGGTGAGAGCGCTTGCTGCAAGCACTGTGCATCAAAATAGGGCCCTGGAACACCATTAAAACTTGGGGGGAGACCTGGCGGGTCCATCAGCCAGCTGTCCATGTCCCACCACTATGTACCACCGTCTATGCCCATCCAACGTTGTCTATGCCCATCCAACGCTGTCTACATTTTTCTCAGCAGACTTGATCACACAGATCCATGTCCCAACATGTCCACTCGATCATAATTTCGATTAATTTCCAGCCAAAATCAAAAGGGAGCATACCTTGGCTGGAAATGAAACAAAATTACAATCAAGTGGCCATGTTGGGACATTGATCTGTGTGATCGAATCTGCCAAGAAAATAGTTGGATGGGCACCATCTAATCCCAAAAAGAAACCCACAGCAGGGCACTGTACTGCTAGTGTAATTGCTTCCCATCATTATTTTCTGATAAGCAGTGGTTGCTTGGTATCCTTCCCTCCTAGGACTCATAGGAACTTATAGCAAGCGGCAATGTCTTAACTGTGGGAGGAACCTGGAAGGCGGACGAGCCTGAAAATGTCTTCTGAAGTGGCAAGGCTAAAAAGGCAGTACTAAACTAGCCATCACTACTACTGCTGTGGGTTTTCAACCTTTGATTAAGATGGGATTTAAAGCAAACCTTCAGCAAAAAAAAACTTATCAGATAATGAATTGTATGTGTAGTACAGCTAAGAAATAGAACATTCGCAGCAAAGAAAAGAGTCTCATATTGTTTTCCAATACAGGAAGAGTTAAAAAAAACTTCAGTTGTTATCTATGCAAAAGAGATTCTCTGAGCTCTTCAATCCAACTTGGGTCAAAGACCGTCCTGTTTTCTGAAGCACTTAAACAGCCAAGAAACAGTGAGAGACAACTTGAGATAAGGTTTTACTGCAGGAGAGTTCAAAGGGTCGTTAGCTCTGCTCTGTTTTATAGTTTAAAATATTAGCAGTGCTTTGCAACCTGCATACGACAGAATGATGCAATGTTGTTATTTTTTTTTTAAAGATATATAAGTAAAAATAAAAATAAGATACTCCTTTATTTGCTATTAATGTTCTATTCATTATCCGTATTACACATACAATTCATTATATCATACGTTTTTCTTTGCTTCAGGCCTGCTTTAAAGCAGAACTGAAAGGTCCTAAGAAAATAAGCCAGTCCCCTGCAGCCGACCTGTGCCCACGACGTGACATACCGATCTTCCGTTGCCCCGCTGCTGCTCACTTTCGCTACTTGAAACTGGTGTCCACTGCGCCTGTGTGGCCCAGGCTGCACGCATCCTTGTTTACACTCCCTTTGCAGGGAGCGTTCTAGTAGAGATTTTCTCATACTGCGCCTGCACAGGACGCTCCAGGCCACGGGAACACGTACGAGGATACGCGTGGCCAGGGTGCAGTGGGCGTCGACTTCCACTATAAGAAAAAAGTGAGCCGCGGCGGAGGAACGAAGGATCGGTATGACACAGCGTGGGCACAGATCGGCTACAGGGGGCTGGCAGGAACCCCAGGTAAGTGAAACTCTTATTTTTTTAGGACCTTTCAGTTAAGGAGTTGAGCCAGGCTAAGCTGCTTTTGAAATCAACTTTGTTTTTCCTAATTTCATTCCTCTACATTGGTGTAATTGAGTTGGCCAAAAAGGCCAGATCTCGTGGTCTGGACCTACTAGGTGGGGGTCCAATGTACTTTTTTGATGCACTCTAGAGAGCAAACAGATAAGTGTACTTATGTGCAACAGTATAATTATCCCATAAGGCCTTTTGCCTAAGCCCAAATAGAGGTTACAACCGCAAACAGCTTGAGAAACTTAAATAAATTAACAAAAAAGGCAACCTTAGATTGTTAATGTGCTTACCTGGACTGCAAAAGTGCCCAGCACTATGCTACAGAAAATTGGATTTGCAAAGATACCATCGAATACATTCCTCTCTCCGTGGATTTTGCGCGCGTTTATCTCATTGAACAACTGCATCATGACAAAGGTGTTAAAAATGATTGTGTAATGTTCAGAAGGAGGGGAATGCAGCGGGGCGTTTCTACCACTGTCAATGTCAAAGAAGATCTCACCTACAATAGATACAGCAAGAAGAACAGTAAGTAGCTTTCATTATTTTAAAGCTGAATTCTTCATAGAAAAGAGAAATCTAGCAAGTAAACTGTCTCGATAGGACAACAAACAGACCAGCTGTGTTACAAGCTGTGATGAAACTGGCAGTTCAGTTTAAAGCAAACCTGTGAGTTTTTCAAACATCTAAGACATATACTTACCTCGGGAGAGGAAAGGCTCTGTATCCGTCAGAGGCTTCCCCTGTCTCTGTGAACCTCACCATTCCAGCAATGAGTGCCATTGAAGGGTGGCTGCACTGCACCTGTGCAGTAGCACGGACCAGCTCGGGCTTTAAGTGGTATGAAACTTTTCCTCTTTACTCTAAAGGATTATATACAGCATATAATCTACTAGCACACAAAAAAAAAAACTGTAGCAGAACAGCATCCAAACAGTTAAACACAGCAATTTGTTCTCCGGTGGAAAACTCCTTGCTTCAGTGGGAAGCTTCTGGTCGCATCCGAAGAGGTAAAAAAATTATCAGTTGTTTACATTTCTTTGTACACTTAAGGCTCGTACACGCGTCAGATTTTTTCAAATGACCCGTTGTTTGGACGTCCGGTCGGATGTGTGTACAGTCCGTTGTTCAGCTGATAAGACTGGACTTGAACGATCCGCCAGGTGGATCGTTCAAGACCAGTCTTATCAGCTGAACGACGGACTGTACACACGCCGGATTTGACGTCCGGACGACTGAACGACCGGACGTCCAAACAACGGGTCGTTAAAAAAAATCTGATGTGTGTATGCACCTTTAGATACATTTAGTAAACATTAGCAAACTGCCGGAACTGAGCTGTACTGAGCTGAGAAGCAGAAAGAGCTAGAAAGTGATCACTAAATAGATTTTACTATATAAATACAGCAGTTATGCAATAAAATGCAATACCAGCTTTCAGAGCAGATATACTGTACTTTGGTAAACTGTAATTAGTAGACAGACATTACTTGTGCACGCAAGCAAATATAATAACTGTATGCGTAAAAAAACAAGTATGAAAATACATTTTTAACTGGTTCTGGACCGACGCAGTATAAATCTACGTCCAGCAGGTGGTGCTGCGGCCCTTACTGGACGTAGATTCAACATCCTGCTGAATTGCGCGTCCCCGCCGTTACTGCCGATTGCGTCATTTTCTCCCCGCCGCAATACACTTGCCCTGCCGTCTCTATATTGGCAGAGCTCTGTGAGGCGGTCAGGAGCCGTTTTCATTGGCTCCTGGCCCTGTCTTCACTGTAAGCCAATCCCATTGGCTTACATTGATGGACAGCATCAGGAGCCAATGAAAGCGGCTCCTGACCGGCGCACAGTGCTCTGCCATCATAGGGACAGCAGAGAGAGGGACCTGTGGCGGGGACAGAACGGCGTGACCGGCAGCAGCGGCGGATTATTGCGGCAATTCGTCAGGAGGTGGCGGTTTACCGTACCAGCAGTCTCTGGTCCTTAAGGGGGCAGAGACTGCTGATACTGAAGTGGTTAATGAATGTTATGTCAGAGTTGTATCCCACTTTAAGTAGAAAAGCCACGAGGGTCTGTGCTACTGCAGATACGCAAGCTGTCGACAAGACCTTGTCGAATGTCTTTCAGTGGATACAGCGCTGGAACGGCCTGGCGGATGAGGACGGGGAAGCCTCTAAGGAAACCCAGAGTCTGAGTAACCATTTGGGGCACTTTTTTCCCCTACAGGTACCCTTTAAAGAGAACCAGAGATGAAGCATCCTCTTGTATTTTACCTTATAAATCAGTGGGAACATGACAGTAAACACCTAATCTGCTCTTTGTTACATTGTTCTCTGTTTAATTTGCCTGTTATCACCTCTAAGATAAGAATCCCGACTAAGCAGTCGGTCTGGCTTTGCTACAGAATAATTATAGCTGAGACTGTGTTCTTTGCTGTCTTCAAGTCCAAGCCTGCCCCCTGCTGGCTTTGCTCAGGAATCATTATAGCTGAGTCATTATAGCAAAGCCAGACTCAATGCTCAGTCCGGGATTCTTATCTCAGCTAGATAACAGACACTTTTAGCAGTGAGGATGGAACAGAGAGCATGGTAAATGTTTTCTCTAATGTTCCCACTGATTTCTATGGTAAAATACATGAGGGTGCTTTGTCTCTGGTTCACTTTAAGCATTACTGTATCTGCCATTTGGGTCTTACTTACATCGGTACTCACCAGGGGCATAACTACTGGGGCAGCAGACCCTACAGCTGCAGGGGGGCCTGGGGCCCCCAATATTTTACCTTCCCTCTAATACAGCAGCCCACAATGTCAGCCACCCAAAGTAGCACAGGGAAGCAGATATTATTATAGTGCATATTTAAGTCCATACTCTCCTGCATTTCTCACTCTCCCAGAGGCTGCCCTCCTCTCGCAATAATCTCTTGTTGATGCTTCTCTGACATCACCAATTGTGGAACATGGAGATACAGAAAAAGGGAGCCACCAGGAGAGTAAGGCATTCATGTCTTGTTTTTTTTTTTATTAAATTAACTAGTTTACACCTTTATGGAATCAAACGTATCTTCCTAGAAAAAAAAATTACATTCCCTGAGAAGCAACAGTAAGGATTCCCTTACAATTTGATTTTTAGCTTAAAAAACAACCCACCCCTTGCCAATCAGTATACAAAGGAAGAAGCATCCCCATCTGACTGGGTCATCACACTGCGCTATCCTCCTGTCAGTAAGTTCAAAGCCTCTGATTGACAGCATGGCACAATGCAACTGAACCTGGTCAGGCAGAAAGCTAATATAAACACAGCTTCTGGTACTCTTGCTAGCTGTTTTTAAGATACATGTATTTTAGCGCATACATAACTACATTAAATGATAGCTGGATTTCATTTATATGTCCACCTTGTGGTTCATGCTAAATCTGTAGATGCTTACCAACAAACAACAACGTGAAGATGATGATGAGCTGGTAGACCGCATGACCAAGTATATTCTTCATCATGGTGCGAGATATGAGGGGCTTGTTTCTGCCGTATGGTTTGCGTAGAAGTAGCGATTCCGTAGGGGGTTCTGTTGCTAACGCCAGGGATGCAAAGGTGTCCATAATTAGATTGACCCAAAGCATTTGTACTGCTTTTAGTGGTGAGTCCTAAACACAGAGCACAAACAAAGTATAGTATAGTGTATGAAAAGTTTAAAGAGGCACTATAGTGATATATAGCATATATTTCCTGGTTTCAGCTTCAGAAGCACTTCCTATATCTTTAGTATATGTTGACTACTGCAACATCCTCTTGTCAGGCTTTCCTCTGAACTACTTTGCAACCCTACAATCAATCATGAACGCAGCAGCCAGACTAATCTGCTCCTCCCACCGTTCTGTCTCCTCGACTCCCCTATGTACATCCCTTCACTGGCTCCCGATCTGCTTCAGAATCAGCGTCAAGATCCTATGTCTGGCCTACAAATCTATACACAAGTCTTGCCCGACCTACATCTCTTACCTTGTCTGAAGATTTACATACCTTAACTCCTACCTCGTTCCTCCAACGACCTCCTCCTAACCACCCCATGTATCTCACACTCCCATGCACAACTACAGGACTTTACTAGAGCTGCCCCGATGCTGTGGAACTCTCTCCCACGGCCCATCAGGCTTTCCCCTCCTTCAACACCTTCAAACAAGCCGCCAAAACCCACCTCTTTAAGAAGGCCTACCCAACTCACTCAGTGCCCTAACTCGTTCTGCTAAAGATCTCTTGATGCAGCCCACCTCTTATCACGTCACCATTCCCTCCCTTTAGATTGTGAACCTTTGGTAGGACCCTCGATCCTTGTGCATCATACTTGATTGTGCAATCCACCCACAGAATAACGTGAACTTGTCTTACTGGGACTACTACTCTTACAGTGTATGATCCGGCATTGTGTATCTTATCGCTTATTACCTGTGTTGTGTTGTCTGTCACCCCTAATATCATTATCTGTTACCTTACTTATTGCACATTGACGCGTGATATGTTGGCACTATATAAATCCGATAAATAGTAATAAAATGGCTGTATATTGGTATGTAGCCCTCGCCCTCCCAGTGATGTTTCGCTATGCTATATTCTTCTAGAGCATTCTGGGAGACCAGGCATTACTTTCACTGGCTTCGGAATCCTCAGAAACAAACATTCTGCAGAACTGTACCTAACACGACTAAAGATGTCTCCACCTGTGATAAAATTCAGACTGTAATTCAGAGTAATGAAAGTGTTTACAATGGGCACACACTGACTCAATAATTTATAAATTAATACTGTAAAAAAAGTGATGTGACACTTTCTATGATCACAGCACTTGTACAGTTTACCCGACATACAGAATCTTGGGATAATTTCTTTAGATACATAGAAGGCTTTCTATTGACAGCAAATATTAAACCTCATTTTTCTCAAAAAGTATTTATTGGTTTTGAATATAAAAAGCGATACATCTGTGCAATATCAAAGTGCATTTTACAGATAACAACTTAGCGCAAGTTTAAATTCAGTTTAAGGCACAACAGAATCTGCAAAGGCAGGAAACATTACATATATAAACATTGTGGATATCAGCAGCACTAAGGCAACAATTGCTGATATCCCCAGTCAACAGTTAACTTAATGGGATAATATTAAAAATAGTAGACCACCGCACAGAAGCGGTGGCTCAATGATCTTGACAGTTTGTACCTGTCGAATTTTTGTGTAGATCAGGGGTCAAGAGGGTGTTAAAGTTGGTCTTATGAAATTGACCCATGGGCTACTCCAGAAGTATAAGAGGTGTTATATGGCTAACTTCATTATTTAGTGGATCATCTTGATGGGACAGAGACCATCAGGGGAGAGGTAGGAGAGAGAGAAGAGTAAACAGAGGGGGGAAAGGTGATAGGAGGGAAGGGGTAAGAAGAGAGTGGAGCCGAGCAGTGTCTATCCCACCGTGATGCTGTATTTCAGTGCATGGGTGGTGCCCAGGGAGGCTTTTATTAAATTATACAGCTGTGAAAGACGCAGGAAGCCAATGGGCATAGTGTACAAAGTAAGGTTTCCAGACCTTTTCAAACTGTGGGAGAGTGTCATTTGTTATAGCTTTCATTCTGTCGAAACAAAGGGCGTGACTAAGGTTGCATTTAAAGGCGTGTAGAGGAAGAGCTGGGGATCTCCAAGAGCGGGCAATTACACGGTTGGCAGCGAGACAAATGTGCATTAGTAATTTATGTTGGTCTTTAGATATGTCTGGGGGTTTAATACCCAGTAAGGCCACTTCGGGGAGCTTGGGGATCTGTAGTCTAACTGAGGAATATATTACCTGATATACCCTACTCCATAATCTGCGTACTTTTGGGCATGACCACCATATATGTAGAAAAGTGCCTTTTTGCCCACATGCTCTAAAGCATAAGTCGTTGTGACCCGGGTTAAATTTTGCAATTCGGTCTGGAGTCAGATACCACCGAAGCAATACTTTGTATTGTGCCTCTACTAGGGCTGAACTGATGGAGACAGCTGGGGTACACTTCCACATATATTGCAGGTCCTCGATATCTAGAGTGATATTAAGGTCTTTCTCCCATCTAGAAATATATTGTGGTTTGGGAAGATTGTGGGGGGAGATTGCGTTTTTATAGAGTATGGAGATAAGTCCTGGGGCGCCTGGGTTTGAGGCACAGATATGTTCGAAACAGGTTCTAGTGAGTAAGGATTCATGAGGTCTAATATATTTCCTAATGAAATGTGATATTTGCAGGTATCGAAATAGCTCTGCGTCTGGGATTTGTTTGTGCTCCTGTAAGTAAGCAAAGGATTTGGGAGAATTGTCAGTCACTAAGCTATATATTGAGGTTAGTTTGTTTTGTTGCCACCACGCAAAGGCTGAGGGGTTATGGAGACCTGGAAGAATGTCAGGATGGCCTAAGAATGACATGAGAGGTAGGTGTGGGGATTGTAGCTTTTCCTTATGTCTAACTTGACTCCAAACCTTTAAAGAATGTATCAAGAGTGGGTTCTTAATAGGTTTACGTTGCGCGGCAGTAAGCCATAAAAGGTTGCGGAGGGACATGGGGGAGCAGATCGAGTGTTCAATGTTACACCATATGGGTGGTCGGTCTTCCTCATGCCATAATGTGAGTTGCGCTATTTGTGCCGCTTTGTAATAAGCTGCCACATTAGGGACACCCAGGCCTCCGTCTGTAGTGAGACGGTATAGTGTGGTTCTCGAGATACGGGGTCCTGAATTCTTCCATATAAAGGAGTAGAAGAGAGATTGTATTTTCTTAAGATAGGGGGAAGGCACAGGAACTGGTAGCACCCTAAACGCATATAGGAACTTGGGCAAAATTGTCATCTTGACCGCAGCTATCCGACCCAGCCATGAAATCACCTACCTCTTCCAACATTCCAACAATTTGGAGACCTCATTGAGTAGCGTTGGGAAATTGGCTTTAAATATTGAGTCATATGAGTTAGTTAAATAAATACCTAAGTATTTTAACTTGTGGGTCTCCCATTTGAATTCATAATTTCTTTGCAGGTCTAGGGCAGTTGTTTCTGGTAGGTTGATATTTAGCGCTTTGGATTTTAAGTTGTTTATCTTTAGGTCAGACATATCTTCAAATGTCATAAGTGTGTCAGTAAGATTGGATAAGGAGACTTGAGGATTTGATAGTGTGAGAATTACGTCGTCTGCATACATGCACAGTTTGTGCTGTTGTCCCGCCACAGTAATCCCCTGTATATCATTGTGGTTATTAATTAAGAGAGCCAAAGGCTCCATGATTAGAGCAAACAACAACGGCGACAGTGGGCATCCCTGTCGAGTGCCTCTACCGATAGGAAAGGTTGTCGATTTGTGCCCACTATATTTAACATATGCGCCCGGGGAGCAATAAAGGGCTCTGATCCAAGTGATGAAATTGTGTCCGAAGCCCCAGGTCGATAACAGAGTGAACAGATACTCCCATGATACTGTGTCAAACGCTTTTTGTATGTCGAGCGAGAGATTATCCCCCCAAAAAAGTGAAATCTTGGAAAACATTTTTTTTTTTTTTCATTTTAACAAGACAAAAATATTTTAAAAAGACAGTTGAACAGTTAACATGTCATATTTTTACTAAAAGCTAATGATTACAACACTACTAGCAAGAAGAGATAATTTGTATTATTATTGTTATTAAATGAATCATATACTGTTAATGACTATTATTACTGATCGTATTTTGGAGAATTGTGAATGTATTATTATTATTTAGTATTTATATAGTGCCAACATATTACGCAGCGCTGTACAGAGTGTGGTCTTGCCACCTGTCACTCAGAGGGGTTCACAATCTAATCCCTACCATAGTCATAATAAGTCTAAGTATGTATCGTGTAGTGTTCCCCAACCCTGTCCTCATGGCCCACCAACAGAGCACGTTTTGTGGAAATCCACAGAAGTAGTTAATCAGCTCTGCTGAGACACTAATTACCTCACCTGTGCATGTGTGTGGTTTCCTGCAAAACATGTACTGTTGGTGGGCCTTGAGGACAGGGTTGGGGAACTGTGGTGTAGTGTATGTATCGTAGTCTAGGTCCAATTTAGGGGGAAGCCAATTAACTTATCTGTATGTTTTTGGGATGTGGGAGGAAACCGGAGTGCCTGGAGGAAACCTACACAGACACTGGAAGAAGATACAAACTTTGCACAGATAGTACCCTTGCTGGGATTCAAACCAGGGACCCAGCGCTGCAAGGCAAGAGTGCTAACCACTATACCACCATAGCACCATAACCATCACCATAACAAAGTATAGAATAGTATAGTTTCTGAAAATCTTGCTGTCATGATATGACATGAGGATTGTCCATAAACAGTGAGCAGACATGGAATCCAATGACGAACACTTTATTCTGATCCATACATCAGAGAACTTCCATCAATATAGGAGCATACAGCTTTCACCTAGCTGTCCCACACCAGAATGACTCCCTCTCTCTCTCTACCAGACAGTATAACAAGCTTAGCAAACAGACATCAAATGTTAGCAGATGATAAGAGCAAGGCCAGTCTGCTAACAGACAATAGAACAATGGCACATGCCCCACCTGACTCCAGTAACTTACAATCAATGCAGAGACATAGCCTAATCACAGCAAACAAACAATGCAGGAATAAAATACAATTAGTAAAAATACAGTCATATTACATATCATACATCACATTCCTCCCCCATATGTTCCTGGACCCCCAGGTGAGCCCATTAGTTGGGTGAGACTGAGGTACAGGTATGTGGCAATTCTGTCCATCTACTCCTTCTCAGTCTAGGTGGGAGTTCATAATTAATTGTCCTTGTCTTCATATGTGCTGGTTGCACTTTTACTCGCTGTCCACATATGATTTGTCCATTCAATTCAAATACAGCCCTCGCTGCATCGTCCGAACTCTCAAACTCAACAAAGCCAAATCCAGGTGGACTCCTGGAGATCCAGATATTGCGCACAGGTCCATAGCAGCCAAACGCTTGCCTCAACTCCCACTTGTTGCTTTGGCTTCCCAAGTGTCCAATGTACACCTTGGAATTTGTCCTGCAAGCTCCATGGGATTGGGCACAGTCAGATGAGTCAGTGGTCAAGATATTATTCGACACACGAACATAATTAACCCCTCTGGCATCTTCTCTTTCCGCTATTGTTCTTAAGAGTGGGGAAACATCTGTGGAGTTAGTTGCCACATTCCTGCCAACAGCAGGCTGAGGACTCCAAGCAGTTCCATTGTCTCTGCTAACATGTGGGCATGCTGCTACCAGGTGCTCAGTCGACCCACAGCCAAAGCATGACTTCCTCACCTGGTTGCTTCTACCAGCTGATGTGGCAGAACTCCTCTCTGGAGTGGTGGGCCTGGGCTCTACACAGGATGGTGTCCTGGATGCTTCACAGACACACCGATCCTCTGGTAGATGACACACCTGGGACCGGTTCTCCACAAACTGATCGGCCCACTTTGCAGCATCCCTCATTGTTAGAGGCTTGCGATCCAGCACCCACATTTTCACCTTTGGAGGACAGCAGCTCAGGAATTGTTCTCTCAAACACAGTTCTTTTAAGTCCTCCAAAGTCCTGACACTACTGCCCTGAATCCACTGATTAAACATGTGTGTCAGCTTCACTCCAAATTCAGCAAAAGAGTCTTTTGAGGTCTTAAATAAGGATCGGAAAGACTGTCTGTATGCCTCTGGAGTTTTGGCATACCGAGCCAGCAATGCCCGTCTCACTTCCACAAAGTTAATTCTTTGCCCCAGAGGCAGCAATTTAAAAGTGTCACTGGCACGCCCAGTCAGCTTTCCTAACAAAATGCGATGCCACTCACTGGTTGGAATACAGTGTGTCTCACAAATGAGTTCAAAATTTTCCAAGTAGGCATCAATTTCCTCTTTACTTTCATCAAACATAGGGAATAAGGAATACAGTCTGACAGTGTCCATATGTGGCTGTGACATTCCCCCCTGAGATCGGTACACATTCTGTGCCATCATCTCACTCAGCACTCTGAGCAATGTGTGAAGCATGTCCTCACCTCTGGCAACACCTTCCTGGGTCTGTTCCTGAGACTGTTCCTCCAAGCCTTCATCGGTCTGCACATCTCCACCTTCACTTGGTGCCTCACCATTACTGGCAGCTTGTATCCTCTCCATCAAAAGTTCCACAAGCTGAGGTTTCTTCAGCCCATCAGGATGTAAGCCCCTCTTACGGCATAATTTCCGAAGGGTAGTGATTTTCAGCTCCTGACCTGCAGTATCTCCTCCATGCTTCTGGTCTTCCAAAGTCTGCTCTGTCCCAGCACTGCTCACCAATATGTCATGACATGACATGAGGATTGTCCATAAACAGTGAGCAGACATGGAATCCAATGACGAACACTTTATTCTGATCCATACATCAGAGAACTTCCATCAATATAGGAGCATACAGCTTTCACCTAGCTGTCCCACACCAGAATGACCCCCTCTCTCTCTCTCTACCAGACAGTATAACAAGCTTAGCAAACAGACATCAAATGTTAGCAGATGATAAGAGCAAGGCCAGTCTGCTAACAGACAATAGAACAATGGCACATGCCACACCTGACTCCAGTAACTTACAATCAATGCAGAGACATAGCCTAATCACAGCAAACAAACAATGCAGGAATAAAATACAATTAGTAAAAATACAGTCATATTACATATCATACATCACACTTGCCAATTTAACCACCTGACTACCACCAGTACAACCACCTCTCAGTACTGGGCATTTTTTTATGCTTTTAGTGGTGTGACACTCTCTGATTATAGCTCTTACAAAGTTTGCATCTCTTTAAATTCAGATAAGGCTTTCTGTTCATACCAAATGTTTAACCTAAAAAAAATACATCTTAGAAAAAATGTTTTGTTTTGTTTTTTTGGTTTATATTTAATTTTTTTTTTCAACCTGAAAATATTTTTTAAAAGACTAGTTAAACAGCTAACATATATTTTAATTAAAAATGAATGATGACAATACCAATATCAATTGAAGATAACTTGTATTATTATTATTATTTTACATCATATTATGACGAGATATTTTTTTTAAAAACATTTTTGATTGAATAATTATTTTATTATTGCTTTTTATTCTACTGCATAATACATTCATTATTTTCTTGTTTTTAAACAAAGTGTTAAAGAGAAACTCCAACCAAGAATTGAACTTTATCCCAATCAGTAGCTGATACACCCTTTTACATGAGAAATAGAATGATTTTCACAAACAGACCATCAGGGGGCGCTGTGTGACTAATTTTGTGCTGAAACCCCTCCCACAAGAGGCTCTGAATACCGCGGTACTCTGGGCAAACTGCCACAATGTAACAATGTTCACAGACAGGAAATGGCTGTTTAAAGCTGTCTGTAACAGCCAGAGCAGCTAGAAACAGCTACATAACTTGCCCACAGTAACAATGTCACCATGTAATACATGTCAGAATGTGAATCTGGGAGAGAAAAGATTTTACAATGAGCAAACACTGACTAAATCATTTATACATAATTATGGTAAAAAATGAAGCACTTTTTTTACTACATTATTTTCACTGGAGTTCCTCTTTAACTTTTTTGACCAGTGGGTGGAGCTGATCTAGTGGGTTGGTGGAGCTGTAGTAAATCAAGTATCGCCACTATCTATAAAGGACAGCTTTATTCTGTTTATATATATGGTGCATGGAACCAAAGTGAAGTGTATAAATACGGTCAAAGTATAGTTTTTCCATGGAACAAACACGTTCTAGAAAGGCAACAGACTAAATGCACAGGTATCCAGCTTATGATTCTGACAAGATCTCTTTAAAAAGTGAACGGAAAATCAAGGGATACAGCCACTATGGGCTGGTGCACACCAGAGCAGTTCTGGAGCGTTTTTTAAAACGCTTGCAGGGGAAAAACCGTTTGGCTAATGAAAGTGAATGGGCTGGTGCACACCAAAGCGGGTTGTTTTTTTCTACAAACGCAAACTCGGGGGCTGCAGCATTTTTTAGATTTCTGAGGCGTTTCTGCCTCAATGTTAAAGTATAGGAAAGTGGAAAACCGCTCTGAAAAACGGTAGATCAGAGCGGTTTTCCAGGCGTTTTTGTTACAGAAGCTGTTCAGTAGCAGCTTTACTGTAACAAAATATGACATCTGCTACACAAAAACGCTCCAAAAAAAGCTAGGCATGTTGCCCAGAATCGCTCTGAAATCTGCTTCAAAAACCTCTAGCGTTTTGCGGATCTATTAGAGGTTTTTGGTGTGCACTGGGCCTAACTGTGGCATGCATGCAGCGAGTTAGAATAACAAGATCAGTAACAACACAGTACTGTGAAATAAGCCATTATCTCTCTGCAAAACAGAGCTTGATTATTTAGAGAGGGAAGAAGGAACAACATCAGTGCTGTAGAGGTCACATGAGTTGCGATAAGGTATTTTAAACAAAATTTAAACAAAATATGTTAAACAAAATTGAGTTTATCCTATAAGTGTATGGATGGTTTCATGTTTTCTACTTCTGACTCCCTTCCCTGTACAAAACTCAAATTGAACATAGAAATAAAACTCAGATCTAAGTATTATTTTCTGTCCCTCCAAAATAAATATTACAAGGCTGCAAACAAAGCTTAGTTTCCTTCCTCACACGCCCTACAGATTGTTTGCCTGTTTACAAAGCTCTCCTTACTCAAAGTGGATCCGAGATGAACTTTTACTCATTGCATAATTGTGTTCCTTTCCTGTTGTTTAGAGAACATTTCTCAAGCCAAATACTTTTTTGTTTTAATACTCTAATACCCTGTAAACTAAACAAGCCTCGCCCACAGCTTTTCAGAGAGCCTTGGCATTTTCAAACAGTAGCAAGGGTTCATGGGAGCTCAGTCTGGGCAGGAGGAGGGGGAGGTATTACTAGCCAGAGATTTCAGAGGCAGAGGGGAGGAGGGGGTATTAGTTTTTTTCACAGGCTGAGTGCTGAAGATGCATATAAGCTTGCCTGTGTGTAATCTTTACAAACAACATGGCTGCTGTCATTGTATCACAGGAAGAAATAATCATAAAATGTTGAAGCTGTTTGCAGCTAGATTTTCTGGTAGTTATATAGACAAGTTACTTGTTATAGTTAGTTTTTCATCTCGGATCCGCTTTAAAGCAAACCTGACCTGTTGGAAAAAAGTAATATAAATACTGCCCCATGTGTTGCATTAAGATATCCGTTTAGTTTCATGCTCCAGGGTCCCTGGCTCTACCGACCTTTATTTTTTTTTTACTAAATCTCAGCATATTTAAATAAGGAAGAAATTCCAAACTGAACATGCGCAGTAAAAGCAATTGCTCATGCACAAGAGCTTCTTTTTACTGAGCATGCGCAATTCATGAACTCCCGCATTCCCTGTTCAAAAGGGCTCATCCACGCGTGCTGGGCATGTGCAGCTTGGAAACTCACACATACACAGTGCATATCCGCTCGATCACAGTTACAGGTGCTTCAAGCTGACTGGATTTCAGTACTCCTATATTATTGGTACACACTGTTATATATTAGTACTGTGCCTTGAAATTGTTCTGTTAAAGTGAACCAGCCACCATTTTTAGCACCCAGGGCATTGAAATAGCGCATTTAATAGTCATGCTAACAATGTGGCTCAATTCAATTGTACCTCTTCTTTTTACATTTAAATGTTTAGCAAAGGATTTTATTAGCCTATGTCCGAGGTTTGCCTGACTGCAGACGTTTCAGGCAGATAAGGACTGATGTAATTATTTTATTGCACACATTAGCAGAGAGCAAACAAAAGCTTTCATCAGCAGGGGTAGGTGGGTAGATTGGACACTGTGCTTTTAGGGAAGTTTAGGGAAGTTTTTTTGTGAGTTTAGGGAAGTCACAGATGCTCACCTCCCCCTGGATAAATAATGGCAGGGGTCTAGTCCTGGGAAAAGAGGTGAGTGGACTGACCCCAAAAACCCTGTGCGGCGCGCCAAAATGGGCGTGGTCATGGGTGGGGCCAAATATACATGACCTTAACAGTGATGTAAAAGGTCTGCCTGGGAAGTTTGAGCTCTGCCGTAGTGTATCCCCCCAAAATAGATGTAATCTGACAGCATTTCACCAAAAAGACACATAATCTGGTACAAGTTCCTCCAAAATACAGATAATATGGCAGTGGTTCCCCCAAAATAGACAATGTGGCAGCAAGCAGTTCCCCCAACATACACATAATCAGGAAGCAGTTCCCCAAAATATGCGAAACCTGGCAGCGGATCACCCAAAATACGCATAACACCCAAAATACATGTAATCTGGCAGCAGTGGTCCCCCAAACATACACAATCTGGCAGCAGTTTCCCAAAATACACATAATCTGGCAGCAGCAGTTCCCCTAACATACACATAATCTGGCAGCTGTTCCCCAAAACACACTTAGTCTGTTAACAGAGGTTCCACAAAAATGCAGATAATCTGACAGCAGTTCCCCCAAAATAGGTAACCCCAGCATAGGTAGCCAGGTCTATAGGTGTCCCCAGTATAAGTAGCCATGAGTATAGTAGTCCCCAGTATATGTAGCCAGAGGTATAGTTGCCTAGTATATGTAGCCAGGGGTATATGTGCCCAGGGTGCCAGGGCGGACAGCATCCACCCTCTGAAAAAAGCAGGTGGACGTCGTCCACCCGCGTTCACGCCCCACTCGACCCTTGAATAATGGGTAGCTAAAAGGGGTGGGGCAACATGGCAGCTCCTATAGGTAATGGAAGCCAGGAAAAAAGGGGTGCTTTCCCTATCATCAACTGTTAAATAAAACAGTTAAACAAACAAACAACAAAAAAGTATAGTTTATGTCCAACATAAGACCCTGCCACCATTTCTAAGGATTGCTAATGGTTCAGCCCCGATCTTCCAAATTCATACAATGTAATGCCAAATTACATGCGCTTGTCACAGCTCTGTCTATATATTAGAGGGAAAGGGGTTTACAGTCCATTTTCATTGTGCATAGCCAGGAATCTGCTGTACTGTGGCCACCATACGCCCACCTAGCTCAGCTGAGCTGTATTCATTCCTATTCGAAAAAGCCAAACTATACACAAAGCATCAGCTGCAATTACTGAGACTTCAATGGCTGAAAAACGTTTTACCTGAAACATAACATCAGCTCTCAGAACTGTGGACGGCATTTGGGATATTTCTGGTAAAAGAGCATAACTTGAAAAAAGGGTTTGATGGCCCCGGTTATCTTTTTGTCTTTCTTTTTTTTTTTTTTTTTTTTTTTTACAAAACTGGTTTGCTCAGTACAAATCAACCCAATATTTACATACTGCGATTTTATACAAGCACATCCATAGAAGTGCCCATTAAAGGACAATTGAAGTGAGAAGAATATGGAGGTTGCCATATGTTTCCTTTTAAACAATACCAGTTGCCTGGCAGCCCTGCTATTCTATTTGGCTGCAGTAGTGTCTGAATAACACCAGAAGCAAGCATGCAGCTAATCTAGTCAGATCAATATGACACTAATGTCAGAAGCACCTGGTCTGCATATGGCAAAAAGTATGAGAGGCAGAGGATCAGCAGGATAGCCAGGCAACTGGTGTTGCTTAAAAGGAAATACATATGGCAGCCTCCATCTCCCTCTTGCTTCAGTTGTCCTATAAGGGTACAATATTTTCCTCAGATGCAATCTTTCAATCCGATTTGCAGGATCATAAGTAATCAGAAGGTAATTATCAATTACTCCCATAAACGGGTTGATTAGGGCACTTTCTCTCTTCAGATATGATTGTGTAATCCAACATTCCAATGCACAAATCTCTGTATTCCAATCGACCATCGAATTTTTTCACAATTTCGAGTTTTCACATTGACTTTCTCCACATATTGAGTGATTTTCTGCACAATTCGATTGTAAAAATCTGGAAACTACTGTGCCGTTAAGAGGCATGCACAACTGGGTATTTACTCCTTAAAGGACTTACGAGGTGACATGTGACATAATGAGATAGACATGTGTATGTACAGTGCCGAGCACACAAATAACTTGGCTGTGTTCCTTTTTTTTCTTCTCTGCCTGAAAAAGTTAAAAATCAAGTATGCAAGTGACAGTTTCTGTCCGGGTCGGACTGGGTCAGACTATAGCATAACCCTCACTGATAAGTAATTACAGCCATAAAACATTTTTCTTTCAGTAAATGGCTTTTAAGAGCAGAAAAGAGATAAAAAGGGTCAATAATTCATAGATTTGAGCTCTGGCATACTCAATGAAGGTGTCAGTGAGCAGAGACAATGAAACAGTAAAAACGTAAAAACTTGATTTAAATATAAAATAAAACTGTGGGATATCTAAAAAAGTCATTTTCAGGAGAAGTAGGATAGATATAATTGTTTTTCTCAGAAGTTTATTTTCACCTCGTAAGTCCTTTAAGCTGGGTGCACAGTGATCAGTTGCATAATGCACACGTTATAATGAGTGTGAACTGCAGTGGAAACTGGACATAGACTTTAATACAAAGTCTGCATGCAGCTTGTCAGAATAACGTGAATTTACAATGCAGTACTGTGAACAGGCCCATAGCATTGTATGGCCAGTGAGGTGACAGGCAGAATTAGTCTACAACGCAACTGGTGACTAGTGTTGGGCGAACATCTAGATGTTCGGGTTCGGGCCGAACAGGCCGAACATGGCCGCGATGTTCGGGTGTTCGACCCGAACTCCGAACATAATGGAAGTCAATGGGGACCCGAACTTTTGTGCTTTGTAAAGCCTCCTTATATGCTACATACCCCAAATTTACAGGGTATGTGCACCTTGGGAGTGGGTACAAGAGGAAAAAAAAATTTAGCAAAAAGAGCTTATAGTTTTTGAGAAAATCGATTTTAAAGTTTCAAAGGGAAAACTGTCTTTTAAATGCGGGAAATGTCTGTTTTCTTTGCACAGGTAACATGCTTTTTGTCGGCATGCAGTCATAAATGTAATACATATAAGAGGTTCCAGGAAAAGGGACCGGTAATGCTAACCCAGCAGCAGCACACGTGATGGAACAGGAGGAGGGTGGCGCAGGAGGAGAAGGCCACGCTTTGAGACACAACAACCCAGGCCTTGCATGAGGACAAGAAGCGTGCGGATAGCATGCTTTGTACCACCATGCAGTCATAAATGTAATAAAGATAAGTGGTTCAATAAACAGGGACCACGCGGCAACGCTAACCCAGCAGCAGCACACGTGATGGAACAGGAGGAGGCGCAGGAGGAGAAGGCCACGCTTTGTGAGACACAACAACCCAGGCCTTGCATGAGGACAAAAAGCGTGCGGATAGCATGCTTTGTACCGCCATGTAGTCATAAATGTAATAAAGATAAGAGGTTCAATAAACAGGGACCACGCGGCAACGCTAACCCAGCAGCAGCAGCAGCAGCAGCACACGTGATGGAACAGGAGGAGGCGCAGGAGGAGAAGGCCACGCTTTGTGAGACACAACAACCCAGGCCTTGCATGAGGACAAAAAGCGTGCGGATAGCATGCTTTGTACCGCCATGTAGTCATAAATGTAATAAAGATAAGAGGTTCAATAAACAGGGACCACGCGGCAACGGTAACCCAGCAGCAGCAGCAGCAGCACACGTGATGGAACAGGAGGAGGCGCAGGAGGAGAAGGCCACGCTTTGTGAGACACAACAACCCAGGCCTTGCATGAGGACAAAAAGCGTGCGGATAGCATGCTTTGTACCGCCATGTAGTCATAAATGTAATAAAGATAAGAGGTTCAATAAACAGGGACCACGCGGCAACGGTAACCCAGCAGCAGCAGCAGCACACGTGATGGAACAGGAGGAGGCGCAGGAGGAGAAGGCCACGCTTTGTGAGACACAACAACCCAGGCCTTGCATGAGGACAAAAAGCGTGCGGATATAGCAGCAATGCTTTTTGCCGCCATGCAGTCATAAATGTAATACAGATGAGAGGTTCAATAAACAGGGACCGGAAACGCTAAACCATCCCAGATGTTCATCGGTCATGTTACTTGGTTGGGGTCCAGGAGTGTTGCGTAGTCGTTTCCAATCCAGGATTGATTCATTTTAATTTGAGTCAGACGGTCTGCATTTTCTGTGGAGAGGCGGATACGCCGATCTGTGATGATGCCTCCGGCAGCACTGAAACAGCGTTCCGACATAACGCTGGCTGCCGGGCAAGCCAGCACCTCTATTGCGTACATTGCCAGTTCGTGCCAGGTGTCTAGCTTCATGCCCGGTTTCAGGTCCAGCGGTGCCAGCCACAAATCCGTCTGTTCCTTTATTCCCCTCCAAATTTCCTCCCCTGTGTGCTGCTTATCCCCAAGGCAGATCAGCTTCAGCAACGCTTGCTGACGCATGCCAACAGCTGTGCTGCACTGCTTCCACGATCCTACTGCTGCTGGTGCTGGGTTAGCATTTCCGGATGAGGTACAGCTTTGAGATGCGTTGGAGGAGAAGGAGTCAGAGAGGTAGGTGCTGCTGTTGTTATCCAGCTGTTTGCGGCGTGGGCAACACCCGCGCCGTAGCAGGTGAGGAATCGCTGCCAGGCTCCACAAGGTTCACCCAGTGCGCGGTAAGGGAGATGTATCGACCCTGGCCGAACGCACTCGTCCAGGTGTCAGTGGTGAGGTGAACCTTGCAGGCAACGGCATTCTTCAAGCTTCGGGTTATTTAGCTGACCACGTGCTCATGCAACTCAGGCACTGCAGAGCGCGCAAAGTGGTAGCGGCTGGGAACCACGTAACGTGGGATGGCCACTGACATCATGCCCTTGAAGCTGTTTGTCTCCACCACTCGATATGGCAGCATTTCGCAGGCCAGAAGCTTGGCTATGCTGGCTGGCTGTTACTGCCACGGCCCGGGGGTCATTTGCTGGCAATTTCCTCTTGTGCTCAAACATCTCAGAAACAGACAACTCAACCGTAGCGCTGCACACCGAAGGGCTGTTGGTTGTTGTGTTTGATGAACACTGGGAGACCTCAAGAGCACTAGTCCGGAAAGTGACAGTGTCAGCATCGTCTGATGTTTGTGAATGTTGTGAACCACGCAATGGCTGGGCTACTGCTGCTGCTGAGGCGGGTCTGGTGGTGAGTCTGGTGAACCCAAGGGAGGCAGTGTTGCTGGTGGTACCCTGTCCTGCCGCGTTTGCCCACAGAGTGGGATGTTTGGATAGAATGTGGCGGCTCATGCTGGTGGTGGAGAGGTTGTTAATACTTTTCCCCCTGCTCAGGCGGGTCTTGCACACCTTGCAAATCGCCATGGTAACATCCTCAGTGCAGTCTTCAAAGAAAGCCCAGACTTTAACTGGCTGAGGACTCGGACCTCGTGCGTGATGTGCTGGTGCTGCTTAACCCACTGCTGGACGCTTGAGAGGTCATCCAAGTAATTATCTGGTCCTGTTCTTTTGGATCTGTGAGGGTTGTTGTCCTGGACAACATGGGCAGTATTGAGTGGGTTTTCTTGGGTGCTCCCCTGTGGCCTGTACGTGAACCGTCAGGGGAAACACCTCTTCCCTTGCCCCTCCCTCTTTCACCGGATTTCTTCCTCATTTCACTTATCCTTAAAGTACACGCTGACTGGCAGCAGTACAGTGGCAGTACAGAAATGCTATACAGTGGTGGGTGAGCGGTGTACCACTATTGTCAGCAGTGACACAGAGCACAATGCTATACAGTGGCGGGTGAGCGGTGTACTACTGTTCCCAGCAGACACAGAGTGGAAGTAAACACAATGCTATATAGTGTGGCTGAGCCGTGTACACAGAGTGGCATTAAACACAATGCTATATAGTCTGCTATATAGTCACCCCGAACAGGGTGATGTTCTGCAGAACCCGAACAGTGGCAAACACTGTTCGCCCAACACTACTGGGAGGGAACGCAGATTTTAGTACCTAAACACACGATACAACATGTTTTCCGGGGTCGGACTCTGAGGCACATACAGATGGTCCCGATCATCATCCTCATCATACAACTCTTCTCCTGAGTCTGACCCACCCACCACCTCTGCCACCCCAACATCCCCAGACACAGACCCCTCATCGTCCTCAACATTAACTTGGGATGCTGGCCTGAGCCAGACCTCCTCCTCCACATCAGGCCCCATCATCTCCTCAATGGCAGCCCTCATTAATCGCTCTGGCGACGGACTGATGGACACAACGTTCTCCTCCGGGGAGGGCTGCTGCTGACCACTGGCTGCTGGGGTGGATGTTATAGCTTGCGTGGGGCGTTGGCTGTTGCTGTTGTTGGGAGTGCTGCTCACAGCGGAGGTCTCTGGGGAACTCATGTTGAGCTCATATAGTGGTTGACGGTGAGTGGAGTATTACTGATCCCAGCAATATACACACTGACTGGCAGAGTACGCAATGCTATATAGTGTGGCTGAGCGGTGTACACAGAGTGGCAGTAAACACAATGCTATATAGTCTGGCTGAGCGAGCGGTGTACTACTGTTCCCAGCAGAATCAGAGTGGCAGTAAACAATGGTATATAGTCTGGCTGAGCGGTGTACATAGAGTGTCAGTAAACAATGGTATATAGTCTGGCTGAGCGAGCGGTGTACTACTGTTCCCAGCAGAATCAGAGTGGCAGTAAACAATGGTATATAGTCTGGCTGAGCGGTGTACATAGAGTGTCAGTAAACAATGGTATATAGTCTGGCTGAGCGAGCGGTGTACTACTGTTCCCAGCAGAATCAGAGTGGCAGTAAACAATGGTATATAGTCTGGCTGAGCGGTGTACATAGAGTGTCAGTAAACAATGGTATATAGTCTGGCTGAGCGAGCGGTGTACTACTGTTCCCAGCAGAATCAGAGTGGCAGTAAACAATGGTATATAGTCTGGCTGAGCGGTGTACACAGAGTGTCAGTAAACAATGGTATATAGTCTGGCTGAGCGGTGTACACACAATGCTATATAGTCTGCTATATAGTGTCAGTAAACAATGGTATATAGTCTGGCTGAGCGAGCGGTGTACTACTGTTCCCAGCAGAATCAGAGTGGCAGTAAACAATGGTATATAGTCTGGCTGAGCGGTGTACACAGAGTGTCAGTAAACAATGGTATATAGTGTGGCTGAGTGGTGTACACAGAGTGTCAGTAAACAATGGTATATAGTCTGGCTGAGCGGTGTACACAGAGTGTCAGTAAACAATGGTATATAGTCTGGCTGAGCGAGCGGTGTACTACTGTTCCCAGCAGAATCAGAGTGGCAGTAAACAATGGTATATAGTCTGGCTGAGCGGTGTACACAGAGTGTCAGTAAACAATGGTATATAGTGTGGCTGAGTGGTGTACACAGAGTGTCAGTAAACAATGGTATATAGTCTGGCTGAGCGGTGTACACAGAGTGGCAGTAAACACAATGCTATATACTCTGGCTGAGCGAGCGGTGTACTACTGTTCCCAGCAGACACAGAACAGTAAACAGAATGCTATATAGTGTGGCTGAGCGAGCGGTGTACCACTATTCCCAGCAGACACAGAACAGTGAACAGAATGCTATATAGTGTGGCTGAGCGAGCGGTGTACCACTATTCCCAGCAGACACAGAACAGTAAACAGAATGCTATATAGTGTGGCTGAGCGAGCGGTGTACCACTATTCCAAGCAGACACAGAACAGTGAACAGAATGCTATATAGTGTGGCTGAGCGAGCGGTGTACCACTATTCCCAGCAGACACAGAGTGGCAGTAAACAGAATGCTATATAGTGTGGCTGAGCGAGGTACACAGAGTGGCAGTAAACAGAATGCTATATAGTGTGGCTGAGCGAGCGGTGTACCACTATTCCCAGCAGACACAGAACAGTGAACAGAATGCTATATAGTGTGGCTGAGCGAGCGGTGTACCACTATTCCCAGCAGACACAGAACAGTGAACAGAATGCTATATAGTGTGGATGAGCGAGCGGTGTACCACTATTCCCAGCAGACACAGAACAGTAAACAGAATGCTATATAGTGTGGCTGAGCGAGCGGTGTACCACTATTCCCAGCAGACACAGAACAGTGAACAGAATGCTATATAGTGTGGCTGAGCGAGCGGTGTACCACTATTCCCAGCAGACACAGAACAGTGAACAGAATGCTATATAGTGTGGCTGAGCGAGCGGTGTACTACTGTTCCCAGCAGACACAGAACAGTACACAGAATGCTATATAGTGTGGCTGAACGAGCGGTGTACTACTGTTCCCAGCAGACACAGAACAGTACACAGAATGCTATATAGTGTGGCTGAACGAGCGGTGTACCACTATTCCAAGCAGACACAGAACAGTGAACAGAATGCTATATAGTGTGGCTGAGCGAGCGGTGTACCACTATTCCCAGCAGACACAGAGTGGCAGTAAACAGAATGCTATATAGTGTGGCTGAGCGAGGTACACAGAGTGGCAGTAAACAGAATGCTATATAGTGTGGCTGTGCAAGCGGTGTACTACTATTCCCAGCAGACACAGAGTGGCAGTAAACAGAATGCTATATAGTGTGGCTGAGCGAGGTACACAGAGTGGCAGTAAACAGAATGCTGAGCGAGCGGTGTACTACTATTCCCAGCAGCGACACACAATGACTGGGGGGGACCCTGGCTAGCGTGGCTGGAGCGCGAACTACCCTGCCTGCCTACCCAAAGTTAAACCCACAGACAAATGGCGGAGATATGACGTGGTTCGGGTATTTATTTACCCGAACCACGTGACAGTTCGGCCAATCAGAGCGCGTTCGGGTCCGAACCACGTGACCCGTTCGGCCAATCACAGCGCTAGCCGAACGTTCGGGGAACGTTCGGCCATGCGCTCTTAGTTCGGCCATATGGCCGAACGGTTTGGCCGAGCACCGTCAGGTGTTCGGCCGAACTCGAACATCACCCGAACAGGGTGATGTTCTGCAGAACCCGAACAGTGGCGAACACTGTTCGCCCAACACTACTGGTGACTGTGAACTGGGCCTTTAGATTCCTGACAATTTTGACACTTCAGCTGTGTTACTATTGATGCAGCAATAACTTTTTCATTACATAGCAGGGGCAAACGCAGGATTTTTAAGGGGGGGATTCCTGAAAGGCCCAGAAGCACTTATGTCCTCGAGTGCTTCCAAATACAGGTGGCTCCATACTGCCCATGCACAAAAGTGCGCTGGCGTATTACGGAGCTGCCTATCTTTGGAAGTACTCAAGGACACTAGTGTTTCTGAGGGCTTCTGGTAGCAGCAAATTTGAACGGGGGACAGCGCTGGAACAACTCCCCGAGAGAGGAACGGGAGATAAACTTAGTTTGGACAATTCAGTGGAATATGCCACATAGTGTCACAAAGCGCAAGCGATACCCATATGATGCAGGGATATATGCATCTGCGGAAGATGGCGGCGCTATATAAATACTAAATAATATTTTGCCTCACCAGAATTGCACTTTTATTTAGCTTTCTTGTATGACAAGAAGACACAGCCAGCTCTAGGGGAAGAGGGAAACAAAGGGGAGTGAAGGAGGCTGGTGCACACCAAGAGGGCTTCTGAGCGTTTTTCAAATCAACAGTGATTTGAAAAGCGCTTGGCTAATGTTACCCTATGACAGTGTTCTCACAGCAGCGTTGTGACTTTTTCAAAATCGCAGGTATACTGCATGTAGCATATTTGTGAGCGATTCATTCAAAAATTGCTCTGAAAATCGCTTCACAAAATCACACTCACAAATTGCTAGCGATTGCTATCGTCATTTTGGCGTGCACTAGCCCAGAGAGAGGAGGAGTGGAGAGACTGAGAATAGCCTGAGATGGAGCAGAGAACTTATTTGTATTGCAGTCCCACATCAGACAGGCTACTTGCCTGTAATCGGACTCCTGTCCCTGTCAGTCTCCCACACAAGTCAGAAAGTAGCCCTCCTGGAGTCTAGGGACTGTCAAAAACTTTTCAACTTGTTTAACACCTTATCCACGCATGCAGTCATTATAACAATGGGGAGAGACCAGACAGATGTTTTCCCACGGACCCTGAGTCCAGGCAAGCTCTGCATCATGCTGTGCATATTTACCAGCTTGCCTGCCCTCTAATTGCATCATGTCTGACACTTCTGTGCTGTGGACAGTCCGGGACTCCAGAATCAACATTCTCTCACTGCAGGCTGCATCTTCTTGTGGGGGAAGCTCTGCTGCCTCTCTCATTCTATTAGCTGGAGGGAGGCACCAGAAGTAAGAAGGGAGGGAGAATGAGGTTGTTTATATTATGCGGGCTTCCCTGGCTGAATACACAGCTCAGTGCAGGGGGGGGGGGGTGTTCCAGACACCCGCAAATAGCCCCCTCTGTTCGTCAGTGCATAGGATATCTACGTTATATACAGTATGTGTGTGTGTTTTAATTTTCAAGACAACCTAGACTTTCTTTTGGTATTGTTTGTTTTCCAAAATGTATTCGATTTTATAGACATTTTACATGGGACAGTAGTCATAAATGCCGAAAATCTGATCTGACACGACATCGGGCACCTCTGATCAAAGTATCAAAGTCCGGCGCTTTGATTCCCTCCGAAACCATGCTGTGCAACTGCGCCACACAATATAAATATTAGGTGGGCGCATTTGGGCTCCCGCTGCCTGTACCCCTGTCGGATCTATTCCAACATGCCGTCAGATTAAAGTGTCAGACTACGTTGAACACTTTGATCCCCATTGGCAACACACTGCACCACATAATATAATATATAATATATATATTACGCTGCGCCAATATTTCAGGGCGGAGCTAGAATGTGCAAGTCGGCCCTGCCCCCTGACAGGTGGGTCACCTCCTCAAACTAGAGCCCCACTGGCTCCCCCAACACAGAACAGAGAGATCCCCCACCTTTCCCTGCCCCCACCAGGGAATGGGGGAAAAGGGGGAAGTGGGTGATCTCTTTAAGATTGGAAAGGGTTGAATACAGACATACTGACCTGAGTGATACAGGCTCCAGTAAAGGCCACAATCACTGCTACCACGTTGACAGTCAGCTGAAACTGTAGGAATTTGGAAATGCTGTCATACACGTTGCGGCCCCACATCACAGCTTTGACTATGCTGGAGAAATTGTCGTCTGTTAAAATGATGTCAGAGGCTTCCTTGGCAACATCTGTGCCCGCCAGTCCCTAAGAGTAAGGAAAAAGAAACATTAGGTCACAACTGCAGCCAATAATATTGATTTTACATCCATCTAGCTTCATTTAAGAAGGAATTGCGTTCCTTTTTTTTCTTTCTCTGCCTGAAGGAGTTAAACATCAGGTATGCAAGTGACAGTTTCTGTCCGGGTCGGACTGGGTCAGACTATAGCATAACCCTCACTGATAAGTAATTACAGCCATAAAACACTTTCCCGTCACTAAATGGCTTCTGAGAGCAGGAGAGAGATAAACAGGGTCAATCATTCATAGATTTGAGCTTTGGCATACTTCAAGGAAGGTGTAATTGAGCACAGACAATGAAACAGTAAAAACTTAAAAAGTAGTTTTAAATATAAAATAAAACTGTGGGATATCTAAAAAAAAAAGGTATTTTTAGGAGAAGTAGGATAGATACAATTATTTTTCTCATCACTTTATTTTCACCTCGGATGTCCTTTAATGCTCTAAGGGCCCTTTCCTACTAGCTAACGCATGTACGATCCCCATTCTGTGTGCGCGTTACGATGAACAGCATGACAAAGGGAAGTTGTGTTTCAGCGCGAATCAGTGGCACAAGTACTAATAAACTCGATGGGAAACCACTTCCGTAGTGCGATTACAAAACTCTGCTGAGCTGTTGTTCCCAGATATGTAACTACAGCTTGTAGAGTTTAATCTAGTGTGTGAACCATCACCTTAGATGGATGGGGAATCTCTGGGACTCTCTTCCTATGTCAACAGCCACTATGAAAAGCTTAGAACCCGAAAGTGACAGTTTAACCGGTTCCGGACCACCCTAATTGAAATTTACGCCCTGTTTGGGACCTGTTATCACTGCCAGGGCGTAGATTTCAATTAGCCCACCGCACGCTACCGTCGATCGCACTGCTCTCCCGCTGCTGCAGCTCACTCCCCCTGCTGTTGGTAGGACATAAGAGCTCCGTGAGCCAGTCTGGAGCTGATTTAATTGGCTCCTGAGACCCTGATCACTGTAAGCCTATCTCACTGGCTCACATTGATCACAGGGTCAGGAGATAATGAAATCGACTCCTGACCGGCTCACAGAGCTCTGTTGTCATAGCAACGGCAGAGAAATGTGACCTTCAGCGACATGAGAGAGGCGCCATCGTCGGTTCCCTGCAGCATGACGTTGGTAGACTTCTCTGGTCCTTAAAGGGGCCAAAGACCGCTGGTACTAAAGTGGTTAATACAATTGGCCTATTTGCTTCCCATAGGCATAAATGCTGAGGAAACAGCCTCAGGGTTGCAGGGCAGCCAAGGGCTGGGACTACTCACCTTGCCTTTGATACAGGCCCACCGCTCCATAGCAGGTGTGGTTGAGATCACTCTTGTTACAGGTGGGGGAAGTCATGGTTGCTGCAATGTTATGGGGGTTAATGAGGGCTAAACATGTTATACCACCTCAGCACATGGGTCCCAAGTGATGGAGCCGAGTGGTCTGTACACGCAGATAGGCACCCAGTATAACAAGTTAGAACTCTTCACTGAAGAAAAACATACAGAGATAAAACATACACCACCATCAGGTAATGCAGCTTAGAACAGAGAGGAACACAGAGTGAATATAGGAAATTACAATACCATAGAGATCTTCACCACATTTTACAGACAGTGACATCTTGTGGTTGCTTCACTATACTGCAGTTTACAGTAATCCTGTTGATACTATCAAAGGCCATGAAGGTCAAATGTTGGAGGGGTAAGGGGGAGGGTGAGTCATAAAAGTTTTGTGGGGGTGGGTCATGATCTGTAGTTAAGGCCTTGTTGCTACACAATGCATTACAAACGCCAATCTTTATTTTTTCCTAAAAGCACAGAAAATTGCCAAAGTAAATGATGCAGAGAGAAACGAAGGAATCAAAAGCCGCTCTATGGCTCATGAAAAATATCCCTCAGATGTCATTCTTGGTTTGGTACATCCAGGTGCTTTCCTGGTAGTTTATGTGACTTCCTGTAACCTACACGAGACACAACAAGACGTACTGCATGACAAGGCTGGAGAGCGGTTGTCACAATATAATCCCAGCAATGATGATAATGTCATTTCATCTAGCCTGTATGCAAAACATCCAGGAGAAAGCTGTGCCTCAGAAATTGGATTACCATTGCAAATCCGACATCTGCTTTCTTCAGGGCTGGGCCGTCATTGGTGCCATCTCCAGTCACTGCCACCACTTGACGCTGTTCACCGATTGTGCTGTCAATTATCCCTAAAAATAAACAAGAGTCATTGGAGGGGTTGAGGCTCGGGTCGATTTTACAGGAAATTAACTGAATTTTGTTTTTGTGAGAAAACAGGAAACCATTTTGTCACATGAAACTTTTCACCTGTTGCGCTCATTCCTTCTTCCCAAAAGCAATAACTACCTGCTTTGTGTCATACACTAATCAAATACCTATACTACTCTGTAGTTTATTGTATGACCACAGGATGGCTCCACTTTGATATGTAGTCTCAGAGTATTTCCGCAATGTGCCACGTATGTACGCAATAAGAATGTACAGATAATACGCATGGAATGCGGTAATGTATACTCATACCACCGCCGCATGTCGCTAAGTATTGACGTAATAAGTAGGTGTAAGTAATATGTGTGGAACACAGATATATATCTTTGTAGCTGTGAGGAAACAGTGGCGGCGATTGGTAGGGCAGCCAGGAGAGGAAATGAGGCGCCTAGGCTTGCGTGTATGGCGAGAGTGCCTTGACTGCATACAGGTGAGAGTCATCTGGGATCAGTGTCTGATTGGCTAAGCGTTTATTGAGGAGGTGTGCCTTGGGGTATATATGTGATCTAGGTGTGGAGAGGGGTCATATTGTCTTGAAAAAGCCCTAATCGAGGAGTGAAACGATCGTCGACCTGCCTCCACACCTCTCTATGCTGTACATTGTGCCTTCATGAAACAAATATATTTTTTTTTATATCATGACAGGATCTTAAGGAAGATTCCTATTAAAGATGTGGAAGTTGTAATCACATTAGCGTGTTGCTCCTGGAAATCTTCTCTTCTTGAATACAATCCTATACTAAATTGTGCTTAAAATGTCCTAAAAGTAGGTTTAATCACTAAGGCACTGTAAGTGCACCATTGTTTGAAGATAGAAGCCTATCATTCCCATTGCTTACTTCAAAGCCGGTTCTTGACTGGCCTGTATCCCTAGTGTTTGCTAATAATGATCGTGGAAGGGATAATAAGCAGTGCAGAGGAACAACTTACAACCACAGAGGAGAGTGGGAACACCTTAGAGGCAGTGGGAATATTTTTGAAGAATTTTTTTCAAACAAGGATGAAAACACACTGCAACTGCATATTAACAATATACAGTATATTGTGCATACTAGGGTGGCATGCTGGTATCTTAAAGACTATAAAGTCTAAAATAAACATGGCATGTACTGTATCGTGTTCTTCTAAAAAATGATAATGACTATACCAATGCTTTTTTTTTTAACCCTCGGAGTCCCGTATTCACCGCCTTAGACCTGCCCCCTTGCAGATGAGTGCAATGGCACTCTCTGTATGGGTGATGCAGTGTGCCAAGGAAGCACTCACAGCACATATCTGTAAAGAAGTGGGTCTATGCGCATACAGGGCTCAGAGGGTGAGTTAGAAAAAAAATGGTAAAAAAAAGTCCTTTGTTTTTAGGAAGAAAAAAACAAAGTTTTGTAAAAGTAATACCTTATAATAGATAGCTGATAAAGTGAAATTATGCAAACTTTCAGTCCCTTTCTTCAGACATATTTTCAGGTAACTTTTAACCACTTGAGGACCACAGTGTTAAACCCCCCCAAAGACCAGGCTTTTTTCTTAAAAAGGGCCACTGCAGCTTTAAGGCCTCGCTGCAGGGCCACACAACACAGCCCACAAGTGATTCCTGCCTTTTCTCCCCACCAACAGAGCTCTCTGTTGGGGGGTCTGATCGCTTCCCAGATATTTATTTTTTGAAATAAATATTTATGTAATTATTTTTCTAATACATTTTATTATTTATTTATTTATTTTACAAAAGCCTCCCTCTACCCAGCTAGCCAATCACGGCGATCGGCTGTCATAGGCTTCAGCCTATGAGAGCCGATCGCTCTCCTGTGTGACACGGCTGTCCTCAGTACAGCGCTGCCGTAGATCACAGCGCTGTACTATGTTTATAGACGGCAGCAGGGGCGGCGCCAGGGGGGTGCAAGGGGGTGCTCGAGCACCCCCTAGAATTGTCCAAGCACCCCCAAAGCACCCCCTGGAGTGAACTGACTTCAGGCGTCTAAAAGACGCCAAGTCAGTTCACACAGCGGCAGCACGGAGCAGCAGGCAGGGCTACGGTAAGATGGCCGCCCGGAGCCCTGCTCTACAGACTTTGGGCGGCCATTTTCCCGTAGCCCTGCTCTCTGCATACAGGCAGGAAGTCTCGTCGTGACGTCGGGAAGGAAGAGGATCGTGGGCGCGCGGGCGCTGCGCGCCACAAGGAGGTCGGGTCAGGAGGTCGGGAAAGAAGGTCTTCGGCTGTAGGTGAGTAAATGGGTTTTTCTTTTCTTTTTCAGGTGGTGCTTATTGGGGTCATATCTGCTACGGATTGTGCATATTGGGGTCATATCTGCTACGGATTGTGCATATTGGGGTCATATCTGCTACGGATTGTGCATATTGGGGTCATATCTGCTACGGATTGTGCATATTGGGGTCATATCTGCTACGGATTGTGCATATTGGGGTCATATCTGCTACGGATTGTGCATATTGGGGTCATATCTGCTACGGATTGTGCATATTGGGGTCATATCTGCTACGGATTGTGCATATTGGGGTCATATCTGCTACGGGTTGTGCATATTGGGGTCATATCTGCTACGGATTGTGCATATTGGGGTCATTTCTGCTACGGATTGTGCATATTGGGGTCATTTCTGCTACGGATTGTGCATATTGGGGTCATTTCTGCTACCGATTGTGCATATTGGGGTCATTTCTGCTACCGATTGTGCATATTGGGGTCATATCTGCTACCGATTGTGCATATTGGGGTCATATCTGCTACCGATTGTGCATATTGGGGTCATATCTGCTACCGATTGTGCATATTGGGGCCATATCTGCTACCGATTGTGCATATTGGGGCCATATCTGCTACCGATTGTGCATATTGGGGCCATATCTGCTACCGATTGTGCATATTGGGGCCATATCTGCTACCGATTGTGCATATTGGGGCCATATCTGCTACCGATTGTGCATATTGGGGCCATATCTGCTACCGATTGTGCATATTAGGGCCATATCTGCTACCGATTGTGCATATTGGGGCCATATCTGCTACCGATTGTGCATATTGGGGCCATATCTGCTACCGATTGTGCATATTGGGGCCATATCTGCTACCGATTGTGCATATTGGGGCCATATCTGCTACCGATTGTGCATATTGGGGCCATATCTGCTACCGATTGTGCATATTGGGGCCATATCTGCTACCGATTGTGCATATTGGGGCCATATCTGCTACCGATTGTGCATATTGGGGTCATTGGACGTGTTTTTTGTTAAAATCTGCTCACATTACGTGTATTTTCTTGAGAAAACCTGCACAATTATGTGAATTTTCTGGGGAAAGGGTCACCAAAACTTGGGCCCTCTGTCTTTGCGTTGCACTTTTAAAGGGAACCCGAGGTGAGAATAATATTGAGGCTGCCATATTTATCTCCTTTTAAGTAATACCAGCTGCCTGGCTGCTGTGTTGGTCCTCTGCCTCTAATTCTTTCAACCATAGACCCTGAACAAGCATGCAGCAGGTCAGGGGTTTCTGACAATATTGTCAGAAGTGACAAGATTAGCTGCATGCTTGTTTCTGGTGTAATTCAGTTCACTACTACAGCCAAATAGATCAGCAGGGCTGCCAGGCAACTAGAATTGTTTAAAAGGAAATAAATATGGCAACCACCATATCACTCTCACCCTGGGTTCACTTTAAATTAGTTAGCCCCGCCCTCATCCGGTCATGACCATGCCCATTTTTCGCCGCTAGCCACACCCATTTTTCGCTGCGGCGCGCTCTGCGCGCCGCAGGTCTTCAGCTCCCCCAGAAATTGGTCCAGCACCTGCATAGCACCCCCTAAAAAAATTTCCTGGAGCCGCCACTGGACGGCAGTTAGGCCATCTAACAGTCTCCGAGCGGCTGGGAGACTAAAGGCATTCGTGTGCGCGGTCTCCTGCTACACAGGCCGCCAATCAGCGAACTTCCTTGTATTTCCTGGATGCTGCGTGACATAGTCGGCAAAAAGTTAACAGACTCAGAGAGATATTCACTAAGCTTTATCAAACACTTTACCGAACGTTTGATAATTTACTTCATGGGTAAAATCTAATTTTGAATTCACTAAGGTGTTATATATTTATTGAATGTTTTATTGATAAAACATTCAATAAATCTGTAACACCTTGGTGAATTCAAAATTAGATTTTACCCATGAAGTAAATTATCAAATGTTCGGTAAAGTGTTTGATAAAGCTTAGTGAATTGAGGCCTCAGAGAGATATTCACTGAACCTCCCCTCCAGGCTTATTGACAACCCCCCGAAGACAAAAAAAGGTGCAAGATCCGCAGCCATATCTACTTCACTGACAGGATATCAATACCAGGTTCACAACAGGAAAACAGAGTACAAAGCACCTTTTGCTGTGATTCCACTAATCTGGCATATATGATCATGTGTGCAAAATGCCCCACAGGAATTTACGTGGTAGAAACTGGACAAACTCTGTGTAAATGTATGAATGCAAACAGGTGCACTATTATCAATACCAAATCTGATCTCCCAGTCCCTACACACTTTCGTTCCCACAGACACAGCTTGAATGATCTTCGGGTTACTGCCCTGAAGGGTGGCTTTAAAGAGACTCTGAAGTGAGTTTAAATCAATGTTTTTAACTTTTATTTATGTTAAGCACTATAGCTAGTGCCAAAAACGCCACATCCCCGCGGCAAAACTAGGGGTTTATACCCCCCTAATCACAGGGCAAAAAATCCATGACTTTCTTGGTTGAGGATTTTGCTGCCCAGGGAGGCAGAGCTTTGAGCTGCAGCTCTGCCTCCATTTGCGTCAAACCACAGCCGATCTCCGCCTCTCCCCCGCCCCTCTCAGTGAAGGAATATTGAGAGGGGCGGGGGAGAGGCGGCGATCAGCAGGGATTGATGCGACGAGAGGCAGAGCTACAGCACTAAGCTCTGCCTCAATCAGGAAGTGCTCCTCGCAATTAGCCCAGGGTATTTGGGGGGTATAAACCCCTCGTTTTGCCGCAGGGATGCGGCGTTTTAGCACTAGCTATGGTGCTTAACATAAATAAAAGTTATAAACATGCATTTTAACTTGCTTTAGTCTCTCTTTAAACCGCAGAAAGAAGGACTAATAATAGAAACAACATGTATACATTGGTTCAAAACTGTTGATAAAAGATATAATGTAAGTGTGAACAAGGATAGCAATTTTCTATGTTGCTGCTTTTCGGCCTAAGCAGATATTGCATCCATTATGTCATACCACCCAACTTTTTGACATGACAAAAAGGGACACTGTAAAGCACACCCCTGTCACACCCCTAATCACGCTACTACACTAATTCTTTCTATCAAAATAAGAAATATATCAATTTAAATTATGTACATAAAGTTTAGAGTCAATGAAAGAAGTTTTTCAGTAGAAAAAATTCATATATTTACATAGACCCATACATCAGTCCTGAAAGAGGGACAAATGAAAAAGAAAGTGGGACATAGGGATTTGGTTTCCAAAGAGGGACTGTCCCTCCCAAAAAAGGGACAGTGGTGAGCGATGATTATGTTAACTTGGAACATGGAAATTACAATCACCATTCCAGTCTATTTGTGGTTGAGCAAACAAAGGGTCTTATCCATCTGTCATAAATAAGCAAACATCCCTTCATGACTACCTTTTTATTTTATTTATTGATTTATTGTATTTATAGCACCAATATATTACGCAGTGCTGGAAACCTTTTGGTTGTTCTGTCATAATTAAGACATAGGAATGTCATTATTTATGTATGCAAAACAGTCTATGTATCTTCTTTTGATGTGAGATGTATATAAGCTGTGTTTTCTGAGTATGTAGAAGGCTTATCAGCCGAAAGCTTACTCTTTTTTCTTTTCAGTTAGCCAATAAATGGTAGTATCCTGATTCAAAACTTGCTTTTACTGATGGCTAGCACAGCACAATACTTTAACAGGAAATGTGACTGTGCTGTAGTATCTAATTATAGCCAGCAGGTGGCAGTGTTTCCCAACAATAGCAAAGAAATAAACCATGTATCCACTTCTTACTTTGAATTCAGATGCATTTTCACTTGGATGATTTTACATAGCTTAAAGGGGAACTGAAGAGAGAGGTATATGGAGGCTGCCATGTGTATTTCCTTTCAAGCAATACCAGTTGCCTTGCAGCCCTGCTGATCCTCTGCCTCTAATACTATTAGCCATAGCCCCTGAACAAGCATGCAGCAAATCAGGTGTTTCTTTAAAGTCAGATCTGACAAGACTAGCTGCATGCTTGTTTCTGGTGTTATTCAGATACTACTGCAGAGAAATAGACCAGCAGGGCTTCCAGGCAACTGGTATTGATTAAAAGGAAATAAATATGGCAGCCTCCGTATACCTCTTTCTTCAGTTCCCCTTTAATTCAACTGGTTCGGGACCACAATAGGTGGAATCTATCCCACATCTGTGTCTCTCTAGTTCTGATGCGGTGTAGATTCTAAGCCACAGCCTTCCAAGATCCCGCAAACTCAGTTGTCATGTTACAGCCGAGCGTCCTCCTTCTGGTAAGGAGCCATTTCACTGGCGCCTTACCAGGTGGTCACTGTGAGCCAATCACAGTGATCTCAGAACTTCCGCATTAAAACAAGGCTCTGGTCCTTCAGGGGTCAGAGCCTTGTGGTCCGAAATGGGTAAATACACATTCTTCCATCAGTACCTTTTACCAGGGTGTGTTTATCAGTGGGTGAAGATCGGGCAAGGACTCGCAACTTGGGCCAGATTTTATCCAGACGTTCCTGTTCTATCTGAGAAAAGCAAAACACGTGTAAAAACAGAGCACAAAAAAATACAATAAAATGTTATGATGATACAGTTTAGAAATATAAGGACAATCACACTTAACATCACAATCCTTACTTGAGACAGATTTATATCCATTTATTAGAACCTGATTTGAAATTAATTATGCATAAGACTAAGGGTTGTGTATAAAAAAAAAAAGTACTTTATGCAAAAAAAAAAAAAAAAATGAAAACAACCTGGTGCACTAGTTTATAGATCCTCTAAAGGTGGCCACACATGATACAATAAAATGTTTGGATTTTACAAAAAAATCGGAAGTTTTTTTTTTATTCGAGCAAGAATCGGATTTCCCATTCGATAAAAGTCTATTGGGGTGCTGGATTTTTCTGATCAACTTTTTATAAAAATTGAATGGTGTGTGGTAGATGGTCAATTTCCTTATATATAATTCCAAGCAATTTTCTCAGCGTTTTCAATAATTTTTTATTCAAAAAATGGGTAAAAACTGACCACACGAAATTATTACAAATAAAGGCTGGAAAGATCTCACTTTGCATGCAATGAACCTATTCCATATACTGTATATTAGTTTCACCTTTTAAGTTTAAACTACTTGAGGACCGTGGGCTTTCACCCCCCTAGTGACCAGGCTATTTTTTCACTTTAGGGCCTCGTTGCAGAGCCGTAAAACTCAGCACACAAGTGACCCCACCCCCTTTTCTGCCCACCAATAGAGCTTTCTGTTGGTGGGCTTTTAACCCTGCCAGCATGTTTATTTATTTTTATAGAAATATTGAATTGTAGTTTTTTTAAATAAATATAGCTTTTTTTTCCTACCCGCCCCTAAGTCCCTCCCTCCCCCCACCAGCCAATCACAGCGATCGGCTGTCATAGGCATCAGCCTATGACAGCCGATCGCTCCTGACACTCTCAGGGGGACAGCCGTGTCACACGGCTGTCCCCAGTACAGCTCTGCCGTGGATCACAGCACTTTACACAGTAAATCGAAGGCGAAATAGACGATCTAACTGATGACCGAGCAGATTGCATCAGCGCGCAATCTCCTGCAAAACCCTACCCCAGGACTTGACATTAGGTGGTCCTGGGTAAGTCACCGTGTTCACGCCCATCAGCGTGACGTGGTCGTTGAGAAGTTTATGACTGAAATAAACTGACTTTTGCACAGATTTTTAATAGCAGCATGAAATCTATTGGAAATCTGTTCGCACTGCCTGCCCATTTCACAGTGCCCCCCCCCCACCATGCAGTCAGCAAATCACCTGTCCCCCACTTGTCTTCTATTCACTGCCAGGCTCTCCTTCCTGTCTCCTGTCTTCCAGGAGCCTGTGTCACGTGATAAATACTGTACTAGAGATCAAACGCTGCAGGCACAGTTGCACATACCCTACGTGACCATAAGAGGCCTCTAGTCTTTGACTCCTAGCATTTGAGATGTGACACAGGCACCCGGGAAAGAAGAGACAGGAAAGTGAGAGAAGATATGCTGCGGACAGGTGAGTGTAAGCTCTGCTGCTGCGTCCGTCGTCACAAACTCGAAAGCCACTAGTAACACGATCCTAACTTGCCAACGATCAAATGAAATCTTCCATCTGCTGCAATCAACTTAATCATTTGCTGCATTGATTTCTAGCAGATTTGAGCAAATGATCAAATCGGACAGATATCAATGCAAAAGGTCAGTTTAGACTTACCTGGTAAAGATGTTTCTAAACATCTCAGTGTACGGCAGGAAAAGGAGAGACTCCAGGCTCCTCCTCCAAGGGAAACACAATTGACAAGTAGTTTAAAAGGACCCCACCCCCTGCTACCCTCAGTATATGGACAAGAATTCCGGCCAACGAGACACCCACACGTGACCCAGACTTCCGTCTACACCTCAATCCACACAAAAAGAGTGCAAATATCAGGAAGAAAGGATAGAAGGCAGCATAGAGGGAGGGATGTAGTATGCCGTACACTGAGATGTTTAGAAACATCTTTACCAGGTAAGTCTAAACTGACCTTTCTCTAACCATCTCAGTGTACGGCAGGAAAAGGAGAGACAGGCAAGTAACCCCCTACTCACCAGAGGGAGGGACTGCTGCCTGAAGCACCTTTCGACCAAGATGTTGGTCCTGACTGGAGAAGAGTCCTATCTATAATGCATATCTGGACCGATCTGTCTTTGGTTCTCCAAAAAGGCTTATCCCTTCAATTCTCTGTATATGGAAGATTGAAAATAATGCGAACCTGAAGGCTAAGGCCCGGTTCACATTAGCGGTGGCCGTCCGGAATCGCCGTGCCGGAGCCGGACCGCTTTCAGAACGAACGGAACGGACGCACGGCATGGCAATGAAAGCCTATGCGTCCGTTCACATGCGTCCGTTCTGCCGGACCGGAGCCGGACCGGATCCGGGCCGGATCCGGACTCCGGCGTCCGTTCCAACATGCGCTATTTTTTGGTCCGGCTCCTCCGGCAGCCGTATCCGGAGCGGAGCCGGACTGCACCATCCGGCCAATACAAAGCAATGAGAGCCGGAGAGCGCACAACACACTGGCTACAAAAACCGGACGTTCTACCCCACTTCCTATGCATTTTGGATGGGGACCACATGGGCCCAGCGAAGAGTGGGGCAGCAGCGATTTCATGCTGGAGCTCTTTTTGCCAGCAACATGTCTGATATGTCTGAAGGAGGCGAACAACAGAGAGAATTCCCAGGTTTACGAGTAAAAAATGCCTGGATCCATGGTCCCAACTGCAGTCTCTGTATCCACGGATGGTCTCCACACGTCCACCTGTCTCCAACAATGACCCCAGACCCTTCTGCTGACCTCCCAGACCCCAGGTAATTAAAAGGATGTTATCTCCTTAAGAAACCGGATCCGGACCGCAACCGTGTTCACACCGCACGGAAACCGGATGCAAACGGACCGGATCCGGATAGGAACCGTACGGATCAGGTCCGGTCCGGATACGGTGCGGTCCGGACATCCGGTGCGGTTTTTACTAAACCGCAAGTGTGAACGGGGCCTAACGGGCCTCTGCGCGTGAACGCCAGGCTAAGCAGCCTCTGCGCGTGAACGCCAGGCCAAGCAGCCTCTGCGCGTGAACGCCAGGCCAAGCAGCCTCTGCGCGTGAACGCCAGGCCAAGCAGCCTCTGCGCGTGAACGCCAGGCCAAGCAGCCTCTGCGCGTGAACGCCAGGCCAAGCAGCCTCTGCGCGTGAACGCCAGGCCAAGCAGCCTCTGCGCGTGAACGCCAGGCCAAGCAGCCTCTGCGCGTGAACGCCAGGCCAAGCAGCCTCTGCGCGTGAACGCCAGGCCAAGCAGCCTCTGCGCGTGAACGCAAGGCCAAGCAGCCTCTTCGAGTGAACGCAAGGCCAAGCAGCCTCTGCGAGTGAACGCAAGGCCAAGCAGCCTCTGCGAGTGAACGCAAGGCCAAGCAGCCTCTGCGAGTGAACGCAAGGCCAAGCAGCCTCTGCGAGTGAACGCAAGGCCAAGCAGCCTCTGCGAGTGAACGCAAGGCCAAGCAGCCTCTGCGAGTGAACGCAAGGCCAAGCAGCCTCTGCGAATGAACGCAAGGCCAAGCAGCCTCTGCGAATGAACGCAGCCTCTGCGAATGAACGCAAGGCCAAGCAGCCTCTGCGAATGAACGCAAGGCCAAGCAGCCTCTGCGAATGAACGCAAGGCCAAGCAGCCTCTGCGAATGAACGCAAGGCCAAGCAGCCTCTGCGAATGAACGCAAGGCCAAGCAGCCTCTGCGAATGAACGCAAGGCCAAGCAGCCTCTGCGAATGAACGCAAGGCCAAGCAGCCTCTGCGAATGAACGCAAGGCCAAGCAGCCTCTGCGAATGAACGCTAGGCCAAGCAGCCTCTGCGAATGAACGCAAGGCCAAGCAGCCTCTGCGAATGAACGCAAGGCCAAACAGCCTCTGCGAATGAACGCAAGGCCAACAAGCCTATGCGAATGAACGCAAGGCCAACAAGCCTACGCGAATGAACGCAAGGCCAACAAGCCTATGCGAATGAACGCAAGGCCAACAAGCCTATGCGAATGAACGCAAGGCCAACAAGCCTATGCGAATGAACGCAAGGCTAACAAGCCTATGCGAATGAACGCAAGGCTAACAAGCCTATGCGAATGAACGCAAGGCTATCAAGCCTATGCGAATGAACGCAAAGCTATCAAGCCTTTGCAAATGAAAGCAAAGCTATCAAGCCTCTGCAAATGAAAGCAAAGCTATCAAGCCTCTGCAAATGAAAGCAAAGCTATCAAGCCTCTGCAAATGAAAGCAAAGCTATCAAGCCTCTGCAAATGAAAGCAAAGCTATCAAGCCTCTGTAAATAAAAACAAAGCTATCAAGCCTTTGCAAATGAAAGCAAAGCTATCAAGCCTCTGCAAATGAAAGCAAAGCTATCAAGCCTCTGCAAATGAAAGCAAAGCTATCAAGCCTCTGCAAATGAAAGCAAAGCTATCAAGCCTCTGCAAATGAAAGCAAAGCTATCAAGCCTCTGCAAATGAAAGCAAAGCTATCAAGCCTCTGCAAATGAAAGCAAAGCTATCAAGCCTCTGTAAATAAAAACAAAGCTATCAAGCCTCTGCAAATGAAAGCAAAGCTATCAAGCCTCTGCAAATGAAAGCAAAGCTATCAAGCCTTTGTAAATGAAAGCAAAGCTATCAAGCCTTTGCAAATGAAAGCAAAGCTATCAAGCCTTTGCAAATGAAAGCAAAGCTATCAAGCCTTTGCAAATGAAAGCAAAGCTATCAAGCCTTTGCAAATGACAAAGCTATCAAGCCTTTGCAAATGACAAAGCTATCAAGCCTTTGCAAATGACAAAGCTATCAAGCCTTTGCAAATGACAAAGCTATCAAGCCTTTGCAAATGGCAAAGCTATCAAGCCTTTGCAAATGACAAAGCTATCAAGCCTTTGCAAATGACAAAGCTATCAAGCCTTTGTCTTTGCAAATGAAAGCAAAGCTATCAAGCATATGCAAATAAAAGCAAAGCTATCAAGCATATGCAAATAAAAGCAAAGCTATCAAGCATATGCAAATAAATGCTAATGAATGCAATGAAAGCAAGGCTGACAATCTTCTGTAAATTGAAGCAACCTTATCATGCATATGTAAATAAAAGCAAAGCTGACCAGTATATGCAAATAAATGCAGGGCTTAACAAGCCTCTGCAAAAGAAATCAAGTCTTGCAAGCTTATGCAAAATGAAAGCAAGGCTAACAAGCATCTGCAAATAAAATAAAGGTTAACAAGCCTCAGAAAATAAATGCAGGGCTAACCAGTCTAAGCAAATTTTAATGTGCACACAAATGCAAATCAGGGGACCACCTGAAATTATTCAGAAATGTGTTGGGTGAAAGTTTCTATACCCCTAATTCTGCCCATTAACTTTATTCCTGTGCAGGCTTGACCAGCTAATTTGTTATAATCCCGGGGCAGCCTATTGTTGCAATGGCAACATTCCACCTTCATCCAGTCCTGCATCTATTGCTTGCTTGTTTGGACACCGGAGAAGAAATAGCACAAAACATACAAGGGAAACCACTCTAATCTGAGCCATGTGAATGCATTTCCCCAGCAAATAAATTGTCAGTCCCCACAGCTAGCATGTAACAATTCTATGCAAATGCTAGACCTGAAAATTACTTCTGGAAACTCGCAGGAATAGGATCAGGGGTAAGAGCTTTTTAGCAATCGCTGAGCCCTATCTGGAGAAAAGAGAAACTTAGGGATTCTAATCTTTGTACTGTCCACCTTAGATTCTCCCCCCAAGCAAATACATGGTAAACGCTACATCACCGTGTTGTCTGCCGACAGAGGATCCGCCATGACTTGTAACAGCAACCGCTCAGCCGGCGTCTCTGTCTCCTCCATTATACTGGAGTGATCCGAAAGTACCACATCCTTAAGCTTCTGCTGTGATCACTTCCTACGGCTGCTGGAGGACGGCATTGTCCATACACAAAAATCTTGGCGCCCTCTCATCCTAGCCGTCTCCCCCTTGTCAGATGCCACTGTGCACCCGCGTGCACTCACCGCTCAAACTGCCCACCTGGCCGAGCTTAGTGAGATCATCAGCGACCCTTCAGGCTACCGAAGGGGGGAGATTCCCAGTGTCATAACACACGCAGACATGATGACCACCTGGGAACAGAAGCACTATGTCTAACTATTGCAGGCAGGATAAACTTCCCAACGCCTGATCACAGGCCAGGATGGGATCTTATCCCAAACAAACTGCTCTGCATAGCTACACAAAGTCGCAAAATAGAAAAATAAACTACAGCTGTCAACTATGTGTCCTCGGCAGGCCGGAAACACAAGATACTGAGGGTAGCAGGCGGTGGGGTCCTTTTAAACTACTTGTCAATTGTGTTTCCCTTGGAGGAGGAGCCTGGAGTCTCTCCTTTTCCTGCCGTACACTGCGATGGTTAGAGAAATATGGTTTAGATACAGAGATGATACCAAAATATATAAACCTGTCATACAACACAAACGGGCACAGGTGGCAGTAAAGCAAGAGGAGTGACATGGCAGAAGACAAACCTCTCCTTTCTCGTTCCTGATTCGCCGGTTGAATTCTTTTCCCTCTATGCACAGGAAGTCCTCCCCAGGCTGGATGATGCCACATTTGGCTGCGATGGCTCGCGCTGTGTTTATGTTGTCACCTGTCACCATGCGGACCGTTATCCCTGCCCGCTGACACTTCCGGATAGCCTCTGGCACCTGTGCGGCCAAATAAAAACTTCTTAGAATTATTATAGAAAAACGAGACTATTTAAATAGAGCCTGTAAGTGTAAGATAACAAAGCATCATGAAAACAGCAGTGCCGCCAGAGTGCATAGCCGCCACAAGAGTAACAATAGCCTCCGTGATTGCAGGGGGCTCGGGAGCTCCTACTCCTCCTCTCACCCAGATGCAGAGTATGCAGGGGGCGTTACCCTTCACCGAGCATTCGATCACATGACTCGCTTTGGTCATGTGACAGGGAGCTGGTGAATGCCAGCAGAGAGATTGTGCTGTGATGCACGGATGAGACCCACAGCACTGGAAGTAGGTAATATTGTCCTCACTACCTGTTCCAGCGCTGCGGGTCTGCTCCGTGCATTACATCAGCGCTCTCTCTGCTGCTCTTCACCGAGCCCTCGATCACATGACTCACATCGGTCATGTGACAGGGAGCTGGTGAATGGCAGCAGATAGAGTGTGCTGTGATGCACGGAGATCATCCACAGCTCTGGAAGCAGGTAATATTACTTTCGCTACCTGTTCCAACGCTGCGAGTCTCCTCTGTGCATCACATCACCACTCTCTCTGCTGTCCTTCGCCGAGCCCTCGATCACATGACTCGCATCGGTCATGTGACAAGGAGCTGGTGAATGGCAGCAGAGAGAGTGTGCTGTGATGCACGGAGATCATCCACAGCTCTGGAAGCAGGTAATATTGCCCTCGCTACCTGTTCCAGCGCTGCGGGTCTCCTCTGTGCATCACATCACCACTCTCTCTGCTGTCCTTCGCCGAGCCCTCGATCACATGACTTGCATCGGTCATGTGACAGGAAGCTGGTGAATGGCAGCAGATAGAGTGTGCTGTGATGCACGGAGGAGACCCACAGCACTGGAAGCAGGTAATATTACACTCGCTACCTGTTCCAGCGCTGCAGGTCTCCTCCATGCATCACAGCACACTCTCTCTGCTGCCATTAAGAGATGATCGTAATCAGCTGATTACGATTATGCAAAATTACGCATACACTTTCACAATTACGCCAATGTGTAATTACAAAATGTTAATTCAATTGATTTTGTATAATCATTCGTAATGACACGTGATTTTGTGCTGACTTTGGCGGTGAATACCAAAGCCTCCATACATCCTATTGCTACTAAAATTGCTACTTATGTTAAGCAGAGTAATGGGTACAAGTCAACAAAACATTTTTCAAAAAGACTTTGTAGTTTTTGAGAAAATCAGTTTTAAAAATGCAAAGAAAAATGTTTTTTAAACTCAGGAAAAAAACATTTTTCTTTGCATTTTTAGACATCGATTATCTCAAAAACTACCAGGGTTTTTTGAACTAGACTACAAGGTCCTTTTTTAACTTGTACCCACTATTCTCTTTGACATATGTAGCAATTTCGGTAGCAATAGCATATATGGGGGCTGTGCTATTTACTGCCAAAGTCAGCACGAAATTACGCTTAAATGCACGCGTAATTATGAATGCTTACAATTACATACAAAATTAATGACACTTTCCCCCCAAATTTTTGCATTACGATGCATAATTGCAAATAACGATGCGTAATTATGCATAGGCGTAATTTCTGCTCATCATTAGTGCCATTCACTGGCTCCCTATCACATGACCAATGCCAGTCATGTTATTGGGAGCTTGGCAAATAGCAGCAGAAAGTGCTGCTGCTGTGATGCACGGAGATCCATGGCGCTGGAAGCAGGTAAATATAATGCTCTCTGTGCTACTCTGCATAGTGGGAGGGGGTGACGTGGATGTTTGGTTATTGACTGCCTGGTCCCTTGAGTGGGAGACTATAGACCTAGGGGGCCCCATGCATTCTTGTTCTGCAAATGAACCCTATACATGGAGGTTTTCCCCTGATAGCCAATGTACAGTCTTCCTCGCTGCAACTCCCATCACGTGGCCTGCACAAGGATGAGAATTTTTGTGCACAAGGAGGAGGACTGTAGAGCAGCCACAGTGAAGACAGAGGAGGGAGGACATGCTGATGCCACTGGAACAAAGTAATGTATGACGCTGCTTTCCACATTGCCACACGACCAGGCCCCTTAGCTGGCGGGGTTGCAGGGCCTATTGGCTGGATAGTGTAATGGTTAAGGGCTCTGCCTCTGACACAGGAGACCTGGGTTCGAACCTCGGCTCTGCCACATTCAGTAAGCCAGCACCTATTCAGTAGGAGACCTTGGGCAAGACTCCCTAACACTGCTACTGCCTAGTGGCTGCAGCTCTGGCTCTTTGACTCTTTGAGTCCGCCAGGAGAAAAGCGCAATATAAATGTTCTGTGTTTGTTTGTTTGTATTGTTACGGCCGCCAGAGAGATACATAGAGGGTGCACTTCTCTTGTGCAGACTGGCCGGGACTGAAGGAAGTTATGGGACCCGGTACCGGAGATGCAAGCAGCGGAGAACGGCAGCGTGGGAGCGATCTGTGCCCATGGGGCTGGAGGAAGCCCCAGGTATGAATAAATCTTTTATTATTTTTTTAATCTCTGGTACACTTTAAACTGAAGATACTTCTTAACGTTTATATTTTCTGCATACAGATTTCTCCGGTAGTTAGTTACTGCATGAAAACCACTGATAAGGATTGTTTTTTCCAAAGCAAGTCTGGCAGAAGACTCTCCTGGGACAGAAAACCGCTGACTGACTGAAGTAGCTCTGAGAAGAGTGATATGATCAGCTTAGTAAGCATTTAAAAATCAGTTAACCCTGGTACACACTTTCATTTACGATTGGCCAATCACTGACCAATTTTACCACCTCCATGTAGTATGAGGATCAACACAGAGAATACTATGAGCAGATTGTGTAGGTAAACCCTCAAACTACATGGAGATGGTAGTAAAACAGGTCAGTGATTGGCCAATAATAATTGAAAGTGTGTACCAGGCTTTAGTCATTTGTAAAAATGACACCGTGACAGGTTACATATCCATGGATTTCTGAGCCCTGACTTCTGAGATAAACATTCTCACCTCCGGCCTGACAGGGTCTTCTATTCCCACCACAGCAATACAAGTCAGGTCCCCCACAATCTCGTTCTCTTTCTCCCAGTCTGGCTCTGGTACACCTTGGAAGTCTCGGTAGCCGATGCAGATGGTACGCAGCCCATCACAGGCCATGGGCTCAATAATCTTCTTCACCATTTCCTCCCGATCGCGAGGTCGGAAAGCGCGCAGCTCACCGGTGCCAGTTAGCATGTTTGAACACCTGATGGAAGAAGTAAACAAGTTAATGCCAACATAGTACAAAAACAACATGCCAACATTCCCAGCACAGCAGTGACAACAACTGCAGACAATACTGGGATGTACTCGTACTAAGGTCTGCCTTGCATGGTGGTGGGTTCATCACCTCTGGAACTGTGGGCGATTCAGGGTTCCTGGTAGTATGGTGCCTGAACAGCATCATAAATCATCCACGTACATCTCAATGGGCTGCAACCACGATAGTCATCAGTTTGAACTGGATTATTAGTAGCAGTAAAGAGACAAGTTGTATAAAGAGGGGCACCATTAGAGGAGTGGAAGGGGAGTTGAAGGTAGCTAGCAGCTGAGTTGAAAACTGAAGCGTAGGGATGGTCGATCCACTGGGCAAATGGGTTTGCAAACCCCAAGTCTTCAAATGCTTGATATGAAGTTTACCATTTGCCCACTTAAACATAGCACGACATTCATCCCATTCCGCGCCTTGATCCCATACTGAGACCTCACCCATACCAAGTATAGCCTAAACAACCTCTGTGCAGGGTATCCCCTTATTGGAAACAAGAAGGGTTAGAGGTTCAGGCCCTCAAGCCATGGGGGACATCTCCTTCCTATAGTTACACCTCAGCACATTTCAGCCCATACCATAAGTAGATAGCCATTCTTAACCTGAAGAGCCAGTATTTTGCTAGTACTTGTACACAGAGCCGCAAACTCTGCAGTGCGTTGCGGCATGATCCATGCCTACAGCAAGGATTATGCAGCAATGCAAGTCGATGGCGATGTGGTATGTGTGAAAGCGCTATCGCAGTTGCGGTGCGTCAAGCAGGGTGACAAAACTTTAGTGACATACATCCTGTCCAGCAGGGAGCACGTCACTGAGCGGGGGTGGAGCTATGCATATTACCCTGTTGGCGCAGTCTCTTGCAGGGTAATGTGCAAGGGGAAATGGCGAGGTGTGATCATCCTGCGGCAGGGTCTCCTGCTGTAGGACAATTGCACCGCTCCATTTGTGAAAGGAGCCTTAATGTTCCCTAGTTTAAGCTGTGCCTTTAGGCTGGTTTCACACCAAGTCGTTGCGTTTTAGGGGACATTAAGGTCGCATAACGTGCCCCTAACGCAACGCCTGGTGCTCTCTGCTGTGGACGTCAGAGTGAGCCGCGTTGTGCAGCTCACTCTGGCGTCCGTGATGCCGTGATGCGTACTCTTGGACGCATGCGGCCAGAGACGGATCAAGACCAAGTTGCGCCTGGGGCAAGGTCAGATTTTGGCGCCTAAAGGTCAGGTTTTGGCGCCTAAACTGCCATTCATTTTGCCGCCTTTTTAAAAGATTCAACAAACTGCGCCTGGGGCAAGATACCCGCTTGCCCCCGCCTAGATCCGTCCCTGCATGCGGCATCACGTGGTCCCGCCCGGCCAATCGCCGCACAGAGCGGCCACTCCAGGAAGTAAACACTGCACGTCACTGAGTGCAGTGAATATTAATTAGCCATGTGCCTGGCCGCTCTCCGCTCCTCCCCAACGTTACTGAGCATGTGCAAACAGTCTAACGCTCTGCCGCTTATAAAGTACTGCACGCAGTACGTTGTCTTAGGGCGCAGCGTTACTAAGTAACGCAACGTGGGCACTGTGAACAGCCCATTGATTTTTCATTGCTGTGCGGTGGGGTGCGTTACAGGCTGCTCTAACGTGCGCCTGTAACGTCCCACTGTGAAACCAGCCTTAAGGTGCAACCAGAATACACATACCTCCCAACTTTTCCTTTCTATCCTGGTTCATTTTCCTTCATATAAACATTTGAATATAAGAAATATATGCATTTAAAGGACGAGAATAACGTTTATTCTCTATTAGTTTAGTCTATTTAGTCTATTAAGCACATTTTTCATTAGAAAAATACATATATTTACATAGATCTTTACATCAGTCCTGAAAGAGGGACAAATAAGGAAAAAAGAGGGACAGAGGGACATGGCGCCCAAAGGGGGACTGTCCCTCCAAAAGAGGGACAGTTGGGAGCTATGAATACAAGTGATAATGGCAGCTCCCGTATTTCTGTTATTGAAACAGTAATGAACCCTGAATGTCTGCAGTATGCAAGAAAGAGCAACATAAACAATTCTGATGTCACAGCATAATCAATGGCTACTGGTTGTGGAGCTCATCATCTGCTGTGAGCTATCACCGCCTAATCCCAGGCTATAGTAATGCCTTTTATTGCCTGATCTGCTTCCGATCTCAGAAGCTTTCCCCCACTAGCACAGAACGTTGCCGGCAATATGGAGTTCCTTTGCCCCAGCGTAGCACATTGCAGACGTCCAGCCTCCCCACTGTCTTTAATTAAGCCTTCTCCGCGGTTTGCAGGGCTCGAAAATAAAACCATCCGGGCATACGCCAAAGCACTAGAAGAAAATTGAAGTTTGTTTTCCACGGAGCGGATGCGAGTAACATATGGCATGTGCCTATGATGCGTTAATCCACTGGCAGCACTTTGATTCCCTACCGTCCAATCTGTGAAGCTGAGGAAACTTTAATTCTCCTTGCCAGATACCGCAATGTATAATATATCCCAATCTTCACTTGGAAAGACCTACAGGCTTATAAAACAGAAGGCCGCAGGGATCTATATATGCTAATGTTATAACAGAAAAAAAAATCTGGGTGTTTAAAATGTAACTCCAGTCACAGAAATGGGATGCTTTGAATATGACCAAAATAAATCCAATTGCCTATTATTTCAAGCGCCAGTATTTTTCTTACAGGCAGCAGAAGGTAATATTATGTAGTCATTTTCCCTTTTCCAAAATGGGACACCCATAATGCATCACTCTGGGGTAGTGGAGAGTTATTTACAGTTATAATCATTGGTTTTTGGCTCCATATGGAAACACTTACATGCCAGGTTGCTACTATATTTGCACACTTACAGCCCTTAATTACAAAGAATTATTAAAGTAGACCTGCACAATAACACAGAAGGAAAACAGCAAGAAACACACCTTGTATGTATTTAGAAAGTTTAGCCTAATTCTCCCTCATCTGTGACTAATCACAAGTGTAATTTGATCTCTTAGCTGTGTCGGCTGCCTTTGCAGAGCAGCTAATTTGTAAACACAGGATGTTAACCCTATGTGTGCTTCCATGAAACCAGGTAAAGCAGACAAACTGCCAAACGATTGCAGGATATGTATCAGCTGTAACAAAGAAATGTTTTTCTTTATAGTTTATTATGCTGTTGCATATCTTTTAACCTAACGTACATCTAGCAGTCTCAGGTTATTTTCACCCTATTAACCATTTAAGCCCTCAGTGTTTTTTCACCTTATGCATCCAAGCAATTTTCACCTCCCATTTATTCGCTAATAACTTTATCACTAATTATCACAATAAATTGATCTATATCTTATTTTTTCCGCCACCAATTAGGTTTTTTTTTGGGTGGTACATTTTGCTAAGAATTATTTTTTCTAAATGCATTTTAAAAGGAAAACATGGAAAGAATTCATTATTTCTCAGTTTTCGGCCATTACCACACATTTTGTTTGTCCGTTTGTCTCGGTTATTACACCATTTAAATTCTGTCACTATCACAATGTATAGCGTCAATATTTTATTTGGAAATAAAGGTGCATTTTTTCAGTTTTGCGTCCATCAGTATTTACAAGTAAATAAGTTTACACCCTTAGGTAACTTTTTTTTTTTCTTTAGTTAAAAATTTTATTTGGTTATTTTTTGGGTGTGGGGGGTTAAACAGTTAATTTTAAATGTAATTTATTGTTTTTTATGTGACAAAAATGTATGTACATGTAGTTTTACTATTTGTCCACAAGATGGCCAGTCATTTTTTTTTTATTCTCGCTTACAGGAAGTATAAGGAGGGGCGGTTTTTTCTTTTTTTTTGCTCAGAAAGACAGCGGCTCCTGATAAGAAGCTGTCAGTCTTTTTACCGGGGACTTAGATCAATGAATGAGAACTATGTTTCCCATTGATTGTTCTCCGGGCTAACGGGGGGCAACACAGGAGCGTGCAACAGCAGCCGCATGGACGTGATTGTCAATGGTTAATGTAAGGAACTGATTTTTTTTTAATTCTTTATGGTCCCAGAGTGCACCTCAAAGAATCTGGAGACAGAGCCTTCTGTCATGCTGCCCCTACTCTTTGGAACTCCCTGCCACACCCAGTAAAAACAGCACCACCCCTGGAGCTATTCAAATCCAGACTGAAAAGCCACCTGTTTAGCCTGGCATTTCCGAACTTATAAAATTCTTCCTCTATACCACGATGGTCTGAGCCATGCTTATGCGCTTTGAGTAAAGAAAAGCGCATTACAAATGTTATTTGTTGATGTTGTTGTTGTTGGTCAGCTGGTATAGTTAGAATAAGCTAAAAATATCCGTTTTTTTAAGAACTGGGCTGAAAGAAGCCTAGTTTTTGACAAAATGACCACAAATTACAGCATTACTTTCTTAAAGAGACACTGAAGCGAAAAAAAAATATGATATAGTGAATTGGTTGTGTACTATGAATAATTACTAGAAGATTAGCAGCAAAGAAAATATTCTCATACTTTTATTTTCAGGTATATAGTGTTTTTTCTAACATTGCATCATTCTATAATATGTGCAGATTACACAACACTCAGCATTCAAAATGAGTCTTTCAGAGCAGTCTGTGAAGTGATGACCTCTCCTCTAGCAGAGGAAAAGTAAATAGTCCAGGAACAGTTGAGATAATAAAAGTCAGATAACAGCCCTCTCCACGACTAACTTAGTCGGAGAGCTTAATGGCTTGTTTGCATAGAGATAACAACTGGAGTTTCTCAACTCTTCCTGTACTGGAAACAATTACACTGATGTATCTGATCTTAATGTTTTATTTCTTAGCTGTGCTACACATACAAATCATAATATCATCATTTTTTTTTCGCTTCAGTGTCTCTTTAGCCCATAATTGCAAGTGATCACTTTGTCCAAAATTGAACATATATTATAGTTATTGTAATGAGTTTCAGAAAACAACTTGCAGGAACTGTCCCTAAATCACATCCCTTCTCTGATAAGTGTGGGTTGCATTATCAGGTAGAGGACAGAGGCGCTAAGCTTGTACTGAGAATGTCGATTGTACTCCAATTTTATTGCCTGATGAAGTGGGATGTGCCCACGAAACGCATTGAATATATCCAAAGTATGTAAATAATTCCTTTTTGTTGAATTAAGCAACATTACAAAAAACATTACAAAAATCAAGCACCTCATACCCCCAGAAGATCTGCCAACCTTAGTCCACGCCTTCATCACATCCCGACTGGACTACTGCAATGCTCTCTACACTGGCCTTCCAAAAAAGGTCTTGTACCGCCTACAGCTGATACAGAATACTGCTGCCAGACTGCTAACCAACCAACCCCGTCACTGCCACATAATGCCAGTCCTGCATTCCCTTCACTGGCTACCTATAGAATGGAGGGTCCTATTCAAGATCGGCCTACTGACATTTAAATCCCTGAATAATCTAGGCCCTGGATACTTGAAAGATATGTTACAGCTGCGTAGCAATCCCCGCATTCTCAGATCCACAGGTTCTAATAATCTAGTCATACCCAGAGTCCACTTGGAAACTTTTGGTCCCAGAGCCTTCTGTCATGCTGCCCCTATGTTTTGGAACTCCTTACCTCAACAGATCAGGACAGCTCCATCCCTGGATGTATTTAAATCCAGACTGAAAACCCACCTGTTCAGTCTGGCATTTGCAGAAATATAACTTTTGTTGTGTGAATACTTCATCCTACTAACTACTGAATCTGAGAGAGCCTAAGCGCTTTGAGTCCTATGGGAGAAAAGCGCTATAGAAATGTTATTGTATTATTGTATAACATTTTTCGGTGTCTATTTTGGGGAGGTAAGTCCACCACTAACCACCCATTGTTCTCTTTTAAAACATGTTATCCTACTTTTATTCTTTTGGCGCCTCCGTACAACTGTACAATAAGTGTGTCCACCCCTTGTGCAGGGGACTTGGTTCCCTTTTTTCTGATCTACAGAGAGCGACTCGTTAATCCTGAGTGGGGACAGGTCTAATACTCCCCACCTGCCTATATAGTGGTTGCTTGATACGGTAACCCAGATTTGTGAGTATAACATTATACTTCTCTTTCTATACCCATGGGTTCCAGTGCGTACTACACTATATTGGGCTCTCGGGGTTCCCCCTCCTTATATGGGGAGGAGAGTCAACATTTATGCTTGAAATTTCATCAGGATCGTATGTGGTAGCTTCTTGGGTCTTCTATTGAGCAATTGATTGCATGGTAGTAACATTGAGGCCTCAGTCACAGTGGGACGTTGCGGAGCTGCGTTATAAATTCTTATTACGCAGCTTACCGCACTGCTAATCCTATGGGACGTTCACAGTGCGACGTTAGCGTCGCATTGTAATGTGTAGCGTTATGGTAACGCAATGCTGCAGTGCATAACCTCTAAACCTACACATTACCATGTACTGGAAAGCATACTTTTAATTGCCGGTATGGTTTCCTGTACCTACTGTATGCGACTGTAACGTAGCGTTAATGTGCATTACCACCCTTTTTTTTGCGTTGCGTTGTAATGCTGCGTTGTGACTTTAAAGTCGCATTACAACGCAATGTCCTACTGTGAATGAGGCCTAATACGTCTTCTGTTTTTTTCCCCTTGACGCTCCATTGGTAGTTTTGACCTGACCTAAAGGTATGCCCAAAATCCTCAGCGCTTGGTATAATGCTGGATGTCTGCAGTCACCACACAATATATTTAGGTGACCATCACCCAGACAACTAAAGAAATCAGTGGTCACTAGATAAGCAACACAGTAACCAATTTATTTCCAAGAAATGTAGCATAAAAACAGTATACAATTACTTACATCGCAGGCCTTTATGACAGGGACCCTTAGGATGTATTGCACATATCATGCATATAAAATACACAACAGGCAAACAGGAATGCGGAAAACAAATGCCCAATCTCCAATTCCCTGAGGAACATCAATGAGATATTGACAGATGTAGTGAGATGTTAAATTTGAAAAATCCATATTAAAAAAAAATTGTTAAAAATAACAAAGACCAAAAGTTGATTGAGTGAAATATATTTCAAACCAATCAACTTATTCGTCATATACGATCTTTTTTTTTTACAAAAATGGGTCTCTCTTAAACACATGTGCGTTACCTCAAACAACTTCCTCAGAACTCGCATTCAACTGAAAAATTGGATTGGTTTTGTTGAATCAAAAAGAAAAAGAAGAAATTGTAACGTGTGTGTGGCCACCTTTACCAGGATAGAAACCACAGTCATCATCGCAGAACTTAGTCACATTTTCAAACCCCGTTAGGCTACAGAAGATTTTATTCTGGCGTCCCCCATCACATACTTACTTTTTCAGCATGATCTCTGAAGCTCCTTTGCTGTACAGGCGGAATCCTCCATTGGGCAGGCACACGATGGTGCTCATGGACTTTCGCACAGAGTTGAAGGTGTATACTTTGTAGAGCGTCTCCTCAGGAATCTGGTCTCGCACCAGCTGGTAGTCCCGTTGCAAATCCAGAACAAAGCCAAGCAGGGCGCACTCAGTTTTATTGCCTACTTGCTGGGGAAGCGCTCCTTCTTTTTCTGGAGGCTGTGAAGACAAAGGTGATGGATGTGAATGCTAAACAACAATGGAATTTTGAAATTATTTAATTTTGCATACAATAAAATTTGGACATCCAGCCAGGGTTGCGACTACATGGTTCATTTCATCACCATACTGTGCTTCTTACTGTCCAATAACAAACAATGAATGAAAAAGCATCTTAAAGGAATACTATCGATACCCAAGGTTCTAAAATGACAGTGTGCAAATAATGTCTAAGTAGCTGTGTAAACATTTTCCTACTTTTCATGTTAAATATCAGAGGCAAAAACTGTAATTTATTGAGGGTAGGATTTAGCTATATTGGGACAAATCAATTGCAGAAGGGGTGTCTGCTTCAATGCACAGCCAGAGTTGCATATCAGACTACAGAAAGCAAATATCAAACATATCAAACTCTGACAGCAAAAACAGTATGAAAAGCTGTGACAATTAATTACATTTCCTCTGCTCTCTTCATACACTTCAGTTAGAAACACAGGACACAGGATCTGCAGCTGTTGGGAGCTCTCTCTCTGTCACACACAGAGCTACACATAGAGTTAACTGATCAAGTGTGAGGGGAATTTCCCCTCTCCTCATGGCTCAGTGTCAGTTTTGGCGTCAGTAAAGATTGAATGTATTTTGCGAACAGTAAACAAAGAGGTTGCTACTAAAATGTATACACCAGTACTTAGCAGCACTTCCCAAACAATTCCTGTGTCAATTGAAAAAAATATGTGCATCGATAGTATTCCTTTAATTCATAGCTGTAACATTTAAATGCACCAGCAACGCATTGGTTTGAAAACTGGACCAGCCCTGATCAGATCCTGAGCTCATACCGAGTAGGTGAAGCCTAGCTCTGCTGATACGCAATAGGGACCTCGCTTACAAGGGTCATGTTGCACTTTGAGCTCAGTGGACTATTTCATCTTGTGATTTTATTGTTTCTACCTCCGTCATTCAGTTAACTATAACTATAGCTATATAACAAAACCTTCATTCCTGTTGCCTAGCCCTAACCTCCCCCTTAACATTAACCCCTTCCTGATCTCTAATCTTAAACTCCTCTCCATTCTGAATGCCTAACCCTAACCATCTTCCTCCTCTACATAACTCCTTTTGGATGGAAAACCTATTTCCTAATGCCTAATCCTATCACCACCTTTATTGTTAACCCTTTCCTGAAAAGAAACTATCCCTGACTAGTGATCATTGCACTCTGCAAATTACAATTACGCAAAATTCCACAATTAGGGCCATACGTAATTACTATTTGGAAATTCTATTGATTTTGCGTAATCAATTAATAATTTGCATAATTACACATTAATTTTGCGTAATATAGTGTAATCTTTAGCGGTTAATAGCAAAGCCCCATGGATGCTATCACCTTCAAAATTGCTACGTATGCTAAGGGCAATAGTGGCAAAAAGTAAAAAAAAAAATATTTTTCAAAAAGACCTTGTAGTTTTTAAGAAAGCTGATTTTAAGAAAATCAAAAGAAAAATGGGTTTTAAACTCAGCAACTTGTAATCTTACAATTTTTCTTTGAATTTTTAAAATTAATTATTGTCTTTTTGAAACATTTTTTTTTTTACTTGTTCTCACTATTCCCCTTAAAGTGAACCAGAGACGAAGCACACTCATGTATTTTACCATATATATCAGTGGGGACATTAGAGAAAACACCTACCTTGTTGTCTGTTTCATTTTTAACTGTTCAGCTTACTTCTTACCAGCCATGATAAAATCCTCGACTGAGCATTCAGTCTGGCTCTGCTCAGGAATTTTTATAGCCGAGTCTGTGTTCTCTGGTGTCTTTTCAAGTCCAAGCCTGCCCCCTGCTGGCTCTGCTCAGGAATCATTATAGCTGAGTCATTATAGCAAAGCCAGACTGGATGCTCAGTCGGGGATTTTATCAGGGCTGATTAGAAGCAAGCTGAACAGTTAAAAATGAAACAGACAGCAAGGTAGGTGTTTTCTCTAATGTTCCCACTGATACATATAGTAAAATACATGAGGGTGCTTCAAAAATCACATACAATTATGCGTAATTGCGAAATTGTGGTTTCTGGTTACGGTTACAAACTAGATGAATTGTCGCATTATGATTTTGCATAGTAATGGGTAATTACGGTGCAAAATTACAGTAATGCAAAATTTGTGCTCATCACTATTCCTGACGGCTCAGCTTACCCTCTCACTAATGGATTTACTTTTGTTCCTCACTGCAAGACCTGTCCCTTGATTATGTAAAATATTTTAACTACCTAAAGACCGCATCACGCCGATGGGAGGGAGAGGGGGGGGGGGAGTACAAAATAAATTAATTATTTAGTACATTAATAAAAAAAAAACCCACACAAATATTTACAAAAAAAAAAAAACATTGGAGGAGTGATCAGACCCACCAACAGAAATCTCTGTTGGTGGGGAGAAAAAGGGGGGATCACTTGTGTGCTGAGTTGTGCAGTGAGGCCTTAAAGCTGCAGTGGCCCAGTTCATGAAAAAAGGCCGGGTCACTAGAGGGGTTAACACCATGGTCCTCAAGTGGTTAAATTACAGCAAAACTCCCAGTATCCAGGACCAACAGGGATTGGCTGATGCTGGATAAGGGCTGGTGCACACCAAAAACCGCTAGCAGATCCGCAAAATGCTAGCAGATTTTGAAACGCTTTTTCTTATTTTTCTGTAGCGTTTCAGCTAGCGTTTTGCGGTTTTGTGTAGCGGTTTTGGTGTAGTAGATTTCATGTATTGTTACAGTAAAGCTGTTACTGAACAGCTACTGTAACAAAAAACGCCTGGCAAACCGCTCTGAAGTGCCGTTTTTCAGAGCGGTTTGCGGTTTTCCTATACTTAACATTGAGGCAGAAACGCATCCGCAATCCAAAATCTGCAGCAGCCCGGGAGTATGCGTTTCTGCAAAACGTCTCCCGCTCTGGTGTGCACCAGCCCATTGAAATACATTACCCTAGCAGATCCGCACCCGCAAGCGGATCGCAAACCGCAGTGGAAACGCTCCGGTGTGCACTAGGCCTATGTGTAGTTTCTGGTTACTTGAGAGTCAAATAGGCCTAGCTAAAAAACACAGAGCCGGTTCTCTCATGAAGCAAGCTGAAGCACTTGCATAAGGTGCAGAGATAACAGTGGCAGCATGTTTGTACTGTGTGTTTACACTTACAGCATTCAGTCGGAGTAGGAGGAGAAGCGAGAGGAGATCGAGGTGAAGAGGTCATTACTGGGGAAAAGCAGCTTGTTGTGCTGTGTGAGGAGTCTAACAGTGAGTGAGGAGTGGGGAGGTAGGAGAGCAGCAGTGTTTCATTTGACTTGCACAGCAGAAGGGAGGAGGCGGCACTGCTGTCATGACTGAAGAAGAACGGAAGAGGGCCGACTGGCTGAGGGTGAACAGATTGTTTGTAACAGACTTGCAGCCAGCCAGTGTGCTATTGTGTTGAGCTGCAGCATGTTGTAACTCATGTTTTTACATATGCTCCCTGCTGACTGAGAACATGAAATAAAGCAGAGTAAATTGTCGGGTGCTGTGCGATCATTCTAAAATGAGGGAATTCTCACAAGTTTGCCTCTGAGCAGCAAAAGGTCTAGAACCTGCCCTGAAAAAGACAGTACTATACCCCACACTATATGGTTACCATAAACTCTGTATTATTGTTTAAATATAGTAATTAAAGCAAATGAATACAAAGGACAGACTTAAAAGGGAACTTCAGCCTAAACAAACATATTGTCATTAGTTATGTTAATTAAAATAGGTAATATAATCTCGTACCCACCCTGTTTTAACAGAACAGACAAATGTTTGTGATTCCATGGGGGCAGCCATTTTTTGGTTGAAAGGAGGTGACAGGGAGCATGAGACACAGTTCCAACTGTCCTGTGTCCTGATAACCCCTCCCAGCTGCACACACTAGGCTTCAAATGTCACATTCAAAATTAAAAAAAAAATTCAAAGAAGCTCATCAAGGCTCTGACTTGAGCGGGTTGCTGGGGGAAGCTCTGTTGGTTGGTGAGGGGACTGCTTCATGTATATATTGTATATATTTGTAAAATAATGTGTATCACATACTCCTCTCTTCTCCTTTGATGAGGTGAAACAATTGTTGAGTGGCACGTACTTACCTGCATTCTATATCTCACTCTCTACACCCTAATGGTGAAATTATTCCCTTCCAGCTACCTTCTATGAAGGTGTTTATATCCCCTATGGGGATACTGTATTGTATTTATGCGACATGCTAAATTGGCTCCACAGCAAAATATTGATGGCAAGCCATTTCTTTGTGTAAACAATTGCACATTTGGAGCAAGGTCCAGGCCTACAAAGGGCTTATTATTTTCAGGATAGCTACATCCCAATATATGTTTTTGGGCGATCAGCAAGGACCCCTGCATCTATATATAGCCACCTGGTACCTATCACCACTGTGCAATTCAGACTAATCAATACACGTGTGACATGCACATATTTTTAGCCAATCCCTATGAGCAGAAGATGACAAACAAGTAATTCTGATAAAGTAGGGAGAGTTTTTTCAATAAACCTCTTTCAATTTTTGTACATTAGGGTCAAGCCTGATTGGCAAAGTGTGACATTACTATTTACCTGTACACTCTTCGGTAGTGTGATTGTAGTTTGTCATCAAGAGAATGCCAAGAGTGTGCAAAGCAGTAATCAAAGCAAAAGGTGGCTACTTTGAAGAACCTAGAATATGACCTATTTTCAGTTGTTTCACACTTTCTGGTTATGTACTATACTTCCACATGTGTTAATTCATAGTTTGGATGCCTTCAGTGTGAATCTACAATGTTCATAGTCATGAAAATAAAGAAAACTCTTTGAATGAGATGGCGGCCCATATGCAATTCCACTTTTCTCCTGTGTTTTTTCCTAGGAGATACTTTTTCCTCTTCTATTTAAAATAACTTTCCAGAATTTTTCAACTGAAAAAGTACTGAGAAGTAAGTGCAAAGTACTATCAAAAGTATTTTGAGTATTTTCTTGCTTGCTGGTGGCTTAACAGGCATTTTATTGAGAAATTAAAAAATATCACCTAGGAAAAAACTCGGGTGAAAAAGAGAATTGCATATAGCCCGGTGTGTCCAAACTTTTGGTCTGTACTGTACATCTGCAGCACAAATGAATTTGCAGGGCATTCTGGGTTTTCTTTTTTTCTTCTTGACTTTCCCCTCATACCTAACTAATGCAGCCTGATTGGCTGAAGCCTTTTTCCCTCCAGTTCCCTCTTGTTTTCCCCTCCCACACACCTCTGTTCCTCTCTGATTGGCTAATATTTCTCAATGCACTTTCTACTGCAGACCTGGGTGGGAGTGTCTAAAGACTGGGAGGGGGGCGGGTAATAAAGCGCAGACAGAGTAAGGGAGGAAATGATGTCTGGATTGGTTTCAAGATAGACACAGACAAAATGGAAAATTCGAAGAAGGATTTTCCCTTTTTTTATTATAGAAAAATCACTAAAATCAAAATGTGGGCAGTGCAATACATATGTTATTTAACCACTTCACCACTGAGGGGTTTTACCCCCTGAGCACCACAGCAATTTTCACCTTTCAGCGCTCCTTCCATTCATTCGTCTATAACTTTATTATTACTTATCGCAATGAAATGAACTATATCTTGTTTTTTTCGCCACCAATTAGGCTTTCTTTAGGTGGGACATTATGCCAAGAATTATTTTTTTCTAAATGTGTTTTAATGGGAAAATAGGAAAAATGTGGGGAAAAAAATAATTATTTTTCAGTTTTCAGCCATTATAGTTTTTAAATAATGCATGCTACTGTAATTAAAACCCATGAAACGTATTTGCCCTTTTGTCCCGGTTATAAAACCATTTAAATTATGTCCCTATCACAATGTTTGGCGCCAATATTTTATTTGGAAATAAAGGTGCATTTTTTTCAGTTTTGCGTCCATCCCTAATTACAAGCCCATAGTTTATAAAGTAACAGTGTTATACCCTCTTGACATAAATATTTAAAAAGTTCAGTCCCTAAGGTAACTATTTATGTATTTTTTTTAATTGTAAATTTTTTTTTTTTTTTTTTTAATTACAAAAAAAAAAAAAATGGGGAGTGTGGGAGGTAATGAGTTAATTTTATGTGTAAAAGTCATTTATTTGTATGTGAAAAATGTGTAGGGTGTAGTTTACTATTTGGCCACAAGATGGCCACAGTAACTTTTTGTTTTAATGCGACCTCCAAGCTTCCTTCCGGAAGCTTGGAGGAAGAATAAGGAGGCTGGACACGTGAGTTTTTTCTCACAATGATCGCGCTGCCCATAGGAGAGCAGCTGATCATTGCGGGGCTTAGATCAACGAACGGGAATGGATTTTCCCGTTCATTGATCTCTGGGCGAGCGGGCGGCGGCGTGTTTACTAGCGGCGGGCGGCGTGTTTACGAGCGGGAGCGCGGGCAGCGTCGGGAACGCGGAAAGTACGTGTTTCTCCGTCCCTGGTTTTTAAAGGATGGAAAAAGGGGCGGAGAAATACGTACGCGCGGGGGTAAAGTGGTTACGTAGAGCAAGTATTTATCTACTTATATATACAGTATATATTTTTTTCTGAGATAGTATGGCTGACAGCTCCACTTTAAGTCCAGTCTAGTTCACACTCATTATAACGTGTCCGTTCTGTGAACCTAGCCTCACAAAAGCTTATTACTGTATAAAGAAGTGTTAAAGTAGATTATTGCATCCTGCAAGGCCAGGATTTTTCATCTGGTTGCTTGAGAATTCTGGTTGACTGAGTTGACTGAGTTCTGAATAACGAGGGTTTTACTGTATCGACAAACAATTGATGCAAAATGGTTTCAATTTAGTTGGCAAATGTTTGCAACTGTTATCTGTGTCATAGCAGATCATAGTGAGGGTTACTAAAATGTTAGTGTAATAACAGTCACATGCTGTACCTGCAGTGTAAATCATTTGCAATAAATTCAGGTAGTCCTGAAGTTCTCATGACCACCATTTCATTAACCTTTTCACACCATAATCTGATAAGACACAGGGAAGATTGGCAAACCTCTTGTGTCTTCTCTGATCTCCTCCCTCCAGATCAGTAGGTCAAACCGGTAGTTTGTGAAAGGTGATGTGAGCTGTGAGCAGGAATGAGGAAAGTAAGTAGTTACCAGTATCACCAACTGTGCACTCTGCAGTGGGTGAGGGAGATTTGGGGCACCCTGGTAATGATTCAGGGCGCGTGCCCCCGATTCAAATAGCCTAATTATGCAATTGTGCCACCAACAAATGTTCTGAAGGGTAAATTAGAGGGAAGCGGGGTGTGACATACCAGCTATTTTTATCCTAGCAATTTGATGCATAAGTAGCAGCTGATTCTGTTTCAACCTTATTTGATAACTGTCTCCCACTGTTCTACCCTAAAATGCTTCACAATTCTGCCTCTGCTCTGCCCACTAAGTAAGTGCTATAACTACTGACAGCCATAGCATACCTGCAATCTAAGAGCGTCTAATATTCATCACTCCTTCACTCCTCCAAGTGATTGACAGTCATGTAGGAAGCAAGCAGGGAAAACTCCCACTACATCATGGGAGACGGTCTTTTCTTTTTCTTTATTTTCTGCTAAGCTACGGCAACCTAAGGAGCTGAAGTTACATTACAGCACCAAAGTCCAACTATCCATGCCTGCAGTTAGCAGACATCATCCATAGGGGCTCTTTATCTAAAAGAGTAGTTGTGTTTTGGAAAATGAAAAACCAAGCTCTGTTACATGTTCAGTTATTAGCAGTGTTTTTATATAAAGGGAATATGCAATGAAGTTAAATGCCTGTACCCAAGACCTCTGATGAGAGCAGTCACAGCCCATATTCTCGGATCAGTGAATAATGGCGCACAGCGCCTATGCATAAAAATGGTGCCACATTAAAAAGATACGCTTATCGCTATTTATCGTTAGTACTGCATAATAATGGCGCACAGGGAAAAAAGAAGAAAAACGGCACACACTAACGTTATTTATCAATAGTGGCACACACTAACATTATTTATCAATAGCGCCCTACATAAGCCAAACTGCAGACGTTATTTAACTGCAAAACAGTGATGGATTTAATGTAACACTGTCAAGGTTAGGGTTAGGCACCACCGGGGGGGGGGGGGTCTTAGGGTTAGGCACCATCAGGGGGGTGGTTAGGGTTAGACACCACCAGGGGGGTCTTAGGGTTAGGCACCACCAGGGGGTCTTAGGGTTAGGCACCACCAGGGGGAGTCTTAGGGTTAGGCACCACCAGGGGGGGTCTTAGGGTTAGGCACCACCAAGGGGGGTCATAGGTTTAGGCACCACCAGGGGGGTCTTAGGGTTAGGGATAGGTAAAGGGAGGGTTCTGTGTGAGAGTAGGGTTAGGTATAGTTACAGTACAATATACACCACCAGGGGGGTGGTTAGGGTTAGGCACCACAAGGGGGGTGGTTAGGGTTAGGCACCACCAGGGGGGGGGGGGGTTATGGGTTAGGGGTAGGTACAGAGAGGGTTCTGTGTGTTAACGCTAAATAACGATAAGTTTTTAACGCTAATTAACAATAAGGCTTTAACGTTAAATAGCGATAAGCGGCAAACGGATTAGCGGCAACACCATGCGCCATTATTCTCAGGGGCCATTTTCAGATGTAAGCCATATTCTGGGTTGAATATTAAGTCGGCAGTTACTCCCAGGAGTTATGCAACTTGATGCAGGAAAGCTTTAACTGGTTCGCTTTCCACGGTTTCCACGCTAAGCACTGGCTATTCTTAACTTAGGCGATGGGGCATCGCCTAATCTTATTAAACTTTAGACCCCCCCAGGCGGAAAATAACTCGTTTGGGCGATACAATCGCCCAGTGAGTTCTGAACACAGTATCCAGTTACCTTTTGCATGCCTCCGGGAAGCGATACTTCCTGGCAGACATGAGCGTTAGCTTAGACCTGCAAAAAGCAGGTCTAAACCAGCTAACACACGTCGTCGCCGCAGCCTCTGGTGGTCTCCTTTAATAAGGAGACCCTCAGAGCTCCCAGTTGGGTCACCACACACTTTAGAAGCCCTCCACGTAGCTCTGCAAGGCACCCCTCTCATTATACATACTGCCGCCGATCACCCGACGCCTCTCGCCGCAAAATACGTCACGTAATTACAGTGTATCTAACACTGTAGTACTATCCGCATAGGAGCCCGGGCAAAGCATCTTTGAATCTGCAGCCGGGGCTCCCCATTGGTCCGCTATCTGAACCAATAAAATGGCTCAGATAGCGGACCAATGGGAAGCCCCGGCTGCAGATTCAAAGATGCTTTGCAAGGGCTCCTATGCGAACAGTAATTACAGTGTTAGATACACGGCGAGAGGCGGCGGGTGATCGGCGACGGTATGTATAATGACAGGGGTGCCTGGCAGAGCTATGTGGGGGGCTTCTAAAGTGTGCATCGACCCGACGGCGAGCTCTGGGGGTCTCCTTATTAAAGGAGACCCCCAGATGCTGAGGCGGAAGATGGCAGCAGATGTTTGGCGTGTTTGCGCATGTGTGGGGAGAGAGGCCATGGTGCTGTAGGGCAGCACCACAGCGTAAACCTCACTCCCCATCGCCCGGTAAAAGGGAGCATCGCTCAGGCTTTCGTCTGAGTAATGCTCCCTAACAATCGGCCATCGCACAAAGGATATGGGCAATGGTATGTACCGGTAATCCTCGCGCGATGGCAAGGTGATAAGTAGCTCGCATCTGCATGCTACTTATCACCTTGAATAGGATATGGCCCTTTAGCTTTATGGTTTTGATACAGCAGTTACTTTTTAATCACTCATACCATCTTAGTGATATATATTTTGTTTGTTTGTTTTTTCAGTACAATCTAAACTTTCTTTAGGTAATATTTTTTTCCTAAAAAATATTTTATTTTAGTCATTTTATGGCGAAAAATTAGGCGTAAAATGCAGAAAATACCCTTTTTTTTTTTTTTTTTTCATCCTTTCTAATTTTCACATGACACGTCCCACAGTTAAAAAACACTAGCTGAGCATGTGGCAGGCCGTTATCCCCAGCCTGTGCGTCTGTGGCGATCGAATGCAACAGTTTGGGGGGAATACTGCTGTACAGATGCATGGCTAGACAATGGCAGAGCGATACATCTGTAGAGTATTGGGGTCCTAAACTTTCACTCTTCGCTACAGATGGCAGTCATTGAACATTTATAAACGGGTATAGGTATTGCAGAGGTTAACAATGGGTTAATAGACTAGGCTGGGGTTCAAAATTAAATGGGGATTAAAAAAAGCAACATAACACTTTTAAAACTTTTTTTCCCATAACTTTATTGAATGATTGTTGCTATTTGCTAGCAGCAATTATTCACAGGACCGTGCATGTGCCCGATCAAATGCACATGCAGCTGCAGTTTTTAAAGTGAACCTCCAGACTAAAAATCTACTCAGCAGCACTGAAGAGGCTTGGTGTTTCTTTAACAGTTTCGACAGCATCAGGACTTTGTTTTTCTTACCCAAGCCTCATTTTTAGCTGCACAGAAGCTAAGCTCTGCCCCATCAAAGAAAACTGCCCGGGCATTTTCTCCAGATGCTGCGCAAAGCATGATGGAATTTTTGATGTTGTTGTTCTCGTTCTGCTGTTTTTGCACAAATTTGTTTTTTTTTATTTTGAATTTGAGATTTGAAGCCTAGCGCATGCAGCTGGGAGGGGTGATTAGGAAACAGGACAGTTGGAACTGTGTCTCATGCTCACCTCCTTTCAACCAAAAAGATGGCTGCCTCCATGAAATCACAAACATGTGCCTGTTCTACTAACACAGGGTGTGTAAGAGCTCGTTCGCACTGGAGGCGCTTTTGTAGATTTTTAAGTGCTGGCGATTTTTCCAAATTGCCCTGAAAGCGCTTGTGCAATAGAATCATTGCACAAGCGCTTTCTGGGCGATGAGAGAGTAATATGAGAGAGTTTACATCTGAGCGGTTTGTTTCCAATCCGCTCAGAGAAGCACTGCATGGACCATTTTTGAGACAATTTGCCTCAATGGAAGGTATAGGAAAACGTGAAATGCTCACAAAATCGCTTTGTGCAGCGATTGCGTGAGCGTTTTTAAGAATAAATACATTGTATTTATTATTTTCCAGATCAAAGAGTTCACTTCCTGACTGACATCAGGAAGTGAAAAAACGGAATCGCTCTGCAAAAGCGTTTACAAAAACGCTTACAAAACCGCCCAACTCACAGAAATCGCCGGGAAGGGGGAAAAAAAGTGTCAAAAAAGGCCCAACACAAACACGATTCCATGATTGGAACGCAATGTGAACGAAGCCCAAGAGATTATATTACCTGACTATTTTAATTAATGTAACTTAATTACAGTATGTTTGTAATTTATGTTTGTACAGTATGTAACTGTAATTTATGTAACTTAATTACAGTATGTTTGTTTAGGCTGAAGTCCCCCTTTAATGCAGGATGTAGATTCTATGTCCTAAAACCTACAGCAGCACTAAATCCGCCCGGCGGATCGCTCAGAAACAACCTTATCAGTCCACCGACAGACTGTACACACGCTGTACTGTCTGCTGAAAACACGCCCAGCAGGAGGTGACGACAGGAGGCGTGTGTACGGACCTTTAAACTACAGTGTGATAAATTATCATTGAGTCCTGGATTCTTAAAGTGGACCCAAATTAAAAATACAAGATTTCAGAAATAAAATCTATTTTCTAAATTATAATAATAAATAGCAGCCTTTTTTCAGCTGCATGATGACAAATATCAAATATTTTACATTTATTGGAGGAACAGAATCCCTTCCTTTCAAATTGCCGGGATTTTTCCGGCAAACTGGTGGAGTAGATGGTGTCCTGCAATGGAAGAATTGCTAATGGCTGCCCCCAGTATAACCCGAGCTATGAAAAGAGAAGGGTGAAAAGCATGCACTGAAATAATCATAGGTTTGAAGGAGTGTTTATTTATCTTTGTATGTGTCAGAGTGGTGCAACTAAATATTTTTAATTAAAAAAATGTTTGGTTTGGGTCCGCTTTAAGCCTTTTTGAAGAAAGGAACACTGCATAGTTCTAAGTAGGTTAGGACTGTACATACACGTTTATCTCATCATTTCTCCTTTAAAGGGGGTTGTAACATCGAAAAATAAAAAACATTACCTCAAAATATTTATTGCCTAAAAATATATGTAATCCCCCCATTTTTTTAAATAGATCCCTATATGCCCCCCCACATTTTTTTTATTTACTTGATTTGGGTGCCTTTGCCTCACTGCAGGTACTCTGCAATGCCAGTGGGGTTGTGGGAAGGTTTGTTTTCTTTAGCAATAGTAACAGGTTTTTTTTAGCATGCAAATAACAGAAGGCTTGGTAAGCTGGCCATACACTACACTGCGATCAACACCAGGATCGACATCACCCAGAACCAACATTGCAGTTCTGTATTTCAATTGTAACATTGATCATAATGTTGATCCCAAACACACACACAAAAAAACACTACACTTCTTGCAAAATTAGATGTTTTTGTTTTTTTGAATGTCTGATTGGGCAAAAAAATTCTCATTTGTACAGACATTTCCCAAAAATCTGAATACAGTCAGGACTGGCTACCCTTTATGGATAAAGTAACCATTTGAAGGATGAGAGACGGTAACAGCGATTTGCAAATACCACCTGTATGCTTGACTTAACTGGGTATACTGGGCGCTTACTGCTACCGAGTTCAACAATTTTGGGACTTACTAGTATCTTAGTGGTGTAGGCACAATTAATGGCGATGGCATTGACAAGCAGGTCCAAAATTTTGGAATTGAGGCCGCTGGGGTCTGGCTTTTCTTTAAAATGGACATCTCCAAGGTAAGACTGTACGACGGTCATCCGGTTGGTTGTCAGAGTCCCAGTTTTGTCTGAGCAGATGGCCGTGGCATTGCCCATCGTTTCACAAGCATCCAAGTGCCGTACAAGGTTGTTGTCCTTCATCATTTTCTGTAAAATAATAAAACTAATATATGAAATATCTGAAAACTGTGTTCAACCTAACAAATTAGCACAGAGCAAAATAGAAAAACACACAGGATGCTATAGAATACCCAGATAGCTGATGGTGACCCAGAACCACTAGAAAGGTATAGGTGGCTAAAAGAGACCAAAAAGCTCTCTTATTAGAAAGCATTGCTAAATTTAATTTTGCCTTCTTAAAAGACAAAGTATTTGTGATAACTCAGCTTTAAGTCTTTTTTTCAACTTTATTTTATTAAAGATTTTTCAAAGAATAAACGGTAACAACAGTGTCCATTTTTTTATGTGGAAAATATTAAATATCACATAAAAATGTTGTGTAGTAACCCTTGCAAGTAAAGAGTCATATTGTTGAACAACCGGTCCCCAGGTCTGGAGACTTTGCTTTTTCAATGTTATAAATAATAGGAGGAGCCAAAGATCTAAAATCTTTAAAACCAATTTAACCACTTGAGGACCCACCCTTTACCCCCCCTTAAGGACCAGCGCTGGTTTGATTGATCTGTGCTGGGTGGGCTCTGCAGCCCCCAGCACAGATCAGGGTGCAGGCAGGGAGATCAGATTGCCCCCCTTTTTTCCCCCCTATGGGGATGATGTGCTGGGGGGGTCTGATCTCTCCTGCCTGCTGTGGGTGGCGGGGGGGGCACCTCAAAGCCCCCCTCCGCGGCGAAATTCCCCCTCCCTCTCCTACCTGCTCCCCCCCCTGAGATCCGGGCTGCACAGGACGCTATCCGTCCTGTGCAGCCAGTGACAGGACGTCCCCTGTCACATGGCGGCGATCCCCGGCCGCTGATTGGCCGGGGATCGCCGATCTGCCTTACGGCGCTGCTGCGCAGCAGCGCCGTACAAATGTAAACAAAGCGGATTATTTCCGCTTGTGTTTACATCTAGCCTGCGAGCCGCCATCGACGGCCCGCAGGCTATTCACGGAGCCCCCCGCCGTGATTTGACAGGAAGCAGCCGCTCGTACGAGCGGCTGCTTCCTGATTAATTAGGCTGCAGCTGGCGACGCAGTACTGCGTCGCTGGTCCTGCAGCTGCCACTTTGCCGACGCACGTTATGAGTGTGCGGTCGGCAAGTGGTTAAAAGGAGGGAAGTGTAGGATTGACTTAAAAAGCAGCCGCTTTTGCGTGTTAAGAACCTACTTTCTAAGGTCATATTGGAGTTTAGAACTATGCAGTACACACAGCTCAGTGCCTTCACCACCAATGTGTACAGCATAATTCTATACTAACATTTTTCCTGATGAAGTAGGTTTTTATTGCACGAAATTTGTTGCTTTTTGAGCCAAATTGTTAACCTATAAAGATTGTATACTTGTGGCGTCTACTATCTATCTATTATATGTCATACTAAGACATAACAACAAAAGTTGTTAGGGTAATGCCTTTAACCTCCTTGGCAGTAACCCCAAGTCAGGCTCGTGGGTGGAAAAAGAAACATGGAGCAGAGGTATGGTGGACAGCGCAGCGTGTCTGTGTTTCTAACTCACCTCCCCCGGGATCCAGACGCTGGCAGTCCTTCTTCTTCCGGTCATCAGAGGCTCTTGAACCCTCTAGTGAGATTGCCGTTTGTCGTCATGATATTGATCTCATAATAGGGTTACAATGCGACCTGGAGGGCGGAGGGAGAATTGCAGGGCTGGATTCCAGGGAGACAGTCTGTGCAGGGCCTGCCACAGTATGATTTTTTCCTATTGGGGTCTAAAAGCTCGTGAAAAAAAATTGCACCGCTTTTAGCCCCGGAAATCTGGAAATAATCATAGCGCCAGGGAGGTAGGAATTCTTTGCAAGCTTTTGAAACTGGTATGAAATAAACACAGAGGTTTGCAGCACACCCAAACTGGTACGGTTCTGTTTCAGTTCTGTATTCTGTCTGAAGAAGAAATACAGTTTTGAAAGCTTGCAAAGAAAGCTTGTGCAGTTATTCATGAAAGGTATCTCCTAAACAAATGTTATTGTAATGTCTTCGGATTCTCACCATGACTAACACCGGACCACACACAGCTTCCTTCATATGTCATATGCTAACCTTTGGTGGGAGGGTTAGGGTTTTTATTTCTTTCCCTGTCTGCCGGTAGTAAAGATGATTATGTGCAGGCTGATTGTGGATCAAAAACATGAACAAATTACATGATTAATATCAATCATTTCTTGATTTATTTTTTCCCCTTTCGTTTAAAGTTCCTCTTTAAGGAAGTATAACAAGATGCTACCCTTATTATTTTCCAGAATTACTGCTGTTTACCCAGCGAGCAACATAATCTCGTGCTCACCCTACGTTTTGATTTAGTGATTCACCCTCCCTCTTCCTGCCATCTGCAAGCCAATATGAGCACCTCAGAAGCTGAAAATAGTGCTTCTATTGGTTTTCAGAGGGCAGAGAAGGGTTGCACAGAGCTTCAGCATGTGATGTCACATGAGAGGGAGAAGCTATGTAGAGAAGTAGATCTTCAAACTAGCATGCAACTGCAGCACAAAACGCCCATGGCGGGGTTGTGATTTAATTAGACAGAATTATGCAAGACTTTTAAAAATTGATTTGTTCTTCTGTATTTCACATGAATTATTGACCAACTCTGCATGCTAAATTCGCTAATCCTAATTCCACATTCAGGATTTCAGAACAACCCTGATCATTTTTTCATATGACATTTTGCGTCAACCACAACTGAAAGCCAACTTCCAACTAAGTTAAACACTGAAGTCTAAAATGAGAATTCGGGAATCACTGCCTGACTTCTGCAGCCGTGAAGAATTGTAAGCTTAACGTGAAATTCCACTTTTGGTAAGAAAAAAAAAAAAAAGAGTACATTTGTAATTTGAAGTGTTCCTGTAGTGCACAGGTGTCAAGCTCCAGTCCTCAAGGGCCATATCCGCGCTAGTGTTCAGGATGGACTGAGAAACGGAGAAATGTAATCTTCTTGATGAATCACACCCTTACTGATTCAGGCCCACCAATTTGAGCTGTGCCAAAAACATGGGAGTACCTTTGCCCTTAAAGGACAACTGAAGTTAGAGGTATATGGAGACTGTCATATTTATTTCCTTTTAAGCAATACCAGTTGCCTGGCAGCCCTGCTGGTCTATTTGGCTGCAGTAGTGTGTGGATCACACCAGAAACAAGCATGCAGCTAATCTTGTCAGATCTGTCAATGTCAGAAACACCTGATCTGCAAATGCTTGTTCAGGGTCTATGGCTAAAAGCATTAGAGGCTTAGGATCAGAAGAATAGCCAGGCAACTGGTATTGCTTAAGAGGAAATAAGTATGGCAGGGTCCATACACTTCTCATTTCAGTTGTCCTTTAAGGACTGGAGTTTGACACCTATGCACTACAGGATCACAGCAATGAGTGAAATATGGAGGCGGCTATAGTTATTTCTTTTTAGCCAAAACTAATTGCCATAAACGGCAACTGAAGTGAGAGGTATATGGAGGCTGCCATATTTATTACCTTTTAAACAATACCAGTTGTCTGGCAGTCCAGTTAGTTTATTTGGCTGCAGTAGTGTCTGAATAACCTCAAAAAAAAGAGGGCAGTTAAACTTGTCAGATCTGACAATGTCAGAAACACCTGATCTGCTGTATTTTTGTTATAAATAAATATATCAGCCTCCATATCCCTCTCGCTTCAGTTGTCCTTTAAACCCAAGATCCAGAACGAGGTTAAGTAAGTTTCAAGTGTAAAACTTACTGTACTTACCATAAATGTGTCTAAAATGTCTTATAGTCCATGTCAATAATTCAATATACGGTATTTGAAAAAAATCTGTGATACTGCCTTGGTATCTCCAGAATGCACAGAATAAGATATTATTCTCTGCCTATGATAATAGTAAATCAGCTGCAGTGTGTGCTGACTTTGTTATGCCCCTTTACATTTGTAAGTTTGCATGTCATCGTTCATCCCTAATAAGGAATGTAGGAGCACTTTGAGTCCGACAGGAAAAAAAGCCCTCTACAAATGTTTGGATTATTATTGGATTATAGAGAACCAACAATTAGGAGGATTTGATTGGTCCATTTTCAGGATGCATACATTTGAATACTAAATAGGCATAATCCTGCATCAACTCTAAATTATTTGCATTTTAATGACCATCCCTACTCTTTATCACCTCTGTGCAGATCTTATTAGCATTCCAACAAATACTGCACATGAGTACAGGCTTGTATTGAGTTGTCTCCTATTGCAAAGAGAATGGCAGTGGTACACCAGTATGTTCAAACACAGTTAAGCAATGCAAGTGTGTTGTTGTGGCAAATTTTATCAACTGGTCCTCACTTGGGGGTCATAGACAGATGACACATGCAACTGAGTTAAGTTTGGGGCTTCTTTTTATTGACCTTATGAAGCAAGTGTTGTTCCTACAAATCGCAGTGGCTACTCAAGTGCTTAATACCTTTAATTCTGCCTGCAGTGCTGCGAGTTACACTGTTACCTAGACTCGCAGTATGTAAGTATCGCAAACCATTTCTCCAGTAATGTACATTTCTAATAGTAATGCAAGTTAGTAATACGGGTTACCATAGCAAAGTTTGCACTACTCAAGTACTGCGAGTTACGTCAATATCGTAATTCGCGGTACTGCAGGCGAAAGTAAAGGTCATATTTCTGTGCGCTATGTGGCAGTATTACCAATGTTTTGTGCATCAACCCCCTTGGCTCTTATTCGATTAACTTTTTTTATCCTAAGTTTTCTCCTAAGTGATAGTTTCCTATTTTAACAATAAAATGCCTTAAGCCACCAACAAGCAAACACATATTCTGAATAATGTTGACAGTACTCTTTGGTACTTCTAAATTGTAGAGTACTAAAAAGTCGTTTTAAACAGAGGATAAAAGAACATTTTGTACTAGAAGAAAACTCCAGAAAAAAGGTGAATTGAATAAGGGCCATTGGATCTGATCCAATTCACTTCAGGCCATATGCAATTCACTTTTTCTCCTAGGTTTTATCCTAGGAAATAATTTTTCATCTGCTTTTAAATATAACTTTTCAGTACTCTGCAGTTGAAAAAGTACTAAACAGTAAGTTTGGTAAGGTACTGTTAAAGTTTTTCAGAGTATTTTCTTACTTCCCGGTGGTTTAAAAGGCATTTTACTTATAAGATGTGAAAATATTACCAAGGAGAAAACTTACCAGAAAAAGTGAATTGGGCGGGGCCCCTTGAGAGGTAACTCAATACTTACTCTCTCTTTTAATCATTTTATCTTTTGAGGGTGCCTCCTACCAACTAACATCAGCAGTTTAAGCACGCACTATATGAAGTTTTATATTGCCAACTAATGATACAATTGGTTGTACAATCTTATCACTTCAATGCAATATGAGGGACTACCTAAAGTATGCATACAGAGTATATTCCTTCAATTTCCCTCTGTACTACCTATATTTGGTAATATTGTACAGTAAAGATTGTATCATTAGAGGGCACCTATATACAGCAAAGACCTCCTTATCCAGAGCTCAAGCAACTGGGAGTCCCAATTAACCGGCATGCCTGAGGGGATAACAGGGACTTTGTTTTGGCGGTGTATGCGGGCTTTAAAATACTCAGCGAGACTTTAGCGATCTATTGTATCCTTCCTGTAGCTCCTTGCAGGTTCAGTGTAAGTCACCTGACCCGATGCAAGTCAGGTGACATGCCTGCTTTTGGGCATGGAGGAGGACACCTGAAAGCTGCTAGGAGCAACAGTAAGGCTACAAGATGTCGTTCTAGGCTTGTCTTGGTGAGTATTTGGGGGGGGGGGGATTTGTGCTTTTTTGGCCGGTTGTACAAGCATCCGGCAAGCACAGGCAATCCACGGTAATGCCGGATGCTAAGGACTATGGCCTCAATTCACTAAGCTTATCTCCTGTCTTTAATAACGTTTCTAGAGTTATCGCCATGGTGATGAGGCATGTAGTATTCAGGAAACATTTTACCTCAGGCAAACCTAAAGTTAACGCTTGTCTTTAAGTTAACTCTTCAATCCTTCCTGGCCAAAATACTAGCTGCACGACTGAGCAAAGTCATCCTATCCCTTATCCATGATGATCAAACTGGCTTCATGCCTGGCAAAAAAACCTCTCTTAATATCAGAAGGCTATATGCTAATCTTCAAGCCAACCACATAAACAAAGGAAACAGAGTTGTGGTCTCTTTAGATGCCGCTAAGGCATTTGATGCTGTAGAATGGCCGTTCCTACTAGCCACAATTTCCAGGTTTGGGTTTGGTGATAACTTCATCAGATGGGTGCAAATTCTTTACACAAATCCTATGGCCCAGATCTGTACCAATTCAAATATCTCAGACCCTTTCCCTATAGGCCGGGGGACAAGACAAGGCTGCCCCCTCTCGCCCTTATTATATGCTCTCTCTGCCGAACCATTGGCATGCAAGATCCGAGCAGACCTACGAATAGAAGGCCTCAAAATAGGCAATATCGAGGAAAAAATCAGTCAATACGCAGATGACACTATCCTATACCTAGCAGACCCCCATAATTCACTCAAAGCTTCTTTTGAACTAATTACAGAAATGGGGGAATATTCAGGTTTATCAATCAATTGGAGCAAATCTGCCATTCTTTCCCTTGATGGTCTGGAGATCTCGGCCTCCTCGCTAGCATGCCCCCTTCAACCTGTTACATCCTTCAAATATCTTGGAGTAGTAGTCCAATCCTCTGTAGCTAAATACTATCAGGACAATGTCACCCCCTTATTATCACTCACTCAAAATAAACTATCCTCTTGGACAAAACTACCATTATCTGTTATGGGTCGAACTAACCTAATTAAAATTGTCCTCATGCCTAAAATTCTATATATACTACACAACTCGCCGGTACATTTACCTCCACCCTTCTTTAACAAACTCAGATCCCTCTTCCTATGTATAGTCTGGAATAAATCCCGGGCCAAACTCAGACATGCAATACTACAATGTCCTACCTCTCTGGGTGGAATAGCTTTACCATCCCCACACCTGTATTACATTGCCTCCCAACTAGAACAGCTTGCCCACTGGTTTGTAACAAATTCTCTGCAATCACCTGAACTGCTTGGCTTTTCCTCCATAGACAGATCCAACAACTTACCCTTTGCTCTATTAAAAGGCACCCTCACCTCTCAATCCCCCTCAAACACTATTTTACTCCAAGCTTCCAAAGTCTGGCGCACCGCAAACAGATTAATGTCCTCCCCGGTCTGGGAATCCTACTCCCCTCTGTGGCACAACCCTAAACTCCCTGAACTACTTAAACTCAATAATGCCAACCGATGGGCAGATAGGGGCATCCACTACATGGGTCAAATAATCAAGCAATCAACCCTCCTTCCTTTCCCTGACCTCCAAAGTCAATATTCACTACCCCCGCAATTCCAATATATGTATCTACAACTGAGACATGCCCTGGGCTCACAATTCCCTAATGGACTTCCACCCACTGAAAACTCAATCCTAATGGATTTCCTCAAAGATGGCCCCCTTCCTCACCATATCGGTATCCTATATAATACACTCAATGAACAGATTTCAGATCCGATAGTGGAAAACTCCAAAGGAAAATGGTTACATCTAGATGTTCAATTAGATGCAGAAGAGTGGGAAGACTGCTTACTAGCTACTCGCTACGTATCTCCCAGCATTAGAGACCGTCTGTCCCAACTCTATATAATCCACCAAAGCTACCTTACTCCCAACCGCATCTCAAAATACGCCCCAAATGCAACAAACTCCTGCCCTAAATGTGCACTGTCCGACCCCTCATTTTTACACCTTTTATGGCTTTGCCCCCCAATTGCTGACTTGTGGAAACAAGTTGTGAACTTCCTTCATGACACTATGGGCTCCCCAGCCTCCTTGGATATCAAAAGCTGTATCCTCAACATATACGACCAAGATATAAATAAGTTTGACAAACACTTTTTAGTGGAAACTTTATTCATGCTCAAACTGTGCATAGCTTTTCGATGGTTATCTCCCACACCCCCCAGACTGGAAAATTAAGGTTAAAAACTCTCTTCCTCTAAAAAAATTAGTATATCAACATAGGGGTTGCCCTTCTAAATTTAATAAGATCTGGGATAGATGGACGAACAATAATACCTGAATAGCATGTCTTTCACCTATAAGATCCTCACAAGTTAACGCCTACCGCTCTCGGGCTTTCTGCCTGACTACTTCGCTTCTCTCAGGAGAAAACCGCCTATTAACCAAGTGGAGATTTACCTGTTTCCTATCCCCTAACCCCACAACCAACCACCCCCTCTTTTCTCGTTCTGGCCTTAGAATCTACAGGATGGATATTTAGGTATACTCTACCTAAACACACTTTATATCAAATCCCTTACTCACACTTGATACTGTGTTTATTTGATGTATGTTGTCTTTAAGACTCTGTAAATTTATATGTACTGTTCAGACATTACAACTGCTTGTACTTGTTTGTATACTCTATATACTCTGTAATGCCTCCTTTTTATTCAATAAACCTTTTGGTCAATGGAAAAAAAAAAAAAAAAAAAAAAACTCTTCAATCCTTAACCACCTGAGCGGTCTGGACGAGCTGAGCTCGTCCAACACCGCCGGAGGTCGCCGCTCAGGCCCTGCTGGGCCGATTTTAATCAAATAAAAAGCAGCACACGCAGCCGGCACTTTGCCAGCCGCGTGTGCTGCCTGATCGCCGCCGCTCTGCGGCGATTCGCCGCGAGCAGCGGCGAAAGAGGGTCCCCCCAGCCGCCTGAGCCCAGCGTAGCCGGAACAAAAAGTTCCGGCCAGCGCTAAGGGCTGGATCGGAGGCGGCTGACGTCAGGACGTCGGCTGACGTCGATGACGTCACTCCGCTCGTCGCTATGGCGACGATATAAGCAAAACAAGGAAGGCCGCTTATTGCGGCCTTCCTTGTTTATTCTGGGCGCCGGAGGCGATCGGAAGATCGCCTCCGGAGCGCCCTCTAGTGGGCTTTCATGCAGCCAACTTTCAGTTGGCTGCATGAAATAGTTTTTTTTTTATTCAAAAAAAACCCTCCCGCAGCCACCCTGGCGATATAATCAGAACGCCAGGGTGGTTAAAATAACTCCAGAATTCGAAAGTTAAAGACAGGCTGTTAATTATCTGCGTGTGAAAATAACTACAGAGGAGGTAACTTAAAGAATGAAGAGATAAGATAACATTCTCACTGTGTGGTGGCAAGTTATCTCTTGCCTTATTATCTCCAGCATGATCTTAGTGAATTGAGGCCTTTGTTGTAAAGAGGACTACAGGTGAGTTTAAGAGTAGCACAAAGATGATTGCAACAGCAATGGCTTCTTACCTTGACTGAATAGGCTAGAGAGATGGTAACGGCTAAAGGCAAACCCTCTGGCACTGCAACCACTAGGACTGTGACTCCAATGATGAAGAATTTGACAAAGTATTGCACGTAGACAGGGGTACACTCCGCTAGCCACACTTTGCCATCCACCACAAAAGTTTGAATCACAAAGTAGAGCACCAAGATGATAACTGTAATTGCCGACATCACCAGACCTAGTAGGGGGATAGTGAGAAGGGGGCATTAAGTGGAAAGGGAGAAAGGGCAAAAGAATAAAGGTAGAAGGGAAGGGGTAAGTCAGAAAGGGCAAACTGGGTTAATAAAGGCTACAGAGACAGAATACAGCAATACACTGGTTCCTGTTGCAAGTTTTACAATAGGCAATCTACGGCTCAGCAGTTAGCCCCACCCACCAACAAGAACTTTATCGGAAATGTTTTAAAAAAATAACTGGTAATTCACAATAGGCAGCTTGCAACATGTAGCCCACAGGGGCAAGTATTGTTGAATGGGCAATACTGGTTGGGCAGCAGTGCAAAATCAACTCTACAGCAACCAGGATTTAAAGAAGAACTCCATTAATTAATGTACAAAATGTATTAACGATGTAATGTATTCTCCCATGATGTGTCAGTTAAAGTAATTATTTTTACATAATTTTTTTTTGTCTCGTTTGAAACATAATTTAAAAGAATGCTAAAATAGCTTCTAGCAATGGCCGTGAATTCTTTCATGAGTGTACATTGGCTTAACCTATGTAGAGAAGTTAGAATTCTGTCACTAGAGGCTATCATTCATGATTGCTTTGGGGACAGTCTAAGTAAGTGGTGTCAATCTCTGGCCCATGGGCCAAATTTTGCCCAAACAGGAATTATATTTGGCTCATGAAAGTCATTTTGATTTTGCCTTGTAGCTGGCCTAGACCACTAGACACCAGGGAACTATGTATTTCAGTCTGACACCCCTGGTCTAACTGATCTGATGTTTCCTGATGCTGCTGTGTTGGATTTGTTTACGATTTCAGCACAGAAGACCGCAGCACACCATGATGAGATCAAATCCAGAAATGTTATTTAGCACATCCAAAAATACAAGAAGCAGCTGGATTTGTTTAGCTGATTGCTATTATATTCCCTCTGTTTCTTTTTGTTATCTCCCCTCTATGTAACTCATTATAGACATGAGCAAGCACATCTTTACACTGCTCTGCTGGAAAAAAATATTATTCTGGGTAATAAACATTTCAATTCTTTACGAAGCTTACAGGGTTATAACTACAAATCATGGACCTCTCAACATGACTTTGCTAGGGCCCCAACAACATTTACATTACCTTCCCCCATGGTGGTGACTCCCCCAAAAGCAGGAGTCCTATCTGCCAGGAATCATAGTGCGGACTCCACGACACCCCCAAACCATACCAAGTGTGGCCACTACTGCACCTGATCTAAATGGGCTGCCCCTCTGTCAGCAGGAGGACAGTAAGAATTTGGGCCTCCCTACATCCTTTGATCCCCCCATGGCTGTAGGTGTGCCAACTGTTTAGTTATATCTATGATAATTATTGTAAACTGATGCCTAGTTGTTTCGATCGCCCTAGTAGCTTTTCCCTCCACACACTCATTAACCTCCTGAGCCATAATCCCGAGCTGAGCTCGGGGTATGTCGCGCAGGAGGATTTCTCAGGCCCCACTGGGCCGATTTGCATAATTTTTTTTTGTTACACGCAGCTAGCACCTTGCTAGCTGCGTGTAACTTCCGATCGCCACCGCTCGCGGCCGATCCGCCGCTACCCGCCGTGCCGCGCAGCCCCCCACCTCCCCAACCCCTTGCGCAGCCTGGCCAATCAGTGCCAGGCAGCGCTGAGGGGTGGATCGGAACTCCCTATGACGTCACGACGTCCATGACGTTCTGAACGGGATTTCCTGCTTACTCTGATCGCCGAAGGCGATCGGAGTGGGTGGGGGGATGCCGCTGCGCTGCGGCTATCATGTAGCGAGCCCTGGGCTCGCTACATGATTTAAAAAATAAAGAAAATTAAAAAATAGTGCTGCGCCCCCTCCTGGGCGATATAATTGTATCGCCCAGAGGGTTAATGAATCTTGAGTTCCCAGGACCCTAATGCAGCCAGGTTGTACTTTTGGTGGGTGCTGCTGACCACCTCATACTGGGAACCACCCACAAGACCAAAATGTAGGACATGCTCTGATGATCTGATCCAGTTGTATAGCCATCACATTCTGGCATTTGTCAAAGCTGGTCAGATCTTTTTGCTTACCTGTTCTCCCTCCTTCCAACACATCAAGTTCAAGAATTGCAATGGAAACAGAGGTTCCAGCAGAGTAAAAATTGATCATAGGCAAAAACAGATAAAATACAGATAAAAGTTGGGGGGCAAAGGTGGACTTACCTCCCCAAAACCAAACACAACCACTATGTATGGTTTAAACAAGATTTAATTCGTACTCCAGAACAAATGCTACACGTCTCGCGGGTCTCTAGCCCGCTTTCTCATGCAATAACACAGGTAGGAGTAACTCAAAAGTTGTGTAGCCAAGAACAGCGCCTCTGACAGTCAGGGGAACCTCTAGCTACCTAATAATTGGGGGCACCTCTAGATAATAAATATTGAGGTTTCTTCTGGCTACCTAATACTTGGGGGCACGTGTAGCTACCTATGAAGGGCAAGGGAGACGTTACAACCTGGCCAGCCAGCACACTTGCTGTGTGACTTGGTGGGGGTTTGTGGGTTCATGGAGGGCGAAGTCTAAGGTGCCAGGACTTCTGTGCCTATGGGCTCCTGTGAGGTAAATCCAGGCCTGGACTGAATGTTATTAAATGGTTTGTAGATGATAACTTTCAGAAGAGAAATCTATTAATGATATTTCTGCAGAAGGTTCAATCCAAATGACTATCTATGGAGTTCTCCTTTAAAGTTTTTAGCTGATCATTTTGAAGACCAAATTAAAAAAGCATAAAAAATTTGTTCTTCCTATAAAAAAGAAAACATCCCATTTTAGCAACTTCACCGCAGAGTCTTTCCTGTTTTTATGCATAAGAGGTAAAATTTGCAACAGTGAATCTACATTAACTTGAGAATGGAAAAAAGCATTCTTGTTAGACCTGCAGGGAAAATAAATTACGTTTTGTACTAGAGAGAAAATTGCCTTTTCATCATGCAACATCTAGATGTTTTCTTCAGTCTATTTCCAGGATGTATAGTATAGAAAGCATACACTGCACATGTGAAGGTTCGTATTTAGTCAGGTCATAGACTATACTCAAAGTAAAAATAAAGCAGCTTCAACTGGACACTTAAGCTCTTATACAGTTCACTTTTCTCTTAAAGGGATGGTTCAGGCACAGGCAAAAAAAAAAAAAAAAATCCAAATCCACTTACCTGTGGCTTCCTCCAGCCCGTGGCAGGCAGGAGGTGCCCTCGGTGGTCTCCGGTGGCCGACCCGACTTGGTCAGCCCGTCGTCCAGGTCGGGCTTCTTCTGCGCTCCAATCTGCGTCTCACTGGTGCGCGCTGATGTTATCGGACGTTTTCCGGGCTGTACTACGCAGGCTCAGAACTACTGAGCCTGCGCAGTACAGCCCGGAGGACGTCCGATGACGTCATCGCGCCCGCATGAAACGCAGATTGGAGCGCAGAAGAAGCCCGACCTGGCCGCCGGCCTGGCCAGGTCGGGTCGGCCACCGGGAGCCTGCGGAGCGGCTCCGAGGGCACCTCCTGCCTGCCACGGGCTGGAGTAAGCCACAGGTAAGTGGATTTCGATTTTTATTTTTTTATGCCTGTGCCTGAACCTTCCCTTTAAGTTTTCTCCTAGGAGATCATTTTCCATCTTCTGTTTAAAATACATTTTTAGTACTCTGCATGAATAGTAAGTGAAAAGTACTGTCAAAATTATTTTCTTGCCTGCTGGTGGCTTAAGCTAGTGGCACACTGGGCAGAAACGCTAGTGTTGCATAAAACGCTACCCTTTCTGATGATAATGAGAGTCTATGGAACACATGTAAAACACATATATGTCCATTTTACAATGTGTGTTTTTGAAAACTCACAATTTGCTGCATTATTTTTTATAAAAGGGAAGATATTGAAAAAATGCAACACGCAAACACAACAAAAGCACAAACCGCAAACGCATACAAAAATGCACCGTAAATAAAAACCGCTCAGTGCAGAAAATGCATGGTTTTCTGCACTGCCTAGTGTGCTCTTAGCCTTAAGGCTGCTTTCACAGTAAGACGTTACAGGCGCACGTTAGTGCAGCCTGTAACGCACCCCACCACACAGCAATGAAAAATCAATGGGCTGTTCACAGTGCCCACGTTGCGTTACACAGTAACGCTGCACGTTCGTTTGAAGTGCAGCATACTGTGCGTTCTAGCGGCTTAAGCCGCGTTAGACTGTTTGCACATGCTTAGTATGGGTGTTTTTTTTATTTTGTGGGCGGGGAGAGGCCGCTACGTAGCCAGGCACATGGCTACTTTATATTCACTGCACTTGCAGTGTTTACTTCCAGGAGCAGCCGCTGATTGGCTGGCGGGACCACGTGATGCGGAGAGCTCTGCTCACGTGGTCTCCGCAGTGCATCCGACACAGCAGGCGCACCAAGAGCTGCTTTTAACGCGGCTCTTGGTAGCGTTCTGCTCCAACACCACCAGGTGTTGCGTTAGGGGCACGTTATGCGACCTTAACGTGTCATCTAACGCAACGTCTTAGTGGGAAAGAAGCCTAAAAGGCATTTTATTGATGAGTTGAGAAAATATCACCTAGGAGAAAACTTAAGTTAAAAAGTGAATTGAATGAGGGCCTTTTTTATGTAATTGAAGACATGTCTTGACAAATTCCTTTGTTGAAAAAAAGTACCGGTAATCTTTTCAGTTCAGTCTTACAAATTGCTAGGATTAATGACACTCGTTATTTTAGAGTGTTCACTTTGTGTACTCAAATTCAAATGCTCAGCTACTCTCCAATGATCTGCACAAGACTGTCAAGGTTGGGTGCATCAGAGTTTCCGGCCAGCCAATTAGTTTGTGCAGCTGTGGAAAATAAGTAACAAATACTGCTGCTCTAGGCAGCTAATTATTCCTGTAGGGATGGAAATTTAGTGTAGTGGAAACAGTGTGGAGTGCAAAGATTTGCACACTGCAAAGAAAGAATAACTCCTAAAGGACCATACACATGCTAGATTGAAAGCACTGGGCTGATGGCTGTACAGACGCATAGTCAGGCTACAGGCTGATACCGTGTACTATTGTTATGGAGGGGGAAGGGGGGGTGGAGGAGTTATATCACATGGCATATGGGTTGAGCAGCAAGATCAAAGGTATTGTTTGTCACTAAGAAGAGTCTATCAGCCTGGCGCACTGCTAGCCAGGCAGTAGTAGGAGGATGATGTACACACAACAGATTATTGGCAAAGGCATTTGTTATTGGCTACCTCAATCGAATATAATTTAAGGTGTGTACGGGTCTTAAATAAGTCCATGGCCCAAATTAGAAAGGCTAAGCTTAACACTTTGCACTCTACCTACACCTAAAGAACAAGGGACAATCTTTTGAGGTTGGTAAAGAGGACAATTGGGACAGAGAAGAAAGCTACTTCCCAATAGCCATTAGAAAGGCCAACTGTGTCAAACTGAAATCATCCCTAAATAGAGACGGGGGGCCTTAAACATCATGTGTCATTCACACAGATTGTTAATATAACTTCTTTAAGCGAACATTTTAAAGAGTATGCACCCCCTTCACCCTCATGCATAAGGGAAGTTTCATTTAGACTGGATGCTTTTTTTGATGGAATTAGAGAATAATCTGTACATCTAAACATCTGGGACTTTCTTTCACTTTCAGGGATGGTAGTTCACTGTGGCATGGATCGTTAGCAGAGAACTTCCATCTCATAATGCCTAGAATTACCTCTGATCTTAAGTCAGCTGGCCATAGAGATCCCGAAGCAACGTGCCAGAGCAGAAATACGTGTTCATGAATGAGGCCATTGTAGCGAACTCCATTCCTGTTTTCCAGCTCAGGTGAGAGGTCATGCCGGGCATTTTGGGATGGAAGTTCTCCGCTGCCGAACCACGCCCCATCGAACTACCATCCCTTTTCACTTTATTTGGATTGACAAAGTCACTTGTGGTAGTAATTAAAGAAATGTTTTCTACAACACAAATAGGTGTCCAGAAACTACCAGAATTTTTACTTCGGAGAGAAAAGCATGTTAGTCATATTAAATCAGAGGACACAGCATTGGTTTTCTTCAGGAAGAGAATGGCATTAGACTACAGAGCATTTAGCAGACAGGTCTGACGGGCTAGTGCTGTGGACCTCAAAGTGTTCCTCATGTACCACAAGCAAATAGAAATAAACGTATTGCTCGGAGCTACCAATAGCACAGGTTCTTTCATATAGCAGGTTCATTAATGGCCTGTGAGAGAAAGCCACAGATAGAAAGTGTCTTTGCTTACAGTATACCAGTTTACCTTGTATATCAAAAAGACAACCTGGTGACTTCAGACATATCTCTGTGAAGTCCTTACACCTAATATAAATTTACCCTAATTTCTGTTAGCCAAAAGCAGGGTTTTATTGCTGTCTGTGAGACTTCTAGCAACTTCCTGCCCCAGACATGCAACAGGAATTCAGGTGAAAGTTCCCCATAGGGAATGGTAATCCTTACCTCAAATGAAGAAAGTAACTAGCCTGAGGTAAAACTATTTTTTTATTTTTTTGTTTAAACAATAACCAGATCTGGTTAGTGTTTAATAATAATAAAAAAAAATTACCTCAGGCTAGTTGCTATCTTCATTTGAGGCAAGCATATTTCATTAATAATTGTTGCCATCTTCCACTACGTACATTGATCCCATATTACTCTTACCTCTCCAGTTTAACTGGGCAAGGGTTTTGTATACTTGAGTTCCTGAGAACTTTTAGTAGACATTTTTTAGAGCGTGACCAATCATAAGAGACCACAAGAAGACCAAATAACCCGACTGAGGGTGGGTCCTGCTTTTCTGCCTTCAATTCTGTGGTTGCTAGTTGTACAACCCACACTTGTGAATATTATTCCTACACATCCATTTCTCCACATAGGTAACTAACTACTACACTATATGGGGCACCGGGGATCTGTATTTTTCTGGCAGGTTCTTTGGACTCCTCCAGATGCCTCTATGGACTGGTCAAGGCACACTTTTTTTTTAACTTTTTTTCATTTTTGCTTCTGCATTGGTGCTGGTCGTAATCTCTTGTGTTGGAGGCACAGGGAATGACTAAACCTATAAAAAATCCGAAATCGCAAAAAAAAAAAAAAAATCTTAATCGCAATCGCTATACAAATCACTTACATTAAATTCAAAATTGCTTAAAAAAATGACAGAAGGCGGTCCGAAAAACACAGCAAAAATTGCTACCAAACGTACTCTGCAATTGTGATAGTGATCCACGCTTGTCCCAGCCCTAATGCTTTCCACAGACAAGTACTGCCGCCATTTACAATGCCAAGAGGATCCTGGGAGCACCACCTCACGCAAATCTGAAACAAGGTTTGCTGGAAACCTCATCTGTTGTCAAGAAGGACCCTATCACCAGTTTGCAATGCGTATATGTAGTGTTTATTGCATCTGTGCTTTTGATCGCATCACTAGATACTCAACAAGATGCTACATTTCCAAGTCAATGCAACTTCCATCCTGCTTGTAAATGGTCCAATCCTCAGCAACACCTGCATTTACCTGGCCCAAATCAAAGCTGCATGCAATTTGCAACAGAATTTGCATAACTTTAGATATGTAGCGTCTCATTAATCAAGAACAAAAAATAGTCTTCGATTTCTCCATAATGGAGATGGTCAATGAGATGCTATTTTTTCTGCTTTGAATGCAAAGTTAAATGCACACTGTATGCAGCATGGAATTGGACCAATCAGATAAGCAGGAAGTGCATTTGATTGGTTCAGCTCCAAGCTGAAGTCAGAAATATTAGCATCCAATTGATGATCTCTACACTATGGAGATCATGCCTTAAAGACCTGACACACATATATAAATGTGAACTTTACATATAACATAAGTGATGATAGACACATTAGTGGCTATTTTTTACCTGCTTTTCCTATTTGTACCGCCAGCTTGGTGAGCTTCCCCTGCAACACAGACTTCTCCTTTTTGGGGACGCTGGCCTTCTTCTTCTCTCGCTCCTCCATCTCTCCACCTTCTGCGCTCTTCAGCGGCTGCATTTCCATGGCAACCGCTCCATCCTGCTTTTTAGCTGAAGAGGAACCACAAAGAGGGTTATTTTAGAGAACAAGACCAGAGAACAGTGTAGTAAATGCCAAAGATGTCCACATTCTAAATAAGGGCTTTGGCAACAAGGACGAGTTTATGAGAATGCTAATTCAAGACCCGAAGACATGGAAATGAGTGGGACCTAGACTGGCCCTTCAACCAATGATCCATGAGGATTGTCCACTGCCTAGTTAGCATACTGTAACCTGAAGGATTTGTGTATTAGGCACCTGTGTTGAGTCAGATGGCATCTTGTTCAAGATTCGATATATTCTCAATACATCAATGCCTCCTACCCCATTTATCCAAAGAAACCAAACACAATCCAGCCTTTCCTGAAAAAATGTCAGCTATGAAATTATAGAAAAGGCCTGACTGATGGCTGTAATACTGGGCATACACGAGTCGACCCGGCGGCTTGATTAGCCGCCGGATCGACTCCTGCCGCGTCCCCGCTCGTCCCCGCGGGCGCCCGGATAGATTCTCACTCGTCCCCACGGGCATTTCTTATCTTCGTTTCGTTTGTCTTCTATTGTCCGCCCGCAGGTATCGAGCGCGGAATCGATTAGACGCGTGATCGGACACATCGGAAATTATCAATCAAGCCATCAGCGGCTCGATTGATAAGGGCCCATCGACCCGTGTATGCCCACCATAAGGCTATAACTCAACTTTTCAGCAACGGAATCCCTCTATTTTTACAAAGTCAGTACAAGCTTTCACTTTGATGTAACCTCTCCAGATGTTATCTTCTTCAGCCTGTCCTTTCTACTCTCAGCAAGTCAACAAAGATCTGCTTCATCTTAAACTATGTACACACATGCGATAACCATTGTTATGTGTGTACAGCGGCCGCCGTTCAATATTGCTTGGGCATCATTAATGATCTGTCCCGTCTGATTTGTAATGACTCCCAATTCCCGAGCACCACCGTTCACAATCCTTTTACTAGCCCCACCGACCGATTAAAGATGCTCCATCATCTAGCAATCATCATACAACCCCCCCACCCCCCTCCATAGCAGCAGCCTCAAGGCTCGTAATGTGTCTGTACAGCATAGTTCCCTGAATTGTTGCCCAAGGTATTGTTTCTTGATCCCCGATGGGTGACAATTCTCGCATGTGTACGTAGCCTCATTCACTAATATGGCCAATGTAAAATTCCAGCCCAGGTGGGACAAAATGGTGAAGACCGGGAGAAGCTGGATTTTTCTCATGATTCCATCCTTTATTACATCACATAAATAGATTGGAGTACTGATAAAGGTCATAAATTATTTCCCACGAGAGTAGGCCTGGTAGTTTGCTGCTAAATGCTATGCAGGCTATACACAGATCCGTTCAGAAATGGATTAATATGAGACCCTAGGCAAGATATCAGATTTTGGCCACCACTGAAGATCACCTGGATTTTTTAGATTTGGTGGGGGCTAGCATTCACTGGGCCCCTAAACTCTCTCCAGGCCCTAGGCAACAGCCTAGGATTGCCTTGTGGATGATTCGGCTCTGGATCAGGTCATTTTGGCACAGGGATCTAATAGGCGCCAATGTACATTATCTGTAATTTGGTGATGGAATTAGAGCTAGGCATCACTAACTAAGAGGTTAATTTTAGGGATTAGGAGGGGGGCTTAGTGTTAGGCATTAGGTGGGTCGGGGGGGGGGGGGCTTAGTGTTAGGCACTAGAAGGGAAGAGTACAGCTCAACACACACCATATCTATCAAATCTATGTAGTATAAGGGCCAACAGATTCAAAATATTCAAAATTTGATTAATTAGATAAGCTCTTATACTACATGAAAATAGGTAGATTGATCAACCAAGATTGTATGGTGTGTGTTGAGCCTATGTGTGAGAATGGGGGAAGGTTAGACTCTAGCAAAATATCGGTAATGTAATTTAGTGATATTTTTACTAGTATTGGCACCACCAATGCCCAACTCACACACTGGCGCACAGTATGTCGCTACATTTTCTCCTCTACTACTGTTACTGAAGCCAACTTCAATGTAGTGTGGAAATCAGAACTTGAGAACAACTTCTTCAACGGTTACGATGGTCTAATATGAACTGGTCCCATTTACTTTTCATATTTGTTTTTAATCTTTCCACAAACTACAGAAAACGTTTGTAAGGCTTTTCATACCAGGTACAACTATGGCGTTGACATTTGGCTGAAATCTTGCAATGTCTCTTTGCGTGAAAATCTGGGACATTTCCACATTCTGTGCAGTTTCAAATTGGCATCATTTTCATAGGAATTGTGGTGCATAAATCTTGTCTACAAGCTTTCCCAGACTCCCTTGCAAGTAGGTTGAACTCAAAGTCCACTCCATTAACTACCGATTGACTGAAAGGATAATGTGCTTACTCCTCTGTATTACAGGCCAGATTAATGCAATAATGTCAACAGGGAGCAGAATCTCAAAGGGATGTGTCCAACATCTGTAGAATCCATGCAAAAAAAACTGAGGTTATTTTGAGGACAAAGAGAAGCCTGTGTGTGTGTGTGTGTGCGTGCGTGCGTGTTATCTTATTAGGTTTACGTTTAGTCAGGCATCTCTTAGGGCCTATTTCCACTATATGTGGATTCTGGATGCAGAAAACTGACTTCAATGAATGCCTATGGGCCTGTTTCCACTAAACGCGATTTTTCTGATGCAGATTTCCCATAGGCATTCATTGGAGTCAGTTTTTCTGACTTTATCCAGAATCCACGTGTAGTGGAAACAGGCCCTTAGGGGTAGTTCACAGTGCTCAGTTGTATCACAGAATAATTCTGCATGCAAACTTGCTGCCCATACAATTCTATGAGCCTGTTCAAAGTACTGCTGTGTAACTGATTGCATTATCCTAACTTGCTGCATGCAGGCTTTGTATCAAAGTATATGTCCAGACTCCATTGCAGTTCACACTAATTATAACGCATGCAACTAACCTCTGTGAACCTAGCCTTACTTGTTTGGTGCTCTTTAAGTACCGTAACTCAAAAAGCCTACCTTTCTTCCTCTCTAAGGTTACATACACAAAATAGATTAAACTTGACTGATAACAACTGCCTCTGTCGAGAATTTGACGTGTGTACAGCCCTCCCCTCGGCAAGTCTGGCAGATCGATTTGACTGGGTGCTGCCCAAGGGCATTGTTCTCCCTACTCATCCTGCCCCCTCTGTGACACTCCTTATGCACTGCTCCCTCGGTTATCCCCTCCATAGTAACAATGGCTAGAGGCTATCATGTCCCTATAGCATTGTGCTGTTGCCTAAGGGATTGAGTCTCATATCCTCTGGGGTGAAGTGCAGTCTGTCCCATGTATAAGCTGGCATCATAGACACAAACTGTCATCCAATTAGGTATGCTCTATGGACTGCTGAAGTATGTACAGGGGAGGCAGAATTGTAACAGAGCTCTCTGCTCTAGTAGGGTGTATAGGTGGCTTGCAGGGTTAATGCCACCATACTAAAAAGGAGGAGATGGAGCGCACAATGGTGCATTACCCAAGGTAAACTTTATTCGCATAAGAATTTTGGTACTCACAAGATGAAGATAAAATCAACGCTTATCAGAGGTAGAGCCACCGCTTAACCTTGCAGACGATTCAGCAGCAACGAGCTGTGGCCAGCAGCGCGATCTCCGGTGGAGTTTGGAGCGCCGTCTCAGCTGTAGAGACCTACAGCGAGACGGCGCTCCAAACTCCACCGGAGATCGCGCTGCTGGCCACAGCTCGTTGCTGCTGAATCGTCTGCAAGGTTAAGCGGTGGCTCTACCGCTGATAAGCGTTGATTTTATCTTCATCTTGTGAGTACCAAAATTCTTATGCGAATAAAGTTTACCTTGGGTAATGCACCATTGTGCACTCCATCTCCTCCTTTTTAGAATTGTCTTTTGCCCTGATTTGTGGAGCTGCACATGGCATTGAACTAAGGAGTAAGGAAGATCTATACGAGAGTATTTGTCTGCAGTCTTAGAAAAAGGAGCGCAAGGACATCTTGTTTTTTCTTCTGTTAATGTCACCATAGACTAGACCAGACTTTCTTAACCTTTAGACCAGCCTTTCTCAACCTTTTTACCTTGCAGGAACACTGCAAAATCTTTTTGGATCTCAAGGAACTCCTGGCATGGTCTTTAAAAGCTGATGTGGCTGTTTATGCTACTACCCCCTATTGCAGTGGCCTTTTTTTACAAATGCTAATGTTTTTTTTTAATGTGCTCATTATTATTCTGACCCCCAATTTAGTGCTTATTTGTACAGTTCCCCCTATTATAGTGTGCTCACTATCGTACTTCCCCCAACCTCCACGATGGGGAAAATAGCAAGGAACCCCTGCAGAGTATTTAAGGAACCCTGGAGTTCCAGGGGGAACCTTGGTTGAGAAAGTCTGCTTTAGACCCTGGAGGAACCCTTCAAATAATTTTTGGATTTCAAGGAACCCTGAAATTAGTGGGGGGAGTGGGGATGGCTGTTCATTGTAAAAGCCTTGTCGTTTATCCACTATTCCATGTTTCTTCCTTACAGTGCATCCTATCGTAAGTAAAACAAGATAGTGGCCCATATTTTCTCTTAGGAGATCATTTTCATGTTCTGTTTTAATTAACTTTTCAGCATTTTACAATTAATAAAGTACCCAAAGTTGGTGAAAAAGTACTATTAAAATTATTTTGACTATTTTCTTGCTTGCTGGTGGTTTAAAATACATTTTATAACAAAGTGCTTATTATCATATCCACAATTACAATGCTCCCATTCAATAGTACTCTTTATTATACTAACCCTATTATAGTGCTATACTGCCTCCCTAATCTAAAGTTTTTATTAGTGTGCTCTTCATTATTCTGACCCAATTTAGTGCTTCCTCTTTTTACAGTACCCATTATTATAGTGTGCTCTTTTATACCACCACCCCACCACCATTTTGGGCGAGCATACAATACTCGGAGAGGACAAAGAGGAGCCAAAGAGGTACTTTTGAAACGTTCTCATCCACCCACTGTCACGGGTCTGGTCTATCACTGGTGATGGTTCTCTATTTATTTTGATTCCATTTTTATGACAATCGTTGTTTATATCTTATATTTTACATTTTTAGATTAATATTGTTAATATTTAATAGCCTGAAGAAGGGTCCCTGTGACCTGAAACAAGTCGACGTTGTTGCATACCTAAAATAAAGTGTTAAAAAGCATCAATTTCTTCCTCTCCAATGGGCCTTTATTGCATATGAATGGATATGTATCACTATTGAAAAAAAATTAATTGGTCTTTTTGTACCATTTTTACTTTTTTTTGCAATTATTAAAGCTATACTTATTTTTACTATTGGTTTCCAGAAACTTTTTCCTTCAACTTCATATCCTTGCAATTCATTAAACGGGAGGGAAAAACGCCAGGGAACCCCGGAAAAGTCCTCAAGGAACCCTGTTTGAGAAAGCTCGTTCAAGACTCCAACTATTCTTCTGAACATGCGGGCATTGGAAGGGGTGAGGGTAACACAGCAGGTACATCATCCACAGAGTACAGAATTAACCAAAAGACAAGATGGAGGAAGCCTGTTAGACATGTAATGAAGGAGACACTAAAGAGAACTAATAGCTTAGTAACATACACACATATTTAGACACAAAATACATAGAAAAGAAGCCCAACAGAGTGCATAGTCATGTCATTAACTGTCCTCAGAGCAGCTCACAATCTACTCTCTACCATAGTCATAGACATAGAACGATATCCCCATTGGAAGACTAAGGCTAGTTTTAGGAACAATAGAAGGAAGACTTGGCACATCCTTAGTAAATCTTTATTAGTTCCACGTAAAAGCATATGGCCAACCTTTTCCAAGTCACGTAGGGCCCCTTTATCAAGGCAATGTTTGCTCGGAGGCAAAAATCTGTATGCTGCGATGCAGTAATTCCTATATAGGAAGTGGGAGTAAATATCCAGCGATGTGTAATCCTCTGGGATCAGCAGCCTGATGATCCCAGAGGATTACACATCGCTGGTGCGGGTGTCTAGAGGCGATTTACTCCCACTTCCTATATAGGAATTTCTGCATAGCAGCAGGCAGATTTTTGCCTCTGAGCAAACATTGCCTTGATAAAGGGATCCTCCGTGGCTTCGAAACATTGGTCTTATGCTTTTACATGGAACCAATAAAGATTTACTTTGGATGTGCCAGCTCTTTCTTCTATTGAATACTGCATAGGGGCCGTCATCCCTCTTTTCCAGCTGTTGCACTCCCCTTAAAGACAAAGGGTTTGATACTTTAGTGTGTGCGAGACAATTCTACAAAAATGTTGCTTAGGAACAAATCAAGTATTTTGAAGATGTGGGATGTTTGCCCAAAGGGATCCCTGGAAGAACATACAAACCTTCATGCCTCTAGTTTTCTGACCCAGATTTGAGCCAGGGAATGCAAGACAAAAAGTGCTATCTATGCCATAAATTCCAAAATCGCTGATTCCAAAAACGTGTTATACATCAACATTCATTTAAAGCCAACCTGAAGCACAAAAAAGGATGATATAATGGATTGTATGTGTAGTACGGATAATAAATAGGACACTAGTAGCAAAGAGTCTCATATTTTTATTTTCAGTTATATAGCTTTTTTTTTAATAAACCCACACTCTGTCTTTTAAACTATAAAACAAAGCAGAAAGAATGACCCTTTGAACTTTCCTGCAGTAAAACTTTATCTCAAGCTATCTCTCAATGTATCTTGGCTGGTTAAGTGCTTCTGAAAACAGGACTGTATTCCACCCAGTGGGTTGAATAGCTCAGAGAAGTTTGTTTTAACTCTTCCTGTAATGGAAAATATGAGACTCTTTTCTTTGCTACTAATGTTCTATTTCTTAGCTGCACTACAGATATAATTCATTATCCCATAAGTTTATTTTCGGGTCAAAATCTATATTTTTTACAATCTCCTATGATGCAGTTTCTCTCCATCAGGCTATCTCCATCTAACTAACCGATCATGTTTTTAGAACCATTTTAAAATCAATGGGTAAACAGAGCCCTAAAAGAATGTATCATAATTGTATCACAAAGTGACACTAATTTATAAAACAGGCAATGAGTTATACTTCAGTATTTGTCACAGATAATTTGTACAAGACATTGATGCATGATAACAAGGATGATTGCCTGTGAATTAAATGGCAATCTCAGGAAAATATGCTAAACAGTTTTTGTGTTCAGTAAAGTGGGATAAAACTGTGACTTAAAAAGACACTGAAGCGAACTATTGTTGCCAATTTTACCTTATGATTTGCTTCAGTGCTCTTATCACAAGTAATCCGCCGTGTCCCCGCCGCTAAACGAGGGCTGCAGAGCCCCCAAATCCCTGGGGGCAATCCGGCAGGCATTTCCTGGAAGGGGCAGAGCTTTCAGCTTCAGCTCTGCTCCTCCTGACGTCAATCGCGGCGCCTCTCCCCGCCCCTCTCACTCTTCCTTCACAGAGAGGGGCGGGGAGAGGCGGTGATCCGTGCGGCGATTGACGTCAGGAGGGGCAGAGCTACAGCTGGAAGCTCTGGCCCTCAGCGCAGCAAAATCCAAGACCAAGTTGGTCGTGGATATTTGCAGAGGGGTTTGTGTGCTCTTCAGCCCTCGTTTAGCGGCGGGGACACGGCGGATTACTTGTGATAAGAGCACTGAAGCGAATCATAAGGTAAAATTGGCAAAAATAGTTTGCTTCAGTGTCCCTTTAACATTCAATAACAATGTGTTTTCCTACTTTTTATTACCCATACAGTTGCCATATTTGCTTCTGTACAGAAGTAATATTGTTTGTTTACAAATTATAAATTCCCTCCTTCCTATCTAAATCAGCTTATTTCCAGATACCATCCTACATGCAATCTCCGATCTGCTAACAATATCCTTCTGTCTTCTTCCCTGGTCACCTCTTCTCACTCCTGCTTACAAGACTTTTCTCGATCCTCTCCCCTCCTCTGGAACACCCTCCCTCAACACATCTGCCACTCACCTACACTTACTCTTTTTAGACGCAATCTGAAAACTCACTTCTTCAGGCTAGCATACGCTCCTACCTAGGACACTTTGCCCTCTGACCACCATTTCTACCACCCCATACACAGTTTCCCTTTACCTACTGTCCTATTCCTTGTAAGGCCTTTTGGCCAGGGCTCTCTTCCACTTTTGTCTCACAATGCTGTGTAATGGGTGTACATACCTCCCACCCCTGTATAAAAATATGTAGTTAATTTGTTCACTGCATTAGCAGTTATCCACTCTTGTCTTGTATGAACTGTAGGATTGTTTATTTTGTATTGTTAAACCCTGTATGCAGTTGTACAGCGCCAAGGAAGATGCTGGTGCTATGTAAATCAATACTACTACTAATAATCATAAAGTGCAGTTTATCTGCTCTGAAAGCTGCCATTGCATTTTATTGCATACCGGGTGTATTTATATATTAAAATCTATGTAGTTATGATCACTTTTCAGCTCTTTCTGCTTCTCAGCTCAGTTTCAGAGCTGCTGCTTATGTTTACTAAATGTATCTGACAAAGCATTGTAATCAAAAGCTAATGTTATCACCTCTTCGGAGGCAGCCAGAAGCTTTCTACTGAAGCAAGGGGCTTTCCACTGAAGAACAAAGTGCTGTGTGCTGTGCTGTTTGTATGCTATTCTGCTGCACATCTTTTTTGTGGCGGTAGATTTTATGCCCAAATAATCTTTTAGAACAGGAAATGCTGAGTTTTACACCACTTTAATGTAGAGCATCAGGGTAATGAACAGTGCACATTACACACACCAGCATACAGGTCATTTTTTTGCGTGCCATCTCACCCACAGTTAGCCTGGTTTTGTCATGCGCATGAAACTGTACACTGTTCTTTATGTAGCTCTTTTTTTCCATGACTTTGTTACATGTATTGAATTCTAGTCACACGCTGTACATATTTCATAAGACTTTTTTTTGTGATTAATTGCCTTACCAACCCCTGAAGTCAGTGTATGACCTTGAAACGTGAAAGATTTCTTGATATCAATTGTGCTTAAAAACAAGAAGAGAATCGAGAGCCCAATATGGTGCAGTATTGTCAGGTAAAATGAAGAGTTCAATACAATTTTATGTATATATATATACTCACAAACACGGGTTACCAATAGGCAACCACTTTAAATGCAGGTGGGGAGCATTAGGACCTGACCCCACTCAGGTTAAGAAGTCGCTCTCTGTAGATAGTAGATGGGGATGCACCCCTCCACCCAGGGTGGACTAGAAGATCAGCAAAAACTCGGTATACAGAGGCGCCAGAGTAGAGTAAAACATTTTAAAAAACCGCTTAAAAGGAGAGGGGGATGTTAAGGTGGACTCACCTCCCTCTTACAAAAAAAGAAAACTCACTTGAGTCTCAATAAAATAGAATTGTCAAGTAATTTATTCAACTCCACAAATGCAATGCGTTTCGCGGGCGTGACCCCGCTTCCTCAGGCAAAAATGGGAGCACAACTCAGTGGGTCAAGCAATAAGTTTGAGCGCCTCTGTGCTTACTTGACAATTCTATTTTATTGAGACTCAAGTGAGTTTTCTTTTTTTGTAAGAGGGAGGTGAGTCCACCTTAACATCCCCCTCTCCTTTTAAGCGGTTTTTAAAACGTTTTACTCTACTCTGGCGCCTCTGTATACCGAGTTTTTGCTGTTCTTGATATCAATGCTCAACTCACAGGCATTCAACCAGTATTGACATTTCGACTTTTTATTGTGCTTCAAAGTACTCTACTGTGGGTTTTTTTTTTTTGTGTGGAAAACACTTTATTATTGCAGCCCTTTTTTTGTGGATTAGTGTTGCTATCTTTACAATCTTTTAAGCTCTCGCTTACCTACAGATTTTAAAGTGAACATAAAGCAGGGAAAAAGGTTAGATACAATACCTTAGCTGGGCTCTTCCTGTTCAGTAAGCCAGCACCTATTCAGTAAGGAGTCCTTGGGCTAGACTCCCTAACACTGCTCCTGTTGAATGAGCCTGCCCTACTGGCTGCAGCTCTGGCGCATTGAGTCTGCCAGGATAAAAGTGCAATATAAATGTTGTCTTGTCTTGTCTTGTAATATAACCAAGGGCGTAGCAATAGCCATAGCAGCAATAGCAGCTGCTATGGGGCCCTGGAGCAGAGGGGGCCCAGGCGGTATTTGATGTATTCACCATTAACTTTCTTGTGTTACTCCACCTTTGCATTTGTCTAAGTGCCCATGGACTATATGCAGTGTAGATTGCATGGAAATTTATATTGCCCAGTTCACTCCTATCGATAGGGTAGGGTCAGGTGACATTGCGTAAGAGTGCCTACATCTGAGGGCCACATGAAAGTTTTGCTATGGGGCCCCATTATCTCTAGCTACACCCCTGGATATAACTTTAAAGAGACTCTGTAACAAAATTTTGAGCCTTATTTCTTCTATCCTATAAGTTCCTATACCTGTTCTAATGTGCTCTGGCATACTGCAGCATTTTCTAGTTGCACTGTCTCTGTAATAAATCTTATCTTCTTTCCTCTGTTGGCTTTGTTGGGCTTAGGCTGGAATGTGTGGAATGTGCAGCACTGCTTGTGATTGGCAGAAGTTTTACACACCCTCTCCAAGCTCTCCTCTCAGCCTATAACACTCTGGTTAGCAGCCATGTCTTTTGTTTGTAAACACTGCCTAAAACTGGCAATTACATGCCAGGATTGCAGCAGGGAGTGGCAGAAACAGCACAGAGGGGCCCAGGAGAACATAATGAATAGAATGGTATGCTTTTTAGTGTAAGAATTTTAGAGTACAAATTCTCTTTAAGGGCTGGTTCACAATCGGGCTCTTTTGAGAAGCGTTTCAGCACCTACAATCAGAAAAGGATTAAGATGAAATGGGGCACGAGGAATGTTAGCAGTTTTTGTCCATCACTGTTGATCACCTGGCATCCACCAGACCCCTAGATTCTCTCCAGGCCCTAGGCAGTTGCCTAGGGGTGCCTCGTGGATGATCTGGCTCTGCCTGTGATCTGGAAAGCACTGTGACAAATGTATCCCTATGGGACCATTCCCACAGCAGGAAACACCAGTGTGGTTTAAAGGCAGGCAAAACTGCATAAGCACCCTAGAGCCTTAAAGCGGAATGAAACCCAGCATTTCTTCTTTGCTCTAATAGATTATTTACAGCATATTATATACAACCAGCATTTTTTTTTTACAAGAACAGCATTCAAAGGGATAAACACAGGCCTTAAAGAGACACTGAAGCGAGACTAAATCTCGCTTCAGGTCTTATATATAGCAGGGGCACGTGTGCCCCTGCTAAAACGCCGCTATCCCGCGGCTTAACGGGGGTCCCTTCACCCCCAACCCACCCCCCGCAAAAGTTGGTCGGAAAATGGTCGCTCGTATTCTTCTTCCTGGAGGCAGGGCTAACGGCTGCAGCCCTGCCTCCAACCAGGAAGTTAGCCCTGCCCCAACCAGGAAGCGCTCCCCCGCTGCACGGAGGGGGTTTGGGGGGACAGGGACCCCCGTTAAGCCGCGCTATAGCGGCGTTTTAGCAGGGGCACGCATGCCCCTGCTAGCTATGAGGTCTGAAGCGAGATCTATTCTCGCTTCAGACTCTCTTTAAGGGGCCCATACACTGGTCGATTCTATAGAATCGAACAATCAGAAATCAATTCTTTCAAATCAGCCAATCGATCGATTTGCGATAGACTTTGATCGATTTGATCTATCTTACAGGATGGAAAATCTAGTTTGATCTGCTGCTGGCAGCAGATCGATGGCCCATAGAGTTCCATTGGATCTAATGGTACAATAATGCATTTAGATCGATTTTCAATAGATTTTCAATAGATTTCATTCTCAAATCTATTGGAAATCTGTTCCTAGTGTGTGGCACACATCAGATAGATTCCTGTCAGATTCCACTTGACAGGCATCTGACAGAAATCTAACTGATGGTCGAATCTGCTGCAAATCTATAAGTGTATGGCCACCTTTAGAAACTCCCCTGCAGGGAAAGCTGGACTATACAGAACTGGAGATAATGTTATCTTGTGTTTAATTGTATCAAGTGAGGAATGTAAACAAACCCTTCTTTGACACTGCAGGTTTTGCTGAAGACAGTGAGACAATCAGAAAGCATCAGAAAGCTTTTCTGCTTAAGCAGGCCATACACTGGCTCGATTCACGGCCGTTTCGACAGCAGATCCGATCCTGGGATCGGATCTGCTGCCAATCGCTTGCGCTAAACGCACCCGCCGATCCGATTCCCTCCCGAAATCGGATCGGACCGTCGATCGCGCCGTGCGGGAAATTACCCTCGATCGCCCGGCGGTAGGAGCGCGTCGCTTGCGGCGTACGATTCGGGCCCGATCCGAGCATGTATACATTACCTGAAGCTGGCTCCGGGGTCCTCTTCTCCTCGCTGCACCGCATTTCCGCATGTCCCAGTGTACGCTTATACTTCCTGTGTCACTCCGGTGACCAGGAAGTTGAAATAGAGGGCGCTCTATTTGAACTTCCTGGTCACGGAGTAACACAGGAAGCGCCGGGATGGAGCAAGAACAGCGGTGCGGTGCAGTGCGGAGAAGACGCCCGGGAGCCAGCCTCAGGTAATGTATACGGGGGGGGGACAGGCGGCAGGAGCAGCTGAACAGATTGTGATCGGTTTCAGGCTGAAATCGATTCACAATCTGTTTGCAGTAAAGGCAGCCATACGATCCCTATCTGATCAGATTCGATCAGATAGGGATCTGTCAGCTGGTCGATCTAATGGCACATCGACCAGTGTATGGCCACCTTTAAAGAGACTCTGAAGCAAATAAAATTTGCCTTTTTACCTTATATTTTGCTTCAGAAGTCTAAGCAGACGTAAATCGCCGCGCCCCTGGCGCAAAACAAGGGGTTTAGACCCCCCAAATCACTGGGCAAACATCCACGCCCATCTTGGTTTTGGATTGTGCTGCCCTGAGAGGCAGAGCTTTCAACTGCAGCTCTGCCTCTCCTGATGTCAATCACTGTGCGGATCTCCGCCTCTTTCCGCCCCTCTCAGTGAAGGAAGAGTGAGAGGGGCGGGGAGAGGTGGCGATCAGCGGCGATTGACATCAGTAGAGGCAGAGCTACCGCAGAAAGCTCTGCCTCTTTTAGGAAGTGCTGCCAGGATTGCCCCCCGGAGATTTGGGGGGTCTAAAGCCCTCGTTTTGCGACGGGGATGCAGCTGTTTACCTTTGCTGAAACTCCTGAAGCAAAATACAAGGTAAAATGGCACATTTTATTCGCTTCAGGCTCTCTTTAAGTTAAAAGATGAATAAAGCAGTTATGAATAAAATGCAAAGTCAGCTTTCAGAGCAAAAAAAGTGTACTTTGGGAACGTATCTATATATATAATAGAGTAAGTGCCTCAACCTTCAAGCAAGAAGAAGAAGTAGCTCCCTGCCCCCAGGGCCGGTCAAAGCAAGAAGAAGTAGCGCTCTGCCCCCAGGGGCGGTCCTAGACTTGCTGCTGAGCTGGTGGGGGTAGCGGGCAGGAAGGGGGTATTGGGCACAGCGTCAGAAAACCCCCTCCCTCTCCCTGGTCCCCCATCTGCACTCCCCCTCTAGCTTAAGTTCAGCAGCAGCCGCCGCTATTAGTAAGAGGCAGTGGGCGGGGATGACTCACCTCTTCCGCGTTCCAGCGTACGTTCCACTGTCGTCACTTCCTGCAATGCCGTCCACTTACAATACAGTGGGCGGCATTGCAGGAAGTGATGACAGTGGAACGCATGCTGGAACCTGGAAGAGGTGAGTCATCCCTGCCGGCTGCCTTTCACTAATAGCGGCGGCAGCTGCTGCTGAGCTTAAGCTGGAGGGGGAGTGCACATGGGGGACCCAGGTGAGGGAGGGGGGGTCCTGCTGAGCTTTAGCTGCAGGGGGAGCGCACATGGGGGACCCAGGTGAGGGAGGGGGGTTCTGCTGATCTTAAGCTGGAGGGGGAGCGCACATGGGGTACCCAGGTGAGGGAGGGGGGTCCTGCTGAGCTTAAGCTGGAGGGGGAGCGCACATGGGGGACCCAGGTGAGGAAGGTGGGTCCGACCCACCTCCCCGCCGCTGTGCCCAATACCTCCTTCCTGCCCGCTATCCCCTTATGCGGCATATGCTACGCCGCGGGTCGGCTAGTAATTTCTAAATGAATAATAATACTTATGCACAAAAGCAAATATGATAACCGTATGGCATATAAAAAGTAGGAAAACATGTTATTATTGAATATTATGTCAGGGTTTTATACCGCTTTAAGGTTGCAGAGCAGTGGAAATCCCAAGTCCCTGGGCTATTGCTAGAAACTGCTACTTAGTGACAAGAGCAAGCCTATCATTGGTCACATCCAAACAGTGAAAACTATGGAAAATTTAGCAAATTACAAATGTCTGCTATTGCAGTAGCATCCATACATATACAGTTGCTCGCTGTGCTCTGACCATAATAGTAAACATCAGATCCTGGCATTAGAGTTTGGTCCAAATGGCTTTTTTTCATGTTGTGGATCAAATCCGATTTTCCTTGTGGACTCATCACTTTAGTATCTCCAATCACTGTACAGCATACGGAACATGACTAAATCTGTTAGCAGTGAAATTACAGTGCCATGATTTCATATGTTCTTTATGGTGACTCTATAGTGACACTGTTCCTGTTTATGTCATGAGAACAATAAGATCTGTGTATCCTGGCACAGTGCTGGTAATTGGATACACTGAGTCCATTAGCTCCTGGTGCCTACCATACATTCTTTGAGCTATAATCAAGTTAGAGGCCAAAAATGTATAACATTATTAAAATTGGTTTAAACAGGAGAACAAGCAGTGGGCTTACCTCCTGGAAAAAAAAGACCACTGCTAAGGTCCGAATTTTTTGGACCTCAATAACAACACGTTTTGCTGGATACAGCCCACTTCATCGCGTCAAACTGATGTCACAGTGACCTGAAAGTGCTCATCGTTTCCACTGACTAAACTTACATCACTTGAAATGATTAGACTTTAAAATATACATTACACGGTCCTGGCTATTAGCTGGGCTGCTTTCATTATGTGACTTTAGTTCCGCTCTAACTTTTTAACTTTTTGTCCTTTTCCTACTTTGCGATGCACTCTCTATATCACAATCATTGTTCTGTCACGGTCTGCAAATGTCTAGTTCCTTATTTTCAGATGTATTGAGGGGCTGACTTCTATCCCTGAAGTAATATCAGCACTCACAGAGCCTTTTCATCTTCAATTCTCTTTCATGTTTAAATAACTGTTATTGTCTTTGTATTGCGTCTTGGATAAAGGCACACTTAACCCATTTCTCTGATCAGCTCTACCCTAGGGGAAGAGTGACGCTCTTGCTTTAAGAACACTCCATTAACCGTGCTGACACATGTCCACGCAGCCTGGTCATCAACTGTTGAAGTGGGCTGCTAGCACCTGTGGGTCTTCAAAGAACACATCGAGGATGATTAGTCGAGGCCAAAGCAAAAAAAAACCTGACAGTAGCAGGTGCCCAGAGCACCATTTAGAGCCTTTGTTTCCTTTAAAAGATGGAAACTGATTGGTTGCTCTGGTTTTGTTTGCACCTGCATTAATAAATCATCCTGAATTGCTGGAAAGTAATCTGCAGCTCCAAGAAGTGCGCATCTAAGCACAAACTTATGGCAGTAGTGGTACACATAGGGGTTGATGTGCTAACTTTCAGTAAAGATACAGTAACCTGTGCATAAATTGCCTCTGGTTACCACACCTAACTGGATGCTTGATTCCCTATTCAAATGTGAAATTTCCCTACCTTGTTAGCTGGTGCAGTTAACGCCCTACACTGCGTGTTATTTATCGGATGCAGTAATAAACCTATCAGCTCAGTTTGGCACAGTGAACATGTTCAGGTCTGAGGGAAGTGTTTGAAAAAAACTTGGTATGGGGGGGGACACCGACATTGTAGCAGTAACTCCCACCTTCAGGCACAGAGGTTGGTTACAAGCAGAAAGAGACCTTGTGTGCATACAGGTACCCCCAGCTCTATTTACAGTGGGATGCAAAAGTTTGGGCAACCTAGTTAATTGTCATGATTTTCCTGAATAAATCGTTGGTGGTTACGATAAAAAATGTCAGTTAAATATATCATACAGGAGACACACACAGTGATATTTGAGAAGAGAAATGAAGTTTATTGGGTTTACAGAAAGTGTGCAATAATTGTTTAAACAAAATTAGGCAGGTGCATAAATTTAGGCACCACAAAAAAGAAACTATATTAATATTTAGTAGATCCTCCTTTTGAAGAAATTACAGCCTCTAAACGCTTCCTGTAGGTTCCAATGAGAGTCTGGATTATGGTTGAAGGTATTTTGGACCATTCCTCTTTACAAAACATTTCTAGTTTATTCAGTTTTGATGGCTTCTGAGCAGGAACAGCTCTCTTTAACTCACACCATAGATTTTTAATTATATTCAGGTCTGGGGACTGAGATGGCCATTCCAAAACATTGTACTTGTTCCTCTGCATGAATGCCTTAGTGGATTTTGAGCAGTGTTTAGGGTCATTGTCTTGTTGAAAGATCCAGCCCCGGCGCAGCTTCAGCTTTGTCACTGATACCTGGACATTGGTCTCCAGAATCTGCTGATACTGAGTGGAATCCATGCGTCCCTCAACTTTGACAAGATTCCCAGTCCCAGCACTAGTTACACAGCCCCACAGCATGATGGAACCACCACCATATTTTACTGTAGGTAGCAGGTGTTTTTCTTGGAATGCTGTGTTCTTTTTCCTCCATGCATAATGTCCCTCGTTATGCCCAATTAACTCAATTTTAGTTTCATCAGTCCACAGCACCTTATTGCAAAATGAAGCTGGCTTATCCAAATGTGCTTTAGCATACCTCAAGCGACTCTGTTTGTGCTGTGGACTGAGAAAAGAATTCCTCTGCATCACTCTCGCATACAGCATATCATTGTGTAAAGTGTGACGAATGGTTGAATGATGCACAGTGACTCCATCTGCAGCAAGATGATGTTATAGGTCTTTGGTGCTGGTCTGTGGGTTGACTTGAACTGAGCCTGTGGTCTTCCATTTCCTCATTATGTTCCTAACTGTGGAACCAATCAGCTAAAATCTCTGAGACAGCTTTCTGTATCCTTCCCCTAAACCATGACGGTGAACAATCTTTGTCATCAGGTCATTTGAGAGTTGTTTTGGGACCAACATGTTGCTACTCTTCAGAGAAAATTAAAAGAGGAGAGAAACTTACAATTTACCCCCTTAAATATTTTTCTCATAATTGGATTCACCTGTGTATGTAGGTCAGGGGTCACTGAGCTTACAGGGCCAATTTGAGTTCCAATAATTAGTTCTAATGGTTTTGGAATCAATAAAATGACAACAGTGCCCAAATGTATGCACCTGCCTAATTTTATTTAAACAATTATTGTGCACTTTCTGTAAATTCAATAAAGTTCATTTCACTTCTCAAATATCAGTGTGTGTGTGTCCTATATGATATATTTAACTGACATTTTTTATTGTAACCACCAACAATTTGTACAGGAAAATCATAATGATTAACAAGGTTACCCAAACTTTCACATCCCACTGTACCCGCCTAATATGCCCGTCAGCAGTGGAGAGTTGCCAGAAAAACATCCCCCCAAAGCAGTTTGCCCACTGCCCATTGCTCTAATAATGAACCAATCAGAAAAGCACCCCAATCCCAGTCAATGAGCACAGAGGTCTTCTACCAGACCACTTACCCATTAGCCATACATGTAAAAAGCAGTAAAGCACACAACACTGAATATTGTACTTTTTTATTCCTTTTTGTATGTTAATGGAAATACCTGGAGTCTTTCTTTCAGCTCCATATCGTAACTGAAACTTTTTCTGGAGTCCCTCGAGGCTACACCATAAATTACGCCCCACGCATAACAGAGAAAATTACAGGCTGCTAAAGCACCTTTATAGACAAAGGTGGCAGCCCAGATGCATCTGAATACCCAGAGCTCCAGCATCTCACAGTGATGCTTAGAATGGTGGAGCGGCTGGCATGAGTCTATATGCCTAGGGATAAATGTTTATTGTCTATGTTTATTTAAAGGGAATCTGAAGAGAAAATAAACGTATGATATACAGTATGTATTGTATGTGTAGTACAGCTAAGAAATAGGCCATTAGTAGCACAGAAACCAGTCTCATATTGACTCCAATACAGGAAGAGTTAAGAAACTGCACTTAGCTATGCAAAAGTGTTTCTCTGAGGTCTTCAACCAGTTTAGTCGCCGGCTACAGTGCTGTTTTCTGAGGCACTTATTCATCGAAGAAACAGAGCCAGGCAGCTTCAGATAAGCTTTTTACTGCAGGGAAGTTTAAAGGATGATTAGCCCTACTTTGTTTCATAGTTTAAAATACATTGTGGTTTGTGAATTGCAAATATGATAGAACGATGCAATGCTCTGCAAAAAAAGCTGTATACCTGTTTTTTTTTCCACTTCAGTGTCACGTTAATATAACAGTAATATTTTATTGTTTTTTCCTGAAAAACAAAATCAGTGGCTAAAAGCAGGATGCAGAAACTTGGGCAGGAAGTGAAGGGAAAATGCAGGGCAGTGCTGAACTAGACAGCACTATCCCTACTGGGGAAGGAGGCGTTTTAGGTTTTTTGATAATATTTTAGTTATTTTATTAGATGACCCTTAGGCCCGGTTCACATTAGCGTTCCCTGTCCGGATTTTCCTGATCTGATCCGGACCTTATACTGTACAAACAGAACGTACGTTCCGCATAGCAATGCAAAGTCTATGCGGACGTTCACACGTGTCCGTTCCGTACAGTACGGAGCCGGACCGGATCCGGACTCCGGACACTTTTCCAACATGCGCTATTTTTTGGGTCCGGGTCTCCGGCCCACGCACCCAGACCGGAGCTGGACCTGAGCCTGACAGCACCATCCGGAACACAGAAACCAATGGGAAACGGAAGGCACAGAACACACTGCCTACAAAAACCTGACGTTCTACCCAACTTCCTATGCGTATCCAAGCGGCCATTTCAGATGGGGACACATGGGCCAAGCATGTCTGGAGTGGAGCAGCGGTGACAGACGTGCTGGAGCTGTTTGGCAGAATGTCGGAGGTGGAGGTGACGCCTACAGCGGAGGAACCTGATTCTACAGGTGCACCAGGTGCACCTTCTGCTGATCCCAACATTTTTTTATTTAAATTTCACTATTTTTTGCCCACGGATCCGGATGGCAGCCTGATGCATGCCTGATACAAACGGACCGGATCCGGATCGGATCCGGATCAGAACCGTACGGTTCTGATCAGGATCAGGTCCTGATCCGATCAGGATCCGATCAGGATCCGATCAGGATCCGGTCCGTTTACTTGCCAAAACGCAAGTGTGAACGGGGCCTTAAATATTCCACAAGTGCACTACCACTGGAACATTTTGTCACTGGTACAGTATTCTTGTTTTACCAGGAATTTACGTCAAAGTGTCCAACCTGACTCTTTTTAATACTGTTTTAATATTTTTGTAGGCTGTAATTGCAAACGTTCCACTGGTAAGTGTGAATATTTTAAATTCCTCATATCCATTTTTAAGCTGCCAGAATGCCCTACTGGGATTGTATTGTTGTCATACAATTATGCAGCTCAATGGCGGCTGCTATTCGACCATCAGGCCTGTACCAAAACAACGCACCTGAGGTGTATAAATGCAGGCCTACAATAGAAACCCTGTTATTTCTTATTGCTGTAACAGTACACACCCTGTTGTGCCTCATTCCACATTTATGAGGTGGGCAGGGGAGAATGAGAAGCCTGATTGGCTGAGGGCTTCCATGCTGTGATCGAACCATTGTTCAGAAATAAACATTTAGAAAAAGGAAAAAGAAAAAAAAAACTACAGCCAAAGCTCTGTTCTTTCTCTGGGAACGACTGATCAATAAGCGCCTGTGTGAACATAGTACACACTGGGGCAGATTTAGCAAAACTGTAGGAAATTGGGATAGCCTTGTTGTTGTAACCAATCAGACGTCATGTTTCCTTCTTTGGGAAAAATAAACAAGGATCCTTATTGGTTGTAATGGCAGAAAAAGATGCTTATTAATTGTGCAGCTTATGAAACTTTCCCAGTACAAAATGACAGGAAAAATCATTAAAGGTGGACTCCAGAATGAGCTAAGTAAAGTGACCATTTTGGTTATTTCAATCAAACTTTGAATAAAGCTGTGCCCTGGCTCATAACATGTCTTGAAATCAGGGGTGTAAATACAGGGGAGAAGCCATTGCAACTGTGTGTGTGTGTGTGTGGGGGGGGGGGGGGGGGGGGGAGGGGGCAAAGGTAAGCGTGTGTTTGTGTGTGTGTGTGTGGGGGGGGGGGGGGCTCAACTACTAACTTACCATCCCTCCAATACTCCAGATCAGATGACCCTTGTAAGATGCCCCCCCCCCCAGGCTGTGAGGGTCACCAAGGGGAGGCTTGAAAGGGGTTGTTAGCATTTAGGGGGCACCATTAAAGTTTTGTTGAAGGGCCTCATGATTTTTAGTTATGCACCTGGTTGAATGATTGCAGAAAACAACATTTTAGCTACTGAAGATGCTCCATATCACATAATAGGATTAAAGGGTACCTGAACTGAGCAAAAATATGTGAGATGCCATACCAGTTTTTTTTTTTTTTTTGTGTCCTCATAGATTTCATGGCTTTGTCAGCTTTTCCTCAGCATTGGTGCTACGTCTTCCATTCAAATTGGACAGAGCGATCACCATGCAGGGATGAATGTGGGCGTGGGGGATGGAGGTGTGCAAAGCTGCAAGATGGAGGGTCAGTAAAGCTGACTGAGGGGCCTCAGAGTTTATAGGAGCACTGACGAAGACTCCGGTATGGCCATGCCAGATTTCAGGCAAGGCCACAAAGGCCATGGCCTAGGGCACCAGGATAGCAAGGGGCGGGCTGTGGGCAGCAGCAGTTAGCCTGCCGAACATTTGTCCTGCTACACAGAGTTTGCACATAGCGGTGGGCAGCTGCCAACAGCTGGATCCGGCACTTGGTGGATGGAGGGGCAGTGAACGGGCACTTACAGTGATCTCTGAGCTGCCTGTAACTCACCAAATGTGCTACTCACCAAGGAGCTTACAATCTAATCCCTGCCATCACTTTACTAACTGTCCTCAGAGGAGCTTATAATGTAACCTTTGCCATCACATCACCCTACTTTTAGCGGTGCTTTTAGACCCTAAAAGCAGAAAAAAAAAAAACTTCTAGATAGATATGTTGCAGCTCTGCATATAATTTTATAACTTACCTGCCCTGCAATTCTCCCTCCATCCACCGGGTGGTGCTCTACCCCTTTAGTGAGATTGCTGGTTGTCAACATGTTACAAACCGCGATCTCACCAGAGGAATTGAGAGCCTCTGAGGACCATAAGAAGAATGGCCGCCAGAATCTGGATACCGGGGGACGTCGGTGGGTTACAAATTCCTGCTGCACGCTGGCTTTGCATATACCTCCTGGTAGCTACCCTGAGTCAGGCTCGAGGTTATCGCACTGAGCTGTGGATTTCCAGCCCAAGCTTGACTCGAGGGTTACCACTAAGGAGGTTAAAATACTCTCGTACTTTCATGAGTCCTCGGGCTTCTAGTCCAAGCTACATGACTCCCTCTGATGACACCTACCCTTCGTAATAAGTTGATGCGGGAGCAGAGGCTCAAAGGTGATGGCTATCAGACTCCAGGGAAGACCTGTTTAGGTTGCCTTGGGATGAGTCTGCCGCTAATGCCTAGGCACCACGACAGGAAGTGAAATAAGAATACATTGGCCACCAGACACTAATAGCTCCCTAATATAAATCATTAACCCAGATTACCTACTTGTGCCACAAAATATTCAAAATGATTACCGTATATTCCAGCTTATAAGACGACTGGGTGTATAAGACGACCCCCCAACTTTTCCAGTTAAAATATAGAGTTTGAAATATACTCGCCGTATAAGACTACCCCTCTTCCAACGCACACCAAATAAAAATTAAAGAAACATCATATACTGGTGCTATGTATGAACAGATACTGGTGCTGTACTGTATGTGGTACCTAGTATATAACAGTATATAGGCGATTGACTGGTTGGGTCGGTCAACTCTCCCTAAGCGGATTGGTCAGCTCTGCTTGTCTAAAGGCTCGTACACACGTCGGATTTTTAGAAACGCTTGGCAGATTGGTCAAATCCAGTCTTATCAGCTGAACGATGGACCGTACACACGCCTGATTTGACGTCCAAATGACCGGACATTCAAACGTAAAACGACTGGTCGTTTTGAAAAATCCGACATGTCTCGGGCTATGCCGCGCAGGAGGATTTCTCACACCCTGCTGGGCCAATTTGCATAATTTTTTTTGTACACGCAGTTAGCACTTTGCTAGCTGCGTGTACTGCCCGATTGCCGCCGCCCTGCGCCGATTCGCCGCCGCTCGCCGCGCTGTGCCGCCCCCCCCCCCCCCCCCAGACCCCATGAGCTGCCTGGCCAATCAGTGCCAGGCAGCACTGAGGGGTGGATCGGGACTCCCTTTGGCGTCAAGACTTCGATGACATCGGTGACGTCATCCCGCCTGTCTCCATGGTGACAGGGGAAGCCATAATGGAATTCCCGTTCAGAACGGGATTTCTGGATGGGCATGATCGCCGGAGGCAATCGAAGAGGATGGGAGGATGCCGCTGCACAGCGGCTGTCATGTAGCTAGCGCTAGGTTAGCTACATGATTTAAAAAAAAAAAAAAAAAAATAGTGCTGCGCTGCTCCCTGGCGGTTTTAATTGACCGCCAGGGAGGTTAAGTGTTTATCAGAGAGGTATGGAAGAATAGATTGCACTGTGTCCATAAAACACGCCTCTTTCACCCGTCTGGCCCACCCTTGTATCCTATGTACCTCCTTCGCTGCCTCTCAGATCACGCATAAGTGCGCTTGTGCCGCTTCACTACAGTCCTCAGCAGCGAGATCTGATAGGCGGTAACAGGACAGGGCTTATCACCTGGCATCAATGACACTCGGCGTATAAGACGATCCCTGACTTTTCAGAAGATTTTAAAGGGTTAAAAAGTAGTCTTATACACCAGAATATACAGTATATCAGAATACAAATTGAAACACCGTCACCGCTAACTTAGTACCACTCAATACAGTACAAACTACGTGGCTGTCGATGGTGTGCTGCTTATCGTTGTGGCCCTCAAGCACTCAACCGAGAGGAGAATTGTCATTTCCTGTTCAGATATGATCAATAGATCTATTGAGTGCACCCTCATTTCAAATACATTTAAGTCAACATTTCTATCAAACCAAATGTGAATGTCAAATCTATTAAAAACTTCTAATTGTGTATGCCTACCTTAACAAGGACACAGACAACAATAATTACCAGACAAAAGTTCCTTTTTCTCTAACCCTGCTTTTCACTAGTAATTTTACAGCCGCATGTATTGTGAGGAGAATTCCATGTACTTCCTGTGCTGATGCCTAGGCATACCTCATGTGACCAGCACTGGAATCCCTAAATTACATATACAAAGGAGTAGGTTTCATGGTGTAACATTATGAAATGCTTACCCTGGGGCTAATTTGGTTAACTATATAGGGCACCTTTACTGGATAAATGTACTAATGTATAAAACTGGAGTCATTTGTCTGAAACCTCTTTACCCCATTTCATTTAATTCATCGGATATGGAATCTAGTTTCAAACTCTATACTGACAGATAAAAAAATGATAGTGCTTAAGCGGGAGAAGTTGGAAGGATGCCCAATAGGCTAGGTTAAAGTCAATCAGAGCAGGGCCTTTATATCACACGCCATAGACTGCAACAGTTCCACTCCACTAAGGGGCACCTGGCTTGTGCCCTGGTTATAGCTGCTGCCCTTGATGCAGTGTTTGAGCCTTTGACCAGTATGAAAAACAATGAGGCGTGTTGGGCAAGGCTCCCTAATGATCCTGGTCGCCCATAGAGCGAGCCTTAAGTGGCTGCAGCTCTGGTGCTTTAAGTCCGTCAGGAGAAAAGCGTGATATAGTTGTTCTGTTTCTTGTGTTCTCTTGTCTTACCTGGCTAGACCTCCTGGTCTACCTCCTAGATTCTTTTGGGTAAACAGGTGGTAATGTCACTGTAGTTTACAGGTGCTCTATTGTATAATGGGGGATTGGGAGGGTAGAATCTAGCCTTCAGTGGTCACATCTATATATCTGGACATCAAGTATTTTGATGCACATTGGAGACAGGCCAAACAAGCATAGCCATCTGGTTGATACAGACATCCTCTCACCGATCAGTTTTGTAGACTCCAAGGATGAATTACTAGACAGCAAAGTAAACATGGTTGTCAAAATAATTTATAATATAAAAAAATACCATGGCCAAGTGCACCTCACAAACCTAACAAATTGGAACCACACAACAGACCAGTTCAGTAGTTACATAGGCAGGCAGACCCTTTACCAAAAGGGAATACGTTGCCATCCCAACCCTTTCTTCATCTAACATGTAAGAAATCAATGTTCCCGGAATGGTTCTGAGATGCACCTTCCAGAAGGAGACGCTCTAGGCACGCTTACTTTGCCTATGCCTACAAACAGCGTACATCGTCATGTGTTGCACTTGGTAGGACTCTCTGCACCTATTTCAGCTGGGTTGAACCGTTTTTTCTATAGGATGCCGATTTATTTTGAAAATGTATTATTCTCGGTACTGTGTGCCATCCGTACTGAGAGGCGATGATGATCTTATGTCATTGGACTACAAGAGGGGTGCACATTACCTTTGTTTTGAATATTCTCCACTGCCCCATCCTGCTGCTTTCCTATAACAAAAAGAGGGATGACAAACACAAGACATGAAAACAGACAAGACACACCGCGCACAGAAACAACACAAGACATACATACACTATGGTGGACTAGTGGGGCCATGCTAAACAACAGCCAAAGCGACACCAAACATGGAGAAGTGGTGGGGCTGATGGGAAGGAGGTGGGACGTGGGCACTTTCCAGCATGAGGACTGGGAAGAGGAAAGAAAAAAGAAACGACACTTGGAAGTTTTCCACCTACTTGTAACTTTTTATATCGTCTTATGCTGTTTCTTGTAAAGGGTTCAAGTTGTTCTCTAAAAGTTGTTTCTAAGAAGTACTTAAAGGAAACTTGTAGTGTGAAAGATATGGAAGTTGCCATCTTTTATTTACTTTTTAAATCTACTACTTGGTTGCAGGGCCAGATTTACAACTCCGAGGCTCATAGGCACAGGCCCTCTGTTGCCCTAAACTGTGCCCCTGAACACAGGCCATACCCCAAATAAAAATATTCTGAACTCTAATTCCATCCTTATGCCACTAACTGTCCTTAGAATATTACACTCCAATCACTGTCTCATATCATCCTTAGTGACATGAGACAAGGATTAGGGTGTAAGTGCCTGAGGTGAGTGATCTGAGGAGGAGGGCTGCCTCTCCCACATAAGGTGCCTGTAGGCATGTGCCTACACGGCCTTATGGAAAATCTGTCCCTGCTTGCCTAACTGTTGAGCTGATCATCTGCTGTTACCGCTTCCTGAGTCTCTGACCCAAAAGATGTATACAGATGAGGTCTTCTGACTCCACCAGCAGGCCTGTCCCAGGTGTGAGTTCAACAAGACTTAAGCCAAAAGATCAGCCCCGACAGCCCACATGTTGCCGACACTAAAAAAGGGAAGAATGACGGTGACAGCAGCCACCATATACATCTCATTACAGACTTCTTTAATCAGGAGTCTTCTTCTCTGTATGGTTTTGGTGTCTGGACAGCTAAGCTAGTAACTAATATTAACCAGTCATAACATAGCAAGATCATTGTGGTTAATTGTATTAAGATATATCACAACGTTTATTTCACTGTCATTTCTTGGTTGCTAAAATCTGCAGCAATCCTCTACTGTAGTACTATCAGTTGGCACTCTTCAACCTTCTGTGGTGGAAACACTGGCAATAGATTCTTCTAGCTTATTTCTGGGCAAAGTTTGCCTATAACAGAACAGTTACAGCAACAACTCTACAGATACTTACAAATTGCTTGAAGCAGACATTTGAAGCTGCTGCAAACCATGGGCTTAAAGCCTTAGTTCAGTCTTCCATCGTTTTAATGCATATCAGAGTAAATATGCATTCATTATTATTGCACAAAGATGTGTGCATTGCAAGTCTGTACTTTTTGCAATAAATATACTGAAGGTACTTAAATGATTGCATCCTGTTGCTCCTTTAAAAGGAGGTGCCTCTATAGCAAAAGCAGATCATCTGATCCTGCTCACCACCTCCCACTGCTGAAACAGATACATTTTTTGTGACGTGAACTGCATCTCATCAGTCTCATCATATCCCTGCCCATTTATCTCCCTGCTATTAAAGCATGTAATCCTAACAATCTCTCCAATGTGTTTTAAAAAGCCTTGTGTCCCTCTGCCCTGCCTGCAGTATGAAACCATATCTAATTGCTGTCTTTTTTTAACCAAGTTATAAAAACATCGAGTAGGGTGTGGAAGGTGTTTCTTCTTTGTACAGTGAGCAGGGACAGGGAGTTCTGTTGATTTGTAGATGCAGTGCTGGACACAAAGAGCTAATCTCTCAGCATAGGGAGGAGGTAGATTTTGAGTACACAGAGATAAATTAGTTGTTGCCCCTCCCTAGCTCCTCCTCAACTACCTTGTGACGTGGGTGATGATTGGGTTGTTATCCCCTGCCCTTGAAGGCATTCTTTGTTGAAAAAAAAGTAGCATGCAAGTTTCCATGACAACAGTGGCCTCCACATAATTATTGTGCTGGATTAAACGCTATTGTAGCTGTCTTAGCTGGGTGCCTTGAAACTGACCATACTGCTTGGCTAAACTAGTGAAGGGGTGGATTGTAGGCTCCATAAATACTTTTATTAGTTTTGCGGGCAGCAATGACACAATAATAGATTATATACAGAAATGATGTTTCCATGGTGCCCCCTCCTGCAGGCATCACTCCAGGCCCCTGTCTGATTTGTCTATGGCTAAAAACAGCCCTGGTGTGTGTTGTTTTGTGACCTGCACACCCATATTTCATTTTTAATCTCTTTGTCATAGATGTGTGTGTATGTAAATATATACTGCATATATACCAATACATATACTGTGTATATATATATATATATATATATATATATATATATATATATATTATATATACAGACATATGTTACATAAGTAGATTTTGCAGCGTATGGTAGCCCTGGTAATGATTTCCTTCGCTCTCCCCTCTTATAGGCGGTAATCAGAGAATCAGAAAATTGCACTGTCACATCAGAATGGAATAACACTCAGCCTTGTAACAGACGGAAGTCACAATTTATCTGTCAGCTCCTTAGAAATAAACTGAGGCAGAAGCCATTTACTTGTGATTTTCCAGGACCTGCCATCTGAAAATGCATGTGCTCGGCTGAGCGGCATAGAGGAGGCACTGCCCAAAAAGGCCGTCGAAATGTATTAACGCCTTCACCTGCCAAGATCTCTTTAATTCTGTCTGGCTCATTCCCCGCACCTCTGACATGCTGCATAGTAAGGATATAGCACCAGTATTTATAATCTGTAGCTCTGTACCTTTCCGGGCCTCCTCCCCATCTCCAGTGAGTATCAGCCCTCAGGTGCGCTTCTGCTGTAAGCTGCTTGAGGGACCTATATGGTGAAAACTTTAAAGGACACCTGAAGTGTGCAGTATATGAACACTGCCATATTTATTTTGTATCCTTTTAAACAATAAAAGTTGCCTGGCAGCCCTGCTGATCTTCCTGGCTGTAGTAGTGTCTGAATCACACACCTGAAACAAGCATGCAGAGTCTATAAAAGTATTAAAGTGGCCACTAATTTGCGATCGTTTACGAAGGATTCTTCGATCGGAAATTATTGTTTGGGACTTAATGGACACACATCTCCTAACCAATCCGATCAGATAAATGAAATTCATCCGATTTAGACCAATCAGAGAATGTAGTGAGTCACGATCACACGACTCAGAAAAACTTGGTAGTATCTGAGTCTGGTGATTGGTCTTGAATAACCTCAGTAATCCGATTTCAGTGGGAAAAATTCTGCATTCTGATTGGTCCAATGCTTAAGAGTACTGTGATTGGCTTAAAATTCCCAAGTAATGGGGCATTTTGACGGATTTCCGTTTTCCGAAAGGCAATTTCCAATTACCGCTGTGGAAAGTAGATTTCCAATCGGAAACCAGCATTCCGCTGGAAATTTCTGACCATCTCTGGTGACTAACTCTAACCTTATCCCTACCCTAGCACTAACCAGTGACCAACTCTGCCAAACTGTAAGCTTAGCCCTTACATCTCACTAACCAACTGTGTGTCTATGCACCCTAAGAAGAAAACACTTAGACAGGGGGAGCCTAAATGGTGCAGTAGTATGCCATAAAGTGTATATAAAAATGAAAATTAGGCGAAATGAATACTCACAAAGAGAGGTTGCATAGGAAGCAACCAACCACTGGAAGCAAGTGGATATGCACATACCCGACCCAACTCGGTTATCCAGAGACCCTCTCTGGATAACCGAGTTGGGTCGGGTATGTGCATATCCACTTGCTTCCAGTGGTTGGTTGCTTCCTATGCAACCTCTCTTTGTGAGTATTCATTTCGCCTAATTTTCATGATGATGATGATTGCACTCTTGAAAAACAGCAGTAAGGTCCTGACATGTGACATCAGCCATGTGGTGACCAGACTGAGCCCTCACAAGGAGGTGAAACAAGGGGGTTAGATACGTATGTTTTGAGTTCTGAGCCCTCTGTATTTGATGATTTTAGGCACTTTATTTGGCCTGAGGAAGTGGGCAGACACCCATGAAACGTGTTACCTGTGCTTACTAAAAATGAATATTTATATACATACATTTGTCGTTATTGAGATAAGCCCTCTCCCCTTATTTTCCTCTTTTATTTGTTTTTAATTCAGTTTTATACACTCCAGGGCGCCTCTTACCCCCTTTGAGCTCTCACTAACCAGTAACTTGCCCCCAACATTCACCCTACCCTTACTTTAACCAGAGACAATCCCTAATGTTGTCAAACAAGGTTAGATTTTAGAGAGAGCAGTAAATGTTGGATTTCCAAATCATATCATTTTAAATTGATTCATTGATCAACCACATTTTTCCATGTGTGGCCAGAATAACTGTTCCCCTATCCTTATACTAACCATCAACTGATTTTACTATTAACCACATCCCATCCCATCCACTAATTAGCACATACACTGAGCATTACTCCTCCCCTCACAATAACCATCTGACTCTCTCTCTCCAGCTACATCTGCTGGAGATGAACAAAGGGTGGGTCTTAATAAGGGAAGTGGCACAGGCCCCGCCCCAGCCAACTGCTGTACCTGCAGAGACAGCGAGGGAGACTTTCTCGTTCTTCAGGACATGTGGTCAGAGGAGCGCAGGAAACTGCCAGTTGCAAGATCTGAGGAAATTTACTTTAGGGACTACAATATACATCTTTGCCAGAGTTACATTCAGCTAGCCTCACAATGTTATTCTTCATGTAATGCTAGGTAGGAACATACCAAACAATTTCCTGGCAGATTTACCTGCCAGATTGATTATTTCTAACATGTCCGATCTGATTATTGATCGATTTCCATTCACTTCTATGTTGGAAATAATCAATCTGGCAGGTAAATCTGCCAGATAATTGTATGGTGTGTACCTAGCATAATAAAGGTGACTATACCATTATAGATTTGCAACAGATTCGACCATCAGATAGATTAGTCAGATGCCTGTCAAGTCGAACATGACAGGAATCTATCTGATGTGTGCCACATACTAGGAACAGATTTCCAATCGATTTTAGAATGAAATCTATTGGAAATCGATCCAAATGCATTATTGGACCATTAAATCCAATGCAACTCTATGGGCCATCAATCTGCTGCGAGCAGCAGATCGACCTATAACTTCCATCCTGTCACACAGATTGAAATCGGCCGCAAAACGATCGAATGGGGAATTTGATAGAATCGATTTGTGATCGATTCTATAGAATCGATTTAACGCTGAAATCGACCAGTGTATGGGTCCCTTAAGGAAGATGCTAAAAAAAATGGCAAAAATACAAGGGATAGCAATAGCCTACCACCACTCTCATCTACTAATATATATTCTTCTGGTGTAAGATCCCTTAAGGTGGCCATTCACTGATAGATTTGCAGCAGATTCGACCATCAGATAGATTTCTGTCAGATGCCTGTCAGGTCGAATCTGACAGGAATCTATATGGTGTGCAACACACACTAGGAACAGATTTCCAATAGATTTCAGAATGAAATCTATTGGAAATCTAATGAAAATCGATCTAAAGGCATTACTGCACCAATAGATCCAATGCAACTCTATGGGCCCTCTAGATTTTTTCATCCTGTCAGATAGATCAAATCGATCGAAATCGCCCGCAAATCGCATCAATATGCGATCGATTTGATTGAATTGATCGCTGAAATCGAACCAGTGTATTGGCCCCTTTAATCTGAATATCTGATGGTGAGATTTCACCAATGGAGTCATTGGGAAAGATAATGATACATAAACACAGTATACATGGAGGCCAAAACCATCATCTGGGCGATAGTCTGCTGTGTGTACACGTGTCCCATGTCGCTGGCCGCCTACTCTTCAGCAATGGAAAACCTTCAGCCAGCATCCCCGCAGTGTCTCCTAGCAGGGCACTAAGTTATTTCTCCTACTTCTCCCACCCTTCCCCATAGAACAGTACATGCTACTCGCAGGGAGCACAGTAAGCATATCTGTACAGTAGTGTTCAGATCTAAGTATTCCCAGAACTCACAGATCACCCTATAAAAAATGGAGGACATCGATCGGAGAATACTCAGCGTCACCTGGTGGTGGAAGAGGGGAGATGGAAGAGGCTCTTCCATCTTCCACCACCGGGTGGTGCTGTAACACTGACACGGTCTCCTGGATCCCCGTCATATCATGTGATCGGAACTGAGAAGACATGACAGGATTACATTGCCAATCCAGCCGTCCGGACAGGTACCTATGAAAGCTCCCTGCCGCCCGCTCTGCATAACCTGCTGAGCCTGCCAGGCTGGGGAAGACATACCTCCCCAGCAGCAGGAAAAATTCTGCCATTCAGCCAAATAAAGTTTTACTTTATTTGGCTGCTAAAGGTTTACTAATGGAGTGACTCAGATTCTGGAAAAGGAGCATTCTCTTTAAAGAGACACTGAAGCGAAAAAAAAATTAGATTTAAAGAATTTGTTGTATAGTACGGATAATTACTAGAACATTAGTAGCAAAGAAAATATTCTCATATTTGTATTTTCAGTTATATAGTTTTTTTTATATAACATTGCATCATTCTCTAATATTTGCAGTGTACACACTACTCAGCATTCTAAATGATTTTACAGAGCAGGCTAGTGAACGTTTGAATTGTCCTATGCAAAAAAAGAAAATACAGTGACAGACACTTGAGATAATAAGCTTCAGAAGACAGAGCTCTCTGCGACTTTGAAAGTCGTAGAGATCAGTGGCTCTTTTGCATAGGTAACAACTGGAGTTTCTTAACTTTTCCTGTACTGGAAACAATATTAGACTCATGTCTCTGCTCCTAATGTTTTATTTCTTAGCTGTACTACACAACCAGTTCATTATATCATAATTTTTTTTTTTGCTTCAGTGTCTCTTTAAAAGACCACTACTATGAAAATAAGTATATTACAGTAAACAAGTTGTGCAAGCGCAAGACTGGTGTTAACAATGTAAAGGCTTGTATGCATACTAGAATTAACTCAGCCAAGATGCCCAATCTGCAAGGCTCAGGTCTCTAGAAGGACAACAATCTAGCATTGGCCCATTTCGCTGAAAGCCGTTTGCTTTAGCGCCAGCCTGTCGTCTCCATTGAAAAATACCTGCTTCCTGGCTATGGTGGAAAAGCATGTCTGTACAGCATTCTTCACTGCAGCATGATGCATACCATCAAGCAACGATCATTAAACATGACACACATTGAGCCTTTAAGAATCTGCAGTCTCTTGAAGGGACAGTCCCTCATTGGGAACTGAACCCCTCTGTCCCTCTTTCTCCCTTATTATGTCCCTCTTTTCAGGACTGATGTACGGACCTATGTAAATACATGTATTTTAATTCTGAAAAATGAGTTAAATTGACTCCATTTAACTCATTTTAAGTTAAAAATGAGTTAGGCCTAGTCCACACTAGGTCCGGAAACGTATCCGTGGCTCCGTTTTTCAGCCCTGATGAAAAACGGAGTCCCGGATACTAATGTTAAAAATAGCAGCCAACCTCACCCAAGAAAAAAACGGATCCGTCTGCGTTTGCGGGGACCCGTTTTCAAAACCTGAATGGAAGGTCCAGAATTGCTGCATTTTTACAGACCACGGATACACGGATGGGTAGTGAAAAGCAATGGGAAAACGCAACTCCATCTGCACAGGCAAAATAGCACCCAAAACGGATGAAAAATACAGATAGCCTGAACTTCCTTCTACTCCCCTCAACGTTATCTCTGACAGCTTCCTGTTTATGAGCTGGGAGAGACACGAGTGCAGCCATCATGCCCAGGAGCTTTATAAATGTGGACACACACAATCAGGGCCGGCCCGCTCATGAGGCGGGGTGAAACTTTTGCCTCAGGCGGCACATTTTCTAGGGGCGGCACCCGCCCGTCCGTGGGTGCAGAGAGCCGGCCGCCGAGCTGGAGGGGTAGCGGGCAGGACGGGGTTATTGGGCCTAGCGGCGGGGAGGGGGGTCGGACCCCCTCCTTCCTCGCCTGGGTCCCCCGATCTGCGCTCCCCTCCGCCTTAAATAGTTAAGAAGCAGCCGCTACTCGTAAGAGGCACGGGCAGGGAGCACTCACCTCTTACTCGCTCCAGCATGCGCTCCACTGACGTCACTTCCTGCAGCGTTGCAGGAAGTGACGTCAGTGGAGCGCACGCTGGAGCGGCAAAAAGTCTAGGGCCGGCCCTGCACACAATAGACATCAAAGCCACTCCCAAAACACTCCCCTGTATATTACAAATATCCTTACATGGTGCTAATCTACTTTCTTTACAGAACAACCACTCCCACTTCCCATCTATTGTCCCAAATCCACTCCCACAGCCCCCGCCACTACATTCCCCATGCCCACGTCCTGCCCACTGATTCCCATTGACAAAATGATTGATTATTGGCCCAAAAACTCCTCCCACTACCTTCCTAATGGCCAAATTCCATAGAAAACCATAGAGACGTTTTCTGTCCGTTTTTTGGGGTAAAAAAACGGAACGGAAACGGAAGCAAGACTGATGCACTTTTTTTGAAAAACGGATCAGTTTGCGAACTGGTGGTACTTCCCCTATTACCGGACTGCAGCGTCCGTCCTGCAACCGTGCCTAGTGTGGAACTAGCCTTAAATAGGAACTTTATTCCCAGCCTTTAAACATTTATATATATTTCCTATTTTAAAATTTTAATATGTAGGAAAATGAACCAGAACAGAAAGGACCAGTTTGGTTTGGATTATAAAACAACACATTTTTCTTATGAGATCTTTATAAAATGCGTGCCTAGGGTTGTGGCAGGGGCGTGGCAAGAGGTGTGGAAGGGGTGAGGCTTAAGTGTCCCTCTTTCTGATTTGAAAAAGTTGAGAGGTATGTCAATGGAAAGGTATAAGCAGCTTCTTGCGGAGCTGCTATTGCCTCTCTCCTCCAGGGCTACATACTCCTGGCTGTATACCAGAGCGCAGAATAAGACCATTGCAACTCCTGTCATGTTGTCAGACGGTGTCACCACAGTTCATTCTTCTTGCCTGTCACCAGGACTGTTCTTTTTTGTCTTTCATACAGCCAGTCTTCACCAAGACATTTGTGTCCTCTCTCTCATACAGCTAAGGGCTGTGCCTCTGGCACAGGAGACCAGGGTTCAATCTTCCCGTTCAGTAAGCCAGCACCTGTTCAGTAAGGAGACCTCGGGCAAGACTTCCTAACACTGCTACTGCCTATTTAGCTAGCCCTAGTGGCTACAGCTCTGGTGCTTTGAATCCGCCAGGAGAAAATGTTCTGTGTCTTGTCTTGACTGTACTCTACATCTCTTTATTATTATGAGGTAAAACAAAAGTTTGCCTTCTTAAAACAGAAAGTATTTGCGATAACTCAGGTTGGAGTGAGCATATGAGGTCTCCCACAATGCATCACTGCTGAATATGCAAATCATCTTTTCATATTCACATTTTATATTCATATTCAGCAGTGATGCATCGTGGGAGACATCAATTGCTCACTCCAACATGAATTATCGCCAATACCTTCTGTTTTAAAGGATATGTCCCCAAAAAAAACAAAAATCCACTTACCTGGGGCTTCCTCCAGCCCCTGGCAGGCGTCCTGTGACCTCGCCGCAGCTCCGGTGGCTTCCGGTCTCCTCCGGGACAGATGCCGACCTTGCCAGGTCGGCTCCAGGATCAGCTTCTTTTGCACTCCACTGATGTCATCCAGACTGTACTGCGCTGGAGGAAGCCCCAGGTAAGTTGATTTTTGTTTTTTTTGGGACCTTGGATGTATCTTTTAAGAAGGCAAACTTCTGTTTTGCACAGCATTTTAGTAAGAGGGCTTTTTGGTCCCTTACACACTCCTAGGAGTTCTGGTTCACCATGAGCTTGTGAGGTAGTCTGTAACTCTTATTATGAGGTAGCGAGTTTAAGACATAAAAGTGTTCCCTGAATTTTGAGAGGTACCCCCTGGGGTACACGTACCACAGCCTGACGGCCTGCGCCGCGAGGAACACGTACCGTTCTTGTAGCTGGATGTTAGGTAAGCGTTAGCGGCAGTGATATGGTGGGCAGTGACGGCAGATTTGGCAGCTAGGAAAAGACAGTTTAAACAAGGGGGAGGCAGAGTGCAGATTCATGTAAGTGGGAGTGGAGAGTGAGGATGTAGAGAAGGAAGAGGCGGTCAGGAGGTCAGAAATGGCCACGAGGAGGCGGGAGGAAGGAAGAAAAGAAGGAAGTAAGAGAAACAAAAAATAAAAGAACAATGAAATGGGTTCTAAACATCAGACAGGCCTTCAATGAGCATAAAAGCAGCAATACCACCACAAAAGTCAAATAAATAACAATAATAACATTAGGTAGTTCTTTTTTCATATATTTATATAAATATTTCAGCCCTGCCTCATATTTAAAGAAGAACTCCAGTGAAAAAAGCACCCACTTTAGAAATTGTCTTATTCCTTCGGTCATTTCTCAACATGGTAATGATTGTTGAAGGGTTACTGAATTAGGTTGAACTCTGACTAAACTCTCTGGGTTTTTCGTCATCATTCTTGTGACAGTAAAAATGACAAGGTAATATCAGTGAAAAAGAAGACACAGATTATTCGAACGCAAACCAAGTTAAAGTAGCATGGTACGCACGTAGCGTAACACACGTTATCCTAGCAACGCTCGCTTTACCTTGGTAATACACTCTGTGCTAATAGTACGTTGTTAGCTTAAGACTGTAACAGTAAAATTGCCATGCCCTCATTGTGCAATTTTACCAAACTTTTGTGAATATGGCCCAAAGTTCCATGTTCAGCTGTTTATTTATGTATCTCCTGATCAAATAGCCTAATGAGGTTCATTTGAATACATTGCAAGTTTAAAAGGGTGCGGCTATGTTGGGGTTACAGTTAGTTGGGGGGGGTTGAGGTTAGTTGAGGGGGTTAAGGGTTAGGCACCACTGGGTGGGGGGCTGTTAAGGGGCTTGCACCACCAGGGGTGGGGTTAATGGTTAGTCACTACCGAGGAGGGTTAAGGGTTAGACACCACCGGGGGGTGCGGTTAAAGTACTGCTGAACTGCGTACTTTAACCGGTCCCCATTATCCTAAGCAAAAACGTTTGACTTTCAGAGAAAACCAAGATTTTAAACAGGAAGAGGCTAACTTCCTGTATATGACTGTCCTACTCACACCCCTTTTCCAACCCTTTCCTGTCCCATTCACCTCCCTCTTCATCCCACCGAGCTTGCTCCCAAGTGTCCTTAGCGATGCTGATGTAATGCTGACCCTGGAGGGACTTCCGGGGTCAGCACCATTTTCAATATGGAGTTGCCGGATTTCAGAAAGGAGTGGTGGCCAAATGGTACACCTGAGAAACGTCAGAATATAGTGGATGCGGTCTGCAGGAAGTGAGTAGTATGTACATATCACTATTTTACAGGTTTGTTTCAGGTCAGTTATCCTTTAAAGTGAAAGAAAGAAGAAACTTGCGCTCTTGCGATTTGAAGATTAAAAGAGTGCCTTGCTACAGCCCGCAGGAGGTCCTCTCGAACCGTATCAGCCTGGCCAAGAGATTTGTTGAAAATTCTTGATCTGTCATACCGACACAATCTTCAAACCGTAAGTGCATTGTTAATAAGCGTGTAATTCAACACACTAAATTGCTGCACTATCGGAGCGCTCTCTCTCCCTCACCTTCTCATCCTTTAAAGTGAACCAGAGACGAAGCACCCTCATGTATTTTCCCTTTATATCAGTGGAAACATTAGAGAAAATAGCTACCCTGCTCTCTACATTCTTCACTGTTCAGCTTGCTTCTTACAGCCCTGATAAAATCCCAGACTGAGCATTCAGTTTGGCTTTGCTCCGGAATCATTATAGCTGAGTCTGGCTTCTCTGATGTCTTTTCAAGCCCAAGCCTGCCCCCTTCTGGCTCTGCTATAATGACTCAGCTATAATGATTCCTGAGCAAAGCCTGACTGAATGCTCGGGGATTTCATCAGGGCTGATGAGAAGCAGGCTGAGCAGTGAAGAATGAAACAGAGAGCAGTGTAGGTGTTTTCTCTAATGTTCTCACTGATATATATGGTAAAATACATGAGGGTGCTTTGTCTCTGGTTCACTTTAAGTAAAAGCTGAAGCCGAGTTTGTTTTATATGTTGTTGTTCAGTCGCTATTCAGTCATGCCCGACTCTTTGGACCCCATGGACCATAGCATGCCAGGTCCTTCTGTCTGTTTTATATGTAGTTAATAAAACATTATCTTAAATTAATAGTACAAAATAAGGTTTTATCAAAATATTGTGCTTTCTGCAAAATAAAAAGGAAATATCTGCAAAATCAAAAATCTTCCTCAGTAATCTCCAGCTGGCTGCTCACTCTTCTCTTCCCAGTCAAACTGACGCCACACCTCACCGCTAGGAACTAACAAGCATGATAAGCAATGAATCTTCAGGGAGTTGTGGCTTTAGCTGACAGAACAGCCACTCTCCGCCCAGCAAGACCATGTGACTAAAGGAGAAGATTATGTCTCACCAGGAGTCAGCAGGCAGCTGCAAATCACTGAGGAGGAGGATGAATTTAAAATGTTATGTTCTAATAACGTTAAAGCTGGCCACTAGTGATACAATCTTTTTCATCCAATCTTACCATTTCTATGTAATATAAGGTAACTGCCTAAATTATCCATTCAATATATTCACTCAGTTTACCCTTATACTACATAGATTTGGTAAAATTGGATGAAAAAGATTGTATCATTAGTGGCCACCTTAAGGGTCTTCAGTCACATCAGCACAACAGCGAAAATAATGCACGTAGCAGGGTGTGTTGGGTTTGGTACACCTTACACCAACTAAAATCTTTGTGAGGAGTTCTCCTTTAAATTAGATTTTTTTTTTTTGGTCCTAGATGGTTCTGCTGCTTTTGACATATGCCAGGACTCAAAAACATTGCACAGTAATGGCTAGGATCAGAGGGGACTGCCATGGAGTACAATGTCATCCCAACAGCCAACTTGCATGGAATTATGGGAAGGATCTTCTTGAAGGGACATAGAAAGAAATAAAGGGCCCTCTTATCTTTGGGCCCAGAGGGCTGACCAAATCAATAAAGCATGATTTCTTTTCTTTCTACACAACTGTTAGGATTCAGAAACAAATAACAATTCAATTCAAAAGATCAAGAGGATATCACATACAGTTCTATGCAGTCTACATTCTCATTCCCACAGATAGAAGATGGAAATGTCCATCACCCAATAATACAACGTGTATGACATGCATACTGACCATTTATAAACAAGATATTGAGACATTTAAAACAGTGCAGAATTAATTACCCAAACCAACAACATGGCTAAAAATGAGCACCAACAGTTGTACGTAAGTATGGTACCTTTAAAATCATCTGAATAGACCTTTTGGGCCTAGCAATCCTTAGTCTGGATGAGCCCTGCCGGTTTACTTTAGACTTTGACTACTTTTGCTATAGCTTAGCAGTAGGCCCTTCTTCTATCTTTGAACCAGGGGCGTAGCAATAGGGGGTGCAGAGGTAGCGACCGCATCGGGGCCCTTGGGCCAGAGGGGCCCCGAAGGTCCCTCCCTCAACCACAGTATTAGCTCTCTATTGGTCCTGTGCTCATAATAATCACTTCTATAGATACTTTGAATAGTGGTAATCATTAACACACTGTTCCCCATCCCCTTCTTGCACCTCTGACACTGTAGTTGCCATTGGCAGGTTTTGGTGCACCGTATCAATTGTCATGTAAAGAGTGCTTGGGGGGCCCCATGTAAAACTTGCATCGGGGCCCACAGCTCCTTAGCTACGCCACTGCTTTGAACCCTGCAGTATCAGAACCTATGTTGGTAATGGATTGATGAATGGTGAATGCAGTCTGGCACTTTGCGGTTGGAATTGGCGTTAAGTTGAAAAAGTCAGGATCTGCAATGTCTGGACAGGGAGCCACCCTAAAGCACAGCAGGGTCCAATTTGTGGACCATGAACACAAGAAAAATACATCTCAAAGTATCTATTTCATGCACCTCAGGTTGAAGTGAGGTAGATCTGCAGATTGATGGAGCAACGGGTGACAAAGCTACTCTCACCTCTCACCTGTCCACGGCATGGTTCCGGTCTCTTCTCTCCCCACTGGCTGCTCCTTCCACCTGGGGTGCCTTTGTGATGTAACAACTCCTAGAGGTCAAATACTAGAGGCCTCTAGTGGTCACATAAGGTGTGTGCCACAGTGACACTAGTGTTTGGCGATTGTTGCATATGTCACACAAGCGACTCAGGAGTGAAGAAACAGGAAGGAGCAGCTGGAGGGGAAAGAATCTGTTGGCCATATCGACCACTGTATGGCCACCTTTACCCTCACTTCAAGATCCTATCCCTGTATCCATCATTAATGCAGCTGCAATCATCTAACCTGTCCTGGATACTCCATATATTTGTAGCAATGAGTGGTGACACCTCTTCTCTTCATAAAACTTAGAGACATTTTGACCACAGTAATGGGTGGCGCTAAAACCTTCGAGATCAAGGAGATCTATCCAGGACCGCCATGTGTTCCAACAAGCTGGTGAGTGACCATCCAGCAAGGTACACTTACTATTACACTGGATCATTTTTGAACCAGACAAGTTAAGTGACTGTCATTGATTTACATAGGTAAACTCATGCTACATAAAACAGGAAATGATGAAAGAGTGTCACACGATCATGATGAGCCAACCAGAGGATCACAAATTAGTGACAGTATGTGTCACACTTTCAATTTTTTCCTACATTGGAAGAGGATCTGACATGGTTATAGAGCAAAAACTTAGAATTATAATTTACTTCCTGTTCCTGACCTCTATGATTTTGCCTAAAGAAGTCAGTTATAAACTAAAAGTAAACAATGTAGACAGACTTTGTGATTAGGTTACAAATCTAGTTTTTTTTAGCATATGCACCAAAGCGACCATGTCTGCTCTATACTTACAAAGGGGTTTCATTTTAAAAGAAAAACAAATTCAGTTTTGTTGTTAAATTTCAATTTTAAATGCACATAAGGGATGCCATATATGATCAATAAATAAATAGCAATCAGTTTTGTTTAAAGTGAACTTGTTGGACTCCTCAGTCAACACTTATGCTTAAATGACAACTGTAACAAGGGGGATATGAAGGCTGCCATATTCATTTCCTTTTAAACAATACCAGTTGCCTGGCTATCCTGCTGATCCTACTTTTAGCCATAGACCCTGAACAAGCATGCAGCAGATCAGGTGTTTCTGACATTATTGTCAGATCTGACAAGATAAGCTGCATGCTTATTTCTGATGTGATTCAGACACTACTGCAGCCAAATAGATCAGCAGGGCTGCCAGGCAACTGGTATTGCTTAAAAGGAAAAATACGGCAGCCTCCAGATCACTCTTGTTACAGTTGTCCTGTAGCAAACTTGTTTTATGAAAAAAAATGAGTGCTGGTAATAAGATACATTTTGTCTTTTTTTTTGGTTACCTTTTAGGTTTGTTAATTCATGTTTTAAATCTCTCATTGGTGTACATGGGTACAGGAAGTTGGTCCCTTGCATATTGACTTCCCCCATGTTTTTTTTATGATTTTTGGTTCTCTCTAAAACATTTATTCTCTTTTCTGGTGTTATACTTATTGTGATTGTTTGAAAATGGAGAAAGAACGTGACAAGTTGGGAATAAAACACAAATACTTCTCACAGAATAGACCCTGGAGGGCTCTGCCTCTGACACAGGTGACAGACAGCACCTAATCAGTAAGGCATTCTTGGGCTAGACTCCATAACACTGCTATTGCCTACTGAGTGTGCCCTAGTGGCTGTAGCTCTGGCGCTTTGAGTCCACCAGGATAAAAGTGCAATATACTGTAAATGTTATTTGTCTTGTTTGTCTTGTCTTTCACTAATATCTATCTAATATCACATGACTAGAAATGATGACACTTAGCCAGTAGGAAATCAGTGAGGAAGGAAGAGGTGGGCTTGGGAGCATCCGTACTGCACATGTGTGAGCTCGTACTGGTGCATGTGCAGCATGGATCTGCTTGTCTCTGGGGGACAAATACTTCTGAAGGAAGCTCGAGGAGGGCCAAAGATGTATTCAATCTGGAGGTAAGTATAAATAATTTTATGTGGAGGATAGCAGGGGAGCAAAAACAAGGAAAGAGGACCAGGAAGGCTCTATGGGGACCAGAGTCTTCCATCTCCACAGGTGAGTATATAACTTTTTTTTAGGTTTCTCCAGGGTTGTTTGGTTGTTATACTTCAGAATCATACAGGTCATGACTTATGACTGTCAGCTCTCTTCCAACCCTTCCTACTGTCTAGAAAGCAATAAGAGCCCTAGAAAAGGTGTCCGCGGTTACCGTAAGTTGTGGGAGGCAGGAATGGTAGGGGCAGACCTCAATGACATAAGTAAAGGAATCTATTCAATGTAGGTCTGGGATTGTGGTGCACTTTTGGCACACAAGAAAGGGTAAGAAATAATGGTGCCTAAAATAAAGCAGCAATGATACTTTACAAAGACTGAGAAGACTAAAGGCCCGTTTCCACTAGTGCGGTGCGGAATCGCCGCATATCACCGCTGACAAAATCGCATGCGGATGCGATTCCGTATGCGTTTTTTGCCGCGATTTCGCATAGGCAGGGTATATGCGATTTTAACCATGTCACTGCCTGTGTCAATTTACATTACTTTCAATGCGAAATCGCACGCGAAATCGCGGCAAAAAACGCATGCAAAAAACGCATGCAATTTCCCTATTAAATACATTGCCTGCGATTCGCCTGCATTCCACACGCAGGCGAATTCTGCAGGGTCTACCGTGCAGAAAAATCCTGCACATAAAAACGCAAATGAAAACTGACAAGTGGAAACAGTCCCATCCACTTGTATTGCCTATGCGAATCCGCATGCGTTGTCTGCATGCGAATTCGCGCTAGTGGAAACGGGCCCTAACAGGTTCATTTTAACCAAAACTGACCTTTTTAAGGTGACTCTGAAGTAAACTTGGACAGTACACTGTAAACTAGGCAATGGCCATATGACAATATGGCTCAACTTTTTCCAGAGACTTTAACAGATATAACTTGGACTGAGAGTAAAGTGAGATGATGTCCTGGGCTTTGACCTTCACTGTTGGTCAATGACAAATAGGGAGGCATAGAAGTCCAAAGCGGAGAGACTTTCTCCTTACACTGGAGGACTTCCTCCTGGCTCTTTTAGCAAAGGTAGTCCTTTTTGGGTGTAGTGCTGGAACCAGATTTTACTTTGTTCTGCAGGTGTTACTGTCAGTAACCTCTGATGATGTACTTTATCAGCCAGGGGTGTAACAATAGCCCCCATGACCCCCGCGACGAGGCCATGGGGCTAAGAGGGTCCGCTCCTCCTCTACTACAGATTGCAGAGTAAGCGCAGGTAGTGTAATATTTACCTGTCAACACTGTGATGGGTCTCCCAGCAATTGCGTGCTCTATGCTGCCCTCCTCTGGCTCCCCATCACATCACATGTGATCAGGAGTTGGAGGAGGGCAGCGTAGAGCGAGTGGTTGCCAGGAGGAAGAGGACTTCTGATGCAGCGTGGTTGGGTAAATATGTTTACACAGCTCTGCTGCGCTTACTCTGCCCACAGCTCAATCATTGGGGCCAATCACTGCACTCCCTCAGTAGCAGGGAGTGCAGCGATTGGCCCCAATGACGGAGCTATGATCCCTCCCTCAAGACCAACGGCTCCAATTAAGAAGGGAGCAGTGAGTGGCTCTGAGTAATGGTCTGGGGTAGAGCCCACCACCTGATTGGAAGATTACTCTTCAAATACTACTTCCTTAGATCGGAGCAGTGGAGCGGCGTAGCAGCTATGTACATATGTACATCGGAGACAGGGACAGAGAAGTGGGGACATAGGAAAGGGGACACCCGAAGACACAGAGGAAAGTGAGGGACACTGGACACAGGGGGACACAGGAGGACAGAGTACATGGGACACAGGAGGGCAGTAGACACAGGGGACAGAGGACATAGGGGGACAGAGGACACAGGAGGACAGTGGACACAGGGGGACACAGGAGGACAGTGGACACAGGAGGACAATGGACACAGGGGACAGAGGACACTTGGGGACAGAGGACACAGGAGGACAGTGGACACAGGGGGACAGAGATCATGGAGGCACAGAGGCCACAGGGGGACAGATGAGGACACAGGGGGAAACAGGAATTACAAGGAAGGCACAAAGGGGACATAATTAATGGGGGGAGAAGGTCCACAAGACGCTGCTGCACCATGGATGCACCAGGTTAAGTATATATTTTTTTCCCCTTGGTTTTTTTGTCCTCTAAACCTAGATAGTTCTTATAGTCCAGAGCGTCGTATAGACTGAAAAATATGGTGATAGTCCAACCCTTGAGTACAATTTAATCACAGCGCAATTTTACACTGTGGTCTATGGCAGCTCCTCAGTTAACGAAGGGGCTGTGCACCCAAATTAACTGATTGGCTTTATCATTCAGTGCTCTGTTCATATTGTCCAAGTTTGCTTCAGTACACGTTTGCATAAGACCTTTCAAAGTCTGTCTTCACATTTGCCAGCTGCACAGAAAATTGAACTTTAATCACTCTAATATACACGTATACACGAGCAGGTTCAGCCAAGGGAATCATTTCTTGCATTGTTCTTACCTTTCTTGTCTTTCTTTTCCTCCTCCTCTCCACCGGCGCCAAGCAAGGTGAAAATGATTCCGGTTTGTGAATTTACACCGACAGCTGTCACCACCATTCTGCCAGAGCCCTCCATGACATGGGTACCTGCCAAGCACATGAGTCATAAGTCCTACTATTAGACAGCATGGGCCAGCGTGCAGTCCTTGTCCCCTGTCCTGCCTGGTTCAAGTCAGGTCTCCAAGTCATGAAATACAGCACATGAATATGTTTGCCAAAGTGCCTGCGGTACAATTATGCCTAATCTGAGCTGGCTGTACAACCAGAGGAAGAAACAGGCAAACTGGGCGGAGCTATGGATGCTCCCACTGATCCCACCTGCTACTCCAATGGCTCTCTTCCCATGCTCCATGTCATTTAAACACTAGCCCTTTGTAGTGTGTAATAACCCTTTCGTTGTCTGCTTATCTGATCCACTCCATATGTCTATGTAAACACAGTGAGAAGATTATATAACGTATCACCGTAGGTATACTTGAACAACTGCATATAACAATACCACTCTTTGAGGTGACTGGGACCGGAGTGGAGCAGTATTGTTATATGCAATTGTTCAGGTATACCTACAGTAGGTACGCAGTTTTTATTCGGGGCCACTTGGGCGCATATTAAAACGGTTTTACACTATGAAAGTTACATGGTTTTAATAGATGCTGGAGAATGACGTTGAGATATTATGCAAAGTTGTAGGAAATTATCCGGTGAGCAGGGGATGAAAGGGGGGTTGTGTCAATCCCCTCATTCATGGTGGTAGTTATTCCCTCGCACAGTGTGTGTTTTGCACAAGGGTAAACGGTGGAGGCAGTACTCACTATGAGAGCATACCTCTTGCTGTGTTTTTATTTTTAAGGTCATTCAATTTGGATTGCCTGTGTATGGATGTCTGGCGCGGCTAACCTGGTTGAGAAGATTATATAGAGGACAGCTTTTTCCAGCTGATTTTAACCTTCAATTCCTCCAAGATGATCCAGCACAGCTCTTTTATCTGAAATCACTTTATTGGATCATTAAAACGTGTACAAATATAGCTGCATAGTGGCTACTGCCCACCGTTTCGGACCATCACAGTCCTTGTTCATGCCACACAGCCAAATGAGCAAATACAAGCACTCTCTTTATATAGTCAAGGCCACAGCATGACGACCAATCAGAGGACAGTATGCAAATGACCGGACCTGATGGGAGACTGCAGGGTTTGTCCACACAGGGTACCACCAGCACCCACCCATCCTATTGGTCAAAAATTCAAAAAATCATGATGTCATTGCAACAACAAAAACACATATGTGAAAAACATCTCTCACTCTGATCAGCTCTAAGTATAAGTTACCTAAAAGATCCCAGGTGAAGCTCAGAGCATCATGAAGAAGAGGGCATAAGCGTAATTGTACAACCGTGCTATGCTGTAGAAACAGCGCTGCCCGCCATCGCCACGGCAACCCACGCCACATGACCGCAACAGCGGAATGACGTACGCAATGACGCTACTCAGGTGTCCAATCACCGCCGCAACGCAGAAAAACAGACAAGCGTACCATAGTACAGAATTAACAAAACAAAAATACACATGCCCAATGCTTACAATGGATGCTCTAAGCTTCAACCCATTAAGTAACACCCACAAAGGTTGCCAAAAGGGCAAGGGAACATAGTATACATATGGACTGATAGAAAAGGCCCCCTAAAACAGCCCCCCACCCCCAAAAAACAGGCACAAAGCATCAGGGCATCTACCATACAAAATTAAGATCATATTCCCTGTTTAACCCCCCACGACCAATGGTCCCCAGTTCCCTTATCCAACGTGCTTCTCTTTTCAACAGTTCTCTACCCCTATCTCCCCTAAACCCACAAAGTACCCCATATATTACTTGGACTCTGAGCTGACTAACATCATGTCTAAATTGAACAAAATGTTCTGAGACCGCGTGGTCCAAGCTTTTACCCCTAATATTAGATTTATGTTTGGAAACAGGTTCCCTTAGTTCTTGTGTGGTTTTCCCCACGTAACAGCTGCCACATGGACACTTAAGCATATACACTACTTAGCGTGAACAACAAGAAAAACGTCCTCTAATCATATATCTCTTCCCAGAGGAAGTGTGTGAAAAGGTATCACCTCTAATAATGCTGTGACACATATGGCAGCTGAGACAGGGGAATGTACCCCACACACGGGGCACTTGTACCTACATGAATGAAAAAAATAAACAAAAACAAAGTTCACAGGCAGCCAGAACTGGCAGGCCCGCTTGTGGCTATGGGGCCCTCATCGGCCGCTGTGGCTATCCCTATGCCACTGGATTTGCTGTAGGCTAGGACTCTAGAATCTAAACAAGCAGCCATTGGATGATGAGACTTCAACAGTTTGGTCATGTCCACTGTGTCCTGTCAAAGTCTTAGTCGTCATGTTAAGTTTAAAAGGATAGTAGATGTTTCAAGAAACCACAATGGTATATTACAGTCCACAATATTGTTCAACTTTATTCATTGCAAAATGTAGAAAAGTTTTTTTTCGATAAAAATCAATCATAAGTTATTTTGCATAGATTTGCAGGCTTGGTAAAATACACATTGCCAATGCAATGACTAAGTCGTACAAGATGGATTTGGCTTGAGGGAATTTTAGCAATTTTTAGCAGAGTATTGTACTGTTATGCTTTTAAGTTACCCAATAAATGGTATCATCCTGATTCAAAGTTTCAAAGACAGAATCAAAGTTCTGTAATAAACGGCACTCCCAGTTAACAGCACGGCTTCATCCCCTCCTGCTGTTGGGACCGTGCAGGGCCATTTTCAGTTGGAGCGGATGCCCTTCTTTTGTTACAAAACTTTGATTCTGTCCTTGAGGATACTTTGTTTGCAAAGGCCTGATGAAGGGAAACTCATGCCCGAAACGCATTAGTATTGTTGCCTAAAAATTGCTAAAACAAGAAGTTTTAAATCGTGATGATACCATTTATTGTCTAACTTAAAAGCATAATAGTACAATACTCTTCCAAAAATTGCTAAAACTCTCTCAAGCCAAATACATCTTGTACGACTTACATACAGTTATTGGTTATGTGTATTTTACCAAGCCTGCAGATCTATGCGAAATAACTTATGAATGATTATAATTGAAAGAACATTTCTACGTTTTGGATTAACCACCTTAGCGGTATGGACGAGTTCAGCTCAGGCCCTGCTGGGCCGATTTTAATGAAATAAAAAGCAGCACACGCAGCCGGCACTTTGCCAGCCGCGTGTGCTACCTGATCGCCACCGCTCTGCGGCGATCCGCCGCGAGCAGCGGCGAAAGAGGGTCCCCCCAGCCGCCCGAGCCCAGTGTAGCCGGAACAAACAGTTCCGGCCAGCGCTAAGGGCTGTATCGGAGGCGGCTGACGTCAGGACGTCGGCTGACGTCCATGACGTCACTCCGCTTGTCGCTATGGCAACGAGGTAAGCAAAACAAGGAAGGCCGCTCATTGCGGCCTTCCTTGTTAATTCTGACCGCCGGAGGCGATCAGAATTACGGATCGGGAGCGCCCTCTAGCCCTCTTTCAGTTGGCTGCATGGAATAGCTTTTTTTTTATGTAAAAAAAAACCTCCCGCAGCCGCCCTGGCGATCTTAATAGAACGCCAGGGTGGTTAATAAAGTTTAACAATATTTTGGACGGCAATATACCGTTGTGGCTTCTTGAAACATCTACTATCCTTCTAAACATAATACATGTTGTGATGGAGCGAGCTGGACTGCTCTAATAACGATATCTCATAAATACGTTGCAAAACATCCTCCCAACAACATATACGCAAAGTGTTAGTCCTCACCAGAAAGCAGCATTGGGTCCTTCTCTACAGACTTGCGCACGTGATCCGATTCTCCTGTCAATGAGCTTTCGTCAATTTTGAGATCGTTTCCCTGGATAAGAACTCCATCTGCGGGCAGCAGGTCGCCTGGAACATCAGAGAATATTAAAAAATAAATGAAGTTCATTTTCTCTTGCAATATTAATGTTGTTCGCAGCAATAAAGTGTGTGTGAGTCAGTGCTGTGGGAAACCACACTGAGCAGTCATGTGTCGGAGGGCAGAGCACTCCCATGGATTTATTACAATTTCAAAGTTCCTGAAAGCTCAAGTGAAAACTTTTTCATCGTTAGTTTTTTTTAATTTTTTTTTTATTTTGTAAGAGAGAAGTGTGCAGGGATTTTCACAGCCACAGCGCTAGCAAAGGAAAGAAAACAGCGGTGCTCACTCCAGGCACTGACTGCTGCATTCTGCTATTAATAAAGGATAAAGTAATATAGAAAACGATTTGTTCTTTGGTTCGCCAGTGCATTTTACTACCCAATTCACTGCACAGAAAGCTCGCCCGCCTCTGGCAATGCTGTCAATGTTTCACACAGTTATTTATTTTACACGTTTATATAGCTATATAGACACTTCTTCCACTGCATTGTACGGAAAATATTGAGGCAGATTTATCAAGTCAAGGGCAATCAAGTCTGTGGCAACAGTGGCAGAGCAGGGTCATCCACAAGGTAAGCTAGGCAGGTGTCTAGGGCGCGTACATTGCACTTTGCTGCCCGGTCACTTTGGCGCAGGGTGAGCAGAATGATGGCTCATCCTGCTGCTGGTGAAATTCCGGGCAGCATTAATTATTATTCCCCCTCTGAGTCATAGCAACTCGGAGGGAGAAGTATGGTGCAGCACGGTGGGGTATTGGTTAGTGCTCTCGTTTGCAGCGCCGATTTGAATCCCAGCGAGGTCAACATCTGCAAGGTGTTTGTATCTTCTCCCCATGTCTGCGTAGGTTTCCTCCGGGCACTCCGGTTTACTCCCATGTCGCAAAACCATACAGATAAGTTAATTGGCTTTCCCTAACTTGGCCATAGGCTATGATACATGCACTACACAATATATACATAGGCATATGACTATGGTAGGGACTTGATTGTGAGCCCCTCTGAGGGACAGTTAGTGACAAGACAATATACTCTGTACAGCGCTGTGTAATATGTCAGCACTATATAAATACTTAATTAAAAAAAAAAATTAGGGGTCCGGCAATCACCGGATCCCCAAACATCAGGCCATGGACTAGAGCATTGCTGCTATAGCTGCACCAAACTCAGATGCTACACAGTGCATGGTGTGAGCCAAGAAGACCTGCCTCACCTGGGGACAAGTAGGTGTCAGGGGCAGGGCCGGGCTGAGGCAAGAGAGGCTCCAGCCCAGGGGCGCCGCCAGCATACAGGCAAGCCACGTCCCCGCTTGGGGCCTCACACTGTGGGGGGCCTCGCTCTGCTGCTGGTGGCAGGCGTATAGGTGGGGGCGCCAGGCGGAGCGGCAGGATGGTGGACATAGCGGCGGGGGAGCGGGCAAAGAGAAGTTTCCACTTACCTACCTCGATTCTGGACACAGCTTCTATCTTCTTCATGTCCTGGCGTCTGTCGCTATGGTAACAGCGTCCCCTGTGATGAGGTAACAGCATGTCATCCCAGGGGGAGCTCTTACCAATGCAACGCGCGCCGGGACAGGAAGAAGATAGAAGCTGTGTCCAGGATCGAGGTAGGTAAGTGGAAACTTCTCTTTGCCCGCTCCCCCGCCGCTATGTCCACCCTCCTGCCTATACTGGCATCTACCAATCTAATCTATATTGGGGCATCTACCAATCTAATATATACTGGGGGTATATACCTCTCTAACCTATACTGGGGCATACACCTATCTAACCTACACTGGGGGCATATATCTATCTAACCTATACTGGGGGCATATATCTAACCTATACTGGAGGCATATACCTATCTAACCTATACTGGGGACATATACCTATCTAACCTATACTGGGGGCATAAATCTATCTAACCTATACTGGAGGCATATACCTATCTAACCTATACGGGGGACATATACCTATCTAACCGATACTGGGGACAAATACCTATCTAACCTATACTGGGGACAAATACCTATCTAACCTATACTGGGGGCATATACCTATCTAACCTATACTGGGGGCATATACCTATCTAACCTATACTGGGGGCATATACCTACCTAACCTATATTGGGGGTATACACGTATCTAACCTATACTGGGGGCATATACCTATCTAATCTATACTGGGGGCATCTACCTATTTAATCTATACTGGGGGTATATACCTATCTAAACTATAGTGGGAGCATATACCTATCTAATCTATACTGAGGGGTACTTGCCTATCTGACCTATACTGGAGGCACCTACCTATCTAATCTATACTGGGAGCATATACCTATCTAATCTATACTGGGGGCATATACCTATCTAATCTATTCTGAGGGGTACCTACCTATCTGACCTATACTGGGGGCACCTACCTATCCAGTGTTCTCCCCAGACTCTTTTAGCCAGGTGCTCCACCCGGCTAATTTTGTTGAGCACCCGGCTGTCATCGGATCACCTCCTCCTCTGCTGTAAGCAAAATTGTGCAGAGAAGCGCCGGCCCTGCATTCTCTCATCTTGCCCCACCCGACTACTTTTTTATGCCACCCTGCTACTTTTTCATCCTACCCAGCTGGCAAAAAAATTCTGAAGAGAACACTGCTATCTAATCTATAATGGAGGCAACTACTTATCTGACCTATACTGCATGCACCTACCTATCTAATCTATACTGGGGGCATCTACCTCTATAACCTATACTGGGGGCACCTACCTATCTAATCTATACTGCAGGCACCTACCTATCTAACCTATACTGGGGGCATCTACCTATCTAATCTATTCTGGGGGCATCTACCTATCTAACCTATACTACGTGCACCTACCTATCTAACCTATACTGGGGTAAATATATTGGCTACCTATATTGGAGGCACCTACCTATCTCACCTATATGGGGGCACCTACCTATCTAACCTATACTGGGGGCAACTATATGGGCTACCTATACTGAGGGGGGGGAGGGAGCCTACAGCGGGCTACCTATACTGCGGGCCGCTGATTGGAGGGAAGTGACGCGGGCGAGTAGAGCCGATACGGAGAAGGCGGGGGAGCGGAGCTGACAGACAGCACATAGGTAAACATTGTGCTGGTGACACGCTGTGTGTCGCCAGCACTGCGAGGGGTATAGCGGCACGCAGGGGGGTCCTGGAGGCACACCATGGGGCAACAGAGGTTGGTGTTAGTGTGCACAACCAGCCTCTGTGCCCCACTAACATAATTAAATCCCACCTCGGGTTCTCTTTAAGGATTGCTTGGGCCCACCAAAACCTTAGCTGCACCCCTGCTCCAGCCTCAGGGTGCATTGTAGGAGGGGCGCACAACCAGGGCCGGCCCGCCCATGAGGCAGGGTGAAACTTTTGCCTCAGGCGGCACTTCTGGGGGGGCGGCACCCGACCGTCCGTGGGTGTGGGGGGCCGCCCGAGCTGGAGGGGATAGCGGGCAAGAAGCGGGTATTGGGCCTCCCTCGCCTGGGTCCCCCATCCTCCGGTCCCCTCCAGCTTTAAAAAGTTACGTTGCTGCCTGCGGCTATTGTAAGAGGCAACGGATTATTATGAGCACAGGACCAATAGAGAGCTACTACTGTAGTTGAGGGAGGGCCCTTCAGGGCCCCTCTGGCCCAAGGGCCCCGGTGCGGTTGCTACCTCTGCACCCCCTATTGCTACGCCCCTGGGCGGCCCCCCACACCCACGGCTTGGGAGGGGCCGCGATTTCTTTAAAGATTGCCTCAGGCGGCAAAAAGTCTAGGGCCGGGCCTGCGCACAACTCACTCAGTTATCATGCCCCTATTGGCCCTAGACTACAATACATACACTACATGATACATACATAGAGAAAGGACTATTGTTGTGAGTCCTGACATTATTCTATTATTTAATGGGAATTTAGTGATGATTGCCTTTTATATTTGCTGAATAACAGTCAGTGCTATCATTTGCCTGATACATGCAATTATAACATAGTATCCCCCAATGCAATCGACCAGCTGCATCATCACATGACGTGCCCTGGAATCGATGCAAGCTCCACCCCTCTCTGCTCAAATTGCCATGTCACGCCCCAACCACTATCTCTCATGCCAGCATGAATGGACAGGATGGCAAGAGGAAGATGGGTGGTGATTGATGTCATCATGTGGGCAAAGAGAGGCGGAGCCAGTCACTGTATCCAGGGCAAGATCTGAGCCATCATGATGATGGTCAGATTTTCATGGAGCAGGCATCTGAGATATTACACTAAACTGAAATAGATCAGCTAACCGATGGCTTGAACTGTACGGCTCGGCTCACATTATGTTTGTTTCTGTGCATTTCGATGGCCAAAACAGCAGATTTAAAATTAATGGGTTGAGGTCTGCAATTATTTTCTATAGGCCCGTTCACATTGACCTGTTCCTGTTTGAGTCTGTTGTGCAAAAATATGACCTGCATTTTCTGAAGAGTGAACTCTCTTGCCATTCACTGGCATGCCTCTGCTCTGGAGTGGCAGCGCACCCTACAACAGACCCTGCCAGCGGTACAAATCCATCAATACGGACATGGTACTGCTGTGGCCTAGTGTGAACCCTGCCTTAGTATAATCAGTGCCCTACATGGGTCTGTGTTAAGTTCTTTGCTTCTTCATGGCTACAGGGTTGTATTAAACTCTACCTGTCATTCAGCTGCCTTATGAGTGACTCCATAGCCGGCAATGCTTTCATGCTGGATTGTGGTACTGCAGGGGTGGGGTTTAGAGGCAGAAGGAGCAAGGAGCTGCACTTAGCTATTGGAATTAAGATCCTTCTCATTAGGAGAGGTTTAGCAATTAGCCCAAAGAAATACATAAATAAAAAATAAACATGTACATTTGTCTTTGGAGATGGGGAAAAAAATAATATAATTTTTTGTGTGTTTTAGCTCCACATGCTGGTTAAATAAATTTTTTTCTTTTGTTTTGCAAGTGAGAGTATCGCTTTACTGCTGCAGTAAAGAACTCTATAACTCACAGGCAGGGGCGTATCGGGGTAATACAGAGCATATGGCAAATAGGGCTGCACAAATCCAGATCCCGGAGACACCCGGATAGTTGATATCCGGATATCTCCCAGTAAACCTGTGGGGGGTGGGCGGGGGGGCTTACCTGTCTGACGTCCACGTGGCGGTCACATGACTACAAACACTTCCTCCTTCCGGGTTGAAGGAGGAAGTGTTTGTAGTCACGTGATGCGCGTGGACCGCATCGTGGGAGGCACCAGGCACGGACGAAGAAGGCGTCAGACAGGTAAGCTTGACCACCCCCGCCCACCCCGCACAGGTTTACTGGGAGATATCCGGATAGCAACTATCCGTGTGTCTCCCGGATCCGGGTTTGAGCAGCCCTAATGGCAAACACTGAAATTGAGCCTCTTCCTCGGTCAGAACCCCCCTTCACCCTAAAAACAGCATCCTTTCTCTCATACATGTGTTATGGTTGCCTGTGTTTTTTGGCTCGGGATATTGCTGAAGTTACTTTTTTGGAAATATCTCTTATTACCTCTCTGTCCTCTTTTCTAACACTAAGCAAGTGGGCCCTACATACATAAGTTAAGTAACCATGTTCCCCAGATAACAGAATTAATCTGATCTGAGGTCTGAGTGTAGGGGAGCAGGCATGGCAGCACAGCACAGGGGCAGGCATGGTGTCCATGGTATGAGCCATGCCTGTACCCCTCTAGCTACGCCTCTGCTCACTTGCCCTTCTACACCCACAGATTACAGATTACACAGAATGAACCCTACTGCTGACCCTATGTGTGCTAGATGCTGGATTGCAGAAGGAACATTTTTGAATATGTTCTAGTCATGCTCTCGATTAAAGGGACCCCGAGCACAACGTGTAGGTATGCATTTAAGCATACCCATGAATACTTAAAGTGAACCTCCAGACTAAAAATCTACTTAGCAGAACTGAAAAGGCTTGGTGTTTCTTTAACAGTTTCACAGCATCAGAACTGTGTTTTTCTTACCAAAGCATCATTTTTAGCTAAGCTCCACCCATCAAAGAAAACTGCCCGGGCTTTTTTTCGCTGATGCTGTGCAAAGCATGATGGGGTTTCCTATGTTGTTATTCACGTTGCCTAGCATCAGGGTGATCAGGACACAGGACAGTTGGAACTGTGTCTCATGCTCCCTGTCACCTCATTTCAACCAAAAAGATGGCTGCCCTTATGAAATCAAACATTTGCCTGTTCTTTTAAAACAGGGTGGGTATGAGATTATATTACCTATTTTAATTAACATAACTAATGTAACTTCATGACAGTATGTTTGTTTAGGCTGGAGTTCCTCTTTAAGAATACCCCCTCATTTACCTCTCCTGTAGTAAAGCTCTCCATCATTCGGCTCTCTCTACACCGAACTGAGCGGCGCCATCATAATATGTACTCACTTAAAGGACGCCCGAGACGAAAATAAACGAATGAAATAAACAATTGTATCTATATTCCTTCTCCTAAAAATGACTTTTTAAGATATTCCACGGTTTCATTTCATATTTAAATCTACTTTTTAAGTTTTAACTGTTTTATTGTTTTTGCTCAATGACACATTCATTGAAGTATGCCAGAGCAAAAATCAATGGACTACTGACCCTTTTTATTTCTTTTCTGCTCTCAGAAGCCATTTTCTGCTAGGAAAGTGTTTTATAGTTGGAATTTCTTATCAGTGAGGGTCACCCTGTAGTCACTTCCTGTCTGAGTCAGGACTGAGTCAGCCACTTACCTGATATTTAACTCAGGCAGAAAAAGAAAAAGAGGAACACAGCATAGTTCTTTGTGTGCTAGGTACTGTACATACCCATGTCTATCTCATCATGTCACATGTCACCTCGGGTATCCTTTAACTTGCAAACTTTCCTGCAGCTAATACACTTGACTCAGTGTTAAGGTGGCCACACACGATACAATAAAATGATCCGATTTTACAGTAATTCGATAAAAACAATCATATCTCTCGGAAAAAATCGAAAGCTTTTTTTTCATTCGACTGAAAAATCCGATCGGATTTCCTGTTTTTTTCAATTTAAATCGATCCGGAATGCCAGATATTTCTCTTCAATTTCTACTAAAGATTGTATGATGTGTGTTGGATTGTTAATTTATTAATATACACACCCTAGCAATTTTCTCTGAGTTTCCAATTATTTATTTATTGTACTTATAAAGCACCAACCTATTACGCAGCGCTCTCTCATTTTTATCATAATTGAGGAAAAAATTGAACATAAGTGTGTGGTACATTTGTCATATTTTTGAAATGTTACAATCAGAAAAATGTATTGCAATTCTTAAATTGAACAGATATTTTAAAAAAATTGTATGGTGTGTGGCCACCTGAATATATTTTTATTTGATGGGATGTGATTAAAAATCTTGGCTCATTTCTTGTCTATCACTTCATTGTATTAAGTTACAAATTTCAATAAAATGTATGGTTAAAGAAAAAAAAAAAAAGATGTATTTAGAAAGGCAAAGTCTCCAGACTCGGGGCCTAATGCAGTAAAGTTCAGTATGACTGCTGTAACGTGCATATATTACTGCTGAATTATTGCACCTTCCCCATTGCTCCATTCACTATGCAGTAATCCCAGGGATCGCAGAGGCGGACATAATAGCCAAAGTCCATACAAGTATCCAAAGAAGGTCTGCACACCACTTCTACCAAGAAGTTTTTATTGCTCCATCAACATATACACACAATACGATCGTAAAACCAACAATCGTTTCGGGGCCACACAGGATCCCCTTTGTCAAGGCAGAGTTATGATTCGTGGTGTGAGGACCTTCTTTGAATGCCTCCATCCACTATGTAAACATTGGACATATCAAGTCAGAGGAAGCAACAAATGCACTTTAGATGCACTCTAAATTCGGTATTTTCATGTTTCTATTAGAAAAAGTGAATCAATGAAAAATCCATCCTCACCATATTTTATTTGGGCGATGTCTCCCACAATGAGCTCAGCCACGGGAATCTGTATGACTTGTCCATTTCTGATGACAGAAAATCTCTGTTCTTGTTCAATGCGACTCTGCAGCCCCCGAAACTGCTTCTCTTTGCTCCAGTCATTGAAGGCTGTCACCCACACCACACAAATGACAGACAACAATATGGCGGCTCCCTCGATCCACCCAGCTTCCGCCTCCCCATCTTCGTGGGCTCCAGTCTGCACGTTCCCACAGTCTAGGAGGAACCAGAGAAACACAAGTCGTCATTAGTATCTTCACAACAAACTACCTGTCGCCTAGGAGGCTGAACGCTTTTTGCTTAGCGCATTGTGCACAGCTTACCCACGAGAGAGCAGAGAAAATCAATACGCCATATATAGTAATGGAAGTCTCTTACCCAAGAGCTGGTTTCCTGAAGCTGAAATCACCAACAGTACAGTAATGCAGGTTTACAAGGTAAATCAGCAATCAAAGAAATGAGACATTATCGTTCTGCATTTGGCAAGTCCGACAATCTGTCACTATAATGGTACATAGTACTATTGAAATATTCGATGTTCCTGTTTATTTGACCAAAACAATCAAATAAAGTAAAAAAAAACAAAAATAATCTTTTTTTAATCATGAAAAAAATGATTATTCAATTTACTCATTGAAAATCTGATCAGACAAGTTGGAAAAATCTGGGTTATTGTTTGTGAAATTGTATAGTGTATGGTAGGTTGTATAAGAAAATACTATTAGATACACTTTTTCTTCATATTCAATCGTTTTTCTCTGATTTGGTATGGTACCTCAAATAGAATTTTAAAAACTATTCGACCAAACGGAATAATCAATCAAATTTCTCTGCTAGAGAAAAAAAACAGAATAAACACAATTGTATCATGTATGGGCACCATAAGATAGTAGCTTTATTACATCCTGAAATTCAGTTACACATTTTGCTGTATTACGCCTGGGACCTACTAGCAGCGCTTTTCTAAGCACTTGTGATTTGTAAAGCTCTTGCTAATGTAATGCTATGGGGGATTTTTAAAAAGTCACATCTGTTCCAGGTCTAATGTACGCACTACAGTATGCATCTGCGGGTGACAAAAACCTTTTCTTTGTCTTTTTTCCTCTGTGCATGCTTTTAGTGTAACCCCACAGCTATATACGAGAAAGGCAAAAGCTTTATATACACGGTAGATTAAACTTTATTGAGAACGCTGATAGAAACCATCTCAGACGAGAACTGTGTGTGCATCTAATGTGTGTACAGCAGCCACCCGGGGTCGCCTAAGGATCGCATATCAGATCTTTAGCGACCCCCAATGCCTGAAAAGCCCCAGATTGCATTGTTCTCACCATTGCCCTGTCTGCTTGTTGTTCCTCCGCCCTCCTTCAATGCAATAGATGCCTCACTAGCCTGAAGGCTAGAAACATGTTTTTGTAGAACTCAGCCACGATCTGTTGCCGAGGAATCAGGCCCCAATCCATGCCAAATTATGGAAAATTGCAAGTGTGTGCTTAGCTAAAGCTTGATATAAATGAAAAAGGAAATGATGAATTTAGGTGCAATACATTATCATAGTCCCTTGTGAAGGCTTCCTGGATCAATATGAAGGCATATCCCATGAGCATATATATTGATATAGTGTGTGTGTGTGATGAGTGAATGAATGGCTGTGTGATTGACTGACCGCTATTTTGCTCTCCAATTCAACCTGGTTTTCACATTTAAATGTTTTTTTAATGGGAATTTTTTTAATTGTAATTTTGGGTGTTGATGGCATCGGCCATCTTTCTCTCTCTTCTTTAACCCTTTAGTAGACAATTTATTCAGAGGCTTGCAAGTGCACTAGGCCAGTTTATTTAAGCACATTTTTTGTTATATCTTATTTGTTACATGTCCTTTCTACCTTGCAAGTGTACTAGGCCAATTTATTAAAGCACATTTTTTATTTCTCATTTGTTACATTTCCTTGCGACTTATTAGTACTGCTGTAATGTGTATTTATAGCAACTTGCCACTAGGGAGCAGTGTGAGACAATAACAGAGGACTTCTGCTTTCAGTTTCTATATTCTCTGCTAGCAGAGAGACATCAAAGCCTTCCAAGGATTTACAGGACAGCGAGTTTTGTCGGTTTAAGCCAAAAGCAGTTCACTTATCTCAAACAAGATAATTCCTTTGACGCTACTAATGGGTTAAACTGAACTACTTTGTGACAGTACTCCTACTCCTCAGTCCCAGCGGGTTGATTACATCACTTCCTGTAATTACGTTTCCGTAGAGCCCTAGTACCACTGACTGTGCCATGTATGTCTCTATGACTGAGCGACATAAGCAATGCACATATTTTCCTCATGTAGTATATATTTATTTATATATATGCATTAAACAGTTAGTCCATTGCTGGGAAGTGGGAAACCCCACACTGATCATTAAAGATAGATGACTGTAAGGAAACCTAAAAAAACCTGTTGTATCTATCTACGTCTGTGTTTTATTAATTTAGTGCTGCAGCCTGTATGTGGGTTTATAGGTCAAGAAAAATGTAATTTGCAAAGCCCGCTGCGGGTAGAACAGGCCTCTGTTTTGCTGAGTTTGCAGATGAAGGCACAAAGTCATATTTCTTTTTCATTATTTAAAGGGCATCAACAAAAAAAAAAAAAAAAAATGAGTGCGGTAAATTACCAGTACAATAAACTGTGAAATAATTTTAGCACCAAATGACCCCAACGGAGGTTGTGTAGGAAAGTTGTGAAGCTGTTCTTTACCCTCAGGCCGGCTTCACGCTGCAGATTAACGTTGCGGCGACCGCACTGCCAAAAACAGGACTTCAGGAATTACCGCGTTAGTATGCGGTAATCCCTGTCTAGCATCCGGCCCAAACAGGAAGGGCCCAAACAGGAAGTGACACTTACTTCCTGTTTGGAAAGCGATGACGTGGGCGGAGGCGTATTTTTAAAATACGCTTCCGCGCATGCGCAACACACATAACTGTTGCAGTTTTTTTTAAAGTGTGCGCGCTGCCATAGACTTCCACCCTAACGCAGATTGCTGCAGGACGACATGCGTATCGATGCGCGTTAATTAGGGCACTTCCGGCACAGTGTACCGCAACGTGGGGGAGTGTGAACTCCCCCATAGACTAGAATTTTGCTGCGGTGTGGTGCGGTAAACTTACCGCACCACATTACCTCAGTGGATCCAGTAAAAGTGGCGCAGGAGCAGTGGCGCTATAAAATAGAGAGACCATAGTCAACAATAGTAAAAGGCGCGACTGGCAGCAATGAACGTTATTTATAGCGCCCAATAAATAGCAGGAACTCTGCGAAGTAGTTTAGGGACTTTATGTTAGGCATGGTGTAGTTAAGTTTGGGGGGAAGGTGGGTTGTAAAGGTGGGTTGTAAAAGTTAGGCGCTGGAGGTGGGTGGGTTAAGGTTAGGCACTGCGGGGAGGGGGGTTAAGGTTAGGCAGCACCAGGGGAGGACATGTGCGAGAGTATGGTTAAGTTAGGTCAGCGCTGGGCAAACTCTGGCCCGTGTGCGCTGTACATCCGGCCCGCCTATAGGCGGCCGGATCCTTCTTTTTTTCCCCCTTCCTCCCTGCAGAGTCACGAGCGGGCGATTAGCAGGGGTTTTGTCTGTTCATGCCTTGATAAAGGGGACCTGTCCTAGGCCCCAAAACGATCGTTGGTTGTGACAATAATAGGTTGTGTATGTGCACATTGGGACAATAAAAGTAACATTGTACCCGAAAAATCTGTGTGCAGACCCATTTTTGTCTCTCAGTCTCTCTGTCAGTCGTTACAGAAATGCTGACTGTTTGGTCTGGAGATAATAAGGCAAGAGAAAACTTACCTCCACACAGTAAGAGAGTTATCTTGTCTCTTCATTCCTTAAGTTACCTCCTCTGTAGTTAAGTTACCTCCTCTGTAGTTATTTTCACACACAGTTATAATTAACAGCCTGTCTAGAATTCTGGAGTTATTTTAAGGATTGAAGAGTTAACTTAAAGACAGAAGAGTTAACATTAGGTTTGCCTGAGGTAAAATGTTTCCTGAATACGACATGCCTCATCACCATGGTGATAACTCTAGAAACGTTATTAAAGACAGGAGATAAGCTTAGTGAATTGAGGCCTAGTCTGCTGGCCCCTTTTTATGTTTGTATAAAATTGTATTTGCAGGTTTTAGAACAGTGCATGTGGGATCCATCAGTCTTAGGCTCGGTTCACATTTGTGTAAAAAAACGGTTCATTCGCGGAACGGATCAGATACTGTACAAACGGAACGGATGCGAACAGATCCATTGTTAACCTATGGATCCGTTCACATCCATTCGTTAGAACGGATCCATTCCGCACGATCCGCTGAAGGGAACACAAGTTTCCTCCCTGCAGCAATTTTCTGGACCGCTGAGCCCTGCGGAATGCAAAAAGGGAAGCTGAAGCGCTGCATTTGGGGCATTGGGAGAACGGAATGTTTCCTCACACTAGTGAAGAAGCGGACCGTTCTAAGCTCAAAATCCACTTGGGGTGGGGATCTGGGGGAGGCTTAACTGGGGGAGTGTGTGGATGCTCCACTTGGGGTGAGGGTTGGGGGAGGATGTGCAGATGAAGTGCACCTGAGCAGGCGGGTGAGGGAGGGTTTCTTACCCAGGCTTCCGTCTTCCTCCCCTTCAATTGCATCCCACGTCGCGTCATGTGACTACCACGCTTCCTCCTTCGGGGTTGAAAAAGGAAGCATGGTATTCACGTGACGCGACAAGGAACGTGGCGTGGGATGCAATTGAAAGCAGAAGACAGAAGTCTGGTGAGTTAAACCTCCCTCACCTGCCTGCTTAAGTGCACGGATCGGCGGAACGAAGTGAAAACGGATCTGATCATGCAAGCTAGATATTACAGTGCAGTTCCTATTACAGATCTCACTGGGGAGGAGAGCGGGCAATGCATACACCATTTCATGCAAAGGAGAAAAAATAAATAAGAGAAATTACTTTAGGATTGGCTTTAGCCAGAGGCAGTAAAGATGGAAAATGCCTGGAACAGCTTTCTCTATATTTACTATATAAAATTCACTAAAGTCAAAGTGAGAACAGTACAATGCATATGTCATGTAAGTAGAACAAGTATTTATCTACTTATGAAACAAACAAAATCCTTGCGCTCCCACTCCAGAAAACAGTCACTTCCCTAAATCCTTTAGCTTTTCTCAGTAAAATGCACTGTACTGCTCCAATGTAGGGATAAAGAAGACTATAGGCAGAGAAGGTGTGCTCCATAGTGCATTACCATAAAAAGTCAGCTTTATTTGCAAGACAAATACATATTCACAAGACATACAGGTAAAATTTGCTTATCAGCGGTAGGCTGGTCCGCTTAGCAACCCAGGCAGCAGGTACAAACGCACTGTGGGCAGCAGCGCGGTCTCCGATGTCCCAGGAGCTCGTCTCACGAGGGGATGAGCGGGGCCAACTCTCGGCGTGCGTGACCTCATTACGCGTTTCGGCGCCCTGCGCCTTCGTCAGATCATCTGGGATCTGGGTTGTTAAGCAGACCAGCCTACTGCTGATAAGCAAATTTTACCTGTATATTGTAATAGATGGCGGAGAAGCCGCCACGCGGACTGGCGGCAAGGCGGCTGATTCCGCGTCCAGCGCTGCGGTTTCCGCGCAGCAACACATGTCTGGGTCAGCTGGGATCTTTAGTGCACCTGGATGGAGAGCTACGCGCGCGCCAGAAGTCAGACCTTTATACCAGCAGGAGATGTATCAGCTGATCAGGACGATTAGCTGATTCCTGCTGGACTCCTGATGGGCTGAGTGGCTCGGGCGGGGCAGCAGAGTCCTGCAACTATATATACAGCTTGCTTGCCAGTTGCTGGTTGTCTGCCAACACTTATGTGGAAGCACTCAGACCTTAGTCAGATCCAACAGTGTGTTAGAACCAGGAGGACCTGGGAATTCACACTGAGCCAGATTACTTCTGTGTATTATTGTGTTATACTTTAGACTAGTTCCAGGGTGTCGAGACCACGGACCTCACACCCAAGATTTGGAACTTTGTGTTATCATTCTGTTATACTTCAGACTAGTTCCAGGGTGTCGAGACCATGGACCTCACACCCAAGATTAGGAACTCTGTGTTATCATTCTGTTATACTTCAGACTAGTTCCAGGGTGTCGAGACCACGGACCTCACACCCAAGATTAGGAACTCTGTGTTATCATTCTGTTATACTTCAGACTAGTTCCAGGGTGTCGAGACCACGGACCTCACACACAAGTCTATGAATACTCTGTACCATCATATTATATTCCAGACTAGTTCCAGGGTGTAGAGACCACGGACCTCACACCCAAGACTAGGCATTGTTCATATCTGTTATGACCTTTTGCATTCCTGACTATCCCTCTGCTTTCTGATTCGGTACCTACGTATATCTGATTACCTGTTGCCAAACTCTGCCTGCCTTGGATACTGAATCAGTCTTCTGTCTTTGTACTTTATCTGTCTGTGTGTTGCCGACCTGGCTTGCCCGACCTAGAGAGCTATCTCTCCCTTGAAGAGATAGTCTCCAGACCTGCTAGTGACATCCACCTTTCAGGTGTCACTCACTCACAGGTCCTTCCTACCTGCACCCTGGGACTCCGCCCCCTGGGAGGTCTCAGGCTGCTGGAAGGTTGTTGTACTTCCCTAAAGGCGATATCGCCCTGCTCCTCGGGTGGTCTTACTCAAAGTCATTACTGTTGCACCAAACACTCACACTATAAAGGTGTCCAGAGGTTAGTTATACTTGGATTATTGGTGATTCTGCAGATCATCAATAATCAGGTATATTCTGTATTCTTGGTGATACTGCAGATCGCCAATAATCAGATTCTCTCTGTGTGCTGACACCGATCGTTACATATATCTTGTGAGTATGTATTTGTCTTGCAAATAAAGCTGACTTTTTATGGTAATGCACAATGGAGCGCTCCGTCTCTGCCTAGATTCTTATTTATCTACTTATATATGTGTTTTTTTTTGCTGGAATAGTATAGCTGTCCCTGCTGCTTTGAAATAAAGGCATTCCTCGGTGCAGAACATGTGGTAACAGCATCAGTATAAGTTCAGAACTTACGCACTCCTCCTGTATATGAACTTATAGGCTCAGACAGCTGCATCAGATACTGAGTGGTCAGGTGTCTTACCACTGCTGCTTGAGAGAGCATTCTCATTTGAGGTTAATAAATTGTGCATGCATTAAAGAGCACTACCATGCATTAATTAACATGCACATTCTTTCCTTGTGTGTATGAACCAAACCACTAATCTTTTTTCTCACCTTAATTACAGAATGGAGGAGAAAGAGGCGCCCTGGGTATGATAAAACTATGTTAAAAGCAATTAAAATGAAAAAAGTTTGAGGTGGCTTACCTCAATGATGACACGTTCAAATAATTTGTTACATACTTTTAATGTGCACTTGGCAATGCGTTTCGTGGGTCTCAGCCCACTTCCTCAGGCCAAATAAAGTGCCAGAAGAAAATCAAGCCAGTGTTTGAGGCGCCTCTTCTTTATCCCCCTTTGTGTTACTAACTCACCTTCGGGAGGGGTATTCTATTTAGCCAGGTGGTCTAACACCACCTTTGCAACCAACTAGAACAGTGATGGCTAACCTTGGAACTCCAGCTATGGAGGAACTACAAGTCCCATGAGGCATTGCAATGCTCTGAAAGCTCTAAGCATAATTCAGGGAGGCAGAAGCATGATGGGATTTGTAGTTTTGTCACAGCTAGAGTGCCAAGGTTAGCCATCACTGATCTAGAACTTTTTGTACAAAAGAGCAACTGCATGCAGTCTGGCTGGTCCCCCGAGTGGAGTCGGGTTTGTGTACCTCCTGCCTACAGTGGTTGGTTGCCCGTCTGCAACCTTCCTTTGCGAGTACATTTTATTGACTCTACAACACTTTCTTATTGTCATGACTTACTGCACCACCGTTGCTCCCGGGGTCTCTGTGTTTTTTGTTTTTAACCCTTTTTTCACCCTACCCACGCAATAATTACAGAATACCGATTTTAGCACTTAGCAAGCAAAACACACTTACGATGCGCTGCCTCAAATGGCCTTCAAACAACTGAACTTTGATATCACTTTTCTCAACTAACTGTGTTACTACATTTTGCTGGCAAGATATTGAAAATATGTGACAGATAAAGGTAAGTGATATAACTCATTTATTTATTTTAAGTATTTATATAGCGCCAACATATTACGCAGCGCTGTACAGAGTATATTGTCTTGTCACTAACTGTCCCTCAGAGGGGCTCAGACTAGTCCCTACCATAGTCATATGTCTATGCATGTATAATGTTGTGCATGTATCGTAGTCTAGGGCCAATTTTAGGGGGAAGCCAATTAACTTATCTCTATGTTTTTGGGATGTGGGAGGAAACATGAGTGCCCGGAGGAAACCCACACAGACACAGGGAGAACATACAAACTCTTTGCTGATGTTGACCTGGCTGGGATTCGAACTGGGGACCCAGCGCTGCAAGGCGAGAGCGCTAACCGCTACACAACCATGCTGAAAAGGCCATGAGAAAAGGCCTTCGTATAAAGGCCCAGGTTAGCTATGATATGGAAAAAACTGATGAGTAAACATTAATGAATGAAGCTGTTAGTTTCTATTAAAGATGGATCCTGGTGAAGTGAGGTCTCTAGACAAAGAACCCTATTCAAATAACTTTTTCTTGTGTATTTTCCCGTAGACTAAACTTTTACACTTTGCTCATAAAATGACCTTTAAAGGACACCTGAAGCAAGAGGTATATGGAGGCGGTCATATTTATTTCCTTTCAAACAATACCAGTTGCCTGGCAGCCCTGCTTCTCTATTTGGCTGCAGTAGTGTCTGAATCACACCAGAAACAAGCATGCAGCCAATCTTGTCAGATCTGACAATAATGTCAGAAACATCTGATCTGCTGCATGCTTGTTCAGGGTCTGTAGCTAAAAGCATTAGAGGCAGAGGATTAGCAGGACTGCCTGGCAATGGTGATGTCGCAAATAGAGATGGCCCGTACCAGGTTCGCGAACTTCCGTGGAAGGTTCGGTTCGCGCGAACTTTCGCGAACCGCAATAGACTTCAATGGGGAGGCGAACTTGGAAAACTAGAAACACTTATGCTGGCCAGAAAAGTGATGGAAAAGATGTTTCAAGGGTGCTAACACATGGATCGGGGGCATGGAGGAGTGGGATACACACCAAAAGTCCCGGGGAAAAATCTGGATTTGACGCAAAGCAGCGTTTTATGGGCAGAAATCACATTGCCTGTAAAATTGGAGGCTTAAAGTGCTTTAAAACATCTTGCATGTGTATACATCAATCTGGGAGTGTAATTAGTGTACTGCTTCACACTGACACACCAAACTCACTGTGTAATGTACTGTAAACAGCTGTTTGTGTAGTGACGGCCGTGCTGGACTACTGCGCACCATGACGAGATTGCTCTTCCTCACTCAGTGATGTCAGGTTAGGTAATGTCTGACTGCCTTATCAACTTTCCATGGTTCTTTCTCTACCATTGTTAAAGCTTACATTTATTTTTTTTTAAATTACATTTTCTGCTTGCGGTTCAGTACCTGCAACGAGAATCTATTATGGAGGGCAAGTCTGCCATTGTGACCATGGGTAATGGCCAGGGAATGCTGGTTCTATTCCGGTCCGGAGTTGGAGCCTAAGAAACGGCTACCACCACACCTCCACGGAAGGCAGCAGGCAGGAATGCACGTCCCGAGGTAGTGATCAAAAATAACAATACAGGAGTAGTATTTTCGAGGCCCTGCTGTGTATGTTAAATGAATCAACTTTAAGTCCTTTAACGAGAATCTGTTATGGAGGACAAGATTGAAGGTGCCTTCACTGCGATTCACCAGGTTGGTCTCCTCCTCAAGGAAGCGAGAATCTTTTATGGAGGGCAAGTCTGCCATTGTGAGTGACCACAGGTAATGGACGGGGAATCCTGGTTCTATTCTGGTCCGGAGTTGGAACCTAAGAAACGGCTACCACCACACACATCCAAGGAAGGCAGCAGGCATGGCATGCACGTCCCGAGGTAGTGACCAAAAATAACAATACAGGAGGAGGACTTTCGAGGCCCTGCTGTATTTGAAATGAATTAACTTTAAATCCTTTAACGAGAATCTGTTATGGCAGACAACGATGACACCACTTGCCTTTCACGAGAATCTGTTCTGGAGGGCAAGTCTGCCATTGTGACCAGTGGGTAATAGCCGGGGAATCAGGGTTCGATTCCGGTCCAAAGTAGGAGCCTGAGACCCATGCTGTATAAGTAATCTACCTGCCCTGACTGTGCTTTGCAGACCAGGCATCTGTGGTCAGATGGACCCTTGACCCAGCGGAAGACAAACCAATTCGAACGCATTTGCCAAGAACGTGTTATGGAGGGCAAGTCTGCCATTTATTCAACTGTGTGAAACTTTTGATGGTACTTTCTCAGTACCATGGTGACTGACCAGGGGTAATGGCCGGGGAATCTTGGTTTGATTCCGGTCTGGAGTGGGAGCCTAAGAAACGGCTACCACCACCACACATCCAAGGAAGGCAGCAGGCCCGCTGTGGGCAAAGGAGCAGGAACAGCTACCATCACACATCAAAGGAAGGCAGCAGGCATGGCATGCACGTCCCAAGGTAGTGACCAATAATAACAATACAGGAGGACTTTCGAGGGCTTGCTGTATTTGAAATGAATTAACGTTAAAGTATTTAACAAGAATCTGTTATGGCGGACAATGATGACACCACTTGCCACAACAGCTAGGTATATGCAGTGATGAGGTGAGTTCACTCGACACAACAGCTAGGTATATGCAGTGATGAGGTGGGATCACTCAACACAAAAGGTAGTGACCAAAAATAACAATACAGGAGGAGGACTTTCGAGGCCTTGCTGTATTTGAAATGAATTAACTTTAAATCCTTTAACGAGAATCTGTTATGGCGGACAATGATGACACCACTTGCCACAACAGCTAGGTATATGCAGTGATGAGGTGGGTTCACTAAACACAAAAGGTAGGTAAGTATATGCAGTGATGAGGTGAGTTCACTGAACACAACAGCTAGGTAAGTATATGCAGTGATGAGGTGGGTTCACTGAACACAACAGCTAGGTATATGAAGTGATGAGGTGGGTTCACTCAACACAACAGCTTGGTATATGCAGTAATGGGTATTACAATGTGCAGCTGCCTATCACACACACAGGTAGTCACTGAATGTGCTGGGCCTGGCAGTGGCACACACACAGTATGAATTACAAAAGCTGTCTATGCAACACAAGTGTCAGTTAGATCAGTGGGACACACAGAAAAAAAAATAGATCACAATAACAACATTAGCTCTCAAAAGAGCTGTTGTGTGGTGCTATTTTAGCAATAAGAATCAGCCAGGAGCAAGCTAACAAGCAAAGAGCCTAACAAATCTTTCCCTATGAGAGACAGTCTGCAGCAGCTTGCCCTTCTCTAATTACTGCAGGCACATGAGTGAGTGTAATGGCCGCCGCTCCCTGCCTTATATACGGGGGGAGTGGCTCCAGGAGTGAGTGTAGCCTGATTGGCTACAATGTGCCTGCTGACTGTGATGTAGAGGGTCAAATTTGACCCTAATGGAGCATTATGGGGGCGAACCGAGCTTCCGGGAAAGTTTACGATCGCATGCGAACGCGAACCACCCAAAGTTTGCCAGGAACCATTCGCCGGCGAACCCTTCAGTCCATCTCTAGTCGCAAACATGACATTTTCATTTCGCGCAAAAGTTCGCGAACCGCCATAGACTTCTATGGGCAGGGGGATTCTATGGCCACAAAAGTGATGGAAAAGTTGTTTCAAGGGGCCCAACACATGGATGGTGGCATGCCGGAGGGGTATCCATGCCAAAAAAAAATTACTTAGTTAACACAGAGGCGTGTTTTATTTTCTAAATGGCAGGGATCCCTTAAAATTCCTAAATTGGTGGAATAAAGTGCTTCAAAACGTCCGGCATGTGTACACGTCCATCAGATAGTGTAAGGGTTAGGCCCGATTCACACTGACAGTGCACTAAGGACAGTCAGACACACAGAACTGCAATATAACAATAGGAATAGAGAGACAAAAATGCACTTATGAGGGGTATTGTGTGTGCAAGGTACTGTACCACTAGCAGTAATGTGTCTAAAGCTAACGTCAGTGGACTGAGGACAGTCAGACACACACAACTTCAATATAAAAATAGCAAAAGAGACAATATACCAGCCCTTAGAAGGGCTCTTGGGTGCTCAGGACGCTGTACTAACAGCAAGAAACTCAGTGGGGACACAGAACAGAGGCCTAACTAACGCTTTCACTATCAGCAGCCACACAGTGTGCAATGGCTGCTGTGCTGGCGTTTTTATGGGGGGGGGGGGGGGTGCAGAAGGGAGGGATAGGTGATTGGCTGGCGCATGTGCCTGCTGACTCTGAAGTGAGAGGTCAAAGTTGATGATATATGGGGGGCGGGTCGAACACACCATGTGTCCGCCTGCTGACGCGAACGTTGACACGCGTTCATGCCGGGAACATCTCTAACTGGCAACTGGTTTTCCTTAAAAGGTAATAAATATGGCAGCCTCCATATCCCTCTCGCTTCAGTTGACCTTTCAGCCACCAGCAAGCAAGAAAATATTCAAAATAATTTTCGCAGTACTTTTTCACTTGCTTTTTTGGTAGTTTTTCATTTGCAAGGTGCTGAAAAGTTATTTTAAAGAGAAGATGACAATGTATATGTATTTAAGATAGAAAGAGAAAAAGTTATACTGAAAAAAGGCCAATGTATCAACTTTGGATCCCCCCGTTACCACCTGCCATTTTTTCAAGGTGAGGTGGGGGCATGGGCTTAGACAAGATGGCAGCCAGGACCTTGGACATTAAGCAGACCCTAGGAACTGTACAGGTTGACTTATAGTTCATGTGGCTCTGTTTTTTATTATTGTCACTTGATTTAAAATAAAATTTGCATGATATGTTTAAGAAGTTGGATGCAATTTGAGGTTTAATTTTATTATTGCTGCAAACCAGTGAGAGGGCCCATGTTATTCCCTGTCCACCAACAGAAGCATTTTCAATGGGAATGAGCAAAAGAACCGGACCATAGTCCAATGGAAAAAGTAGGCCTGGTCTCTGATGAAACACATTTTCTTTTAGATTATGTTGGTGCGACTTTGACATGTACCTCAAATCTAAATATTATTGCAAACAATGTATGTGAAAAACAGGTCCGATTCATGAGGAGCTCACCTAGCCAATGTACAGGACTTAATTACTGATAAGATCTTGGTGCCATATACTATAGGTCACCTTCAGAAGGATCAGGTAAATATGGCACCATTTTAGAGTAGTGGCGCTAAACATGGTATTGCCAATGCCAATAGTAAAATCCGTACTGAATTCCCGCTATTTATTTGGCACCATAATTACCGTTCATTGCCGCTGATCATGTCTCTTATTATTATCATAAAGTTTGGCGGAGGGAGGGGGGGGGGTTTAAGGTTTGGCTTGGGGTAGTTACGTTTAGGCATGGGAGGGTTGTTGGTTTAAGGTTAGGCACTGGGGTGGGGGTGGAGTGGTTAAGGTTAGGCAGCAAAAGGGGGTGATTAAAGTTGGGCACCAGGGCGGCTGTTCAACCACTTAATGACAACCAGACTTATAAAAATGTCCTGCTAGAGCCTCTAAACGGCTCCAGGACGTTTTTATAAGTCAAACAGTGCTGCTGCTGTGCACATGCGTGCTCCCACGTGTGCATGCTCCCGCGCATGCACGTGCGTTCCCGTGCGCGTGCACATAACATTAGTGAGAAAAAATACACCTTTATTTCCAAATAATATATTGCCACCATACTTTGTACTAGGACATAATTAATGTTGTGATAACCAGGACAAATAGGCAGAAAAAATTTGCAGGTTTTATGTACAATAGCAGTGTTTTTATTAAAACTATAGGGGGTGAAATTGGAGAAATAGTGTATATTTCCATTTTTTCATTGCTTTTCCTTTTAAAATGCATAGAAAATAAAGTAATTACTGAAAACAAATACCAACCCCAAAAAGCCCAATTGGTGGTGAAAAAAAACAAGATATAGACCATTTAATTGTGATTAGTAGTGGTTAAGCTATTGGCAAATGAAAGGGCTGAGCACTGGAAGGTTAAAATCTCTCTTGTCCGTTAGGGTAAAAACCGCTTTGGGGTGAAGTGGTTAGGGAGAGTAGGGCTAGGTCGAAGTAAAATATTGGTAAAGATTACTGATATTTTACTATAGGAATTAAGTAGTAGATATCAGTAATTTTTCCGATATCCTACTACTAGCAGTCTCCACCACATATTTTTATATAGGTATCCACCTTCACAGGTCTTGTGGAGTCTCTGCTTTGACAGGATCCATCTGAAAATGGCGCCTGCGAATAATGGCGCATGGTGTTGCCGCTAATCCGTTTGTCGCTTATCACTATTTAACGTTAAAGCCTTATTGTTATTTAGCGTTAACACAAAGAACCCTCTCTGTACCTATCCCTAACCCCTAAACCCCCCCTGGTGGTGCCTAACCCTAACCACCCCCCTGGTGGTGCCTAACCCTAAGACCCCCCTGGTGGTGCCTAATCCTAACCACCCCCTGGTGGTGCCTAACCCTAAGACCCCCCTGGTGGTGCCTAACCCTAAGACCCCCCTGGTGGTGCCTAATCCTAACCACCCCCTGGTGGTGCCTAATCCTAACCACCCCCTGGTGGTGCCTAACCCCAAGACCCCCCTGGTGGTGCCTAACCCTAAGACCCCCCTGATGGTGCCTAACCCTAAGACCCCCCCAGTGGTGCCTAACCCTAACCTTGGCAGTGTTACATTAAATCCATTCACCGTTTTGCAGTTATAAATAACGTCTGCAGTTTGGCTTATGTAGGGCGTTATTGATAAATAACATTACTGTGGGCAGTAACGTCTACTGTTTGGCAAATGAACGGCACTATTGATAAATAACGTTAGTGTGTGCCACTATTGATAAATAACATTAGTGTGTGCCGTTTTTCTTCTTTTTTCCCTGTGCGCCATTATTATGCAGTACTAACGATAAATAGCGATAAGCGTATCTTTTTAATGCGGCGCCATTTTTATTGCATAGGCGCTGTGCGCCATTATTCACTGATCCGGCTTTGACAAGTCGGACCTGCTTGGTTGGCACAAAAAGGCCTACACAGTATTAAGCAGTGTATATCTTTTTTTACATTTTGCCTGGAGTTTTCTTTAATGTTTCATGGCGCTATACTTTGCTGATCGTGTTTTAGAATTCTTTTCTACATTAGATCTGTGGGGATTATAAAGTAAGCACTCAGTGTTCCGCTTACCTGCCCTGCTGTACAACACACTGAGTCACGTCACTGAAGAATTACAGAGGACAGTGCAGTGAGTATGTACGATATATACAATGTAGGAAATTTAGCATTGATTGAAACCTAGGACATCTGTACATAACATATCTCTGATTCATGTATTCACAGCATCCCAGAGCAGATCCCACTACAGGATAATACAGGATGTTCTTTACATGGAAACCTTGGTGCACGCTTCAAGAACACACATAAATACTTAACAAGATGAGAGCAGCCTGAGTCCTAAAAGTTGCAAAGTTAGAAGAAGTAGTTCACCACATAGGAAATCTGATATACCACTTTTTAAAGTGTAACTCCAACCAGAGATACGGGTAAGTACAGTTTTGAAAGGCAAGTATTATAACTGTGCTCAATCATGAAAACAACAAAGCAATACAACAACAAAGCAATATAACCAATTTCTCAGCTGCAGTCCATTTCTCAGGTGAAAACTTCAAACACGTATCTTCAAAAAACCTCAGCGCTGCACTCTTTCAAAGAATCCACCACAACACCATAGAGAAAAGGGCAGGATTTACATCACAGAAGCCTACAAGCACAAATGTTCTGGTGCTCTAGGTTTCACCCTCCATGAACCCACAAACTTCTGCCACACCATAAGTATGCTAGCTGTCCAGCTACCACCTCTACCCTCTTTCCCCTGCTCAGCGGAGTTAGCCACAGGTGCCCCTTAATATTGAGGGCACTTTTGGCAACCAAATAGTAAGTAGCTAGAGGAGCTCCCAAGTGTTAAGTAGCTAAAGATGCCCCCGGCTAAAGGGAAATCTTGTCAGTTGAATAACCTCTCATTTACACTCTGCTTGGGACACCTGCAGTGGGAAGGAGGAAGGGAGGCACTCGGGGAAGGGAGTGAGCCGCCTTTCCATCATCAGACGCCTGTAGGCACGTGCCTACAGAGCCTTATGGTAAATCCAGCCCTGGAAAAGGGGCTTACCAAATCATAACAGATCCAAGCTATAAGGTTAAAATACATTTGATAGAAACTCCCAGAAACCATGACCTGTTGACTTGACATGACTTCTTAAGATAAATAAAATCACTTATATATGGGCGCTTATGAAAGCAACATGTTAAAAACGAGTGTGCCTGTATCAAAAGCACCACTGTGGCAACAATGTCCACCGCGTCCAACTGGTTTTGCATTAATAAGCAGTAAGTGACAGACTGGGAGGGGAAACGCTGAGGAAATCCACCTGCTGGCCAAGCGGCAGAAACCATACGTTATCACTCCCAATAGAAAACTGTAGAAAGCCTTTACTGTGAGCACCAACACATGATTACTGCTGCTTGGCCAGCAAGTAGATTTCTTTAGTTTCACCAATCACCACCTCCCAGTCTGACAGTGTAAGCAACCCCAAGGAAGCTTATTAAAGCAAAACCAGTCATCCCTTTGCTTTATGATATGCTGGTGGATCCTCTGAAAGAGTGCAGCACTGAGATATTTTTGAAGATACAAGTACAGTTTTGAATGTAGCCAGGATGAACACCAACAACCTACTAGGAGCTGTCACTGTTCTTATTAGATCCTGTGGTTGTTGTAAAAAGAATGCTATTTACAGGTCTCTTAGTGGTCAGTCAAATCATAGTCTACTCATAGACAGCAGGGGATGTATTTAGTTTTCAGCAGCAATAGTTGATCCACTGGTAAAGTATTACTCTCTAAATCCAGAAGATTATTCAGAAGATTATTCAGCAAGGTTCTATCTGTTAATCTGGCATTCACCCTCTCACAGTGGTTTGCATGGCTAGCTTGACTGAGGTTTAAAGAGAACCAGAGACGAAGTACCCTCATGTATTTTATTACATTTATCAGTGGGAACATGACAGTAAACACCTACCCTGCTTTTAGTTTTATTCTTCTCAGTCTAATCTGTGTTATCAACTGTGATAAGAATCCACCGACTATTCAGTCGAGGTTTGACCTGGAATCATTATAGCTGAGTCACTCTTCTGTGAAGTCTTTTCAAGCCCAAGCCTTCCCCCTCCTGGCTCAAATTTCATGCTTTACATACTGAGAGCTCTGATGATATGGGAGGGGCTGATGCTGCAGGAAAAATCTCTGTCTAATAGAGATGGGAAGTTCGGATCTTTTCAATGATCCGGATGATTCGAATCGGCTCATTGAAAAGATCCGGATCTTTGATCCGAATCTCGGATCATTTTACTACCGCAGCATTCGGGGTGAAATGACTAGCAGGACAGGTCTTTACCTGCTGTGGACAGGAGAAGGGGAGGGGGGTGGACACACAGAGAAGGGGAGAAGATGGACAGAGGGCAGGGAGTGGACAGAGAAGGGAGGAGGGACGAGCAGAGAGCAGAATTGTTTGCACACAATACCCACATGCTGCAATCATATGTTTTACATATATTTCACCTATATGCTCATCTGTATACTTTGAATGGAAACGTCGCACAGTTAAAGAAAGCATTCCCAGAAGTGTAGTGCAGCTGTTTAGAGCCAGTGCAGGAGGACCATATTGCCCTGCAATCACAGTGCCTGCAAAGTTACAGAGCTGTGCTGAGCTGAGCCAAAAGCTTCCAATGTGCTTCCAAAAGCGTTCACTGTGCACAACTACGAACAGACAGCCTGTAATGAGCAGCACATTATAGCCAGTATGTGTGCTCTACACATATCTGGCAGTGGCACCCATGCCCCCTCTCTCTCATCTACCTGTCCCTGCAAGGCTGCCTCCCCTCCAACAGAGCGATCCATCTCAGCTCTGCTTCCAGGACCCCGCTGCCCGCTGAGAGGGGGCGTGTCGCTTCTGGCCCCGCCCCTTTTGCGATCCGAATCACTCATTTTGATGATTCGGATGATCGACTCATAAAATAGATTTGGATCAAAGATCCGAATCGTTCATGATCCGGACAACACTACTGTCTAACAGACAAGTGTGGCTGTGTGATCTGTGTGCTCTGTGTGTGCAGCCTGTCATTATTATCTACTGTATGCAGTTTCATTACTATGAGAGACACTTCCTACAGGCAGCCACAAAGCATACCAGAATAATAAAGTTGAAAGCACACAGATGAAAGCCTACAGCAGCCCTTCTTGTCTATAGTCTCATATAGCCTATACAGCACATCCAGAACACCTCATAACCTGGAACAGAAGGAATATGAGCTGGCGGCCATATTGGATATTTCCTGGAGGAATAATGGATAAAAAGCACTCAAAAAGGCACACCAGAGTGGCAAAATTATCGGGTAGAGCATTTATTCTTTACAAGCTATCAACTGATATGTTTATTTTGTGTGAATCGTTCATCTCTGGTTCCCTTTAACCATTCAAAACACAATGGTGAGTACAACAGGAAGCAGTCCTGCAGTTTGCTGCCCTCAAGAGAAGCTCCAATAATGTACCTGCAGGGAATAAGATAGTAACTAGGTTGAAAAAAAGACACATCTATCAAGTTCAACCTTTGCACTTCCACTGCACCATATTTAGTGCACAAGTCACAAGGACAGAAATCATCTCCTTTGTTGAAGAAAAGTATCATCATGGTCTACATAGCAATTATAGCTAAGTATCCACAACCTTCAAAGTAAGGCAAGCACTCAAGCCCTTCTTGAATGCAAATAAAGCATTTACTATAACTACTTCCTGTAGTTAAAATATTTCACAGTTTAACCATTCTTACAAAAAAACCCCTTTTTAAACAGGTGGTAAGATCTTCTGTCCTCCATACGTAGTTCAATGTCCCCCTTTTTTTACAAGCCAAGGAATGAAAAGTTCACCAAGCTTAATTGGGCCGCTACTGCTACTGCTTCCCCCATAATGTACACCCCCGAAAGAAGAACATGATTGGTTGGCAAAATTAATGACATCACCATACATACACTATACAAATTGCCCCATAATGCATAGCAGACTAAGAAACAGAATTAGAGTGTTCACATACTTTCGCTTTGTTCTCCTGGCGGTGCATAGAATGAAAGGCCCAGAGAGACGATGGCAGCAATTTCTAAGATGATGAGAGTCACATCCTGAAGGGCTTCCCAGACTAATTGCAGGAAGGTTTTGGGTTTTTTGGGAGGTATGAAGTTCACACCGTATATTTGCCTTCTCTTCTCAAAGTCTGCTGCGTTTTCAGACAAACCTGAAAGTAACAAGAAAGCGAAACAAAAGGTAAGTAAAGAACATCTTTTCAGATCATTAAGCATTTATTTTTACTGGAAAGTAACAGGCATGCTTAACACTGTATTATTCACATGGCTGGATTTGAAGAAAGGCCACAAAGGCCATGGCCTAGGGCGCCAGGTAGCAAAGGGCGGACAGCAGGCTGGCACAATAAGGCAGTTAAACTGCCGAACATGTAAATTGCAGCAGTCGCAAACCAAGTCTGTGGCTGCCCTGCTTCCCTAACGGAGAGCAGTGGAGCACTGGGCCTGTGCTCTTACCATCCTCTGATGTACTCCAGCACATGATGAGTGCACAGGGCCAGGGGAACAAACGGGACAGGAGGAGCACACAGGACGGGGGTGCACAGGATGGGGCGGTTGGGGGAGGGCAGGGCTGGTGACAGTGGGCCTTTGGCGGTAAAGTGTCCACATCCAGCCCTGATGATTTAACCATCACCTCCCCTCCATGGGTAATTTCTTCTGCTTGTTTTTCACTTACATGGATGCTACTATATTGCTTATGAAGTCAGCACTATGCACATCAGCTTGGCAAAATCTTATGTTTTTCTCTCTTAACCTGGTGATTACTACTTGTCACCCAACATCTTTGTTAAGCTGCATACACATTGTTCAAGCTGGAGTAAATCCTCACCCAACAGATTAATATCCGCTCCTAGTGCTTCACTCCTGCTTCACTCACATTTACACTCTCTTCTGCTCACCAACACAGCTCCTTCGGTGACTGAAAATGTGAACTGGCAGCATGAGCCACAGTTTCAGACTGTTGCTTGCAGATTTCCACCAAAGTCATTTTTGCAAATCGAAAATGCTATTTTTGATTTTGAGAAAATATTCTCGAAAATAGATAGTATTTTTGCAAAAAGGCCAAAGGAAACAAATTTGCGAAAATTTATGAAAGATCATTAATTTTTACAGGGAAAATTCATGAAAAGCGCAACATTTTTAATTTTTTTGCACAAAAATTCACAAAAAATGCAAAAATCCTAAACTTATTACAAAATGATTTTCAATGACATTTTTGTTCCAAAGTCGAATTTTATCATTATTTTCTAAAATGAATGCAAAAAGAATATTGGTATTTTCGCCCAACACTGATGAAGATAAGATAGGGGAGAAAACACAGGCGAAAGCTGTCTGTAACTCTTTTGCTGCTGGATCAACAATCCATAATAATGCAAAATAATCCAGACAGGTCTCTGACATCACTTTTTACTGAAGCTCTGTAAGAAAACACAGCTTTGTCACGAACACAATCATCTGCACATTGGTAGAATATCTATTTTATTAAATCTCCAATTCTAAAAACCTGATTGGCTCAGAATGCTCTCCTTCTTTCCCAGAGAAAGATTACATAAGAGGATGACAACACTGACATATTCAGCTTTTTGTACCACCTTATTTCAAAAAGATTTGATGAATTTAAATGACTACCTATCTAGATAAACTTGAGGGGTTATTTTTGTTATATTTGCCTACAGTTAAGATTTAATCTCCATTTTTCCCCCTGCTGTTTTGAAAAGACGTTTTTAGACAGTTTTGACAATAATGGAAGCTAAAGGAAAAAGGCAACCTACATTTTAAATGTCACAAATAAAAACGTCTTTTCAGCAGGACTGACTTTCAGAGTGCTGCTTCTGTACAATGCATCTAATGACATTTTATGCAGTCACATAAACCTGCTCAACTATGCTCAAAATACTGTAAGTTATACTGCAAAGAAGAGTCTCATCAATAACTTTCAACTACCACCAAATAGTAACTCAATAGGCAGTAATACATTGACAAGATACATGTGTGTGGCTAGCCAATTTTATGATTCAGGCAACCCTATTAGGGCTCTTTTCCACTGACTGCGATTTGATCCAAATGGCAAAATGCTAGTGATTTTTCAAATTGCTACGTTTGCTACTTTAAAATAGGAATTGCAGAAAGTATTATTCATTTAGGTGATTTGTTTTTTTTTTTTTGGTGAATCTAAATCGCTTTTTGGAGCAATTTTAATTGCGATTGTGCTTTAATGTATAAAGATAAACGCATATTCGCAATCGCAATTGATTAAAAATCACAATCGCAGTCGCTTGCGTTTACATTAGGCAATTTCAAGTGGAAAAGAGCACTTACACAGTAGAATCCTTTTATAGTAAACTCCAAGGGACCAGGAAAAGTAGTTTACTATATTAGAAGATTACTGCATCAGAGTTGGTGATACATTATATATATTTATACAGACGCATTTGTTGGGACCTGAGGACTGAGTTTACCATATCCAGAGGTTTACTATAACAAGATTCTACGGTGCTGCATTTCCAGCCAGTCAACAACAACCCTCGTTCCTGTTTGACCTTTGAATTTATCCAATGAGGCAGAAAACTACACAGAAGAAGATTCAGTAGTAGGCAGGAACAAAGCAACCTGGCAAAAAAAAAAAATCTGCCACAGCCGATTATGGGTATGGATTTGGTATGGTATGTTTTTTTTTTGGCACTGACTTCCGAAACACAGAGTGTTCGATACTCGGCTAGTTTGGGATTGCAATGGACTTTGCTTCAGCATTTCAGAGTATCTCCTCCATCAGATACCTACGCTAGCGTGTCCCCCGATAACGTCATCTTCTTCCTGATGCCTAACCCTAACATTTAATACTCTCTTCTTCCCCTGTTGTTGTCTTTTCCTCTAAATTTCACCTCATCATTAACCCCATCCTAACATTAACCCATTCTGATTCCTTATTAGAACATCATTACCTAGCATTTCGTTTGAGGCTAGCCCTTCTAAACTTTAGACAATAAGGCCCATATGCAATTCACCTTTTCTCCGGAGTTTTCTCCTAGGAGATAATTTTTCATCTTCTGTTTAAAATTAACTTTTCAGTACTTTGCAATAAAAAAAAGTGCCAAAAAGTAGATGAAAAAGTACTATAAACATTATTTTGAGTATTTTCTTGTATGTAAATGGTTAAAAAAGCACTTTAGTGACAAGGTTTGAAAGGAGAAAACTCAGGAGAAAAAGTAAATTTCATATGGTCCTTAGTGTGGTGTGCTCTGCTTAGGTGAGCATGAACACCACCATGGTGTGATGAAAAGAGCTGTCTGGGGCCTTCAGAAAGAAGATTGAAGCAGCTTATAAATCTGGTAAAAAAAAAATTGAATTAAGCCTTTCCACTGTCCAGAGAATAGTCTACAAGTGGTGGACTTTCAAAAGAACTGCCAACATGCCCAAGCTTGGCCATCCAAGAGCACACCACAAGATGCTAAACTAAGTCTCAAGAAACCCCAAAATGTCATCACGGGACTGTACTACTGTTTATGTGAAATTGTGTGATCTACAATCAGAAAAAGACTGCACAACTTCAACAAGGGAGGTGTGTAGGGAGTAAAAGTTTGCTCTCTAAGAGAAAAATTAAAGCCAGACTCCAGAGACAACATTGCATTGACAAAGACTAGGACTTTTGGAATAATGTTCTTTGGACTCTAAAGTCTAAAATTTAAAGCTCTTTTGAAGCGCCAACAGGACAAGCGAGATTCCAAGATGGCGGCGGCAGCTACTCAAAGTCCGGCTCCCTCCTCTCCGGAAAGTCCCACATCGACTCCTCCAGCAGCCCAGCCGAGCGTCTCTTCGGCTCACTCAAGCCCGCAGTTAGACCAGTACAAGGAACTAAAAGACTTCTTTAAACGAGAATTGGCCTCTGCAGTTCGAGATATTACCGCCCAAATCGGCGATATAGGCGATAGGGTAAGCGACCTGGAAACGCGCCATGACGAAATAGCCGACGCCCTAGCTGAGGACAAACAGAGACTGGACGCCCAGGAGGAAAGAATAGCCTGGCTGGAAGGTAAAATTGAGGATTCTGAGAACCGGGCCCGCCGCTCCAACCTAAGAATACGGGGTCTACCAGAATCTATAACGGAAATTAAGGACGTAGCAACCAAACTGTTTGCGGCCTTGCTACCTCAAGTAGACCCCTCCATGTTCCGTATGGACAGAATACACAGAGCTCTTGGCCGCCCACGGAACTCCAACCTGCCACGAGATGTTATACTAAAACTTCATTATGGGGAGGTAAAGGAACAGCTTATGGGGGCCGCCCGCGGCCTAACTGCCCTACCGGAGTTTCCACCATCGGTCCAATTATATGCCGATCTTTCTCCAATGACTCTCCAGAAGCGTAGCTCGATGAGGCAGATCACCCTCACCCTGATTAGGGAGAAAATCCAATATCGGTGGGGGTTCCCCTGTCAACTCACTTTTCAACTAGGAGAAACTTTGCACGCTATCCGCACAGCAGCTGAGGGTAAGAAGATTCTGGAGGAAGCTAACATACGCATGGAGAAACTACCTACATCATCTACACTTGCCCTACCTGCTCCTGTTCCGCTCCCTCAACGACCTGAAAGAATTTGGAAACCTGGAGCCAGACGTCAGTGGGGTCAGATCGCCTCTCCTACATTATCAGACAGCTAAGTACTCATGTAATATCCCAGTTACAAAATTTTATTACTGGCCCAGTACTTTCCACAGTCTCCTCTCCTTGATTGTGCCTCCCTGTTTAGCCCAAAAGGCTTAAAAGGGCACTACAGGCGCCATCTTGGCTATAATAACTTCTCATGCCCTGAGCTCCTACCTCATCGCACTACAGGATTAGCTCCGCCACTCATCCTTTGACTGAACCTAGCTCTACTTGCTAAAATCAGGGGGTATTCTTCTTTACGAAGAGCCTATATCACATAGCAAGAATATATCTCTCCAGTATGCTATTCATTTCTGATACAATCCGCATTTTTTCTCTTTGAAGCAGTGAAACCCCCCGTTCTAGATGGCAGTCTTATGCACAGCTTTGATACTTCAACAACAATAATAGGTGTTAAATAATGGCAGGAGTATAATTGGTTTTAATCGATGTGCTATGTCTCATTACCTATATGTACTACTGTGTGCTATCTGTGTACCCATTTTCACTTTATAGGTATTTAAGTTTATTATTTGCCCTTCTCGGTTAGGGATCTTATGTTGTCCCCCATCTTTGAGGCATGCGACTGCACCCACTAATATGGGTGCCTCTCATCCCTCGGCGTTTAACTACTGTCGGTGGTTTATCCACTCTACAAATCAATGATGTTTACTTTAACAGTTTAGTGTTTATGTTTTACGATTTTCTGGGGGTTTTCTTGGGGAGGAACCGGGGCTACTCATTTAATGAAACGTATAAGCACAATTTAATAACAGGTCATGTCTATCCCATTTAAATTGCTATCCCTGAACGCTAGAGGTCTCAACTCCCCACAAAAACGGAGGAAATTGTTTGCTAACATACAGCGTCTTTCTCCTGATGTAGTATGTTTACAGGAGACACATTTTTCAGTGTCCTCCCATCCTACCTATTTGCACAATAATTACAGAAAATTTTACATGTCAAATGCTCCTAAAAAGCATCGTGGAGTGGCAATCCTGCTCAAAAATTCACTACCTATTGAGGTGGGTGGAGTAGTGTGTGATCCAGCAGGTCGGTTTCTTATTATGTCAGGGACATTGTACTCCCAAAATATTCAAATTATTAACTGCTATGCGCCCCCTGACCAGGCACTTCCCACAATCCTCGAAATTGCCCCACTTATATCACATGCACCTAACACAATGCTGTATTGGTGTGGTGATTTCAATTTTACGCTAAATGAAACTTTAGAAAAATCTAAGCCCTCTCCCGATAAACTAACTAAACAGCAAAGAACCATTCTACAGACTATCTTGGAGGATAACTTTTTAGTTGATGCTTGGAGGGAGTGCTATGGCAACAAACAAGGATACACCCACCACTCAGTAGCACACAATACTTATGCCAAGCTGGATCACATGCTGCTTCTAACTTCAATGGTCCCTCAGCTACTTTATGTAAGGCATGTTCCCACCCCACTTTCTGATCATGATGCTGTCCTATTATGCATGGATACCCGAATTCCCGCTACCCGTAGAACCCCCTGGAGACTAAACGAATCGCTCCTTATTGATCCATCCACACGAAACGAAATTTTTGAAGCCCTGTCCAATTATTTTGACTATAATGCTCCTGCCGATACTACCCCTATGAATAATTGGCTAGCTCATAAAGCCTCTATTAGGGGCAAATTAATCCAGATTTCGTCCCGCATTAAAAAACAACGCTCTGAAAATTTTGCACGTTTATCATATAAACTTAGAAGACTGACGCTCCTCAATCAATCTGATCCTTCCAGATATCTATGTAAACTGATAAAAGACACGCAACTAGAATTGGATCTTGTACTCTCACGTAAAGTGGAGAAGGCAATGAGATGGACCAAAGCTAAATTCTATCGCCATGCGAATAAAGCAGATACTCTTTTAGCAAATAAATTACGCCAACAGGAAAAAATCAATCATATTTATAAAATTAGGACCCCAGAGGGCAATATTACGGCTGATCCAGCTAAAATACATGAGATTTTCCACTCATATTACTCCCAGCTTTACACCCCCCCTGAGCAACAAAATCCTAACAAAATAAATGAGTTCCTGGATCATGTCCACCTTCCTACAATTAACTCAGAAGCCTTAGTGTCCCTCAATACCCCTTTCACGGAACTGGAAGTAACTAAAACTATCCAAAAACTTAAATTGCATAAAGCTCCAGGCCCTGACGGCCTATCAGCATTATATTATAAAAAATGTCTCCCACATCTACTCACCCCATTAACCAAGGCCCTCAACTCACTACGTAAATTAAATCATATCCCTCCTGAATTTCTGGCCTCTACCATTACTATTATACCTAAACCTCATAAAGATCCCCTTAATCCAAAACACTACCGCCCCATTTCCCTTTTAAACCTAGACTATAAGATTTTGACAGCCATGCTAGCAGCCCGACTGAATAAACTTCTTCCTCGTTTAGTCTCCAGGGATCAGGTAGGCTTCATTCCATACAGACAGGCCTCCGACAACCTAAGAAGAAACATTAATATTATTGCACACGCCCAGAGGACTAAGACACCTTTAGTATTATTGGCCCTAGACCTTGAAAAGGCCTTTGATACTGTGACATGGCCATACATGTTTGAGGTCTTCAGGAGACTGGGTATACAGGGGAATTTTCTGCACTGGCTCACACTACTATATTCCTCACCTCAAGCTACCTTAAAACTCCTAGGCACCTCTTATCAACCTATTAATATCTATCGGGGCACGAGGCAGGGTTGCCCCCTTTCACCTGCTATTTTTGCGTTAGCAATGGAGCCTCTTGCAGAACACATTAGATTACATCCTGACATCACAGGATACACTATCTCCCCTTTTACAGCAAAACTGAGTCTCTTTGCGGACGATGTCCTCCTCACCCTCACCAACCCTATGATTTCGATCCCCAACCTCCTGAAGACCTTTCGTTCATTTGACATGGTGTCAGGCCTACACCTTAATATTGACAAGTCAGAAATTATGTTCTGCAATTATCCTAAAGATATGGGTAGAATGATGGCCTCAATATTCCGATTTCAATTTCAACCTCACTATATCCAATATTTAGGCGTCAAATTATGCAATGATGTCTCTCAGATGTATAAATGGAACTATAGACCTCTAGTGCAGGAGCTAATGACCCTCCTCTCACAATGGGATTTCCCCCATCTTTCCTGGCTCGGAAGAGTAACAGCCATAAAAATGACGTGGTTACCAAAATTGACATATTTTTTCAGAGTATTACCCATTCAAGTACAAACCCCAGATTTACAAAAATTGCAAACAGCCTTATTTAAATTTATCTGGAGAGACAAGCGCCCTCGTATTTCTAGAAAAGTCATGCACTGGCACAGGAAGGATGGGGGCCTCTCAGTACCGCACTTGAAACAATATTTCCATGCCTCTCAATTGGCCTCCCTTCCATTTATTTATGCAGGCCCTCACACACCACTATGGGTATCTCTAGAGAACGCTCTCTTATTCCCAATTTCCTGGAAAGGGGCCCTGTGGGCAAGAACACCTCTTCCAACTAATATAGCTACTAATTCCCCTTTATCAGCTCTCACCCTGACCATTTGGCGTAGATATCGCTTTAAATGGAATCTCCAATCCCAACCTTCCCCAGGAACAGAATTCCTTCAAAGTCCAGATTTTCTACCAGGCCAAGACCTCCGGGCTTTTCGTTGGTGGCAGATAAATGGCATTATTTCACTTGGAAGCTTAATGACAAGAGGTAAACTCTATACTTTAAACCAATTTATCGCTGAAAAAAATATGCCACCCTTAGAATATTTTCGGGCCTCTCAAATTTTCCATTATTATAAATGTTTAGTATCATCAACCCAACATATACAGCAATCTTCTTTTGAGAACATTTGCTTACAGGACCCATTGCGCAAAGGAATCTTGTCCTTTTTATACTGTACCTTTAACCAACCACCTCCTGACTATAAATTTCCATATATGTTAAATTGGGAAAAAGATATAGGTACATCTTTAACAAAAGAACAATGGTCACAATGCTTAGATACCCTCTCTAGAGGCAGCTTGCAGGCCTCTAATTTAGAGTCTTCACTCAAGCTCCTGCATAGATCATATTTAGACCCGGTACGCTTACACAAAATAGACCCAACCCATCCTCCGCAATGTTTTCGAGGTTGCTCTGCAAATGGGACTACCTTCCATATATGGTGGACATGTCCAAAGGCCACATTATTCTGGTCAAAATTAACCAGGAAAATATCAAGCCTATTTTCTCTCCGTGTAAATAAAGACCCCAAAGTATATTTATTGGGAATGAAACCCCCAAAATTCACTAACTCACAGCATAGACTTCTACAATATATTTTTGTAGCAGCCAAAACTTATATAGCATCCCAATGGTTGCAGCCCTCATTGTCTATGGCAGTACTGGAACGCAGAATCGACCACATAATGGTGTGTGAAAGGCTTAATGCTCTAATTAGAGATACAATGGATCAATTTACAAATATATGGGAGCCGTGGATAGAATTTAGAGGGAACCTCACTCTGTCAGCGGTCTTAGAGGCATAACAAATGTTTACTCTCAACTATACGCATACTGGAGGCTCAAAACAAGAGCTATAGACATGACAACAATAGTAATTGGTGAACCCAGATAGTGCATCCCTGGTCCCCCCCCCTCATTACGATATTATCATTCTAAAACCAAACTTTTGTTTATCCCATGATATCATTTACTGTTGTAAGCTTACACCACTAAATATCACTAAATGCACTGTTTTCCTATGTACTTTTACTTCTTCCAGAAACATCGCTGTTAAATAACCATGTTGTATGTACCTTAAGCAATTCAAGCAGATAATGACTGTAACATTGTGCACTTTTTCTTACGTAGTCACCCCACCCATGTTGGGTGGTGTCGACTCTTTTTGGCTAAACTATGTACCGTTTCTTATTGACTCCATAATAAAGGTTTTTGAAACTAAAGTCTAAAATTTAACTATTTGGACAGCAGGACAGAGGATGTTTGGGGTACAAAATATACAGCATTACAGGAAAAGATCAGAACAACTGTGAAACATGAAGGCGGAAGTGCCTTGGTTTTGGAGGTACTGCCTTGCTGTAGAAGGAATTGGCCAGTGTGCCATCACAGAATCCATAAAATTTACCGGGTATCACAACCTACCAGGTATCACAACACCAGACAATGTGAAACCATCTGAGCGAAATTTAAAGCATAACTCTACCCAGGGGTCAAGACAGTGAACCAAAACATACCAGTAAACGCATTAAGGACACCAAGGACTGACCAAAAACTAAGAAATGCAGAGTCCTGGAGTGGCCGAGTCAAAGCCCAGAGCTTATTCCTATTGAGGCGCTATGGGGCAGGGGTGGGAGGTGTCGGGTGCTTTTTGAAGCCATATTTTTCATTGCAGGCAGCCCCTGCACCCAATATTTATTGGGCGCCGCAAGCACCCAGATTTCCTCCCACAAGCAGTTTACATTGGGTGCTTATGCCGGTGCTCAGACTTCGCCGAACACAGGCACAGGTTTCAGAAGGCGTCTTAGCCAGCGAACAAAATGAATGGCATTTGACTATCTACTATGTGTGCTATTTTTCTTTTCTTTTTTTTTAAGTCAATGCCATAACCTATATTATCTCTGTAGCAAAAAATTAAATTGCTACATAATTAAAATTGCATTTCACAGTATTTGTCACAGTGACACAGAAAAACAGGACCCTTGTTAAGCACTTCCTTTCATGTGGCGCTAGTAGGTGATGCTTAATTCTCCGCTCACCAGCTTGTGCTAAAAACATACGGGCTAGTCAGAGATTCTGCTGAATGTATTCCGTATTCCAACCCCCCTCCCCCCTCTGCTGCTCTGGTAAACACAACGCTGCATGTCATTAATATCTAATTCTGACTGAACTCACAAGATAGGTATGAGGAAGCGGCAGGCGGGTTATCTCTCCAGTACATTTGCGTCAAACGCTCTCAGGGCGGAGTGTTCTTTTTTGCAGAATACCATCTTAAAGAATAAGTGTACTTAAAAAAGCTCTTACTAGTCTCCAGCATTCCCCTGGCCAATAAGGCAATTATAATTCACTACAGAAGAAATCTGTGAAACCACGGGCTGCTTGTTGTTTACATCCACTTTACTAGCGGTGTGCACACAGTGTACAAATGGGTTGCAGTAAGCTAGCCATTTGACAGCTTCCTGTTGCCTCTCCCTGCATGCGCCACCACCGCTGCCCATGGCTGTGTGTGACTGCACTACGTAAAACAGGATTTTGCCTTCTTAAAGCAGAAATGATTTGCGATTCAGGTTGGAGTGAGCATATGAGGTCTCCCACAATGCATCACTGCTGAATATGCAAATTGTCCATTTGTTGTCCATGAAAGCTAAACACAGCTCCAGAACCGCTGGAATGCAATGATACATTGGGCGCTCGGACCAGAACTGAGCACTCATCCTCACACCGCTCCCCTTGCTGTGCCACAGGAGTGGAACACGGATGTATAAACATTGGAGACACACGCCAGTTAGTTTGCCTGTTGTCATGCACAAGTGTTGATGGAATAAATGCGTAAGGACTGGTTCACACTACCAGCGCTGTGTAAACCCCAGTGATTTGAAAAGATTTTGCTAATGCAGCAGGTAGGTTGGCAACCTTGCCCCGTTTATATTGGAGGTGTCCTGTGAATCCACTGGCTTTGTGTCAGCCAAGAATCTTCTTTATATAGCATTGTGCTAGCTTGTCACCCTTTGTGAGTGCCTGAAAGCAGAGCATAAGCTCGACTGAATGAACTACCACTTTTCTATTTTTATGGACCCATAGTCACACTGCTTACTAAGGAAAAAAGACTCAAGTCTACCGAATAAAGGAGATTTTTCTTCATGGCTCATGACTACACTGTACCCCATGGTATATGGTAGGCTGTATGCATGCTGCAGTTTTTCCAGTATGCAGTGCAACAAGTACACTATATAACATGGTGTCTACTAAGCAGTGCAAGTACACTATACCACATGGCGTCTACTATGCAGTGCAAGTACACTATATCACATGGTGTCTACTGTGCAGTGCAAGTACACTACATCACATGAGGTTGAGTATACAGTGCAAGTACACTGTATCTCAAGGTATCCAGTATGCAGTGCAGATTCACTGCATTACATGTAGTCCAGTATGCAGTACAGGTACACTGCATCACAGTGTCCAGTATGCAGTGCAGGTACACTGCATCACAAGTTAACCAGTATGCAGTACAGATTCACTGCCTCACATGGAGTCCAGTATGCAGGGCAAGTACACTGCATCACATGGTGTCAGTATGCAGTACAGGTACACTACATCACATGGTTTACAGTATGCAGTGCAAATACACTGCATCACAAGGTATCCATTATGCAGTACAGCTACTCTGCATCACATGGAGTCCAGGATGCATTGCAGGGGCACCGCATCACATGGGGTCATCATGCAATGTAGGTACACTGCTTGACAAGATGTCCAGTATGCAGTGCTACTACGCTGCACTACATGGTGTCTAGTATTCAGTACAGGTACACTGCATCAGATGGGGTCTAGTATGTAGTATAGGTACACTGCATCACATGGATTACAGTATTCAGTGCAAATACACTGTATCACATGGCGTCAGTATGCAGTGCAGGGTCACTGCATCACATGGAGTCAGTATGCAGTGTAGGGTCACTGCATCACATGGTGTCATCATGCAATACAGGTAGACTGCTTGACAAGATGTCCAGTATGCAGTGCAAGTACGCTGCACTACATGGAGTCCAGTATGCAGAGTTGCTACACTGCACCACATGGTATCTAGTATGCAGGAATATCACCTACTGCACGTAAAACAATGCCTGTCATCCCCACTAGTTCCATGTGCGAAAACTCTACAGAATGCATTTTTGTATGCTGTCTCATTCGGTCCAATTATATAGTTCTACAGTGCAGCACAAAGAAGCACAGGTGACCGTGCCTTGCAGTGCATCTCACTGCCACTTGTTTGGTTTAGTAGTAACATCTCCTCAGTCTGCATCCACTTTCTCTTAAACTTCAGGAACATGTATTTGTGGAACTGCTGACTGCATTGAAAGTGCCGTTTTTATGGAAGAGAACCTCCGATTACGTCTTTTTATAAGTGACAGGTTTGATTTTATTTGGCTATGCATACTGCAATCCAGACCTCATCATCAGGCAACTGGCACAAGACCTAAGTGCATGGATGAACAACTGCTGCAAGCTCATACATGAGGATGACCTCACACACAGGCCAGTCTCAGCCATCTGCACTAAGAGTTCCCAGCGATGCCATAACCCATCTGCCCCATCAACTGGAAGAGCCAGATCTTATATAATTTCACCGCTTATCTGTTTTTGAACTAAAAATAGTCTGTTTCCCTTCTGCACAAGGCTGGATTGGATGGTTTTTGGAAGACCTATATCAGCGTTTACTATCATTTGAGACAGCAATGTCATTTCTGCAAGCTCTTGAGTCAGAGGAGGAGAGCAGTCATGTCTGCCACAATGGCATCAGTCTGTGATAATAACCTGCTCCATTTACCAGCTGTGAACAGAGGACATAAATGAAGGCTTCCCATTTTGTAGTCTGTATTGTCCACTTAGAAAGATCAACAGTCATTTTGCTAAATATTGTCATTACAGCAGCAGAGCCTGCTTGCACAGGACAGAAGGAAAACAGAAAGAAATGCACCCTGTATGTATTTAGAGAGTTTAGCCTGTCTAATTCCCCCTCATCTGTGACTAATCACCACTGTAATTTGATCTCTCAGCTGTCAGCTGGCTGCCTCAGGAGAGCAGCTAATTTGTAAACACAGGATGTTAAAGGGGAACTGAAGAGAGAGGTATATGGAGGCTGTCATGTTTATTTCCTTTTAGACAATACCAGTTGCCTGGCAGCCCTGCTGATCCTCTGCCTCTAATACTATTAGCCATAGCCCCTGAACAAGCATGCAGCAGATCAAGTGTTTCAGTGGTTCAGACTTATAAGTCTGATCTGACAAGACTAGCTCCATGCTTGTTTCTGGTTTTAATCAGATACTACTGCAGAGAAATAGACCAGCAGGGCTGCCAGGCAACTGGTATTGATTAAAAGAAAATAAACATGACAGCCTCCATATACCTCTCTCTTCAGTTCCCCTTTAACCCTGTGTCTGCCTCCATGAAAGTAGACAAGCTGCAGATGTATTGCAGAATTTGTATCAGCTGTAATAAAGAAATGTTTTTCTTTAAAGGTTATTAGGCTGTTGCTTATCTTTTCGAGCAAAGAGTAAGTTCTGAGTTCAGGTCCGCTTTAACTATAATATCACAGTCTTAAAGAGACTCTGTAACAAATTGTTTATCTTTATTTCTTCTATGCTATAAGTTCCTATGCCTTTTCTAATGTGGTCTGGCTTACTGCAGCTTTTCCTAATTGCACAGTAGCTGTGTTATCTCTGTTATATGATCTAATCTTCTCTCTATAGTCGGCACAGTCAGGCTGAGGCAGTCAGACTGGAATGTGCAGGGCTGCTTGTGATTAGCTAGAAGCTGTACACACCCCCTGCAGGCTCTGTGTGACTAACACACTCTGCTTAGCTGAGCCTATTAGAAGCTGGTTAGTTTGTTTGTAAACACTGCCTAAAACTGGCAATTACAAGCCAGGTTTGCAGCAGAGAATGGCAGAAACAGCACAGAGGGGACCAGGAGCACATAATGAATAGAATGGTATGCTTTTTATTGTAAGAATTTCAGAGTACAGATTCTCTTTAAGCAATGTGCAAGTCTACCTTAAAGGGGTTCTGTGGAGGGTTAAAAAACAAAAACTGACTCTTACCTGTGCCTTGGGCTTCTATTGGCCCCCTGCAACTGTAGTGTCCCGCGCCGTCCTCATACGATCCTCCATTCTCCACCAATTAATTATAATTATTCGTCTAACTAGACGAAAAACAACTGCAGCGCGCTAGCTCGCTCCTGCGCGCTTCAGTGGGAGCTTACTGCGCAGGTGCGGTACAAGACAACTTTGTACTGCACCTGCGCAGTAAGCCCCTGATGACGCACGTGGTTAGACTAATAATTAGACCGGGACCAGCGGCGAGGAACAGAGGATCATAGAAGGACGGCGCGGGACATGACAGCTGCAGGGGGCCGATAGAAGCCCCAGGTAAGTCTCAGTTTTTGTTTTTTTAAATCCTCCAGACAAACCCCTTTAAAGAGTACCTGACCTGAAGCTTGGGTATAAAATTAGATACTTACCTAAAGAGAGGGAAGCCTCAGACTATTGAGGCTTCCCTTCATGCTGTGTTGTCCCCCGTCGCTTAGCACAGCCCCCCAGAAGACTGTGCGAGCGGGATTGAGCAGCCTCGCTTCAGGAAGGAGAGCTGCATTGGGACCGTGCTCAGCAATGGGGGGGGGGGGGGGGGGGGGTGGTTTTGATCAGTGAGGCAAGCCTCAATAGGATCCTAGGGTTCCCTCTCTTAAAGTTGAACCTCCAGACTAAAAATGTACTCAGCAGCACTGAAAAGGCTTGGTGTTTCTTTTACAGTTTCACAGCATCAGAACTTTGTTTTTCTTTCCAAAGCATCATTTTTAGCTGCATTTTTAGCTAAGCTCCACCCATCAAAGAAAACTGCCCAGGCTTTTTTTTCCTGATGCTGTGCAAAGCATGATGGGATTTTCTATGTTGTTATTCACGTTGCCTAACAACTGGGAGGAGTGATCAGCACACAGGACAGTTTAAACTGTGTCTCATGCTCCCTGTCACCTCCATTCAACCAAAAATATGGCTGCCCTCATTAAATCAAACATTTCCCTGTTCTTTTAAAACAGAGCGGGTAAGAGATTATATTACCTATCTATTTTAATTAACATAACGAATGTAACTTAATGACAGTATGTTTGTTTAGGCTGAAGGTCCTCTTTAAAGAGACTCTGAAGCGAGAATAAATCTCGCTTCAGAGCTCAAAGTTAGCAGGGGCATGTGTGCCCCTGCCAAACCGCCGCTATCGCGCCGCTAAACGGGGGTCCCTTCACCCCCAAATAACCCCCCGCACGACTTGGTCGTACATTTGGTCGCTCCTGGAGGCAGGGCTAACCGCCGCAGCCCTGCCTCCAGTCGCGTCTATCAGCGGCGCATCGCCGCCTCTCCCCCGCCCAGGGCCGGATTTCTGGCAAGGCCACATAGGCCATGGCCTAGGGCACCAGAAATTTAGGGGCGTCTCAGTGAGGGGCAGTAAAGCTGTTCTGTGCAGCCATCCCCATCTACAAGGACAGCTTTAACCCTTCGTACTCTGTGTCCTGTACTTGTGTCGTCCCTGCAAGACCTGTAAGCTCTATCCCTGCAGGTACATATCAGCCTAATTCTCATGGTGACACAGTGGGTTCATCATTAACAAAATGGCAAACATAACATAACGTTCTTAAGGAAAACACAACTTATAATCTATACGCATATTACTGAAATAGTTATTGTCTGTGACATCCAATGATGGAAAGTAAGTAAAATGCTCATTGGGGCACACAGAGATAACAACCATACAGACAGTATAGTTGGCCTTGGGCGGTAAAAAGTACAAATCCGGCCCTGCCCCCGCCCCTCTCAGTGAAGGAAGACTGAGAGGGGCGGGGGAGAGGCGGAGATACGCGCTGACAGACGCGCGTGGGGCAGGGCTGCGGCGGTTAGCCCTGCCCCATCCAGGAAGCGCTCCGCGGCTGTATCGAGGGGATTTGTGGGATCAGGGACCCCCGTTAAGCCGCGGGATAGCAGCGTTTTAGCAGGGGCACACATGCCCCTGCTATTTATGAGGTCTGAAGCGAGATTTATTCTCGCTTCAGACTCTCTTTAAGGTATGTATTCAGTGTTGATCCCGTGCTTCGGCTCGGCATCACTTTAAAGAGGAACACGCAGCATAAGAACTAGAAACAAAAAATGATTTGCTAGTTACTGAAAAGATTAATAGACTGTGTTTCGCTTTGCTCAGAAGATTATCAGTAAATTTCGCACAGCTCACAAATTCTGCCAAGCAGAAATTTGCCCTCTTAAAACAGAATGTATTTGCGATTATTCAGGTTGGAGTGAGCATACGTCTCCCACAATGCATCACTGCCAAATATGCAAATCATTCATTTGTTGTCCCTGTAAGCTAAACTCACCTCCAGAACCACTGGAATGCAATAATCTGTCAGCTTGTTAAAGCGGAACTGAATACTGTAAAAAAGGTGTTTCAGTTACCTGGGGCATCTGCCAGCCCCTTGCAGCCTTCCTGTCCCGTGCTGGTCCTCCACGATCCTCCGTTCTCCCGCCACAAGATACTTTTGTTACTGTCATTCCTTAACTTAAAAGTTGACGGCAACTGCACCTGCGCACCCCGAGCCACACATTTCTTTCTTCGCATTCCAGCCCGCAATAGCTGTCAATAGCAGGATGCTGTTGTGCTATTACAGAGGATCGTGGAGGACCAGCACGGAACAGGAAGGCTGCAAGGGGCTGGCAGATGCCCCAGGTAAGTGAAACACTTTTTTTTTTACAGTATTCAGTTCCGGTAACTGTAACGGAAGTAGCTGGCGGAACACGGAGGATCGAGGAGACCCGCGCAGGTCAGGAAGGCTGCACAAGCCCCAGGTAAGTGAAACGTTTTTTTTTTTTTGTTTACAGTATTTAGTTCTGCTTTAAAGAGAGTCTGAAGCGAGAATAGATCTCGCTTCAGACCTCATATATAGCAGCCCTGCAAAAACGCCGCTATCCCGCGGCTTAACGGGGGTCCCTGTCCCCCCAAATCCCCTCCGTAATGCGGGGGAGCGCTTCTGCATTGGGGCAGGGCTAACCGCCGCAGCCCTGCCCCACGCGCGTCTGTCAGCGCGTATCTCCGCCTCTCCCCCGCCCCTCTCAGTCTTCCTTCACTGAGAGGGGCGGGGGAGAGGCGGCGATGCGCGTCTGATAGACGCGACTGGAGGCAGGGCTGCAGCCGTTAGCCCTGCCTCCAGGAAGACAAATCCTACGACCAACTTTCCGACCAACTTTTGCGGGGGGTGGGTTGGGGGTGAAGGGACCCTCGTGCAGCCGCGGGATAGCGGCGTTTTAGCAGGGGCACACGTGCCCCTGCTATATATGAGAGCTGAAGCGAGATTTAGTCTCGCTTCAGTGTCTCTTTAAATGTGCATATGCTGTATGCATGTTGGATTATTGTGGCTCTGTACAAGGCTGTGTGGATACATGAGATTAGGTGGGAGGAGAGTTCTTCTGCACCCCATAGAGAACCAAAATGGCAGCGCCCCAGTTCAGGATTTATGTGTGATATTCTGAAAAAAAATAATAAAACAATGGATGAGGGGTTCCCTTGCCTCCTTCCTGAATCACCTAATTAAACTGTGAAATCGCCCATTTAGCTAACCCTGGGCCTAGCCCAGCTCTGGGGATACTACAACGCCGTCCCTGGCCTGCAAGCGATATGAATCCGGCCTGCCACTGGAGGGACAGATTCTTCTTCTCCCTCCCTGAAGTCGCGAGTGGTGCGGTAATGACAGAGTTAACTCACCCTAACGCAGCTTCCAGCACCGATCTCAATGGCCATGGCGGAGTCATTTGACACACCATCGGTACGCGCCACCATGTCACATGGAAGCTGTGATTAACTATGGTTAGCCTATCATCACCTCACCCCTCACAACTCTGCAGGGAGTGAGGACGGAGAGGAACGTGGCCCACGGCTGCCCACATCTGGCCTAGAATTTCAGAAAAACATAGTTATAACCCTGTTTTTCAATAGCACGCATTTTTAAAAAATCTGGTCCAGATTTGATGCATCACCGACGCTCTCCAGTTCAGAAGAACCTTAATAAATTAGGCCTCATACGTGATTAATCATTAATCAAGGCCAGATTTCTAGAAAGACCACAAGGCCCGGGCCTTGGGCAGCTGCAGCCCATTAAGGTATCTGGATATGAAAGCGGGGTTTTTCTACACATGGAAGAGGAGGCTGAAAATGGGGATCAACCGAAAAAGGGAAACAGATGCCCAAGGGTGCTGTTCATAAAAGAGAGAGGCTACAGTACATGGATGATATACATCGGAGATGGACGGTAACTCAGCGTTGGGGTCAATGGAACAACAACAAACTTTATTGAGACACAACATTAACATACAGCTAGATTGCAGTAATTTTATGTTACTGTAGGTGGCAGCAGATATGGGATTCTAGATATCCTAACCGGAGAGGGGGCTGCACAACATACTTGGTCTAGGGGCAGAAAAAGTATTGGTGATTATGTAGCTGGACTTACAAACCAGGCCTATTATGTGATTATGTATTCACAGTTTCCTTTCTTGCAGCAGAGCCCAGCAAGTACTCTGCTTTTATTTAGCATCCTTTAAACAGACCCTGCAGCTGTAAGTACTTGTGCCAGCCCAGTACAAGAGCTGATTACTCTGTGCAGGCTTAAAGGGAATCCAAACCTCTGCTAAATGCTATAGATGAATTGTTTTCAGATCAAACAAGGCCTAACTGAGTGTAAATAGGTTCATATGGCCGCGGTAGAGACATGACACCGTAATGAACTGTAAATTGTTCAATGCACTCTCCGTAAAGTACTGCATAATCGCTTGCTGATTATGCAGGCAAGTGAAAAACTAGGCTCCTCTAATTATTCCTCAGTGCTGAAAAATGTATGTGCTAAACAAGTTGTGCCAGATATGTAAACACAGCTCTTCTCCTGCACAGCCAAACTCATTTATGGAAGATTTTTTTTTTTTCGTTTTTTACTTCTGCCCATGTTTGGGGATCGTCCACCCTTTAAGAACACCTGACCTCATCAAGGCTACCTAAAACAAGCAGAGAGGCTTATGCTAGACCCACAAACCTCTGTGCATTGTCCACTCCTCTCCCCCCCCCCCATCCCAGAAAAAAGGCATCTCCTGCCCAGGGTCGGTTTTAGACTTTCTGCTGCCTGAAGTAAACTTTGGAGGATATTCTATATGCAGGCGGCGGGGCAGCGGCAGATACATACCTTCCGTGCGCTCCAGCGCGGATGGTTCTCCCTCTAGTGTCTGACGCGACTTCCTGTTTATACAGGAAGTCGCGTCAGAGGCTAGAGAGAGACGCATCCGTGGAGCGGATGTATCTGCCGCTGCTGCCCCGCCACCTGCATACAGATTATTTAATGCTGGAGGGGAGAGCTCAGAGGGGAGAGCCCAAGGTGAGGGAGGGGGCATCCCCCCTCCCCACCGACGTGCCACCAAGCTCTCCCCTCATGCTGCGACCCCTCCAGCACCCCAAACACGGCCCTGAGCGGGCCCGGGGGGGGAGGGGGCCCTAACCTGGGGGGTGCCGCCTGTCACTCACTACCTAACTGGGGGGCGCCTGTCACTCACTACCTAACTGGGAGTCCCTGTCACTCACAACCTAACTTGGGGGGCGCCTGTCACTCAGTACCTAACTGGGGGTCCTTGTCACTCACAACCTAACCTGGGGGGCGCCTGTCACTCACTACCTAACTTGGGGGTCCCTGTCACTCACTATCTAACCTGGGGGGCCCCTGTCACTCACTACCTAACCTGGGGGGCCCCTGTCATTCACAACCTAACCTGGGGGGTGCCTGTCACTCACTACCTAACCTGGGGGTCCCTGTCACTCACTACCTAACCTGGGGGGCACCTGTCACTCACTACCTAACCTGGGGGTCCCTGTCACTCACTACCTAAACTGGGGGCTCCTGTCACTACATACACTGGGGAGTCCCTGTCACTACCTGAACTGGGGGGCACCTGTCACTACTTACACTGGGGGGCTCCTGTCACTGCCTGAACTGGGGGGCTCCTGTCACTGCCTGAACTGGGGGGCTCCTGTCACTGCCTGAACTGGGGGGCTCCTGTCACTACCTTAATTGGGGGCTCCTGTCACTACCTAAACTGGGGGACTCCTGGCACTGCCTTAACTAGGGGGCACCTGTCACTACCTAAACTATCCAGGCCAGCCAGCCCAGCATCACCACCAGCCAACCAGCCCAGAATCACTGTCAAAAAGGCCACCGCATCACCACCAGTCAGGCCAGCATTTACTTCAACCAGCCAAGCACAGCCCAGCATCACCGCCAGCCAGCCTGGCCACAGCATCACCGCCAACCCAGCCACAGCATCGGCCACAGCATCACCGCCAGCCAACCCGGCCACAGCATCACCACCAGCCAGGCCACAGCATCACCACCAGCCAGGCCACAGCATCACTGCCAGGGCTTTCAGCCCACACATCATCCCCAATCTAACCAAAAACAGTATTGCCAGGCACAGCACCCAGTACAGGAGAATTCAGAAACCAGGTAAGAGGTGTCTACCATATTAAGGGGGCATTCTGCCTATTTATGTGAAATGCTGTCTATTTATGTGCCTCATAACTGCTGAATTTGTCTTGTTGGGGGCCTCATGATTGCTGAATTTGTCTTGTTGGGGGCCTCATGATTGCTGAATTTGTCTTGTTGGGGGCCTCACGATTGCTGAATTTGTCATGTTGGGGGCCTCATGATTGCTGAATTTGTCTTGATAGGGGCCTCATGATTGCTGAATTTGTCTTGTTGGGAGCCTCATGATTTGTTGGGGGCCTCATGATTGCTGAATTTGTCATGTTGGGGGCCTCACGATTGCTGAATTTGTCTTGTTGGGGGTCACATGATTGCTAACTGCGAGACTATGAGAAAAGCTTAATCATCATCATATGAGACATTAAACCTACTTTTTTAGCTTTTTAAAACAGAAAATAAAACTGGGAGGTTCTAAAAAAAATGAATATATTTTTCAGGAGTAGGATGGATGAAATTGTTTATCTTCACAGTTTATTTTCAACTTGGATTTTCCATAATGTTCATGTATGAGTTAAAACGTTTGTACAGTATTTAGTTTAAATTGCTGTTGCCATAAGGGGGCCCAGTGATATCTAGTTACGCCCCTGACTACTACCTAAACTGGGGACACCTATAGACCTATAGACCTGGCTACTTATACTGTACTTAGAGGGGTGTGGGAATGTTGGGGTAGAGGGTCCTGGAGGAATGTTTGGGTGGGGGGTTCGAGGTCCGTGGGGTTGGAAGGTCGTGGGGGGGGGGGGGGGGGGGCATAACATTTTTTTGCTATGGGGCCCAGTCATTTCTAGCTACTACGCCCCTGACCCAGTATATACCATTGCACCAACAAATATCTACCAATAATAAATATATTATCCAACATATCATTCAACATATCAATAAGATCATTCAGAATGTATACACTGTCCATACCCATATTCCCTATTTAAAGAAAGCCACATTCATTCGTATTAATTAGTGTCACAATGACATAAACTAATGCATTATTACTATACTAGAAATAAGTAGGCCCATTTACAAACTGGCCCTAGGGCTCGGCCGCAAACCCAGTCACCCCCCTTCTCCCACCTCTCCCCGCAACGGCTGCACTCCCTGACGCACGGGTAAGGCCGCACGCACACACGCCTGCCCCCCTGCTCCTGTCCTCCTGCTGTCCCAAGTCCACCCTCGTGCCAAAATGCACGGACACAGGAGGATGCAGAGACACAGGAGTTTTATGTTATAAAATATCACGCAATTGATAAATGTACAGGCTTAATCCATAGTGATTAGAGATCCACAGGTCTTACATGTATTGCAGAAGATTAATGCTTCATTGGGGGCCTCTGACAATTTGTATTGACAGTGTAATACGTTCTGGGGTTTAATCATAACATTGCACGTTAAAAAACTCCTTCCTAATGCCACGATCAGGCTGCTTTCACAGTGGAACGTTACAGGCGCACGTTAGAGCAGCCTGTAACGCAGCCCAACTCACAGTAATGGAAAATCAATGGTCTGTTCACAGTGCCCACGTTGCGTTACAGTGTAACGCTGGACATTCAAGGAAAGTGCAGCATGCACTTAGATTGTAAGCTCGCAAGGGCAGGGCTCTCTCCCCCTTTTGTGTCTTGGAAATCATTATACATTTTATTCATCATGTTATTTTTATCACTGTCATTACCACTTCTGTATTTTGTATTCTGTATGCTGTATCATTGTTTGTATTTTGTCACTAATTATGTATCTTGTATATTAGTGTACAGCAATGTCTGTATTATGTACCCCATGTTTGTTTCTCACTTTGTACAGCGCCACAGAATATGTTGGCGCTTTATAAATCAATAATAATAATAATAATGCTGTGCGTTATATGTGGTTTTAGCTGCGTTAGACTGTTTGCACGCGCTCAGTAAGGGGAGAGTCTGCTATTGTTCCTAGCCACATGGCTAATTAATATTCACTGCACTGTAGTGTTGTCCAGATCATGAACGATTTAAATCTTTGATCTGGATCTTTTTTGTAAGTCGAATCATCCGGATCATCACAATGAAGGATTCGGTTCACAGTGAATGTCTGGAAGAAACAGGAACTGCAGCTTCTGTGCACAGGCACAATCTTCCTGCTGCATCTCTCCCTTCCCCATTAGCACCCTCAATGTGCCTTCATTCTCCTGCACCTCTCACTCTGGTGCACTCCTGCTTGCTGCTTCCCTAGTAAAATGATTCAAAGATTCGGTTCAAAGATCTGGATCTTTTCAATGATCCGATTCGAATCGTCCGAATCATTGAAAAGATCTGGACTTCCCAGGATAGAACGTAAACGGCGCACCAAGAGCCACATAACGCAGCTTAATCTGACGTCCAACACCACCATGCGTTGCGTTAGGGGCACGTTATGCGACCTTAACGTCCCCTAAAACGCAACGTCTTGGTGTGAAAGACGCCTCAAAAAGCTCTTTATTACTTATTAACCGCCTTCCTGGTGCCTTATCTTAACATCTCCCTTTAACAAAATCCCACTTCCTGCTAAAAAAAAAAAAAAAACTCTTCACCCTCAAGAAAAGTACCTTCATAATGCCCAACCGTAACCTTCTTAGGGCCCGTTCAGACTGCACGCGTTTCCAGCCGCGTTTTAGAAACGCGTGCAGGAGGCCGACACGCACGACATCAGACAGTGCATAGAGTGCACTGTCTGATGTTCACACTGCATGCTTTGTCATCATGGTGTTGTCTATATGACTCGTTGGAACAAGCTAGTGACGCATCTAGTTTCCCCCACCCGTGTTAATGCGGGCAGCTGCAGCATAGAGGGTTAACTATATTACACGCTGCTCTCCATCTCGCTGGTACTTCTGCCTCCATAGCTGAACTCCAGTCTGTGAAGGCAGAAGTATTGGGAAGATGGCGAGAGGTGTCAATATAGGTAAGTTAACCCTCTCCATGCCGTGACCCCAATAACATGCTGGTTCAATTTCATGGCAGCCCAAAACTAAATCTCATTCTTACCTGCTCATCCCTTGACATGAGTTCAGGTGGAGTCTATTTAAAGGGGCAGTTTGGATGATGTTATACCTCTATTCCCATGCCTAGCTTTTTGTGTTCCTTAGTATTTTAACTGTTTTTAATTGCTACATCAGCTTTATGAAGACTAACTAAAATAATTTCGTACATCATCAGTCTACTTTGGAGCAGTCGTCTGAGCACACAGTCGGAACATTCTTACTTTCACCACTGCACAGTCAAAGCTAATAGTTTAGCTTAGCCCTACAGTGTAAGTCAACATCAACATCATTAGAGATGGCCCGAAAGGTTAGCCGGCGAACCTCCGGGATTCGCGATCGCTGAGAACCGCAAACTTTACCGGAAGTTCGATTCGCCCCCATAGTGCATCATGAGGGTCAACTTTGACCCTCTACATCACAGTCAGCAGGCACATTGTAGCCAATTAGGCTACACTCCCTCCTGGAGCCCCCCCCCCCCCTTATAAAAGGCAGGCAACGTCAGGCTTTTCACTCACTTGTGTGCCTGCAGTAATTAGAGAAGGGAGAGCTGCTGCAGAGAGAGATATGGGGAAAGCTTAGTTAGGCTCTTGTAGGCTTGTTAGCTTGCTCCTTGCTGATTCTTATTGCTAAAAAAAGCACCCCTCAACACAGGGGCCTAGTCCTGGGAAAAGAAGTGAGTGGACTCACTTGGAGAACTCCTGCGTCAAAAATGGGCGTGGCCAAGCACACGGTGGGCGTGGTCATAGGTGGGGCCAAATATACATGACCTTAGCAGTGATGTAAAAGGTCTGCCGAGGAAGTTTGAGCTCTGCCGTAGTGTATCCCCCCAAAATAGATGTAATCTGACAGCATTTCACCAAAAAGACACATAATCTGGTAGAAGTTCCTCCAAAATACAGATAATATGGAAGTGGTTCCCCCAAAATAGACAATGTGGCAGCAGCAGTTCCACCAACATACACATAATTTGGAAGCAGTTCCCCAAAATACGCGAAACCTGGCAGCGGATCACCCAAAATACACCTAACACCCAAAGGACATATAATCTGGCAGTAGTGGTCCCCCAAACATACACAATCTGGCAGCAGTTCCCCAAAATACACGTAATCTGGCAGCAGCCGTTCCCCTAACATACACATAAAGCAGCTGTTCCCCAAAATACATAACAGCGGTTCCACAAAATGAAGATAATCTGACAGCAGTTCCCCCAAAATAGGTACCCCCAGGTAGCCAGGTCTATAGGTGTCCCCAGTATAAGTAGCCATGAGTATAGTAGTCCCCAGTATATGTAGCCAGAGGTATAGTTGCCTAGTATACGTAGCCAGGGTTATATGTGCCCAGTATATGTAGCCAGTGGGATATGTCCCCAGTATATGTAGTCAGGGGTATATGTGCCCAGTAAATGTAGCCAGGGGTATATGTGCCCAGTATATGTAGCCAGGGGTATATATGTCCAGTATATGTAGGCAGGGGTATATTTGCCCAGTATATGTAGCCAGGGGTATATATGCCCAGTATATGTAGCCAGGGGTATATGTGCCCAGTATATGTAGCCGGGGGTATATGTGCCCAGTATATGTAGGCAGGGGTATATGTGCCCAGTATATGTAGCCAGGGGTATATATGCCCAGTATATGTAGGCAGGGGTATATGTGCCCAGTATATGTAGCCAGGGGTATATATGCCCAGTATATGTAGCCAGGGGTATATGTGCCCAGTATATGTAGCAAGGGGTATATGTGCCCAGTATATTTAGCCAGGGGTATATATGCCCAGTATATGTAGGCAAGGGGTATATGTGCCCAGTATATGTAGCCAGGGGTATATGTGCCCAGTATATGTAGGCAGGGGGTATATGTGCCCAGTATATGTAGCTAGGGGTATATATGCCCAGTATATGTAGGCAGGGGTATATGTGCCCAGTATATGTAGGCAGGGGTATATATGCCCAGTATATGTAGGCAGGGGTATATGTGCCCAGTATATGTAGGCAGGGGTATATGTGCCCAGTATATATAGGAAGGGGTATATGTGCCCAGGTAGCCAGGTGTGCCCCGAGCAGGAGGGGAGCAGTGCAGAGAAGGAGAGCTATGGGGACAGCGGGGATGGGCGGACATCTCCCCCCCCCCATCCCTCACCTTTGTGCTCCCCTTCCTGCCTCTCCCCTCCAGTGTTTTGAAGTGTCGGGCCCGGCGGCGAAAGTGGGCAGAGACTTACCGCGTTCCAGTCGCAAGGGACGCTCCGCTCTGTGTGCGGCTAGTCTGGTCTTCTAGCCGCACACAGTGCGGAGCATCCCTTGCGACTGGACCGTGGAAAGTCTCCGCCCACTTTCACCGCCGGGACCGACACTTCAAAACTCTGGCGGGGAGAGGAAGGAAGGGGAGCACGAAGGTGAGGGATGGGGGGGAGATGTCCGCCCATCCCCGCTGTCCCCATAGCTCTCCTTCTCTGCTCTGCTCCCCTCCACACAAGCCAGGGTGAACGGCATCCACGCTGAAGAAAAAGTGGGTGGACGCCGTTCACCCGCGTCCACGCAGGACTCGACCCCTGTCTCAACAGCTCTTTTGAGAGCTAATCTTGTTCTTGTGATCTATTTTTTTTGTGTGTGTGGCCCACTTGCATTATATACAGCCCTGTCAGTCAGTCGCAGCTGGCCTTTGGCCCCTTGATGGTAATTACTACTGTGCCAGGTGCAGATTTGTAATACCCATCACTGCATATAACTACCTGTTGTTCACAGTGCACCCACCTACCTACGTGAGCGAACGCAGTATCACTGTGCCTGTCCGGTACCTGTCTGTGTGTGACAGGTGCACATTGTCATACCCATCACTGCATATACCTACCTGTTGTTCACTTCAGTGCACCCACCTACCTTCATGAGCGCATGCAGTGTCACTGTGCCTGCCCGGTACCTGTCTGTGTGTGACAGGTGCACATTTGTAATACCCACCACTGCATATAACTACCTGTTGTTCACAGTGCACCCACCTACCTACGTGAGCGAACGCAGTGTCACTGTGCCTGTCCGGTACCTGTCTGTGTGTGACAGGTGCACATTGTCATACCCATCACTGCATATACCTACCTGTTGTTCATTTCAGTGCATCCACCTACCTACGTGAGCGCACGCAGTGTCACTGTGCCTGTCCGGTACCTGTCTGTGTGTGACAGGTGCACATTTGTAATACCCACCACTGCATATACCTACCTGTTGTTCACAGTGCACCCACCTACCTACGTGAGCGAACGCAGTGTCACTGTGCCTGTCCGGTACCTGTCTGTGTGTGACAGGAGCACATTGTCATACCCATCACTGCATATACCTACCTGTTGTTCACTTCAGTGCATCCACCTACCTACGTGAGCGCACGCAGTGTCACTGTGCCTGTCCGGTACCTGTCTGTGTGTGACAGGTGCACATTGTCATACCCATCACTGCATATACCTACCTGTTGTTCAGTGCACCCACCTATTTACATGAGTGCACGCAGTGTCACTGTGCCTGTCCGGTAGCTGTCTGTGTGTGACAGGTGCACATTGTCATACCCATCACTGCATATACCTACCTGTTGTTCACTTCAGTGCATCCACCTACCTACTTGAGCGCACGCAGTGTCACTGTGCCTGTCCGGTACCTGTCTGTGTGTGACAGGTGCACATTTGTAATACCCACCACTGCACATACCTACCTGTTGTTCAGTGCACCCACCTACTTACGTGAGCGCACGCAGTGTCACTGTGCCTGTCCGGTAGCTGTCTGTGTGTGACAGGTGCACATTTGTAATACCAGTCATTGCATAATTGTTCACAGTACCTGTGTGACCACACGCTGTGCAATATACCACACCGAGCATACCTGTTAACTGCTCCTGTGTGACAGCTGCACATTGTATTGTAATACCAGTCACTGAATACCTTTCACTGCACCTGTGTGACTGCACATTGCATTAGTCAAGTCAGTGCATACCTTTCACTTTATCCCCCCCCCCCCAATATGGACAAAACAGGTAGAGGCAGGGGCAGACCCAGAGGCAGGCCACCCGGCAGGTCTGTTCAAGGTCGTGCTGACATGATTTCGTGCGGCCCTGGCCCACAGTACAGTGCTCAGAAGAAGGCACGTCCCATCAACTCCCAAGATTGTCAGGACGTGGTTGACTATTTAACACAGAACACCTCATCTTCCGCAGCCATCAACGCTATTACTAGCACCACATCCACTGCATTTGACACTTCGCAGGAGTTATTTGGTGGGGAAATGACTGATGCACATCCATTCTTGTTGCAACAAGATGAAGGCGCTAAGCAAGTTACACCACCTCATATGTCTGAGTTAGGCGACACTGTGGATGTAACGTGTGAGGAGGAGGATGATGAAGTACCTGCTGTTGGTGCAGTTTATGAGGTGTCTGAGGCAAGCAAAGCTGGGCAGGATGATTATGATGATACGGATGCCACGTGGGTTCCCAATTGAGGAGATGAACACGGGGACAGTTCAGAGGGGGAGTCAGAGAGGAGTAGGAGACGAGTTGCTGAAAGAAGCAAGGGGAGCTTGTCGTCAGAAACAGCTGGTGGCAGTGTCCGGCGCCATGTATCGCCACCTATGGACAGCCAGCCAACATGCCCTTCAACGTCAGCTGCTGAGGCCACCATAGTGCCCACACCCCAGGGGGGCTCAGCGGTTTGGAAATTTTTTAGTGTGTCTGCCATAGATCAGAGCAATGCCATCTGTTCTCTCTGCCTCCAAAAATTGAACCATGGAAATGCCAACACCCACGTAGGGACAACTGCCTTACGAAGGCACATGCTGCAAAAGGCACAAACTGCAATGGAAAGACCACCTGAGGAAAAGCAGCACACAAAAGAAAAGCCACCCTCCTTCTCCTCTTCCTCCTTTAGGTGCATCATCTTCAGCCGCTTTCTTCCCTGCACCTTCACAATCACAGCCACCCTTATCCACTCCGCCTCTCACCTTGAGCGGTTCCTGCTCCTCTGCCCACAGCAGCAGCCAGGTGTCTGTGAGGGAAATCTTTGAGCAGAAGAAGCCAATGTCTGCCAGTCACCCCCTTGCCTGGCATTTGACAGCTGGCTTGGCGGAACTGTTAGCTCGCCAGCTGTTACCATACCAGCTGGTGGACTCTGAGGCCTTCTGAAAATTTGTGGCCATTGGGACACCGCAGTGGAAGATACCAGGCCGCAATTATTTCTCCAAAAAGGCGATACCCAAACTGTACCATGAAGTTAAGAGGCAAGTGGTGTCATCTCTGACACACAGCGTTGGGTCAAGGGTTTATCTGACCACGGATGCCTGGTCTGCCAAGCACGGTCAGGGCAGGTACATTACTTACACAGTCCATTGGGTCAACCTGGTGACCGATGGCAAGCAGGGAGTACGTGACTGTGCAGCGGAACTTGTGACACCTCCACAACTTGCAGGCAGGCCTGATGCCACCTCCTCTCCTCCTGCTACATCTTCTTTGCTGTCGTCGTCCTCCTCCTCCTTGGCTAAGTGGCAGTTCAACTCTACTGTTTCTGCGATCTCCTCCCCAGCTACACAGCCCCAGTTCCCCAGGGCCTATGCTGCATGCCAGGTACGACGGTGCCACGCCATATTAGACATGTCTTCTCTCAAAGCGGAAAGTCACACTCAGCTCTCCTGGCTGCTCTTAACAAACAGGTGGATCAGTGGCTGACCCCGCACCAACTGGACATCGGCAACGTGGTGTGTGACAACGGCAGCAATCTAATTTCAGCTTTGAATTTTGGAAAGTTGACACATGTTCCCTGCATGGCACATGTGCTGAATCTCATCATTCAGAGATTTGTGTCTAAGTACCCAGGCTTACAGGACGTGCTGAAGCAGTCCAGGAAGTTGTGTGGGCATTTCAGGCGGTCTTACACGGCCATGGCACGCTTTGCGGACATTCAGCGGAGAAACAACTTGCCGGTGAGATGCTTGGTTTGTGAATTCGACCCCGGTCATGTTTGACCACCTGCTACAACAGGAGAAAGCCATCACCCAGTATCTCTACAACTACAGTAGAAGGACAATCTGGGGAGATGGGGATTTTCTGGCCCAAGAACTGGACACTCATGCGAAATGCCTGCAGGCTCATGCGGCCGTTTGAGGAGGTGACCAACCTGGTGAGTCGCAGTGAAGGCGCCATCAGCGACTTGATCCCCTATGCTTTGTTCCTAGAGCGTGCCGTGCGTAGAGTGGTGGATTAAGTTGTGGAGGAGCATGAAGAGGAACAGGAACGGGAGGAAGAGTTGTGGGATCAATTCTCATCAGAACCAGATGTTTCCTCAACACCTGTGGCAGCACAGAGGGGGAGGAGGAGGAAGAGTTGTGTGGGGAAGAGGAGTCAGACTCAGATGATGAGGAAGGTGGTTTTTTTGGAGGAGGAGGTGGCAGAAGAACAACCACAGCAGGCGTCGCAGGGGGCTTGTGCTGCTCAACGTTCCCGTGGTATTGTTCTTGGCTGGGGGGAGGAGGAGAACTTACCTGACGTCACTGAGGAAGAGCAAGAGGAGATATATAGTACGTCTAGATCCAAATTTGTGCAGATGGCATCTTTCATGCTGTCCAGGCTGTTGAGGGACCCCCGTATAAAAAAACTCAAGGGGAATGAGCTGTACTGGGTGGCCACGCTACTAGACCCTCGGTATAGGCACAAAGTGGCGGACATGTTACCAACTCACCTGAAGGCAGAAAGGATGCAGCACATGCAGAACAAGCTGGCAACTATGCTTTACGGTGCATTTAAGGGTGATGTCACAGCACAACGGAATAAAGGTACCACTGCTAGTAATCCTTCTCCCATGTCCACGCAGGCAAGGACAGGACCCTCTAGCGATCTCATGGTGATGTCGGACATGCGGACATTGTTTAGTCCAAAGCCTCGCCTTAGCCCTTTAGAATCCACCCTCCATCAACGCCTGGACCGGCAGGTAGCCAACTACCTGGCCTTAAGTGTGGATGCAGACACTGTGAGCAGCGATGAACCTTTGGACTACTGGGTGCGCAGGCTTAACCTGTGGCCAGAGCTGTCACAATTTGCCATCCAACTTCTGTCTTGCCCTGCCTCAAGCGTTCTGTCAGAAAGGACCTTCAGTGCAGCTGGAGGCATTGTCACTGAGAAGAGAAGTCGCCTAAGTCACAAAAGTGTTCAGTACCTCACCTTTATCAAAATGAATGAGGCATGGATCCTGGAGGGCTACTGCCCGCCCGAAGAGTCAGTCCTCACACACAGCACCTCTGCCTGCACACCGTTTGACTCCCTGCCCCAAGACTAAGTCGCTCCCCACACAGCATATCTGCCCACAGGCTGCTTGACTGCCTTCTCCACCACCACCAACAAGTTCCAGGACTCTAGGCGGATTCCTGAATTTTTAAGGCCGCTGCTAGCAGTGGACGCTATAATAATTTTTTCTGGTGTGTGTACATGCCTGCCTAATTTTTCTGCCTGCACTGCAGCTGCAACAACAACACAAAAGGCATGTACATGTGTCAATTCCCCTTCGTGATCATTACCTTGCTGCGATGAAGGGGCTTGCGTATCACAATGAAGCAATGACCGCTAGCTATATGAGTGTCTTGGGGCACACCCAAGATAATAAGGTCGTTGCTTCATTGTGGACAGACCAAATTCGATCAGCTGGACAGTCACTGTTGTTCTGTCATTCAGCTACCTCAGCCCGACCATATGAGCTTGAAAACCGCCATCGCCTGCACTCTCGCCATAGTGCGCACAAGTCCAGCACGGCCGTCACAACACAAACAGCGGTTTGCTGTGCGTTACACAGTGAGTTTGGTGTGTCAGTGTAAAGCAGTACACTAATTACACTCCCTGATTGATGTATACACATGCAAGATGTTTTAAAGAGAATCTGTATTGTTAAAATCGCACAAAAGTAAACATACCAGTGCGTTAGGGGACATCTCCTATTACCCTCTGTCACAATTTCGCCGCTCCTCGCCGCATTAAAAGTGGTTAAAAACAGTTTTAAAAAGTTTGTTTATAAACAAACAAAATGGCCACCAAAACAGGAAGTGGGTTGATGTACAGTATGTCCACACATAGAAAATACATTCATACACAAGCAGGCTGTATACATCCTTCCTTTTGTATCTCAAGAGATCATTATACACAGGCAGTGTGCATAGAGGGGCCAGGAGGGGGAGATGCATCACAGAACCACAACACTGAAGAACTTGGCAGCCTTCCAGACACAGGCTGACAAGTCTGACAAGAGAGAGATAAGTTGATTTATTACAGAGATGGTGATAGTAGAACGTGCTGCAGTAAGCCAGAACACATTAGAATAGCTTTTGGAACTTGTAGGATGATAAAAAACAGGATGCAATTTTTGTTACGGAGTCTCTTTAAAGCACTTTAGGCCTCCAATTTAGCAATAAAATGTGATTTCTGCCCTTAAAATGCGGCTGTGCGTCAAATCCTGATTTTTCCCGGCGAGTTTTGGCATGTATCTCACTCCGCCATGCCCCCCCTCCAGGTGTTAGACCCCTTGAAACATCTTTTCCATCACTTTTGTGACCAGCATAAATGTTTCTAGTTTTCAAAGTTCGCCTCCCCATTTGTAGCCTCCTCTTTTGTATGTTGCAACCCCTCTTTCATGTCCAGGTCCCCCCTTGTGCTGCAGCCACCCAAGGCCCCAGCCTTTGTGGCCTTCACAGAAATCCGGCCCTGGTCAGTAAGCCTAAATTAAACTCGTCTGAAATAGAGGCAAAGAGTAATCAAGCTCACTTATTACAATTTGATGCTTGTACGCTCCAATTATATTAACGCTGCCAGTGGACTAAGCAGTGCAATGACATGCAATACAGGCCATCATTTACATGAGTGGTCTAATGTCATGAGAATTCGGGCCGCTCTTCAGCCCAGCCTGAGTCATAGTGGCAATCACACTGCCTGACAATGTCATGTTTCTCTATGCCGTGCCGGCATTCTTCTATACTTTAAATGAAGGAGTTGTGTGACGCATCCACTTAATCACACATTTAGTCCCCGCCGCACAGTTTAGCAAACCTTTTGTGTTTGGTATCATTATAATGAGGCCTTTTATAGGCAAACTGTCAACTTGATAACTTTAAAATACCACCAGTCTAGGATTAAAGAGAACTGGTCATGAATGCAAAAATCGGAACTTTCACCATTCATTAAAACTGAGCTGGATAAACCCATTTTAGAGGAACTGTAGTGAAAAGAACGTAATTAATATAATGACTATTTTTTTTTTACGAAATTCATTTATAGATTATTTACGAAGTGTTTGCTCATTGTAAATCTTTCCTCTCGTATTTACATTCTAAAATGTATCACTGGTGATGACATCTTTAGTTCTGCCAGGTGATCTGTGCAGAATGTTTGTTACTGAGAGTTCTGTGCACAGAGGGGCATATTGCCTGCGCGACAGTTGGGAAAAGCCATTATTTCCTACAATGTAACGAGGTTCACACACAGTATATTGTCAGCACTATGGTCATGACATCACACTTTGGGAGGGGTTTCACCACAATATCAGCCATACAGACACCCCTGATGATCTATTTGAGAAAAGGTAACCATTTCTCATGGGAAAGGGGGTATTAGCTACTGATAGGAATGAAGTTCAATCCTAGGTTAAAGTTCCTCATTAATAGCCGGTTTCCACTGTGCCGGGGTACATCTTGTAGGGTGCACGCAGGCCCTTGCAGTGATGTGAGTATGCATCTGAATCACTTAGCCCTTAGCCATAGGGATTCGGGTGCATGCTGCAGCATACTATGCAAAATACCACCGCAGTGCAATTCGGACAGCAAACCATAGGAGGAATTGTCAACGTTTCCCACCTGATTCGTCTGCAGGGAAACGCTGAAGATTTGGGCCGCACTCAGCCCTAGTGGAAACAAGCCCTAAGATGGAAATAGATCATGCAATCAGGATTATACAATCTTTAAACAGGACTTGAACTCTTTCACAGGAGAGGAGAACACAGACAAATCCACCCTGCATGTGCTTATAGCGAACAGCCTGTGTAATTCTGCCTTCTCAGAAGTAATGAGCTAGTGTAATTTGAGCTCCCAGTTGTCGGCTGAGGTGAGAGCTCATATGTAATTACAGGAGTTTAACCCTTTCTGTGCTCCCAGCAAATCAGGAAATAGCTGCAGCATCTCTCAAGGAGCTCTATAAGCTGTAACAAGAAAATGCTTTTACTGTAAAGGTTATTATGCTATTGATTATCTTTTAGAGCAGAAAGGAAATTCTGAGTTCATGTCCGCTTTAAGGAATTCCTACTCTTATAAGATATACATGGAGTATGTGGGGAAGGGGGTTGGCACTTTACGTTCAGCCTAATGCCAGGAGTTTCGCTTTAACGGCATTACTGCGAACAGAAAACCAGATTAATACATAAGTAGAACAGCTTTTCAAACTCCTGCGCTTTTCATCTCTAAGCTGCTGTGTTATCTCTCGCTGTTACCAAAGCACACAGAGCCCATTGTTACCAATATAGTAAAGCATTTGAATGAGACTTGTGGCCGTGAAAGGTACATTTTTAAACGATACTATAATAACGATTTAATGTCAGAGCCCTTTAATACACCACAGACCTTTTCTGCACTGGGAAGTGTGACTAATGGAAGCATTTAGTAAGGTCACAATTGACTGTTCTTGCAGGGAGCTGTGCAGTCAGAGCTCTGCAATGCTCGCTCTCTGAGGATTGGAGTGGGTAGAAGCACAGGCAATAATCCTTGTTTTCTCTGGTACAGCCACATACAGGCATTGGATTACTGTCGCCCGTACTAAACGTTTACAATCAGGTTGGGTGACTGTCTGACGCCTGAAAAGGCGTCATCTGTCCTGCAAGCTGATCCTCCTTGGGGGAATAGCAGTCTACCATGTTAAAATGTTTGGCCCTAGTCTAGTTTAGGGGACCCACAGCCGTGTCAGATAAAAATGGCATAGGACGAGTGCTGATAAAAATGGCACCGCAAAAGTAAAAGCTGCAATTAGCAGCAAGGAGGTTAAATTATGGCACTAACCGCAGCTTATACTATTGCTGCCTATGCCAGCAGGGAGTAGGTTCAAGTAGGCAGGGGGTTAGTGTTAGGCATGGGTTGGAGTGGTTAGTGCTAGGCAGCCAGGCTGGAGTGGTTAGGGTTAGGCATAGGTAAATGGAGGGTTCAGTGTGAGAGTAGGCAGGGGTGTAGTTATACATTACCTGGTCCCGGTTGATCGCATCTTCTTCACTTCCTTGTTGATAGTTTACACCTTCAGCCCCCGCATGGTGATTGGCTGGCTACAGGACTCCTGCAAACTAACCAGGAAGTAGAGGAGACGAGGTTGCTGGGAAAAGGTAATGTATGCACATGGCGGTAATGACATCTTGTTACTAAGGTTATTTAATGTTTTAAGACACTTCTGTAACATTTAATAACCTTAGTAGCAAGATGTCATTACCAGCATCACCCTGCACCATTTTTTGTGGCGTTATTTGTAGTATGCACTATGCACCCACAGCTGCTTCCTGCTCACAACAATCTGGAGGCGACCATTAGTGAGTGTAAGAAATACTACTACGCAGAAAACACTATCCATGCAACCAACGGAATAGATTTAGTAAAAAGGCCCGAAGCCCAGCTGCCAAAGGCTGCGGTATGCAATGTTAGCTTTGGTGTTCCCACTGGGTCTCCTATTTCTTTGAAACTAGTGGACGTGACTAGATTGCTGCGAGAAAGAAGCAGATATTTGTCTATGGGGATCCTGGGTTAGGTCCCCTAAACTAGACTAGTGCCAATTGTTTTTCTGATTGGGATTCTATTCCTCTGCAGTGGGGCCCTGCTCCTCCCCTCTCCATAGTACAGAACATACTGAGTGTGCATGTCTGTATATGGATAGAGATGGCCCTGATTAGGAGAACTCATGGAGAAACATGTGATCAGTTTGATCAGCTGATAGATTTGCAAGGTCCTGATTTGCTGTGATGACTTCCTGTTTTAACACATGATCAGGACCAGCAAATCACAACCTTACAAATCTATCAGCTGATCAAACTAATCACACGCTTCTCCATGAGTTCTCCTAAGCAGGGCCATCCTTATATATGGATCTCCCAGCTGATATAACAGATCGTCCAGTATTATGCACTGCAGTTTCTATTAGGCTGGGTTCACATTATGACAGATGGCCAAGGGTGCGTTTCCAGCATATCCTGTGTGGGTATGCCTCCCTCGTAAAAGCTGGTAGGATACCGGCGAAACATGTCACATAGTCCCGGTGTGGCTCTCTAATGTTGCTGGCTGGGCTTCTCCGCATGTAACCGGACCGTCCACCGCGCCCAGGTGTTTGGAGTTTTGGACCTCTCCGCTTATGACTATACGATTTTAGGTTTAAGATTGGCACACCTTACCGTGTGTGGTTTGGGTGCTCAGTCTTGATGCGAAAGCAGCATCAATCCAATGTCAATAATCCAAGTCCGACTGGCACACCATATCAATTCTCCAAGCGAGTTTATTGTTTGCACAGCATGACAATTGTTTCGGGGCCACGGAGGGTCCCCTTCATCAGATAAAGTGCAGTCTGCACTTTATCTGATGAAGGGGACCCTCCGTGGCCCCGAAACAATTGTCATGCTGTGCAAACAATAAACTCGCTTGGAGAATTGATATGGTGTGCCAGTCGGACTTGGATTATTCGCTTATGACTATAGAGACGCTCCTATACAACTTGATTGGTTTCTTGAAGGGCTGGTAGCCGTTATGCGCGCAAGGGCAGATGGTCCCGGCTGACATCACTCAGTCTCAGACAGACTGAGTCCGACTGAGCCGCGTACTGGGAGTTAACGGCGGCTGAACGGGATATTGCAGGGGGATGGCAAGGGACACAGCAATGCTTATGGGGCTGGAGGAAGCCCTGGGTAAGTACAAAAAAGGCAGGAAGACTGATCTCTGAGTCTCTTTAACATCCACATCTCAAGAAGCTCTCCATGGTGCTGAATATGTTTAACTCCATGGAAATTCAGAAAAACAATGAGGTTCTTCAAGGCTATACCAGCCCCACTGTCCCAGCTATAGAAGCTGGTAATGAATGAATAATAGAATGTCTTTCAAGTATGTGCCCCCCCCCCCCCGGCATTAATGGTACCAACCACACTGTGTCTACATGAAGAGGTGAGACTTTGTACTGTATAGGAAGTACAGGTGCAACGTTAAAGGCAAACACAGCTGCACAGCGGATTTATGAACTTGAAAAGGTAATGCTTGTAACTTATAGTAATCAACTTGGCTGCTTTCACAATGTGCCTTGTTAAAGAGACACTGAAGCGAAAAAAAAATTATGATGTTATGATTTGTATGTGTAGTACAGCTAAGAAATAAAACATTAAGATCAGATACATCAGTCTAATTGTTTCCAGTACAGGAAGAGTTAAGAAACTCCAGTTGTTATCTCTATGGAAAAAAGCCATTAATCTCTGCTACTTTCAAAGTCCTGGAGAAGGCTGTTATCTGACTTTTATTATCTCAACTGTTATTAAACAAATTCCTTTTTCTCTGCCAGAGGAGAGGTCATTAGTTCACAGACTGCTCTGAAAGAATCATTTTGAATGCAGAGTGTTGTGTAATCTGCACATATAGAATGATGCAATGTTAGAAAAAACACTATATACCTGAAAATAAAAATATGAGAATATTTTCTTTGCTGCTAATCTTCTAGTAATTATTCATAGTACACAACCAATTCATTATACCATATGTTTTTTCACTTCAGTGTCTCTTTAAATGTTAGGTTTTGTTTGCTAGTCATTCTTCACATGCTATCTCTACAATGACTGCCCTGCAGTTTGTTTTTCTAGAACTCCTTTGTGACCATTGCAAAAATTGTGGAGGAATGAAGCATTCACTGAACAATTCTTAATGAGCCTCTGAACCGGACGTTTCTCGGGGCATGTTCTCTAATTATTCCTGCACTAGAAGGTGTCTTTCTTTCTCATTTTAAAATGTTGATAATTATGGTACTGGAGAAAAGGTTATATGATCAGCAACCACTAAAGTCCGGCATGCACCAGATAAAGCTTGTCCAAGGTGGCCGATAGTGACCACCTCTGCTGAGAATCTTTTGTGTGTATAGCAGCCCCCACCCTTGTCAGCTGTTCAGCCAGCGATCTGCCTGGTGCCGTAACATCACTACTGCACCGCACTGCTCCCCCACCCCATAGCAACAGAACGTGTTGCCAGCCCATATCTGTACAGGCTCCTCCCCTGCAATGTCACCTGAGGGATGGAGGCCTGAGCCTCATCCGACAACATGCCTTGTAGGTGCATAGGAGGCTTAAAGGGAACCTGAAGCGAGTAAAATTATTTAACCATTTAAGGACCAGCAGTCTCTGGGCACTTAAAGACCAGAGACCGCTCGTCCAATCCAGATGAAATCCCGACGAATCGCCGCACATACCCGCCGCAACCGCTGCCATCGCCGCTCGCCGAGCCCCCCAGGACATAGACTCTGCCGTCTCTATGACGGCAGAGTCATGTGAGCCGGTCAGGAGCCGCTTTCATTGGCTCCTGACCCTGTTTTTCAATGTAAGCCAATGGGAACGGCTTACATTGAAAGACAGGGCCAGGAGCCAATGAAATCGGCTCCTGACCCGCTCACATGACTCTGCCGTCATAGAGACAGGCAGAGCCTGTGAGATGCGTCGAGAATCGTCGGGTTTGAGCGGCGCAATCGGCGTGGAGCAGCGGAAACGGCCGATGCGCGCTGCGGACAGTGATTGAGATCTACGCCCTGCCAGCCAGGAGCCCACCAATACAGGGCGTAGATCTCAATCACTGCGGTCCTTAAATGGTTAAAATAAACACATGACGTAGCTGAAAATGAATATTACATATTAACCTCACTGCCATTTCCTCTCAGAAGCTCACCATTTCATCTTACAGTGATCCCTTCCAGTTCTGACAATATTTTGTCAGAACTGAAATATACAAGTTGCTGTCAGTTATATATCAGCAGCTGTCAGTTACAACTGAATGTGCAAGGCAGTGTCCATGTTTCCCTACGGCTCAAGTGGATGATATTACAGTTTAACAGTGTGCTGACCAGGAAGCTGTTATGAGGTAATGGACATTTTAAAATGGAGGATGGAGAATTCCATTGATCACAGTGGACAAATGGGATGCAGCAGAGGAGAAAGAGATTGAGTAGACTACACAGGAGTTAAGTATGACCTGTGTATGGTTATTTTAACTTTTTATTTTCAGTTCAGGTTCTCTTTAAAGAGGAACTGTGGTTAAAGTAAATGAGAACCGCATTTAAAAAAATGAGACATATACTTACCCAAGGAGAGGGAACGCTCTGGGTCCTATAGAGCATTCCAGCTCCTCTCCTGGTCCCCTCGTTCCAGTGCTGGCTCGCCCGGTAGCAGTATTTGACTAAATTAGTCAAATACTGCTTTATCTGGCCGAAGGAGGCTTCAGAAGACTTCAGGGAGCCCGAGTGCTCCTGAAGAAGGGCGGCTCTGTATTGCGCCTGCGCAAGCACGCTCTCTTGCACGCTCACGCCCGTGCAGTATGGAGCCGCACGTCTTCGGGAGGACACGGCTCCCGAAGACTTCCAAATACCCTTTCGGTGGGGGATTGAAACGGGGGGGGGGGGGGGGGGGGGGAGGGGGAGGGAGAGCGAGCACAGGATAGAGGGCACCGAGAGAGGAGACAGAAGGCTCTATATGACCCAGAGCCTTCCCTCTCCTTAGGTAAGTATTTGCTTCATTTTTTTAAAATGCGGTTTCCATTCACTTTAAAGTAACAATGAATAACAATTTTTTTTTTTTTTACAATATTAATTTATAGGTTATTTAGTCAGTGTTTGCCCATTGTGAAATCTTTCCTCTCCCTGATTTACATTCTGACATTTATCACTGGTGGTGACATCTTTTGTTCTGCCGGATGATCTGTATGGGATAATCGTTATTGAAAGTTCTATTCACAGAGGGAGATGCTGCTTGCTTGGCAGTTGGAAAAAGTGATTTCCCACAATGCTACGAGGCTCACAGACAGCAAACTGTCAGGACCTAGGTCATAACATCACACTGTGAGAGGGGTTTCACCACAATATCAGCCATACAGATCATCTATTCAATAATAAAGATTTATCTTGGGAAGGGGGTATCAGCTACTGATTGGGATGAAGTTCAATCCTTTGTTAAAGTTCCTCTTTAAGTTTTATAACAATAGAATAGGGCCGGATTTCATAAGAACTAATGTGGTCTGTCCAGGGCCACCATCAGAAATTTTGGGTCCCCTCACGCATCATCAGGCCTGGGCCCCCCCCTCGCTGGGCCCACCCACTGGTTGCTGTGCCGGCCCACTAGCCACTCCACCCCCGTGTCCGTCCGCGAAGTGTGGCGAAAAATGTGCTTGGAAGAAAGCGGCATGCACAGCGTGATGCGGCAAAAAGTGGGTGTGACCATGGCATGTTGTGGGTGGGGCCAAATACTAGCAAAATACAGGTAGTCCTCGGTTAACAAATGAGATAGGGACTTGTAGGTCCGTTCTTATCCTTTATCCATTCTCTTTTGTCCCCCTCTTTTCTTCCTGTGCCTCTTTTGTCCTGCCCCTTATAGGTAGCCAGGTATAGGTGGTGGCCCAGTATAGGTAGCCTGTAGCCAGATATAAGTGGTTCCCCAGTATAGAAAGTCTGCTGTAGCGGGCCCACGCATCTGCTCCCCACGTTCAATCGCTGATGTCACTCTTCTCTCAGTGCTGGAATGCGGTGTGCTGGTTAGTGAGCCACAGGCCCACAGCCAGCACATGCTGCCCTTCCAGTGCTTTGGGGGGGGGGGGGGGGGCAGAGCCCCCAGAAGCCCTGGGCCCCTCACTGCAGTGTCAGTTGTCCCCCCCGATGGCTGCCCTGGGTCTGCCAAAATATTATGTAAAATGCTGTGAAGATGTCATAAATACAAAAAAAATTTAAAACATGTGTTATGCCTGGTACACACATGCAATTTCCTGTCAGATAAATGGGTCGAATAGATCATTTCCAACAAGTCTGATCTAATTTCTGATTGTTTTTCAGATCGATTTTCCAAACACTTCTATACAAAATCTATCAGAAAAACGATCGGAAATCAGATCGGACCTGTCGGAATTTATCTATTCGACCCAGCTATCTGAGGGGAAATTGCATGGTGTATACCAAGCATTAAAAGTGACTGATCGGGCCTCACATACAGCCTGACAAAGTCCATATAAATGCCAACGTGACCAATAGGCTCTTGTGAACACCCTGACAAAGCCCATAGGAGGGCAGGCAAAATGCAATGGTGGGCAAGACTCCCTGATTGGCCAACCTAGGTCATGTGGCCCACTTGACAGAAAATTCTTTTCCAATGGCCCACTTAGGCTGCATAATGTGGTGTGTTGAGGCTGCCTGTTCTGAAGTATCGAGTCATGGTTTGTGGCAGGATGTACCCTAGATGGTACTGTGATCTGACGATGTGTATGCATTGGGCAGCTCAGGTGATCTACTGCAAAGAGAGATCGCTTAGTCATTTTTTCTTCTATTCTGAAGTATGGAAACCATTACTATTTTCAAGTTGTCCGCACCATGGCACCCTTCTATAATAAGACTCCTTTTAGAATGACAGCACTGTGCAATGCTGCAATATGATTGGCTGTGAAGCAGGCAATTTTGGCGCTCACTAGCCCCGGGCACTTGAGCGCTGCCATTAACACCTATTGAAATATCGCATTGAGGAGAAATTTGGGCACCGTGGCACCCAATAAATAGCAGATGCTGTACCTATGTTTTTTTTCAGTTGGGTGTAAGCAGGTAGGAAGGTGGGGGGGACTAGTACGGGTTAGGTGTCAGGTCAGCCAGGAAACTTGTGCGGGAGGGGGTTTAGGATTAGGCCTCTGGTAAGAAGTTTGTGTGTGTGTGTGTGTGTGTGTGTGTGTGTGTGGGAGGGAGGGAGGGATATGGTTAGGCGTCAGAAGGGGAGGGTTCTGTGCGAGAGTAGCGTTAGGTTTAGCTAAAATATCGGTATTAAATAAATAAGTAAAATATATGTATGAAATACTGATATTTTGCTATCGGGATTACCGAGTGCCCACATTATCATGCGCCTTTTTTCGATGTATATGATTGTCTGACTGTGTAGTCCTCCCTCTGCCCGTTTGAATAGCAGGAAACATAGTTCATGACAACACGAGTTACTTTCACCGGCTGTAACTTGTAATCATGATTTATTGAGCATATTACTGAATTAAACAGTATTTTTTTTTTTTACATTTGCCCGCAGCTCAGCTATACCCTTGCAGCAATGTAAAACGGAACAGGAGAATTAAGACGATTTCCCTGTGGTTTGGGAATATTGTGCCGGCTAAATTGCATTCCTGAGGAATAAGGTAAGTGAGAATAAAACACCCATTATAATCTGCAAAATAATGTGCACAATCTGGAAGGCATTTGCATATCACATTAACAGCAGAGCATTATTTAAAGTGAACCTGTGTCGAAAGATACAGCTATACTAAGATATGAATGCATGCAAAGATATAATCAGTAAAAAAAAAAAAAATAAGACATCTGCAGTAGGTTTTTAATTGATGCTCAAAATAGTTGCTATTTGTGTGTGCTCAGAAGCGAATCAGAAAAAAAGGCGCAGGAGACCTTGTGGAAAAAATGGCGCCAACATAGGCACCTATTATAAAAGGCGCGATTTGCAGCAAAGAACAGAAATGTGGGCGCACGGCGGTGCCCGCTATTTATTGGCCTGGGGGAGGGTTAAGCACCACTGGGGAAGGGGGGGTCTTAGGGTTAGGCACCACCAGGGGCAGACTTAGGGCTAGGCACCACCATAGGCAGTTGTAGGGCTAGGCACCATCAGGGGGGTCTTAGGGTTAGGCAAAACTGGGGGGAGGGTCTTAGGGTTAGGCACCACTGGGGGGGTCTTAGGGTTAGGCACCACCAGGGGTGGTCTTAGAAACCATGGGGGGGGGGTCTTAGAGTTAGACACCAAAGGGGTCATAGGGTAAGGCATCAGTAGAGGGAGGGTTCTGTGTGAGAGTAGGGTTAGGTTTAGCCATAGTCAAAAATCGGTAAACATGACTGATATTTTACTATAAGAATCCAACAGTAGAATATCGCTAATTAAAGCGATATTTTACTAGTGGCAATCCCCTATGCCTCAGAGGACCTTCCTTCCTAAATTTGAGCCCTTCTGTGTAAGTGAGAATTATCATTCTGATAAATCTTTGATCTGTAGCCGATTGTGCTTTTTGTTCATTGTGCATAATCACGATTTAATAGCAACATTTTTATGCAGTAACAATAGGGATAGTTTGAATTAAAATCCTTATGAAGATGATTAATGGCATGTGTCAACAGTCTTACGTAAGGTAAATAGAATCGAGAACAGAGTCTCTTATTTCTATATATTTAAGAACTTCATTCTCAGACTGAATTCTAAACAGCAGCTATGACAAATCCGGCTTGCTGAGACAAAAAACAGATGCAATGCCCCTTTGATTTTTCCAACACTTAAACCTTATCACAAGTCCTTTCTCGCTCAGATAACATCGGTTTTTAAAGCGCTAGTGGTTTGTTATCCTATGACAGTGTTCTCACTGTCGCGAATGGCGCGGATTGCGGGCATTTTGCGATTAGCGCCAATCACAAACGTGTTACTTACAGCAATTTCCAGGTGATTCTGGAGCAATCGCGGTACAGTGCTTATGAAGCACTGACCGCGATCGCTCTGGAAACTCGGAAGTGTCCAGTGATTTTTACCGCGCTAATTGTGCAAAGCGCTCCTGTTTTGTCTTTTTTATGTGAACAGGGCCTAAGGCTTCTATTTACTTTTCAGGAAACAGACTTAATATGACAAGCTAATTTCCAGTACAGTAAGTGTTTTTAATATTTTGGGGCCAAGCTTGTACAGATACATGACTAGTCACGCATTCTGTTGCTTTGGAAGGGGGAGGAGGGACAACAGAGGAGCACAGAGTTGGCAGGGTAAAGAGATCAGCAAGGCAGATCACTTGCTGACACATCTAGGGCATTGGGGCTTGAGCGCAAAGAAAAAAGATGTGCAATAGGGGCTTGTGCACGGAGGAGAGTGCGGCCACGAACAATATTCAACTAAAATGTTGAAGATTGAAGGATTCCAGCGCAGTGCAGGAGGGGTGTAGGAGGACCAGGAAAGCTCCTGAACCATCCAGAGGCTATCCCCTACTGAGGCAAGTATCTAACTTTTTATTTTTAAGTTACAGCTGTGCTTTAAAGTGTCCAGTGGTATTTAACTTAAAAGAGAAACTGCGATGGGCTATATGCCAGTATTTATACCTAACCGGGGCTTCCTTCATCCCCATGAGGTCTGTGGGCTCTCTTGGTCTCTCTTGGGCATGAGGTCCGTGGGCTCTGTTCAGTAGCAATCCCCTCTGGTATTCCTTCCGGTTGCACTCTCCTGCACATGCGCAGCTCGGGCGGTGGAGATGGAACATGTCGCTGGATCGGTAAGAGCTTGTTGGGGGGGTTGGGGGTGGGGGGAGGTCACCTGGCAGTGTGAATTAAGCGTACATCAAAAAAGGGCGTCGGGAAAAAAGGGCGCGTGGTGTAAACGATAAACAGTATTATCGTTTATAGAAATATTGTGTAGAATTTCGTTTACAAATAGTGTTTTAAGAATTTATAAATCACTAAATAATGTGTATGAGATCGGCAATTCTTAAAACGTTAATCTTCCCTGTTTGTAAACTGAAACTTATATTTTCGTTTATTAAAAACCCTACCTGTACCTATCCCTAACCCCTAGACCCCCTGTTGGTGCCTAAACCTAAGACCCCCCTGTTGGTGCCTAAACCTAAGACCCCCCTGTTGGTGCCTAAACCTAAGACCCCCCAGTTGGTGCCTAAACCTAAGACCCCCCTGTTGGTGCCTAAACTTAAGACCCCCCTGGTGGTGCCTAAACCTAAGACCCCCCTGGTGGTGCCTAAACCTAAGACCCCCCTCTTGGTGCCTAAATCTAAGACCCCCCAGTTGGTGCCTAAACCTAAGACCCCCTATGGATAATAATGTTTTACAGAGATTAATAAATAAAAAATGTAAATAAAAAAATGTAAATTTTTTTTTGGGTGGATAATAATGTTTTATAAATGTTTTAGAAATAGTGATTTAGTATCTTTATAAACGTTATTCATCACAGGCTCATTTTGTAAAGTTAAATCATCACTAACATAGTTATAAATCCTTAAAAATCTCCGGGCGCCGTTTGTTAAAACGTTAATAATCTCCGGCGCCTTTTTTTCCCTGTTCGGCGCCCATTAAACGATATTTATAATGGGAGTGAATGGGGCGCCCTTTTTGTCCACTTGTCTCATGCGCCCAAATCTCCTGCTTCCGTGAATTAAGCCTTGCTGTCTCAATGTGACCTTATCAGCGTGGGTTCTATATGTAAGCACTAATATTTCAACAATGCATAATTACTTTTCACCTCTTGAACACTTTTTATAAATAGGTCTCTAAACTAGAGAAGCTGAAATCAGCTAGCATAGGCACTCGCTATAGAAGCAGGTCCTCGGCTCCAGGTGATGAACGGCTCTGCCGGTACCCAGGTTGGAGCCTTTGTCGGCTATTAGTATAATCTTATGTTTTGCTTGAAAGGTTACCGGAATAGGATAATTTGTCACACATTTATCTTTAATTATAAAGCGTTTTAAAGCTCCCTGATTGTATACTCGCTGCAAAAGGAGGTGCGGGAAAATTTAATTATATGGAAGGCATGCTATTATCCTAGCGTCCCAATGATTCAATTATGCCATGATGAGACCTATGGAAGTGCAATGAATTGGCCATCTGTGTATGGAGAAATGTGAACAGGCATGCAAGAAAGCACTTCTAACATCAAGATTCAACTTTCTATTAAAAAAAATAAAAAGATTCACAATAAAGAAAAAGCATTTTGTAGTGTTAAGATTGAATCCAGAAAGCTACCCTGGTCTGGATTCCATCAAACGCACTATAGGCCATAATGCACATGAAGATGCACATAGAAAGGGGGGGGGGGGGGGGGGTAGAGATGGCCCGAACTGTTCACCCGGCGAATAATTCACGGCGAACAACGTGTGTTCGCGTCTATTCAGGAACATATGGTGGGTTCGATTCGTCCCTATACATTGTAATGGAACCAAAGAATGACCCCTCACCAAAGACACATGGCAGCCAATCAGCTATACCTCACACCTGGACAGGCCGCCACACCTATCAGAAAGCCAGCACAGCATCCACTTTACACTCTGACTGTGGCTGCTGTGTAGGAGACTAGGGACAGAGCTGTACTGCTATTAGGGAAAGCGTTAGTTAGGCCTGTGTTCCATGTCCCCAGTGGAGTTTCTTGGTACTACTTACCAATTCACCATGTACATAACCCTAAGAGCCCATCTAAAGGCTCTATTTTGATCTTGTGATATTGCTGTTCAGCGTGTCTATACAGAGCACTTTAGCTGTTGCAGACAGGTGCAGTCAGTGCTTAGTGCTACAGTAGTTTACCCTTCTAAGGGCTGTTTTTCTTTTTCCTATTGTTATATTGCAGTTCTGTGTGTCCAGTGCCCATGTTAGCTGTTGGAGACAGGTCTGCTGATCCTAGTAGTGCACCAACCCATAACCCTTCCTTCACCATCAATACTGGCATCTAGCATCCTCTACTGCCCCCTGTGTAAGGCCTCAGTACAGAATTAGTATTTTTTTGGTCACTGTCCTTGAACTACCTCAGCCCGACCATAGGGGCTGGAAAACCGCGATCGCCTGCACTCCCACGAACGTGCGCACAAGCACGGTGGCCACTACACAAAGATTGCTCCCGAGAGGAATAACATTTATGTCCTGGAGGTGTCAGCTAGCAAAAACAATGATTTGCTCACCTGACGTTATCACTAAAGCTCTTTGCGGTTGTTTGTGGTGTGTTAAACACAACATTTCATCTGTCAGTGTGAACCAGGCCAAACCCGTACACTACCTTATCACCGTTTATGCATGCCGGATGTTTTAAAGCACTTAATTCCACAAATTTAGGAATGTACTGTGATTCCTGCTCTTTAGAGATTAAAACACAACTCTGCGTCAACTCTGTAATTTTTGGTGGGACTGTTGCCATGGATCCCCCTCTGGCATGCCACTGCCCAGGTGTTAGGCCCCTTGAAACAACTTTTTCATCACTTTTGTGGCCAGAAACAGTCCTTATAGGTTTTCAAATTCGCCTACCCATTGAAGTCTATGGCAGTTTGCCCATTTGTGTACTTTTGTTAAAAATTCACGTTCATGAACCGAAAATGTAATGTTCGCTACATCACTAGTGGGTGGGTGCACTTGGATGTCATATTGTACATGCAATAGGGAGGCAGCTCATGGGGTAGTGGAGGAACCACTGCACAGGGGGAGCTGCACAGGCAATAAGGGGTATACACATAATGGCATATTTTTAAAACTTTTTTAGATGAAAAAGTGACACTTTAGGACACACCCCAGCCACACCCGTCACGCATACTGCTAAACAATCTCAAGCAAAAGATGTAGTCAAGTCCGGATTTATACTTTTTGCTGGCCGCTAGGCCAACTTTCTTGCAGCCTCCTTTCCATGTGCAGCACCCCCCTCCTATTCCTTGTACAGCCCCCTTTTCCATGCCTAACCTTCATTTACAGCAGTCTCCTTCAGTTCTATACAGGTCCCCTGGGCAGCAGCTCCCTATTTCCACGTGTAGCTCCTTATTTCCAACATTTGTATTCCACTTAAAGCCTCTTCTTCCATATGCATCAATCCCTCTTCCCTTCCATATGCATCAATCCCTCTTCCATGTCCAGCCGCCCCTTGGCCAGCTGCCACCCAAGGCCAGAGCCATGGTGGCCTTCCCAGAAATCCAGCACTGGATGTCATTTTAGCAACCACAGAGGAGTACAAGGAAAGAGAGCTGGCACTCGATGATGGCTAACTGCAAGGTGATCCGGAAAGGCTCAGCAGTAATGTGTCTCTGAGGAAGCGGGCAACTTTTTATCCCGCGAAACGGCTGTTAGGCCTTTGTTACCCCCATGCTTTGAATGTCTGTATGATCCTGGAATAAACTAGCAAGCATTAGTTTTGGTGCCCAGCGCTGTTTTCTTTCTACTGCATATGGATGTCATTTTAGAATTCAAACCACACCGGTCCTTTTTATCATGACTAGTCTTTCATCATATTAACATTTGAAATTAAGAAATATATACATTTAAAGGATGGGAATAAAAAATACAGATATTTACATAAATCTGTACATCAGCTCTGAAAGAGGGACAAATGAGGGTGAAAGAGGGACAGAGGGATTTAATTCCCAAAGAGGCACTGTCCCTCTAAAAAGGGACAGTTGGGAGCTATGTAATGGAGTGACCCTGGGCATGGGGTGCTGCACATGGCATTATGACAGATGCTGCAGATGTGAGGCAGCTGCACATAAAAAAGGGCAACAGTTCACAATAGAGGTAGTCTGCTGCACATGCGGAGATACAGCGCATGGAAGAGGGGTGCTGCCACATATGGAGGCTGTACATGATAGTGGGGGGTTGCTGCACATGAAAGAGAGAAGATGCAGCATATAGGGGATCTACATATAGAACACCTACTGTAGAAGAGGTGTGCTGCTTCACATGGTCTGGATAGACATAGAAGGGGGTGTAGCTATATATGGTAGTCAGTGCATGGAAAGGAGTGGTTACTGTACATGGAAGAGGGGCTACAGCTACACATAGCAGGCAGGACACAAGAAAGGGAGGTTGTTGTACATGGAAGGGGCACTGCTGCACATGGTAATCAGAGCATGGGAAAGGAAGGTAGTTGTACAAGGAGACACAGTCAGTATGAGTGACTCTGTGTCCACGCCCTTCGCCCTTCTCCCGCTGAGCAACACAGCCTGGGCAAAGACCCTGCCCCCCCTCTGCTCACTGTCCTGTACAGGTCAGTATCACATCCTGCTCTGCCCCATTTAAACACTCTGACGCTGAAACTCATGGCTCTATAAAATGTAGAAGAGCCCAATTGGCTTACAGGACAGCCCTCCCTCTTCCAATGTGCAGGAGCAGCTTAATAAGGAGAGAAAGGTTTTTACACAGGTAATACATATTCAACATCATAAATCTTAACCCAAGATGCCCGAAGAGAAGATATCCTGAAAGAAACAAATGTGTCCTGATGTACGTTTCAGGACCAAAAGTCACCTCCTCAGGGCCCTTAATATACAGTAAGAGATGGAGACAAGTCATGTATAATGTGGAACGACTATTCTATCACTGTAAACTTATATAGTCATGTGACTTTGGTGTCCCTCATGCAGGTCCATGCAATGGTTTCTTGGCACCTTACTTCTATCTAGTTTCAATATTTGGACATTTTTACCCAACAAGCCCACATCATTTTACAATGATAGAGCAGTCATTTCATATTATCCATGATCTTATGCCCATGACCTACCTTATATGAAGGCCCCTGAGCTACTGACCTTTGGTTGTGAAATGCACGTCAGGCCACATTTGCCTTTATAAGGGCTGTTTTCTCTTTCTGCCTCTTGAACTGAGAGTTAGGACTTTTATTCTGTAAAGTCTTTCTAACTGTGGGTTCTTCCATATCGTGACGTTTCTTATACTGCAATTAACACAATACATTTTTCATTTGGCCATCTCTTCCTAGTAGATGTCTTTCATCATTCTTCAGTTTCACTGTCGTTAAACGCCTATAACGTTAATTGCTTACAGTGACATAAATCCTTTTGTTCTGCTGAGAGATTTTATCCTTTCTCACAATCATTTTTGCACTTTTATGTGGAAAATTGAGGTTTACTGACTCCTTCAATTTTGCCTAAATAAGGTTACTTGGTTTATATTACTGCTACAAGTTATTTCACTTTTACTCCAGTAAACCCCATCCATCACTGGTGTAAGCTAGTCTACCTATTTGCCACCAAAATAAAAAATAATTCCAAGATTATGTTTTTATTAACAGCATGTCCCCACTGGAAATATTTTATCTCCCTTTCTGCTTTTAAGCCCCCCCCCCCCCCCCCACCATGGGGTGTCTAATAGCATTTAGTCACGCCCATGGATTACAGCCTATTTCTGTGGATTACGTGCAAAGCTAAAAATCATGGGGCCTCTGAGCAAAACTTTGATGCCCCCCACCACCCTTGGTGAGCCCCACATCTTGAGGACCCATCATTCAGGGGTCAACACCTGCTCTGGAAGATTAATCCTTGTATTGGTGTGAGGGACACTAAATCATTTGGACCCCTCGCAGCCCTGAGCCCCACTAGGATTGCCGGATCTGTTCCCCTCTAGTAACACTTCTTCTGTGAACATTGTTATTTGTTGTCATGTTCACTCCATTGCATTTTCTAAGGGCAGACACTCCAGGTCATTGCATGGAGCACCGTTGTAAGTGGCAAACTCAGTACAAAGCTGCCTTGTCCAGTGCCTCCCGCCTCCTTCCAATGGGTTCTCTGACCAATCACCCAGCAGGGTGGGAGGGCGAATCCCATGGAGACAGTGGACGATGGAAAGCCCATGGTGTTCACCAAAGATGCAAAAGAAGGGCCATTTTTAAGGACTGTCTATAACTATGGGTCTGGTTGCCAAGCTTGATTCAACCACACAGATCATGTGACTACCACAGAAATATATTACTGTAAAATGCCATGAGGCTGAGTAATCTGAGTATTTCAGATGAATAGTGTATAAAAATTCTAATAAATAATGAAAAATATCTTATAGGCTATCAGTCCTTCAGCTAGCAAACATTGCAGAGAAAAGGATAAAAACTGACTGAATACCACCAGTATATTTTTTCCTTTAAGGAGCTATATGATTACTGTAGGCACATTCCATAGCGGTTCTGAATGGACAGTTGGAATTATAAGCTTTCATGGATTTTGTCCTGTCTATATATATATATATATGACAGGTACAGAACAACTCACCTACCGTGTACATGAATGCAGGCCTACAATTAACCTAACTACTGTGCCCTGTTACACCCACCAGCTCTTATGTTACCAGAGATGGATTAATGGGCTTATGCAGAAAGGATAAAGATTTTATCCTGTAACGCAGAATGGAGGTTTAGCTTTCAGCACAGCCTTTGTAAAGTGGACAAGGCTCATACAAGACCTCTGATCCGTTTATCCAGGTTAAAGGCTTTGATTTTTTTTTTTTATTATTTTCCAGTTAAAACCCAATTCCAGGCAAACGTGTCTTCCTAGTCCTGTGTAGGTACTTTGCGGCTGAGCGTGTGTCTTATCCGGGTAAAAGCCTTCTTGATTAACTGATTAGTACTAACTTACTGGCTGGTCAGGAGCCAAATCAGCATCCGTTTCCTGCATCACAGACTTCCATAGCCGCGAGCTGCCATCTCCTCAGACAGCTGTGTCTGTGATCCGCCCCCAAGATGTCTCAAGAGCATGATGATGCCAATGCTGTGGGACCTCATTTTTTAATTAGTCAACAACTGAGGGGTTTTACCCATTGAGGACCAGAGCAATTTTCACCTTTCAGCGCTCCTGCCTTTATTTTGCTAATAACTTTATCACTACTAATCACAACAAAATGATCTATACCTTGTTTTTTTTTCGCCACCGATTAGGCTTTCTTTGGGTGGTACATTATGCTAACAATTATTTTATTCGAAATGCATTTTAACTGGAAATATAGGGGAAAAAATGGGAAAATAATTTTTCTCAGGGAGGGTCCACGGAGTTGGTTAAAAAAATAAAAATATCCACTTACCTGGGGCTTCCTCCAGCCTTCGGCAGGCAGGACGTGCCCTCGACGCCTCTCCGGAGGCTCCCTGTCTTCTCCGGTGGCTCACCCGACCTGGCCAGTCCGGCTTCCTGGTCGGGCTTCTCCTTGCGCTCCAACGTGCATCTCACGTGGTCACGATGACGTCATCGGATGTCCTACTGACTGTACTGCGCCTGCGCAGTACAGCCTGTAGGACGTCCGATGACGTCAGCGTGACTGTGTGAGATGCACGTTGGAGCGCACAAGGGCTCGACCTGGAAGCCGGCCTGGCCAGGTCGGGTGAGCCTCCGGAGAAGACCCGGAGCCTCCGGAGCGGCGTCGAGGGGACATCCTGCATGCCCCGGGCTGGAGGAAGCCCCAGGTAAGTGGATTAGTATTTTTATTTTTTTAACTAATTGCGTGAACCCTCCCTTTAAAGGGAACCAGAGGCCCCAGGAAAAAGATTCTATACATACCTGGGGCTTCCTCCAGCCCCATACACCTGGATCACTCCCACGCCGCCGTCCTTTGCTGCCTGGATCCGCCAGTACCGAGTAACGTCATGGCTGCCTGTCGGCCAGTCGGCCGGCAGACGCGGCCAATTGTCCGCATCACACGGGCTCCCTCCATGTATGTACGCGTGAGGCTGCCTACTGCGCAGCCTCAGGCGTACATACATGGAGGGAGCCCCTGTGATGCGGACAATTGGCCGCGTCCGCCGGAAGTGACAGGACCTGGTACCGCCGATCCAGGAAGCGGAGGATGGCGGCGTGGGAGCGATCCAGGCTTATGGGGCTGGACGAAGCCCCAGGTATGTATAAAAGCTTTTTCTTTTTTTTTCTTAAGTTCCTCTCTGGTTCCCTTTAAGATAATACTACCGTAATTAAAACCCACATTTTATTTGCCCATTTGTCCCGGTTATTACACCGATTAAACTATGTCCCTAGCACAATGTATGGCGACAATATTTTATTTGGAATAAAGGTGTATTTTTTCAGTTTTGCGTCAGTCACTAATTACAACCACTTTTTTTGCCAAAACACAGTTATATACAATCTTGACATACATATCAAAAAAGTTTAGTCCCTAAGTTAACTATTTATGTATATTTTTTAAAATGTCACTATTTGTTTATTAAAAGTTTTATTTGGGTAACCAAGGGCGGGCAGGTAAAGAGTTAATCAATGCTATTTTAAATGTATTTAAAATAGCATTGAAGTTTTAAGGTGTAATTTTACTTTTTGGCCACTAGACTTGTCCCCCACACTTTATTCTGATTTCACTTTTAGACGGATACACGCGTTACAGGAAGTAACAAGTGTACGCAATACATTGATTTTTGTCAATAAATGCTGGCATCTCATTGATGCCAGTATTCGTTGATATGGGGCACTTAGATCAGTGAATGGGAACTGTGTTTCCATTCACTAATTTGTATACTAACAGATCGTGGTGAAAACTGCGCTTGGAAGCCGACGGCCACAAAATCATATTCCCTTTTACAAACGCTCTGTGTTAATTATGTAGTCTACATCCTGACCCTGCATTGCAAGCATTCCAATATAATTATAAATGTTTCTGCTGAAATGAATCTGATCTCAGTCAGCCTGGCTCTTTTCTTGTACATTGCCTGGGGACTGTAATATGACAGAATGATGCAATGTTATAATTAAAGCTATATAACTCAAAATAAAAATATGAGACTCTTTTCTTTGTTACTAATGTTCTATTCATTATCCGTACTACACATACAATTCATTATATCATTTTTTTTCCGCTTCAAATTTGCTTTAAATGCTATACTGAAGTCAAATGAGGAGCAATGTAATGGATGTACAGATCTAAACAGAGCCAGGAGAGAATTTTGAACTGTGTGAATAGTGTTATCTATAATCTGCATGTAGCCCTGTGAAGGTTGTGTCACATTTCAATTATCCCAAGCAGACCTCAGCAGCCGGTCCTTGATAATGGCAATTAGTAAGTTCTACTGTTGCTGGAGGGGAGAGAGCCCCACTGAATCTCCCAGCTGTGTTGCTGAAGGCTAGTTAGCAGCTTGCAGATTGAGACACGCAAACAAGGAGACGGCTGATTGGTTCTAAGGGAGCTCAGGAACCAAGAGACCGAACAGCTACAGATCATCACACTTCAACCCGAAAGATCCCTGTTATCACTATTATGAATTTTCTAATAAAGAACGATTATATCAATTGCAAACAAACAATGATGCAAACTAACAGCCAGGCATAAGGAGTGTGTTTCAATGAAGCATTCAGAGGAGTCTGGTAGTGGCGACACAACGCTGAGTTCAGAAGAAAAAAAAAAAAAAAAAAAAATTATCGCACTTCAACCAGTTCACCCCTAAGGGTTTTTACTCTAACGGACCAGAGCAATTTTCACTTGTCAGTGCTCCTCCCTTTTATACCCTAATAACTTTATTACTACTTATCACAAGAAAATGATCTATACCTCATTTTTTTCGCCACCAATTAGGCTTTCTGTGGGTAGTACATTTTGCTAAGAATATTTTTATTCTAAATGCGTTTTAATGAGAAAAATACAAAAAAAAATCATTATTTCTCAGGTTTTAGCCATTATAGTTTTAAAATTAAACATTCTCCTGTGGATAAAACAAACACATATTATTTGCCCAGTTGTCCCGATTATTAAACCATTTAAATTATGTCTCTATCACAATGTATGGCGACAATATATTATTTTGAAATATAGGTGTTATTTTTCTGTTTTTTTTTTTGTTCTGGCCATAATTACCAGCCCCAATTTAATAAATTAAAATTAATTTTCCCCCATAAAATATAGATTAAAAAAAGCTGAGTCCATAAGGAAACTATTTATTTATTTATTTTAAGCTGAATTTTTTTTACAAGGGGGGGGGGGGGGGGAGGGTTGTAAGTGTAATTTTATTAATAATGTGTATGTAATTGGGTATGTATGTATTTTGTATGTGTAATATATTTTTTGGCCACAAGATGGCGGTAGTAAACTCTTTATTATAGGAAGTGATCACTTTTTTTTTTTTTTTTTACACTTTATTGAAAAGTAACAATTTCCTGTTTTTGTGAATGGACGTAGCCGCTGTTCGCGGTCACGTCCATTCACTCCAGGCACTGCGATTGGGTAGAGGTCCTCTTCCCCAATCACTCAGCACGGGATCTCGGCGGAATCGGCGGCGGTAGCGGCGCACACACGGCGGTAGCGGCGCGGGAACGCGCGACGTATTAAAACGTCATGTTGCTGTTAATTGGGTAAAGCATGACGTTTTAATACGTTAGGGTGTCATTAAATGGTTAAAAGACTTCTTCCAAAACAATAGGAAGGTTATACCATCCGCTATTTCATACACACTAGATTCTCACTGCTATGTAATAACCGATCTTAAAGAGACTCTGTAACAAAAATTGCATCCTGTTTTTTTATCATCCTACAAGTTCCAAAAGCTATTCTAATGTGTTCTGGCTTACTGCAGCACTTTGTACTATCACAGTCTCTGTAATAAATCAATGTATCTTTCCCCTGTCAGACTTGTCAGCCTGTGTCTGGAAGGCTGCCAAGTTCTTCAGTGTTGTGGTTCTGCTATGCACTCCCCCCTCAGGGGGGAAAGAAATACACAAATGATCTCTTGAGATTCAAAAGGAATGCTGTATACAGCCTGCTTGTGTATGGATGTATTTTCTATGTGTGGACATACTGTACATCAACCTACTTCCTGTTTTGGTGGCCATTTTGTTTGTTTATAAACAAACTTTTTAAAACTGTTTTTAACCACTTTTAATGCGGTGGGGAGCGGCGAAATTGTGACAGAGGGTAATAGGAGATGTCCCCTAACGCACTGGTATGTTTACTTTTGTGCGATTTTAACAATACAGATTCTCTTTAAGGCTGCTTTCACAGTGGGACGTTACAGGCTGGCGTTACAGCAGCCTGTAACGCAGCCCAACTCACAGTACTGAAAAATCAATGGGCTGTTCACAGTGCCCACGTTGCGTTACCGTGTAACGCTGGACGTTGTATGAAAGTGCAGCATGCTGTGCGTGCTAAGCGGTTTTAGCCGTGTTAGACTGTTTGCACAAGCTCAGTAATTTGTTTTTTTTATTGTTTTGTGCAGGAGAGGAGGAGGGGAGAGTCCACTATTGCGGCAAGCCACATGGCTAATTATTATTCACTGCACTGCAGTGTTTACTTCCTGGAGCGGCCGCTGATTGGCTGGCGGGACTACGTGATAAGGAGTGTTCCGATCACGTGGTCTCCGCAGTCTGTTGGACAAAAAAGGCGCACCAAGAGCCGCTTAACGCGGCTCTATGTAGCGTCCTCCTAATACCATCACCATGCGTTGCGTTAGGGGACGTTATGCGACCTTAACGTCCCCTAAAACGCAACGTCTTGGTGTGAAATGAATGAGAAAAAAGTTGCTCCGCTGCACTGCAGGCTGACAGAGACAGTGCTGGACCCTTGGTTGCTCAGCCCAGACAATATAAACAATAGTGAGGGAAGGTCCGCAACGATGTCTCTTTAGATGCTCAAAATCTTCATTTGGGACGTATTCTCATATCAGTAAAAAGCACAGCTGACATGTTTCGGGCCAGATTTTGCCCTTAATCATAGCTAAAAATCACAGCAGGTCTCATCCGTTATTATATAGGTGGTAACAAAATTTTTTTGAAATGAACAAAATGTTATGTTTCCACATTGTTGTTCCTTTTCTGTTTTTGATTTTATGCTTCATTTTGTATGGCTTTTTAGATACAAATGTATGCATGTACAGGTGGTGACTGCCGTATGTATGGAACCTGACATTCGTTTTGACTCCTCCTCTAGTAGGAGTGGTCTGTGCTCCACCCCGGTTTGTTACCACCTATATAAGAACGGATGAGACCTGCTGTGATTTTTAGCTATGATTAAGGGCAAAATCTGGCCCGAAACATGTCAGCTGTGCTTTTTACTGATATGAGGATACGTCCCAAATAAAGATTTTGAGCATCTAAAGAGACATCGGTGCGGACCTTCCCTCACTATTATTTATATTGTCTTGGTGTGAAAGAGGCCTCACACAGTAGAATTGCACAGAGGTGCCCAAAGAATAAAAATAGCTTTTGCTTAAAATTAAATAAAATAGGAGGTAGTGGTGGACTTACCTCTCCAATAGAAGACCGGAAAATGTCAGTTTTAGTTCATTAAAAAACTTAATTTGACTACTCCACAATGGAACCTGTTTCACTGGCACAATCCTGCTTCATCAGGAAATTTAGGGAGCAACTAGGTCTGGTATATATAAAGCCAAGCGCCTGTGTGATCTGATCTTGATCATTTCAGGTTAAAATTGAGTGTTTTAGTACCGGCGCCCCCTATAAGGGCCTTATGTCCGCTTCTGTCCATTTTCAGCACCGGTAATATTGATGTGTTGCAGTAAAGCAGACACAAATACTTTAGTGGGCTCAGGCCCTAAGGAGAACCTGAAGATAGCCTGAAGAGATGTCACAAACATAGAATTTTCTGTTCGCGAACGCAAACTTCAGCAAAATGTTTGTGAACAAGCGAATCTGGCAAACCGTCGTAGACTTCGCTGGGCAGGCAGATTTTAAAACCTACAAAGTCTGTTTCTGGCCACTAGGGATGGTCCTGCTTAGGAGAACTCATGGAGAAGCATGTGATCAGCTGATAGATTTGTAAGGTCCTGATTTGCTGTGATGACTTCCTGGTTTAACACTTGATCAGAACCAGCAAATCAGAAACTTACGAATCTATCAGCTGATCAAAGTGATCACATGCTTCTCCATGAGTTCTCCTAAGCAGGGCCATCCCTACTGGTCACAAAAGTGATGACAAAGTTGTTTCAAGGGGTCTAACACCTGGTCGGTGGAATGCCAGAGGGGGATCCATGCCAAAAGTCTCACCACAAATGACGGAGTTGACGCAAAGTCGGGTTTTAAACCCTAATGGGCAGCAATCACATTATGCACAGCTCTGGGTGTCAGTGGGCTGTGGAGTGTCTCACACCAAGAGATACAATAGTACTATCAGAATACAGTGAAATAATAATGCACTGGAGTGGTTCTGTGCGTGCAACTTAATGAGGCAACAGCAGTATTGTGCACACAGCTCTGGGTGTCAGTGGGCTGTGGAGTGTCACACATAAAAACAAACACAGGAGACCGATGTGCTAGTCCTCAAAGGGCTGTTTGGTGTGCTTTCACAGCTAGTGAGGAACAAGAACACAGGCCTAGCTAATGCTTTCCCTACCTTTCTGCAGCAAGTCTGACCCTGCTCTCACCAACAGTCAGCAGCCAGCAGAGAATTGTATTTGCAATGTATTGTATTGCATTGTTTAAAAGGAACTATGTCAGCCTCCGTATACCTCTAACTTCAGGTTTCCTTTAAAGAGACACTGAAGCGAAAAAAAAATATGATATAGTGAATTGGTTGTGTACTATGAATAATCACTAGAAGATTAGCAGCAAAGAAAATATTCTCATACTTTTATTTTCAGGTATATAGTGTTTTTTCTAACATTTCATCATTCTATAATATGTGCACATTACACAACACTCAGCATTCAAAATGAGTCTTTCAGAGCAGTCTGTGAAGTAATGACCTCTCCTCTAGCAGAGGAAAAGTAAATAGTCCAGGAACAGTTGAGATAATAAAAGTCAGATAACAGCCCTCTCCACCACTAACTTAGTCGGAGAGCTTAATGGCTTGTTTGTATAGAGATAACAACTGGAGTTTCTCAACTCTTCCTGTACTGGAAACAATTACACTGATGTATCTGATCTTAATGTTTTATTTCTTAGCTGTGCTAATATCATCATTTTTTTCCGCTTCAGTGTCTCTTTAATTTCTTTTATATCATAGAGGAACTAGAATATGTCATCATTCTCGTCTTCCCCCTCCCCCACCTCTCCATAGATCAGAGCATGCTGCAGACAACTGAGCAGCAATTATTTGTATCCCATGTGAATTGTAGTACAAAGAAGACTGAACTGTGTGTAGTTTGCATTGTCCCCCATTTTTTTCACTTGACTTGGGTGCTTTTGCTTAACTGCATGAACCGTGCAATGCCAGTGGGATTTTGAGATTTTTTTTTAGCTACAGTAACAAGCTTATCTCAGCATGCAAATAACAGAATGCTTCCTATTTTGAATAAGATAAGAACACTATGATCAGGTAATTGAATCTACCCCAGACCCCTTTGAAAAAAAATGTACGCAGTGATGTAAAGCCTGTTGTCTAGGTGATGTTTGCTGTGGTGGGAACAGTAAGCTGTGGCAGTAGGGAGGGAAAATTAACACTAAGCAGGGCTGAAAAAAAAAGAAAAGGTCAAAAGTGATGTCACTTTTGGCACCACAGAGAAACAGGAAAGCTGGAAACCAGCAGAAATATTATTTTTTTTTTCATATCACATTTCTCCTAAATCTGACAGTGAACACTAAAAACAAAAGGCTAGGTAAGCTAAATAAGTAATTTCTTATTTAATTATTTTTTTCAGTTAACCTCCTTAATGATTATCACGAGTCCAGCTTGGAGTGGAAAAAACAAGCTAGGAGCGGTTATGCCGAGCTGAACTCGTGGTAGCCGCTGTGAGGTCTATGCAGAGCAATGTGCGCAGTGGGCATTTTAACCCACCTCCCGGATGATCCCGACATCGGCCGCCAATCTTCTTTCTCTCCTCCAAGGCTCTGCTTCCCCCAGGTGAGATCGCCGTCTGTCGTCATGACGACGGCGGGCAATCTCACTATAGGGTTACAGCGCGAAGGGAGAACTGCATCGCTGGATTCCAGGAAGGTGAGTGGCTGCTGATCTCTCTGCAGTGTGATTTTTTTCCAGGTTTTAGGGTCTAAAAGCATGAAAAAATTGCACCGTTTATATAACCTTAAAACCTGGAAATAATCACACCTGAGTTTCATCCCACTTTGAAGCACATTTATGCTAATCTCTAGGATGACCCTCCACATGTGTAACAAGAAGACTTATAGGTCATTTTGCTAAACAAATTCCTCCACTGATTGTCTGTTTTCTGCCAAATCTAATTCCGAATCCTCATTCCTGCATACAAATCCCTTAATCATGGAGTCTCCTATTTCATCTCAGGTCTTGTTACTGAGCTCTCCGCATGGTGGTCCCTCTGATCCCAAAAAATGAGGGCTGTACAGAGCATCTCGGGCTAATAGAGGCTTAACCTGCATCGTTCTGGTTCTCTTGAATAAAGCTGTCTGGGCACATCCAGCAGTGTCATAATACTGAAGCCTCCTGCATATAAAGAGCCTATTCCACCACAGTCCGAAAATGAGATATAGAATACCGAGGCAAAATATAACACCTGGGAGATGGAGACAGGATCAAAAATGGAACATAAGGGAAGGTGTCAGCTAGTCAAAAATATGTCATTATTCTGTCTTTGGATTTCATGCATGAGAAATGAATGTGGCATACAGATGAGTTGATGTCGATTAAATTCTATTTTAAAGTGCAACTGAAGTATAAAATCCTAAATATTTAAAGTGGATCTGAACTCTTGCACAGGACAGAAGGAAAACAGCGAGAAATGCACCCTGTATGTATTTAGAGAGTTTAACCTGTCTAATTCCCCCTCATCTGTGGCTAATCACCGGTGGAATTTGATCTCTCTGTGTCAGCTGGCTGGCTGGCAGAGCAGCTAATTTGTAAACACAGGATGTTAACACTATGTCTGCTTCCATGAGGGCCAACAGAATACTATGAACAGATTGTCGTCATAGTTGTTCGCAACTCAACTAACCAGCAGTCTCAACCAACCAGCACTAATCACCGGCTGGGTTTCTTAGGCTGTTTTTGGGCTCCACTGTGCTTAAAGTCTAGAATCTATGGCTCTCCCATGATCAATGTACTTTAAATTACTTTAACATTTAATACAGTGTTCATGATATATACAATACAATACAATACAATACAATACAATACAATAACATTTCTATAGCGCTTTTCTCCCATAGGACTCAAAGCGCTTAGGCTCTCTCAGATTCAGTAATTAGTAGGATGAAGTATTCACACAACAAAAGTTATATTTCTGCAAATGCCAGACTGAACAGGTGGGTTTTCAGTCTGGATTTAAACACATCCAGGGATGGGGCTGTCCTGATCTGTTGAGGTAAGGAGTTCCAAAACGTAGGGGCAGCATGACAGAAGGCTCTGGGACCAAAAGTTTCTAAGTGGACTCTGGGTATGACTAGATTATTAGAACCTGTGGATCTGATATATACAGTGGTTTGCAAAAGTATTCGCCCCCCTTGAAATTTTCCACATTTTGTCATATTACTGCCACAAACATGAATCAATTGTATTGGAATTCCACGTGAAAGACCAACACAAAGTGGTGTACACATGAGAAGTGGAACGAAAATCATACAAGATTCCAAACATTTTTTACAAATAAATAACTGCACAGTGGGGTGTGCGTAATTATTCAGCCCCCTTTGGTCTGAGTGCAATCAGTTGCCCATCAGTTCTAATGACTAAATAGAGTGCACCTGTGAGTGAGGTAATGTCAGTACAAATACAGCTGCTCTGTGACGGCCTCAGAGGTTGTCTAAGAGAATATTGGGAGCAACAACACCCCTTGGAGTCCAAAGAACATACCAGACAGATCAGGGATAAAGTTATTGAGAAATTTAAAGCAGGCTTAGGCTACAAAAAGATTTCCAAAGCCTTGAACATCCCATGGAGCACTGTTCAAGCGATCATTCAGAAGTGGAAGGAGTATGGCACAACTGTAAACCTACCAAGAGTCCAAGACAAGGCCGTCCACCTAAACTCACAGGCAGAACAAGGAGAGCGCTGATCAGAAATGCAGTCAAGAGGCCCATGGTGACTCTGGACGAGCTGCAGAGATCTACAGCTCAGGTGGGAGACTCTGTCCATAGGACAACTATTAGTCGTGCACTGCACAAAGTTGGCCTTTATGGAAGAGTGGCAAGAAGAAAGGCATTGTTACCAGAAAGCATAAGAAGTCCCGTTTGCAGTTTGCCACAAGCCATGTGGGGGACACAGCAACCATGTGGAAGATGGTGCTCTGGTCAGATGAGACCAAAATGGAACTTTTTGGCCAAAATGCAAAATGCTATGTGTGGCGGAAAACTAACACTGCACATCACTCTGAACACACCATCCCCACTGTCAAATATGGTGGTGGCAGCATCATGCTCTGGTGGTGCTTCTCTTCAGCAGGGACAGGGAAGCTGGTCAGAGTTGATGGGAAGATGGATGGAGCTAAATACAGGGCAATCTTGGAAGAAAACCTCTTGGAGTCTGCAAAAGACTTGAGACTGAGGCGGAGGTTCACCTTCCAGCAGGACAACGACCCTAAACATAAAGCCAGGGCAATAATGGAATGGTTTAAAACAAAACATATCCATGTGTTAGAATGGCCCAGTCAAAGTCCAGATCTAAATCCAATCGAGAATCTGTGGCAAGATCTGAAAACTGCTGTTCCCAAACGCTGTCTAGCTTATCTCACTGAGCTGGAGCTGTTTTGCAAAGAAGAATGAGCAAGGATTTCAGTTTCTAGATGTGCAAAGCTGGTAGTAAGTATAAAATCATTTACTTTGCCCATCTCAGGTACACTTTAGAGTGGGATAAACTTCTGACATAATATTCAATAGAAATGTGTTCTCCTACTTTTTATTACCCATACAGTTATCATATTTGCTTTTGTGCACAAGTAATATTGTCCATTTACAAATTACAAATTACAAAAGTACAGTTTATTTGCTCTGAAAGCTGACATTGCATTTTATTGCATAGCTACTATATTTATATATTAAAATCTATGTAGTGATCACTTCTCGGCCCTTTCTGCTTCTAAGCTCAGTGCAGTTCAGTTTCAGCACTTTGCTAATATTTACTAAATGTATCTGAAAAAGGAATGTAAGAAAGCTAATGTTAACACCTTATAGGATGCGGCCAGAAGCTTTCCACTGAAGCAAGGACTTTCCACGGGAGAACAAAGTGTTGTGTTTAACTGTCTGAATGCTGTTCTGCTATATATTTTTGTTTGTAGTAGTAGATTTTATGCTGCAAATAATCTTTTAGAGCAAAGAAGAAATGCTTCATTTCATACCACTTAAAAAAATGGGAAAAAAAAGTATACAGTGTGTAAATCCTATGATCACCCTACTTGAAAGATTAAAGGATTTTTATAGGGTTGTGGTTTTGGGTGTTTTTGTTTTGTGGGAGTGGGTAAGGGGTACTAATGTGACCCAAGAATTTTCCTTAAGGAGAATTCACATAGAAAAAAAATTAATCATTTTGATTGAAATAACTTTTTGGCACTTACATCGTCTGCAAATCAAACTACCAGTTTGTGTTCCTATCAGTTGTTTTTTTGTATTTTCCAATTTAAAAATACAGAATGAAAATGAGAAAAATGAAGGTTTTGAACATTTCATTTAGGAACAGCGATGACCATGATTCAGGCCTTGATGAGATGGTTATGGAGCCTTGCAGAGTTCAGACATGAGTCAGCAGGTAGCGTAATGTTTACACATGCTCTATTTCATTTCATTTGCAAAGTCACAACAGAGGGGACTATTAAAAGGTAAAATAAAAAAAGGATTAAAAAAAAATCACGACAAGCCTGTCGTTTTATTTTCTATTCCTTGCTCACCTTGACAAACCCTTGAGACTCAGTACCTTTTTATTAAAGATTTGTCTGTTACCAACTCAATTATAATCTCCTAAAGGGACCCTGAACTAATCCTGAGCAATAGAAACCGAGCCTATGAATTGTAATGTGCATGATCCAAAGATGCAATCAGAGAAAAACACACATAAAAAGATTTTTTTAGTTTTTTGTTCTAAATATGCCCTAGATATTAACATGCAAATTAGTACTATTGCTTATAGTGTCAGACCCCAAATTACATCTCCCTCCGAGTTGCGACAACTCGGAGGAAGAATACTATTTAACGCAGCCTCGGAGTTTAGCGGCAGCAGGGAGAGCTGTCATTCCGCTTTCCCCGTGCCGAACTGAGCGACGCCGAGACGCCATGTTCTCTGTGATTTGAAGTTTTAAAAATCAAGACATGTTTTTTTTACCACAGGTAATATCTGATTATATAGTCTCTTATCTTATTCCTGGTTTTCATCAGGCGTGCTTGTAGTCTCAATAAAGCACTATAATACCATAGGTGCCTTTTAACCTTCTTGGCGGTAACCCCGAACGTAGTTCGGGGTAAGCCGCCGGAGGGTGCCGCTCAGGCCCTGCTGGGCCGATTTGTTTAATTTTTTTTTTGCTGGACGCAGCTAGCACTTTGCTAGCTGCGCCAGCACCCTGATCGCCGCCGCCGCGCGCCCAATCGCCGCTATACGGTGCGGCGCGCGCCCCCCCCCCCCCAGACCCTGTGCGCTGCCTGGCCAATCAGTGCCAGGCAGCGCCGAGGGGTGGCCCGGGACTCCCAATGACGACCCGACGTCAGTGACGTCGGTGACGTCATTCCGCCCCGTCGCCATGGCGACGGGGGAAGCCCTCCAGGAAATCCCGTTCTTTGAACGGGATTTCCTGATCGGAGATCGCCGAAGGCGATCGAAGAGGGTGGGGGGATGCCGCTGAGCAGCGGCTATCATGTAGCGAGCCCTGGGCTCGCTACATGATATAGAAAAATTTTTTTTAAAAAAAACTGCCGCGCTGCCTCCTGGCGTATTTTTTTATACCGCCAGGAGGGTTAAATTAACATATTCCCCATAAGATTGTTATCTTATGAACTGCCTTCCCATTCATTGAACTCCGGGCTAACGGGCGGCGGCATGGGAGCGCACAGAACCGCGGCAGCAGCATTTTGGAAGTAGCAGATAAGTCCAAAAGGCTAAAGTAGTTAAACCTTCCAATACAAATGAAGTTGGCACTGCTCATACCCCATGCATACCCTGGAGGTGCAGGATGAAGCATGCATGTCATAAATGGCTGGCGTGTTTCAGACAACAATGTGTCATTCATTACGCATAGCCTACACATGTATGAACAGTCAAGGTTTATGTACAAATGTAAAACCCCCTCCCACAGGAAATGAGCCCATCCCTAAACAGGAAAGGGGAAGGTCCTAACATTCCTGACCAAAAAAAAATGTGAGGTAGGGGGAAGAAAGATAAATACAATCATAAAAATCAATAAATACGTTTCAAAATCCACCACGCAGAATTGAGTGGGTGTGAGTGGGTGGAGACACAAAGTAATGCAGGCAATATCACCACTGTGTGAGTGGGTGGAGACACAAAGTAATGCAGGAAATATCAACACTGTGTGAGTGGGTGGAGACACAAAGTAATGCAGGGAAATGTCACCACTGTGTGATTGGGTGGTGATGACACATACTAATGCAAGGCAATCGCTCCACTGTGTGAGCAGGTGATGCCACAAAGTACTGTAGTGAAGTCTCTCTACTGAGCGAGTGGGTGGAGGCATAAATTACTGCAAGGAAATCTGTGCATTGTGGGAGTGGATGGAGACACAAACATGTGCAGGAAAATGTCACCACTGTCTGAGTGGACAGAGACAAGAGCTATAGCAGAGGAATCTCTCCAATGTGGGACTGGCTGGAAACACAGAAAGCTGTTGGAAAAACTCACCAGTGTGAAAGTGGAAGAAGACAATACTCACTAGTGTGAAAGTGGGAGGAGACAAAAATCACTAGTGTGAAAGTAGGAGGAGACAGAAATCTCACAGCTGTAGTCTTAAAGGAACATCAAAAACTTAAAGAGAACCCGAGCCGAAACTAAATCGTAAAAAACCCCCCACATTTCTCACCATTCTGTGGTGCTCCATTCAACCTCTGGGTCCCAAGGAAGATTCTATTTTTTTTTTATTACAAAATGGTCACGACCTCACAAGTGCTTCTAGATCACGGTCCATGAGAGTAGCGCACAAGAGGGCCTGAGCTCCGGGCATGCTCAGTTGGTCCTCTTGTGCCTCAGGAGCAAGCACAGACAGGCGTGGAAGATGCGGAATTGCCGGAGTGGCTGTTGTGCAGGCGTGTCTTTCCTGCCAAGGACGGCCCTTCCTGTTTCGGGCTACTGACAAACTGGTATTTTTTGGAGGGGAGGGAGGTGTTGGTTAGAAATGCCTGTGTGTCCCATTTATTAAGTAATATCCACCTCATAGTTTCGTTTTCGGCCAACTAAGAGTCGGCCCCTGGCAATGCGCACTCTTCTTCGCCTTCCCCACTGTCAAGTGCGTTCTGCTTGATGGTGGGGAAGGCAAAGAAGAGTATGCGTTGCCGGGGGCCGATTCTTAGTCGGCCGAAAATGAAACTAACGCATGGCAGGGACCGGAGGACACTCGAGGAGCTGCGAGGGCACAGGATGGCTGCAGGGAGCTTGGGAAAGCCTCAAGTAAGTGAAACTTTTTTTTCCCTTGGGTTAAGGTTCCCTTTAAGGGACGAGGATAATTGACATTTATTTTTAAACAATGCACATTCCTTGGCTGTCCTGCTGTTCCTCTGCTTCTAACACTTTTAGCCATAGACCCTGAAGAAGCATGCAAGTCTGCCTGAATTTGTTGCATGCTTGCATCAGATGTGGGATTCAGACACTACTGACCAGAAAGGTCAGCAGGACTGCCAGGCAACTAGTATTGTTTAAAAGGAAATAAATATTGGAGCTTACATACTGCATATCTTTCGCATCAGGTTCCTTTTAAGGAGTCTAAAAAGCAATTTAGAGTTGATGGACACCCAACTAGGAAAAAAAATACTTCTGTGTGGATAACTTATAAAATGTACTGTTCCAGCATGTTTCAAGTACCAGTAAGTCTGCACTCTAAAAAGGTCTATCCAAGGCTTGTTTCAACAGGAACAAATTCTACCTCAGCACTGGGTACAATTGAATAAACAAGAGGTATGAGTGATGCAGAATGTGATCAGACAGCTATTTCAGTTCCACTTTACTGGATTTGTGGTGCTGCACATATATATATGTATTTGATTTGCTTCTTGGTAAAAGGAATGACAAGTGAGCCTATCATGCTCTGGGAGTCGGTGTGCGCCTGATGGCTTCAGACAGGAATGAATTTGCAGCCCAGGAAAAGCAATCAGGGTGCAGGATTCTATCTGCGGTGTAACATCTCCCTGAGACGGAAAGGGTATACGTTGTCTGGCTGAGGTCACAGAATTAGAGGCAGACTCCAATTAACAGGGACATTTTCCATTTATCTTCACTCAGGGGATGAAGAGCTACACTTAGAGGGAACCTAGAGAGTATTTTTAGCTCACATTCTATTTTATAGTCTACTACTGCATCCTAACCCATTACATTCAGCAGTGACGGCTCCAGCTTCAATTTTTTTTTTTGGGTGGGGGGGGGGAGCACAAAGGGGGCATGATGACTGGCTGGTGGAGCCCATTTGGGTGATCTATGTTTGTATGGTGAGCTTTAGACACACAGTGATAAAATGAACTCCAACCATACTCAAGTACATAGTCAAGTATAAGAAATTTTGGTCTGACTAAATAAAAGTATAGGGATGGACTTATACACGAGTCACTGCCAACACTGTGCACATTGAGTAATGTGTGTACTATTAGTGACACTCCCATTTGCACCCATTTTTACCCAGCGGTAAGTGACACTTTTTTGTTAAAGGAAATCCCAGGCAAGCACAAGTCTGAAAGTTCTGGCCACAACAATTAACAAAGAAAGGGGCAGGGGGGGAAATACTGGGCTGCAGGAAAGGGAGTGATTAATTGCTGCACTTGGGGGCTTGGAAGAGTTATTGGCTGCACTTAAAGGACATGCGGGGGTTGATGGGTGCAATTCTGTATGCAGTGCAGTCATAACCCCCTCCTGGGCCCGAAGCCCAGCTGTTAATTCCTCCTAGTCCCCAAGGGCAGCCATTAACTTTGCTGGGTAGCCTTATACTTTAGTCAATAAAAAATTCCAACTTAAGAGGTTAAAAAATTGGAGTCAACTTATATTCAAGTACAGGTAGTTCAGCAATGATAGGAAGCAAATGTAAACATCCCAAGTAGGCTTTTGAGCAGAGCAAATTGTCCAAATGATGGTGTTATTATGGAAGAAAAGTTACCTACAGATGCGTACAGTACTGGAAGAAAAAGACAAACGGGAGCCCAAATAGTGCAGTATGTCACACGTATTGAGTATCAAAAGTACTTCTGAAAAAGGGTACTCACAAAGGTGGGTTGCGCTAGGGGCAACCGACCACTTCAGGCACGTGGAGTATATTACACCTGACTCCACTCAGGTCTGCCAGCGGTCCTGGACTCGGTCGCTCTCTTAGCAAAACACCTTTGCGCACCCAAAACAGGTGCGCAAGGCCCCCCTCCTGAATAGGTGGGAGGAGTAGGGTACAGCAAAGGAATAGAGGCGCCCAATATATATAAAAAGTGCCAGAGCCGTCTATATGCCAGACTCGGGGCGCCCCGAGTCTGGCATATAGACGGCTCTGGCACTTTTGATTGGCCTGAGGGAGTGGGTGAGGTCCCACGAGACGCGTTGCCTGTGCTTAAAGGGAAGGTTCAGGGAGGGTGGTTAAAAAATAAAAATCAATTTCCACTTACCTGGGGCTTCCTCCAGCCCGTGGCAGGCAGGAGGTGCCCTCGCCGCCGCTCCGCAGGCTCCCGGTGGTCTCCGGTGGCCGACCCGACCTGGCCAGGCAGGCGCAGTACAGCCCAGCGGACGTCCGATGACGTCAGCGCGCCGGCGTGGGACGCAGAAGTGCCGGGCCTTGGAGCGCAGAAGAGCCCAACCTGGCAGCCGGCCTGGCCAGGTCGGGTCGGCCACTGGAGACCACCGGGAGCCTGCGGAGCGGCGGCGAGGGCACCTCCTGCCTGCCACGGGCTGAAGGAAGCCCCAGGTAAGTGGAAATTGATTTTTATTTTTTAACCACCCTCCCTGAACCTTCCCTTTAATTATCCATTAAACTTCCTTAATTAAGTGAGTATGTCGTCTATGGGGTAGGCAACCTCAACCTTCTTTATTTTATTGATTTTAAAGTGTTTTATATATATTGAAAGAAAAACAAGAACATAGGAAGATTTGTGTGATTTGCATGCTAGCTTAGCTTGTGACTGTAGCTTAAAAAAGACCCTCCCACAATCCCGCTGGAGCTGCACACTTCCTGCAGTAAGGCAAAGGCAACCAGACCAGGAAGACATTTCAGAAAAAAGAGGGGTGTAAATATATTTTTGGGGCACTACCTATTTTTTTGTCAAGATTCTAATGTTACAAGCAGACCCACCCCAGCCCCAGTCTATGGAAGTGCCCATTATGTCTATAGGGTTAGGCATTGTAAGGTGGTGGGTTGGTGGGGCTTTAAGTGTTAGGTGTTGGGGGGTCCTTAGCTTCAGGTGTCAGCCGCGGGGGGGGGGGGGATTGTTAGGGTTAGGCATTGCCATGGGGGTCTTAGGGTTAGGCACTGCCATGAGGGTCTTAGGGTTAGGCATTGCCTGGGGAGGATCAGTTGGGATTAGGCCTGGGTAGATGGATAGTTTGCTCTGAGAGTAGGTTAATGTTAGGTGATAACAAAATATCGGTAAAGATTATCAATATTTTACTATTGGAATTACTATGGTACTATAATATCGGTAATTTTAACAATATTCTACTAGTGTAAAACAAACTGTTGGAGGTGCCCAAAAGTAAATTCTAATCTCTAAACGGTACTGTATAGGAGTAGATAATTCTTACCTCCATAAAGAACAAACCACATAGGTAAATATAACGGTTCAATGATGCACAATGAGACAACGCGTTTCATGGGCGCTAGTCTGCTTCCTCAGGTCAATAACAAGTGGCTAAGTATGCATCACAGGTGTGGGCGCCTCTCTAGCCTTCTATTCTACTAGAGCTATTTCCAGCACCCCTTTTTACCGCAGCAACCTTTTTACAAGTATGCTGTTATTTGAAATGCTGCCACCCTTGCTGACACCCCACCTCATATACCAATGAAGTCTAAGCAACATGAGTTTTCAGTCATCGGCTGTGCGTCTCTTATGTCAGAGCGACTTGATGATGTATAAACACCTATTAAATCGTTGAGTCTAAACTTTGATGGGGCCCTTTAATATTCACAACTTTTCCTTGTTTCTTCTTGGTGACCCTCACAGCCTGGGGGCCCATCTTACAAGGGTCATAGACCAAGTGTGGCCACCAGGATCTTCACACCTATAAGATGTGTAGCCACAAAAACCCCTGATCTGGAGTTTCAGAGAAAGGGAAGGTTAGTAGTTTGGGCAGAGCCGGGACAAGGTCCTCCAGCACCCAAGGCTGAGACACCAATGTGCGCCCCTCCATCCCTCCCACCCCAGCCGTCACACACTGATTGCTATAACACTGAGGTGCCCCAGGGCCCCCAACACCTTAATCTCTAGTTATCTGGCTTGCAGTCACTGTCATGTATCCCCTTTTCTTATGTCTCTCTGCTTCAATCACAATAGGGGAATGATAGTGAGTTGTGCGCCCCCTCCTACAATGCGCCCTGAGGCAGGAGCCTCTCTCGCCTCTGCCTCGGCACGGCGTTTGGGCCCCTCTACACCTCTGGCTCCCCTGAAGTCGCAGGGGCTGCTCCTCCCTAGTTACCCCCGGTATACTCCCAAAAATGCAGAAAATATATACTAATAATAACAATGAAAAAAAATCACAGTGCTTTGCTACAATGGAGAATGCGCAGCCTAAGCCAGTGACAAGCAAGTATGCTCGCTACGCGGACATTCATTGCTGAGAACTATAAATAGAAAAATGGCTTTAAAAGAGGTAACGCATGGTGATAAGATTATGCACAATAAGCTGATTACTCTTAAATATCTATCTTACCAAAAATCTCAAGACTGAGGATTCCCTGTAAATATTGCCTGGATCATATGGTGCAGATGCAAAAATAAGCCAGTTATGTCAGCTTATTCTAAAATACCAGATTCAGGATGAAGCTCTGCATACAGCAAAGCATGAGGCTCTCTGACAGCATGACTCAGCCTGACACAATAATCCCATCAGCCACTGGGGCAGCATTACTCTGACCTCCTGCCAGATGTTCCTTCAACTGTGGCCTATCTGGGCAGCATTACTTTGACCTCCTGGCAGATGTTCCTTCAACTGTGGCCTGTCTTTACTGAAATCCAGTCTTCCCAGAGAGGTGAAGTAAACGCAGTCATGGTAGCTAGGATGGATACAATATACAGAGTGCCACCCCTACTCGTAACAGCCAGATACAAGGAAATGAAGTCGAAATGGCTGAAATCTAATAGGGAAGGGCAGGGTAGGAGGTGCCCAGAAAAAAATGCGGTATATATACTATAATAGGACTAGAAAACAGATGGGTAGAAAAAAGTGGTCCTACCTTAAATGAGAACCTCTCATGTGTTTGGTGGTTCAAAATGCTGTGTATACTCGCATATAAGCCGACCTGCATATAAGACGAGGTACCCACTTTTCCCTCAGAAACCAGGAAAAAGTGGTTGACTCACGTATAATCCCCCTCCACAATAGCCAGATGTGCCCCCCCCAAGTACAAGTCAGCCCCCCTCCCCATAGCCAGATGTGCCCCAAGGATGATACAGCTGTGTCTTAAGACGCCACTAGATGGCGTCATAGATGTGAGACACAGCGATTGCCACACAGGAAGAATCCACGATCATTGCACAGCTGAAACGTTGCTGGCACGCAGCGCTACACAAGCCAGGGGACACAGGTAGTCTTGAGCAGCACACTCTGCACACCATGTTGCAGGGGATGGGGGTTACAGGCACAGCAGGGAGGAAGCTGGCAAGAGCAGGATTACTAGTGCATGATCCTTACACTCCTCTGTCAGTATCAAAACCTGCTGCACCATCTGTTCTGCTCCGCTGACTCGAATATAAGCTGAGGGGGTAACTTTTCAGCACATTTTTTTGTGCTGAAAAATTTGGCTTCTACGCAAGTATATGAGGTAAGTCTAACTTTGAGTGCTCAATAAAGTTACTTATTTTGAGCCACCAAACATGTGAGAGGTTCTTATTTAAAGTAGAACTAACTTTTTCTACCTACCCGTTTTCTAGTCCTATTATAGTATATATACGCATTTTCTTCTGTCTGGGCGCCTGCTACCCTTCCTGATCCAGTCACTCCTAGATAGGGGAACCCACTCTATAAGTAGAGACCTCCAAAGTAGTGATGAGCACCGAATGGATTCCGAATTGATTAGTGCACCTGAGTGGGCTGGTGTGTTATTTTACCCAGTGTTACTTCTTCTTTAATCCGTGTCTAATTGCATGTCAGGTCACGTTCCAAGTTGCATCACTTGACTAACACGTTTCCTCCTTCCGGGGTAAAAGAGGAAGCGTGTTAGTCACGTGACGCAATTTGGAATGCGACGTGACACGCAATAAGACAAGGATTAAAGAAGAAGGAACACTGGGTAAATTAACTCCTCCACACCAGCTTACTCAGGTGCACTAATTAGCTCTTGGATTCCGAATGATTTAGAGTCTAATTCAATTCGGAATCCATTCAGAGCTCATCACTACTCCAAAGAATGGACTTTTCTTGGAGCTGCGACCAATGAACTGCGAAAACAAGACGGAGTGGGGGCGGCATGTCCCCACCTGCTCTAATGAGTGGTTGCATCCTTTGCAACCCAGCCTTGCGAGTATAACCATCTACTTGTTTATACACTTCACGCGTGGCCACGGCTGTGCAGACGCAGTTGGATGAGATTACGCATTAAACCAGGACCGGCAGATCATTGGAGGACAGCGTGGGGCATTACAGGGGCCGGTAGAAGCCCCAGGTAAGTGTCTTTTTTTATTTTCAACTCCCCCCGAGAACCCCTTTAAGTCCAGCCAAATGCCTCTATCATTGCAGGCTGTTCTTCAGTATCTGTGGCATCTATAGGTGTCCCCTACTCACTGCCTATGCCACCCAACCCACTTTGTCATCTTTTGTTCATCAATTCATCCACCCACATCTCAATAATGCAATACATTTTTGATCACATGGGTATCCTTTAAATAACTGCTGGATTTTCAGATGATATTTTGTCTTATAGATAGAGAACAGCCATAAGCTAAAAGCAGACAAATTCAATTATAATACATAGCATCAGCCTTTTCTCCAGCAGTGTCTATCACCCCCAGCTGATGAGAGACAATGCCAGGAGAGCGGCCCTTTCCCGGGCAACAGAATACAAAGTTCATGTCTATTTCTGTCCGATCCATCAGCCTATGTCAATGTCAGAAGAAGGATTTCAGCAATACCTGTCACTATGCTTCTCCAGCATCACAACATACAGAAATCTCAATGCTAGAAATTGTATTTCCCGAATGCCCACAGGTAGCCCAATAACAGGGCACGCAAGGTAGAGTCAGGAGATGCTTCCTTATCTGGAGACCAATTGATTTAAAATGTATCCTGGATGTCTGTTTAAAGGGAACCTAAACTGAAGTAAAAAAACCAAACCAAACAAAAAAAACCCAACGAGTTTACCTTACCTACCAGCTCCGTGCAGCAACCCTGTGCCCGCACTGTCACTCACTGATCCTCCGGTCCCCCGCAGCGACCCTCTTCCGGCTGTGCAACTGTAGAGTCGACGGCTACTGCGCATGCACAGACATGAGTGTCCTCGATCATGCTCCCATCGCCAGGAGCGTTCTGCACATGCACAGTAGAGATTTTTCCATAATGCACATGCGCAGAGCACTCCCGTCCATGCGAGCACAATCAGGAGGCGCGTGGACCAGCATCCGAAAGACAGAGGGTTGCTGCGTGGGTACAGGGCGGCTGAAGGGGGCTGGTAGAGGCCCCAAGTAAAGGGGCCCATACACTGGTCGATTTCAGCCATCGATCAATCGATTCTATAGAATTTATCGATCAGAAATCATTTCTATCAAATCTATCCATCGATTTGCAGCCGATTTCGATCGATTTGATCTATCTGACTGGATGGAAAATCTAGGTCTATCTGCTGCTGGCATCAGATCAATGGCCCATAGCATTACATTGGATCTAATGGTCCAATAAGGCATTTAGATAGATTTCCAATAGATTTAATTTTGCAATCTATTGGAAATCTGTTCCTAGTGTGTGGCACACATCAGATAGATTCCTGTCAGTTTCAACTTGACAGGCATCTGACATAAATCTATCTGATGGTCAAATCTGCTGCAAATCTATCAGTGTATGGCCACCTTTAGTTAGTTTTCAGTATAGGCTCACTTTAAATAGGAAATATTGTTTTGTTCTCCTTTGAAGCATAATTAGCTACATACCTTTACTTTGTGTCTGTGAAATCCCATTGCTAATATATTCCCACTTCCTGCCTGCAGACTGGCAACAAGCCTGCATGTAGGCAGTGGGAATATCTGCGTTTCATCTTACACATGTACAGCGCTTTTTATGCCTTGTACACACACCATGCAATTTCCTGTCACATAGGCATCTTGAATCGATTATTTCCCACATTACTGCAGCGGTGGAACCCTATGGGAGTGGTTATACTCGCAGTGCCGTGATCATGGCGCAATCGCAAATTGCTGCATGCAGCATTTTGGGAGTGATTACATCAATAGCTGCAATTTGAAATCACAATTTCCAACAAAGCCCGTCAGTGGGTCCATAGCCTTAAGTCTGTTAGGGCTCAAACCCACTAGCAGCCTTTTGTAAGTGCTAGTTATTTTGAGAAGCTCTTGCTAATGCAAGTCTATGTGTGATTTTTTATAAAAACATATCGCTCAAGTGGGATCACACCCATAGCATTACATTAGCAAGAGCTTTTCAAATCACAAGTGCTTAGAAACGGCTTAGTAACATACTGCTAGTGGGTTCCAGGCCTTACTCTGACTTGTTACACTGAAGGATTATTTATTCAGAAAGTTGACTAACTGCCACAAAGTTTTGTACTGCATCGGGCAGTTCTATTTGCCTTTCTATGAGATTTCTGCTGCGAGTCGATGGGTTTCAAGTGGTACAAGACAGTAATTCAGGTACACAGTCAGTATCAGGAAGATATCAATCATTGGCCTGATCAATACATTTATAAGTGTTTATAGTTGTTCCTCATCTTCTGTCCCTGGGACTAACACATTTTATCTCAACGCCACAAATCTTCAAGAAGGTCTCAGGAACAATCGTTGAAAGAAACATTTTATCTAATGAGGAAATGGTAAGTCACGTCCCCATATAATAATTTATAACAGCATGGCCACATCAAAAGCTGTACTGCCCCACTTTACTGCTTATATACCCAATAAAAGCTACGTTTTATGATACCAAGTGGGCTTCTAGCCTTCAGACATTGTTTTTGTCCCATAGATGCCTGGAAGCACACATTACATTTGGGATATGGGCAAACCCAATCAGGGCCGGATTTTTGGAAAGGCCACAAAGGCCTGGGCCGTGGGCAGTGGCAACCAGGGCCGGATTACCAACCAGGCAACAAAAGCAGTCGCTTGGGGCTCCATTCAGAGTCAAAGGGGCCCCATCAGCACATAAACCAGCTCTCGCCATCCTGTCACCGGTGGCTGGATGGTATAATGGTTAAAGGGACTTTGAGCAGTGCGGAAACTATGGAAAGATGCATATCATTTTGAAGCTCTCTTTCTCCTCTTTTCAATGATATATAAACCGCTGCCCTATGCCTTTTAGTTTTCGCTATTTTCACGATCAAAATCGCGGCCACGGCAATTTTGTGAAAATAGCGAAAACTAAAAGGCGTAGGGTGGCAGTTTATCTATCATTGGAAAGAGGAGAAAGAGAGCTTCAAAATGATATGCATCTTTCCATAGTTACATTGTATTACACAGGACGACTGAAGTCGGCAGCTCAATTCAGCACAATGCAATGAAATATAAGGAACCCAGGGGGATATAATTACAAACATCATGCTGGTAGGTGTGAGGATGTAATAAATTAGTTGTAGGTATGCTTAAAGGCATACCCACAGGCACTGCTCGGAGTCCCTTTAAGGGTTCTGCCTCTGACACAGGAGACCAGGGTTCGAATCTCGGCTCTGCCTGTTCAGTAAGCCAGCACCTATTCAGTAGGAGACCTTAGGCAAGTCTCTCTAACAATGCTACTGCCTATAGGGCGCGTCCTAGTGGCTGCAGCTCTGGTGCTTTGAGTCCGCCAGGAGAAAAGCGCGGTATAAATGTTATTTGTCTTGTCTTGTCAAATGATGCTGTGCGCTGCTGATTGTCTTCAGAGCCAGGCTCTCCTCCTAGGCCCCCCTCCTGCTACTGTGCGCTCTGCCACTGCCCACTCCTCCCTCCCTTCCCACAGAGAACCACAGCTGCAGCAAGAATGACAGCAGCAGATGGCAAACGCTCACTATCCATGATCCAAGCGATAGAGTTCCCGTCATCTGAAACCCATCTGTCTCTTCTACAGCGCTGCCGCTCGCTCTGAACTTCCTGATTCTCAGATCAGACAGGAAGTAGGAAGTAGTAGTAGTAGTAATAACAGAGCGGCAGCACTGAGAGGAGACAGATGGGCTTCGGATGACGGGACCTCTACTGCTTGGATCGCAATAGGTGAATGTGAGTCATCTGGTGCTGTCATTCTCCCCCGCTGCAGCTGCCTTCTCTGCCAGACTATCGTATTTACTGGGATGGAGGTTGCATAGTGGCTGTCTAGTTTGGGAGGAAATCGGTTGCTCGGTGGTGGGGGTGGTTATGTAATTCTGTCTGGGGAACGGCTTCCAGTTTGGCGGTGTCCAGAGCTTTCTGCTATTGCCAGGCTGGAGATGCAGGGGAAAAGTGCTGCTGCTGTGATATCTGGCGCCCTCTTCACAGGGGTGCCCCAGCCCCTGAGTGCAAATGTCCCAGCCATTCATCTCTCACTCTGAATTTTGCCGCTGCTATTCCCTGCATTGTGCACCCACAGAGGAAAGCGGGCTGTTGCCCATAGCAACCAGTAGCTAGGCTGCCCCGGTGTGTGCGGCATGTTGCTGTGCAGCTGCATCTTCTGATTCTATTACAACATGATGCGGGGCCCAAACCAGTTACTTTGCTTAGGGCCCCATTTAGCCTTAATCCGGCTCTGGCGGCATCCCAAGGTTTCACCTGAACATGAAAGAGGGGTTGCTACAAATAAACGGGAGGCGGAGGCTGAAAATGGGGAGCAACACATGAAAAATGGAAATGTGATGCCTAAGGGAGCTGTTCGTGAAAAAGAGGGGCTGCAGTACATGGATGATACACATGGAAGAGGGGGCTGCACATGGAATAGGAGGGGCTACAGTACATAGATGATACACATGGAAGAGGGGGCTGCACATGGAATGGAAGGGGCTACAGTACATAGATGATACACATGTAAGAGGGGGCTGCACATGGAATGGGAGGGGCTGCAGTACATGGATGATACACATGGAAGAGGGGGCTGCACATGGAATGGGCTACAGTACATGGATGATACACATGGAAGAGGGGGCTGCACATGGAATGGGAGGGGCTGCAGTACATGGATGATACACATGGAAGAGGGGGCTGCACATGGAATGGAAGGGGCTACAGTACATAGATGATACACATGAAAGAGGGGGCTGCACATGGAATGGGAGGGGCTGAAGTACATGGATGATACACATGGAAGAGGGGGCTGCACATGGAATAGGAGTGGCTACAGTACATAGATGATACACATGGAAGAGGGGGCTGCACATGGAATGGGAGGGGCTGCAGTACATGGATGATACACATGGAAGAGGGGGCTGCACATGGAATGGGAGGGGCTACAGTACCTAGATGATACACATGGAAGAGGGGGCTGCACATGTAATGGGAGGGGCTGCAGTACATGGATGATACACATGGAAGAGGGGGCTGCACATGGAATAGGAGGGGCTACAGTACATAGATGATACACATGGAAGAGGGGGCTGCACATGGAATGGGAGGGGCTGCAGTACATGGATGACACACATGGAAGAGGGGGCTGCACATGGAATGGGAGAGGCTGCAGTACATGGATGATACACATGGAAGAGGTGGCTGCACATGGAATGGGAGGGGCTACAGTACATGGATGATACACATGGAAGAGGGGGCTGCACATGGAATGGGAGGAGTATTGCTGCACATGAAATGGGAGCCCCAACATACCTGACCTAGGGGTGGACAAAAAGTATAAATTTGACCCTGAACCCAATATGTATATTTGAAGGCTCTAGTTGGTATACAGTCATACATATTTGCACATGAGAGTAAATGTAGGAATAATTTGAAAGTAAAACAGCTTGAGGGAGGTGGTGAGGGGTGCTAGGATCATATGGACATCAGCCAAAATACTCTGTCAGCAGCAGATATGAAACTTTAGACCCTCATAGCTCCCAACTGTCCCTCTTTTGGAAGGACAGTTCCTCTTTGTGAACCCTGTCACTCTGTCCTCCTCATTTGTCCCTCTTTCAGTACTGATGTGCAGATATGTGAAAATATATGTATTTTTCTACTGAAAAATGTGTTTAATTGACTCTAAACTTTATTTCCATATTTTAAATTGATAGATTACTTATTTTCAAATGTTATTATGAAGGACAGAACCAGGATAGAAAGAACCAGTGTGAATTGAATTATAAAACAACATATTTTTCCTATGAAATCTTTATGGTATGCGTGATTAGGGGTGTGTCAGGGGCCTGATTAGGGGTGTGGCTTAAGTGTCCCACTTTCTTATCTCAAAAAGTTGGGAGGTATGGCCCCTATAGACTCATAAGAGTGGCACAACTAATTGTTTGCTATTGCCAGTGTTCACATTGCACCACAGTGTGCTGACAGCTCCTGTGCCCAGAAGTGCTATTGCAAAGATGTCACAGCCAAATTCACACATACGCGAATGTCTCCTTCCTCTGAATAAAATGGTGCTTTTTTCATCAGCTAAGCGTGTTCCTCAGTGCGTGTGCAGAGCAGAGGGTGGTCGGCCTCGCTGACAAGCCTGTGTCGTGAACAGCAGAGAAATAGATACAGACGCACCAGGCTGCTTGACATTTTTAATATTTAACCACTTTACTAATAAAGAGGAGCCCGGAAATGCTGGTAGATGATTCTGTCTGTGGTTGTGACCTAAGAAGATGTGGTCACAAACAAGAACAATATAAATGTTCTTAGGAGTGCACAAAACAGATGTAAGCGTGTACATTCTGGTAACAAGGACATTCATAATATATGGTAGGATTAAAGGGGACCAGTCACCAATGTACTTGAGACCATCTACGGCACAACAGAAGCAGGGTATAAGAGAGCCTATTATGGAGATCACCAGGGCCGGTGCTACCATAGAGCCAACCAGGGCTGTGGAGTCTAAGCCAAGGACTCGGAGCAATTTTTGGTACCTGGAGTCACTGTCGGTGGTTTCATAAACTGAGGAGTCGAATGATTTTTGTACCAACTCCACAGCCCTGATAAGAGTAATGATACAATAAAATGATCTGATTTTACAGCAATTCGATAAATATGATCGGATCTCCCCCCAAAAAAATCAAAAGCTTTTTTTCATTCGACTGAAAAATCCGATAGGATTTCTCGATTTTTTATCGATCTGGAATGCCTGAAATTTTTCTTCAATTTTTCTAAAGATTGCATGGTGTGTGTTAGATTGTCAATTTATTAATATGCACACCCTAGCAATTTTCTCAGAGTTTCCAATCATTTTTCTCATAATTGGGGAAACATGTTACATACGTGTGTGGTACATTGGTCATATTTTTGAATTGTTACAATCAGTCAGAAAAAAATTGATTGCAATTCTTGAATTGGACAGATGTTTAAAAAATTGTATGGTGTGTGGCCAATTTTAGACTAAGGAGTAAAGGTGGCCACACACCATACAATTTATTAAATATCTGTTCAATTCTATAGACTATTGATTGCCCCGCCGAACTCGCATGGATATTTTTAATTTCAATATGTCTGATTTTGATCGATAAACTGCCAAAAATGTATCCAGAGGGCATCAGTTGGGTTGAGTCAATAAATAACTGGCATATAAAACCAAAAGCGATTGAATCAGGTGGGAATCAAACAGAAAAACCAATAAGTTAGCCATACACTACACAGTTTGTGATTGATCCTCCTTTTCCACATCAGCCGTGGGGACATCAGGCTACCTATACTGAGGGAGGGAGTCTGGCTGTCTATACTGAGGTGGGACATCAGCATATGTAATATGTATACATGGGGGAAGAGGGCATCAGGCTACATATACTGAGGGAGAAAGTATGTCTGCCTATACTGGGTTGGGACATCATCCTACCTATACATGAGGAGGGGCATCAGGCTACCTATACTGAGGGAGGGAGTCTGTCTGCCTATACTGAGGTGGGACATCATCCTACCTATACATGGGGGAGAGGCATCCGGCTACTTATACTGAGGGGGGGGGGGAGTCTGTCTGCCTATACTGAGGTGGGACATCATCCTACCTATACATGGGGGAGAGGCATCCGGCTACTTATACTGAGGGGGGGGGGGGGGAGGGAGTCTGGCTGCATATACTGATGTGGGGCATCAACCTACCTATAACTGGAGGGCATCAGGCTTTGTTTAGTATCATGGACTCCTCTAGGAAAATAAGGAGTTGCAGTTTGCAAATGATATAGAGGCTGCCATATATATTTCCTTTAAAACAATACCAGTTGCCTGGCAGCCCTGACTATTTGGAATGGTATAGAACTTTGGATTTTCCCATAGACTGTGACAGTGAAGGGTATGAATAATTTTGGACTGAACACTTTTTGCTCAAATGAGAAATGTTTTTTTCCACAATAATACCTCTTGTACATGATCATCATCTTATTATCTTTTGGGAGACACCTGTGTCATTTCCTGTCAGAACATGACTTGCTGGTTGAATAAATGTAACAAGATTTGCCAGTGGTATGAATAATTATGGGCAGCACTGTATATACCGTATATATAAAAGCAGGCTTTTTAAACATTGAAGTTATGTATCAACGTGCTCTTGATAGTAGAATATTGTGTTTTCAAAAATGTTGTTAGGCGTAAAAGAACAAACACACAATACAGCAGCGCTTTGCTTCCTGCTTGTATCCGAGTTCCTGCCTCCCCGCGGTTCTCCAGACAGACTTATTTCCAGAATTTTTTTTTGTCTGCACTATCTGAAGAAGGGGACCCGCCGTGGCCCCGAAACAATTGTCATTTTGTGTGCTCATGAAGCAATAAATTGAAAACTACTTAATTTTGAATTGGTGTGCCGACCTGGAACTTTTGCATTTGCTATTTCCAGAATAAATATTATTTAATAAAGTAAACATGTATATCATCTATCACGGCAGTATTAGTATCTCTTTAGCGTCTGCAGCTCTATATAACGGAACAGATCTATTCCCCCGGTCTCCGGTGCTGCTAATAAAGAGCCTCTATAAAGGCTATGATTTAGAGCGGGGCATGGATTACCTGTTGCACGGCCCCCACTGTAAATACTACGCTCCGCCAGAGAGACAACTTCATCAAGACTCCGCTTTCACGACACTTCGGGGACCTGTTGACATTAAAGACAACTCCACTTCCTTGTTTATTGTTACCCGAGCTGCTATTAGTTCTGCTTGTCTTATTTTTTCATCGAATTATACAGGCAGCGCACATCCCCTTGATGACGGTCCCTGGGGTCTGAAACGTCTCTTTTCTCCCTGTATGCCATTTATTACACAAATTTATTATATTGGCGTTCTAGCTGAGCACTGCTCACTCTGTGCTAATAAACCGGCTTTGCTTATTAGTCTTGTGCGGTACTTACAGTTCCCCCCCTGAAGGCAGGAGGTACGGGGGGATACCGTGAAGCAAGCACTCATTAAATGCTTGTGTAAAAAAAAAAAAAACGGGAAAAATGTGAGCAGATCCGGCCGTGTGATTAATTGCAGCAAAAGGCGCAGCTCTGATTACATGCAGGAGATCGTTAAAGAACCGGTAATCCTAAAATTTAAGCTGCCTTTATGTAAACAGGCCGCTAATGCGGTCCATAAATATGTATAGAAAAGTTTGGATGTGTGTACAAAATGAGAGCGTCTGGTAAGCCAAGTCTACGCTATTATTATTTGGTATTTATATAGACACAGAACATTGATATCATGCAATGTTAGGGTACATTTCCACTTGTGCGTTGCGATTCCGTCACGGAAAACGCGTCAACTAATCCGCATGCGGGTGCGGATTCGTTCGCGTTTCCATGCAGATTTTCACGCGCAAAAGGGCCCTTAGGGAGTCTTGTCCAAGGTCTCTTCACTGAGTAGGGGTTGGCTTACTCAACAGGAAGAGCCGATATTTGAACCCTGGTCTCCTGTGTCAGAGGCAAAGCCCTTAACCAGTACATTATCCAGCCACTAAACCAGTAAATTATCCAGCCACTTTATATATAGCGCCGTAATCTTCCTCACCACTGTACAGAGTATATCGTCTTGTCACTAACTGTCCCTCAGAGGGGCTCACAGTCTAATCCCTACCATAGTCATATGTCTATGTATGTATCGTCTAGTATATGTATCGTAGTCTAGGGACAATTTAGGGGGAAGCCTATTAACTGTATCTGTATGTTTTTGGGATGTGGGAGGAAAACTTGAGTGCCCAGAGGAAACCCATGCAGACACGGGGAGAACATACAAACTCTATGCAAATAGTGCCCTGGCTGGGATGTGAACCGGGGACCCAGTCCATAGCCCTGTGCCCTAGCAGCAGAGGTCACAGGCACTTCTCTGATTGGAAATAGAGAAGCACCTACAGTATAACATCTTCTGCTAGGGGGTGGAACTATGTGCAGAAGCCAAACATCAGGACATCCGGTAAGCAGGGGCTGCTCTCCCAGTTGGTACGTCATTGCTGCCAGTTAACCGTGCTGTTTCAAACTTCCAAATTGCCTGGTTGAACTTATGCTTATTTTTGGGGCTGGTAGAAGTCTGCCAAGGCCATGCAACCAGTGTAGAATACCTGTGCATACTTGTTTTGGGACAATCAATAGAGAGGAACTCCAGGTTCCTAGAAAAATTCCCAAACACATTCAAGACCCTTCTCTGAATAAGGTTCACTTTAAAACTTTCAAAAAATAAAGCTTGTTGAAAATAAGGAAAATAATACTTGGGTTTCCTGTTTGCTCCAGTCCACTTCATAAGGTTCAGTTACTGCAGCAAGTTCAGTTTGTAGTTAGAGTTGCATTGGCTTCTGAGAAAGCAACTCCAGCAGTAGCAACAAAATGACAAAAGATGCCATCTGCCAACGTTATGAAGGGCCAAGAGACCATGGCATGTCCAAGTGCTCAGTGGAGTGGATGGGTGAAATGACTCACCTCTCCATATTCAGCGCCAGACACACGTGAGTCACCTCCCGCCCCTGTATCCTGATCTTCACGGCTGCAGTGGTGCCCACAAAGTCTTTCTGGTCCTTTTTCGAAGCCCTTAAACCACTGCTGTCCTTGTTGTAATCCCACGCCTTTGAGGCCGGAGTCCTCGGGAAGGCTTCAGAAGCACTCCGAGGACCCCGAGTGCTTCTGAATACGGGTGTCTTTCTACTGCGCATTCACGAGTGCACTCTCGCAAGTTTGCAGGCAGCACAGACCTGCTAGTCTTTGGAGGCACTTGAGGACATGACTGCTTCCTAAGCCTTGTGAGGACTCCCAAAAGACTAGTCGACCAGTTGTTCAAATAACTTCAACAGGGGGAGGGAACAGGAGAGAGTGGTGGACTGAGGACACTCAGAAGGGACCAGGGGCTCTATGGGATCCAGAGCCTTCCCTCTCCATAGGTGGGTATCTAACTAGTTTTTTTAGTTAGTTTTTTAGCTGCTTTCAGTTTTACTCTACAAAATTAGACCTACAGCTCTTGGATATAATAATCAAATATATGTATAAATATATATATATACTGTTTATATACATTCACCTAAAGGATTATTAGGAAAACTTGTTCAATTCCTCATTAATGCAATTATCTAATCAACCAATCACATGGCAGTTGCTTCAATGCATTTAGGGATGTGGTCCTGGTCAAGACAATCTCCTGAACTCCAAACTGAATGTCAGAATGGGAAAGAAAGGTGATTTAAGCAATTTTGAGCATGGCATGGTTGTTGGTGCCAGGTGGGCCGGTCAGAATGTTTCACAATCTGCTCAGTTACTGGGATTTTCACGCACAACCATTTCTAGGGTTTACAAAGAATGGTGTGAAAAGGGAAAAACATCCAGCATGCGGCAGTCCTGTGGGCGAAAATGCCTTGTTGATGCTAGAGGTCAGAGGAGAATGGGCCGACTGATTCAAGCAGATAGAAGATCAAGGTTGACTGAAATAACTATTTGTTACAACCAATGTATGCAGCAAAGCAGTTGTAAAGACACAACACGCACAACCTTGAGGCGGATGGGCTACAACAGCAGAAGACCCCACCAGATACTACTCATCTCCACTACAAATAGGAAAAAGAGGCTACAGTTTGCACAAGCTCACCAAAATTGGACAGTTGAAGACTGGAAAAATTTGGAACGGTGTCAGATGTCTTCTGTGATTTCCATTTCAGCTTTACCGCGTTGTATCTTTGTACGCGTTGACACCCGCTATAGCGTCCTGTGGTAACACGTGTAATGATACGCGTGACGGTCCGCAGACTCCGAGTCGGCAAAAACGAAACTAGCTGACAGCGGGGGACAAGAGGATCCGGGAGTGACGTCGAGGGCACAGGATGGCTGCAGGGGGCTGGTAGAAGCTCCAGGTAAGTGAAACTCATTTTTTTCAGTTGGGTTTAGGTTTCCTTTAAGGCAGTGTTCCCCAACCCTGTCCTCAGGGCCCACCAACAGTGCATGTTTTGTAGGAATAAAGAGTGGTAGTTAATTAGCTCTGGTGAGACACAAATTACCTCACCTGTGAAGGTGGGCCTTGAGGACAGGGTTGGGGAAGTCTGCTTTAAGGGATCAAAGCAATGCACAGCATTTGCTAAACTGGCAGCAGTTGAAGCTTACCCTACACGAAAAAAAGCCTTCTAATTTTAACCAGCATTTCTTTAAAAACATTTCTGGGTTGTATACAAAGGAAGGTGAGTGAAAAAGTTGACATATAGCACAAAGTATCAAAATACAATGTCACTGTTGGGAGGCCAGAGTGAGCCTTAGTGATTCTGTAACTGTGTATATTATATTTCTCTCCAAGATTGCTTTGCAATACAAAATGGCTGCCTCCCTCTGCTGTGTACATTGCCCCCTTTTTGGAAATTGCACAGCGTTCCTTAGCCATTTGATGGTCTTTTCATGCCACTTTGACGCATTTGGCTGCTATACTTTATAGCAAGAGAAAAGAACATTATCAATGCAATAAAGCAGTGTTGCTTTCAAAATCCAGGAGAAGTCCCAGGCCATTTGCTTATCGTTTGCATAATTACCGCTAAGGGTCCATTTCCACTACATGCAAATTTGTGTGCATTTTCTGCACACAAATTGGCCTAGCAGTGTATTTCAATGGGTCTGTTTCCATTCTGAGAAGAATTGGTATGCAGATCTGCGCAGAAAAAAATCGGCACAGCAGTGTTGTTCGTTTCTACATGCCACATCAAAGTTCGCTCTTTTTGCACGTTTTCCCGTTTGTTTTCACTACAGTCAATGGAAACCAAAAATTAAAAAAAAATCGATTACACGTGGGAATTTTCATGTTAAATGTATCTTTCTTTATATGTATATAACTATAGTAATTAAAAAAAAAAACACTGTTTTTTAATTAAAAAACAACAAAAAACTAATGATCGCAGCAACGATCAGACACCACAACAAGGGAGGCCTATAAGTGTAAGGCCTCGTTCAGACTATACGCGCTGCCGTCCGCATTTTGGCAGCGCGTATAGTGTGCGACACGCAAGAACGGTAGAAGGGCATAGACAGCCCTTCTACCGTTCCCATCATATGCGCTGCGTGGCAGCGCGATTGCGCTATCGCGTGCTGCACGCATTTTTGGGAATCGCAGCGCAGATCCCATTCATTGTAATGAATGGGATCTGCAGCGCAGCGCATAGGAGCGCAGATGGCGTGCGATCGGACGCGTTGCGTTCCAATCGCACAGCCATCTGCGCTAATGATGTGAACGAGGCCTAAAGGAGGAGGTAAGATCTATTTGTGTGCTAAGGTGTATGGCTCTGCAGCAAGCTGTTAAAGCTTTAGAGCACATTTCCCCAACCCTATACTCGGCAGACCAACAGTGCATGTTTTGCAGAAAACCACAAACATGCACAGGTGGGGTAATTAGCGTCTCAGCAGAGCTGATTAACTACCTCTGTGGACTTCCACAAAACATGCACTGTTGGTGGGCCTTGAGGACAGGGTTGGGGAACACTGGTTTAGAGCACTGAATTGTAAATAATTGCCTGGTCACTAGGGGGGTGTAAGCCTGCGATCCTCAAGTGATTATGTTCCCATTCACCAATCTGTCTTCTAACTGCAGTCGGTGTGTACAAGTGCACGCGAGCATCTTGTACGAAACAGAGGACAAGTATACATGCCCCTGGTACGGTAAGTGAAGTCCCTAGGGAGGTAGATATACTGCCACAATCGTGGCAAGTGGTTAAAAACGATTTATATGCAAAGTCGCGTCCGAAAAGTGGAGATGGGGCGTAAGGATCAGGGGCTCCTGCTATGGTTCCCTGGTCAATGATAAGGTAGAGTGTGTGGTGGTCTTCAGAATATGGACTATTTTGTCTATTATCTGCCTATGCTTGAGGCCACTTTCAGAGTACCGGTAGGCATTAGCGGTATGGTGCAGTCCGGGGATAAGACCACCAAAAACAGGCCTTCAGGGATTACCGTTAGTATGTGGTAATCCCCGTCTGGCAGCCGGCCAAACAGGAAGTGACGCTCACTTACTGTTGTCAAAGCCATCACATGTGCGAAAGCATATTGCTAAAAATACGCTTCCGCGCATGCGCGCTGCGTTAAACTTGCGGCAGGTTTTCATATACGCATAGCCATAGATTTACATGACTTCCGGTCCGCTGCACGTTGCCACAAAACCGTGTGGTAACGTAGATCTTTCCTTGCATCGGGGATGCGGCGAAAACGTCACTTCCATCGCATCGAACCGTGTCAGTACGAACTGCTTCATAGACTTTCATTGGGCTGCAGTGGGGTGCGGTAAAATTACTGCACCGGTCCAGTGTGAAAGGCCCCTCAGGGTTACATTACCTTGCAGATCTTTTTACTTCTGACAACTAAAGATGTTTAAAAGCAAGAGCCATTTTTAATGTTCCCATTAGATTTTTGGTTTGGCTCAAGCACTGGGTTCTTGTGTTAGGCAATACTAATAGGCAGTGCAGAGGCCAGTGTGCCCTTGCGGTGAGATCATCAGTTGGATTGTAAGCGAAACACTTTATATGTCGGTTTTGAGAGCTCTCCCAGCAAATAACCCAAATCCTTTGTGTGAATGCCCCAAGCACAGGGCTGAATCTATACCTTCTACTCTCTTACCTTCCCACACTCCAACAATGTCTGGTTTCTTCCCATACCTTCCAATGTCTTGTGATACATATCATCTGCATGCAAGGTATGAAGATAAAGGCACGGATAGAGGTATAACTAAAGATCATTCCCTCAGGGTTTTTGGTTCTTCATCCCACAGATCCCAAATACATTTTTTTTACCCTCAAGGCCTAACCCTAACTTTCTCCCCGATACCTAACCCTCCCCTCCCCTAATATAAAACACTTTAGAGACCAGGCGGCCAATCGCAGAGCAGAGAGGTGAGTGACAGAGGCTTCAGCCAATCAGGCTGATACAGCATGCCATGTCACATCTCTTTTTTCGTCTGCGTACCAATATAGAGCCTGGGGGCATGGGGAGAGAATACCTAATTGGAACAAAGTAAGATTGATTTTAAAGTTTTGATTTGCCTGGACAGCATCCTTTTTAACATTGTAACAGCCTGCAATAGAAAATTAATTTTGTATTTAATGCCTAACAGTTACTCTTAACACTAACCACAAAACACTAATGACTAAATCTAATCTTCCCTCTACTTCATCCCCTAATGATAACCCTTGAAAAATAGCTTCTAGCCCTATCCATTTACCCTGACTTAACTAGCCTTCAGTCATCTTTGCTAGCTGTTGCTATGTTTGGGCAGACTTGGCTACACACTACAGCTGATATCCTGCAAAATGCCGAAATGTTCCAGCTTGTGCTAGGGAGCTGCAGATTACTGATACAATGCACTGGTTCTATAGTGAAGGGTTGGAATCTTGGCTCATAGCCAGCACCTATTCAGTAAGGAGACCTTAAAGCAGATCCGAGATGAAAAACTAACTATAACAAGTAACTTGTCTATATATCTTATGTAGTTTAGATGGCTTAAACAGAAAATCTATCTGCATACAGCTTTAATAGAATATGATTATTTCTTCCTGTGATACAATGACAGCAGCCATGTTGTTTGTAAACATTACACAGAGGCAAGCTTATCTGCACCATCAGCACACAGACTGTGAAAAAAAACCTAATCCCCCCCTCCTCTTCACCCCTCCCCTCTGCCTCTGAAATCTCTGGCTAGTAATACCTCCCCCTCCTCCTGCCCAGACTGAGCTCCCAGGAGCCCTTGCCAAGGCTCTCTAAAAACTGTGGGTGGGGCTTGTTTAGTTTATAGGGAATTAGAGTATTAAAACAAAAACAAAAAAAGTATTTGGCTTGAGGAATGCCCTATAAACAATAGGAGAGGAACACAATTATGCAATGAGTAAAAGTTCATCTCGGATCCACTTTAAGCAAGGCTCCAAAACACTGTTACTGCCTACCGAGCGCACCCTAGTGGCTGCAACTCTGGCGCTTTGAGTCAACCAGGAGAAAAGCATGATATAAATGTTCTGCGTTTTGTCAATAAAAATAAGGAAATCTTTTTCTCAAGATGTTTTATTCCAAACATGCTAATCCTCAGCTTACTAGAGGACCTCTTTCACGAAAATATTACAATTTACAATACATGTAAACACACACAAATAAGAAGTACATTTCTTCCAGAATAAAATGAGCCATGAATTACTTTTCTCCTATGTTGCCGTCACTTACAGTAAATAGTAGAAATCTGACATTACCGACAGATTTTGGACTAGCCCATCTTCTCATGGGGGGTTCTTAGGGTTTTCTTTATTTTTAAAAGCACTTAGTGAATGGCAGTTGCTCCGTCCAACTGCCCAAAAAGTGTGCAGCGAGCAGGGAGGCTGGCCAGCATCTTTGCATAAATCTTTTTCAGGGAATATCATTATAAAGAATAAAGATTCCCCCATGAAGAGATGGACTAACCCAAAACCTGTCGGTAATGTCAGATTTCTAATACCTACTGTAAGTGACAGCAACATAGGAGAAAAGTAATTTATGGCTCATTTTACCAGGAAAAACGTACTTCTTATTTGTATGTGTTCTAAATTTTAAGATTTTCGCAACAGTTCCTCTTTACTATTTGAGGTTCTTTCAGTAGTGTAGCTTAGCAGCTCTGGGCCCCAGTGCAAATTTTTCATTGGGCCCCTTCAAGCGCTCTATACACAACAATTGGTATGAAGAGCGAAGACCTGCCAAGGACAGCGTCAGAACGGGTGCAGGCTGGGGAGGAGAACAGTCCACCTTAGCGGTATGGACGAGCTCAGCTCGTCCATTACCGCCAGAGGGTGCCGCTCAGGCCCTGCTGGGCCGATTTTGATAAAATAAAAAGCAGCACACGCAGCCGGCACTTTGCCAGCCACGTGTGCTACCTGATCGCCGCCGCAGCGTGGCGATCCGCCGCGTGCAGCGGCGAAAGAGGGTTCCCCCAGCCGCCCGCGCCCTGCGCAGCCGGAACAAATAGTTCCGGCCAGCGCTAAGGGCTGGATCGGAGGCGGCTGACGTCAGGACGTCGGCTGACGTCCATGACGTCACTCCGCTCGTCGCCATGGCGACGAGGAAAGCCAAACAAGGAAGGCTGCTCATTGCAGCCTTCCTTGTTAATTCTGATCGTCGGAGGCGATCGGAATTATGCTTCAGGAGCGCCCTCTAGTGGGCTTTCATGCAGCCAACTTTCAGTTGGCTGCATGAAATCGTTTTTTTTTTATTTAAAAAAAAACCTCCCGCAGCCGCCCCTGGCGATCTCAATAGAACGCCAGGGTGGTTAAGGGGTACAACTAATCAAAGCACATCTGTGGGTGATCTGCACAGCATCAATAAAGAGCTAATAAAGTGGTTGATGGAGAGCCCCTAGTGGACCTCTCTAGTCCAGGGGCCCCGGTGTATTTACTACTGCTGCATCCCCTATTGCTACGCCACTGTGTGGGACCATATTAAATAAGTGACCTTCTAATGATAGTGCTTAAAGGACGACTGAAGTGAGAAGAATATGCAGGCTGCCATATTTATTTCCTTTTAACCTCCCCAGCGGTAGGATTACTTCTGGATTTTAGGGTCTAAATGCCGTGCAATTTTTTCACAAGTTTTTAGTCCCAAAGGGCTTGTTCACACCTAGGGCGTTTTGTGGGGTTTTTTTAAACGCTGGCGATTTTCAAAATAGCCCAAGGGCCTTTTTCCATAGCACAGCTGAATCGCAAAATCACAAATCGCTAGTGATTTTTAAAGAGAAGCCGAGGTGGAATATAATTATGTTACTGGGGCACAGAGGCTGGTTGTGCACACTAAGACCAGCCTCCGTTGCCCCATGGCGTGCCTTCAGGACCCCCCTGTGCGCCGCTATTACCCCCGCAGTGCTGGCGACACGCAGCGTGTCGCCAGCACAATGTTTACCTATGCGCTGTCTGTCAGTGCCGCTCCCCCGCCTCCTCCGCATCGGCGCTACCCGCCCGTGTCCCTTCCCTCCTATCAGCACTGCGGAGGGTATAGCGGCGCGCAGGGGGGTCCTGGAGGCACACCATGGGGCAACGGAGGCTGGTCTTAGTGTGCACAACCAGCCTCTGTGCCCCAGTAACATAATTAAATCCCACCTCGGGTTCTCTTTAAATTGCTAGGATTGCTACTTAATCATAGAAATCATGAGAAGTATTTTCCACTATAGTGATTCGATTTGTAAATCACAAATCACAATCGCTTTCTGGAGCGATTTTAAGAGGGATAATTATTATTATTTTTATTTTTTATTTATATATCGCCAACATATTCCGCAGCGCTTTACAAAGCACAATAAGACGACAAGGGGAACATAGATACACTAACAAAATGGAAAACAGAGTTCCAAGCAGCACAAATATTGTGACAAAAACAGTAAACATTAGGAGGAGGCAATGCAAATGAAAAATTGCAATCACATAACAAAATCGCAATCGCTGGCGTTTTCTGATTGCGATTAGTAGTGGAAAAGGGCCCTAAAACTGCTTGTGCAATGATTCCCTATTAGAGTGTTCACATCTGAGTGGTTTGTTTCTGATCCGCTCGGCAAAGCGGTGCCTGTACCATTTTTAGAGTGATTTTGCTACAATGGAAGGTATAGGAAAAACGCAAAACGCTCACAAAATCGCTTTGCGCGGCAATTGCATTTGCGCTTTTAAAAATAAATACATTGTATTTATTCTTTTCCGGGTCAAAGAGTTCAAGAGTGAAAAAAGAAATCGCTCTGCAAAAGCTCTTTGAAAAGTGCTTTACACAATCGTAGCTCACTCTCACAATCACAAAACGCGGCCATCAGCGATTTTGATTTTAGATGTGAACAAAGCCTAAAAGCAGGAAAAAAGTATGTGGCAGCCCTGCATATAACTGACCTCCCCTGGATCCCGTGCTGCAATTCTCCCTTCATCCCCCGGGTGGCGCACTACCCCTATAGTGAGATCACTATCTGTTGTCATGTGAAAAAAGACAATCTCACCAGAGGGATCTAGAACCTCCGAGGACCGGAAGAAGAATGGCTGCCAGCATCCGTATCCCGGGGAAGGTGAGTTACAAACGCCCGCTCTGCATATACAGTACCTCCAATACTGTTCAAAGCACATACAGACAAGATCATTATCAGCTAAGCACTAATAAATAGGTAATAAAGCAGCTGAAGGAGGACCCCTAATGGGCCCCTCTGGTCCAGGGGCCCTGGTGCGGTCACTACCTCTACATCCCCTATTGCTACGCCACTGGGGTCTTTTGATTTCCTCCCAGAAGTTCCCCAGTACAGAGCATGTTCGCCACATATGAGAATAAGTCCCGACTTCATAGTTACATCTCCAGCAATGTTGAGTTTTAAAAAGATTATTATTTGGGGCTCCATGCCATCTGTTAAAAACTTTGTATTGAAAAAAACGGTAGTATTGGATCCAGGACAGACCATACTTATTATCTTCCCCCATAACTCATCAGTTATCGGACAACTGTAGTGAGAATAATATGGAGGCTGCCATATTTATTTCCTTTTAAACAATGCCAGTTGCCTGGCAGCCCTGCTGATCTATGTGGCTGCAGTAGTGTCTGAATAACACTGGAAACAAGCATGCAGCTAATCTTGTCAGATCTGACAATGCCAGAAACGCCTGATCTGCTGCATGCTTGTTCAGGGTCTATGGTTAAAAGTATAAGAGGCAGAGGACCAGCAGGATAGCCAGGCAACTGGTATTGCTTAAAAGGAAATAAATATGGCAGCCTCCATATCCCTCTCGTTACATTTGTCCTTTAAACTTGTTTTAAGTTCTTTTTTACATTTATTGAGTAATTAGGGATTATTATCATTTTTTAAACTTTGTAAAAAATGATACATATTTTGATAGTGGTTTTTGAGGTTTGGATTTTATTAAGAACCATTTTTCATAATGTTGCTTCGTTTCGGAGAGAGGCTGAAGCATGATCATCCACCAGGCAACCTAGGCTGTTGCCTGGGGCCCCGTAGGTGTCAGGGGGCCCAACTTCCACTTCTGACCCTTCTCCAGTCTTAGATTACTAAAAAGACCATAAGGAGGAGCCAAAGCTTCTACTGTGCCTAGAGCACCATTTAATCTTAAAGTGGACTTAAACTCAGAACTTCATATCTACTTTAAAAGATAAGCAACAGCATAATAACCTTTAAAGAAAAGCATTGTTGCTACAGCTGATACAAATCCTGCAATAAATCTGCAGTGTGTCTACTCCCTGCTTTCATGAAAGCAGACATTGTTAACATCCTGTGTTTACAAATTAGCTGCTCTACCATGGCAGAGGAGATTCCTGAGCTGACACAGGTGAGAGATCAAATTACAATCACAGATGATGGGGGAATAGACAGGCTAAACTCTCTAAATACATACAGGGAGTATTTCATTATGTTTTCCTCCTGTGCTGTGCAAGAGTTCAGGTCCACTTAAATCCATCTCTGGAGGGAGGACAAGGATTCCCCAAATTGATTCATAAGTCTCCAAGTTAGGTGAGATACTTAATGAGATACGTTTTGAGAATCTATCCCCTGATTGCAGTCCAGCTTTGCTGTACAATTTATGTTCTCCAGTTGTCTTCCTTACTAAATTAACCCCATTGTCTAAAGTCTCGGAAATTCTGTAACTATACCTAGTTTTTTAGTTTGGTTTTCTTGATGCCTTTTCTACACAACCTGTTGGACCATGCATGTCAAACTCCAGCCTGTGGGCCAAATCTGGCCCTTGGAGCCATTCAATTTGGCCTCCAAGTGGTTTCCTCACTTTGCATTATGTTTGGCCCACTTTAGACCACCAGGGAAGCTATATTGGAGGTGAAGCCCTAGATCACCAGGGATGCCATATGCGGGAGGGAGGGGGAAAGCACCAGGGAACTGTATAGAGGAGGGGGGCAATAGACACCAGGGGAACTTTATAAGGGAGGGAGGTGGCCACTAGACATTGAGGTTGGCCCGCAACTGGGTCCCAGTGTTCAATTTTGGCCTACTTCGTATTTGAGGTTGACACTCCTATTTTAGACTTACTATTTCCATATACCCAAATACTACACACCACCATGATGCCCATCACAAATTGCCAAGCTAAAAATTCTACATAAATGTGGTATAACTGGTAAACTCACGCTTTGATACCTCTGGCCCAACAACATTGATAGAAATGTTCATACTTTTAGACTTCCAAATATAAAATATTACAGAATTCTTTATAAAATGACATTTCATCTAGTCACGTGCTGAAGCTGACAATATACACAACGCCAGGCAGTCCAATTTGGGCTTTTGCAAATGCAAACAGACACATTTGAATGATACAGTTATGTGGCATTCCTGCCAAGTTTCAGATTACAAATAAAAGGCTCTGTGTTGGCCAAACACCTGGGTCCTTCCTCCTACCTGAGCCAAACACATAATTATTTAGGCTTGTTCACACCTGGGAAAAATAGATGGGGATGAAGCCTGGAATGATTTGCTGTGTGACGTACAATTTTATCTTGGACAATGGACTTGCTATTCATCAGATAAATGGCACCCATCTGCTGTGCAAAGACAGCAGTCTCTACAAGCGACTAGAGCACATCCCTGGAACGTGTCCTTACGACACTGATACGCTACTTCTCCTGCATGGTCCACTGTAATGGGAACCATGCTTCAGACAGGAAAGTTAGGAGCTTCAGACAGGATCAGTAGATCAGTGGGGTTCTAAGATGTGGTCATATCCTTTCTTGGCCAAGGGTAATGTCTTTTCTTGGCCAAGGTTTAACATGTCTTTTTTTCTAGCCAAAGAGCATCTAAACATCTTTGTGGGTCTATGTTTGGGTAGGTAAGTCCACCACTACATCCTTTTTTAACTGTTTTCAGCATATTCTATTTTGTTTTGGCACCTCTGTTTCTACCTTCCATTACGGTCCCCGATATAACCACACAACCATAACCTGACTTTCTACATAATATAATACAATGCTCACTTTCACGGGCGTCCGCATGTCGGGCAAATTGGGGCATCTGACCCCCCCTGGCCGCTAGCTGCCAAACCCCCCCTCCCAGCCGTCCCCGCTGCCAGGCAGCCCAGCGTCAGACCTCCAATCAGCCGGCGACCACTGAGTGCGGTCGCTAGGACCTAGCGGACACCACACTGATATGCGGAAGTGACATCACTTCCGCATATGCAGCGTGGTGTTTCAGAGTACCGTGCACCCGCTCTCACTGGCTGACTGGTCGCCGGCTGATTCTGAGGTCTGACTCTGGCTGTCACTAAGGTGAGGGGGGCACCTGTCACTACCTAAACTGGGGGTCCTTGTCACTACCTAACCTGGGGGGCTCCTGTCACTACCTCAACTGGGGGTGCCTGTCACTACCTAACCTGGGGGGCTCCTGTCACTACCTAAACTGGGGGTCCTCGTCACTACCTAACCTGGGGGGCTCCTGTCACTACCTAACCTGGGGGGCGCCTGTCACTACCTAAACTGGGGGTCCTTGTCACTACCTAACCTGGGGGGCTCCTGTCACTACCTCAACTGGGGGTGCCTGTCACTACCTAACCTGGGGGGCTCCTGTCACTACCTCAACTGGGGGTGCCTGTCACTACCTAACCTGGGGGGCTCCTGTCACTACCTAACCTGGGGGGCGCCTGTCACTACCTAAACTGGGGGTCCTTGTCACTACCTAAACTGGGGGTCCCGGTCACTACCTAACCTGGGGGTCCCTGTCACTACATAAACTGGGGGCTCCTGTCTCTATATACACTGGGGGGCACCTGTCACTACCTAACCTGGGGGGCGCCTGTCACTACCTAAACTGGGGGGCCCTGTCACTACCTAACCTGGGGGGCTCCTGTCACTACCTAAACTGAGGGCTCCTGTCACTTCATACACTGGGGGGTCCCTGTCACTTCCTGAACTGGGGGGCACCTGTCACTACCTAAACTGGGGGGCACCTGTTACTACCTGAACTGGGGGGTACCTGTCACTACCTACAGTGGGGTGGCCCTGTCACTACCTAAACTGGGGGGCCCTGTCACTACCTAAACTAGGGGCCCCTGTCACTACATACACTGGGGGTCCCTGTCACTTCCTGAACTGGGGGTCACCTGTCACTACATACACTGAGGGGCTCCTGTTACTACCTAAACTGGGGGTACCTGTCACTAACTGAACTGTGGGGCTCCTGTCACTATCTGAACTAGGGGGCTCCTGTCACTACCTGAACTGGGGGGCTCCTGTCACTACCTGAACTGGGGGGCTCCTGTCACTACCTAAACTGGGGGGCTCCAGGCCAGCATCACCACCAGCCAACCAGCCCAGAATCACTGTCAAAAAGGCTACAGCATCACCACCAGTCAGGACAGCATTTACTTCAACCAGTCAAGCACAGCCCAGCATCACCGCCAGCCAGGTCACAGCATCACCGCCAGCCAGCCCAGCCACAGCATCACCGCCAGCCCAGCCACAGCATCACCGCCAGCCCAGCCACAGCATCACCACCAGCCTGGCCACAGCATCACCGCCAGTGAAACAGAAAAAGTGACTGGGTCTCCACCTGGATTTTATGCAAATGCTTAATTTATTATCCCATAGCCAAAAGATAAAACACACGACGTTTCGGCCTGCGGCCTTTATCAAGTGTAACACACATTGAGCAAATGCTCTCAAATAAATATCACATCACATTATAAAACACACCCCTCAGGGCGGGCACATACTTAAATAGAGGGTATTAAAGTGACAGTACATCATATACTCAGATTACAGGAAACATCTCAAATTGCATTCCTCATTTAATCCATAGGGAACGAGAGTCTCCAATCTATTGATCCATCTGCTCTCCTTTCTTAGAAAGGTTGTCTTATTGTCCATCCCTTCTCCTGCTGTGACCTTTTCCAACACACACCACCGTAATTTGTTCACCATATGGTTGCATTCAAAATAATGTCTACCTATAGGAGAATCGAAATTCTTTTCAGGATCGTCAAAATATTTCCTATACAACCTTATATCACTGCGGTGTTCATTAATCCTCACTCTAACAGGTCTACTAGTTTGTCCCACATAGCCGAACCCACAAGGGCATTTCAAAAAATAAACAACATTTGAAGTTACGCAAGAAAAATCACAGCATCACCGCCAGCCAGGCCACAGCATCACCGCCAGCCAGCCCAGCCACAGCATCACCGCCAGCCCAGCCACAGCATCACCACCAGCCCAGCCACAGCATCACCGCCAGCCCAGCCACAGCATCACCACCAGCCCAGTGGCTACTTGAAGAAGTTTGACCTCATAACCTCAATAAAAGCAGTGATTCTCTAACCGCAGTCAGCTTTGAGAAAGGAAGGCGTACCTTCCGAAACGCGTTAGCGATTGGCCAGGCTGCAGTGACGTCACGAGCACCATCGCGGAAGGAGTTGCATTCAGCACGCATAGTGGAATCTGGCTGAGTTCGGGGTTACGGCAAGATTCACCGGACACTAAGCGCCTCAGCACTTTACTGGAGCCGGGTGAGTTTGCCCGACCTTGCTGCTACTGACAACCAAACAGCGGGTCTTAGTCTCTCCTGCCCAGCTGCCGGCCGGGGCGGACAGGATTGAGCGGCTCCAGCCTAGACACTGCGGACCATCTACGGAGGTTGTGAGTAAGAACACTTCCTGGATAAATCATTACCTTTTGCACCAGTCTACACTTATATTTGTTTGAAGGAACATTGTGTCATATATTACCTGGATAATCAAGTCTGAATATTGATCATTTAATATTGGATATAAATTAACAGTAACAAGCATCTTTTAACAGTGCAACAGCACGGATTTGTCCTAGTTTTTACTGTAATTTTTAATTTTTAAAATTTTCAGTTTTTTAGATTTTTCTGCTGCAGCAGGGCAGTGGTTTTGAATGCAGAGTGTGTGTTTGAATGTCCATTCATTGTATGCTATAGATTTGCATTTATATCAACTGCTTATTAATTGCCTTACTGTCTATAATAAATTAATTGCATCTTTATTCGAGCGCCAGCCTAGTATCAGTTTATTGTCAATTTGGTTTAAGATGTTGCTTTCTGTAGATGATGAAAACCAACAAAAGGGGGTAACACCCCTCCACTAAGGGTGGACAACAGGTAAAGGAAGGTAGAAACAGAGGCGCAAAAAACTAATAAAATATGATAAACACTGTTTAAAAAGGGAGGTCGTGGTGAACTGACCGCTCCAAACAGACTCATAAAGTCGGGATTCCGCATAAATCAGACTTTAATAAAAAAAATCTCCCAACAGGCAACACATTTCGCAGGTATTCACCCGCTTCTTCGGGCAATAAAAGAAGCAATTTTACTGAACTTCAAGCCAGAAATAGCACCTATTTGTGCTATTTCTGGCTTGAAATTTAGCAAAGTTGCGCCTTTTATGTTTGAAGAAGCGGGTGAATACCTGTGAAATGCATTGCCTGTTTGGAGTCCGATTTATGCTGAATCCCGACTTTCTAAATCTGTGTTTGTGGAGGTCCACCTTTACCTCCCTTTTTAACCATTTTTAGAATATTATATTCTGTTTTAGCGCCTCTGTTTCTACCTTCCATTATGCTCCCTGATATAACCACACAAGCATAGCTTGACTTTCTACATGATAGGTGTAATTATACATTGCTCACTTTAGTATTACAGTCCAGCCATCAGCATAGAGCCTCCAGAGAGTTCACTCTTCCATGCTGCCATACAATCATACACCAAATTTGACTTTTGAGCCATCTAGGCATTGCTACCTAGACACAAAGGACCCTTCTTAATCTACACAGCTTACACTGCTAGTGCCAAAGACATTAGCTTGACCATCGGATGTTTCTGCAAACACTGTGTAAACTGAGGGTGTTACCTTCAGTGGGGGAAGTCTTCAGTCTCCTACACAGGCCATGGACATCACCATAACTATCTTGTATTTTTTGAATGGCCTCGGATCCTCGCAGTTCCATGAGAGAGCGCAGCTCTTGTAAAGTGCAGCCAAAGCCTCCGGCATGGTTCTGCTCTCTCCGCTGGTTCTTTGGGTAAAAATCCACTGAGCTGTTCAGATCTCCCATCTTGGTTAGCTTACTGGCCGAGGAGAGTAGGTATCGGTGTGAGTGTGTACGGGTTCTGTTTTCCGAAAGTGGTGGCCACAGTCTTCAGACTTGGAATCAGTGGGTGTGTCAGATAGATGATGGGCCTATGGAATGAAGCAGATTAATCTTAGGAGAGTTCAAACGAAATATGGAACATGTCCACATCATTAGCTATATACACAGATCAAAAGCAAAACAAGTAATAGGAACTATGTGTCATAAAAGGGGCATATTGATAGAGCAATGCTAAAATTGCTGTGTGCAAGTTGTACATGTCAACTGAAATGTTATTAATATTAACGCCATTTACATAGCACGCCTTGCACAAATAGCGCAACCTGCATTACCTAGATAACGTGTGCATTGATAGTGCAACATTTGTTGTACACGTAGCAGAACATCCACTACATTAGCAAACTGAGCATTACCCCCCATGTGTTTCTTTTGTCACCTGTGCCTCCTTCTGTCTCCTTGCGCCACCTTCAGTCCCCTGTGCCACCTCTGCCCCGCTGTGCGTCCAGAGAGTGATAAATGTGAAATGGTGCCCTAGGCAAGCAACAGCTTTAGGCCCACCCTTGATGGCCACCTAGCTTTTTTGGCAAGATTTGTTGGGGCGTAGCATAAACCAGGCCCTAAGCACCCAGACTCTCTCCAGGTCGTAAGCACCTGCCTAAGTTGCCTTGTGAATGATTTGGCTCTGTGTGCATCCATCTGTGCCTTCCTCTGCACCACTGTGCCTCCTTTTGTGTCTCCCTCGGTCCCCTTGTACCACTATCTGTTCCCATCCCCCTTCTGCACTCCCTCAGTCTAATGTACAGTAAATGCAGAGTATAGCGCAGTAGAAGCTGTGCTCCAACCTCCCCTCTGGAGTTCAGTGTTTTGCCTGTGCGACCAGCCTATCTGTTTTCTGCTCCCTCTAGTGCTGGCTCTCCTCATGTTGTGTGTAATCACGCTACAAGCAGTAGGAGATGCTGGGCACTAGGCCAAGTAGTGAGCGGACAGGCGGAAGCACAGCATTGGATTCCAGTGGAGAGGTGAGAGCACAGCTTCTGCTGCACTATACTCTGCATTTAAACACCAAGCTGGGGCAGAGCAGGAAGGGGGTGTGCAATGACATGCAACAGGATCAGCAGCTTGTTTGCATTTCAGGGACCCCCATATTATGCATCCATCCTATACGGCACATGGTTTACCTAACTGTGTAGGAGTGTGGGTTTTTTTGAGGATGGGGGTAGGGTGACACAGGACTTCTTGCCTGAAGTGATGGAAAAGCTAGAAACGCTCCTGCTTAAACTGTACCCCAGTCGAAGGTAGGTATCTAACAAAATTAGATACTTACCTAAAAAGAGGGAAGCCTCAGGATCCTATTGTATTCTTATGTCCCCAGTCACTGAGCGCGGCCCCCCGGAAGATTAGGCATTGTCGCTAATCATATTGAGGCTGTGCAGCTCCTGTTCCTGCATCGTGTCCGCACAATAGCCATGCAAGCCTGCCACAGCCATTTGTGCACGACTAGCTCTGTGCTACTGCACATTTGCAGATGGGCTTTCGCGGTTACTACACAGCCGCAATCATAACAGAGGAGAAGCTCATTCCCTCTCTTAACCTTTTGGGGACCACCGTAAATCCTACGCTGCACTTGTGGCTGTCTAAGCCTGATGCGGTGTAGGAATTACGCCGCCTGCCGTTTCCGCTCCCGACGCAATCATGCACACCCGAGAGGGGAGATTAAGCTGTCATATGACAGCTGACATCTCCCTTCAGTGATCAGGAGCCATTGCGATTGGCTCCAGATCACATGATCACTATGATCGCTGGCAGATCGTAGTTATCACCATTAGAGCTGTGGTGTTGGGGGGGAGGGGGAAGAAGAGGATCCACTCACCTTCCTGACGTTCCCCCAGCGATCGGCGCTCCCCTCCGTTCTGGCCGGCGCTCCCCTCCACTCTGGCCGGCATCTCCGCTCACTCTGACGTAAGTGTCGGGTCCCGGCTTGATGACGTCATCAAGCCGCGACCCAGAACTTAGCATCAGTAAGAGCGGGGATGCCAGCCAGAGCGGAGGGGTCCACAGCTGCTTTTTGCTGGAGTCTGGGAGGTGAGTAAAGGCTGTTTGGCTACAGGGGGGACACCTGGCTACAAGAGGGACACCATGCCCAGCTAGCCCTACCAAGGATCCGGCTGCCTGACGCCCCAAACGCGCCCCCCCCCCCATACAAAATCGCCTGGTCCTTAAGGGGGGTTAGGCGGTCGCTTCCGAAAGGGTTAAGGTAAGTATCTGATTTTGATCCCAAGCTTCGGCTCGGGATCACTTTGTAGAGGAGCTGTCAGCCATACTATCTCAGAAAAAACCCCCCACATATATAAGTAGATAAATACTTGCTCTACTTAAATAACATATGTATTGCACTGTTCACATTTTGATTTTAGTGATTTTTCTATAGTAAAAAAAAAGATAAAATCCTTCTTAGGATTCTCCATTTTTAACTGTGTCTATCTTGAAGCCAATCCTGATGTAATTTCCTCCCTTACTCTCCTCTGCCTGATTGTGTATGAATTGCCCACCCTCCTCCCAGTCTTCAGGCACTCCCACCCAGCTCTGCGCTAGAAAGTGCATTGTCTCACCATGAAAAATATTTGCCAACCATAGAGGAACAGAGGTGTGGGAGGGGAAAACAGGAGGGTAAGAGTTTTCAGTCAATCAGGCTGCATTAGTTAAGTCTAAGAGGAAAGTAAAGAAGCAAAAAAAAACACCCAGCATGCCCTGCAGCTTTCTTTGTGTGGCAATGTACCAAATAAGAATCAGGTAAACTGGGGAATGATCAAAAGTAATAGTGATTTTAACTTTTGGATTGTCTGGTTAGCACCCCTATTACCGTAATTGTTTACTAGATAAAAATAAAGAATTGATTTTTTATTTTATGCCTGAAAGTTGTACTTTAAAATGAAAATAAGAATCAGAACTCCGGGAAAGTCCTATACAGGATCTTCTAAAAAAATTAGCATATTGTGATAAAGTTCATTATTTTCTGTAATGTACTGATAAACATTAGACTTTCATATATTTTAGATTCAAATACACACAACTGAAGTAGTTCAAGCCTTTTATTGTTTTAATATTGATGATTTTGGCATACAGCTCATGAAAACCCCAAATTCCTATCTCAAAAAATTTGCATATTTCATCCGACCAATAAAAGAAAAGTGTTTTTAAAACAAAAAAAAGTCAACCTTCAAATAATTATGTTCAGTTATGCACTCAATACTTGGTCGGGAATCCTTTTGCAGAAATGACTGCTTCAATGCGGCGTGGCATGGAGGCAATCAGCCTGTGGCACTGCTCAGGTGCTATGGAGGCCCAGGATGCTTCGATAGCGGCCTTAAGCTCATTCAGAGTGTTGGGTCTTGCGTCTCTCAACTTTCTCTTCACAATATCCCACAGATTCTCTATGGGGTTCAGGTCAGGAGAGTTGGCAGGCCAATTGAGCACAGTAATACCATGGTCAGTAAACCATTTACCAGTGGTTTTGGCACTGTGAGCAGGTGCCAGGTCATGCTGAAAAATGAAATCTTCATCTCCATAAAGCTTTTCAGCAGAAGTCTAATGTTTATCAGTACATTACAGAAAATAATGAACTCTATCACAATACGCTAATTTTTTGAGAAGATCCTGTATATATTAGTTCTACAGATACAACTATATCTCATGATTTTATTTTCACTTCGAGTTTCCTTTAAGTAGAGATAAGAGGCAAAAGTGTCCGTTTTGCAGTAAGAGACCCCCACTCTGAGATGTGCACTTCCGATTCACAAATAGTGATTTTAAAGACTGGTCTGTGCTCATCTTTTGCATATGACCAAACTGGAGAATGACCTTGAAGTCTGCATCTGCTTTGCGCAGAAACCTGTGCTGGCCCAGCTGTTAGAACTTGCTGTGGCTTGTGATTTCATGGCTGTTGCAGATCTGAAGGCCTGACCAAACAGAAAAAAGGCAGGCAAGGCATGCCAAGTCTTGTATGTTCTATAACATCTGTCATGCCGCAGGTGTGTGAAGCATATGGGCTGAACAATTGTAATCCAGCCACAAATGACTAAGAGGAAGTCGTGCTTGGACTACATCTCCCAGGACAGAAAGCGTGACATCTAGCTCTTCAGCTGCTGACTGCAAGAGAGTGAGGTCAAAACTTGAATCTATTCACCAGTGACACAGCAATAGGAGATGCATAGGTTGCAATAGTGCCAGCAGGGCCAGTTCTCTCATGAAGCAAGGTGAAACATTTGCATCAGGCGCAGAGATTACAGGGGCAGCATGTTTGTACTGTGTTTACACTACCAGCATGCAGTCAGAGTAGGAGGAGAAGCGAGAGGAGAGCGAGGTGAAGAGGTCATCATTGGGGAAAAGCAGCTTGTTGTGCTGTGTGAGGAGTCTGACAGTGAGTGAGGAGGGGGGAGGCAGGAGAGCAGCAGTGTGCCACTTGACTTGCACAGCAGAAGGGAGGTGATGGCACTGCTGTCCTGACTGGGGAGGAATGGACTGGCTGACAACGAGCAGTTAGTTTGTCACAGACTCACAGCCAGCCAGTGTGCTATTGTGTGGAGCTGCAGCATGTCATGTGAGAACATTAAATATTAAAGTATTTAAATGAGTAAATTGTTGGGTGTTGTGCGGTCATTCCAAATTAGGTAGGGTGGGGGGGCACATCCTCAAAAGTTTGCCTCAGGTAGCAAAAAGACTAGAACCGGCCCTGAGTACCAGGACCCCTGGACCAGAGGGACCCCCCTCAACTGCAGTATTAGCTCTTCAATGGTGCTGTGATGATAATGATAACTTCTATCTATGCTTTGAATAGTGGGAATTATTAACGGTTCCCCTCCTCTGCTTATACCTCTCATACTGTGGATGTCCTCGGGAGGTTTTGTTGCACATTATGAATTGTCATGTATAGAATGCTTGGGGGGCCCTATGTAAAACTTGCACTAGAGTCTAAAGCTCCTTAGCTACTCCACTGCCATCTACCTTTCTGTAATGTTGACCTTTTATTATTAATTAGTATTCATATAGCACCGACATCCTCCGCAACGTTGTACAGAGTGTGTCTTGTCTCGTCACTGAAAGAGGAACTGCAGTTAAAATAACATATTGAAAAAAGTGCTTAATTTTTACAATAATTATTTATACTGTAAATAATTTAGTCAGTGTTTGTCCATTGTCCAAATCTTTCCTCTCCCCGATTTACATTGTGAAATGGTGACATCTTTAGTGCTGGTACGTGACGTCTGTGGAAGGAGATGCTGCATTTTTGGCAGTTGGAAACTGTTATTTCACACAGTAAAGCAAGGCTTCCACAGTGTGATGTCAGTACTTAGGCGCTGACATCACATTGTGGGAGGGGTTTCACCACAATATCAGCCATACAGACCCCTCAGATGATCTATTTGAGAAAAGGTAAAGATTTTTCATGTAAAAGGGGGTATCAGCTATTGATTGAGATGAACTTCAATCCTTGGTTACAGTTCCTCTTTAACATTCCTTCAGACAGTTAAAGAGGATCTAACCCAAGCAAGGAACTACAAGTCCCACAATGCATTGCAGGAGTCTGACAGCCACAGTCATGACTCATAAAGGCAAATGCATTGTGGGACTTGTAGTTCCGTAACAGCTGGAGGGCCGAGTTTGCCCATACTGATCTAACCCTTACCTTAACCATACCTGGCACTTCTATCTTCACAGTACAAAGTAAGGCAGTCATTTTATGTTTTCTAAAATAATTGCAAATTACTACAAATATTTGTCCTGAAAGTATTTTTTTTTCCTCAGAGGTTTAGATTTCTTAATCTATTCTGAATGCACATTTATGCAGCTTAAAAATGGGCCGATCAAATTATTTGTATTTACCATCCCTACTCCCAAAAATATTTAATCTATATTGCATAAATTCTCCCTAAGGACAATTCCTGCAAAAGCATGTGATCAGTTTGATAGTGTGAATTGTTTCTAAAGGTGTGTACACACTTTTGACTTATGTTGCCCGTCGTGGATCAGGCCCCTATCCCCTTGGGCGACATCGCTGGGCCGGCCAGTACTGTGCAGCTGACAACGCGTTCTCTTGCTATGCAGATGGGGCAGAGGGACGACGGAGTGATGTGTGCGTGACGCGGCCGGCGGGGGAGCAGCATGAACAAGTTGGCCTTAGGTCGAGTGAGTTGATCCACTGGGAGGATCGCTTGCGTGTTGGTGGTCCTGGGCTGCCGTACACACGCTTATACGATTATCGGATTAAGTGGTCGTTATCAGCCACCTCAGCCGACTTTAGTTAAGCGTGTGCACGACTCTTTAAGGGCCGTACACACGCTTGATTGAGGTTGCCTGCGCGCCTCCGACGATAATCAGGCGTGTGCACATGGGCCCTGACCCCTACCGCGCAAGTGATCTGTCCGGCGGATCGACTCACCCGATGGTGGGCCAACTGCTTTGAGGACACCGTATCCCACTCGCCTGTTGCACATGCACTGCTCCGTCATCCGATCGGCCCTGCACAACAAGAGAATGCACTGTCATCTACACAGTGTCTGTACAGGCAAGCCAACAATGTCATCCAAGGGGATCGGGTCCTGATGCCCGAAGGGCCACATATATCAAGAGGTGTGCATGCACCTTCAGTCTCTGATTTGTTGCTTGCAATCCTGTCATCATACTGTGTATGCTAAAGCAGGAAGCAGAAGCGAGACAAGATGACATGATTGCACCCAGCCATTCAGAGGCTCAGCCACCTGACCAGACTGTTCACCTAGGAGAACTCAAGGAGAAGCATGTGGTCAGTTTGATCAGCTGATAGATTTGTAAGGCTCTGATTTGCTGGTCATGATCATGTGTTAAACCAGGGAGTCATCACAGCAAATAAGAACCTTACAAATCTACCAGCTGATCAAACTGATCACATGTTTCTCCATGAGTTCTTATAGGCAGACCCATCCCTATTGTTCACATGCCTTGCCATACATTCTCCTCAAGGAGAATTTGTGCCAAATAAATTGGTTATCTCTATCTTTATACTCCTAGATGAACAAATATCCGTCTTGTTCCGCAGAATGCTGAACAGTTTATTCTGTTATAGGTATGATTATCTTTTCTTTTCTCTGAAGAGTAACAATGCAGCTTTGTTCATTTACCGTAATAAAGAGCAGTCTCCGCTCTGGACAATAGAACTGTTTGTCCCAATTAAAACCAGGTTCCTCCTCTAACTAGATAAACATACTTAATATGTAAAGCTGAATATGTGTTTCTGCTATTCTGCTGCACCGTGGAGGGAAACAAAGAAGCGTGACACACGCACTCCTGATCATAATGAATGCAAATATACTGAAATTGGGTTAAACAGGGATTTACAGACAAGGTTTCTGCGCACACTGTGAGGGAAAGTATGAGGAACGCAAGAGAGCTTCCCGCATGCAGATCTCTAATTGATGGTTGTTGAGAGGTATGCCTGTGATCATTTACATCACTGCAATACTGAGAGCCACTCCTGCTTCAGCCACTGGGCTTGGCCGTGTTGTGCCATACACAATGCTATCAGCTTGTCCACTTTCCTATGGTATAATGATGTTCTTCTTAAAGGACACCCGAGGTGAAGATAAACTAATGAAATAAACGATTGTATCTATCATCCTTCTCCTAAAAATTACTTTTGAAGATATTCCACATTTTTATTTTATGTTTAAATCTACTTTTTTAATTTTAAATGTTTTATTGTTTTTGCTCAATGACACATTCATTAAAGTATGCCAGAGCTAAAAAAAAAAAATCTATGAACAATTGATCCTTTTTACCTCTTTCCTGCTCCCAGAAGCCATTTTCTGCTAGGAAAGTGTTTTATAGTTGGAATTTCTTATCAGTGAGGGTCACACTGTTGTCACTTCCTGTCTGAGTCAGGACTGAGTCAGCCGCTTACATGCCTGATATTTAACTCTTTCAGGCAGAGAAAGAAAAAAAGGAACACAGCCTAGAAATTTGTGTGCTAGGCAATGTACATACCCATGTCTATCTATCTCATCATGTCATATGTCACCTCGGGTGTCGTTTAAAGAGTTTCAACCCAAGATTGAACTTTATCCTAATCAGTTGCCGGCATCCTCTTTCCCACAAGAAATCTTTACCTTTTATCAAATAGATCATCAGAGACGCCTGTGTGGCTGATATTGAGGTGAAACCCCTCCCACAGTGTGATTGCCATGGCCGTGACAGTTTACTGTCTGTAAACTTCATTGCATTGTGGGAGATAATGGCTGTTGGCAACTGTCAAGCAAGCAGTATCCCCCTTTGTTTTCTACATATAATACACACACACATATATACAGTGGGTTGCAAAAGTATTCGGCCCCTTGAAGTTTTCCACATTTTGTCACATTACTGCCACAAACCTGAATCAATTTTATTGGAATTCCATGTGAAAGACCAACACAAAGTGGTGTACACGTGAGAAGTGGAACGAAAATCATACATGATTCCAAACATTTTTTACAAATCAATAACTGAAAAGTGGGGTGTGCATAATTATTTGGCCCCCTTTGATATGAGTGCAGTTAGTTGCCTATAGACATTGCCTGATGAGTGCTAATGACTAAATGTTGTGCACCTGTGTGTTATCTAATGTCAGTACAAATACAGCTGCTCTGTGAGGGCCTCAGAGGTTGTGTAAGAGAATATTGGGAGCAACAACACCATGAAGTCCAAAGAACACACAAGACAGGTCAGGGATCAAGTTATTGAGAAATCTAAAGCAGGCTTAGGCTACAAAAAGATTTCCAAAGCCTTGAACATCCCACGGAGCACTGTTCAAGCGATCATTTAGAAATGGAAGGAGTAGGGCACAACTATAAACCTACCCAGGGGTGCAGCTAAGGTTTTTGTGGCCCCAAGCGGACTGCAGGCCGAGGCCCACAACCTGCGGCGCGCGAAGCGCGCCGCGCCGAAAAAAGGGGTGTGTTCATTGCGCGGGAAAGTGGGCGTGACATGACATGTGGGTGGAGCCAGGGTGTGGCCATGACATGTGAGTGGAGCCAACTGCATGATGCTTACATGTCAATATGGACCAAAAAAACAAAACAAACATTTCAATGTAGAAAGCGGTAGACTTTACCCCCCCCCCCCCCCCTAAAAAAGAAAAAAAAATACATAAACAAAAAATACATAAGTAGGACATTAGACTATGGTAGGGATTAAATGGGGAGCTCCTCTGAGAGCAGTCAGTGACATGGCTATGTACTTTGTAAAGTGCTGCACAAGAGGTCACGGCGGTAGTAATGCACTAGCACAGAACGCTGTGATATGCAGGAGCAAACACGGCCAAGCATGCACAACAGAGCACACAGCCAGCCCGGTACACCAGCCCCAAGCATGATCGCAGCCAACAGTATAGGTGCTAAGGTACGTCAGTGCGGCGCGCGTAGTGCACGGAAATCGATCGGAAAATGCTCGGAAAACAATCGAAAAGCAAATCGGACATGTTGGAAATAATCCATCTGACAGTAAATCGACCAGAAAATCTCATAGTGTGTACCCAGCATAAGGCTCCCTGCACACTGCAAATCCGATTTGCGATTCCAATTTTCCCTGAATGCTAGCAACAGAATAACGCAGAAAAAACAGCATGCAGTAACGATTAAAAATCGGAATCACATGCAGTGTGCAGGGAGCCTAAGAGTAATTAGACATGCCACAAACTATAAGGAAGCAGTGTTTCTGCCATGATGTGGTGAGAAAGAAGATTTGCATCATGGATGCGCAGATGATAAATCAGCAGAAACTGCTATTTATTAGCATACCATTTAGTAATCATGAGATGACAAAAGAATGTCAAATGCTGCAACAATGATCCCAAAGCAGCAAATGTAGCCAACTATGACCATCAAGTAATAAATGCAGCAACCATTACCTCTGACATATAAACTGCAACAACCGTTACCTCCGACACATCAAATGCAAGAACCATTACCTCTGACACATGATATGCAACAACCAGGGCTGTGGAGTCGGTACAAAAATCTTCCGATTCAGACTCCTCAGTTTATGAAACCACGACTCCCGACTCCAACTCCGACTCCGGGTACCCAAAATGGCTCTGACTCCGACTCCTTAGTCTAATACTTAACAGGGCTGTGGATTTTGTACAAAAATCATCCGACTCCTGACTCCGACTCCTCAGTTTATGAAATCAACGACTCCAACTCCAGGTGCCCAAAATTGCCCCGACTCCTCGACTCCGACTCCATAGCCCTGGCAACAACCCCTACTTCTCACACATGGTATGCAAAAACCTTACTTCCGACACATAATAAGCAACAACTATTACCTCCAATGCATGAAATGCAAGAACCATTACATCTGAAACATGATATGCAACAACCCCAACTTCCGACAAATGAATGCAGCAAATGATTTCCCTAACACATGGAATACAGCAAACGTTACTTTTGACATATGAAATGCATCAAATCGGAAATTAGGAAAATATTACCTCCCACACGTTAAAATTCAGTAAGCATTATCCACCCACACATGAAAAATACACATATAAAAATGCAGCAAATGTTACCCTAGACATAATTTAATTAAATGTTCTGGCCCACTGGGTGCTGGCGGGATGGAGCTGCTGAGTAGGGTGGGATAGTGAAACTGGATGCGGCTGAGAGGGCGACACTGGGCGGAAGGAGGGTGACATTGCCTGGAAGGGGAGGAGGATGACACTAGTTGGGGAGGAGGATGACACTAGGTGGGGAGGAGGATAACACTGGGTGGGGAGAGGGTGACACTGACTGGGTTGGGAGGTGGGTGATACTAATGGGGTGTGGAGGAGGGTGACAGACACTAAGTGGGGAGGAGTGTAATAGGTAGGTGTCCCAGTAAAGGTAGCTAGGCGTAAATAGGCACCCCCGTAAGTAGCTAGGCGTAGGTAGGTGCCCCTATAGGTAGCTAGGCGTAGGTAGGTGCCCCATAGGTAGCTAGGCATAGCTAGGTGCCCCTATAGGTAGCTAGGCGTAGGTAGGTGCCCCCATAGGCAGCTAGGCGTAGGTAGGTGCCCCATAGGTAGCTAGGCATCAGTAGGTGCCCCCTGTAGGTAGCTAGGCATAGGTAGGTGCCCCCATAGGTAGCTAGGTGTAGCTAGGTGCCCCCATAGGTATCTAGGTGTAGCTAGGTGCCCCTATAGGTAGCTAGGCATAGGTAGGTTCCCCCATAGGTAGGTAGGTGCCCCATAGGTAGGTGCTCCATAGGCAGCTAGGTATAGGTAGGTGCCCCATAGGTAGCTAGGCGTCGGTAGGTGCCCCCTGTAGGTAGCTAGGCGTAGGGAGGTGCCCCATAGGTAGCTAGGCGTAGGTAGGTTCCCCCATAGGTAGGTAGGTGCCCCATAGGTAGCTAGGCATAGGTAGGTGCCCCCTGTAGGTAGCTAGGTGTAGGTAGGTGCTCCATAGGTAGGTAGGAGTCCCAGTATAGGTAGCTAGGTGCCACTATAGGTAGCTAGGTGTAGGTTGGTGCCCCATAGGTAGCTAGGCGTAGGTAGGTGCCCCATAGGTAGCTAGGTGTAGGTAGGTGCCCAATAGGTAGCTAGGTGTAGGTAGGTGCCCCATAGGTAGCTAGGCATAGCTAGGTGCCCCTAAAGGTAGCTAGGTGCCCCCATAGGTAGATAGCTAGGCATAAGTAGGTGCCCCCATAGATAGCGAGCGAGCAGGGGTAGAAGGCAGACAGGCGGGCAAGGAGATTGGTGGCTTTGCCGGGAGTCATGCACCATTTGTACTTCCGGTTCCTGCAGTCCATGTGGAACGCAGAACCGGAAGTATGCGGCGCATACACCCGGCTTCAGGGAGGGTGGGCAGAGCAGTGGGCGGGGGCGGAACTAAAGCGGCCAAGCAGCCGCTCTATTGGTGGGTGGGCAGGGACAGAGCCTTCCCCTCGCCGGAGTCTGCCCGCCCCCTGAGCCCGTACCAAGAAGCCGCTGCGGCAGGACAGTGACGGTGTGACGTCATAACGACGTCACGGAGACTCCGAGGCCCCTAAAAACATGAGGCCCCAAGCAGCCGCTTGGTCTGCTTGGTGCCTGGCGGCGCCCCTGAACCTACCAAGACAAGGCCATACACCTAAACTCACAGGCCGAACAAGGAGAATGCTGATCAGAAATGCAGTCAAGAGGCCCATGGTGACTCTGGACGAGCTGCAGAGATCTACAGCTCAGATGGAAGACTCTGTCCATAGGACAACTATTAGTCATGGACTGTACAAAGTTGGCCTTTATGGAAGAGTGACAAGAAGAAAGGCATTGTTAGCAGAAAGCATAAGAAGTCCCGTTTGCAGTTTGCCACAAGCCATGTGGGGGACACATCAAACATGTGGAAGATGGTGCTCTGGTCAGATGAGACCAAAATGGAGTGTTTTGGCCAAAATGCAAAACGCTATGTGTGGCAGAAAACTAACACTGCACTTCACTCTGAACACACCATCCCCACTGTCAAATATGGTAGTGGCAGCATCATGATCGGGGGGTGCATCTCTTCAGCAGGGACAGGAAAGCTGGTCAGAGTTGATGGGAAGATGGATGGAGCCAAATACAGGGCAAACTTGGAAGAAAACCTCTTGGAGACTGCAAAAGACTTGAGACTGGGGCGGAGGTTCACCTTCCAGCAGGACAATGACCCTAAACATAAAACCAGGGCAACAATGGAATGGTTTAAAACAAAACATATCTATGTGTTAGAATGGCCCAGTCAAAGTCCAGATCTAAATCCAATCGAGAATCTGTGGCAAGATCTGAAAACTGCTGTTTACAAACGCTGTCCATCTAATCTCACTTAGCTGGAGCACTTTTGCAAAGAAGAATGGGCAAGGATTTCAGTCTCTAGATGTGTAAAGCTGGTAGAGACATACCCTAAAAGACTGGCAGCTGTAATTGCAGCAAAAGGTGGTTCTACAAAGTATTGACTCAGGGGGACGAATAATTACGCACACCCCACTTTGCAGTTATTTATTTGTAAAAAATGTTTGGAATGATGTATGATTTTCGATCCACTTCTCACGTGTACACCACTTTGCATTGGTCTTTCACGTGGTATTCCAATAAAATTGATGCATGTTTGTGGCAGTAAAGTGACAAAATGTGGAAAACTTCAAGTGGGCCGAATACTTTTGCAACCCACTGTATACACAGTATATATTCCTTCTTTTCGCCTATCACATTGTTAGTGGGTGTATTTATAGATAAGGGCAGTTTGTGCTGTACTGTTTATTTTATGTCTGCCAGAAGTAAAGATGCTGACCTGCAGGCTCATTGTGGATCAAACAACATGACGGAGTTACATTGCATTTCTTGATCTATCTTATATTTTTTAACTCCTCACTTTGCAATGTCTTCTTTTTTCCCCCCTAGTACTAACTTTTGGTAAAGACCCTCTTTATAGCCAGTTTTACTCCTAGCCATTGCATTGCGATGCAATGCTCCACTCCCATCGCATTGCAAAAAACTTAATTCATATGACCATGCAGCAGAGTGCGCCGACAGGGTCATAAGCATACCGCTCATCTGCTGCTTCCTGCTTGGCAGGAATTACATCACTGAGATTCCTGACGGTCCACGCAGCACCGCTCCATCGTTTACATGACGTGTGTCGCCCATAGACTTCCATTACAGTGTGTTAAGAGCGGTGTTCTTGCGTTGGATAGGATACTTCCAGCGCAGTGCAACGGACCGCAATAAGTTTGCAAGTCTCCATAGACTTGCATCGCTTTTGCGGTTACTTATAAAATAGGGTAACACAATACAGGTTTTACCTTCAAGTGTAAAAGTGGCCTCAACAATATGACTACAGAGAGAAGTCCATAAGCCTGGCATAGTCCTTGCCACTCTCTTGCAGGTGGACGCAGCTTAGCCTCAGGGTTTTAACTACATGGGAGCAGGTCCTGCGACCACAGGGGGAGGGGCGACTCGAAGGTGTAAGGGGCTCCAACTATTAACTTTCCCTCCCATAAAATGGTTCATCCTTTAGATCAGGTGTTTTTGTAGCTATAGTTATTGGTGTAAAGATAACGATGTCCACATTTGTTTTATGACACTTACAAGATGCCACTGGTGCAGAGTGAACGGATTGGTCCTTAACACAGCAAAAACTGTGGAGATGATCATTGACTTCAGGAGGCGTGCTCCCACCCTACCTCCAATGCGTATTGACGGCAAGGAAGTGGAAAGAGTTCCCTGCGTCCGCCTTCTGGGCACAACCATCTCCAGTGACCTGAGGTGGAAAGCCAACACTGCCTCCACACAGAGGAAAGCCCAACAGAGACTTTTCTTTCTTCGCCAACTAAAAAAGTTTGGTATGGCCCCAAAACTTCTGTCTAACTTCTACTCTGCTACAATTGAATCTGTCCTATGCACTTCCATCCTGGTCTGGTATGCCGGCTCCTCCGCCAGCGACAGGCTCAAACTGCAGAGGATCATCAGATCAGCAGAGAGGATCATCGGGAAAGCCCTTCCTACTCTGGACCTCCTCTACCACTCCAGGCTGAACACCAGAGCATTAAAGATCACCAACGACCCCTCGCACCCAGGCCACCGCTTTTTTAGTCAGCTTCCCTCGAGCCGAAGACCCCGGTTCCGGTCCATCCTCACCAAGACCTCGAGACATAAGAACAGTTTCTTTCCCTCTGCTGTCAGCCTTCTGAACTCTCTCTCACGAATTTGCCCATCCCCAACCCCACCCTACAAACTCAAGCCACACTATAGCACGCTGAACTGAGGCACACTGCACATGGACGGTGATCTAGCTCCAGAGTACTTTCTGCCTGTTCTTTGGATGTATTTTTTGATTTCTGTTTTTCGATTTGTAAATGATGCTTCACTGTGTTCCCCTGCATCTGTTTTTGTTTTTTGGTTCCTGCATGTTCCATCCTGTATCTGTATTTGTATCTGTATCAGTCCCCTGTACGTGCCAAGCCCAATTCCGGGCACGACCCAGTCGTGCTTGGCGAGAATAAAGATTCTGATTCTGATTCTGGATGTGAGGGTCACAGGGAAGGAGGGGAGGAAAAGGGTGTAAACATTTGGGGGCTCCATCAAAGTTTGTCTGGGGAGGGAGGGCCTTATGATTTGTAGTTATGCCCCTGCATAGCCCTACCTGTTTAGGATCTTGTAATAGGCGGCGTCATAACACAACGTTCACTGGGTATTTCATTCATGAATGCAGCCACATCTAACAGTCACAGGCACCACTGCGAGTCCGAACTGAGCGAGGGGGCCAATCCATGGACGTCGTTGTTTCCAGTCTCAGTTGCAAACTGCTGTTGTGACCCAGTCAGGGGCAAGCACACCTCGTGTCTCCGCTGCACTGAGAAAACCTGTGGGGAAAAAACACAGAGATGGTGTGCTGTCAACAATGCAATGGAAGACATTTATTACATCTGTATGGCGCAAGAAAAAAAGACATGTACAGGTGCAGTTACACTTTAATGCAACCCAGTCAGTAGTTTAACCCAGTTTAAAGTGGACACAAATTAAAAATACAAGATTTCAGAAATAAAATATATTTTATAAATTATAATGATAAATAGCAGCCTTTTTTCAGCTGCATGATGACAAATATAAAATATTTTACATTTATTGGAGGAACTCCTCCCTTCCTTTCAAATTGCCTGGATTTTTCCGGCAAACTGGTAAAGGAGATAAAAAACAAAAACAAAACACAGGCTGCTACTGATGATGTCACGGGGAGGTGATCTCAGCTTGTGTGAGATTTCACATAGACGACGCCCCTGTGAGGGAGGGTAGCTGATGACAAACACACCCATGATCTAAAACCTCCTACTAAGCTCAGAAGTAATGGCTGCCACCTGTGTAACCCTAGTTATGAAAAGAGAAGGGTGAAAAAGCATGCACTGAAATGCTCATAGGCTTGAAGGAGTGTTTATTTATCTTTGTATGTGTCAGAGTGGTGCAACTACATATTTTGAATTAAAAAAATGTTTGGTTTGGGCCCGCTTTAAGGACAAACTGTAAAATTTAAAATACATACATATACAGTGGCTTGCAAAAGTATTCGGCCCCCTTGAAGTTTTCCACATTTTGTCATATTACTGCCACAAACATGAATCAATTTTATTGGAATTCCACGTGAATGACCAATACAAAGTGGTGTACACGTGAGAAGTGGAACGAAAATCATACATGATTCCAGACATTTTTTTTTTTACAAATAAATAACTGCAAAGTGGGGTGTGCGTAATTATGCCTGATGAGTGCTAATGACTAAATGGAGTGCACCTGTGTGTAATCTAATGTCAGTACATGTTTGTGGCAGTAATATGACAAATTGTGGAAAACTTCAAGGGGGCCGAATACTTTTGCAAGCCACTGTAAAATGAAGATTTCTCCCAGGGTAAATTGTACTATAAATCACCTTTCTCCTATGTTACTGTCACTTTCAGTAGGTTGTGAAAATATGAAAGGTTTTAGACTAGTCCATCTCTTCCTGGGAGATTCTTAGGAATTTCTTTATTTAAAGCATGTAGCTAGCCTAGCGCTAGCTACATGCTTCCCCCCTCCCATCGCTATCCCTCCCACCCCTCCGATCGCTGCCGGCGCTTTTGCCCTGCAGGGAATCCCAATCTGAACGGGATTCCCTGTATGGGCTTCCTCGTCGGCGACGATCGCGATGACGTCACCGACGTCGTGACGTCGGCGGGTGCTCCGATCCACCCCTCAGCGCTGCCTGGCACTGATTGGCCAGGCAGTGCAAAGGGTCGGGGGGGGGGGGCGACGCGGCGGATAGCGGCGAATCCGTGGCGGACGGCGGCGATCATGAAAAAAAAATTATGTAAATCGGCCCAGCAGGGCCTGAGCAGCACCCTCCGGCGGCTTACCCCGTGTCCAGCATGGGGTTACCGCTAAGGAGGTTAAAACTTCTTGCTTTTACTGATGGTTGACACGGTACAATACCCTACTGGTAGGGCCGGTGCTACCATAGAGGCAAAGGGGGCAATTTCCCCAGGGCCCCAGACCTTGTAGGGGCCCGCAGTGGCTACAAGAGGAAAAAAAAATTCAAATCGACCTTATAGTTTTTGAGAAAATCGATTTTAAAGTTTCAAATGAAAAAAAATACACATTTAAAAACCTGCCGTCTTTAATGGTGACGACTTTAATAGCAAATCCACCTTAAATGATAGAAACCCTAAATTTGCAGGATATGTTAAGGAGATCATTGGGAATAAAAGGAAAAAACAATTTTTCGAAAAGACCTTCTAGTTTTTGAGAAAATCGATTTTAAAATTTCGAAGGAAAAAGTATACTTTTAAATGCAGTAAATGTCACTTTTAGTAGCAAACCTAACGGTAGTGTAATTTTACATGCATCAAAAGAAAGAGCAATACATTTCCTGACGGGTTTCCTGGGGGTCCATACGCAGCCGCAGCGCTTTGGCCAGGGATCGCTATACAGCCGCAATATGGCTGCATGAAGATCCCTGGCATTTTTTCCTATTTTTCGAAAAAAAAAATTATGTTTAGAGTGTGGGAATTTTTTTTAACAAAAATTATGTGGGGTCCCCCCTCCTGAAACGTTTTAACCCCTTGTCCCCCATGCAGGCTAGGGTAACTAGAATGTGGAGCTCCGACCGATTGGGGCTTCACACCCTGACTATACCAACTGTAAAAAACGTCTCTTAATGCCGATTTTTGTTCCGGGGTATCTGTTGGGGGGGGGGGGCAGGTTTATTTTGCCCTGGGGCCCCATTGTTGCTTAAACCAGCCCTGCCTACTGGTGCTAAACACAGCGAAAACTGTGGAGATGGTTGTTCATTTCAGGAGGCGCGCCACTCCGCCCCCAATCCGCATAAATGGCAAGGAAGTAGAAAGAGTTCCCAGTGTCCGCCTTCTGGGCACAACCACCTCCAATGACCTGAGGTGGAAGGCCAACACTGCCTCCACACAGAGGAAAGCTCAACAGAGACTTTTCTTTCTCCGCCAACTAAAAAAGTTTGGCATGGCCCAAAAACTTCTGACAGATTTCTACTCCGCTACAATCGAATCTGTCCTATGCTCTCCCATCCTGGTTTGGTACACCAGCTCCTCCGCCAGCAACAGGCTCAAACTGCAGAGGGTCATTAGATCAGCGGAGAGGATCATCGGGAGATCCCTTCTCTCTCTGGACCACCACTACCACTCCAGGCTGTACTCCAGAGCATTAAAGATTACCAACAACCCCTCATACCCAGGCCATCGCTTCTTTAGTCAGCTCCCCTTGACCCAGAGGCTCCGATTCCGGTCCATCTTCACCAAGACCTCAAGACATAAAAACAGTTTTTTTTCCCTCGGCTGTCAACCTTCTGAACTCTCTCCACAAAATTGCCCATCCCCACCCCACAATACCATGCCGCACTGAGGCACTCTGCACATAGATGGCGCCCTAGCTAAAGCGGACTCTGATTGTTTTTTGAGTGTTTTTTTGTGTTGTAACTTATGCCACATTGTCTCTCTCTGCATCTGGTATAATGTTCTGTTCCTTCTGACTGCATGACTTGTCCTGTATCTGTATCTATATCCTGTATCAGTACCCTGTACGTGCCAAGCCCAATTCCGGGCACGACCCAGTCGTGCTTGGCGATAATAAAGATTCTGACTCTGATACACATGTTATGGGTGTGAAGATTATGATGACATGTAGAGAACCCCCTGCAGGCTCGTCCAGTAATGTCTCAGGAGCCACCGGACAATTAGGTGTCCACCACTCCCCAAAACAAGATTATGATGTCCACACTTGTTTTATGACCCTTTCTGGATGGGCTTCCAGGCTGTGAGGGTCACCAGTGATTGGCAAAAGAAGATGTGTGCACATTGGGGGCCCTATCAAACTCTTACTGGAGGGCCCCATAAATTGTAGTTCCACCCCTGGTGGAGGCCCCTCTAAGTGCTCACATTGAAGTAAACCAGTCACTTGTAAAAGTAGTAGTAAAATGACAAGTTGACTGTAATGTAAGATGTCAATGTTCCATCATGTCAAACACATTAGGGGCATAAATAAGTGAGATTTTCCACTAAACTGATTTTTGGATTTATAGGAGGTCAGGAAGTCAATGGATGGTACAGAAGTAAAATGGAGTGTCCCTTTAATTTTGTTTTATTTAAATCCACTTAGTGTACATCAAAAGCAGAATCGGTAATCATCGTTCACCAATTCAGTTGAATAATTCAGCTTTATTGCTGCTCATTATTATTTCACATGCCCCGCTCATACATAATCTTGTGTACATTAGTCATTCAGGACCTACAGAATTTTCATTAAAGCTGCTATTCCCCCAGTACTAAACTATGTACAGAAAATAGATCCATATTTATTTCGTGATTTTTGTGTGTGTATATTTTTAAAGGCTGTCAAGCAGCAAGGTCACCCGATGTTTAGAAATTCCCGACATTCATCTGACACTTCACACTTGTCATCAATCATTGTTTCGTACGCAGTAAAAAGAATGATGGCGTAACCGAGCTACAAGGTGGTGTGGTAAAAACAGAGCAGGATCATCCACAAGGCCACCTAGGCAAATGCCTGAGGCCTAGTGGGCATTAAGGGGCCTAGCTGCAACCCTCTTTTACCATTCTCCCACCTCAGCTTACCAAAAAGACCGGGGGGGGGGGTATGCCCCTCTTACCCCAGATAGTAGTGTCATGTAGGCATGTGTACCCCTTATCCCCACACAAGGAGGTAGTACTGGGTGGCATGTGTGCCCCTCCCACCACAGATAATAGTATTATTACATAGGTAAGCATGCCCCCTCCCACCCCAGGAAGTAGTACTGGGTGGCATGTGTTCCCCCTAACACCCCAGGAAGTAGTACTGCATGACATGTGTGTCCCCTCCCACCCCAGATAATAGCATTAGGTGGGCATGTGTACCCCCATCCCTATCCTAGGTTATAGTATTCGGTAGCCGTGCGTGCCCCTCCCAGATAGTAGTGTTAAGTAGGCATGTGTACCCCCATCCCCACCCCACAAAGTAGTACTGGGTTGCCATGTGTGCCCCCCACCCACCCCAGATAATAGTATTAGGTAGGCATGTGTATCCACATCCCCATCCCAGGTAATTGTATTTGGTAGCCTTGCGTGCCCCTCCCATCCCAGATAGTAGCGTAAAGTAGGCATGTGAACCACCATCTCCACTCCAGAAAGTAGTACTGGGTTGCCATGTGTGCCCCATCCCACCCCAGATAATATTAAGTAGCCATGTGCCCCCCATTCCCCCACCTGATCAAGTAACTCATCAAGGTACAGTGCTTTATGACACCAGCCCATGCTGTTGCGGTAGACTATGCAACCTTACTGACAGGCAAAGGACAGTGACTCACTACATAGTCATTTTAACACACGATGGTAACATTTGGCAACTGTGCTTACTTATCTATCAGATGGTATATTTAGATCTGTGCCAGGAGTTAAAGAGGAACTGTAGTAAAAATAACAATGCATAAAATTGCTTGTAAAATTGCTTATTTTTTTTACAATATTTAATTATAAATTATTTAGTCAAATTTTGTCCATTGTAAAATGTTTCCTCACCCCGATTTACATTTTGAAATGTATCACAGGTGGCAACATCTTTAGTCCTGGTAGGTGATTTCTGTGCACAGAACTCTCAGTAAATGAACATTCCAGAGAGGGAGATATGGCTTGCTTAGCAGTAGAGATGGCCCGGCCTTGGAGAACTCATGGAAAAGCACATGATCAGTTTGATCAGCTGATTTGTAATCTCTGATTTGTAAGCCTCTGATTTGCTGGTCATGATCATGTGTTAAACCAGGAAGTCATCTCAGCAAATCAGAGGCTTACAAATCTGTCAGCTGATCAAACTGATCATGTGCTTCTCATGAGTTCTCCAAAGCTGGGCCATTTCTACTTAGGAGTTGGAAACAGCCGTTATTTCCAACAATGCAACAAAGTTACAAAGAACACTGTCAGGACCTTAGTCTTGACATCACACTGTGGGAGGGGTTTCACCACAGTATCAGCCATACAGATGTCCCTTAGGATCGATTCGAGAAAAGTTAAAGATTTCTCATGGGAAAGGGTTTATTAGCTACTGATTGGGATGAAGTTCACTCCCGGTTTACAGTTCCTCTTTATTAAGCATTCCACTCTGGCTAGTAGCCTCACAGCCCTCGATAGAAAATCATCTATCTTCAGTCTATGATCTTCACAGAAGAATCTGTTTCTTGACAACCGAGAACAAATCCATTCTTCCTGCAAAGCAATGACTTCATAGAGGGTTGAGTTACACAGACACCTGCTCCACAGGCAATACACCCACCGCAATCCTCGCGTTACCAAATGCTTTGCCCGTTTTCCAGAGACGCGCTCTGAGGAGATAGATCTGTGTAACAATTACCGGTGTCAGGCTAATGACCTCTGCTGCCATACATGTGGGTCATCCCACAGTCCTCCGCTCTCTAAGTGCACTGGTGCCAGCTAAGCAAGAAAACCCGAGGACGTGCCTCGTCAGAATGGATGCCTGAAAGACAGCGAGCCAGGTTCCCAGGGTCGTTAAGATAAAACCAAGTTGGCAGGAGAGAGGTAAACCGACTAGGTCTGCACACTGCCGATTTCCATTACAGGCATCAATGAATAATAACTTCCTGCCATTAGTTTTAATAATGTTTCTGCCATGTAATGTGCCCCCCCCTACAAGTCTGTGAGGAACAAGAGCGCTTCCATAACAAGGATGTTTGATGCTCACAGTGCAATAACAAGAGAGTGGAGCTGATTAATATTTTAGAGGCACCATCACTGCAGCGCCCGTGTTTCCTGAGATCAGACTGTTTATGATCTGTGCTGCCACCAATCACTTGCTGGCTCTTAGCTTAGCACTCTCCAAAGGGGAAAAAAAACAACATTGTGAGGGTCCTGGAAGATCCAGCTGTACGCTCTTCACATTTCAAGCAGTGGCGTCAGACAGCTGCAGACTCTCTCCACTAAGGTGATGCTCTAATGGCTGACATTATTCAATCAATCCCTTTTCAAGTTGTCTTGTCATGAAAACACACACAGTGGGGGAAAAGAAAAATCCTGCGTGGATTATTAAAGTGACGACTCAAGTCATAATTGGGTAGCGCCGGTGTAGCAATAGATTTTGCAACTTTGCCAGATTTTGCAACCAGTTGCAATCATTTATCGTTATTACTATCGGAAAGTGCAACCTAACCCTTGTCTTAAAGCTATTAGTAACGGTGGCGTAGTGGTTAGTGCCCTCGCCTTGCAGCGCAGGGTCCCTGGTTCGAATCCCAGCCAGGTGAACATCTACAAGGAGTTTGTATGTTTTTCCCTGTGTCTGCGTGGGTTTCCTCTGGGAACTCCTTTTTACTCCAAAATCCCAAAAACATACAGATAAGTTAATTGGCTTCCCCTTAAAAAATTGTTCCTAGACTATAGTACATACACTACACAATACATACATAGACATAGGACTATTGCGAGCTCCTCTGAGGGACAGTTAGTGACAAGACTATATATACTTTGTACAGCGCTGTGGAAGATGTCAGCGCTATATAAATACTAAATAATAATAAGTATCAGAAAATGCAACCCAACCTAACCTTATTCTCACAAAGAACCCTCTCTTGCCAATGCTTAATCATAACTCCCCCCACTCCCGATGCCTAACCCTGACCACCTTTCTGCCGATGCCTAACTCTAACCCCCACCTTAACGACTCCACCTGCTAACGCGGAAGGAAAATGAACAGTTAGTTACCACCGGTTGCAAATAATTATAGATGGGGTAACTGACAAAAAAAAAAGTGACAGCTGGGGCAGCCAGCACATTTGTGGTGTGGTTCGTGGGGGATTGCAGTTTCATGAAGGGCAAAGTCTTGTGTGCTAAGACACCTATGTCTATAGGCTCCTGTGATGTAAATCCTGGTCTGCTTGGGAGAGTGGCCATCCTTTTAAATGCAAGGCACACATATGGTTTCACCCTGCACTCCTTAATGAATAAAGCAATAATATGGGTGCAAAATCCTTTAAGGGGCTGATGCCACATGTTCTGGTAGAAACCAAAGAACCAAACTGTCGAATCGGCACTCCAGTATTTAATGATTTTTAATGGTTGTCCAGTGTTTCCCTATAGTATCTAAAAAAATAACTTCACATAACGTAAAGACAACATAAAGCATCATCTGCTCATAATCAAATCGCCAAAAACCACCACAATGTCATCCAAAGGAGAGAACTAATGCTGTGAAAAAGTGAAACCGTCACTTCTAACATGCCTTAAAGGACTTACGAGGCCAAATTAGTCCAAAAAGTGAATTACCTGTATAATCTTTTACGGCACGGAGAACACCGTCCGCGCCCTCCGTGCCGATCCGCCGGGTCCCCCCGGTATGTAGCGTGGATCGGGGGGGTTGGCCCTAGAGCTGCCCAGCCGCACTCGCGGCTATGCGGACTGCGTAGCCGCGGCCAGAGGAAGCGGCCATTTTGGGAGAGGCAGGGGAGCCCGACCCGGGCCGTGGGGTCGGGAGCCGGCCCGGGGGGCTAATGAGCGGGGGGACCCGGCGGATCGGCACGGAGGTCGCGGACGGCGTCCTCCGTGCAGTAAAAGATTATACAGATAATTAACTTTTTTGACTAATTTGGCCTCATAAGTCCTTTAAAGAGAATGCCAACTGGGACAAAAGACAGGGCATTCTGGCTCTCCATTTCCTCCAATATCTTACTGCTTACAATCAACAACAACAACAAACAACATTGGTAAAGTGCTTTTCTCCCATAGGACTCAAAGCGCATAAGCATGGCTAAGACCAATAATTGGCTGATTGGCAAATTGTGGTACAGAGGAAGAATTCTACAAGTCCACCAATGCCAGGCTAAACAGGTGGCTTTTCAGTCTGGATTTGAATAACTCCAGTGAAGGGGCTGTCTTTACTGCGTGTGGTAGGAAGTTCCAAAGGGTAGGGGCAGCATGACAGAAATCTCTGGCTCCAAAGGTTTTGAGGTACACTCTGGGAGTGACCAAGTTATGGAACCTGCTGATCTGAGGTTGTGAGAGGTGCAATCATGCACATTTGAAGATGTTGAGGGCCATATAATATGGTGAGGGTGGCCAAATATAGCCTGCGGTCCTTTAGTTTAACACCTGTGACCTAGAAAATACACACAGTTTAGGCTTCTACTAAAAGATTGTACAATCAAGATTCTATCATTAATGGGCTCCTTATGAGCCCATTCAAACCTGTGATTAAAAAACAAGACCAACCATCTAGACGATTACGGTTATGATTTTGCATTCTGATCACACTTGCCATTTTAATATTGTATGCGCTGCAATTTGAATCATCCCCTAGAGATGCATTGTACACATCCAGCCAGTCGCTGGTGATCAGCAAAGCACTGCAACGCTGCACAAAAGCACACCAGTGTGAATGGGTTCTAATAGTTCTGGGTATCCTCCAAAACTTTCAAGTGAAGCAAATCCTGAGTGTCTACAGACTGAGCGCTCACAACCTTGAAATCGAGTCTGGGAGACACAGACATACGTACAAACCCAAGGAGAAGAGACTATGCCAACACTGTGAGTAGAAGACCTCATAGGATGAGAATCACTTCCTGCTGCACTACTGACCCAAATATACTGCAACCAGGGAAACCTTTAAGAAATTGATGGAACTATTTCCAGACTTTCACTCATTAGAGGATGAGAGAAAACTATACATTCTACTAGGAGAAGAGGAATCCACAGTGACACTGTCTGCACACTTTGTCACAGCATGCCTCAGATGGAGAGGAGCATAAATGAGCTGTAAATGTCCATGGACTGCTTACCCATTGTACCTCTATCCCATCGTCTTCCATGTCACCCATCCCCCCTTGCTTTAGCAATGCCTGTATGAATTGTAGTCATGCCAATAAAGCTATTTTTGATTTGATTTGACTGTCAGATCAGGAGTGTCGAGGCTGCTGCCAGTCAGTCAGTTTGTGCAGGTGTGGAAAATAAGTAACAATGGTTCTTGATGTTTGCAGCTTAAAGGGACTCCGAGGAGTAAACAAAAACAAAATCGGAACTTACCTGGGACTTTCTCCAGCCCAACGTAGGGGGGCGGCGTGACACTACTACGCATGCGCGGTTTTCTAACTATAAACCGCGCATGTGCAGTACTGCCAAGTCGGCCTCCGTGATGACGCATAGCAGGCGCGTGATGACGACGACCGTCATCGTTCAGGAAGTGTCAGCCTGACACTCGGCCCCAGTGTCGCCGGTCGTGATTTCTGCGGAGGGACAGGGAGAGGAGCCAGGAGGACGCCGGGGGACCTCCCGACCTATAGTGGGCTGGAGAAAAGCCCCAAGTAAATTCCAATTTTGTTTACTCCTTGGAGTCCCTTTAATTTCGCATGCACAGTCTGTGCTGTGGAGTACAGAGTTCAAGTTTGAAAAGAAGTGCAGTTTGTACTGACAGCAGCTGCAAACTGAAATGGGAAAAAATAATAACTACAGTCACTAGAAAAAGAAAGCTCACCCACTTTCAGTTTTGAGGTTTTACAAAACAGGACACAATAATAATCTAATCATTAGCAGTTTTAGTTGAGCTTTTACACACATGCGCACACTTATAAATATATAAAGCATATATGTATATACTCCTACATATATACTGTGTATGGAATAAAAAGCTTTGCAGCTCAGCGTCTGCACAGAGCTAGGAAATCATTTTGTACACGCAGTCATCTGGGCTTTGAAGCAGAATGTCATGGTAACCTCCACCCCTGCCTATTAATTATGTCAATATAAAAAAGAAAAAAATCCCAAGAAAATGTATCTTGAGTGTCATTAAGGAAAAAGAGCAATTCTCTTCAGGGTAACTATATGCCAGGTGAGGATTTAGGAAGGTTTATTAAAGCAACCTAGTACTTTGTGTTGCTCCCCGTTTAAAGGTACATACTGTACTCTAAATACCCCCGGATATAGCACTGATTGTTCTGGTGGTGATAGGGGTTTGTCATTCCCCATCACTACACCACCACCTTCTCACTGCTTCCATAAGGACATTTCTGACATTCTTATACTTTATTGACCATATTACCTCTTGTTTGAGGTCTTCTGTATTTCACTGAGTTTGCCTATCTTTATCTTAGATATGTTTTACATTGTGTACATGTCATGACGGCTTATGTTTATTTGAGTTCTGAGTAGGCTGATGGTGAAAATATCACCAGCAGTGCTGCTCATCAGGATTCCGGATATTCGGGTAACCCGGATATCCAAACTTTTTTACGCTATCGGATTCGGATTCCCGATCTTTTAAAAAATCCGGCCAGCTATCTGCGGATATTGCAGGTATCCGGATCCGAAATACTGTAACTAAGGAGATGACGTCCTGGAGCCAATCAGAGGGCTCCCAACAGAAGCCATAGCAACCAATCACAGAGGGGAACCCTGGCCAGCCCCACCTGACCTCATTAAGCCAATCAGAGGGCTCCCAGCATAAACCCTGGCACCCAATCACAGAAAGGAACACTGGCCAGCCATCCTGTATATAAGGATGGCTGCCATGATGAGACATATCGTCTTAGCTTGCTGAATGCTCACTGAGAGACATGCTCCAGTGCTGGTGGCTTACCAAGGGCTGTACACAGTTATAAACCTAAAGTTGTTCAGTGATTAACCCTTTCACTACTATCACTACACTATTGTTAAATCGTTAATTAGCTTGCTTGATGTCATAGTGTGACAGTCAGAGTGTGTGCTCCAGTGCTGCTGGGCCTAGCAAGGGCTGTACACAGTGATAAGCTGTTCAGTGATTAACCCCTTCACTACTATCACTACACTATTGTTAAATCATTAATTAGCTTGATTGATGTCATTGGATGACAGTCAGAGTGTGTGCTCCAGTGCTGCTGGCCTAGCAGTGATAAACCGAAAGCTGGTCAGTGATTAACCCCTTCACTATCACTACACTATTGTTAAATAATTAATTAGCTTGATGTCATTTGTGTGACAGTCAGAGTGTGTGCTGCAGGCAGCTGCTATGTGTCTGTGTGCTGTGCACAGACCAGGCCAGCTGCTGCCTGCTGGCCAGCTATTAGCCTTAGGTATAGGTTAGGTTAAGGATTAGGGGATAGGATTACTGTGTTATTGTGTAGTTAGTACTGTAGTACTGCAGTCAGTGTGCTAGTAGTTGTTAGAGTAGTAGTACTACTGTTAGCTTTCTACAGAACTGCTGTGCTGTGAGCAGTGGCAGTGTGACAGTTAGTGTGCACTAGTGTCTTCTCCTCTGCTGTCTGACTGTCACTCGGCACTTGGCACGTATCACGTGGCACTTGCCACAGGTCACTTGCCACGTGGCAAGTGACACGTGACACTTGGCAAGTGCCACATCACACGTACCAAGTGCCACTTGACACTAGGCAAGTGTAACGTGACACTTGGCAAGTGCCACGTGACACGTGCCAAGTGACACGTGCTAAGTGCCAATTGCAACGTGCCACGTCCGGCATGCTCGTGGCAACCATTACACTTGCTGCTGCTGCTGCATTGTCCTGCTCCTGCCACAGGCCACTGATGCCACCTATATTTAACCCAGAACACAATTGCTGTGTAATTTTTTGGAGGTGTCTTGGCTGAAAACTGTCATGTCCCAGTTGTGCGGTTGGACTTTGGACACAATGTGGGCTTGCACGACCGCTGTCTGAAACCTAGGCCTAATGTTAATTGACAGCCATATTTTATGGGGGGGGGGGGTGGGGGGGAATTTAAGTCCCCACATCATCAATTAGTGTTCCCCTTTACAAAATAATGATGCTACATGCCTCATATACCCTAAAAAACGTTTTTAAAGCAATTTAAAGGCCACTTCCGGTTTTCTATCTGGATATCCGAATCCGCCCGGATACTAGGGTCGGATATCCGATTCGGTTCGGAAAATTTTGAACTCGGATATCCGACCCGGATCGGATATCGGAGTATCCGGATCCCAATCGGATCCGGATTTTGAAAAGGGCAGCACTGATCACCAGTAACTATTATGTCTACCCTCTTTCCCAGAATTGAAAGAGAATCTGTAATGTTAAAATTGCACAAAAGTAAACATACCAGTGCGTTAGGGGACATCTCCTATTCCCCTCTGTCACAATTTCGCCGCTCCCCGCCGCATTAAAAGTAATCAAAAACAGTTTTAAAAAGTTTGTTTATAAACAAACAAAATGGCCACCAAAACAGGTAGGTTGATGTACAGTATGTCCACACATAGAAAATACATTCAAACACAAGCAGGCTGTATACAGCCTTCTTTTTGAATCTCAAAAGATCATTTGTGTGTTTACCTTCTGTCCCCTGCAGCTCTCATGCACTGAAGAGTGACAGGCTGTGAGGCTGATTGTTTCTTCCTGCAGACAGCTCTGCCCCTGTCTGTAATTCCTCAGTATGTGTCAGCCCAGCTCCTTTCACAGTCTAACAGAGAAGGATTCTTATCCAGTTCTCTTCTCTCACTGATATCAGAGAGCAGAGACGCTGCTGGCTTATGTAAATAACACACACACACACACACACACACACGGGAGTGTGCATAGAGGGGCCTGGAGGGGGGGGCGTGCATAGCAGATCACACTGAAGAGTTGGCAGACTTCCAGACACAGGCAACAAGTCCGACAGGGGAAAGATAAGCTGATTTATTACAGAGACGGTGATAGTCGAAAGTGCTGCAGTAAGCCAGAGCACATTAGAATAGGTTTAGGAACTTGTAGGATGGTAGGAAAAAAGGAAGGAATTTTTGTTACAGAGTCTCTTTAAGAAATCTCCAAAAGTAAGCCCTAGCAAGAATTTTGAGCACGCTTGAAATATAAGCCCTACCCCGAAAGTAAAAAAAGTGAAAAAGTGAAAAAGTATGGCAACTTGTGTTATTACTGTAGCCCAGAAACATAAGTTACCATACTTCTTCCCCATAGGTTGAAGCTCGAGGACACATTGGTATGTAGCTGGAGGAAATAAGCGGATGCAGAGGGATATCAGAGGACATGGGGGACAGTGTGGCATGGAGCTGGGGGTAAGAGAAGAATGCAGGGGACAGCAGGCGGACATGGGGGACAGCAGAAGACACAACATAGGACATAGGAGGACAGGGGACTGAGGAAGACACAGGTACAGAGGGGGACACTAGGAGGACATGTAAGGTACAAGGGTGAAAGAGGGGTACACGAGAGGTGGATCTAGCAGAGGAAAAGGCGGCACAATGGGGAAGACGGGAGGACACACAGCTTAGGAACTTGTGCGTTCCATAGTATTATAAGACATCCCCTGAATATAAGCCCTAGCACATCTTTTAGTGGAAAATTGAATAAGACACTGACTTAGTTTTGGGGGAAACACAGTATACTGTATTGGCTTTGCATCAGTTCCTTTATTGGTAATTTTGGTACTTCTCTGTTGATCAGCTATCCTCAACCAATCCCCTTATCCTACCTGACATTCTAACTCCCCCCCCCCCCCATGTAAACAACCTCAGGGTACCTAATAAGAACCTTCTCCCTAGCTTAAAATGGCATTGAAGCGAACAAAAAAAAAACTTATGATATAATAAATTGTATGTGTAGTACAGGTAATTCATGAGACATTAGTAGCAAAGAAAAGTGTCTCATTTTTATTTCAAGAAATAGTGAGAGACAAGTTGACAAAAGTGCTTCAGAAAACAGCATTGCTCTCTGACTAAATTAGTCGGAGAGCTTAGATAAGCTCTTTTGCATAGATAATAACTGAAGTTTCTTAACTCTTCCTGTACTGGAAACAATATGAGACTCATATCTGTGCTGCTAATGTTCTATTTCTTGCTGTACCACACATACAAATCATTATATCATAAGTTTATTTTCACTTCAGATTCCCTTTAAATCATCTCGATACATAACCATAAACTTCCTCCTAACATAAACCTTCTCCTGTTTCCTAACTCTAATCATACTCTCTTAAAGTGTACCCGAGGAGTCATGTGACATGATGAGATAACAGGTGTATGTAGAGGGAAAACATTAATAACCAGGCTGTTTTACTTGTTCAATTTTGCTGCCTGAAAAAGTTCATTTTTAGGCATGGAAATGACTGCTTCTGTCTTGTCGGTACCTTGCAAGAAGTATAGTAAACATCACTGATAAGCTAATTACAGCCATAAAAGTTTTCCATGCAAAATATAACTTCTGAGAGCAGAGGGAGATAGTAAAAGGACAAATGGTCATGTATTTTCATTTATGGACACTTACTAGCCTGCCACTGAGCAGAAACAAAAAACATTAAATCTACTTTGTAATGCTTATAGGGACTCTGAGCTCTGAATAAAAATGAAATTTGGATTTACCTGGGGCTTCCTCCAGCCCCCCGTAGCCCAAGAGGTCCCCCGGCGTCCTCCTGGTTCCTTCCGTGGTCCTGGTCCCAGCTCTGGTACTCTGTGCGTCACCATGCCAGCTGGGGGAAGAGTCCTGCACATGTGCGGTTAAGTCTTAGGGAACGGCACATGCGCAGGACTCTTACGCCGGCTGGCAGGATGACAGCAGCGTGCGTGTTGGGAGTGTGCACAGGCAACTTTAGCCAAAGTCGCCGGATTACCAGAGCCGGGACCAGGACCACGGAAGAGACCAGGATGACGCTGGGGGTCCTCACCGGCTATGGGGGGCTGGAGGAAGCCCCAGGTAAATCCAAATTTCATTTTTATGTAGCGCTCAGGATCCCTTTAAATATAAAATAAAACCATGAGATATCTTTAAAAGTTCATTTTTAGAAGCTAAATGATAAATAAAATTGTTGATCGCATCAGTTTATTTTCACCTCGGCTTCACTTCAAGTAAACCCCTACCTGAAATCTAACCCTAACCAACCCCCTAATGTGAACCCTTCCTAATTTTTCCCCTAGCCTCAACTCCTTTCAACCCTCAATCTTCTTATACTTAACTCTAACTTCCCCCATCCTGATATAGGACGCTAACCTTCCCCCAACACACAAACCCCCTCCTGATAACTAGCCCCCAAATCCCCTCTCCATGTAAATCCCTACCTGATGTCTCACGCTAACCACCCTCTCTGAAGTAAATCCCTTCCTAAAATCTACCGGTAACTAATTTTTCACCAACATTAATACCCTATGATGCCGCAGAGCAGATCCTGCAGGACTTGAGGGTGATGGGACTTGAGGTTGCTTGGACTACAGAAGGCAGTTGGACCTGTGGCTGTGGTTTGTGCCTGTGATTTGGTGAACAACCTGTGTATAGTCCTTGTGTTTCTGGAGTGCTGTTTGAGCCAATAAGGCATTTGCTGGTACGACTTTCTAGCAGAAGAATCTCTCTGTTTTTCACACTTCTGTTAAAATGTTGTTTTTTTTTTTCTTAAGGAAACTGAAGATATTCTTTAACTGAAGAGCCTGGCACCCTGTTCATGTCAAGTGAACAGCAAGAGTAATCCTATTCCCCTCTGGCTTCAGTGAAGATGTCTGGTGTGATTACACAGAGCAATACGATATTGACTCCTGGTGGAATCAGGTGAATAGGTAATAAATACTCTTGTCCACCACCAGTAATGGAATTATTTGTAGACGTTACAGTGGCTGAACACCTGGCACATACTGATGACCAAACACTGCTCTACAGATCACAGCCTGAAAAGCTCTGCTCTAACTGATGCTGCTGAAAAGCGAATGTAGACATTAGATGGTAGATGAGTGTATAAGGCATGGTCTAATAGCTTTCTTTTTATAGTGAACCAGAGGTGAATATAAACTGATAAGATAAACAATTATAGTTGTCCTCTTACTCCTAAAAATGACTGTTTTAAGTATCCCAGGGTCTTCTTTTCTATTTAAACATTTACAAAGTAGGTTGAATGTTTTACTGTCTCTAATCAGTGGCAGCCTATTATGTGTCCTAGAGTTAGAAAAAGGTCAATAGTTCATGTATTTTATCTCTCCCTGCCCTCAGAAGTTGTATTCTGGCAGGAAAACTTTTATGGCTGTGATTTGCTTATCAGTGATGTTTACTATATTCCCAACAAGGTACCGACAAGACAGAAGCTGCCACTTCCATGCCTAGAAATTAACTCTTTCAGGCAGCAAAATAAAACAAGCAAAACAGCCTAGTTATTTATATGCTTTGCACTGTACATACACGTTTATCTGATCATGTCACATATCGCCTAGGGTACACTTCAAGGTCACTTCAAAGTAAAATATGCAGATACATTTTCTAGGTGGCTAAATTTGATCGACTGATAACATGTGAATCAATTTTGCAAAAGGGAAATTAGGATCGGATGGGCTGAAAAAAGTCTCAGCTGTGGGCAGCACGGTGGCGTAGTGGTTAGCTCTCTCGCCTTGCAGCGCTGGGTCCCTGGTTCGAATCCCAGCCAGGGCACTATCTGCAAAGAGTTTGTATGTTCTCTCCGTGTCTGCGTGGGTTTCCTCCGGGCACTCCAGTTTCCTCCCACATTCCAAAAAACATACAGATAAGTTTATTGGCTCCCTCTAAAATTGGCCCTAGACTACAGTACTTACACTTCATAAGATAGACATATGGCAATGGTAGGGATTAGATTGTGAGCTCCTTTGAGGGACAGTTAGTGACAAGATATATATATATACTGTACAGCGCTGCGTAATATGTCGGCGCTATATAAATAATAATAATAATAATAATAATACCCAGTTGAAATTGTATAGAAGGTTGGATTTTTTGGGGGAGCAGAAACAGAACCATGTAAATCACTCTCTATTATATTTTTAATCCAAAACTTTTAATTTTTTAAAAATCTTTTTAAGTTAAGCATTTTCCTAGCACATGGACATAGGAGACCTCTGACATAGGAGAACAGGGTTCAAATCTCGACTGTTCCTATTCAGTAAGAAGTCCTTAGGCGAGACTCACTAACACTGCAGTTTGGCCTATTGTGCGCGCCCTTAGTGGCTGCAGCTCTCAACGTCTTTGAGTCCAACAGGAGAAAAGTGCTATACACATTTTAGAACTATTATTATTATTACAAGTACCGTACAATTAACTTACGTTGTAAACAACGGAGAACGTGCAAATTCTACACAGATAGGGTCCTGAATCAGACTCGGATCAAGGACCAAGCGCTACAAGACAACTGTGGTGTCCACTAACCAATCATGCTTCCCTCAACAATGTAAATAATCCCCACTCAACAAAGTCACATTCGAAATCACAATCGTACAATATATATCGGTATTGGAACGGAATTTTTCAAACTCAAAAATCATATTAAAGGACCGGTAGGGAGATATGAATGATCCGGGGGGGGGGGGGGGGGGGCAATTTCCTCTTGACACTTTTAACTACAGTAGTAATTCTCCTGGGTACAACCTTGAAACAATGATGTTTGCAGGCAGTCTTCATTAAATTTCTGATCATGCACATTGCTATCATGTGCTCATGAGGCAGTGAAAACATTACTGCAACATTCAATGAACGTGTGTCAGGATCTCTCCTGTAGCATGTTCTGTCTGTTGCAGTGAAACTGCAAACGGGCAGTTCTGACTTATCTGCTTGCATTCGGTTGCGCATTCACAATAAGTCTCATTGTCATTTGCAATCATTCTGCAGTTCAGAGCAGCTCAGGATGCTGTCATGATTCCTCCTATTACTTGCTACAGTTGAACTGCAGCCAGATAGCCCTGGATTTCCTGCATGCATGTTGTTGCATAATATTGCATGTATTTGTTATGAGAGTCCTTTTTCAGTCAGCCAGCAGCTTGTAACCAAGCTAGCTCAGGATTGAGTAATTACCATTCAGCTGTGTGGGAATTTGCATGCCTGCATCCATTGGCTGATGTCGACATAAAAGTCTGCCTCCCATTTCAGACTCGGCCCGACATAGCGTACAGCTACTATAGTTGTCGTTGGGGCCATGCCATGAAAGTTGTTATTGTAAAATTGTATATTGCCTTGTTCTGTATTTTCCTGCCTGCTGGACGTTTGCTGAACCCACGGGGGTCAGTAAAGTCCATTATCCTGATAGCTTGGATTCTGCCATTACCACGTTGGTGACTGGTAGTATTCCTGCTAGTCTTGTTTCTGGGGACGTAACTATAGGCTGCGGTTGCTATTAGTTACGCTCCTTCCTCTTTGTCTTGTTCGTGCCAGTGTGGATGCTTGCTGGGGCAGCGATTAGTCTTGCAAGCATTCTGTCTGTCTTTCTTGGGACGCTTGCAGTGCGTTACCTCTAAACACACACGTTACACGGTACAGGAAAGCAAAGTTTTCATTGCCGCATGGTGATTGGCTGGCTGCTGGACTCATTCAAACTAACAAGAAAGAAGAGAGGAGATGCAATCATCAGGGATCAGGTAATGTATACAAACCCCCTGCCTACTCTGCTCTCACACTGAACCTCTACCTAAACCTAACCCCTCCCCCGCTGACAAACATTAACGCCCCTGACTTCCCCTACTCACTGCCGCCATAGGCTGCAATAGTACAGGCCGCAATATGTGGCAAGGAAATGAAATTATAGTGCCCGATAAATAGCGGGCACTCGAGGTCCGCTATTTATAGTGAGCCATAATTTAACCTTCTTGCTGCTAATTATGGCTTGTACTATTGCCGCCTATGGCAGCGCCATTTGTCCTGCACCATTTTTATCTGGGTGTATATATCTTTCATTACAGTTTTTGTACTCAATACTTGTGTGAAAAGCAATCACTTTTTTTGTTCAGAGAATAGCTACTGAGGTCGTCATGAAATGGTTCAGTGATGCTTGAGGAGTTCATGGAAACGGCTAAGCATCTCTGAACTAGAATAAGCACCAGGCCTCCGTCTCCTGCTGCTCCCTCACCTTGATGCACTATGACCAACCAGCCCTTGGCATTCCAAAGCGTACAAGGCATGAAAGTGCTCTGAGCATGCGGTAGTCATGAATGATGACTCTGTGGCTGAATCATGTCCATGAACAGAAGAGGTGGGGGGAACGGGGAGGTAGGCTGAGGGGAAGGAATGCTTGAATTTCAGTTGCCATGGTGACAAGAAGTGGTTCTGCTGCACTCACGATCTGCTGTTGTTTTTTTGTATACGGAAAAAATATAAAGTGTTTTTTTTTTTTTTAATCCACCTGGTAGCAGTGTATTGCGTTTAAACAGAAAGGACGGCGAGTGCAAGACATGTAGAGATGTTCTCGGAAAACACTGAAGTCATGAAGAGCTCTCATTTAGATAAGTCAACTGCTTTCAGTCTATTTCTGGTAAATAAGCTTCAGAAAAGTACAAAGTGCGCAAAGCCTTGCCATTGTGTTTTTCTGCTTAGCAATTGAAATGTTCTAGCGGCGCATTCAGGGTATCAGAGGGGAACGACAATGGGGCACAGATGGGACTATATAAATGTCATTGATTTAGCATGAACTTGCATTTCACTGTAGCTCGGCCATCATCGGAAGTGGCGAATTGCTGCTTTCTGTAGTGAATGCTGCCATTTCTCCTGAACTCAGACATGGCTTAGATTATACGAAGATGATTTACTGGTCTTAAAAAGGAAGGGATTTTTTTAATATAATAACTTTCCATTTGTCTTCCTCTGGATCAATCAAAGTGGAGTAGTATGAGGATGAACTAGGAGGACATTTGTCTGCTTTTAACCTGCATAGCTATGGACCAGGTGGTGGGGCGGATCAAAAATGTTTCAACTCAATTTGCTAACAGTTCACCCAATCATGCAAATATCTGACAATCTGCTTGAAGGATATCCGAGTGGTCATAAACTGTAAACACTGCTCTGCCCGTTCTCCTCCGACCCCTCCTTTATCTTCTAAAGGCCCCCCGAAGCGAAGCTACTTCCGTGTCGGCCACGTTGGTGAGTAGTATGCAGGTGCTGGCCTGTGGCAGGGAATACTCTGAGCATGCGCACAACTACATAGTGAGCATACACAGAGAGCTTCTGGCCATGGGGGCTCGATCAAGGACCCGAATTGCAGGGCATCGCCTGTGCACTATGGAGGAGAACGTTTTTTACAATTTATGATCGCTCAGGTATCCTTTAAAGTGTACCCAAGAAGAAAGATCTGGATCGCATAGAGGCTTAACATGCCATCCTCCGATCCTCTGTTGTCGAGCACCCCCCTCCCAAAGAATTCTGACAAGAACTTGTCAGAATGAACACACATCGGGGCCAAGCTCCTCTTCTGACGCAAATGCGGGTGTCCCTGCAAAGTAAGCTGGAGACCCTCGTGCACAAGCGGCTTCATGCTACTGCGCAGGCGTGGCCACATTTATGGTCTTGTCAGAATTCTTTGGTTCCCCTCTTCTTAGGTAAGTATTTTATTTTTCATCCAAGGTTAGCCTTGGGTTTGCTTTAAAGTACAAACGGAACAAACCTGAGCACTACAAACTGCGTGTATGGTGAAAAAAACACAATCAGAAACTTACCAGTTGTTAAATGGAATGTCAAAACAATTAGGACTTCCCGAAATACAGGCTTACGAATAAATATGCAAACATCACGTGTTTGTTGGCCTGTACAGTGTTAATGCAACTGTAATTACACAATTAGCAATTTATAAGAAAAGAGGTGCTTTACCCAAGTTCTATAAAGTATGGACTACCTGGATGAGTTCCCTCGAACTAAGGTGTCAATAGTAATTTTTTTATGCATAGGTATTGTAATGCTGAGTCCTTCCTGCTAGTGCTGGATCTCGCTCACAGCTGTTTTTTTTTCCTTGGAGGGGTGGTTGTAAAACTGTGCAACTGAAAGCTAGTCGGCTGTACCTCTTAATCCCATCTATCTATTTTTTGTTTCTCAATAATGTCTGTAACTTCTCCTGACATCATTTTCGAAATCATTTGATTTGGTTAAAAAAGTAGTACTGTCACTGTGCAGGCACAGAACGCTCCTTTCGACGGGAGCAAGACAGTGGGAGCGCGCACGGCCAGGCATGCGCAGTTAGCCCCGGGCCGGAGGACTTTCCGGGGGCCAATTGCGAACAAACGAGGAGGTGGAGGCATGGGAGCGAGCCCTAGAGGGCGCTGGAGGAAGCCCCAGGTATGTATATTTTATATATAAGTCTCCATCTCAGGTTTACTTTAGGTAATGCTTTAGCTCCTGGTGGCCACAGGCTGGTTGCATTATCCTCTATCATCCCGTAACTCTCCTGGATTCCAACTTGTATGTAGATTTCCCGGCCATGGCAGCTGATATACCTTATGCTCCTGGTTACTTTCCTTGCCTAGTCCACCTCTATTCTGCTCCAGCATCCCACACTTCCTTATTGCAGTCTATGTCCTCTGCTTATTTGCCAAATAGTCACAGACTGTTGCTCTTTCTGCAGAACACTGTCCTGTTCCAACTCTCCCCACACATGTACATATTGATCTGTTGCAGCGTTATTAAAACTAGGTTTGTTGTCAACCCTTATGTCCTGTAAATCTGTTCTTAGAATCCACATCACAGTATGCAGCTTTACCACCTATTAAGTAGTGGGTGGTCCCTGTGCCCTAAAGAGATAGTAAGGTTGCATAGTGGGCATCCCACCGTCTCAATAACCTTGCTGTCACTAAGAGAGGCTCTACAGAGCCCTGGTAAGTCCCCATAGTTGTATAAGACCATGGAATTAGCTTCCAGCTCTGTCTTGCTCTCCCATGAGGCCGCTTGTCTGGCTTCTGCACTGGTGTCCAGGCTAGGCTTTGGCATGGCAGAGGGAGTGGTGGCCCAAGGTAGGCGGATCATAGTTATGGCCAGTTTCAGATGTGACATGGGTGAGAAGGCGTTTGGCCTACATTCAGGAAACCTCCAGTTTAGTTTGCTGCGATTCTCCATAAGATTGTTTCATCTTTGGGAGGACAAATTTTATGAGTCTTTTTTCCCCCGTAAAAAAAAGTTATTACCTAGAGTGACACTATGGCACAGCTTAAAGGGCATCCAAAGCACCTTACTGCACAGTAATGATGCATCCAAAGAGCAGCTGTACATTCACTTACCATGGCACTACTGGATAACATTCATGATTGTGTCAAGGCCCCTAACGGCCCCTCCAAACAACCCTAACCCCCCCCCCCCCAAACCAATAAAGCATGTGCATCTTACTCTGACAGTGCTGATCAACCTGACACATTTTCCACTGTGCTTTATAGAGTGCAATGAACAATTCATGTTACTAATACTCCTTCAAAGGGGCTCACAGCTTAATGCCTCTTCCCTTAGGGCCACACTGACTGATGCAGTTGTGTCCGCTTTTCAGCTAAATATCAATGTTACAGATGCTGAAAAGCAGACAGATATGGACAGAATTGTTTTAGTGGGCTCAGGCCCTAAGTCTTTGCTTATTGTCATTAGCATGTTCTAGTAACAGTTTGGGAAAAGCAAGTCAGTCTGCAACACAAAATTGTTATTTGTAATTATCAGAAAATTCGTAATTTGGGGTCATTATAATTTTGCATTAAAGGAAACCTAAAGTCATTCAAAAAAAGCCAGTTTACTTACCTGGGGCTTCTATTGGCCCCCTGCAGCCGCCCTGTGCCGGCGCCAGGACAAACCAATGCTCTGGTCCCCTGCAGCCACCCACTTTCGATTTCGGTGACTCAGCCAGTCGATGGCCACTGCGCGCATTCACGATCGCCGGGAGCGTCATGCGCATGCACAGTATGAGAAAATCTCGTACAGCACATGCCCAGGATGCTCCCCACATTCAAGTGTACCTGAGGATTCCTTCATCCCACTTCAGGCTCATCAGTCTCTTGCCATCTTTCCAGGCTGCCTGCATCCACCGCTAAGTGGCCCAGTAATTCAGCCAACTGACGCAGGTGCAGTCCAGCAATGCGTGCTCTCCCATTGCGCTACCGTCGCTAGCGTTCAGCATGTGCAGAATGCTCCCGGCGACCGCAGTGCATGGCCGAGCCGTGCATACGCAGCTCCCCCCCCACCTGCCTGAATTATCGGGCCGCCTAGCAGAGGATCCAGGTGGCCTGGGAGGAAGGCGATGGACCGATGAGCCTGAAGGAAGCCCCAGGATGTTAAAAATATGTCTGCTTCCATGAAAGCAGGAAGTAGAAACACTAAGATTTATTGTAGGATTTGTATCAGCTGTAACTAAAATGTTTTTCTGTAAAGGTTATTATGCTGTTGCTTATCTTTTAGAGCAGATAGGAAGTTCAGAGTTCAGGTCTGCTTTAAGCCTGTCTGTGCCCAATTTTTATTTATATTTTCGGGCAGTGTTATCTGTATTAAAATAAAACAGTCCAACAGCAAGTTGCATGCTGGTTCTGGGGCCCCGGGCAGTGAGAGTTCCTGGGGCCCCAGGCTGGCTTGTGCACCATTATTGGTTTTAATTTTATTGTAGATTCCCATGCAGTTTAGTTAGGAGGGGGGCAGATGAGAGGGTATATCCTGCACGCTGGTGCCCCCTGCTGGCCATATAGCCATTGTCTATATGCAACTGAAACCCTCTCCAATGACTAGCTGAGTAGCTCAGCTTCTGTTTGAATTAATCACTGCAGACTAGGTGTAATGTGTATGTGCACTTCTTGATTGGCTTACAAGCAGCCTGCAGGCTTTATATAAGCAGCAGATAACTGTTTGGGAAGTGAGTATCTCCTGTGTGTTTGGTAACCAACAGCAAGTTGCATGCAACAACAGCTCTCCTAAACAGCAAACACAAACAAATGCGTTTTATCTGGGTAAACAAACACTGCTGATAACAAAAATGCTGGAAAGTTTAAATGTTCACTAATTTTTTTTTTATGTTGGAAGTGTAATGAAACATATTGAGTGTCACACTGAAATGGCTGCTGTGCAAGCATCAGAATTAAAAGGTATTCTTTTAAATTGAAAACAGTAATAGGAGACTACAGGTAGGTTCAATATACTATTGCTACTACAATTACTAATTTCATAAGTTTGTTTTCAGTTTAGGTTTGCTTCAACTATAAGTACGCTAACACAGTATTGAACACAGCCGTACTTCCAGTGTTCAACCATTGCCTAGCTGCAGAGACAGAGCTGGACAAAGTCCTTGGGGCACACCAGAGGAGTTTTTCTGAGCGTTTTGAGTTTTTAAATCTGCTGCTAATGTTATCCTATGTGTCTGTGCACACTGGAGCAATGAGGTTTTGTAAAAAAAAACCATAGCATTACATTGGGAAGAGCTTTTGAAACCTCTAAAAGCTCTTCCCAATGTAATGCTATGGGTTTTTTTTACAAAACCTCATTGCTCCAGTGTGCACAGACACATAGGATAACATTAGCAGCAGATTTAAAAACTCAAAACGCTCAGAAAAACGCCTCTGGTGTGCCCCAGGCCTTACACAAATATTTATTTGCCTTACATCTAATAAAGGTTACTAGACAAAAGCAACATACCATAGCCCTGAAGATTCAATCTTACCCAATAAGCAAGCACATAGCTGTATCTAGGGAATGGACTCCGAGTTTTAATATAGAAGTGTAGCTTAAACCTTGTTTTTAGAAAACTGGTTTAATTCATTATGTGAGAAAGCGAAATACTCGCTTCAAAGTAGAACACCAGGTACACATTTTAAATAAGCTTTGTGTAGGAGGTGTAATAGCCTTTCATAAATTAATTCAGGGTTTTGAAAAACCACCTACAGTATTTGGTAATGTGCCCCTGTGCTTCCTCTGTATGGAACCCATGGCTGAGTGCAGCAAGTCCAACAGTGTGCACTGGGGTGCTCTGCTCAGTGCTTGCCCACAGAGTTGACTCATTTTATTTGGAAGGCAGAAGGATTACTCCAGGGAAAGCGAAAGTAGACATTTTAACTGTTTTGTGTATTTTTCTTTCTTTCTTTTTTTTTTAAATCAGTATGTGTTCTTAAAGAGGAACTGTAGTGATAATGAAATAATAAATAAAACTGCTTATTGTTTACAACATTCATTTATAAATTATTTAGTCAGTGTTTGCCCATTTAAAAATCTTCCCTTTCCCTGATTTACATTCCTAAATGTATCACTGGTGGCAACATCTTGAATTCTGCCAGGTGATCTGTACGGAATGTTCGATACTGAGAGTTTTATGCACCAAGGGAGATATTGCTTGCTTGGCAGTTGGAAAAGGCCATTTTCCCACAATGCAACGAGGTCCACAGACAGCAAATTATCAGGACCATGGTCAAGACATCACACTGTGGGAAGGGTTTCACCACAATATCAGCCATACAGACCCCCCTGATGATCTTTTTGAGAAAGGTAAGGGGGTATTGGCTACTGTTTGGGATGAAGTTAAATCCTTGGGTAAAGGGAACATCCAAGCTGGAGGAAAAAAAACAAAATCCACTTACCTGTCCAGCGCTGCGTAATATGTTGGCGCTTTATAAATACAATAAATAATAATAATAATAATACCTGGAGCTTCCTCCAGCCCCTGGCTGCTGTCCTGTGCCCTCGCCGCAGCTCAAGTGGCTCCCAGTGTCCTGCTCTGCAGAAGCCGACCTCACAAGGTCGGCTTCCGGGTCAACTTCTTCTGCTCTTCACGGTGCGAGTCACATGGTCCGGCTGACGTCATCAGTTCTGTACTGCACAGGCGCAATATTTCTAAGCCTGCACAGTACAGACCTAATAACGTCAGCCGGACCACGTGACCCACGCCGTGGAGCGCACAGGAAGCCGACCTTGCGAGGTCGGCTTCTGCAGAGTAGGACACCGGGAGAAACTTGAGCTGCGGCGAGGGCACAGGACGGCAGCCATGGGTTGGAGGAAGCTCCAGGTAAGTGGATGTTGTTTTTTTTTTTTCCAGCTTGGACCTTCCCTTTAAAGTTACTCTTCAAGCCAGTGTCCATTAAGGGTACAATATTTTCCTCTGATGCTATCTTTCGATCAGATTTTTACGATTGAACTGTAGAACAAACCCCATACAGTATGTGGGGAAAATCACTGTAAATTGATTCTATGGCCAATTGGAATAGAAAGTATTGTTGATCGGAATGTTAGAATTCGCGTCCACATCTGAAATGAAAAGTGTCCCAATAGACCCATTTATGGGAACAATTGATAATTACCTTCCGATTACTTTCGATCCCGAAAAGCAAATTGAATGATCGCATCTGATGAAAATATTCTACCGTTATTGGGCAATTTTAGACTTTACAATGGTGAGTCTGAGAAGATGGTAAACACTGACTAAAGCCTGGTACACACCTTTACATTTGATTAACCAATGACTGGCTAATTTTACCCCCTCCATGTAGTAAGAGGGCCAACAGATTTTGAAATCTATGAGCAGATTGTGTAGGCAAAGTCTCATACTACAAGGAGGTAGTAAAATTGGTCAGTGAGAACCCATTGCGTAATACGAGAGGTACTGCCTCTGTCTCCCAAGCATGAGGTTATGAGTTCTAAAAATTGGTCAGTGATTGGCCAATCAAAATTGGATGTGTGTACCAGGCATTCTATTCCACTTTAATGTGTACTTCCAGTCATACAAATAGAGTAGAATAGCTTTGGAGGTGTCCAAGCACCCGAGGGAACTGGTGGCCTATTATAAACAGTTTTCATTTTATTATAACATTTTGAATCAGACATTTATGTATAAATCTCCTCTTTCCCCCTGCATGACCCTGATTCCAGTTTGACTTCTCATTGCCTACTTTGGCAGAAATAATAGCATTCATCTTCTCAAATAAGCCACCAGGTGTTCTCATTCTGCTCTGACTTCACAGGCAGCATGCTTGTCCCCAGAGTGTGAGGCATGCAAACACTGCTGAAGGACAGCAAAGCAAATGGCATTTTATAAAAGAAGAAGGAAAGAAAAAAAAAGAAGAGTTTAGCAGCAGCAGCCGCCTTCACATTCCTGTAAATTCAAGCGTCCTTTAAATGTACTATGAAATGTAATGGGTACATCTCGGCTGAATTAACCTCTTTCCATTTAGAGAAGCAATTGCTTGTACGCAGTCTCTCCAAGCCCCTCTCCTCTACTCCCCTGAGCTGCTGCATATATACAGCTGGAGAGAGGTTACAGAAGGACATGGGGGGATGCCTGCAAATAACCACAGATGTAGTCATGCTATTAAACACATCTTTAACAGCATGGGAAGGAAGCATTGCAAAGGTTGACATGCTTTCTTTTCTTTATACATGGATGCCCAAGGTGACTTGTGACATGATGAGATAGAAATGTGTAGGTACAGTGCCAAGTATACAAATAACCAGGCTGTGTTCCTTTTCTTCTTCTTTTGCCTGAAAGAGTTAACATTTAAGTATGCAAGTGACAGTTTCTTTTAAAGAACCACTATCGCACAAAAAAAAAAATGGTAAAATGTAATATACATGTAAACACATACAAATAAGAAGTACGTTTCTACCAGTGTAAAATGGGCCATAAAATGCTTTTCTATGTTTCTGTATATGTTGCTGTAGAAGAAATCTGACAAAACTGACAGGTTTTGGACTAGTCCATCTCCTCATGATTTTTTTAGTATTTTGTTTATTTGTTACAAAAGCACTCCCGGGAAAGGGATCTAAACAAAAATCATTCTGTCATTCACTAAGTGCTTTTGAAATAAAAAAAAAACTCTGAAAATCCCCTCTGAGGAGAGGGACTAGTCCAAAAACTATCAGTTCTGTCAGATTCCTACTACCTACTGTAAGTGACAGCACCATGGGAGAAAATTATTTTATGGATCATTTTACTCTGGGAGAAATATACTTCTTAGTTTATGGTATTTTAAATTGTACAGTTTTCACAATAGTGGTCGGTGCTTAGTGTAACCCTCACTGATAAGGAATTACAGTCATAAAGCTCTTTCTTTGCTGAGAACAGCTTCTGAGAGCAGGGGATAGATAAAAAAGGCCAATTGTTTATATATTTTAGCTTATGGGACACTGAAAGACTGTGTCAGCATATGAGACAAGACAATATTAAACATCCTTTTCGTAGCTGATACACAGAAAATAAAAATGCAGTATTCGGTAGTAGAAGGATACATAGATAGATAGATAGATAGATAGATAGATAGATAGACAGATGGGGCCTGATTTACAAAGCGGTGCAAAGTGTTTGCACGCCAGTGAAAAGCCCTTTATCACACCTAAACTCAGTTTAGGCATGATAAGAAGAAACTCACGCGAATTTTCCGCGCGCAATCGCGCGGCGTATGGTGCAGCGCGCGCGATGCGCCCATTAAACCCTATGGGCGCTGCGCGCGGAGTTGCGCGATTGCGCGCGGGACTTTGCGCGCGATAAAGAGCACAAATTGGTGCTAACTCAGCGGTGCAAAGCTTATCATGCCTAAAGTCTTTTAGGCATGATAACTGAGTTATCACCGCTTTGTGAATCAGGCCCATAGATAGATAGATTTGTTTATCTGATCATACTATATTCACCTTGGGTTTTCTTTAAGCCCACTTTCCAGATACCCTCTCACTGGTAGTAATTTTAATACAATACAATACAATAACATTTCTATAGCGCTTTTCTCCCATAGGACTCAAAGCGCTTAGGCTCTCTCAGATTCAGTAATTAGTAGGATGAAGTATTCACACAACAAAAGTTATATTTCTGCAAATGCCAGACTAAACAGGTGGGTTTTCAGTCTGGATTAAAACACGTCCAGGGATGGGGCTGTCCTGATCTGTTGAGGTAAGGAGTTCCAAAACGTAGGGGCAGCATGACAGAAGGCTCTGGGACCAAAAGTTTCCAAGTGGACTCTGGGTATGACTAGATTATTAGAACCTGTGGATCTGAGAATGCGGGGATTGCTATGCAGCTGTAACATATCTTTCATGTATTCAGGGCCTAGATTATTCAGGGATTTAAATGTCAGTAGGCCGATCTTGAATAGGACCCTCCATTCTATAGGTAGCCAGTGAAGGGAATGCAGGACTGGCGTTATGTGGCAGTGACGGGGTTGGTTGGTTAGCAGTCTGGAAGCTGTATTCTGTATCAGCTGTAGGCGGTACAAGACCTTTTTTGGAAGGCCAGTGTAGAGAGCATTGCAGTAGTCCAGTCGGGATGTGATGAAGGCGTGGACTAAGGTTGGCAGATCTTCTGGGGGTATGAGGTGCTTGACTTTTGCAATGTTCTTCAGGTGAAAATAGGATGATTTCACCACAGCAGAGATTTGAGTTCTGAAGTTTAAATCCCCATCAATTAGAACTCCCAGGCTACGCACATGATCAGAGCTGCGTAGATCCGTGCCTCCTATTCCCAGTGGTGAAGACTGCAAGTTAAGTTGTTTTGTTATCATGCTCTGCCCTCCAATCAGAAGGACTTCAGTTTTGTCTGCATTTAGTTTCAGCCAGTTGTCATTCATCCATTGCTGTAGTTCACGTAAGCAGGCGTTTATAGTTAGAGTTGGGTCTGTCACACCAGGCTTGAAGGAAAGATATAGTTGGGTGTCGTCTGCATAGCAGTGGTATGTCAGGCCATGTTTTTGGATTAGTTTTCCCAACAGTAGCATGTAAATCGTGAAAAGCAGGAGAGAGAGGATTGAGCCCTGGGGCACCCCATACTTAAGTGTTACAGGGGTGGACAGGAAGGGCCCCATAGACACTTTGTGGGTTCTGCCACTCAAGAAGGATTGGAACCACTGAAGTACTATGCCATCAATGCCGCAGTATTCCTGTAGCCTGTTTATCAAGATGTCATGGTCAACTGTGTCAAAGGCTGCAGAAAGGTCTAGCAGTATGAGGATCGAGCACTCTCCTCTGTCTCTTGCCATGAGCAGGTGGTTGCATATTTGGATGAGGGCAGTTTCAGTGCTGTGGTGTTTCCTGAAGCCAGACTGGAATGGGTCATAACTGTTATTTTGTAGGATTCTGGCTTCTAGCTGGAGGTATACAGCTTTTTCAATTAGCTTGCCCAGAAAGGGGAGGTTAGAGACAGGTCTGTAGCTGGTCATTGCATCTGGGTCCAGGGAGGGTTTTTTGAGGAGAGGCCTGATGATTGCTTCCTTCAGTAAAGCAGGAAATATCCCTGATTGTAAGGAACAGTTAACAATTTTGAGGAATACCGGTACGAACAGGTCTGGGCAGTTCAACATGAACTGTGTTGTGCCAGGATCCAGGTCACAGGTAGTTAGGCGGACGTGAAGGAGGATGCTTGATGTGACTTCTTCATCAATTTCTTTGAAGTTTGACCAAGGTGTTACGTTGTCTCTGCTAATGGTCTTCAGCACTATATTAGTCTCAGATGCTGTAAGTTGGATGGCGGACCTTATAGCGGAGACTTTGTCTGTGAAGAAATGGGCAAATTGGTCACAGAGGTCCTTTGAAGACTCGATATTAAGTTTTTGACATGCTGGGTTGCAGAGTTTTTCCACTGTGCGGAACAGTTGGGCTGGTTTGTTAACTGCATTTGCAATCTCTTGTGATAGAAAGGATGATTTTTTTCCCATGATTACCTTTTGGTAGCTCTTCAAGTGGAAGATTAAGGCATCAATAAGTTTCAAGTGGAAGATTAAGGCATCAATAAGTTTCAATAATCATTTTATTAGTGAAACGGCTAATTTCTGCTTTCACTATCGATGCAAATTGTTCTGAAATGATGCTTAATTTTATGCACATGTATGCAGTTTGAAAATGGACCATTCAATTTAAACCCAGGTATAAATTGATTGGTCCATTTTCAAGCTGCAAACATTTGCATACAAATTTGCATACATTTGCATCAACTCGGAACATTTTGCAATACTGTGGTTTTGCAAGAATCAAAATGACTTACTCAAGTGATCTTCCAAAGAGGATTTTCCCAGGTGGGCTCACTAAAAGCTCCCCCATCCCCAGTATGGACCTTGGGGCTCTCCATGCTGGATGCTGGAACTGCAAACACGCCTATGATATGATCTCGATAAAGGATGCAATGCATGCAAATTTTATGCAGATTTTGCACAGAGAAAAAAAAAAGTATGTGAGTGGCCCAGTGCTACTGCGCAAGCAAGGGCTGTACTTTGCGCCTGCACAGTGCGGCCGAGCTTCTAAACAGATTTTAATGTCAAAGATTGTTCAGAGGGTCCCAACTCAGCACAGGAGGGGTGTAAGAGGACTGGGCAAGCATCTGTACCATCCAGAGGCTACCACCTAATGAGGTAAATATCTACCTTTAAAACAAAAATGTTACAGGTACCCCTTAAATGTGATCTATCCCTTCCTTTCCTCTGCTTAAAAGTACCCACCAACGTTATCATTTTCAGAAAAGAATTGCCCACATAATCAAATAAATGTGTTCGGAAATAAAATGTTGTAATACCGCGATTATTTCTGAACTGCCTAGCCATCACAACCGATTATAAATATTGTTTTACCGATCAACTTAATTGTCATCGAACGATCACCATTAGAATCATTAACAGTCGATTTGGGACATTAACAGGGGTGTAACTATAGGGGAGCAGCCGCTGCGACCGCAGGAGGGCCCAGAGCTGTAAGGGGGCTCCAACTACTACTTCACTCCCTCTGATAAAGGAGACCATCCTTCAGATCAGGTGTTTTGTTGCTACACTTTTTATATGGGGTGAGGATTACAATGCCCTCACTTGTTTTATGACCCTTGGTTCACTGGCTGTGAGGGTCACAAGGGGTTAGCAAGGGAAAAGGGTATGAACATTAGGGGGGCGATCAAGGTTGTGCTGGGGGCCCCCATGATTTATAGTTATACCCCTGTTAGCAAGGTTTATTTTCTGAAAATCTGATTGGACCTATCTGCAGCCGGAGTTTAAATTAGCAAAAAGACGAGGTAATTCAGCCACCGGTAATAGCCGGAGCCCGAATTATGTCTCCCCCTGAGTTGCTACAACTGGATGAGGGAATGGTATTTAGCGTGGTCATGAGTTTGGCTACAGCAGACTTTGGCTAAAACCACGCCAATTTTGAATGTACGCATTCAGCTACTCTATTTGCAAAGTAACGCATACCCTGCGTCACTTTATAATACTGTATATACCCAAATATAAGTCAACCTTGTGTATAAGTCGACTCCAATATTCAGCCCTCTTAAGCTGGAAATTTTTCTTGACTCAAGTATAAGTCTACCCAGCACTTAATACCAGGAAGAAATAACAGCTGCATCGGCACCCTGGAGGGTTTAATGACTGCACTGCATACAGTATTGCAGCCATTAACCCCTCCCGTCCCTTAACTGCATCCAATAACTCCTCCAGGCCCCCAAGTGCTGCAATTATCCACTCCCCTTCCTGCAGCCCAGTAATCTCCCTGCCCTTTTCCTTGGTAATTGTTGTGGCCAGGACTTTCAGACCTGTGCTTTCTTGGCATTTCCATTATCCAGAAAGTGTCACTTACCACTGGGTAAATATGTGCAAATAGGAATGTCACTATTAGTACACACATTACTCAGTGTGCTCAGTGTTGCCCGTGACTCGTGTATAAGTCGACCCCTATACTTTTATTTAGTGAGTCAGACCTAAATTTCTAGACTTATACTCAAGTATATAGGGTAACTCTCTTTCTTATTCAAGAAACAAATAAGCTACATTTGATTTGGAACAGCTGTTTTCACCGTTAAATTATTTCCATATTAATTTTTAGTGCATGAAATGGCAGGAACTGAAAAATGACATTGGAACAGAATCAAGAGACCCATCTGGCACCAAAAAAAAGAATCAGGTAAGAATTGTTTTTTTCTTCCTGCCTCTTCCCCATGCCCTAGTGCATGTTGCACAATCAGCGCAATCCAGGTTACCCAGGTAATGCATGTTAAGCTACAGGTGTAGCACATGGTACCCTAGCAACAAGAACCAGCAGTCTGAAGAAAGTTAACAGAGAAAATAAGTAGTTGATATAGACAAATTCCAATTGCAACAGGCACATCAAATGAGGACAAGGACACCTCACTGTAACAGGAGAAAGATCACCTCCCTAAGGCCTCGTTCACATCAGGGCCGTTTCTGTGCGCTTTCCACAGCGAACTGCCCTGTGCGATCAGCAAGGTATTCATTTTTCCATGTAACTAAATGTAGCTGGTTCACATCTATGCGCTGCGCTGAGCAGCGTTACAGAAACGTAGTGTTGCATGCATTTCTGTGCGCTGAGCTGTAAAGCGCACAGCAATGCAAGTGAATGGGTCCGCTTTTTTAGCGCATAGAAGCGCGTACAAGCGCATAGAAGCGCATGCGTTTTTTACCCCTAATTGGAGAAAAAAATACATTTACATACAAAAACAAAGTTTTATTGACAACTGCTGCTGCTACAGTAAGCAAAACGTGCTTTAAAGAAGCGCAGCGCAACGCATAGAAACGCGGACTAAAGCGCGCACAAGCGCATGCGTTTTTTACCATGCGCTTTAACACGTTTTTCAGCGCAGCAGATGTGAACGAGGCCTAAGAAGGGCTTCAATCGTTCATTTATATCCAGAATTTACAGAGCCCACTGGAAGATTAGTGATATGAAGGAACTAATAGAGGCACTAATAGATATATAAAAAAAAATATATATATATAATAATTTTTGTGTATATAGAGAGGTAGTGGGACACTTACCTCCTTATTTGATGACTCAGACAGTCAACACCAACAAAAGACATTTTATTAGTCACTTTTAAAAAAAAATATTAGTCACTTTTTAAAAAAAACCTCAGGATGCAATGCATTTCGTGGGATGCTGCCCGCTTAATCAGGCAAAAAAGGCGCAAGATAAGGAGGCATAACATTTTACACAATTGCGAGTCACAATTTTTATCTCCTGGTGCACTCATATACTACACTATATTGGGCTCTCAGTTGTCTTTTTCTTTTCACAACTGGAAGATTACTTCCAGTATATAATATAGAGCTTACAATGTAATGCGCTCTATTACCGGTATTTCATTTTTTGCCAGGATCGGTATGTGATAGGGTTAATTACTCACCTGCTGGCCTGTAATTCATTCATGACAGAAATTCTGTAACTCTCCTTGGCAAAGCTACCGTGGTGTTTTTTTTCCCTCTAAAGTCTTATGAAGCTCTGGGTCCACCCCCATCTGCTCGGCATGGCCCACCCCCAGCTAGGCAGCCACAGCCTAATTGGTTTGCAAGTGGAATACAGAAAGAGAAACAGAGAGCCCAATATAGTGTAGTATGTACTGGTAATATGGGTGTGACAAAGCAAGCATATGATACTAACACTCACAAACCAGTGTTACCTTCCATGCAACCAATCTAAAGGCAGGTGGGGAGATTAGACCTATCCCCACTCAGGATTAAGAAGTCGCTCTCTGTAGATCGGGAAAAAAGGGGGGCACCACCCCTCCACCAAGGGTGGGCTTAGAACATGTACAGGCAAACAGAGGCGCCAAAAGGATAAAAATTGATAACAAGTTTAAAAGTCAGGGGAGGCCGAGGTGGATTTCCCTCCTCCAAATAGACACAAAGCACTTTGCTTGGTACTAGACCTACATGAGTTTTATGCTCCATTCATAGCCTGAAGATGCAGGTTATGCCTGAGAAACGTGTGGCACTTTCTGGAGTATGTGAATAAATATTTGGTTGAACTCTATCAACAGTTTGTTGTGTCTACTTGGAGGAGGGAAATCCACTTCGGCCTTCCCTGACTTTTAAACTTTTTATCAATTTTTATCCTTTTGGCGCCTCTGTTTGCCTGTACACAGCCTAATTGGTGGCTGCCAAGCTAGGAGAGAGCCGCAGAAAGCAGGTGGGGGATGGCCACAGAGCTTCAAAGGACTTTGGGGAACATGGTCGTCACTGTCTTACAGACAGAGAGGGCAGAGTTTCTGGCAGCTCCTCCTAAAGCATGGGCAGATGCCAGGAATTTTCCAGCTTCCTGCACAGTACTGCATCATATGACTGTGTCATGTGATGCATCACATTACACATTATAAGCTGAGAGGACACATGCAGAGCAGAGCAGTAAGGATAAGCTGGTCTGCTGTGACTTTAGCTTAGTACCCAACCCAATCTCTAAGCAAACAGGGTGAAATGGGGGCAAATACCTTCTTGCCATAGTCTCCATATTGCGTACAGAAACGTGCTTGGTTGTCTTTCTACTGAGTAGCATGTTCTGTCTTAGGAGAGGGAAGGGTGAGAGAGAAGCAGAAGATGCTCTGCTGGCAGGTGCTGATGGAATTTAAACACCATCTATGACTGTGAACGTGATAATGGTTCCTGTGATTACCAGAGCCCAAGGATCATCTAAAGGATTAAAGGGATACTGTAGGGGGGTCGGGGGAAAATGAGCTGAACTTACCCGGGGCTTCTAATGGTCCCCCGCAGACATCCTGTGCCCGTCCAGCCACTCACCGATGCTCCGACCCCGCCTCCGGTTCATTTCTGGAATTTCAGACTTTAAAGTCAGAAAACCACTGCGCCTGCGTTGCCGTGTCCTCGATCCCGCTGATGTCATCAAGTGCGCACAGCGCAGGCCCAGTATGGTCTGTGTCTGCGCAGTACACTCCTGGTGACGTCAGGGGAAGCGAGGACACGGCAACGCAGGTGCAGTGGTTTTCTGACTTTAAAGTCAGAAATTCCGGAAGTGAACCGGAGGTGGGGCCGGAGCATTGGGGAGTGGCTGCGCCAACACAGGATGTCTGCGGGGGACCATTAGAAGCCCCGGGTAAGTTCAGCTCATTTTCCTTCGACCCCCCTACAGTATCCCTTTAAGAGAGACCAGGAGCCCAATGGTGCATTATAGTTATAAAGTGAGGTAATTATAATGTGATAATGATACTCACAAAGGCTGGTTGCAAATCCTTGTAAACTAGGGTGACCATATTTTGATTTCCAAAAAAGAGGACGATCACAACAGCATGTGGGCGTGGTCATGGGTGGGGCCAAATATACAAGACCTTAGCAGTGTGCTGTTCAACTTCGTGGGCATGGAGGGACGTTTTTTTTTTCCAGACCACATGGTGGAGGGCCGGCCAACCACAAAATGCAATCAGATTCGCAGAAGAATTTCCCACAAAATGCAATGAGATTGGCAGCAGATTTCCCCACAAATGTGCGGACAAGGTATATGTCCGCAGTATAGGTTAGATAGGAATATGGCCCCAGTATAGCTTAGAATCTCAGACCCTTAGGGCCTGTACACACTGCTGCGCTTGCGTTGCGTTTTTAAAAACACAGCAGTGTGCTGTTCAACTTCGTGGGCATGGAGGGACGTTTTTTTTTTCCAGACCACATGGTGGAGGGCCGGCCAACCACAAAATGCAATCAGATTCGCAGAAGAATTTCCCACAAAATGCAATGAGATTGGCAGCAGATTTCCCCACAAATGTGCGGACAAGGTATATGTCCGCAGTATAGGTTAGATAGGAATATGGCCCCAGTATAGCTTAGAATCTCAGACCCTTAGGGCCTGTACACACTGCTGCGCTTGCGTTGCGTTTTTAAAAACGCATGCGTTTTTAAAAACGCAAGGTCTTTTGAAAAAGAATGAAAATCGTGATGACTTGTACACACTGGTGCAATGCGTTTTTAAAAAAACGCAAACGCAGTGCCTGCTGCGCTTTTTTAAGCGCAGTGCATGAAAAACGCATTAAAAACGCATGCGCTTGCGTTTTTGCCTGCGTTTTTCAGAAGTCAGTATCCCAGAAGACTCTGCAATCTCCTGATTCCTGTTGAAATGTAAACTAGAAAAAAAACAAAGGATTCTTTAGCCAATCAGCAATTACAAGAAAAACGCAAACGCACAAAAAACGCAGGCAAAAGCGCATGCGTTTTTAAAACTACAGGCACTTTAAAAAAGCATGCGCTTGCGTTTTTCAGTGTGTACAGGCCCTTATGCTCCCTCAGGCTGGCCACACAGCAGTGACTTCACTGCTAACAACTCAGGCCCTTATGCTCCCACAGGCCGCCCACACAGCAGAGTGACTTCACTGCTAACTCAGGCCCTTATGCTCCCACAGGCTGGCCACACAGCACCAGCATGACTTGAATCAATTCACTGACACTGACAGACTGAACTCAGGGCTCAGGCTGTGCTGCTGAGCTGCTCCCACAGGTCACACACAAACAGCACCAGTGATCAGCCCAGCGTAAGTCCCACTAAACTCAGGCTGTCTCTGGCTGTCTCCACCCCTCTGCTCTGCAATTTGCTCTGTCTCAGTGGATGGGGGCGGCTGGAGGTGGAGCAGAGCAGCAGGAAGGGATTAACTCACTGCCTAGCCCGAGGAAGAGCCGTTTGAGTCAGGAGTCAGGAGTCAGGAGCTGAATGAGATGAGCCTAACACTGGGAGCCCAAGCTGCAGAAGAACAGCTTGCAGAGAGAGAAGATCCATTGAGGCTGAGATGAGCCGAACACTGTGAGCCAGTGACAGAAGAACTGCTTGCAGAGATCCACTGAGGCTGAGATGAGCCAAACACTGCGAGCCCAAGCAGCAGAAGAACCGTTTGCAGAGAATCTCTGCAAATGGTTCTTCTGCCTTGGGCTCGCTGTATTCGGCTCATCTCAGCCTCAGTGGATCTCTGCAAGCAGTTCTTCTGTCACTGGCTCACAGAGTTCGGCTCATCTCAGCCTCAATGGATCTCTGCAAGCTGTTCTTCTGCCACTGACTCGCAGTGTTCGGCTCATCTCAGCCTCAATGGATCTCTGCAAGTGTGTTCGGCTCTCCGGACAGATCAAATATCCGGGAGGACAGCCCGGACAGGTCTGAAAAAGTGGACCTGTCCGGGCAAAAGAGGACACATGGTAAGCCAATTGTAAACCCCGTTAACGAGACTCTGTACTAAAAAAAAGTCCCCAGGAGGGGGAAGCCTCAGGGTCCCAATGAGGCTTCCCCATCCCTGTAGCTGCAGGCAGTCCAGCGCTGGCTCCCTCGAAGCGTCCCGCAATCCTCGCTCGACAAGCCTGACGAGGCTTGATTTATTTACCTTCCCTGGCTCCAGCAGGTGGTGGTGTTGCGGCTCTCAGCACTGAAATAGACGGATATAGCCGATCTCTGTCGGGTCCGCTCTACTGCGCAGGCGCAGGAGACTTGCGTCTGCACAATAGAGCGGACCAACAGCAATTGGCTATTTCCGCCTATCTCCGAGCGGAGAGCAGATACTGCGCCTGCACTGGAGCCGGGAAGGTAAATATTTACATCCCCACTGTATGGAGGGACACAGCAAAACCACTGTTTGCTACTAGTGTTCTAGTAATTATCTGTACTACCACTACCAGTGGCGTAGCTAAGGAGCTATGGGCCCCAATGCAAGTTTTACATTGGGCTCCCAAGCACTCTATTCATAACAATTAATACCGCACACCAAAACCTGCCAAGGACAGCCACAGTGTCAGAGGTGCAAGAAGGGGATGGGGATCAGTGTGTTAATGAATACTACTACTTAAAGGGATACTGTAGGGGGCCGGGGGAAAATGAGTTGAAGTTACCCGGGGCTTCTAATGGTCCCCCGCAGGCATCCTGTGCCCGCGCAGCCACTCCCCAATGCTCTGGCCCTGCCTCTGGTTTACTTCTGGAATTTCAGACTTTAAAGTCTGAAAACCACTGTGCCTGCGTTGCCGTGTCCTCACTCCCGCTGATGTCATCAGGAGCGTACTGCGCAGGCCCAGTATGGTCTGTGTCTGCGCAGTACACTCCTGGTGACATCAGCGGGAGCGAGGACACGGCAAAGCAGGCGCAGTGGTTTTCAGATTTTAAAGTCTGAAATTCCAGAAGTGAACTGGAGGCGGGGCCGGAGCAACAGTGGGTGGCTGCACGGGCACAGGATGCCTGCGGGGGACCATTAGAAGCCTCGGGTAACTTCAACTCATTTTCCCCCGACCCCCCTACAGTATCCCTTAGCGTCTGTAGAAGTGATTATTACCAGCACATGACCAACAGAGAGCTAATGCTGTGCTTGAGCAAGGGCCCCTCGGGCCCCTCTGGCCCAAGGGCCCTGATATTGCTACGCCACTTTTCTTTGCTACTAATGTTCTATTCAATATCTGTACTACACACACAATTTATTACATCATACGTTTTTTATTGCCTCAGGTTTGCTAAACACCGCCCCCGCTCAGTTTTCAAGGCCTGTGAAACAGAAACTGGTTGATTGCATTCCTAGGCACCCCGTGCTCATCACAGCCAAATAGGAAGGAACTTTCTGATCTATGTGACCAGAGGAAAGCAAGAACCCACAAAACGCGTTGCCTTCTGTTGAGCTTGAATAAAAAAGTTTCCAGTTAAACCTGGCTGATTCTTCAGGCTAACACTGCCTCTCCTTTTTACATTTTTTTTTTTTTTTTTTTTTTTTTACATATACTGGGCGCCTTCACCCTTGTTTGTCGTCATCTATGACTATTTTCACAGCATCAGAATGTAAGTTCCTGTGCAGTCAAAATCAAATGTGGCTCAATGACCTATGGCAGTGATCTGCAAACTTGGCAAGTCTGGGACTTGTAGTTCCTTAACAGCTGGAGAGCCAAGTTTGCAGATCACTTACCTATGGTAAAGAGCAGGGATGGTCGTAGTCAGCCAACTTCGCTACGCTGGAAATACGAGTAGTTTTACGCAATTACGCTTCGCCAAACTACGGCTTCGAAAACAAATATTCGCTTCGTATGCATTTCGTAGAATACGCGTTAAAATACGCAATTACGCGTACTGCGAAGCGTAGTGTATGCGGGTACTTATGCCCGTATGCAGAAAATCGTACGCATTAATTTCTTTAGAAATGCATATACTGGGAACCCTTCTATGCGTACATTCCCCTTTCCAATGCGTAAATTTGTATGCATACAATCGCATGCGGAAAATTAGACGCGAGTAACGCATTCGTAGTTCACTACGCAATACACATGTTAACTACGCATAGTGGGCGTAAGCTACGCGTAGCGGTACTTCGTTACGCGTAAATTCGTAAGCGTAGGTTTGAAACTTCGCCTATGAACTACGATGCGTAGATGCGAACTACGATGCGTAAATTCGCACTGGCGTAGTTTCTGCTCATCCCTGGTAAAGAGGAACTGTAGAGAAAATGACATAATGAATACAATTGCTAATTTGTTACAATATTCATTATAGATTAGTCAATGTTTGCCCATTGTAGAATCTTTTCCCTTCCTGATTTACATTTTGGAAATTACGACAGGTGGCGACATCTTTAGTCCTGCCAGGTGATCTGTACGGAATGTTCATTACTGAAAGTTCTATGCACAGAGGAGATATGGCTTGCTTGGCAGTTCAAAAAAAAAAGCCGTTATTTCCCACAATGCAACAAGGTTCACAAGGTTCACAGACAGCAAACTGTCAGGTCGTTTGTCATGACATCACACTGTGGGAGGGGTTTCACCAGGGCCGGATTTACAGCTCAGGAGCCTATAGGCACAGAAGTTCTGGCGCCCTAAGCCCCGCCTATCAGCACAGGCCACACCCCTAACTCACGCCCCCTTTTCTTACGCAGGCTAATGTAGATATTACCAAAGGCAATTAGAGAATACTAACAATATGCAGATATTGCCAATGACATGCAGAATTTACCAAATGTATGCTATTACCAACAACAAGCAGATAATACAAATCACAAGGAATTAATACAGATAACATACAGTTTCTAATTACAGGCAGATACTAGTGAGTAGATTTTAGTGATGGGTAGATTCTATTGATAGGAAGGTGGAGGTAGGCAATATGGATGGTCTGTGAGTTGATCCAAATTCGGTGGCAATTAGTCTGCTAGTGGGAAGCAGCTGTGTCCTGCCTCCCGTGGCGTAGCTAAGGAGCTGTGGGCCCCGGTGCAAGTTTTACAATGGGGCCCCCCAAGCACTCTATACATAACAATTGATACGGCGCACCAAAACCTGTCAATGGCAACTACAGTGTCAGAGGTGCAAGAAGGGGGTGGGGAACAGCTTGTTACTGATTACCCCCAAGCACTCTATACATAGCAATCCCTGCCAATGGCAACTACAGTGTCAGAGGTGCAAGAAGGGGGTGGGGAACAGCTTGTTACTGATTACCCCCAAGCACTCTATACATAGCAATCCCTGCCAATGGCAGCTACAGTGTCAGAGGTGCAAGAAGGGGATGGGAGCAGCATGTTACTGATTACCCCCAAGCACTCTATACATAGCAATCCCCGCCAATGGCAACTACAGTGTCAGAGGAGCAAGAAGGGGATGGGGAACAGCTTGTTACTGATTACCCCCCAAGCACTCTATACATAGCAATCCCTGCCAATGACAACTACAGTGTCAGAGGTGCAAGAAGGGGGTGGGGAACAGCTTGTTACTGATTACCCCCAAGCACTCTATACATAGCAATCCCTGCCAATGGCAACTACAGTGTCAGAGGTGCAAGAAGGGGATGGGGAACAGCCTGTTAATGATTACCACTATTCAAAGTATCTATAGAAGTGATTATTATGAGCACAGGACCAATAGAGAGCTAATACTGCAGTTGAGGGAGGGCCCTTCGGGGCCCCTCTGGCCCAAGGGCCCGATGCGGTCGCTACCTCTGCACCCCCTATTGCTACGCCCCTGCCTGCCTCCTCACATAGAAACAGCACACTGTTCAGGTATACCCAAGCGATGTCACACTAAGGACTGAGCTCAATCCATACAGGTGACACTTATTATAATAGGAGCCTCATCAGTCTTCAAAGGATACCTTACTCCTAAACGTATCATCAAATTGGCGCCCCGTGTGTGTGTGTGGAGGGGGGGGGGGGGTATGCATGTGCTTACTGTGTTTCCCGTGTCCAAGCGTCTGCGTCCGTTTGCCCGTTATCCTCCCGTTCAGAGTCCTGGTCGGCACCCTGTGCCCCTAACATACTATGCTGTGCATGTGCAGTTTGTCTGACGGGTACATCTTGGTGTGACAGTGCGCATGTAAAGCACTTGGAGGTTCCCAGCAAGTGCGGTCACAAGGCGCCCAAATGGACATACTGTGCATGCACAGCGTAGTATGTCTGGGTTTAAGGGCTCCAACAGGACCCTTAGAATGGGGAGGAAAATAGGCAAACGGAGGCAGACACCGGCCCACGGGAGGTGCAGTAAGAATATGTACAGCTCCCCTCACACACAGACAATTTGAGGATATGTTTAGGACTAAGATATCGCTAAAAGAAATAGCAGGCATTCGCGAAAATGTGGAAAATGCGATGTACTTACCTGTTGCTTCCTCCAGCCCCGGAAAGCTATGAGTCCCTTGCTACAGTTCCGCTCCCAGCTGGTCTCCAAAGGTCCCCACTGTTGCAGATGCCGACCTGGTAAGGTCGTTATTTTCTGCGCCAGTGTGCGGCTGCTCGCGATCACGTAGCCGGGAGATTTGTGTGCAGGTGCAGTACTTCTGCGCCTGCACAGAACACTCCCGGCTACGTGAGCGTGATCCCGCAGGTGCAGAAGATACCAACATCGCTGGGTTGGCATCTGCAACCGAGGGTACCTTTGGAGTAGTGTTGGGCGAACAGTGTTCGCCACTGTTCGGGTTCTGCAGAACATCACCCTGTTCGGGTGATGTTCGAGTTCGGCCGAACACCTGACGGTGCTCGGCCAAACCGTTCGGCCATATGGCCGAACTAAGAGCGCATGGCCGAACGTTCCCCGAACGTTCGGCTAGCGCTGTGATTGGCCGAACGGGTCACGTGGTTCGGACCCGAACGCGCTCTGATTGGCCGAACTGTCACGTGGTTCGGGTAAATAAATACCCGAACCACGTCATATCTCCGCCATTTGTCTGTGGGTTTAGCTTTGGGTAGGCAGGCAGGGTAGTTCGCGCTCCAGCCACGCTAGCCAGGGTCCCCCCCAGTCATTGTGTGTCGCTGCTGGGAATAGTAGTACACCGCTCGCTCAGCATTCTGTTTACTGCCACTCTGTGTACCTCGCTCAGCCACACTATATAGCATTCTGTTTACTGCCACTCTGTGTCTGCTGGGAATAGTAGTACACCGCTTGCACAGCCACACTATATAGCATTCTGTTTACTGCCACTCTGTGTACCTCGCTCAGCCACACTATATAGCATTCTGTTTACTGCCACTCTGTGTCTGCTGGGAATAGTGGTACACCGCTCGCTCAGCCACACTATATAGCATTCTGTTCACTGTTCTGTGTCTGCTTGGAATAGTGGTACACCGCTCGTTCAGCCACACTATATAGCATTCTGTGTACTGTTCTGTGTCTGCTGGGAACAGTAGTACACCGCTCGTTCAGCCACACTATATAGCATTCTGTGTACTGTTCTGTGTCTGCTGGGAACAGTAGTACACCGCTCGCTCAGCCACACTATATAGCATTCTGTTCACTGTTCTGTGTCTGCTGGGAATAGTGGTACACCGCTCGCTCAGCCACACTATATAGCATTCTGTTCACTGTTCTGTGTCTGCTGGGAATAGTGGTACACCGCTCGCTCAGCCACACTATATAGCATTCTGTTCACTGTTCTGTGTCTGCTGGGAATAGTGGTACACCGCTCGCTCAGCCACACTATATAGCATTCTGTTCACTGTTCTGTGTCTGCTGGGAATAGTGGTACACCGCTCGCTCAGCCACACTATATAGCATTCTGTTTACTGTTCTGTGTCTGCTGGGAATAGTGGTACACCGCTCGCTCAGCCACACTATATAGCATTCTGTTCACTGTTCTGTGTCTGCTGGGAATAGTGGTACACCGCTCGCTCAGCCACACTATATAGCATTCTGTTCACTGTTCTGTGTCTGCTGGGAACAGTAGTACACCGCTCGTTCAGCCACACTATATAGCATTCTGTGTACTGTTCTGTGTCTGCTGGGAACAGTAGTACACCGCTCGTTCAGCCACACTATATAGCATTCTGTGTACGTTCAGCCACACTATATAGCATTCTGTGTACTGTTCTGTGTCTGCTGGGAACAGTAGTACACCGCTCGTTCAGCCACACTATATAGCATTCTGTTCACTGTTCTGTGTCTGCTGGGAATAGTGGTACACCGCTCGCTCAGCCACACTATATAGCATTCTGTTCACTGTTCTGTGTCTGCTGGGAATAGTGGTACACCGCTCACCCGTCACTGTATAGCATTGTGCTCTGTGTCGCTGCTGGGAATAGTGGTACTGTATAGCATTTCTGTACTGCCACTGTACTGCTGCCAGTCAGCGTGTACTGTAAGGATAAGTGAAATGAGGAAGAAATCCGGTGAAAGAGGGAGGGGCAAGGGAAGAGGTGTTTCCCCTGACGGTTCACGTACAGGCCACAGGGGAGCACCCAAGAAAACCCACTCAATACCACCCATGTTGTCCAGGACAACAACCCTCACAAATCCAAAAGAACAGGACCAGATAATTACTTGGATGACCTCTCAAGCGTCCAGCAGTGGGTTAAGCAGCACCAGCACATCACGCACGAGGTCCGAGTCCTCAGCCAGTTACAAGGAGCCAGTGGGCACAAAGCTGACACAACCGGCAGCGACACCACGCACACAACTGCCAGATAACCAGTCCGATGAATTACCTCAGGACACAATGGGGTATTCGCAGGAGCTATTCCCAGCCCAACAAACTTCCACCTTTCAAAGGTCAATGGAGGAACAGCCAGAAATGTTGTGCCTGGATTCACAACCGTTAACTGTGGGAAATGTACCGCGCACTGAAATACGAGGCGAGTCCGAAGAGGACTCGGAAACCCAAATCCCAGAGCAATTTGGGCAGGAGGGGTTGCAATTGCAGGAGGTCGGCCGACAAGATCTGGAAGACGACGTTGGAGTGTGCTGCGCAGAGGTTGTTGTGGGGAGCTCTACTCCACGGCGGTGGCCCACAATGACATATGACGAGTTTGAGGAGATGGAAGAGGAGGGTATGGACAATGTGGACAGAGACCCAGATTTTGTTTGTGAACGAGAACATCGCCGTCGTAGCAGCAGCACAGATGAGTCTGTTGAAGAACACACTGCTGCACGAGTTCGCCTTGTGCCACAAGGTAGGCGGCGCGCAATTTCAGGCACCACAAGCGTGGAAGTTCAAGTGAGAGGCAAAAGAGGAGCAAACAGAAATCGCCAGCAAGGAGGCAGGTGCTCCAAAGTCTGGGCTTTCTTTGAAGACTGCACTGAGGATGTTACCATGGCGATTTGCAAGGTGTGCAAGACCCGCCTGAGCAGGGGGAAAAATATTAACAACCTCTCCACCACCAGCATGAGCCGTCACATGCTATCCAAACATCCCACTCTTTGGGCAAACGCGTCAGGACAGGGTACCAGAAACAACACTGCCTCCCTTGGGTTCACCAGACCCGCCTCAGCAGCAGCAGTAGCCCAGCCATTGCGTGGTTCACAACATTCACAAACATCAGACGACGCTGACACTGTCACTTTCCGGAGTAGTGCTCTTGAGGTCTCCCAGTGTTCATCAAACACAACAACCAACAGCCCTTCCGTGTGCAGCGCTACGGTTCAGTTGTCTGTGTCGGAGATGTTTGAGCGCAAGAGGAAATTGCCAGCAAATGACCCCCGGGCCGTGGCAGTAACAGCCAGCATAGCCAAGCTTCTGGCCTGCGAAATGCTGCCATATCGATTGGTGGAGACAAACAGCTTCAAGGGCATGATGTCAGTGGCCATCCCACGTTACGTGGTTCCCAGCCGCTACCACTTTGCACGCTCTGCAGTGCCTGAGTTGCATGAGCACGTGGTCAGCAAAATAACCCGAAGCTTGAAGAATGCCGTTGCCTGCAAGGTTCACCTCACCACTGACACCTGGACGAGTGCGTTCGGCCAGGGTCGATACATCTCCCTTACCGCGCACTGGGTGAACCTTGTGGAGCCTGGCAGCGATTCCTCACCTGCTACGGCACGGGTGTTGCCCACGCCACAAACAGCTGCACCGCCGTCCCTCCCACTGGATAACAGCAGCACCTACCTCTCTGACTCCTTCTCCTCCAACGCATCTCAAAGCTGTACCTCATCCGGAAACGCTAACCCAGCAGCAGTAGGATCGTGGAAGCAGTGCAGCACAGCTGTTGGCATGCGTCAGCAAGCGTTGCTGAAGCTAATCTGCCTTGGGGATAAGCAGCACACAGGGGAGGAAATTTGGAGGGGAATAAAGGAACAGACGGATTTGTGGCTGGCACCGCTGGACCTGAAACCGGGCATGGTTGTGTGTGATAATGGGAGTAATCTCATTCGCGCTTTAAGGTTGGCTAAGCTGACACACATCCCTTGCCTGGCGCACGTGATGAACCTAGTAGTTCAGCGGTTCCTGAGGACATACCCAGGCGTGCCCGATCTGCTGTTGAAGGTGCGTCGAGTGTCCAAACATTGTAGAAATTCCAGTACTGCTTCGGGGGCACTCGCCAAGATGCAGGAGCGCTTCAATCTCCCCCACCATCGCTTGCTGTGTGATGTCCCTACGCGCTGGAATTCTACGCTGCACATGCTAGCCCGCTTTTGCGAGCAGAAGAGTGCAGTGGTCCAGTACATGACGGCGCAGTACCGAGGCGCATCCGGCCAGCTGCCAAGCTTCTGTGGATCCGATTGGGCCAACATGTTGGACCTCTGCCAAGTCCTCCAAAATTTTAAGCAATCCACGTTGCTTGTGAGCAGTGACAACTCTTCAGTCAGCATTACCATACCACTGCTGTGTTTACTGAAGAGGTCGATGTTAAAAATCAAGGAAACAGCTGTCATGATGCAACTGGGGGAATCTGAAGGAGAAAACGATCAGCGTGATGGTACCAACATCAGGCCATCCGCCTCAGGGAACGCTGGCCCCAGCAGCTATGACGAAGAAGAGGAGGAGGAACAGCTGGAGTTGGAGCAGGAATTTCATGCCACCACTGACGAGGGCCAGAGCGGTGCACGTTGGACTTCCACAATTCAACGCGAATGGTCAGCAGAAGCAGACCAGGAGGAAGGTGACGACTATGATGCATCACAACAACTATCACAACGCTCACAAGAGGATGATGAGGATTCTGGTAGGACTCTGGCACACATGGCTCAATTCATGCTAGACTGCATTGAACGTGACCCACGCATTGTGCGCATTCTGGACAACACCAATTACTGGGTTTATACCCTTCTGGATCCACGGTACAAACACAATGTTCCAAAACTGCTTGAAGAAAGAGTCAGACAGGTCAAAATGGAAGAATACCAGCAGGCCCTTGTGGAGACTTTAGAGAGGAGATTGACATCCTCCCCCTCCTCTAGCCAGTTGTACGCAGACAGACTGACTTCCGCAAACCCAGGACGACCAGGAGGGCAGCAAACAACGCAAGCCGCAGCTAGTACCCAAAAGGGAATGGTATCGGCAGTGTCCTTGGAGTGGGAAAATTTTCTGACACCCATGCAGCCGCAGCCCACTGAACAGCAAGCGTGCAGATCCACCTCCAACACCGATCGCCTGGAGAAGATGGTCAAGGACTACATGTCAGATGGCGTAGCTGTGTCGAACCATCCATCTGCACCCTTCAACTATTGGGTATCGAAGCTAGACACCTGGCACGAACTGGCAATGTACGCAATAGAGGTGCTGGCTTGCCCGGCAGCCAGCGTTATGTCGGAACGCTGTTTCAGTGCTGCCGGAGGCATCGTCACAGATCGGCGTATCCGCCTCTCTACAGACAATGCAGACCGTCTGACTCAAATTAAAATGAATCAATCCTGGATTGGAAATGACTACGCAACACTCCAGGACCCCAACCAAGTAACATGACCAATGAACATCTGGGATGGTGTTGCGTTTCCGGGCCCTGTTTATTGAACCTCTCATCTGTATTACATTTATGACTGCATGGCGGCAAAAAGCATTGCTGCTATATCCGCACGCTTTTTGTCCACATGCAAGGCCTGGGTTGTTGTGTCTCACAAAGCGTGGCCTTCTCCTCCTGCGCCTGCTCCTGTTCCATCACGTCTGCTGCTGCTGGGTTAGCGTTGCCGCGTGGTCCCTGTTTATTGAACCACTTATCTTTATTACATTTATGACTGCATGGCGGTACAAAGCATGCTATCCGCACGCTTCTTGCCCTCATGCAAGGCCTGGGTTGTTGTGTCTCACAAAGCGTGGCCTTCTCCTCCTGCGCCTCCTCCTGTTCCATCACGTCTGCTGCTGCTGGGTTAGCGTTGCCGCGTGGTCCCTGTTTATTGAACCACTTATCTTTATTACATTTATGACTGCATGGCCGTACAAAGCCTGCTATCCGCACGCTTCTTGCCCTCATGCAAGGCCTGGGTTGTTGTGTCTCACAAAGCGTGGCCTTCTCCTCCTGCGCCTGCTCCTGTTCCATCACGTCTGCTGCTGCTGGGTTAGCGTTGCCGCGTGGTCCCTGTTTATTGAACCACTTATCTTTATTACATTTATGACTGCATGGCGGTACAAAGCCTGCTATCCGCACGCTTCTTGCCCTCATGCAAGGCCTGGGTTGTTGTGTCTCACAAAGCGTGGCCTTCTCCTCCTGCGCCTGCTCCTGTTCCATCACGTCTGCTGCTGCTGGGTTAGCGTTGCCGCGTGGTCCCTGTTTATTGAACCACTTATCTTTATTACATTTATGACTGCATGGCGGTACAAAGCCTGCTATCCGCACGCTTCTTGCCCTCATGCAAGGCCGGGGTTGTTGTGTCTCACAAAGCGTGGCCTTCTTCTCCTCCTGCGCCACCCTCCTCCTGTTCCATCACGTGTGCTGCTGCTGGGTTAGCGTTACCGGTCCCTTTTCCTGGAACCTCTTATATGTATTACATTTATGACTGCATGCCGACAAAAAACATGTTACCTGTGCAAAGAAAACAGACATTTCCCGCATTTAAAAGACAGTTTTCCCTTTGAAACTTTAAAATCGATTTTCTCAAAAACTATAAGCTCTTTTTGCTAATTTTTTTTTCCTCTTGTACCCACTCCCAAGGTGCACATACCCTGCAAATTTGGGGTATGTAGCATGTAAGGAGGCTTTACAAACCACAAAAGTTCGGGTCCCCATTGACTTCCATTATGTTCGGAGTTCGGGTCGAACACCCGAACATCGCGGCCATGTTCGGCCTGTTCGGCCCGAACCCGAACATCTAGATGTTCGCCCAACACTACTTTGGAGACCGGCTGGGAGCAGAGCTGTGGCAACAGACACCTAGCTCTCTGGGGCTGGAAGAAGGAACAGGTAAGTAGATTGCATTTTATTTAAAATACATACTTCGTTTAACCCTTTACTGATCTCTAGCTGAGAGACTACATTACTTCCTCCTTCTAAAGCTAAGTACTCACGGGGGGACAATTGTAGCTGTCGCTGCACACGGGAGCGTGTGCGCGACAGTTCGGAGACAGTTCGGCGACAGCTCGTCGCCAAGTCCCTCTGCATACACACGGCAGCAGAGGGATTAGCGATGCGGCGGAAGCTGTCGCCGAGGTTCCTCCCCCCCACCGGAAGCGCTGTGTGCTGTGTGTGGGTTGCTGACGCTAGTCCACATACACATGCGGGACTAGCGACAGTTCCGGCGATGTTGCGGCGACAGCTGTAGCCGGCGATTGAACATGTCAATCGCCTGGCGACAGCTCCGACGGGCGACGGTACGGGGCGCGCGCGTCATACACACGGACGAACCGTCGCCGCAACACGCGCGTGCCACGTGGTTGCGGCGACGGCCGTACCCCGTGTGTATGAGCCTTAAAAGTGTCCCCTTCTGAGGCAATCCTATCAAGTGGCTCCCCTCCCCATTTGACACATAGACCTGGCCTCCAGCAGTGTTTTCACAGAGTGACACCTCAGCCAGGCGCGGAGCTAGGGGGGGTCGGGGTAGGACAAGTGCCCCGGGGCGCCGGGTCCCCAAGGGCGCTCAGCTGAGCTTCGGGGTTTTTTTTTTTTTGTTTTTTTTTGTTGCGGAGACCTGAGGGGAGCAGCGCAGAGAAGAGAGAGAGCTGTGCGGACGGTGGGGAAGGGGGGCCATATCCCCCCTCCTTCCCTCACCTTAGGTGCTCTCTCTCCCTCGCTGTCCCCTCCAATGTCTGTCCGGGACGGTGCTGGCAGCGGCGGGCGGAACTCACCTCCGTCTCGCTCCAGCGCCGGGCGGAAGTTCGGGTGCGCAGCCGCTGCTCTGGTCTGGACCAGACCAGAGTAGCGGCAGATCCATCCTGCGCTGCGAGAGACGGAGGTAAGTTCCGCCCGCGGCTGCCAGCACCGTCCCGGACAGACATTGGAGGGGACAGCGAGGGAGAGAGAGCAGCTCTTCCTCTTCTCTGCGCTGCTCCCCTCCTGCTGGGGAGGGGGACACCTGACCTGGCTACCTACTCTGGGCACATATATACCCCTGGCTACCTACTCTGGGCACATATATACCCCTGGCTACCTACTCTGGGCACATATATACCCCTGGCTACCTACTCTGGGCACATATATACCCCTGGCTACCTACTCTGGGCACATATATACCCCTGGCTACCTACTCTGGGCACATATATACCCCTGGCTACCTACTCTGGGCACATATATACCCCTGGCTACCTACTCTGGGCACATATATACCCCTGGCTACCTACTCTGGGCACATATATACCCCTGGCTACCTACTCTGGGCACATATATACCCCTGGCTACCTACTCTGGGCACATATATACCCCTGGCTACCTACTCTGGGCACATATATACCCCTGGCTACCTACTCTGGGCACCTATACCCCTGGCTACCTACTCTGGGCACATATATACCCCTGGCTACCTACTCTGGGCACATATATACCCCTGGCTACCTACTCTGGGCACATATATACCCCTGGCTACCTACTCTGGGCACCTATACCCCTGGCTACCTACTCTGGGCACCTATACCCCTGGCTACCTACTCTGGGCACATATATACCCCTGGCTACCTACTCTGGGCACATATATACCCCTGGCTACCTACTCTGGGCACATATATACCCCTGGCTACCTACTCTGGGCACATATATACCCCTGGCTACCTACTCTGGGCACATATATACCCCTGGCTACCTACTCTGGGCACATATATACCCCTGGCTACCTACTCTGGGCACATATATACCCCTGGCTACCTACTCTGGGCACATATATACCCCTGGCTACCTACTCTGGGCACATATATACCCCTGGCTACCTACTCTGGGCACCTATACCCCTGGCTACCTACTCTGGGCACCTATACCCCTGGCTACCTACTCTGGGCACATATATACCCCTGGCTACCTACTCTGGGCACATATATACCCCTGGCTACCTACTCGGGGCACCTATACCCCTGGCTACCTACTCTGGGCACATATATACCCCTGGCTACCTACTCTGGGCACATATATACCCCTGGCTACCTACTCTGGGCACATATATACCCCTGGCTACCTACTCTGGGCACATATATACCCCTGGCTACCTACTCTGGGCACATATATACCCCTGGCTACCTACTCTGGGCACATATATACCCCTAGGTACCTACTCTGGGCACATATATACCCCTGGCTACCTACTCTGGGCACATATATACCCCTGGCTACCTACTCTGGGCACCTATACCCCTGGCTACCTACTCTGGGCACCTATACCCCTGGCTACCTACTCTGGGCACATATACCCCTGGCTACCTACTCTGGGCACATATATACCCCTGGCTACCTACTCTGGGCACCTATACCCCTGGCTACCTACTCTGGGCACATATATACCCCTGGCTACCTACTCTGGGCACCTATACCCCTGGCTACCTACTCTGGGCACCTATACCCCTGGCTACCTACTCTGGGCACCTATACCCCTGGCTACCTACTCTGGGCACCTATACCCCTGGCTACCTACTCTGGGCACATATATACCCCTGGCTACCTACTCTGGGCACCTATACCCCTGGCTACCTACTCTGGGCACCTATACCCCTGGCTACCTACTCTGGGCACATATATACCCCTGGCTACCTACTCTGGGCACATATATACCCCTGGCTACCTACTCTGGGCACATATATACCCCTGGCTACCTACTCTGGGCACATATATACCCCTGGCTACCTACTCTGGGCACATATATACCCCTGGCTACCTACTCTGGGCACATATATACCCCTGGCTACCTACTCTGGGCACATATATACCCCTGGCTACCTACTCTGGGCACATATATACCCCTGGCTACCTACTCTGGGCACATATATACCCCTGGCTACCTACTCTGGGCACATATATACCCCTGGCTACCTACTCTGGGCACATATATACCCCTGGCTACCTACTCTGGGCACCTATACCCCTGGCTACCTACTCTGGGCACATATATACCCCTGGCTACCTACTCTGGGCACATATATACCCCTGGCTACCTACTCTGGGCACATATATACCCCTGGCTACCTACTCTGGGCACCTATATACCCCTGGCTACCTACTCTGGGCACATATATACCCCTGGCTACCTACTCTGGGCACATATATACCCCTGGCTACCTACTCTGGGCACATATATACCCCTGGCTACCTACTCTGGGCACATATATACCCCTGGCTACCTACTCTGGGCACATATATACCCCTGGCTACCTACTCTGGGCACATATATACCCCTGGCTACCTACTCTGGGCACCTATACCCCTGGCTACCTACTCTGGGCACATATATACCCCTGGCTACCTACTCTGGGCACATATATACCCCTGGCTACCTACTCTGGGCACATATATACCCCTGGCTACCTACTCTGGGCACATATATACCCCTGGCTACCTACTCTGGGCACATATATACCCCTGGCTACCTACTCTGGGCACATATATACCCCTGGCTACCTACTCTGGGCACATATATACCCCTGGCTACCTACTCTGGGCACATATATACCCCTGGCTACCTACTCTGGGCACATATATACCCCTGGCTACCTACTCTGGGCACCTATACCCCTGGCTACCTACTCTGGGCACCTATACCCCTGGCTACCTACTCTGGGCACATATATACCCCTGGCTACCTACTCTGGGCACATATATACCCCTGGCTACCTACTCGGGGCACCTATACCCCTGGCTACCTACTCTGGGCACATATATACCCCTGGCTACCTACTCTGGGCACATATATACCCCTGGCTACCTACTCTGGGCACATATATACCCCTGGCTACCTACTCTGGGCACATATATACCCCTGGCTACCTACTCTGGGCACATATATACCCCTGGCTACCTACTCTGGGCACATATATACCCCTAGGTACCTACTCTGGGCACATATATACCCCTGGCTACCTACTCTGGGCACATATATACCCCTGGCTACCTACTCTGGGCACCTATACCCCTGGCTACCTACTCTGGGCACCTATACCCCTGGCTACCTACTCTGGGCACATATACCCCTGGCTACCTACTCTGGGCACATATATACCCCTGGCTACCTACTCTGGGCACCTATACCCCTGGCTACCTACTCTGGGCACATATATACCCCTGGCTACCTACTCTGGGCACCTATACCCCTGGCTACCTACTCTGGGCACCTATACCCCTGGCTACCTACTCTGGGCACCTATACCCCTGGCTACCTACTCTGGGCACCTATACCCCTGGCTACCTACTCTGGGCACATATATACCCCTGGCTACCTACTCTGGGCACCTATACCCCTGGCTACCTACTCTGGGCACCTATACCCCTGGCTACCTACTCTGGGCACCTATACCCCTGGCTACCTACTCTGGGCACCTATACCCCTGGCTACCTACTCTGGGCACATATACCCCTGGCTACCTACTCTGGGCACATATATACCCCTGGCTACCTACTCTGGGCACATATACCCCTGGCTACCTACTCTGGGCACATATATACCCCTGGCTACCTACTCTGGGCACATATACCCCTGCCTACATATATTGGGCACATATACCCCTAACTACATATACTGGGCATATACCCCTGGCTACATATACTGGGCACATATACCCCTGACTATATATACTGGGCACATATACCCCTGACTATATATACTGGGCACATATACCCCTGGCTACATATACTGGGCACATATACCTCTGGCTACATATACTGGGGACACATACCCCTGCCTACATATACTGGGCACATATACCCCTGGCTACCTGTTCTGTGGACATCTCTACTCCTGGCTACCTGTTCTGGGGACATCTATACTGCTGGCCACCTATACTGGGGCTACCTATTTTTGGGGAACCACTGCTGTCAGATTGAGTGTATTTTGGGGAACTGCTGCCAGGTGAGAGGTGTCTACCATATTAAGGGGGCATTCTGCCTATTTATGTGAAATGCTGTCTATTTATGTGCCTCATGACTGCTGAATTTGTCTTGTTGGGGGCCTCATGGTTACTGAATTTGTCTTGTTGGGGGTCTCATGATTTGTTGGGGGCCTCAAGATCGCTGAATTTGTCTTGTTAGGGGCCTCATGATTGCTGAATTTGTCTTGTTGGGGGCCTCATGATTGCTGAGTTGGTCATGTTTGCTCATGATTGCGGAATTTGTCTTGATGGGGGGGAGCTCATGATTGCTGAATTTGTCTTGGAACATGCTGGAAGGTACCTACTGAGGGAGGGTGGGTGAGCGTGAGCCTGCTAACCTCCATGTACGTTTGGCTCCACCCATAACCACGCCCATATTTGGCCACGCCCCTTCACCTTAGGGGGCGCATTAATAGTCTTTGTCCCCGGGCGCTGAAAACCCTAGCTACGCCTCTGACCTCAGCACTGACCAGCTGTCACCTGACCGGATCAGAGCAGCAAATACATCTGAATAGGTCAGGTGACATCTGTACAGAGCTGCCTGTCACCCTATGGAAACATCACAGGATTGTCTCAGCAGGGGATACTGTTCAGGGGGGGGGGAGGGGGGAGCATTATAGTCTCAGCTAGGAGGGGGGGGGAGCATTATAGTCTCAGCTAGGAGGGGGGTGGGGGGAGCATTATAGTCTCAGCTAGGAGGGGGGGGAGCATTATAGTCTCAGCTAGGAGAGGGGGGGGGAGCATTATAGTCTCAGCTAGGAGGGGGGGGGAGCATTATAGTCTCAGCTAGGAGGGCAGGGGGGAGGGGGGAGCATTATAGTCTCAGCTAGGAGGGGGGGGGGGGGGAGCATTATAGTCTCAGCTAGGAGGGCAGGGGGGAGCATTATAGTCTCAGCTAGGAGGGGGGAGCATTATAGTCTCAGCTAGGAGGGCGGGGGGGAGCATTATAGTCTCAGCTCGGGGGGGGAGCATTATAGTCTCAGCTGGGAGGGCGGGGGGCATTATAGTCTCAGCTGGGGGGGGGGGGGGGAGCATTATAGTATCAGCTAGGAGGGCGGGGGGGGGGGAGCATTATAGTCTCAGCTAGGAGGGGGGGGAGGGGGAAATCAAAGGTCCCGAGCCTCTCTGCATTATTGATCAGCCACTTACTGTCCCTGTAACTGGCTGCAGATCTCGCTGGCTGCAATACAGATAGCCTGTGTGAATGCACGCTGGTCCTGTCACTGTAATCATGTGATGGAGCAGGAAGGAATGGCATCTGCAAAAGTCCCGGGCACAGGAACACACTGAACCAATAGACACGGGGAGGGGGGCAGAGCTGTAGCCCATCACACGCTGTGCAGCAATCAATCACAGCATTCCCTGCTGCTCTCCCCACCACGCGCCTGTCACTTTACTGACCCTTTGCCTGCACGTGTGAGATGGAAGGGGAGGCGGAGCTTTATGTACTTAGCCTGGCTCTGCTTTCTCCTCCCTCTCCACAGACTTTGTAGTGACTTCGGTAACTTTCTCCCCGATAGCTCCCGGCGGCTACAGAGTGAACAAATAAAGTCAGCCGGAGGACAGTGTACGCCGCTCTCATCTTACCGACACCCCCGTCCATGGCAAGGCACTGTGTCACTCCGCCCCCCGCTGCCTATGCACGCAGCTATTCACGCAAGCATGCGTGCAGGCATGGAAACGGTGGGCGGGGAGAGCGGGGTAATGAATGTGTTGTCACTAGCCGCACGCAGCCCGCCCCTCTCTGTAGTTGCAGCCGCGACCGCCCATTATCATGTAAATAAGGGCGCAAGCGGCCGCTATTGCATCTTCACTCATTCAAATTTAAAGGGGACATGACACAAAGCCGCCCTTTGATCAATCAGGCGCCTGTAGGCACGTGCCTAGTGTGCCTTATGGTAAATCCGGCCCTGGGTTTCACCACAAGATCAGCCACACAGACCTCCCAGATGATCTATGGGAGAAAAGGTAAAGATTTCTCGTGGGAAATGGGGTATCAGCTACTGATTGGGATGAAGTTCAATCCTTGGTTACAGTTCTTATTTAAACGCTGAGCAGTAAAACTGCTAAAAACACATAAACCGTACTGCAGCCACTTATGATTTCTTTTCTTAGGTGAAACAATCTGCAATCCCTGCAGACATTCACGTATAGCGAGTGCTCATTTAGGGAGAAATAAATGACAAGATACGCCACACGATGCCCAGGGGAGCATATAAGTTGTATGACGAAACTTCGTACTAAACAACTTCCTCCCCATCAAAACCTATTTTCATTAAGACGTGACCTCTGGCCATCGCTCCCCACAGCCAATTCTGATTGACACACTCCTCATCCAGATAGGAGCTGATCAGTGGAGTGCTTGCTGCTGCTCTAGTCCACAACAGACAGCTAATAAAAGATTCATTTATAAACCGAGGGAGAAGGGACTCATCAGCACAAATCACTGTTCCAAAAGAACACTTATGAGAACACACAGAGAGGAGCTTGGCTACCGCCGGCAGAAATACATACAGAAGCAGGGCCCAGCATCCTCCGATTTTTGGTCAGCGGCCAGGGCTGCGGCGCAAGGCTCTGTGAGGACGGTAATGGGATACGCTTGGCTTTCTGTTGATAAATTATGCCAGAGCTCTCCTAATGCACATTTTTAGCTCATGTGAAAAGCTCAGCTAACCCCCTTTGCTTCAGCTACATAACAATCATTAAATATTAACGATCTGCAGTAATTGGTTTTAAAATCAGTCCGCCTGGACCGGCAATGGCCAAGGATTTGCAGATGTCCTTGTCTGAGAACAGTGTGGTCATTTGTAAGAGTACAGAAGATTGAAAGATTAAAGGAGGGCTCCGGGGAAGGCACAGAAATGACATTTAGCTGTCTTTTCTGCTCCTTAAAAGATGATGGAATTATTTTTGAGTTCAGATAGTGAATGGGATGATCTCATTTTATATCAAATTAAAGCCAGTCTCTACTCAGGAATTAACATCAATGGTTGACAGTAGCAAGCAGAAGCATGGATTCTTACCCAGCTTTTATTTGATGGTTTTCCTTACCTGATTGCTTCTGGCTGGGCTCCTGATCATGTGATTATGCCATAAGGTAGTGCCTACTGATGTGAATACTGGGAGATTTACATTAGCAGAGGCTGAAGGCAGCTCTGCTGGTCACTTTCTCTCTACAGCTCTGCAGCAGAACAGCATACTCAATATAAACCAAGATTTACTGTACAGCTGTAAGACTCACATATATACAATTCTTAATCCCAGCGGATCCATCTGAAAATGGCGCCTGAGAATAATGGCGCACGGTGTTACCGCTAATCGGTTTGTCGCTTATCGCTATTTAACGTTAAAGCCTTACTGTTATTTAGCGTTAAAGCCTTATCGCTATTTAGCGTTAACACACAGAACCCTCTCTGTACCTATCCCTAACCCCTAAATCCCCCCTGGTGGTGCCTAACCATCCCCCTGGTGGTGCCTAACCCTAACCACCCCCCTGGTGGTGCTTAACCCTAAGACCCCCCTGGTGTGGTGCCTAACCCTAAGCACCCCCCAGTGGCGTAGCTAAGGAGCTGTGGGCCCCGATGCAAGTTTTACAATGGGGCCCCCCAAGCACTCTATACATAACAATCGATACGGCGCACCAAAACCTGCCAATTGCAACTACAGTGTCAGAGGTGCAAGAAGGGGATGGAGAACAGTTTTTTAATGATTACCACTATTCAAAGTATCTAAAGAAGTGATTATTATGAGCATAGGACCAATAGAGAGCTAATAATGTAGTTGAAGAAGGGCCCTTTGGGGCCCCTCTCTCCTAAGGGCACCGATGCGGTCGCAACCTCTGCAACCCCTATTGCTACGCCCCTGGCACCCCCCTGGTGGTGCCTAACCCTAAGACCTCCCTGGTGGTGCCTAACCCTAAATCTCCCCTGGTGGTGCCTAACCCTAACCTTGGCAGTGTTACATTAAATCCATTCACCGTTTTGCAGTTAAAGTGAACCTCCGGACTAAAAATCGACTCAGCAGCACTGAAAAGGCTTGGTGTTTCTTTAACAGTTTCACAGCATCAGAACTTTGTTTCTCTTATACAAGCCTCATTTTTAGCTGCACAGAATAAAACTGCCCGGGCTTTTTTCCCCTGATGCTGTGCAAAGCATGATGGGATTTCTGATGTTGTTGTTCTCGTTCTGCTGTTTTGGTGCAATTTTTTTTTTTTTTACATTTTGAATTTGACATTTGAAACCTAGGGTACGCAGCTGGGAGGGGTTATCAGGACACAGGACAGTTGGAACTGTGTCTCCTGCTCCCTGTCACCTCCTTTCAACCAAAAAGATGGCTGCCCCTATGACAAAGATGGCAGCCCCCATGAATCACAAACATTTGCCTGTTCTTTTAAAACAGGGTGGGTAAGAGATTATATTACCTATCTATTCTAATTAACATAACTAATGTAACTTGATGACAGTATGTTTGTTTAGGCTGAAGTTCCCCTTTAAATAACGTCTGCAGTTTGGCTTATGTAGGTTAGCTATTGATAAATAACGTTACTGTGGGCAATAACGTCTGCTGTTTGGCATATGAACGGTGCTATTGATAAATAACGTTAGTGTGTGCCGTTTTCTAGTTTTTTCCCTATGCGCCATTATTATGCAGTACTAACATTAAATAGCGATAAGCGTATCTTTTTAATGCGGCACCATTTTTATGCATAGGCGCTGTGCGCCATTATTCAATGATCTGATCCCAGCATCCAGCATGCACCTTCACTACACCTCAGCATGGGTCCTGTGAATGGGACCACAGTGGATGCTTATATAGGTCATGATAGATGAGAATAAAGCTGGCCACTAACGGTCCAATTTCTAGCGAAAAATCGTTCGAGCGATCAGAAATTCTGATCGGGTTGGTTGTAAACAATCTCAGTTGATGGGCACAATTGATAATGAACGATTATAAAAACAATCGTCAGATTGAATTTTCGTCGAACCAAAATTTGGATTTTCTTGTTGGTCGTGATAGATAGAAAGCAATGATTGGTTAGTTGATGGTGTAGTGAACGATTTTTCATCCGATCAGAATTTCTGATCGCTCGAATGATTTTTCGCTAGAAATTGGACCATTAGTGACCACCTTTAGCCATAAGGTAATGATAGATGAAAACAAGATCCAACCCATTGAAGGAGTGGCTTACATAGAAAGGGAACTGTTTGCATGGAGAAGGTACAAGTTACAATTCCTGTATGAGCTCGCCCTCAGATGTTTATCTCAGTCCAAGGAAAAACAGCTTTTAAAGGAAAAGGAATAATATGCTGATAGATGTGTTGTAACTTTTGGAGTACCTAACTGCTTTATTTCCATGCTACAGATTGTTGTCAGCTGTAATCTTCAGCACTGAAACAACTGATCATAAATTAAATTAATTATATTTCTTCTTATAGGTGTAAGTCTATGCGCAGGGCTGGATTCACCATAAGGCACTGTAGGCATGTGCCTACAGGCGCCTGATAATGGAAAGGCGGCTCACTCACCTCCGCCAGTGCCTCCCACCTTCCCTATGCAGAGTACTAATGACAGTGTAAATGAGAGGTTGCTCACCCAGCTCGGCATTCCACTGACAAGATCTCCCTTCAATCGGAGACTCCTCTAGCTCTAGGGGCATGTGTGCCTCTGCTAAACCGCCGCTATCCCGCGACTTAACGGGGGTCCCTTCACCCCCAAATCCCCTCCGTAAAGCGGGGGAGCGCTTCCGCATTGGGGCAGGGCTAACCGCCTCAGCCCTGCCCCACGCGCGTCTGTCAGACGCGTATCTCCGCCTCTCCCCCGCCCTTCTCAGTCTTCCTTCACTGAGAGGGGTGGGGGAGAGGCGGCGATGCGTGTCTGATAGACGCGACTGGAGGCAGGGCTGCAGCCGTTAGCCCTGCCTCCAGGAAGGGAAGATTTACGACCAAGACTACGACCAAGTCTTGCGGGGGTGGGTTTGGGGGTGAAGGGACCCCCGTTTAGTGGCGCTATAGCGGTGGTTTAGCAGGGGCACACATGCCCCTGCTAAGTATGAGCTCTGAAGCAAGGTTTATTCTCGCTTCAGAGTCTCTTTAACACTTGGGGGCACCCTTTAGTTACCTAATACATGGGGTCACCTCTAAGCTAATTGATACTGAGGGAGGTACTTCTGGCTACCTAATACTAAGGGACATCTGTAGCTATGCCAGTCAAGGGAAGTAAGGCAGAAGTGACAGCTGGGCCCGTCAGCACACTTGCGGTGCGGTTTGGCCGGAGTTTGTAGGTTCATGGAAGGTTAAATCTAAGGTGAGAGGACATCTGTGCCTATAGGCTCGTGTGAGGTAAATCCAGGCTGGCCTATGCTAACAGGTGTTTTTTTAGTTGTCATTAAAGAGGAACTGTAACAAAGCATTATTATTGATTTATAAAGTGCCAACATATTCCGTGGTGCTGTACAAAGTAAGAATGCGGTCCTGGGGCTGCCGCCGCGTTCAAAGTCAATTGGCGTCAAGCAGTCCTGGGGCTGCCGCCACGTTCACGTCAGTTGGTGTGAAGCGATCTTTAGGATGTTAACAAAGGAATATTTTTCTTTAAAAGTTATTATGCTGTTGCTCATCTTTTAGAGCAGAGAGGAAGTTCTGAGTTCAGGTCTGCTTTAAAACATTATCCAGCTTTTAATACAGTCCTTGATTCCTAACAGTGTTTGAATAAATCTCTAATCTAACATTCTACTATTTATTATTAGAGATGTGAGAAGCTTTTTATAATTTGTTCTTTGAAGAAAATATTCAAGCCTTTCCTGGAACAATATAATTTATGTACTTGAACCAGATTGCGTGGAAGACATGTTCGCGGGCCTAAAGCTGGCAACATACCTTAGTTTGCAGATGGCAGGCTGGCAAGCAGCTGTGACTGCCCTACCATCTGCAGACTAGCTCATAGACATTACAAAAGCAAGAGGGCAGATTTATCACAAGCAGTGCAAAGAAGATTAGAACAAGGCCTGGAGCAAGACCGGTGCAATAGTAGCTCAGAGTGACCAATCAGAATCATTGATCCGCAGGGGCGTATCTGTGTAATACAGAGCCTATGGCAAACACTGAAATTGCCCCCTTAACCTCTAAAAAAACATACTTTCGTTTCTTGTGCACGTGTTATGGCTGCCTGTGTTTTTTGGCTCAGGATATTGCTGAAGTTACTTTTGTGGAAATATCTCTTCTTATTTCTTCTCAGTCTAAGTGTACCCTACATACATACTGTAAGTTAAGTAGCCATGTTCCTCAGATAACAGAATTAATCTGATCTGAAGTCCGAGTGACGGGGGAGGCATGGGGGCAGGCATGGTGATGCAGCACAGGAGCAGGCATGGTGGCCACGGTGCTGTTGCACCCACAGCATGAGCCATGCCTGTACCCCTTTAGACATGCCTGTGTTGATCCGTTCTGAATGCGCTCCAATTCTCTTTGCTTTAGTTTTGATAAATGTGCCCAAATCTCTGCAAAATCAGTGCCTGCTGGTAAAAGTTATACCGATTTCACTACTTTCACCACTAGGTGGTACTGCCAAATAAACCTGTTACTGAGCTGAAAGAATCCGTCCTGGTGGCTTGGGATTCAGGCCCAAAAACATATTTGTTCTACCTACAACAACCGATCTTATTTACATCAGTTAAGGTGGCCATACATCAGGCAACTTGGTTGCATGTATTGATTGGGCATGCATGCTGCAAGATGTAGGGCCGACTTGCTCGATCGGGTGTGCGGTGGTAACTGCGTGCGATTTTAGGATGACCGACAAACGCAACGGAACCCCGGCGCTGTCCCCTCTAATGTAAAATGTTCCCATCGGTGATGTATACTTTACCTGTCCATGTCTGCCGCTGGGTTTGTCTTCATACATATGCCCCACGTGGTTGCCGGCATAAAGTGGGCGCGTGTATGACATCACACATGCGTCCATCTCTATGCCTGCAACCACATGGGGCGTGTATGAAGACGAAGCCAGCGGCGGACACAGACGGGTAACGTATACTGCACCGGGCACCAGGGGAAACATCTTACATAAGGGTGGACAGCGGTGGGGGGCGGTGTCACAGGACTGATTCCCAAGAGATTTCATGCTGAAATAGTTCGGGAAGCAACTTGTGGTGTATGGGCAGCCAACAGATCTGTCTCTAATCAGATTCCATCAGAGAGAGAGATCTGTCTCTTGGTCAATCTGCCCATACGTATTCTGATGTCTGATTCTGACACCTTTAGTCTGATGATAGTATCTGCCCAATAGTAATTGCCCAGTTTACCCTTAAAGGATATCGGAGGTGACATGTGACATCATGAGATAGACATGAGTATGTACGGTGCCTAGCAAACAAATAACTATGCTGTATTCCTTTTTTTCTTTCTTTGCCTGAAAGAGTTAAATATCAGGTATGTAAGTGGCTGACTCAGTCCTGACTCAGACAGGAAGTAACTCCAGTGTGACTCCTCACTGATAGGAAATTCCAACTATAAAACACTTTCCTAGCAGAAAATGGTTTCTGAGAGCATGAAAGAAATAAAAAGTGTCAAAAGTTCATAAATTTTAGCTCTGCCATACTTCAATGAATGTTTCATTGAGCAAAAACAATAAAAAAACAGTTAAAACTTAAAAAGTAGATTTAAATACAAAATAAAACTGTGGGATATCTTAAAAATACATTTTTAGGAGAAGGAAGATAGATAAAATTGTTTAGTTCATTAGTTTATTTTCACCTCAGGTGTCCTTTAAGGGAGTGCCGGCCCTGTCAAGTACTAAAATTGAAAATGTGTTTTGGGCAATAAAACCTAAGTGTGTATGTAGCTTAATAGTTGATACCTGGCTGGAAGCTCTGGGCAATTGTTTCATCTTTTCTCCAGACTTCTTTGCACCTGACTGGATGCAATGGGCATTGGTTTCATCTTTGTTACATATGCCTTTGCACCTGTTTTTAATTAAACTGGCTCCAAAGACCATACTTTTAATCCCAAACTCTAAAGTGTTAATTTATTCATGAACGAGTAAAAGAATTATGGCCCAAAAACCAAAGCTTGAGGTACACCACTAATGACCTTAGACCATTCGTTGTATGAATAATTGATTAGAACTTTCTGAACATGGTCTGTAAGCCAGTTTTTCAACCATTTATATATTTAGACTTCTTAACCTTCAGACCTCAGTATATATGCCATGCATCTGTTTTAAATGATATATAATTTATTTATATATATTTTTTCTTGTTTTTGTTTTCTAGCTAAAACGTTTAAATCAGGTTTGAAACAGAAGATTTGCTAATGACTTGTAAACAGAAAAATGTAGGTGGGCTTAAATGTGAAAAATCTTCAAGGTAGAAAGAAGTGATTGACTAGTAGACACATTAGACACCAGGGCCCATATGCAATTCACTTTTTCACCTGAGTTTTCTCCTAGGTGATAATTTTAAACTTGCCAATAAAATTTCTTTTAAGCCACCAGCAAGCAAGAAAATACTCAAAATAATTTTAATAGTACTTTCTCACCTACTTTTTGGTACTTTTTAAGTTGAAAAGTGCTGGAAAGTTATTTTAAATTGAAAATGAAAAATTATCTCCTAGGAGAAAACTCAGGTGAAAAAGAGAATTGCATATGGGCCCAGGGGCCATATGCAATTCACTTTTTCTCCTGAGTTTTCTCCTAGGAGATAATTTTTCATGTTCGATTTTAATTAACTTTTTAGCACTTTGCAATAGAAAAAGTACCAAAAAGTAGGGGGAAAAGTACTGTTAAAATTATTTTGAGTATTTTTTTTGCTTGCTAGTGGTGTAAAATGCGAAAAAGTTGAGAAAATATCACATAGGAGAAAACCTGAATTGCATATGGCCCCAAGCCTGCTAAGGAGTATTTAGTTATGTGGATTGTTGTAAATCTCTCCACAGCCACAGGAAATGTGTCATTTCTAACCTCAGAAAAATGTTATCCAAAAGGAAGGTTGTTCATCACTACCACCAGTTACGGCAAAAATGGCGCAATATCTACTGTAGACCTATATATTTACAGATAATTCTCTATTCTTCCAAGCAGCAAAGAGTTCAGTTTATTTAAGACTCATTGGCCTTAATTCTAGTAGCTATGTGCAGTAAATATTTTTTAATCAGTAAAATACCGCAATCGGTATCTTGTGTTTTTTTTTTTTTAGCAATTCTGAAAGGTATTTCTGCATTTCTGAAAATGTGGTCAAACGTGCGTAAAATGTGTATTTTGCAAGTCCGCCTGGATTAGCTTACGTGCTTGTTTCTGGAGTGTGATTCAGACACTACTTCAGCCAAAGAGATCAGCAGGACTGCCAGGCAATTGGTAAAAGGGAATAAATATGGCAGCCTCCATATGTCTCTCACCTTGGACTCTTTTTAAAATGCTAGATGTTAAGGCTGCATTCAGGCCCGGATTTACATCACAGGAGCCTATAGGCACAGATGTCCTGGCACCCTAAACTTCGTCCTCCATGAACCTACAAACCCCGCCGAAGTGCACTGCAAGTATACTGGCTGGTCCAGCTGTCACCTCTCCCTTACTCCCCTCAGTATTAGGTAGCCAGAAATATCCTCAATATTAAGTAGCTAAAGGTGCCCCAACTGAAGATAGATCTCATCAGTGGAATGTTTAGCAGTGGTTGGGTAACTTCTCATTTACTCTCTGCTCAGGATTCTGCATAGCGAAAGAGGGAGGGAGGCGCTTGGGGAGGAGAGTCAGCCGCCTTTCCATCATCAGGTGCCTGTAGGCATGTGCCTACAGTGCCTTATGGTAAATCCGACCCTGGCTGCATTATATATTGATGAGCAGTGGTGCTGAAGGCAGCTACGCCTCTATAAGGATGATTTTCCTAGTTTGTTACATATGGCCTCTGAGAACCCTCCTGACAGGGGAGGACTGGCCCAGGGGGACGGGGGGCAATTGCCCCCCGGGCTGCCCGAATCTTAAGTAATTAGGGCCGCAGACATACCACAGGTGACAGGTTCGCAGTGGGGATCGCAACCTCGCGCGATATTTCCCGGCAAGTTGAAGTATCCAATCAAAGAAGGGGCTGAGGCGGCCGGCCGTGGTGTGCCCTTGTGCGTGGCTGCGCCTGCGGTGGATGTGAGCGGCACAAGGACACAAATAGCTTAGGTCCTCTCCGGCCAGGTGGGTTGAAACTGCTTGACTCCGCACCCCCCCTGGAGCCATTGCCGCCCGCAACGTGCTGCTGTGCCTGCGGTGTCATCGGAGTGAGCTGTCTCACTCTTCAGCTTTCTGTGCTGGGGGGGCTGGGGGCCTGGAGCTGTGGCTACGAGTGGCTGGCTGGAGGAGTCGGACACAGTCCTCCCCTGTGCTGCTGTGCCTGAGGTGTCGTCGGAGTGAGCTGTCTCACTCTTCAGCTTTCTGTGCTGGGGGGGCTGGGGGCCTGGAGCTGTGGCTACGAGTGGCTGGCTGGAGGAGTCGGACACAGTCCTCCCCTGTGCTGCTGTGCCTGAGGTGTCGTCGGAGTGAGCTGTCTCACTCTTCAGCTTTCTGTGCTGGGGGGGCTGGGGGCCTGGAGCTGTGGCTACGAGTGGCTGGCTGGCTGGAGGAGTCGGACACAGTCCTCCCCTGTGCTGCTGTGCCTGAGGTGTCGTGGGAGTGAGCTGTCTCACTCTTCAGCTTTCTGTGCTGGGGGGGCTGGGGGCCTGGAGCTGCGGCTACGAGTGGCTGGCTGGCTGTCCTGGCTGGAGGAGTCGGACACTCTTGGGGCTGGGAGTTGGAGATGCCACCTATAGCTGCTTGCTGCTGTGGAGGAGGGGAGGTGTAGGACTGAGGAGACAGGAGGATAGAGGAGGTCGGGTCCAGGTTGCCAGAGGAGAAGGTGTTTTTTATAAATTTTGTTTCTGTACTTCTTCTCCCTTCTTGTCACTGAGTTACTCACACTTTGCTGCCTGCCTGCTACTGCTGTCAAATTCAATTCTCTGCCCAGGCCAGTGCCCTCTGAGTTTTTTTTTGTGTGATAATCATCCCCATTCTGACCCTGGCCTGAGGGGAAATGTTTTTTCTTCTTGTGGTGTGATTGGCGGCAGGGGAGGGGGGAGGCAGGCAGTTAGGCACTGTCAAACAGGTAGTTGGAGGGGGGGGGGGGGGAGTAGGTGTCAGACAAGTAGTTTGTATGGTGGGTGGGCAGGAGTGGGGTTAGGCATCACCAGGTAGGTAGGTTTGTGTGTGTGTGTGTGTGTGTGTGGGGGGGGGGTTGTTTAAAGGAGTTATCAGGCATTTTTAATGAAATAAATGCTACTTACCCGGGGCTTCCTCCAGCCCCACGCTCCCAGCATGTCCCTCGCCGCAGCTCTGCAGTCAGCCATTCGCTGCCGCTGCCTCCCAGTCCTTGGCGATAGCACCAGTCCGACCTGGATGTCGGCCTGTACTGCGCCTGTGCGAGCAGCACTGTCAATCACCGCCACTTGGACCGGAGTGTACTGCGCAGGCGCAGTAGTTCTGCGTCTGCAGAGTACGCTCTGGTCCATGTGGCGGTGATTGACAGCGCCGCTTGCACAGGCGCAGTTGGCCTGACGTCATCGCCGGGGGCTGGGAGGCAGCGGCAGTGAACAGCTGACTGCAGAGCTGCGGCAAAGGACATGCTGGGAGCTTGGGGCTGGACGAGCCCTGGGTAAGTAGCACTTATTTTCATTAAAAAAAAAAGCCTGATAACTCCTTTAAGGTTAGGCATCAGACACAGACAGGTAGATTGTGCGGAGAAATGGGGTTAGGCATCAGGTACATAGTGTGTGTGTGTGTGTGTGGCTGGGGCTGTTAGTCATCACAATTTGAAGATTTGCACACAAGAAAGATATGGCTTTGGGCTGGGGATGCCGTGAAACGGGCCTCTAGTTTGTGTTGTCCCCCCAGGCCAAAAGGTCCCAGTCCTCCCCTGCCTCCTGAGAACCTTTTGTTCTCTATCCAAAATATGCACCTCATCATCCTGAAAAGAGTATCCCTTCTCCTTGACGTGTGGGTGGGCTTCAGAGCTCTAGCTTGAAGAATCCGCCCTGCTGTTGTGATCCTTATGGTGTATAAAATCCCGCCTGAATGTTTCTGTCAACAACACAGATGGTATGTTTGTTAAGATCCTCCTGAGTTTCTCAGACACTCCAGCTACATATGGGGCGACTGCTGCTTGGTGTTTTCTGCTTTTTCTCCACTGTTCATTTGCTTGGTGTTTTCTTTTGACCCCGCTATTGTTTTTACAGAGGCACAGACAAAAACACGTTGTCATCTTCCTGCTATATGTCAGAATGGAAGGTTGACCATTCATTCTGCACTTACAGAAGGATTGCATGCATTTCTATTGGATTAGAGACTGTACTACAGTGCATTCATCATTTACATCTTTAAACATTTTCTGTCCTCCAGAAATTACCAGCTCTAGCAGAGGTTAATACGCCTTAAAGCGGACCTGTACTTATAACTTTCCTATCTAAAAGATAAGCAACAGCATAATAACCTTTAAAGAAAACCATGACCTTGTTACAGCTTAAAGAACTCCTGCAATAAATCTGCAGTTTGTCTACTTCCTGGTTTCATGGAAGCAGAGAAAGGATTAACATCCTGTGTTTACATCTTAGCTGTGTCTGCCAAGACTGACACAGCTGAGAGATCAAATTACACTTGTGATTACTTACAGATGAGGGGAAATTAGACAGGCTCTTCTCTCTAAACACACACGGTGCATTTCTGTTTTTCTGGACACCAGGCAACTGGTATTGCTTAAAAGGAAATACATATGGCAGGCTCCATATATCCCTTTCACATACTTCCCAACTTTTTGAGATGAGAAAGAGGGACAATTAATCTACGCCCCTGTCACACCCATGATCACGCCCCCGACACACCCCTAGTCACGCATACCATAAAGATTTCATAGGAAAATGATGCTGTTTTATAATTCAAACCACACTGGTCCTTTCTATCCTGCTTCATTTTCCTTCATAGTAATATTTTAAAATTAGTAACATAGCTATTTAAAGGATGGGAATAAAGTTTAGAGTCAAACACATTATTTAGTAGAGCAATATATATATTTACATAAAAAAGGAACAAAGTCCTGAAAAAGGGACAAATAAGGAGGGAAGAAGGACAGAGGCACAGGGCTCCCAAAGAGGGACTGCCCCTACAAAAGAGGGACAGTTGGGAGCTATGCTCACACTTCAGCTGTTTCTTAAATCAAATATAAAGTAAACTTAAAGAAAAAAAAGTTAGACACTCACCTATGGACCCGGAAGGCTCTGCATCCTCTCTCCTTGCCTTTGGTCTTCCACTGTCCCCCCGTGAAATGCTCATGCTCGGAAGTCCTCAGAAGGCTTCGGCTGTACTAGCTTCCCAGAGTGCTTTTGAAGAAGGGCACATCCGTACCACACATGCATGAGCGCAGGGCAGACCTGCTCGTCTTCGGAAGTACTCAGAGACACAAATACTTCCAAAGCTTTCATGAGGACTCCCCAAGGCATATTTGACCAGTTGGCCAAATACCTTTTACGGGGAACAGTGGAAGACCGAGGACAGGGAGAGAGGACAGGGAAGGCTGTATGGGATCCAGAGACTTCCTTCTCCATAGGTAAGTATGTAATTTTGAAGGTTTGCTTTAGTACTGTATTACCTTAATGTGTAACTGTCGGGCAGAAAATAAAAAATCAATTTTTATCTGGTAAACAAGTAATAAAGCTTCTAACCAGGTAATCCAAAAGCTAAAATCACTATTACTTTTCTTGTTGATCAATGAGCATTCCCCAGTTTACCTGACATTGATTTGGTACACACAAAATTTGGTACGCAGAAAGGAAGTTGCAGTGCATGCTGGGTTGTCCTTTTTTGCTTCTCTACTTCCCCTCAAACTTAACTAATGCAGCCTGATTGGCTGATGCCTCTTATCCCTCCTGTTTTCTCCTCCCACACCTCTGTTCCTCTCTGATTGGCCAATATTTCTCATGCTGAGATAATGCACTTTCTATAGTGAAGGGCGGGCAATGCATACACAATCAGGCAGAGGAAAGTAAGGGAGGAAATGACATCAGGATTAGATTCAAAATAGCCACACTTAAATTGTGAAATGCTAAGAAGGATTTTCTATTTTTTTACTGTAGAAAAATCACTGAAATCAAAACTTGGCCAGTGCAACACGTTATGTAAGTAGAGCAAGTGTTTAACTTCTTATACAGTATATGTGGATTTTTTTCTGAGATAAGATAGTATGGCTGACAGCTCCTCTTTAACAGGGGTAGTACAGGGGTCTATATATAAAGAACTGGCAACTGATTACAGATTTCCAGTTTTAAAAATCTTTGTGATCCAACTGTATAGATTGGTGGTTAGAGCTTTGATTGCCTTTTTTCGCTTGAATGGTGATCGGCCATTTACTAGACCCCTGGGCGGTCACCATTCAAGTGAATTTAGAAGCAGGGATCACTAACTTCATTTGAAACTGTGAAGTGCTATTTTTAAGGCTCTTTTAGAAGAATGATTGATAGCAAAACACTCAACCGCTTCTCAGCCGCTCCTGTTTATGTGCAGCGTGCTTGCAGCCGGTTGAAGACGTCCAGCACGTGTGGCGGTCTCTCTATGTTCATCTGAGTGGGTGGCAATAAACACAGGAAGGACATCCTGGAGCCCTTCTGCTTCAGGGCCCTACAGTAGTCACTATGGCTACAGAGGTATAGCTAGATATTTCAGCACCCGGGGATTAAAGGGCAACTGAAGTGAGAGGGATACGGAGGCTGCCATATTTATTTCTATTTAAACAACACCAGTTGTCTGGCAGTCCTGCTGATCTATTTGGCTGCAGTAGTGGCTGAATAACACCAGAAACAAGCATGCGGCTGATCTTATCAGATCTGACAATGTCTGAAACACCAGATCTGCTGCATGCTTGTTCAGGGTCTATGGCTGAAAGTATTAGAGGCTAGATGCACACTTAGCAGAAACGGTAACATTGCGGAAAACGCTGCGTTTTTGCCGCTAATGGAAGTCTATGGGCCGCAGGAAAAAACGAATATCAAAAACGCATATGCATTTTCTATGTGTGGGTTTTCAAAAACGCTGTTTTTGTTGCATAGTATGCAAAAATCCATCAAAAACGCACATAATGCAAGTATGGTATATGTTTTTCATGCATTTTTTTGTGATGTATTTTTTCACTTCTTCTTGTCTTCCTATTAATTTGCATAAAACGCAATTGTAAAACGCATACAAAACGCATATGCGCTTTGTATATGTGAACTGCAAACGCATTAAAACGCAAGCAAAATGCTTGAAAAACGCATCTGCGGTAAGAAAAAATGCTAAAGCAAACGCACCAAAAAACGCAGTAAAAACGCAGCAAAAAACATGCACATGACATAAAAAGCAGCCTTTCATGTTATGTTATGTGTGCACCTACCCAGAGGCAGAGGATCAGCAGGATAGCCAGTCAACTAGTATTGTTTAAAAGGAAATAAATATGGCAGCCTCTATATCCCTCTCGTTACAGTTGTCCTTTAAAGAGAACCCGAGGTGGGATTTAATTATGCTAGTGGGGCACAGAGGCTGGTTGTGCACACTAACACCAGCCTCTGTTGCCCTATGGTGTGCCTCCAGGACCCCCCTGCGCACCGCTATACCCCCCGCAGTGCTGGCGACACACAGCATGTCGCCAGCTCAATGTTTACCTATGCGCTGTCTGTCAGCGCCGCTCCCCCGCCTCCTCCGCATCGGCGCTACCCGCCCGTGTCCCTTCCCTCTCGCTGATTGGAGGGAAGTGACGCGGGCGGGTAGCGCCGATGCGGAGGAGGCGGGGGAGCGGCGCTGATAGACAGCGCATAGGTAAACATTGTGCTGGCGACACGCTGCGTGTCGCCAGCACTGTGTGGGGTATAGCGGCGCGCAGCGGGGTCCTGGAGGCACACCATGGGGCAACAGAGGCTGGTGTTAGTGTGCACAACCAGCCTCTGTGGCCCACTAGCATAATTAAATCCCACCTCGGGTTCTCTTTAAGACAGGTGTCCCCATGGAAATCCTTGATGACCAATGATGAGGAGGGCTGGACAGAGGCGGGGAGTGGGCAGAGAGCAGGAGAGAAGGTCTGCCCTTGCATGCTTCCTTCACAGGCACTGCGGAGACTGGGAGGCATGATAGGATGCACCAGTCTCATCCAGCGCGCCCGGGGACTACTGTACCCCCCTTGACTCCACCCCCCTCCCCTAATGCCGCTGTATGGCTATTGCTATGATCATGCAGTAAACTGTAATGGAAAGATCATTTTCAGTGTGTGCAGTACTCAGCTATGTTTATGGCACTTTCTCTATAGAAGCCTAGGAATTGCTGCTATCAGCACCTAAAATTTACAGGAATATTAAGAGACTACAGAGACCACGTAAAGTTTATATATAGAAAGTAATAAGGCCCTTGATCAAATCTTCAGCTGTGCTGCGTTTGAGAATTCTGTAATATCGGCTAATTTACTCATAAGCTATGTGTATCTTTCATGCCTGGACAATTAACATTCCCTGAGCACGGATCTACTAGTCACAATACGGCTTCAAGATGGAGTAATTTATGGAACTTAATAAAGTGACTATTTCATTCCATGCAATAAGAGGGGAGCCTCAAAGAGCAGTAATATTGTGTTGATTTAGTTCATTAATGAATAGCGCAATATCCCCATCGTAAAACACAATCTTCATACAACACATGCACAGGCTGAAACTACACATCCAGTGCAGCCAATAAAAACCGGCGGGGACAGATTTGGATCATCCAGAAGGCAATTCTAGGCAGTTCACTGGGGCTTGGAGAGCGAAGCAGGTTATTGTGGCACTCGGCGCTGAGCGCCGAAGCTGGTTGCCACTGTAGCACTAATGCTATAGTGTGCACACCACGCAAGGGTAATTCGGGGTTCCAACAACCACCGGACCCTGAATTACCTCTCCCTCTGAGTCGTAGCAATAGGAATAGACCTTAACACCGCCAGGAATGTGAGCCGCAGCAGGGTGAGTCATCATTCGACCCCGGGCCCACCTCACTGGCGGTGTTGTAATACATATGCCAGGAGAGAGTTTAGAGGCCTGGTGTACAGGGCTGTGGAGCCGGAGGTGAATATCTGGAGCAATTTTGTGTACCTGGCGTCGGTGGATTCAATAAACTGAGGAGTTGGAGTCAGATGATTTTTGTACCAATTCCACAGTCCTGGTAAGAATTAGACTCAGGAGTCAGAATTGAGGCGTCAGAGCAGCATTTGAGTACCTGGAGTTAGAGTCGGTTGTTTCATAAACTGAGGAGTCGGATGAATTTTGTACTGACTTCACAGCTCTGGTGGTGTCCGCTAGCCCCCTCCAAATCTTACTAAAAAAGCCAGGTGACCATCAGTGGTTGCCAAAAACTGTTATCGAGCCTAGGGCCCCATCTTCTCTTAATCCATTCCTGGGTGGGGCATCTGGGAATGAACTACAAAGGAGTCAAAGCTTGCCACTAACCAACAAGGACCCAGATAATGAATAGAGATGGCTCGAACGGTTCGCCAGCGAACGGTTCCCAGCAAACTTCCGGGGGTTCGCGATCGTGGAGAACCGCAAACTTTTGTGGAAGTTCGGTTCCCCCCATAATGCACCATTAGGGTCAACTTTGACCCTCTACATCACAGTCAGCAGGCACATTGTAGCCAATCAGTCTACACTCCCTCCTGGAGCCACTCCCCCCCCCCCTATAAAAGGCAGGCATCGTGTGCCTGCAGTACATAGAGAAGGGACAGCTGCTGCTGCTGCAGACTCTCATAGGGAAAGATTAGTTAGGCTCTTGTAGGCTTCTTAGCTTGCTCCTTGCTGATTCTTATTGCTAAAATAGCACCCCACAACAGCTCTTTTGTGATCTATTTTTTCTTTCTGTGTGTCCCACTGACACTTGTGTTGCATAGACAGCCTTGATAATTCATACTGTGTGTGTGCCACTGCCAGGCCCAGCACATTCAGTGACTACCTGTGTGTGTGACAGGTGCACATTATAATACCCATTACTACATATACCTACCTACCTGTTGTTCACAGTGCACCCACCTACCTACGTGAGCTGAGCGCATGCAGTGTCACTGTGCCGATGGACAAAACAAAAGGCAGAGGCAGGCCACCTGTTCGAGGTCGCGCTATCGTGGTATCGTGCGGCCCTCGACCAAAGTACAGTGTTCAGATCAACCCCAATATTGTCAGGACGTAGTTGACTATTTAACATAGAACACCTCATTTTTCTCAGCTTCCGCACGGAAGCATGACATATCTTCCTCCTCCTGCTCTGATTCTGGCACCCCACTTAACACTCAGTAGGCCGCCACCACCAAAGTGCCATCACCCCAGGGCTCAGTGGTGTGGACATTTTTTGTGTGTCTGCCTCAGATGAGAGCAATGCCATCTGTACTCTCTGCCACCGAAAATTGAGCCATGAAAAGACCAAGACCCGCGTAGGGACAACTACCTTATGAAGGCACACGGTTACAAAGCACACACTGCAATGGGATAACCAGCTGAGGAAAACCAGCACACAAAAACAAAGCCACACACCGCAGTGGAAGATACCAGGCTGCAATTTATTCTCAAAAAAGGCGATAGCTACACTGTAACGTGATGTTGAAAGGCAAGTGGTGACATCTCTGGCACACAGCCAGGGGCGGCGCCAGGGGGGTGCAAGGGGGTGCTCGAGCACCCCCTAGAATTGTCCAAGCACCCCCAAAGCACCCCCTGGAGTGAACTGACTTCAGGCGTCTAAAAGACGCCAAGTCAGTTCACAGCGGCAGCCCGAAGCAGCAGAGCAGGGCTACGGTAAGATGGCCGCCCGGAGCCCTGTTCTGCAGACTTCGAGTCTGCAGTGCATGGCTTCGGGCGGCCATTTTCCCGTAGCCCTGCTCTCTGCATGCAGGCAGGAAGTCTCGTCGTGATGTCGGGAAGGAAGAGGATCGTGGGCGCGCGGGCGCTGCGCGCCACAATGAGGTCGGGACTCGGGACAGGAGGTCGGGAAAGAAGGTCTTCTGGCTGTAGGTGAGTAAATGGGTTTTTCTTTTCTTTTTCAGGTGATGCTGATTGTGCATATTGGGGTCATATCTGCTACGGATTGTGCATATTGGGGTCATATCTGCTACGGATTGTGCATATTGGGGTCATATCTGCTACGGATTGTGCATATTGGGGTCATATCTGCTACGGATTGTGCATATTGGGGTCATATCTGCTACGGATTGTGCATATTGGGGTCATATCTGCTACGAATTGTGCATATTGGGGTCATTTCTGCTACCGATTGTGCATATTGGGGTCATTTCTGCTACCGATTGTGCATATTGGGGTCATTTCTGCTACCGATTGTGCATATTGGGGTCATTTCTGCTACCGATTGTGCATATTGGGGTCATTTCTGCTACCGATTGTGCATATTGGGGTCATTTCTGCTGCCGATTGTGCATATTGGGGTCATTTCTGCTACCGATTGTGCATATTGGGGTCATTTCTGCTACCGATTGTGCATATTGGGGTCATTTCTGCTACCGATTGTGCATATTGGGGTCATATCTGCTACGGATTGTGCATATTGGGGTCATATCTGCTACGGATTGTGCATATTGGAGTCATATCTGCTACCGATTGTGCATATTGGGGTCATATCTGCTACCGATTGTGCATATTGGGGTCATATCTGCTACCGATTGTGCATATTGGGGTCATATCTGCTACCGATTGTGCATATTGGGGTCATATCTGCTACCGATTGTGCATATTGGGGTCATATCTGCTACCGATTGTGCATATTGGGGTCATATCTGATAACGATTGTGCATATTGGGGTCATATCTGCTACCGATTGTGCATATTGGGGTCATATCTGCTACCGATTGTGCATATTGGAGCCATATCTGATAACGATTGTGCATATTGGGGTCATTGGACGTTTTTTGTTAAAATCTGCTCACATTACGTGTATTTTCTTGAGAAAACCTGCACAATTATGTGAATTTTCTGGGAAAAGGGTCACCAAAACTTCGGCCCTCTGTCTTTGCGTTGCACTTTTAAAGGGAACCCGAGGTGAGAATAATATTGAGGCTGCCATATTTATCTCCCTTTAAGCAATACCAGTTGCCTGGCTGCCGTGCTGGTCCTCTGCCTCTTATTCTTTCAACCATAGACCCTGAACAAGCATGCAGCAGGTCAGGGGTTTCTGACAATATTGTCAGAACTGACAAGATTAGCTGCATGGCTTGTTTCTGGTGTAATTCAGTTCACTACTACAGCCAAATAGATCAGCAGGGCTGCCAGGCAACTAGTATTGTTTAAAAGGAAATAAATATGGCAGCCACCATATCACTCTCACCCTGGGTTCACTTTAAATTACAGTTAGCCCCGCCCTCATCCGGTCATGACCACGCCCATTTTTTCGCCGCGGCGCGCTTTGCGCGCCGCAGGTTGTAGCCACACCCATTTCAGCTCCCCCGGAAATTGGTCCAGCACCTGCATAGCACCCCCTAAAAAAATTTCCTGGAGCCGCCACTGCACACAGCGTTGGGTCAAGGGTCCATCTGAATACGGATGCCTGTCTGCAAAGCACGCTCAGGCCTGCCTGAAGACTAAGTCAGTCCCCACACACAGCATCTCTGCCTGCATGCCGTGTGACTGCCTGCCCCAAGACTAAGTCGCTCCCCACACAGCATATCTGCCCGCAGGCTGCTTGACTGCCTTCTCCGCCACCACCAACAGGGTCCAGGACTCCAGGCAGATTCCTGAATTTTTAAGGCCGCTATAATAATTTTTTTGGTGCGTGTACATGCCTGCCTAATTTTTCTGGCTGCAGTGCAGCTGCAACAACAAAACAAAAGGCATGTACATGTGCCCATTCCCCTTGCGTATCACAATGAAGCAATGACCGCCGACTATATGAGTGTCTCGGAGGGTGGCACACCAAAGATAATAAGGTCGTTGCTTCATTGTGGACAGACCAAATTTGATCAGCTGGACAGTCATTGTTGTTCTATCATTGAGCTACCACAGCCCGGCGACCATATGGGCTTGAAAACCGCCACGGCCTGCACTCTGGCCATGGTGCGCACCAGTCCAGCACAGCCGTCACTACACAAACAGCTGTTTGCGGTGCGTTACACAGTGAGTTTGGTGTGTCAGTGTGAAGCAGTACTCTAATTACACTCCCTGATTGATGTATACACATGCAAAATGTTTTAAAGCACTTTAGGCCTGCAATTTAGCATTCAATGTGATTTCTTCCCTTAAAACGCTGCTTTGCGTCCAATGCGGATTTTTCGCAGGGATTTTTGGCGTGTATCCCACTCCGCCATGCCCCCCTCCAGGTGTTAGACCCCTTGAAACATATTTTCCATCACATTTGTGGCCAGCATACATTTTCCTGGTTTACAAAGTTCACCTTCCCATTGAAGTGTATTGCGGTTCGCGAAAGTTCGCGTGAACCGAACTTTCGCGGGAGGTTCACGAACCAAAAATCGGATGTTCGGGTCATCTCTAGTGTTGGGCGAACAGTGTTCGCCACTGTTCGGGTTCTGCAGAACATCACCCTGTTCGGGTGATGTTCGAGTTCGGCCGAACACCTGATGGTGTTCGGCCTTTTAAGTTCGGGTTCGCCCCCGAACTACTGAATGGCCGCTGAACAGGGCCGAACAGGGCCCCTGTTCGGCCGAACAGGGCCCTGTTCGCCCGAACATGCCGCAATACGGCCCCCCTATGGGGTCGCAGGCATACGGCCCCCCTCCGCTAGCGCTCCCCCCTCTGCCCGCTTCCCCATACAAAAGTTTAAGGCAAGTTACCGTAAATAGTACTTGGTGGCTGGCACTGGCAGTGGAGTGAGGAGGAGGAGGAGTCCGAGTAGCAAAGTGACGCGTTGAGGCCGGGCAGCGGGCGGTTCAGCGGTAGTACCCTTGTGGTACTTCCGCCCTTTCTCTGACCTCACGTCCTCTGTATACGAGGGTATGCGTCACGCGTACCCTCGTATGCGTCATCACGTAGAGGACGTGAGGTCAGAGAAAGGGCGGAAGTACCACAAGGGTACTACCACTGAACCGCCCGCTGCCCGGCCTCAACGCGTCACTCTGCTACTCGGACTCCTCCTCCTCCTCACTCCACTGCCAGTGCCAGCCACCAAGTACTATTTAACTTGCCTTAAACTTTTTTTATGGGGAAGCGGGCAGAGGGGGGAGCGCTAGCGGAGGGGGTGGGGGGAATTTCCGACACCCCCCGCGATCGGGGCATGCTCCCCCCTTATGCCTGCGACCCCATAGGGCCCCCAAAATGGGCATGTTCGGGGGTCCCATTGACTTCCATTGAGTTCGGCGTTCGGGCCGAACATGCCGAACATCTGGCCCATGTTCGGCCTGTTCGGCCCGAACCCGAACATCCAGGTGTTCGCCCAACACTAGTCATCTCTAATAATGAACAATTCACATTCTGCGTAAACGGATAACAGATCCATGCAGCATACTTCAAACTTTATAACCAAAGAGACATCATTGATTGCTCCTTAGAGGGAGCAGAATCCTCCATAGATGAATTTAGGTCTTCTGAAATAATCCAGATTTGGTTCAGTAAAATATAAAGGAAATACAAAGCACTGTGTTTTGTTGGTTTGTTTCATCCAAAATGGAACGCTGCTGTAATGATTGCATGGGAAACATGCATTGCACAGAGCAATTCATGAGCAATGCATAAGACCTGCAACAGAGCGGAAATGTCACTGTTCAGATAATAACTGAATAATCAAGGCCAGGAATAAATGAATAATGGGAGTTTATTTACAGATGCAAGGAACATAAATAAACGTAATCAGGTGTACATTGACCTCATGCACAGTAGTTGAAATAAATGCAACAATAAGCAGGTAACAACACAAGATAATATCCCTGCAGGCAGGTGTATTTAAATAGGAATATACATTTAATCCAGAGTATATTCAAAGGTCTCCCTGCATAAGGTAGTAATGCAGAGAAACCCAGTGTATATACAATTAGTGTGCACACAGACACCGGAACCTGTATATATATCAGGACACAGGAAACAGGCAAACGGATCGTCATACAGGAAAGTCATAAACCAGGAAATCAAACAATACAATGTGGTTGCTTTAGCAAAGAATCATTTAAAGAGACTCCGTAACAAAAATTGCATCCTGTTTTTTATCATCCTACATGTTCCAAAAGCTATTCTAATGTGTTCTGGCTAACTGCAGCACTTTCTACTATGACAGTCTCTGTAATAAATCAATGTATCTTTCCCCTGTCAGACTTGTCGGCCTGTGTCTGGAAGGCTGCCAAGTTCTTCAGTGTTGTGGTTCTGCTATGAACTCACCCTTCCTGGCCCCTCTATGCACACTGCCTGTGTGTTATTTAGATAAGAGAGAAGAGAGAAGCTGCTCTAATCAGCTGGATAAATCGTCCTCTGAGCTGGCTGGGCTTTCACATACTGAGGAATTACAAACAAGGGCAAAGCTGTTTGCAAGAAGAAAAGAGCAGCCTGAAACTTCAGTGCATGGGGGAAAGAAACACACAAATGATCTCTTGAGATTCAAAAGGAATGCTGTATACAGCCTGCTTATGTATGGATGTATTTTCTATGTGTGGACATACTGTACATCAACCTACTTCCTGTTTTGGTGGCCATTTTGTTTGTTTACAAACAAACTTTTTAAAACTGTTTTTAACCACTTTTAATGCAGCGAGGAGCGGCGAAATTGTGACAGAGGGTAATAGGAGATGTCCCCTAACGCACTGGTATGTTTACTTTTGAGCGATTTTAACAATACAGATTCTCTTTAAAGAGAACCCGAGGTGGCTTTGTATAACGTTAGTGGGGCACAGAGGCTGGTTGGGCACACTAACACCAGCCTCTGTTGCCCCATGGTGTGTGTCAAAGACCCCCCTGCTCGCCGCTATCCTTCCCGCAGTGCTGGCGACACGCAGCGCGTCGCCAGCACAATGTTTACTCTAGCGCTGTCTGTCAGCGCCGCTCCCCCGCCTCCTCCGCATCGCCGCTACCCGCCCTCGTCCCTTCCCTCCAATCAGCGTGAGGGAAGGGACGAGGGCGGGTAGCGGCGATGCGGAGGAGGCGGCGGAGCGGCGCTGACAGACAGCGCTAGGGTAAACATTGTGCTGGCGACACGCTGCGTGTCGCCAGCATTGCGGGGGTATAGCGGCGAGCAGGGGGGTCTTTGACACACACCATGGGGCAACAGAGGCTGGTGTTAGTGTGCCCAACCAGCCTCTGTGCCCCACTAACGTTATACAAAGCCACCTCGGGTTCTCTTTAAGGATAAGCAATAGGTCATACATAGGAAGGTACCAGGAATATAGAATAATCAGGAACAGATAACAAGAGCAGAGAACTCAGGCTAGGAGGCCAGAACACAGGAACGGTGAACTAGCACTGTTCTAGTGCTCAAGCTTTGTTTAAATACTTGTGCTGGGAGATCAGGTGACAGTTCAGATCTCCTCCCACCAACAGTCTGTAAAGAAATACAGATCCAGGAGGAGTGTGCCCTCTGCTGGCAGGCAGAGAAACAACATGATGCAAGACCAAGTTTGTGAGTACAACTGTGGTGAAGAGAGGAAGTTCATGCACAACATTCACAAGGATGTCACCAACAGAAGCAAAGCATGACAGCTGCAACCAAAGAACTCCCGACCCGCCGCAAAATCTTATCTGACGCGATCAACCGAATCCAGCTGAAAATTTTTTCAAACGTGAATCATTTGGGTTATCGATTTACAGCAGGTTTGATCAAATGATCGAATTGGCTGTATATCGATGACAAATATTGACCACTGTATGGCCATCATAAACTATTAGAAGGTCCTTTTCAATCTGTGTTTCTTGAATTATTTTAAAACACATTTAAGAACAAGTACATTAGCGTTATAGTGCATTAAAGAGGGACTATAGTAAAAGTAATGTAATGAATAAAATGGCTTATTTTGTTACAATATTAATTTACAGATTATTTAGTCAGTGTTTGCCCATTGTAAAATCTTTCCTTTCCCTAATTTACATTTTGAAATGTATCACTGGTGGTGACAGCTTAAGGGCCTGTTTCCACTAGGAGCGGTGCAATGTTAGCCGCATCGCACCACGGGTGTCCTGAAACACATGCACGGCTATGGAACAGTTTCCACTGCTTGCATGTTGTGCGGAGCTGTGCGGAGCGATCCGAGAATCTGCAGCATTCTGCAGATTCTCGCACGGCCGCATCCGCCTGCAGCCGCGTCCCATCTCCTCCAATACACTTCCACATCGGGAGATGCGGAAGTGATGCAGCCGGCGGCGGAAGTGATGCGATGCGGCTAGGTAGCCGCATTCGCATCACTTAGTAGTGGAAACGGGCCCTTAGTCCTGCCTGGTGATGTCTGTGCATTAACTCTGTGTAAACAAACATTCTGCAAAGGGAGATACTGTATGCTTGGCAGTTGGAAACAGCTGTTTATTTTCCACAATGCAACAATGTTCATAGAAAGGAAACTGCGATGACCATGGTCATAACATCACACTGTGGGAGGGGTTTTACTACAACACCAGCCATACAGACATCCCTGATGATCTGTTTGAGAAAAGGTAAAGGCTTCTCATGGAAAAGGGGATATCAGCTACTGTTTGGGATGAAGTTCAATCCAAGGTTAAAGTTCAGTATTTGTGCATAAAAGATCTTCAGATGTAAACATGGCCCTAGCCTGCAATATCAATAGCAAACATCCACGGATCGGTTACTCCTCTCCTTTGAAGCTCCGATACAATGATTTTGGTGTGGGGTTGCAAAATCATCAGGCTATTTAGTCTGCACCTCACACAAACTCTCCGCGGTGCCGAAATCCGAGCCCCAATGAACCAGTCTGTTATTTACGGAACTGAAAAATACAGCTCTGAACATGGATGAATAACTTCAGTGCTGCACAATAAGTTATCCTGGCTGCATTCGCAAACAATGAGCCATCTTCATCCCCCTCCCTGACAGGAGAGCGCAGAATACCCCGCGGCTGTGCCTCGGTACTCAACACTCCAGGCGCTGGTTACATATCCCTCCTTAATGAGCTGCAAGCGATAAACTTGCCACAGAACCTAATCCAAGCATCATTTTCACAACCGCAACTATTTCTGCGATAAACAAAACTGAAAAAAAAGCACGTGTAGATTTTATTTATTTATAATTTGCAGTAGTGATGGTGTTTACCTAGGTAAATGTGAAATTTAGTATTGAATACTTATTTCCAGGAGGCTAAGCCGACATCGTATCCACTAATACTGGGTTGCTTTCAATCAATTCTTGCATTTCGATCTTCAGATTGCCGTACGAGTTTCCCGACTCCCCCTGCCAATCACCAATTTCTGCTCTAGCATGGATTTTAGTGATGGACATGTCTAGGAGAACTCAAGGAGATGCATGTGACTTGTTTGATCATGTTATAGATTTGCAAAGCTCTGATTTGCTGCGATCACATCCTGCTTTAGCACATGATCATGACTAGCAAATCAAAGACTTGCATATCTATCACCGGACCAAACTGATCACATGCTTCTCCATAAGTTCTCCTCACTGTTTTAGAAAAAAAAAAAATCACAAACAATTTTACGGTGGACCTGTAAAGATCCTGCTTTTGTTGGCAAGTAAAAATATGTTTCTAGGTAAAACTCATCAAACGTGAGGGAAGAAATCCTCATACTTACCCCAGGATCTGTTTTAGATGCCAACACCACAGACATTCCACAGGGCTCACCTGAAGTACCAGGCTGGCCCCGCCCCCTCAATCCACAAGGATCCAATCCCTATCTGTCCCCCCGATGCCTCTCCCTTGTTTTATTAGAGTTCATTCTTGCTCACGTGGAGGTGAAAATTGCCTTTTGTTTTTAAAAGGCAAAATTGCACCTTCCTGTGTAGTTTAACTGTGGAACAAAAAAAACTTTATTTGCAGCCACTGAGCGCAGAGGCAAGTCGTGGAGCAGAGATTGTCTATTGCTGCCTCTGAAGTAAAACATCAATGTATCGATTCAATAACCCTGCTTCCCATTCTAACTGCCTTCTTAAACAATTAGCGACATGGAGGGAAGATGCATGAATGTAATGAACTGCACAGAGAAAACAGTGATCACACAGACTGTCACACAACGAATTTCCGATGGAAGGCCTTCCATGAGCCAAAAACAAACACTGAGACTTGGATGGAGGCGGACTCTGTTTCTGTTTGACCCTACTGCTGATGAAATCAAACAAAAGCCGCAGGAGATGCCAGTAACACCTCCTGCAGCCGCGGCAGGCTTAGGAATGGTTTTTCACACCACTTCACACGTGAAGAGAGAGGCCACCAATGTCTTATTAGCCCATTTCTATGACTTATTATTCTCCTTCTGTGGAAAAGACAGAAAGGTGTTAAAATGCAGCTAAGACTAAAATACCCTCAGCTGCCTATATAACAGCTAAAGATTCCTTTTGTGCATATAATTATAACCTAGAGAGGCGACACTCCCCTTAGCTACATATATCACTATGGGTCGGCCAAGGCTGCAGTCTGGGGATACAGGGGGGCGTTCCACTGCCAGTGAGCTGCAACTCTCAGAGGGGATTCCAGCCCTCACTGGGGATTCCCTCCCTGATTATATCCTGCTATGTCTCTGCCAAGTGCTCAGACCAGAGCTGGGTATTACACACGCTTTCAATTTTGTTCCTGCTTAAAGAGGAACTGTAGTCAAAATAACACAATGAGTACAATTGCTTATTGTTTACAATATTCATTTATAGATTATTAACTACTTAAGGCCCACAGGCTTACACCCCCCTCCCCTAGTGACCAGGCTATTTTTTTACAAGTCAGGCCACTGCAGCTTTAAGAGCTTGCTGCAGGGCTGTACAACTTAATACAAAAATTAATATTTCCCCCTTTTCTTGCCACCAACAGAGCTTTTTGTTGGTGGCATCTGATTGCTTCTACGACTTATAGGTTTTTTTAAATTAATTGTAATGTTATTTATTTGTAATATAAATGACATTTTCTTTTCTTTCCCACTTTCCCTCCCTCCCCCTGAGAGCCAATCAGTGTGATCGGCTCTCATAGGCATTAGCCTATGAGAGGCGATCATCCTCTGAGCCACTCGAGGGGACAGCTCAGTGACAGAGCTGTCCTCGTACAGAGCTGAAGGAGATCGCAGCGCTGTACAACAGAAATACCGTCCCCTTCTCCTAAACAGCCTGATAGCTGCAATCACGGCTCCGCTCCGTGTCTCGGCAGGGAACGCTCGCGCGCATGGATTTCATGCCCCAAGGCTTGACGCCAATCTCCGCCCCCAAGACTTGACGCCAAGCGGCATTACGCAGTCCTGGGGAGTCACTCTGCTGCCGCCGATTGGCGTTAGGCGGTAACAGAGAGGTTAAATTAGCGTTGGCCCATTGTAAAATCTTTTTTCTCTCTGGTTTACATTCTGAAATGTATCACTGGTGGTGACATCTACTAAATGTATCTAGAGGGAGATATTGCTTGTTTGGGATTTGGAAAAAGCTGTTATTTCCCACAATGCAACAAGGTTCACAGACAGCAAACTGTCAGGACCAAGGTCATGACATCACACTGGGAGGGGTTTTATCACAATATCAGCCTCACAGATCACTCTGATGATCTATTCCAAATAAGGTAAAGATTTCTCGTGATAAAGGGGGTATATCAGTTAGTGATTGGGATGAGGGTCAATCCTTGGTTAAAGTTACTCTTTAAAGGGCAATTGTACTTATAACACATACACTAAATCAACCCTAAATTGCCCACTGACCAATGATGTACAGTAATTATGAATCACTATTGATTTTGCTTCCCTGGAGGAATCAAAGGACTCCCTGGCAGTCTAATGTTTACAGTTACTTTGCTTTAGATATAGTTTATAACAGATGGAAAGAGAAGTCCCAACAAAAACATTCCATGTGTGCAAAATGTGTCAATTGTAAAATAAAACAACCTTATCTCAATTATGGCATAAGGTATAAAAGTCCATTGTTATTGGACACTCAACAGCATTTCACGGGTCTTACCCACTTCCTCAGGGCAAGAATAGTGTCTTGGCGATAGCTGTCTGGAGCAAAAGAGTGCCTTATCGAAGTCTTAGATGAGGCTATCCTGCACTCCAGCAGGCTCAGCTATTGACATCTCCATATGGCACTGTTACACTAACATGCACTCCTTTACACAGTGTATAAACTGCTTGCACTGGATGTTTGAAGCAAATTAATAGGTAAGGACCATACCCACTTTGTGATTTTCACAAATGATTGTGCGCAATGAAAGATTATTTACACGACATTGCGCAACATTAATAAAAATTCAGTAAACAATGTTTAACACGCATGCCTTCCGCGGCAATCGTTTGTTCCCTTCTGAAAGACCAAAATGTCTGGTTAAGTCACTGAGGATCGTTCCTATACTCATTGACTTGCGCAGGTCTTATCATGATTCTTTAAACGATCGTTACACGACAGTTCCTTTCCAATGCCATAAGCAACACTTGCAGATTAGGCCAGATGGATTGGGGAAACGATCGTTCATTGGCAGAGATCTCCAATCCATCTGGCCGCATCTGCCAGTGGGTAAATAGCTTTAGATTTGACCATCTGAAAATTAAAGCAGCATCATCAATACCCAAGTGTTCTAAAATTACAATGTACAAATAATGTCTAGGTAGCTGTGTAAGCATTTTCCTACTTTTCATGTTAAATATCAGAGGCAAAAGCTTTAGTTCAGTGTGTGTAGGATTTAACTCTATTGGGACAACTCATTCTCAAAAGGAGTGCCTGATTCAATGCACAGCAGTCAGTGTTGTTTTTTTGCATATCAGCTACAGTGTATTTTTCTCTGAAAGCAAAAAAAAAAAAAAACAAAAAAAAAAAAACTGTGGTGTCACATACACAATTACAAAGGTTTATGACGAGTTACATTTTCTCTGATCTCTTCAGACACTTCTGTCAGAGACACAGGACACAAGACTTTCTCTCACACACACAGGTTAACAGATGCACTGTGAGGGAATTCTCCCTCCCCTTAGGTTTCATTCTGCCAATAGATTAGAGCAGACTTGCCATCAGTTAAGAGTGAAAGGAATTTGTTACAGTAAACAAAAGACATAAGCAAATTAAATGTATACATCATTATTTAACTCTCTCAAACCCAGGTTAAAAAACATGTTAATCGAATGTGTTCCTTTAACCACTTCAGCCTACAGAGTGTTGTTCACCTTATGCATCCGAGCAACTTTCACCTCCCATTCATTCGCCAATAACTTTATCACTAATTATCACAATTAATTGATCTACATCTTGTTACCGCCACTAATTAGGCATTCTTTGGGTGGTACATTTTGCTAAGAATTAATTTTTTCTAAATCCGTTTTAACAGGAAAATTAGGAAAGAAATGGAAAAAATTCATTATTTCTCAGATTTTGGCCATTAAAGTTTGAAATTAATGCATGCTACCATAATTAAAACCCATGGATTTTATTTGCCCATTTGTCCCGGTTATTACACCATTTAAATTATGTCCCTATCACAATTTCCGGTGCCAATATTTTATTTTGAAATAAAGGTGCATTTTTTTCAATTTTAAATATTTATGTTGGTTTTTTTTTTGATTGTCATTTTTTAAATCTTTTTCTTAATTAAAAAATGTATTTGGGTAATTTTTGGTGTGGGAGGTAAACAGCTAATTTTAAATGTAATGTGATGTATGGATTTTTTTAAATTTGAAATGATCAGTTCCAAAGGTAACAGTTTACACTAATCAACAGGTAGTAACAGATGGGTAACAAATGCAGCTTTTTGGGGTCGCTGCATCCTTTAATCACATGGCTGGACACCTCTGACTTAGGACTGTTTTGTATGCGATTGCTTGCATTTTCTGGAGAATACCCAATATATATATATATATATATATATATATATATATATACTATATATATATATATATATATATATATATATATATAATGATATACAGTATATATATATATATATATATATATAATGTTTTTTTGTTTTCCCCTTAACGTGAATCTGTCCATAAGTCGGAACACTCTGCGAGCTCTGTCCCCTGTACCTCCTCTATGCCCCCCTGTGTCTCCCGAGTCCTCCTCTGTGTCCCCCTCTGTTCCACTGTACCTTCAGTGTCCCCCTCTGTGACACCCCCGCCACCTCTGTGTCACCCCTGTCCCCTCAGTGACCCCTAAGTTCCACCTCTGCCTCCACTATCCCTCTGTACAATCTCTGCCCCTGTCCTCCTTTGTGCCTCTTTCTGGTCCCCTTTTGTGTCTCCTTCTGTCATAGGGATGATCGTAATGTGCACATTTTTTCTTTGAATTTTTAAAAATCCATTTTCTCAAAAACTACAAACAAGGTTTTTTTTGAAAAAATATTCTTAGATGTGTACCCACAGAATCAAATTTCACTTTTTTTGGGCCATTCACATCATACAGTATATATATATATATATATATATATATATATATATATATATATATATATATATATATATATATATATATATATATATATGTATATATATTGTGCCTATATATGTACACATACTATACTGTATATATACACACATTACACCTGAGTTTGCTAGAATTCCAAATAAGGAAAGCTTCTAAGTTCCACATATTGTAAGGAAACTGCAGCGCTTGCACGCGAGCCGAGGGAGAACCTGCTGGCGGGGGAAAATAAGTCTTTGATGCTGGTAAGCCTGGCATCGCTGAGATATCAAACACACGGCTTTTGAAAGAGAGTTGAAATCTGTAACACTCATTTTCCTTTTTCTGTTCCTAAAGGGCAGTTACTCTGTCTTTAAAGTGGAAATCCAGCATTTTTTTCTTTTTCATTTTTTTTCTTTTACTTTTAGATAAAACGGAGAAGGAGTAGAACATCTGTCAGTGTTCTGTTGCTATCTATGTTCCCATTGGGAGATTTCCCCCATTGCTTGTGACAACCAGGACTCTAAGTGCTGAACTTCCTGCATTCCCTCTCTGTGGGGTATTCTCTGTATTCCTAATCAGGATCCGCTGGGGACACAGCGACACGGGGGCGATTTACAAAGGTATCTCCTGAGATCTACCAGCTTCTCCAGTGGGGATATTATAAGAAATCCATCAAAGTGGCCTGGATTAATTAAATAAATTCCCACTATCAAAGAAGACTCAAACTCTTGCACAGCACACAATGAAAAGTCTTCAATCCACATATAGTTGCTGAAGCTGTTCAGTCTTTTGTGTTTGGTGTCTAATTAGTTCTCATCAGCAGTTGTGAATTGACTACAGAGGACCTCTCCCCATAAAATAAACACCAAGAGTGGTTTAACCCTTTCAGTGCTCCCTGGAAAGTGAATCCAAGTTAAAACTAAGGGTTTTTTTTAGACTTTCCATGAATTGTAGTGCTTTTTTTTATTACAGTGGCAGGCACTATTTATGTATTTTTTAACTAAATCTCATACAATGGGGATTTGTCAATTAAAAAAAAAATGTAATGTTCACCATAATCCTAGTCTAATGCCTTTAATGTCTAAATCCAATTTTGTTTTTTGGGGAAAGGGTAACCAATTACTTTGCCAGTAAGTTAAAGGGAACCCAAGTAAACACAAAGACACCATACAAACTCCATGCAGATAGTATATATGCCCAGATTTGAACCATGGACCACAGTGGTGCAGGATGAGAGCGCTATTCACACCCTGGGCTTGATTGACTAAACCGTAATAACTCATATTACGGCCACGCTAGCGTTTTTGCGCGCAATCGCGAATTTTCATGCGCGGTCGTGATATGAGTTATCACGGTTTAGTGAATCAAGCCCTATGTCACCTTTCAGATACTCCCATTGCAATTATTTACTGCATGATAGCAGACACATGGGAAAAAAATCAGCCCAGGTTCGCTATTTGACATCTGATCATTTCTATTCGATGATCCTTAAGGTGACCACTAATGATCCAATCTTTTTCATCCAATCTTACCATTTCTATGTAATATAAGGTAACTGCCTGAAGTTTCCATTCAGTATATTCACTTAATGTACCCTTATACTACATAGATTTGGTAAGATTGGATAAAAAAGATTGGATCATTAGTGGCCACCATTAGGCATATCTATGGAGTACATATACATGGAGTATATATATGGAGTACACAGGGTATGCAGGAAGCTGGCAGCAGGGCTCTGGCAGCCAACAAACAAAAAGTAAATGGAAATGCAGAGAACCAGCAGATTGAAACACCCTCCCTTTTTATTAACATTTAGAATTTATATAGCGCTGACATCTTTCACAGCGCTTCTAGTCACTAAAAGTGCCCATACACCTAGCAATGATGGGCCCATCGATCGATCATGATAAAGATCTCTCTCTGATCGACTGATTGTAGAGAGATTTATTGGCTGTCCATACACCGCAGACCAATTTCCTATAGATTTCAACATGAAATCTATCAGATATTGCCGGAGTGCCACTTGCCCCCCCCCCACACCCCCATTACAAGTGAGTGCCTGTGCCGCACCACATACACTCTATGTGGTACAGGCACAGGCCTGTAATGGGGGTGTCTGCAGAGGACTCCGGAAGAAGCGCTAGCAGGACAGGTGAGAATTTACAGAGCACAGGCATCGGGAGGTGAGTTAGTTAAAAAGGGCGCTATTCGGATAAGGACATTTATGCGCCACCATATGACAAAAGGCAGAGACCAAATTACAATTTAAAAAGTGCAATTCGGACGCCAGCAATAGCAAAAAGTCGAATCGCATCTAATGCCCACCGTACGGCGCTTGAAGGGAGAATAATAAATAGCACTGCCAAGGAATTTGCCACAGCAGGGTGAGCCGGCTTTCACCCGCATTTCCCAGTGCCCTTTTTAAATGTATGCCGGGGGTGGGCATTTACACTTGGGTGACTGCAGCCAGGGGTCTAACGCATATGTCGGTCATCACGATATTGAACGCCGTTACCCCTGTGCACCCGTTTGAGCGCTTTTGAATTAAATTTTCCGGCATATCAATTTGAAGCAATTGACCAATTGCGAATGAGGTGGACATGTTGTGGCTCCTAATTTTATCCAATTCAATAAAATGATTGAACCCGGATTAGCAGGAGAGAGACTGATGCACTGGACGGTGACCACACACCAGTGGAGTGCTGCTAACCAGCAACGCATTCAATAGATAGAAACAGCAGCAGCGCACTTCAATTCGTATAACATACCTTTTATTACCAAAAAGTTAAAACCATTTCAGCAGACGCAAATAGCCAATAGATTGTAAGCTGGCAAGGGCAGGGCTCTCTCACCCTTTTGTGTCTTGGAATGTATTATTTATTTAATAGCTTGCACTCTACATTGTACGGTATTCATCATGTTACAGCTGTCACTGTTCTGTATTTTGGACCAGTGTCCATATTTGATGTATATCACTGTCTGCATCATTATGTACCCCTTGTTTGTTTTCCTACTTTCCTGTACAGCGCCACGGAATATGTTGGCACTTTATAAATAAATAATAGTAACGGAAAGAGAGGGACAGACAAGGCAAAAAGCAAAACATGCAGCTTTGTAATTCAGACCACACTGGTCCTTTCTATCATAACTACATTTCCTTCATATTAACATTTGAAAATAAGAAAGCTATCAATTTAAAGGATGGGAACAGTTGCATAGGGATGAACATGGCGGCTCCTATACAGCGGGCAGGCAAAGGGGACCAGGTGGTTTCCACAGACAAGAAGGGGGTCTACTGCGGACCTCATGTCAGCCATGATATCTTATTCATGCACACCAGTATCCTGTCTTTCTTGTGCTGCTTATCAGGTAGGGGGCCGCGCCTATAGTTTGTGCGATGCATTTAGCTGCATGTGCCACGATCTCCTGACTGCGAGCCGCTGTTTGTAGCTGCACTCTGTATTACACACTTGCCGGGCAGGTACTATATCTATACACTGTATAAGGGTTAAAATTAAAGGAGGATTAAAGTGAGAGGATGGAGGCTGCCATATTTAGTTCCATTTTAACAATGCATATTGCCTGGCTGTCCTTTGCCTCTAATAACTTTAGCCATAGACCCTGAACAGCATACAGATCATGTGTTTGACTGAAATCTGACTAGATTTGCAGCATGCTTGTTTCTGGGGTGTGATTCAAACCCTACTTATGCCAGAAAGATCAGAAGGACTGCCAGGCACTGCTGACTTCCGGTGTCCTTTAAAGCAAATCTGTAATAAAAAAAAAGTGCCCCTGGAGGGTACTTACCTCAGGAGGGGGAAGCCTCGGGATCCCAATGAGGCTTCCCCCTCCGGGGACCCCCAGACAGCTGCAGATGGCAATATTTACCTTTTGGATCCAGCGCAGGTGCTGTACCATCTTCCCCCTTGAGGTCCATCGGAAACAGACGATTCCAATCAAGCTCAGTTATTTCTGCCAGAGCCCGAGGGGGGAAGATGGTACTGCACCTGCGCTGGATCCAAAAGTTATATATCGCTGCGTGCTGCAGGCACTGCTGCTCCTGCGTGTATTTTCAGGGGGGAGCCAACACTAGATCAGGGCTACACAGGAGGGAGAGGAAGCCTCATTAGGACCCAGGGGCTTCCCCCTCCCAAGTTAAGTACCTCCCCAGGGGCACTTTTTTTTATTACAGATTCTCTTTATGGGAAAGAGTAAGCATCAAGAAGGATTTAACACTAAGGACAGGGATAAGACTGTAGGATAGGAAGGGGCTTTTCGTTCTGAGGGACCAGTAAGGGGCAAAAGTGACTAAACCGCCCCCTGCAAAAAAAATCTCATAGCTGAATCCTGATGGTGACACCAAAATAAAAAGGACTCAATTCCAGGGCAGTTTCTAGGCTAAATTGCACCCAGGGCGAGGGTGTAAAAATTGCGCCATCTCCTGCCCCACCTCCGTGGACTCGCAAACCCTTACTCTTTAGGGACAGTCACACTCACACAGCCACAGGATACAAGTAGATCTGCCTACTTGCTTAGTGACCAGGTGCTCATCCAGGAGGAAGCAGGGACCAGGAAAACATACAGGTGAAGAGAGCCCAGAAAGCCGACTCCTCCATGGGCGCTGCACACTGACAGCCTGCAGTACTGCTACAGGACAATGCGGTGCTGACGTGATGATGACTTGACGGCAGGCAGCTTAGGAGGAGTCAAGGAAGGTGATTGCGCTGGTAATCATTTTCTTCCATTTGGCTGCACTGCGTGTCACCAGCTCCGTAGCGGTTATGTCCTTCTGCCTGAGCCCACTCTTCTTTTACTTGCGTCGCCCAGCCCGCACTGCCCAAGAAACAGCTCTGCTCAATTCAAACGTAGCCACCAAGGGATTCAGGAAAACAAAAGTAGTTATGCTGTATGGCTGCTTTATTGATTTCTTATACGTATAAGTTCACTTGTCCTTGAGGGTTTGTTCACACAAGGGGTGTGCCGTGGCAGAGCACACACTGCCTGTATTTCCTGTGTGGCGTACTGCAAACCAAATGACAAATCTCTATGTTCACCTAGGCCTGCATCCACAGGCAAACTTAAAAGGTAACACAAGTTCAGCTATAAGTGCATTCTACTTTGTACATAGTTCCAGTTGACTGCAGAAATGCTGGCTTTGGTGTAACAGGAAAAGTGATGTACTCAGATCCTATAAATAACTAAGGATGGGAAAGACATTTAAAAACTGCATAAAATGTACCTGCTTATGTCCATTTACATACAGCAAAGAGGCTGCTGACACAGCGTTGCCTGTAACAAATGACAGGGATAATTTATCAAATTGCATCGGGCAAACCTCAGCAATATTTTATACCTTTTTGCTTTACCTTCGGCGTTCCGGCACATAGTCATGTTTATTCAGTAAGTCATTAAGTTATAGGGAAAAAAATAGTATGGAATTGGAAAAAATGTGCGGTTCATATCATATGCAGGGAAAACGCAACGAGACCCAAAACTGATCAGATATGAAGGAATCTGGATGATTGGACCTTGGGGGAAAACGTTTCTCAGTCACATCCATGGTTTACTGCACAGACTGAAATCTCTGAGGGCACATTAACACAAGATAACACGTGCAGGAACACCATTTTATGCCTGCGTTTCCAACACACAGCATGCATGGCGGGGTCCGTTTTAGCCCGAACATTGACGGCTCCAACAAAATATAACCCAATGGGAAATTGCGTGCATTTGGCTTGATCCACTAAACCGTAATAACTCAAATATCACACCTTATCAAAGATATCACACCTTATCAAAGATACCACAACTTATCAAAGTTAGCACGCCTTATCAGAGTAGCAAAGCAAGCGCTACAAACGTATGCCTGCTAATTGGCAATGGCATTTGTCCTGCCCTAAGCCCCTGCGGGTTCGTAGCGCTCACTATGCTACTCTGATAAGGCATGTTAACTTTGATAAGGTGTGATATCTTTGATAAGGTGCGATATCTTTGATAAGGTGTGATATTTGAGTTATCACAGTTTAGTGAATCAAGCCCATTGTGCGATAAAGTGTTCTCAGGTGTATTTCATTGCAATGCGCAGGAATGCTTTCTGTATTGTGAATGTTAACATTAAACAGAACCTGTAAGAAAAAACGAGCCACTGGGGAGGTACTTACCTTGGGAGGGAGAATCTGGATCCTAATGAGGTTTCCCCCTTCCTCCTGTGCAGGGCGGATCCAGCACTGGAACCACTGGACAGTAGCACAGTTTGTAGTCCAGGGCAAGTACAGTACCTTTTTTCCCCTGCGCAGTAGAGTGGACCATAGTGGCTCAGCTATTTTCACCTGCGCTGGATCCCAAAGGTAAATATATGCCTCAGGCTACAGGCACTACTGCACCTGCACAAACTTATCGGCAAATTTTCGGGGGGAACCAGCACTGGATCAGGGCTACACAGGAAGACTGTAAAAGCCTCAATAGGATCAAGAGGCTCCCCCCGCCCGAGGCAAGTACCCCATAGGGGCACTTGTTTCCTTACAGATTCTCTTTAAAGGAAAACTTAAGTCAGGGAAAAAAAATGACATTTACTCACCCGAGGCATCCAGGTTCGGCGACAGCCGCCGACAGGCTGGGAACGCGGCTGATTTTCCACGTTCCCAGCCGCTACATCACCCTCTATGCTGCTATAGCGTATATATATATACGCTATAGCAGCATAGAGGGGTGATATAGCGGCTGGGAACGCGGAAAATCAGCCACGTTCCCAGCCTGTCGGCGGCTGTCGCCGAACCCGGAAGTAGCCACCGGCGGGGACAGGACGATTGGAGCGGGGCTGCGAGGGCACCATACAGCTTCGGGGGGCTGAGGAATGCCCCGGGTGAGTAAATGTCACTTTTTTTTCCTGACTTAAGTTTTCCTTTAAATTACCCCTGAGCTGGGGTCGTCTTCATATTAGACTGAATATTCCAGTTGTATATAAAAAAAGGGAAGCTCCCCTTCTGATTCAGAACTATGCAGGTGCAAAATCCAAATCACGCAAGCATAGAGAAAGCAAGCACTCATTCACAAGCGCTTTCTTTCACTGCGCAGGTGCAGCTCGAAACTCGCTCCGGCAGTGCTTGAAGCTCGCAGCAGTGCACTTCAAAACAGTTCAAAACAGCACCTCTAAGAATAATTGACTGGGGCAGCAGTGCACTTCAAAACAGTTCAAAACAGCACCTCTAAGAATAATTGACTGGGGGAATTGACTGGGGGTGACCTCGAGAACATCAAGCAGTGCCCAGACACTTCTACAAAGGTAATCATGGCATTTTTAAATACACTACATACAGGTGACAGGTCCCCTTTTAGAGGCCTGATCAGTCCCCCAATATATTTCCTGTCAGCGAAGGAGTGACTAATAATGTTCACACTGCTTCATCTGTGTTACTAAGGTGAACAAAGTAGTGCTAAGGAAATTTTAGGTTCAAAAGCTGGAGATAAGTGATCATGAACGTTCCTGCATGCTCATCTCCACCTGCTCCTCTCAACCAGTGCTGCTCGGATACCGCTTTTCAAAATCCGAATTGGATCCGGATACCCAGATATCTGATCCGGGTCGGATATCCGAGTTCAAAATTTTCCAATCCGAATCTGAATCGGATATCTGACCCTAGTATCCAGGATATCCGGGCAAATTCGGATATCTGGATAGAAAAAACAAAAGTGGCCTTTAAAGAGGAACTTAAGTGGACAAAAAAAATGAGTTCTACTCACCTGGGGCTTTCCTCAGCCCCCTGCAGCTGATCGGTGCCCTCGGCATGTCTCTCCGATCCTCCTGGTCCCGCCGGCGACCACTTCCGGTTTCGCCGTCAGGACCCGACAGGCTGGGAACGCGAGTGATTCTTCGCGTTCCCAGCATCAATAGCTCCCTCTATGTTGCTATAGCAGCTCTCTATGCTGCTATAGCAACATAGAGGGAGCTATTGTTGCTGGGAACGTGAAGAATCACTCGCGTTCCCAGCCTGTTGGGTCCTGATGGAGAAACCGGAAGTGGTCGCCGGCGGGACCAGGAGGATCGGAGAGACACGCCGAGGGCACCGATCAGCTGCAGGGGGCTGAGGAAAGCCCCAGGTGAGTAGAACTCGTTTTTTTGTTCACTTAAGGTTCCCTTTAAATTGCTTTAAAAACATATTTTAGGGTACATGAGGCATGTAGCATAATTATTTTGTCAAGGGGAACACTAATTGATGATGTGGGGACTTAAAATCCCCCCCCCCAAAAAAAACAAATGGCTGTCAATTAACATTAGGCCTAGGTTCCAGACAGCGGTCGTGCAGCCCACATTGTGTCCAAAGTCCAACCGCACAACTGGGACATCACAGTTTTCAGCCAAGACACCTCCAAAAAATTACGCAGCAATTGTGTTTTGGGTTATATATAGGTGGTATCAGTGGCCTGTGGCACCCTGGCCTGGCGGTGGGAGCTGCACAGGCAGCAGAAGCAGGGCAATGCAGAAGTAGCAGGTGTAATGTGTGCCAGGAGCATGCTGGACGTGGCACGTTGCAATTGGCACGTGGCACTTGCCACGTGTCACTTGGCACTTGCCATGTGTCACTTGGCACGTGTCACTTGCCAAGTGTCCCGTGGCACGTCTCACGTGGCACTTGCCACGTGGCAAGTGCCACATGACACTTGGCAAGTGCCACGTGACACTTGGCAAGTGACACGTGAGACGTGCCACGTGGCAAGTGACACGTGACAAGTTCCATGTGACACTGGGCAAGTGCCACGTGACACTGGGCAAGTGCCACGTGGCTCGTGCCAAGTGACAGTCAGAAAGCAGAGGAGAAGACACTAGTGCACACTAACTGTCACACTGCCACTGCTTACAGCCCTGCAGTTCTGTAGAAAGCTAACACAGTAGTACTACTACTCTAACAACTACTAGCACACTGACTGCAGTACTACAGTACTAACTACACAATAACACAGTAATCCTATCCCCTAATCCCTAACCTAACCTATATCTAAGGCTAATAGCTGGCCAGCAGGCAGCAGCTGGCCTGGTCTGTGCACAGCACACACAGACACATAGCAGCTGCCTGCAGCACACACTCTGATTGTCACACAAATGACATCAAGCTAATTAATTACTTAACAATAGTGTAGTAATAGTGAAGGGGTTAATCACTCAACAGCTTTCGGTTTATCACTGCTAGGCCAGCAGCACTGGAGCACACACTCTGACTGTCATACAATGACATCAATCAAGCTAATTAACGATTTAACAATAGTGTAGTGATAGTAGTGAAGGGGTTAATCACTAAACAGCTTATCACTGTGTACAGCCCTTGGCCCAGCAGCACTGGAGCACACAATCTGTCACACTATGACATCAATCAAGCTAATTAACGATTTAAAAATAGTGTAGTGATAGTAGTGAAGGGGTTAATCACGGAACAGCTTTAGGTTTATAACTGTGTACAGCCCCCATGCTGGGCCACCAGCACTGGAAACATGTCTCTCAGTGAGCATTCAGCAAGCTAAGACTATATGTTTCATCATGGTAGCCCTCCTTATTATACAAGGGGGCTGGCCAGTGTTCCTTTCTGTGATTGGGTGCCAGGGTTTAGGCTGGGAGCCCTCTGATTGGCTCAATGAGGTCAGGTGACAGGTTCCCCTCTGTGATTGGTTGCTAGGGCTTCTGCTGGGAGCCCTCTGATTGGCTCCAGGACGTCAGCTCCTTAGTTACAGTATTTCGGATCCGGATATCCGCAATATCTGCGGATATCTGGGTTATGTGGCCAAATATTCGCAGATAGCTAGCCGGATTTCTAGAGAAATCCAGAATCCGATCCTGATAGCGTAAAAATGGTGGGATATCCGGGTTACTCGGATATCCGGAATCCTGATGAGAAGCACTGCTCCCAACATCCTGATACCATCTGAGAAAGGAAGGCCGCAGGGAAAAGGGGGCTCATGATGCCTAGTGCAAAGCTTTACTATGGTGACCTAATCTGGACTATCTTTCATTCTATAATATTATAAACAAATGTTCATTGGAAACAAAGGATCTGACAAAATCCCATAAAGTTTTATTGTTACAAAGACTTCACTCTGTTTAGAGAATACACTTAAAGAGAAACCGTGACCAAGATTTGAACTTCATCCCAATCAGCAGCTGATACCCCCTTTCCCACGAGAAATCTATTCCTTTTCACAAACGGATCATCAGGGGGCTTTGTATGGCTGATATTGTGGTGAAACCCCTCCCACAGTGTGATGTCAGCGCCTCACAGCACTGAGGTACTGACATCACACTGTGGGAGCCTTGTTGCATTATGGGAAATAACAGTTCACAGTGAGTTCCAGCTGTTAAAAAGCAAGCAGCAGCTTTTTCCACTGACATCACCTGCCAGCAGTAAAAAATGTCACCATATGATGATTGTCAGAATGTAAATCAGGGAGAGGAAAGATTTCAATGGGCAAACACTGACTAAAGAGGTACTTTTACCTGGGGCTTCTACCAGCCCCCTGCAGCTGCCCTGTACCCACGCTGTCACTATGTATCCCTCCAGTCCCCCTCAGCGACCCTCTTCCAGCCAACCAACTGGAGAGACGGCAGGCCACTGCGCATACGCAGCTGTGCGCATCATCGATCATGCTCCTGTTGACCTGAGCGTTCTGCACATGTGCAGTAAAGATTTTTTTGTACTGTGCATGTGCAGAGTGCTCCCGCCCACGGGAGAGCAATGAGGAGTCGCGCGGACCAGGGCAGGACATCAAAATGAAACTGAGTTGCTGCGGTGGACCTGAGGATCAATTTGTCCCGGCGCGGGCATAGGGCGGCTGCAGGGGGCTGGTAGAAGCCCCAGGTATGTTAATCTTTTTTTTTTTTTTTTAATACAGTTAAGGTTCACTTTAATGCCCAATCAACTGGGTTTCATGTGGGGCAGAGGAAGACATCATGTAAATCTTTAAGAGGGAGCTGGCACCACGTCTCTTCACTTTGATTGTATTCACAGCGCCCGTGCAATTGCACAGATCCCGTTTATCAGAGGCCTCCCTGGTGTGTAGGCACTATTGTAAGTATTGCAGCTGCTATGATGAGACACAGAATGACATGACAGCACCGTGTCCTACACTGCTGCTGAACCAGTGTAGACAAAGAGAAAAAACAACGCTCTGCTAGGCTTTGTCAGTGACTGCTTGAATAACGTCTCCCACCCACCAAATTGATTTCTGTACTCTCACAGGTACACTAAAAGAAAATAAGGACTTTTTTTTTTATCCAGGCTAAGCACTAGGATTAAATTCACACTGTGTTAACCCTTTCAGCTTTTGAGCTACACAAGAGGTTATAGCTCTGTTTTATTTACAGCAGCAGCTACACGGCTTTGAGAAAGACCTATTGCAGCTACTTTGGAAGACAAGAGTCTTTTATGATCTATTTAAAGACGCTGCCCACTAATTTGTACAACCACGTCTATGTAATATGAGGGGCTATCTAAGTATCCATGAAAATTATATTCGCTCAGTTTACCCTTACGCTACATAGATTTGGTAAGATGGGCCTCAATTCACTAAGCATTACTGCATTCATTTATGCAGAAAACAGCTGATTTTACCGATCACCTTGCCAAATGCCAATTCACTAAACCTATTAACGCCCTGAAAAGTAAAATTACAGACCAGTGAGGTAAATTACCAACTTGTGCAGTAAATGCCTCAAGAAATGTCAAGAAATTGCAATTCACAAAGATGAAATAAACCATTCGGTAACTCAATTAAACGTGTTTGGTATTTATCTCCAGCTCTGACCAGCCGGTAACTCATAATCTCTATATAGTAACATATTGAAAGATGTAGCAGAAAGCCAATAGGGAGAGCCCCACAGCCCTGCTTCTCACCCCATTTGATCCGATACCCTGGAGGGTGGGACTTCAGAATGGCAGAGCAGGAGAATGAGACATTTAAAAAGGCTTTTCTGCATCCCTTTAGATGTGCATATCTGTATACTAATACACAGAAGAGCTCTCTCTAGTTAGCACAGATGCACATCTAAAGGGATGCCGGGGATAGACTGCACAAAAAATAGAGAAGCTTATGGACAGACTTGTTAGAGAAGACTGATAGCTTGCTGCCTGACCTGCTCCACAGCTGGTGAGACTACCGGACAGGGCTTAGTGAACTGAAGCAGGTTTTTTCAGTATTTTACCAAACTTCTACCACATACGAAAAATCGAATGCGGAATGCAGTATTTTACCAAACTAAATTATTTTACTGAACCGCCTTTAGTGAACTTAGGCCGCTGTATCATTAGTGGGAACCTTTACATGGATTAAAAGGAACTATATGCAGGTAAGCATTGTGTTCTCAAGCTATACAATTTAAAAAAAGGCAGTCACATTTAGAGTTGCCCAGCAATGTCTATGAGAAGACCCGTGGGAGCATTCACAAATGACATGAACGTGCCAATCATTTAGATATGGATGAAATACTTGGGCGAGGATTGTGCCATGCTAGGCTATTCTAGTTCATGAGAATTAGCATTACCACTCGTAAGTCCACATTATGAAACCCAGTATTAAACAAGTATCTGTGAGTGAATGCAAGAGCCATAGAACAGCCCATATTCTTATAGCTACAGACGGGTTACAGTGTAGGGCAGGGGTGCCCACACCTTTTCATCTCACAAGCTACTTTCAAAATTACCGGGGCAGTGATCTACCGTAACTCCCTCAAAAATACCCTTGCAGATGTAGTCCCCCCATCTTCCCAGCCACATGTTCCCCCGCTATTTGTAGCCCTCCCCCCACTTTCCAGCATAGACAGCCAGATGTGCCCCCAGTATTTCCTGCCCTCACCCCAGTATAGGCAGCCACATGTTCCCCTGCTATTTGTAGCCCTCCCCCCCCACTTCCCAGCATAGACAGCCAGATGTGCCCCCAGTATTTTCTGCCCTCACCCCAGTATAGGCAGCCACATGTTCCCCCGCTATTTGTAGCCCTCCCCCCACTTTCCAGCATAGACAGCCAGATGTGCCCCCAGTATTTCCTGCCCTTACCCCAGCATAGGCAGGCACATGTTCCCCCGCTATTTGTAGCCCTCCCCCCCCACTTCCCAGCATAGACAGCCACCTGTGACCAGAACAGCCAGAATTCCCCTTCAGCTCTACCGACCACACCATCTCATCTCTATGACCCCTCCAGCGACGCATGTAATTAGAGAGACTGTGGACGGCAGAGCTGGTGGAGGATCCCGGCAGCTCTGTTATGCGTTTTCTCCACTTCCGCGGTTTCGTCGCTCGGGGTCCAGCACGACTTCAGCGTTCTCGTCAGCATGCCCGATCGCGATCTACCTAGCAGACCTTCACGATCAACCGGTAGATCGCAATTGACGCATTGGTCACCCCTGGTGTAGGGTCTGCTACACCCATAATCTGGTAAATGCAGTACCAAGCAAATCGTAAGGCCCAGCTGCTGGCCAACGATGAGGCTGTGTTCTACTAATAGTGGTACAATGCAGGGTCTGTAGTGTAATAATTATGGTAGTCCAACTGCTGTACAATGGTGAGGCTGTATCCTAGTAACAGTAGTGTATTTCAGAGCCTATAGTCTAGTCACTTTACAACAGAAATCTCATGTTCTAGTGGAATAATGCTGGGAGTATAAACACTACACAATCCATCTTCTATGAATGGTATAACACAGTGCTCATGGACTAATGATTATACACTGATGGGGCAATATTCTAGTACCGATGGTATAAAGCAGGGCCCATAGTCTAATCACTATACAGTGATAAGGCCATAATCAATTGACATGGGTAAAATGCAGGGGCCATAATCTAATCACCGTACAATGTGGAGTCCATATATCTAGTACCAGAGTGGTACAGTTCAGGTCCAGTAGTGTAACCATGATACAATGATCTGGCTTTTTTTTTTTGATCAGCAAAACTCAATTTATTGAGGTCACGTCAAATACAGCAATGAAAAAAATAAATAAAAAAGAACTGGTCAGTATTGCAGAATACGGTAAACAACACAATATCAGCAATATAGACAAACACAGAATGTTATACAGTAACATGTGGTCTCCTACATACTCCAATATTAGTAAGAATTTGATCCTAACAAGGTAAGGACTAACATAATCCTATGCAGCTAGCCAGTTGCACCACATTTTTTCGAACTTTTCAGTACAGCCCCTATGTGTATATATAACATGCTCAAGTTTGATCTGGCCATATTCTAATAATGATGATAAACTGTAGGTTCTACAGCCTAATCATTACACAAAGGTAATCCTATATTCTAGATCCTATGTCAACATGCAGATCCTTAAGCCTAAACATTATACAATGATGAGGCCATGTTCTAATAACCATGATACAATGCAGAGTTTAAAGTCTTATCGACCTTTAATAACTTTCAGACTCCAGGAAACCCCTGCATAAAAGTTATATGGTGGGAGAGACGTGGCATTTATTTTGCAGGAGGCATGGTCCTAAAAGTGGGTTGGGTAAGGTTAAACACTGTAACAGTCTACTTCTTTAAAGGGATCCAAGCAGCCTTTTTTCCCCTGCAATTTGTGCTATTTTCTAATAGCTGTAGGAGCTGCCATTTCCCCCTCCCTGTCCCTTTGCCCTTATTTATCCAGGGGAAGGTGTGAAAGTAATCAAGTGTGACTTCTCTAAACTGTCTGAATCACAGTGTGCTACCCCCATGAAAGCTTTTGTTTACTCTTTGCTACTGCTAATTACAGCAGTCCATATCTGCCTGCTCTTACTACGGATGGCAGGCCGCGGAAGTAGGGTAATAAAAGCCTATAAAAAACATTTAAATGTAAAAAGAAGAGGTAGAATTGATTTTTTTTAGCAATGAGCCACACAGTTTGTATGCATTTTAATGTGCTATTGAGATGTCCTGGGAGCTTAAAATGCTGCTCAGTTCACGTTAACCCCCATTCCATATGCCTCCTTTACTGAGCACCCGGTTCATGCCCTCCACTACAATACTGTATACCCTATTACAGTGGCCATTATAGTAGTTCCAATTTATAGCTCCCCTGTTATAGTGTGTCTCATTATTGTGTTCCTTTGTATATTGCTTGCATTATAGTGCTATCATTATAGTGCTCTCAATTACATGGCTTCTTCTTATAGTTCCTGAAATCATATATTAATTCCCCTGCCTCAAACTACTAGCCTAGGCATCAAACCCTACATTTGCCCTACATTTTTCTACTGAGCATGCGCAGATCTAACCACACTTACAATATGCAATTAATTTTCAGGGTCTTCACTGTCAAATTGCCCTACAGTAAGGCAACCTCGCCGTCCTCAGGTGACTCCGCATCCTCCGGCACCAAGTGGCACTGTAGCTTCTGGCTCGTTCTCTGCCATGGTAGTACAGTAGAACACAAAACTCCAGTGTTTCGACATGCATTCTCTCTACACTGACAGTTGTATTGCTTAAAGTGAACCTCCAGACTAAAAATCTACTCAGCAGCACTGAAAAGGCTTGGTGTTTCTTAAACAGTTTCACAGCATCAGAACTTTGTTTTCCTTACCCAAGCCTCATTGTTCCCCCTGATGCTGTGCAAAGCATGATGGGATTTCTGATGTAATTGTTATTGTTCTCATTGTGTAGCGCGCACAGCTAGGAAGGGTGATCAGGACACAGGACAGTTGGAAATGTGTCTCATGCTCCCTGTCAGCTCCAACCGTCACCAAAAAGATGGCTGCCCCCATGAAATCACAAACATTTACCTTTTCTTTTAAAACAGGGTGGGTATGAGATCATATTACCTATCTATTTTAATTAACATAACTAATGTAATTTAATGACAGTATATTTGTTTAGGCTGAAGTTCCTCTTTAAGCAGTAAGGTCCACAACTTGTCACAGATGGAAACTCTTGCATGATTTCAATAGTTTTCAACATTGTCTTTTATCTATTTAGTCCTTTCTATTCTGCTGGCAAATGCAGGTTGGATGCTGGGTGAAGTTCTTACAGCCAATATGTGAAGTTTATCAACATGAGAAGGGTTCAAACACCAGTTATGCATCTACAAGACCTGCCAAGAATGAGACTGAACTTTCATTTAAGTGCCTATTCCACACTAGACAGGTATACTTGACTACTGAGAAAAAGAAGGCTACTGCCGATGCACATACTGCGTTAGGATTGGTGAACCAAATCCTGTTAGTCAACTGATACAGAATTGATTTGTGGCTAACTTTGGCTCCTAGCTTTAGGTTTAGTATTTTAGTGATCTGTCCAAACTAACAACCAGGTAGACTGGGATCAGGCAATGGTGAAAACTTTACTCCCTTGGAGCTGATATTGAATGAAACAAGACCAGAATGTGCTCCCACTAGATCAAAGACAGCGCACTTCTAAAGTATCCATTAAAATAGACCCGATAACTAGGCACATAGGTATGAATGAATCCTGTCCTATAATTCATAAAGTTTCAGAAGCATATACGGAGTTGCAGTGAGGGAAGGAGGAAAGAGAAGTTATGCCCGACAGCGGTTTTGTGGCGTTTACCACTTCATCAGGGGCTAAAAGTCTATTGGCCTCTGACAAAGTGGTAAAAACCATAAAACAGCTGTCAAGCCATAACCTCTGTCCTACTCCCCCCCAATAAAAATTCGAGATTAATTCATACCTACATACCTAGCTATTGTTTCAATTTGCATGGGTGAAATAAGTTGACACGAGTTTTAGCTGTATTTGCCTTAAGTTGACTTCTATACAGTATAACAGTCACAGCTCAGACAAAGCCACTATAGTGTCTTCTCAATGATGTTGAAGTCCTTAAACTGACAGACAATTCCAAAGTCATCAGCATAGCACACAAAATGGTTTCTGGGTGAACTATGTGGTTGGTGGTGTAGATGTTAAAGAGCCAAAAAATCGCCCTGTGGTAGTCTGTGGCACTAAGTTAATATCTCCACCTACTTGTCTTTCTTTTGCAGGTGAACATAGAAACATCTACTTTTCTGGCATATATGTTTTGTCTGGGCAAGCCCATAGTCCTTTGTCAGCTGACAACACGTTAACATCAGCTTTTTATGGCTAACTGTATTGTATTCTGCTGTGCAGTCAACAAAGAGTTCTCCTGTAGCCAGGTTCTTTTGATAGTCATCTTTAATATACTGGCTGATGATGGAGGCTTGGACAGTAAAGGACAGACAATGACAGGGTTACAGACAATGAAAAAGAGCACACAAATACAGGAATACACGATCATGCATCCATGGAGAACGTCTGTGCGAGGCTAGGTTCATGAAGTCAATGGACTGGTGATCAAGTGGTCCAAGTAGTTAAGTCATTCAATGGGACAGGTGCATGATGGAGTAGGAAACACAAGGAGTGCAGGACTGGCGTTATGTGGCAGTGACAGAGTTGGTTGGTTAGCAGTCTGGCAGCAGTATTCTGTATCAGCTGTAGGCGGTACAAGTCCTTTTTTGGAAGGCCAGTGTAGAGAGCATTGCAGTAGTCCAGTTGGGAGGTAATGAAGGCATGAACTAAAGTTGGTTCTAGTAATAGTGATACAACACAAATCCCATAGGCCAATACTGTACAGTGCTGATGCCATATTCTGTGTTACAATGCAAGTCCTGTTCTCTAATAACTATACAATAATGAGGTCTTATTCCACTAACTGCGGTTACTTGTGATCTCTTACAGTTGTTTAATCGCAATGACGTGCCCCATATTCTAGTAATTGTGTTGGCAAGCAAAGAACATAGTGCAATCACTATTGAGTGAGGTGTTTATATTCTAATAATAGTGATCTGAACTAATACAGAGTTTATAGTTTAATCACTATACAATGATGAAGCCATTTTCTGGTATTAGTGATACAAAGCAGAGCCCATAGTAGTCTATTCACTATACAAAGTGAGGCCCTATTATAGTAATTGTGTTAGCATACAGAATCCTATAGTCTAATTACCATACAATAATGAGACCATTATCCTGTAATTGTTGAATAATGCAGAGCCCAAGCCCATAGTCTAATCGCTGTAATATAGTGAGAAGTGCACATCCTTGTAATGTTGGCACAAAGCCAACCGAACACTATACAAAGCATGTCGCTGTATTCTAGTAAGCGTTGTATAAAGTACACTGCGGCTGTTGTCACTCACTCGCCTGATTTTGGAGCAAATAGTCTGTACTTTGTTTGAGCTTACCATTCAAGTCTGTTTTTTATTTCATATGAAACCAAAGGACAGGTAAGGCACATCACTGTTGTTATTCTCTCATACACAGAATGGAACTGTTGTCTGTGTTGGTCTTCCGTCTACCAAAATAGGAAAAGACGCCTGTTGTGGGCCCTTGCCACCATGCTCAGTCGGTCTCATATTGGTTTGAGAAACATCAATCTGAGTTTAAACTTCTTCCATGGCCAGCTCAGTCCCCTGACCTCAATCCTATTGACCAATTGCTGAACAAAGTTGCAAGATCACTTCAAAGCTTGGAAGCGCCATCATCCAATCTGACCCAACTTATAGCTTAATGAAACAAAATTGATTCCTGTCTAGAGTAATTAATGTATTTATATAAAATATAACTTTTATTATTTCAATTAAAAATTATCTATTTTCCACCAACTGAGGTAGGTTCATAATTTCTCGAGCTGATACTTGACTATCACAGTCAAAGTCAGTTCTGATCGACCTATTCCTCAATAAAGTTGTTTTATGCTATAAAGATTCCCCCCACCACAAATCCAACATGTTTCGGCGCCCTAATTGGAGCCGTCGTCAGGGAATAAAAGTGCTCAGTGCTATGGTGCTAAGTGCATAACATCATTACATAATCACAACATATGGAAAATAAAAAATGAGAGCTGTGCTCTCTAGCTCAGTCAGTCATCGGATGACACAGCTCTCAACTTTATTGAGGAATAGGTCGATCAGAACTGACTTTGACTGTGATAGTCAAGTATCAGCTCGAGAAATTATGAACCTACCTCAGTTGGTGGAAAATAGATAATTTTTAATTGAAATAATAAAAGTTATATTTTATATAAATACATTAATTACTCTAGACAGGAATCAATTTTGTTTCATTGTGTAAATCAGATTATGTGTATTGTGCCAACTTATAGCTGCCGTTATGTCAACATGGGCCAACATTCCTCAGCAACGGTATCAGCATCTTGTTGAGTCCATGCGAAGAAGAATCTCAGCTGTGATCAGATCTAATTTTTGTATATTTGCCCCACTGAGTGTGGAAAACATATTCCATCATTGATGGCTCCATAAGCTTCTATCCATTTTGACCTTCCAACCGTCATCAAGCTTCTCACAGTGACCACACCACTTCTGTAAACCTGGCAGTACTACAAGACCCAGCAAAATAAAGGTAAGAACACATGACCACAGGATATGTCCAAAGCAATCAGTTATTCTTCCTAAGATTACATGCATGCCCTCCAGTAGGTGGACTTCTGCTTGCATGGAACAGCTCCTGCTCCAAGCTCAAATAGCTTCTTTTGTATTGTTGAACCCCCAAGCAGCTCGGGGGGATCCAAAACCACTAGGAAAGTATAGGTGACTAAAAGAGAATAAAAAGCCATGCTCAGTGTAGTTTTCCTTCTTAAAACAAAAGGTATTTGTGATAATTCAGTTTTAAGTGAGCAACTGTGATCTCCCACAATTATTCACTACTGAATATAAAAATGATCTCTTTATGCCTCTAACGCCAGGCTTGCTTCCAGAACCGCTGGTGTATAGCAAGCCTGTAGCTTATAAAATTTACAGAGCCACATCAACCCAACATGCAGACAGCCTGTTTCAGACTGTTGGTCCTCCACAGTGCAAGGCAGAGATTAATATTGCTCTATGGGTTAGGGCTTGGACCAGAACAACAGAATACCCAAGCAGCTAGGGCAACCCAAAACTACTAGCAAAAGCTCTCCTATTGTGTTTCACAGTTTCTGGATCAAGTACTGCTTGTGGGGCTGGTGCTCTCTCAGCTGTGTCAGCTGGCTGCCTCGGCAGAGCATGCTAATTTGTAAACACAGGATGTTAACAATATGTCTGCTTCTATGAAAGCAGGGAAGTAGAAACACTGCCAATGTATTGCAGGATTTGTATCATCTGTAACAAATACATGTTTTTCTGTAAAGGTTATTATGCTGTTGCTTATCTTTTAGTAGTAGAGAGGAAGTTCTGAGTACAGGTCTGCTTTAAAAACAGAATGAAATGATGATCCCAAGCTGCACAGCAGCCCTGCCCACAGACAGCTCCTGCTCTTACCACCATCAGATGATTTGCCTTAGATGGAATTCTTGGACATGTTTAGACCTCCTACCCCCTACCCCCCCCCCCCCCACCCCCCACCCCAAAAAAAAGAACATTTGGGTACTCTGCCTCCTGAGCTATTCAATGGTGTGTGCAGAATTGCGCCTGGGGCTGAGCTTTATGTGTTTGTTATTTTTCTTCAATTCACTTATAAACAAGAGACAGAAACATTATTGTAAAACAATTAAGAAACGTGGGAGGAAAAAAAAAGTGGGTACATCATGTATGCAATTATGCATAAACTAATCATAGCATAATAACTAATCATTAGTTCCTAATTATCAAGTAACAGATTATAGATGTCTGCCAGGAGAGCTAGATAAACAGGGTGCTAAGACATTCCGAATGTGTTGCCTGTTGTCACTTACTATACTGCTTATTTTCTCATTATTGCAAAGGCTGTTTTGTTTGCGCCTTTGCCAGAACGTGCTGCTGATGTTTTTGTGCAGGTGCAACGCACGGTTCCTTCTCCTGATGAAGAAGATGGTGATGTTCTATATGGCCAAGCTACATGGAGAATGTATACAGCGCAACTCTGTGCCCCGTCTGCTACATGCGTAGGTAACCCACATTTCCTGCATTGTGCAAACCTTTATTTTAAAGAATAAGTGAACTCGCTACAATTATATACCAAGTCGACTCCTACTGCTCCCTGATCAATAAATGATGTAAATATTATAAATGATGAATTTTTCCTTCCTAATGAGATCTGAGGACCTCTTACAGTGGCCATACATCAGGCAACTTGGCGGCCAATCATCCGATCCGATTACTATAGTGGGATCTGATGAAAATTGGTGCCGTCAAGAGTATACCCAATCAATGATCAGATCAATTTTGGCCCAAAACTGGTCGCATGGATCGATCAGACATGCTGCAAGATGTAGGACTGACATGCTCGGCGGTAACAGCGTGTGCTATCAGGACGAGTGTCTATGAGGACAGCAACACCACATAGGGCAGGTATAGGAGGACAGAGCCTGAAGCCAGTGGCAGACACCAACATGTAAAGAATACTGCATGGGGCACATTTTACATTAGGAAGGGCAGCGCCAGAGGCAGCGAGGCGGCAGATGCAGCATCACAATGCAGATTCTCAAGAGATTTCAAGCTGAAGTCGATTGGGAATTGGCCTACATGTATGGGCAGGCAACAGATCTCTCTGCGATCAGATTCAATCAGAGAAAGATCTGTCACTTGGTCAATCTGCCCATACATCATCTGATATCTATCTGCTTGTCTAGCTATCTGCCTGTCTATATCTATCGGTGGCCACTAACGATACAATTTGCCGAACGATTGTTAATGAACAATTCTTCGTGTGAATTATTGGAAACAATCGTTTGGGACCCTTAATGGACACAATTCTCCTAAGCAATCAGATTAATGAAATCATACGAAGAAGTGTTCGTAAACAATCGTTCTGCAAATTGTAACGTTAGTGGCCCCCTTAACACTATTTCCTTTTCCATCTTTATTTCCTTGCTACATGTTTGCTTTATACTAATCCTAGTCATGCGGCTTCCAACAATGATGCACCACTGGTTCTCCTGCTGCATTGCGCGCGGGCGCGCACACACACACACTCACACTCACACACTCACACTCACACACTCACACACTCGCACGCACGCACGCACGCACACGCACACACACACACACACACACACAGACACACGCACACACGCACACACACACTCACACTCGCACACACGCACACACACACACAGACACACGCACACACGCACACACACACACTCACACACTCACACTCACACACTCGCTCGCACGCACACACACACACACACTCACACACTCACACTCGCACACACACACACAGACACACGCACACACACACACACACACACACACACACACTCACACACTCACACTCACACACTCGCTCGCACGCACACACACACACTCACACTCGCACGCGCACACACACACACACACACACACACACACACACACACACTGCAAGGAAATAGGGCCCCGGCGACTAGCTGGTAATTTGGGTTACCGTGTGCCTGGGGCTCAGCTATTATGTCGCCAAACCCTACTTCGGGGATAAGTTAGTTTTACTAGGTGAAGGTTTAGAGTTAGGATAGTAATGGGAGTGTGGGGGGAAGGGTAGTGTTAGGAGTAAGTGGGGGTAGTGTAAGGAGTGGGGAGGAAGTAGTATGGGGGGGAGTGATAGGAGTAGGTGATAGTAGAATCCAGGGCTGTGGAGTCGGAGTTGGAGTCGGAGTCGGGGTAATTTTGGGTACCCGCAGTCGGAGTTGGAGTCGTGGTTTCAGAAACTGAGGAGTCGGGAGTCGGAGTCGCATGATTTTTGTACAAAATCCACAGCCCTGTTAAGTATTATACTAAGGAGTCGGAGTCAAGGAGTCGGAGTCTGAGCAATTTTGGGGTCGGAAGATTTTTGGAGTCGGAAGATTTTTGTACCGACTCCACAGCCCTGGTAGAATCGGTAAAATTACTGATATTCTACTATCGGTAATACCAGTGGGTTCCTTCCTTAACCCTTCACAATCATTTTCCCCAATCACCCACGTTCCCCCAGCACCTGATTTGCCGTGGGTGCTGGAGGAGAGGGGGGGGGGGACGTGGGTGATCAGGAAGAAAGACTGGCGGCGGTGGACAGGAGGGTCTTTACATCCTCGCACTAGAGGAGGTAACCTGGCATCAGTGGTGCAACAGCCACAGCTCACACGCTGTAGCTCCTCCCCCTTGCAATGTATGATGCAAGTTTGGCCTTGAGCGAATAGGGTGGTCTCGGTGTTAAATGTTAACATTAAGGCCACTGTCAGGACAGGTTTATTTAAAGAGAGGAATAAAGTAGAGGTCCGATCCTAAAGATATTATTATTATTATTATTATTTAGTATTTATATAGCGCCGACATATTACGCAGCGCTGTACAGTGTATATATATCTTGTCACTAACTGTCCCTCAAAGGAGCTCACAATCTAATCCCTACCATTGCCATATGTCTATATTATGTAGTGTAAGTACTGTAGTCTAGGGCCAATTTTTAGGGAAGCCAATTAACTTATCCGTATGTTTTTGGAATGTGGGAGGAAACCGGAGTGCCCGGAGGAAACCCACGCAGACACGGAGAGAACATACAAACTATTTGCAGATAGTGCCCTGGCTGGGATTCGAACCAGGGACCCAGCGCTGCAAGGCGAGAGAGCTAACCACTACACCACCGTGCTGCCAAAGATAGGCTCAGATCCTCCGTGGGTGATCCCATCTTGTTGGAGGGGTGGACGAAAACATGCAAAGATTTGCTATGGGGCCCAAAGACTTGTAATTACGCCTCTGATATCAGGTAAATAATATGACCCTGGAGTGTCCTCCCACTCTTCCATTATGACTAAGATGGAAACGGAAGAATATGCGTGTCTTTAACTGAACATCTGACACGTTATTACTGTAGCGAACAAGAAAACAAGATACAGCTAAAGGTCCACAGTGAAGTCATTCGCATAGACTCACGCATAGCCGTGAATCTAATAAGAAGAGGTAGTTCAAAGCATGACGCCTACACAGCTATTCACTTATATATATAAATAGGATTGTTGACAGAATGGTGCAAATGGGGCTTTACTTAATAACATGGTGTGAAGTGTAAATAGTGTACAATGATTTACCGCCTAGGTTCTAAACACGCGGTAGGCGTATCCCAGAGTGTACTTTAGTAAGGCCCAGGAGATATTTGAATTTATTTTATTCAGTCTATCATAGTAAGTCTTGATTAAAAACAATGATAAACGTTACAAATCTGGATATGTATTTATAGTTCATTAAAACCATCAAGGAATGTTTGAGAAGCACTCGTACATAATTACAGTAATTCTAACAAATCGTTATCTGTCAAGGGCAGGGCTGGATTTAGGACAAGGCCTACTAGGCCATAGCCTACGGCACCACAGGAGCAAGGGCACCAAAGCAGCAGGCTGAACTTATGCAGCATTTGCAAACTTGCAAATGCTGCAATGCAGGGAGATCAGAAGAGCGCCTGACCGTGGTACTCTGCTGCTAGCCACCTGTGCAGCAGACACCTTGATCTCTGTACACGCTTGCATTGTGGCCAGCGGCTATGGACTTGGGCAGCATTGGGGACAGAGGGGAAAAGGAAGCTTCTGCACTGGAGATGAGCAGAGAAATGAGTGACACTGATGGCTGCTACGGTGTGAAGGCAAGCTGGCTACCTATACTGAAAGGGGGGAAGTGGGAAAAGGAGTGATTAAGGGATACTATACTAGAGGGAAGGGGGGAGGGGTCATCTGGCTACCTATACTGGAGAGAATTGGGGAGGGGTCATCTCACTACCTATACTGGAGGGGGGAGGCTGGTGACAGCGGCCTTGGGCGGTCAAGAGTACAAATCCGACCCTGGTCAAGGGGTACTTGAGATGATGTTACGAACACCTGGGTATACTTGGTCAACACGGTTATTAATAAAAGGGTAAATACTATATACTACTACTCTTTTATCCCCCTATACATTCCTAGTGGTTTGGGTCACCCCGAGCTGCTTGGTTACTCTGTTGTACTGGTCCAAGCTCTGTCCCATACAGCCATATCAATCCCTGCCATGTACTGATGAGGGCCAAAAGCCCAAAACAGGCTGTCTACATGTGGGGTTGGTGTGGCTGTGTAATATTTAAAGCTATAGGCTTGCTATACACCAGCGGTTCTGGATGCTTGTCTGGCCTACAGGGGCAAAAAAGATAATTTGCATATTCAGTAGAGGTGCATTGTGGGTAACCACAAATGTTCACTTATAACTGAATTATTGCAAATTTCCTTCTGTTTTAAGAAGGCACATTTCTCCAAGCATTGCTTATTAGTAGGAGGGCTTTTCAGTCTCTTTTATCCCCCTATACATTCCTAGTGGTTTGGGTCACCCCGAGCCGCTTGGTTACTCTATAATATTATTAAGAAACACTGATTTAGAGCAAACCACCACAGATCGGTTGGTAGTGGTCTAGTTAAATCTAGATGCCAAAAAACGGTATTTACCTATTATCTCGTTGACTGCGTTTGACAGCCCCGTTTACTCCCTTGGCAAGATCTCTTGGCGATGCCCCATTCCTAAGATATGGGGGCTTAAAGGAAAAGTGTCCCCTGCACAAATCATAGCCGTTTGAGGAAGCCTCGAGAAAGCCCGGTGCACTACAGGCGAAACGTGTAGAGGGGATTTATCGGCAGCTCATGTAGTACAGGAGGAGGTGGGGGGTTATTATGAGAGCACTTCAACAACCACTTGTTACTCTGTAGAGGAGTGGGATCTGAGACACCAGGATGCTGTCACGTGCAGTCTGCTTGGCTATGGAGTGTGATACCAGCTGAGTATCCAAAGCGTATTCTGCATACAGTTGCTAGACGGACAAAACTCTTTCATAGGATTGGTAAGATCATTCACTTTTGAAATGCTTCCCCACACCTGTGGGATTCCGTTGCTTAAAGGATAAACAAGGTGACATGTGACATGAAGAGATAGACATGTGTATGTACAGTGCCAGGTACATAAATAACTATGCTGTGTTCCTTTTTCACTTTCTCTGCCTGAAAAAGTTGAACATCAGGTATGCAAGGGACAGTTTCTGCCCAGGCCCGGGACTAAGTTGGACAGTAGAGTAACCCTCACTGATAAGGAATCCATCTCCTTAGCTGTAACCCCGAGTCAGGCTCGGGATGGAAATCTGTAGATCAGAGCGGTAACCCCGAGCTGGATCCTGGGGTGGTGGGTGATGTGCAGAGCTGCTTTAGATCTATGTGGCGCTATGATTTTAGGGTCTAAAAGCTTGTGAAAAAAGTGCACCGCTTTTAGACAATAAAATCTCGAAGTAATCATACCGCCAGGGAGGTTAAAGCCATAAAACACTTTCCTGGCGTTAAATAGCTTCTGAGAGCAGTATAGAGAGACTAAAGAGAGACTAAGAGAGACTAAAAATGATAGGCACTGTATGTTGCCTGTACAAGCCAAAGTTATGTGACCATGGTTGACCTCCTCCAATGGGCCAAGTAGGTTGCTTGTAGTTTATGCCACACTAACTCCCTCTAAGCACTCTAGGAGGTGTGTCACCAGCCATAAGGTAAGGTGCTCCTGTGCAGGGAGGGTAGAGGTACAGGAGTTCGTTTGCAAGAATTTAACTGTCTAATTCTACAGCCTAAATAAGGTACATAGGACTGTAAACTAGAGATAGCCAATACGATAATATTACTGATTGGGTAATGGCGTACTAGAAAGGGTGGAATAACATCTTTCTGGGTGTCAAGTCCTGGGCTGCAAAAATTTAGTTTCTTCCACTGTAAAACCAAAATCAATTTCATGTAGTGATCACCACCATACTCCGTTTTAAAATAATCTCCGGCTTTTCCATTAGACGAAGGCTACTTAATATTCAAATCAATAAGCCAGAAAAAACTGAAGGACGGCTACCGGCTATTAGCGGAAAAGTTCATTTTATTTTGTGGCCTTGGTTCAATTGCTGGACATTAGCCATTCATAACTTGGAGACTAAATAAACACATTGCATGCATTACAGCTCCCATCCGTGGATGAATATAGTACACAAAAGCATATTTTTAGATTTCATTTCTACTAGAATGCTGGTGAGATAAATAACTGCATAGCTTTTTATATCTCTGAGGGACACTGGTGACAAGATGTTATTCCTGGTTTTCCCTCCTTTATGCAACCATTGTGGCAACGATTCCTACAAGAGTTGTGACGACATTGTGAAGTGATGCGCACACAGTAGACTTCCTGTGTCATTAATGATTTCTTTGGGTGATGGTCTATTATAAGTATATGTGTTCCATGATGGTAGTCTCTTTTACTTCAGCAATCCACTCAGTTGAAAAAGTCCTTGGCCACTTGTTCTTTTAACTTCTGTGATCACTGCCTGTGGAACATCTCGTGCTCCCACGTCTCTCCTCCTCATATGAACATGCTGCTTCACAGAAAGGCAGTTTTTGCCCTTTAATGGACTTCCTATAACTGCCCAGCTGCTTCTTTCTGTAAAGCAGTCCAGGGTGCTGTGTTTCAGCACAGATCTACCAAACTTTGGCCAGTTGCTTTGGCAATTGCACATCAAGAGGCATAAAAGCCTTGAAGTCACAATGTACTGTAAGTGGTCCAGAACATCTTTGCAGAGCTTCAGTCCCAGATATAAGTTTGTTTACCTACAGCCTCATATTATTATTATTATTTAGTATTTATATAGCGCCAACATATTACGCAGCGCTGTACAGTGTATATATATATCTTGTCACTAACTGTCCCTCAAAGGAGCTCACAATCTTATCCCTACTATTGCCATATGTCTATATATTATGTATTGTAAGTACTGTAGTCTAGGGCCAATTTTTTTTAGGGGGAGCCAATTAACGTATCCGTATGTTTTTGGCATGTGGGAGGAAACCGGAGTTCCCGGAGGAAACCCACGCAGACACGGAGAGAACATACAAACTCTTTGCAGATAGTGCCCTGGCTGGGATTCGAACCAGGGACCCAGCGCTGCAAGGCGAGAGAGCTAACCACTGCGCCACCGTGCTGCCTCATAGACATACTAATTATAAATAGGCAATTGTAACAATTTTAATATCCACTCTGTCAAGATGATCAAGTTCCCGTATGATATCACCATCATAGACCTCTTGGAAAAGAGCAGTGAACCAGCCTACTGTCAGGAGATTGAGCAGATCTGCAACTGGTGCAAAGACAATAAACTTGTCCTCAACTCAGTATAAAACATAGAACGGACCATCAGCTTTAACAGGAATAACCCTCCTGAATTCCACCCAGTTCTCATTGGCTGCCAGAGTCCCTAGCGCTCACATCCTGGGTACCACCATCTCCAGTGACCTAAGGTGGGAAGGAAACGCCTCCAAAATGCAGAAAAACACCCAAGAGCTGTTCTTCCTCCACCAACTGAAAAAGTTTGGCATGTCTTGTGCCCTTCTGACACGCTTCTACTCGAGCCGATTCTCTGCTCCTCTACTCTTTTCAGGACACCACTTCAGGTCTATCTCCACTAGGACCTTCCGACTCAGGAACTCTTTTTCCCCCAAAACTGTCCCAGCCCTCACCTCTTGGCTAAGGTGAATCCATCGAGAAAGTCTAATATGCTCGATGTTCCCACCATCATCTCATGTTGTTCCCACCATCATCTGGTAGAAGTAATGCAGTGGCAATGGTCGTAGGGTAACAGCTTTTCAGCCAAGACAAAAGAATATTGATAAAGAACAGATGAAGACTGACATCGATAAAATGTATTTTAAAAGCAGTCATGTGACCCATCCACTGCTTAAATAACCTCATCACCATATTTGATTTCTCAGCTGTGTCTCTGGGCGTATTGTCTCAGGCCCAAAGAAGTATGGTCCCAGCTTTTGGAATAGTTGCAGTCTCAAGCATCTAACAATCGATTGGCTTGTGTTACCGTAGGCTGAAACGTGCAAGGCTTACCACTACTAATGAAATGCAGTGAAACAAATTTGCTTAGCCAGACAAAGAAGAAATAGTTCAGATACAGTGAGCTTGGGGATGGAAGGGCAGCCTTTGTAGAGACTTGAACCATTTTTTAGCTTCTGATCTGTAGAGCATTCATTGCATCCATTTAACGAAGACTGAGACTCTCAAAAAATGGCTGCCACAGGTGGCGAGTTACATACAAGAATTATTATTATAATTAATAATTTATATAGCGCCAGCATCTTTCGTGGTGCTGTACAACAGCATACAGGGTATAACATTACATAAAAACAATACACCAGTTAATACAAGACAATGGTGGATTACCACTGATGCAGTGAACAAATCAACTACAGATTTACAGATTTAAAAGTCAACTACAGATGGTAGAAATGATGGTCACTGGCCGAAGTGTCCTAGGCAGGAGAGTATGCTTGCCTGAAGAGGTGAGTTTTCAGATTGCGATTAAAAAGGGTAAGCATGGGTGAGTAGTGGATGTGTTGAAGGAGGGTGTTCCAGAGGAGGGGAGAGGATCAAGAAAAGTCTTGTAAGCAGGAGTGAGAAGAGGTGACTAGAGAAGAAGACAGGAGAATATGGTTAGTAGAGTGGAGATTGGGTTTAGGATGGAATATGAAGAAGATGTCTGCTATTATGCAGTGCACTTCAACAACAGCCATTTTGTCAGAGACTGTATTCTGACTAGAGATAAATGGTGCTAAACACAAACACTACAAGCCATTTCATTGTCCAGGTTTAATTTACTTGAATCAGATTTGGGGTAAGAGTGGGCAAAGGAAATATGTCTCTTCCAGGACTTATACTGAATTTAATGACACCAGAGTTTACTAACTACTAACAATGTAAAGACAAATCCAGTCCAAAAGGCCTAGCAATGCAGAGGGAGGTTGCGATTTGTGAGGCACAATCAGCCTAGTGAAAATATAGCCAACTGTTTGACGAGACTGTTACAAAGAGTATTTTCTCCCCACCAAGACGTAAACCCTGTATACATTCAGCTGGTGTGTTGCCTCTCCTGTGGTAGATGATGGCATAAGCTCCGCTCCAATTCAAATCTCCTAGGAGATTTCAGTTTCTGTGAGAAGGCTTGTGGAGAATTGTATTTTACCCCAAGTAGACTTCAGCTATGCATTTCTTGATATGTTCTGCCTATTTAAGTGTTGATATGGCAACACCAAGTACACTTCACTATAGCAACAGAGAGGAAGCAATGCTAAATTATATTTATTCTGTGCCTTAGCTGAAAAGGCGATGCAAACCCTTGTTCACTATTTATTTAGCATCTGAAAATGGATCTCATCACTACTTCCTCCTAGCTGGCTTGAAATGCTGGACTGAGGGTCTCTGAGATGGGATTCATTTAGGAAATCAATCTACCACTAATACTAATCCTGAAAGAGATTTTGTTCTGTAATAAACACAGCATTGCAAGTGGGGTTATCTGTAGTCTAGATGATTTGCATATTTAGTAGCGGTGCATTGTGGGTAACCACAAATTTTCACTTATAGCTAAATTATCAAAAAGGTCCTTATGTTTTAAGAAGGCAAATTTCATCAGGAAACTAATAAAACTGTTTTTTAAAGATTAGGTATACAGTGGGTTGCAAAAGTATTCGGCCCCTTTGAAGTTTTCCACATTTTGTCACATTACTGCCACAAACATGAATCAATTTTATTGGAATTCCACATGAAAGACCAACACAAAGTGGTGTACACATGAGAAGTGGAACGAAAATCATACATGATTCCAAACATCTTTTACAAATAAATAACTGCAAAGTGGTGTGTGCATAATTATTCGGCCCCCTTTGATCTGAGTGCAGTCAGTTGCCTATAGACATTGCCTGATGAGTGGTAATGACTCAATAGAGTGCACCTGTGTGTAATCTAATGTCAGTACAAATACAGCTGCTCTGTGAGGGCCTCAGAGGTTGTCTAAGAGAATATTGGGAGCAACAATACCGTGAAGTCCAAAGAACACACAAGACAAGTCCAAGACAGGTCAGGGATCAAGTAATTGAGAAATTTAAAGCAGGCAGGCTTTCCAAAGCCTTGAACATCCCAAGGGGCACTGTTCAAGCGATCATTCAGAAATTGAAGGAGAATGGCACAACTGTAATCCTACCAAGACAAGGCCATCCACCTAAACTCACAGGCCGAACAAGGAGAGCGCTGATCAGAAATGCAGTCAAGAGGCCCATGGTGACTCTAGACGATCTGCAGAGATCTACAGCTCAGGTGTGAGACTCTGTCCATAGGACAACTATTAGTCATGCACTGTACAAAGTTGGCCTTTATGGAAGAGTGGCAAGAAGAAAGGCACTGTTAAAGAGACTCTGAAGCGAGAATAAATCTCGCTTCAGAGCTCAAAGTTAGCAGGGGCACGTGTGCCCCTGCTAAACCGCCGCTATCTCGCCACACAAAGAGGGTCCCTTCACCCCCAAACCCACCCCAGCACGACTTGGTCGTGCATTTGGTCGCTCCTGGAGGCAGGGCTAACGGCTGCAGCCCTGCCTCCAGTCGCGTCTGTCAGCGGCGCATCGCCGCCTCTCCCCCGCCCCTCTCAGTGAAGGAAGACTGAGAGGGGTGGGGGAGAGGCGGAGATACGCGCTGACAGACGCGCGTGGGGCAGGGCTGCGGCGGTTAGCCCTGCCCCAACCAGGAAGTTCTCCCCCGAATTACGGAGGGGGATTTGGGGGTGAAGGGACCCCCGTTAAGCCGCGCTATAGCGGCGTTTTAGCAGGGGCACACATGCCCCTGCTAACTCTGAGGTCTGAAGCGAGATTTATTCTCGCTTCAGTCTCTCTTTAACAGAAAGCATAAGAAGTCCCGTTTGCAGTTTGCCACAAGCCATGTGGGGGACACAGCAACCATGTGGAAGAAGGTGCTCTGGTAAAATTCGACCAAAATGGAACTTTTTGGCCAAAATTCAAAACGCTATGTGTGGCAGAAAACTAACACTGCACATCACTCTGAACACACCATCCCCACTGTCAAATATGGTGGTGGCAGCATCATGCTCGGGGGGTGCATCTCTTCAGCAGGGACAGGGAAGCTGTTCAGAGTTGATGGGAAGATGGATGGAGCCAAATACAGGGCAATCTTGGAAGAAAACCTCTTGGAGACTGCAAAAGACTTGAGACTGGGGCGGAGGTTCACTTTCCAGCAGGACAATGACCCTAAACATAAAGCCAGGGCAACAATGGAATGGTTTAAAACAAAACATATCTATGTGTTAGAATGGCCCAGTCAAAGTCCAGATCTAAATCCAATCGAGAATCTGTGGCAAGATCTGAAAACTGCTGTTCACAAATGCTGTCCATCTAATCTGACTGAGCTGGAGCTGTTTTGCAAAGAAGAATGGGTAAGGATTTCAGTCTCTAGATGTGCAAAGCTGGTAGAGACATACCCTAAAAGACTGGCAGCTGTAATTGCAGCAAAAGGTGGTTTTACAAAGTATTGACTCAGGGGGCCAAATAATTACGCACACCCCACTTTGCAGTTATTTATTTGTAAAAAATGTTTGGAATGATGTATGATTTTCGATCCACTTCTCACATGTACACCACTTTGTATTGGTCTTTCACGTGGAAATCCAATAAAATTGATGTTTGTGGCAGTAATGTGACAAAATGTTGAAAACTTCAAGGGGGCTGAATACTTTTGCAACCCACTGTATATCTGTAGTTCACCCGCATAGATCTTTCATTTTTAGTAACGGTGAGTAGGAGAAAATGCCATTGCATTTACTTTTCATATTGGTGGAAACATTACATGGAAATTCATTTTGGAAAATCAAATTAAATGAACAGGAGATTTGTGCACAAAGTATTCAGCTAAAAATAGAGTTGGAGTGGTTTCCCCAGCACAGAGCCATCGCCTCCTCCCTCTGCTCCCATCTGTGCAACACAGAAAGGAGGGGGGCAGGGCAGTGTGGGGCCCCAGTGCGAGATGTACATGAGGCCCCAAGCATGTTACTCAGTGGCGTAACTTCAATTCATGGGCCCACCCCAGCAAAACTTTGATGGGGCCTCCAAATGTTTACACCCCTTCCCTTGCCCTTCATAGTGCCCTTCATGGCCTGGGGGCCCATATCAAAAGGGTCATAAGACAAGTGTGGCCATTGTAATCTTCACACCCATAACAAGTGTAACCACAAAAAACCCTGATCTGAAGTATAGTCCCCTGTATTGGAGCAAGGGAAGATTTGTAGTTGGGGCCCCCACAGCCCTCGGCCCCCCTGCGATCGCAGGGGCTGCACCCCTTTAGTAACATCCCCCTGACTTTATTGATATGAAGCCCCAAAACATACCAATGGCAGTTTCAGTGTCAGAGGGGTCTAATAAGAGTGAGGAAACAGTTAAGGATTAGCACTATTCAATTCACATATAGAGGTATTCATTAACAGCATAGCACCTGTGAAAAGCTAATAAGATGGATGAATGAGGGCCCCCAATAGGCCCCTCTGGTCCAGGGGCCCCGGTGCGGTCGCAACCTCTGTATCCCCGTTTGCTACGCCACTGGGGCAGGGTGAGTCAGGTCTGTGCCCCTTCCATCTCCTCTCAGTGATGACTGAATAGGATGAGGAGTTTGGAAGGCTCACAGCAATAGAATCTGTTTACATCAGTTCATTCAAAACGGATCCATTTGTTCCATTCCGACAAGCAGATAGGTATGAGTTCTGTGAGGATTCAGATGATGATGGAGGCCAACGGAATCAATGCTAGCCTATGAGAACAGATGGTGCCCTTTCTCTCTATGCTGTTTGCCGCATATGTTTTGCAAAATATGCAACTTCCGCTGGCCATTCGGGTCCTGCACAGAAGAAATGCCAGTCTACAGCTCCCAGAGCTCCCATTGATTTGCATTAGACGTATGGGACTCGTCGCTCCCTCATTGGTTCACCGAGTAGTGGACCAGTGGAAATCCTTCCATGGAGGATTCCTATTGGTCTTTTGCAGACCAATAGGTGCCTGATGCTTCTGATGCAGCTCTGGGAGTGGTATACAGGCGTTTCTAGCGTGCAGAGGATTCAAACAACGGCAGCAGAAGAATGCAAACGCAATGGTGACAAGTACGGAGTGGGTGGCAATGTAAAAACGGGACGGATGGAACCGGATGAAAAACGTATTCCATTGTAAAAAGATGATCGGTTTTTACAGGATCAGTTTTTCATTCGGTACAGCATGAATACAGCCTTAAAGCGGTATAAAACCCTGACATAATATTCAATAAAGGCAGCTAAAAAGCAAAAACCGCCATTTTATACACAGGCCCTCAGTATAAATGGACAGCAGGAGAAACTACACTTAAAGTGGTAAAAAATCTGACATAATATTCAATAAAAACATGTTTATCTACTTTTTATATGCCATACGGTTATCATATTTGCTTTTGTGCATATTATTATTCATTTAGAAATTACAAGTTCCCAAAGTACACTTTTATTGCTCTGTGGACTTTGCATTTTATTCATAACCGGTTTATTCATCTTTCAGAAATACTTTCTTATGTTCTGTCTGTGTTCAGGAGTGTTCAGGAGAGTCTGCACAGTCAGAGAATGTGTCACATTCCTCACTTGATACAATTAAGTAAACACAAGATAACATTATCTACATTATCTACACTTCGGTAAAGTATAGTAAAAAAAAAAATGCTGGTAGTATATAATATGCTGTAAATAATCTTTTAGAGTAAAGAAATGCTGTGTTTCAATCCACTATAAGAGAAACTTTTGCAAAAAGGGAAAAAATAAATAAATAAATACATTGCAAAGTGAGAAGCTAAAAAATAGAGACATAAAAAAAAGATTGGCATTCACCATGTCATTTGTTCATGTTGTTTGATCCACAATCAGCCTGCACGTCATCTTTACTACTGGCAGACATGAAAAAAAACTAGACAGCACCATCTGCCATTATGTATAACCACACCCACTAACAGTGCAATAGGCTAAAAGGTTGTTGTTGTTTTTTTTATAGATACAGTACATACGCACAAAGGGAGATACTAGTTGCTTGGCAGTAGGAAACAGCCGTTATTTCCCACAGTGTAACACTGTTCACAAACAGGAAACTGTCAGGACCTAAGTCCTGACATCACACTGTGGGAGGGGTTTCACCACAAAATCAGCCATACAGACCCCCATGATCATCTGTTTGAGACAAAGTAAAGATGTCTCAAGGGAAATGGGGTATCAGCTACTGACTGGGATGAAGTTCAATCCTTGGTTACAGTTCCTATTTAGTGAAATGTAGGCAAAGTTTAAAATTGATGTACATTGACGTTAAACCAGCATTTAAACAACATTTCCATTTCAAATGTGTTTTCCTGTAAATAAGTGGATAAATAACTAGCTGAGATAAGGACCATTAAGAAGCAGCATGATAATGTAAGCCACAAATTAATCCGAAGTCTCATAGACTCTGTTACCAGCAAGGACAAGGGTACAGTAATGCTACATTCATCATGACACTGAAGGATTATCTCCCAACATTGGCAGGCTGTCAATTCTCATCCTGCTCGTGCATTCAGTCCGCAAAAAGCAGCCTTTCCAGTAAGCGCTAAAGTGCATAAAAGTAAATAAGGCCATATTCCCCGAAGACCACTAACCCTAAAGCATAAGCTGTTCCGCCGGGAGCTGCTGATAATAACATCTACAAGTACACACAGAAAAGTTTCATGAACGCATTATAAAGTTTCAGGGTAAAGAAAGACTAGGCGCTCATAGAAGAGTGTGGGCCTGGATGGAGACAAATATAAAAGGGACACAGTTTCATTCAGAAGTGCCTCCATCAAACAACGAAGAAGGTGAATCTGCGGTTCACTAAATAGCCTCAACTCACTAAGTATTACCGCATTCGGTAATGCAGAAAACAGCTGATTTTACTGATCCCCTTGGCAAATGCCAATTCACTAAACCTATTACTGCACTGAAAAGTACAATTACCGACCAATGAGGTAAATTACTAACTTTTGCTGTAATTACCTCAAGAATTGTCAAGAAATTGCAATTCACAAAGATTTGTAGCCAATAGGGAGAGCCACACAACCCTGCTTCTCACCCTTTTTGATCCAATACTCTGGATGGTGGGACTTTAGAACCGCAGAGCAGAAGAAGAAGACATTTAAAAAAGGCTTTTCTGTATCCCTTTAGCTGTGCATATCTATATACTGGTATACAGAAGAGTTCCCACTAGTGCAGGGGTGTCAAACTCAAAAACAAAGTGGGCCGAAATTGAGCTCTGGGACCAAGTCCCGGGCCAACCTCAATGTCTAGTGGCTACCCTCTCTTATAAAGTTTCCTATTTAATAGTCCCCCCCATACAATTCCCTGATGTTTAGTGGTCCTCTCTCCCCTGTACACTTTCTTGTTGTCTATTGGCCCCCTCTTTTCCCTATAACAGTTTCCTGTTGTCTAGTTGCCCCCTTCCCTCTCCTGTACAGTTCCCTGGCATTTAGTGCTGTCCCCCTCCCCATATGGCTTACCTGGTGATCTAGGGCTCACCCTCCAATATAGCTTCTCTGCTGGACTAGAGTGGGACAAACGTAATGCAAAGTGGGGAAACCACCTGAGGGCCAAATCTGATGGCTCCGTGGGCCAAATTTGGCCCACGGGCCGGAGTTTGACATGTATGCTCTAGTGGCTGCAGCACATCTAAAGGGATGCTGGCGGGGATGCACTGGACAGAAAAAGTCTGACTCGTGCACACCACTTGTGGGATCAGCAAAAACTCGGTATACAGAGGCGCCAGAGTAGAGTAAAACGTTTTAAAAACCGCTTAAAAGGAGAGGGGGATGTTAAGGTGGACTCACCTCCCTCTTACAAAAAAAGAAAACTCACTTGAGTCTCAATAAAACAGAATTGTCAAATAATTTATTCAACTCCACAAATGCAACGCGTTTAGCGGGCGTGACCCCGCTTCCTCAGGAAAAAATGGGAGCACAACTCAGTGGGTCAAGCAATAGGTTTTTTAAAATGTTTTATTCTACTCTGGCGCCTCTGTATACCGAGTTTTTGCTGATCTTTTAGTCCACCCTGGGTGGAGGGGTGCATCCCCATCTACTATCTACAGAGAGCGACTTCTTAACCTGAGTGGGGTCAGATCCTAATGCTCCCCACCTGCATTTAAAGTGGTTGCCTATGGGTAACCCGTGTTTGTGAGTATATATATACATAAAATTGTATTGAACTCTTCATTTTAGCTGACAATACTGCACCATATTGGGCTCTCGATTCTCTTCTTGTTTTGTAAGCACCACTTGTGGGAAGACTCACAGCTTCCTTCCTGACCTGCTCACAGCTGGTGTGACTAACCGAGCAGGGCTTAGTAAATTGAAGTATGCTATTTCGTTATATTACCAAACTTCTACTGCATTCGAGAAATCTTAGTGAATTTGGTCAAAAAAAAAAAAAAAGGTGTAAAGTGATGTAATTTAATATTTTACTGGCCTAAATTATTTTACCAAACTACCCTTAGGGCCCGTTCACACTGCACGCGTTTCCAGCCGCGTTTTGGAAACGCGTGCAGGTGGCCAAAACGCACGACATCAGACATTGCATAGAGTGCAATGTCTGATGTTCACACTGCATGCGTTCCGGACCTGTGCGGTCCGGGGACGCATGCTGCACGCAGATTTTGCAAAAACGCGTGGCTGTCCCATTCACTTTCAGTGATGGGGTCAGCCACGCAACGCACACAAACGCGGATGGCCATGCGTTCGTACGCGTTGCGGTCCGCACGCGTTTCCGCACGCATGGCCATCCGCATTTCTGATCTGAACGGGCCCTGAGTGAATTGAGGCCATAGTAGCTTTGCAGCTACATGCTGCTTTGGACTCCAGGTGCTAGATTTGCACACTAATGAACTGCCCATTGCGTACTGCTGATGCACATGCGGCTCTAATTAATGTACAGTAGTCATGTGTCAGTGCCCAAGTCAAGCGCTTAGAAACAAAGATGATTGGGAAGGTGTAAAGAGTCACAGAGCGCTGGCACCAGGGGCAACAATCAGGGCAAGTTAACCCCCAATGCCGCTGCTTGCATCTAGTAATGCTCAGTTTTACTTCTGCCTGCTTATCCATAGCCTGGATTGCTGAAAGTGATCTAAATGGCTACAGAAGAGTTTGCCATCCCTGCAGTGATTGCAAGCCCCTCCCAGTCAGGGAACGGATGCTGGATTATCCCCTGGCCATCAATTGCAGCAGTCCATGAAGGGGCAGGGCATTCTCATACTTTCTTATTGGTCAGTCAGTTGTGTGAGCAACTTATAGGAAACCTAAAATGGGGAAAAAACGATTCCGCAATCCTCTGGTCAGCTGCAGCATCCTTCTGTCAGCTGATCACTGTCCCGTGCATGGGAGCATTCTGCACTTGTGCAGTACAAACAAAATTGCTACTGTGCATGCGCAGAGCACTCCTAGTCAGGAGGTGCACCAGCCCAGGGCCACATGTGCAGTAGCCCACGACTGGCCAGCTTTCAGAGGGGCGCTGCGGCTGACTGGAGGGTCATGGAATCACAGCGAGGGCACAGGACGACTGCAGGGGGCTGAAAGAAGCCTCAGGTAAGTTAAATTGCTTTTTTTTTCACTTAAAGGGACACTACCGATTAACATGTTTTTTTTTAATTGAAATAGGAATTGTTTGGGAAGTGCTGCTAAGTACTGGTGTATACATTTCACTGCTTATCTATTTGTTATCTAATTCCTTTCACATTTTTTTGACGGCAGACTGCTGAATTTCTTACGGCAGACTCAGCCATGAGGGAAGGGGGGAAATTCCCTCACAGTGTATCTGATAACTCTGTATGCAGAGAGCTCAGTCAGAGACAGGCAGAGCTTTCTCTCACATAGAGCAGAGGAAATGTATCTTATGCGCAACATAAACATTTGTAATACTGTAGTGTGTGAAACCTGATACCTGTTTTCAAACAATCTGCTTCAATATTACACTGTTCTTAGCATGTCAGACTGCAGAGATTCACCTATGCAAATGAGACATTCCAAACGTAGTTAAAATGTACACACAATGAATTAAAGCTTTTGCCTCTGATATTTAACATGAAAAGTAGAAAAATGTTAACACTGCTACTTAGACATTACAGGTAGTCCCTGGTTAACGAACGAGATAGCGACTGTAGTTTCGTTCTAAACCTCAATCTGTTCTGAAGTCGGAACATTGTGCCATCTCTGTCCCCTGTACCTCCTCTGTGCCCCCTGTGATGCCAGTGTCCCACACTGTGCCACATCTGCCCTTTGTGCCTGTTTATACAAGTTTAAAAGCCGTTTTTTCTTTGATTTTTTTAAAATCGATTTTCTCAAAAACTACAAGTTCAATGAGACATTTTTTTACTTGTTCCCATGGAAACAGAGAATCCATGCCGTTTGTATTGGCGTGTTGTTTGTAAGTCGGGCGTTCGTAAGTCAGGACTACCTGTATTTGTACGTTGTCATTTTAGAACGCTTGGGCATTGATAGTATTCCTTTAACCACTTCACCACTGAGGGGTTTTACCCCTTGAACACCAGAGCAATTTTCACCTTTCAGCGCTCCTTCCATTCATTCTTCTATAACTTTATTATTACTTATCGCAATGAAATGAACTATATCTTGTTCTTTTCGCCACCAATTAGTCTTTCTTTAGGTGGGACATTATGCCAAGAATTATTTTATTCTAAATGTGTTTTAATGGGAAAATAGGAAAAATGTGGGAAAAAATTATTATTTTTCAGTTTTCAGCCATTATAGTTTTTAAATAATGCATGCTACTGTAATTAAAACCCATGAAATGTATTTGCCCATTTGTCCCGGCTTTAAAACCTTTTAAATTATGTCCCTATCACAATGTTTGGCGCCAATATTTTATTTGGAAATAAAGGTGCATTTTTTTCAATTTTGCATCTATCCCTAATTACAAGCCCGTAGTTTATAAAGTAACAGTGTTATACCCTCTTGACATAAATATTTAAAAAGTTCAGTCACTAAGGTAACTATTTATGTTTTTTTTATTGTATTTTTTTTTTAATTACAAAAAAAAATTGGGGAGTGTGGGAGGTAATGAGTTAATTTATTGTGTAAAACTAATGTTTTTGTATATGTAAAATGCTTTAGGGTGTAGTTTTACTATTTGGCCACAAGATGGCCCCAGTGAGTTTGTGTTCATACGACCTGTAAGCGCTTACAGGAAGCACTATGAGGCTGGGAAAATCACAATGATCGCGCTGTTTCTCATAGAAGCAGCAAATCATTGCGGGGGCTTAGATCAACGAACGGGAATGGAATTTCCCATTCATTGATCTCCGGGCGAGCGGTGTAAAAAGGGACGGAGAAATCCGTACCGGGGGGGGGGGGGGGGGGGTAAAGTGGTTAAGTTTCCCTTTAAAGGATATCCAAGCTAGTTAAAATTTACTTACCTGGTGCTTGTTCCAGCCCCTAGCAGTCTGTATGGTACATCGCTGCAATTCTGCTGCCCTACAGTGTGATGTAAGATCACCATCCACAGCTGTGGTAACGGCCTTCTGCGCATGCATGGGCGGGTTCATGTGCCTCTTGCACTCTTGCTCCCACAGCCTGGAGCCTTCTATGCTTGCGCAGTTCAAGCTATTTAGCTCGGATGTCCTTTAAGCCAATATGGAACTGGCAGCCAAGAGACGCATCTCACTGCTCATCTCACTGCAGTGGTGCTAAACACAGCTTAACAACTACAGCCAGCAGGTAGTTGCTTTATTTTGTGATGCACTGCAAACAAAAGGCAGCTAAAAAGCAAAAACCGCCATTTTATACACAGGCCCTCAGTATAAATGGACAGCAGGAGAAACTACACTTAAAGAGACTCTGTAACAACAAAAACCTCCCCTGGGGGGTACTCACCTCGGGTGGGGGAAGCCTCCGGATCCTAATGAGGCTTCCCACGCCGTCCTCTGTCCCATGGGGGTCTCGCTGCAGCCCTCCAAACAGCCGGCTACAGAGCCGACTGTAGCTTCAATATTTACCTTTGCTGGCTCCAGCGGGGGCGCTGTGGCTGCTTCCGGCACGGAAATAGACGGAAATACCCGATCTCCGTCGGGTCCGCTCTACTACGCAGGCGCCGGAAACTTGCGCCTGCGCAGTAGAGCAGATCCGACGGCGATCGGGTATTTCCACCTACTTCGGAGCCGACAGCCGTCAGAGCGCCTGCGCAGGAGACGGGAAGGTAAATATTGACGTCACCGCTGCACGGAGGGCTGCAGCGAGACCCCTGACGGATGGAGGACGGCGTGGGAAGCCTCATTAGGATCCGGAGGCTTCCCCCACCCGAGGTAAGTACCCCCCAGGGGATGTTTTGTTGTTACAGTTCCTCTTTAAAGCGGTAAAAACTCTGACATAATATTCAATAAAAATATGTTTATATACTTTTTATATGCCATACAATTATCATATTTGCTTTTGTGCATAAGTATTATTATTCATTTAGAAATTACAAGTTCCCAAAGTACATTTTTTTGCTCTGAAAGCTGCCTTTGCATTTTATTCATAACTGGTGTATTCATCTTGTAACGTACGCAGAAATGCTTTCTGAGTGTCTGTCTGTGTTCAGGAGAGTCTGCGCAGTCAGAGAATTGTTTACATTCCTTGATACAATTAAGTAAACACAAGATAATGTTATCTCCAGTTCAGATGTGTCCAGCTTTCCCTACAGGGAGTTTGTAAGTCCTGTGTTTAACTAGTTGAATGCTGGTCTAGTAAAAAAAAATATTGGTAGTATATAATATGCTGTAAATAATCTTTTAGAGCAAAGAAGAAATGCTGGATTTCATTCTATTCGCTTTAAAGTGACACTGAAGCGAAAAAAAAACTCATGATATAATGAATTGTTTGTGTAATACAGATAATTAATAGAACATTAGTAGCAAAGAAAATAGTGTCATATTTTTATTTTCTGGTTTATAGCTTTTATTTATAACAGTGCATCATTCTCTAATAATTGCAGTTTCCACAATACACTCAGCAGGCTAGTGACCCTTTGAAATTTTCTCTGCAGAAAAACCATAAACAAAGAAGAAACTATGAGAGACCATTGAGATAAGTGCTTCAAAAGACAGTGCTGTCCATGACTTTATAAAGTGGCAGAGCTCAAAGAAGCAATTTTGCATAGATAACATCTGTGCTAATAATGTTTTATTTACTAGCAGTACTACACATACAAATTATTATATCATAAGTTTATTTTCACTTCAGATTCCCTTTAAAGCGGAACTGTAGATCGAAAATAAACACATTGTTTCACTTACCTGGGGCTTCCCCAAGCCCCCAGCAGCTGTCCTGCCCCGCGCCGGTCCTGCCCGAGCCTCCGTTCTCCAGCCGCCGTGCAGTCACAGTGGCCCGGTGGTGAAACCGAAAGTAGCTGGCGGCGGGAGAACGAAGGCACGTCGAGGAGCGGCGCGGGACAAGACGGCTGCTGGGGGCTTGAGGAAGCCCCAAGTAAGTGAAACAATGTGTTTATTTTCGATCTACAGTTCCGCTTTAAGAATAGCTCTATGAGAATGCAATGAACAAACTCACCTAATTAACCCACAGACAGAGCAAAATACTGCCCACACTGCAGTCCTACGTGTACTGTGGCCAATCACATCTGGCTCTGCAGTGCTGTGGTGTGTCGGGGTCTGACCCCGCCTGTGCCCTTGTGCTTCTATTATGTGCAGTTGCCAGGATATTCTGTGTCCAGGACAAGTCACCGAGAGGTTTAATAATTAAATCATCGTATAACGCAGTCACACAGAGATTGATTAAATAACATCCCAATAGACTACCACTAAGAGGAAATGGAGTCTACAGACAAAGTCTAATTCAAGCACCGCCAGCTCTGGTATGTCTGAATTAAAAGTTCAGTCTTCGGAGGTTTGGCTTCCTTTTAAAAATACCCCACTGGGATGTGACTTAACACGGAAGGCTTCGAATCTGCAAACCAGGGCTTAATAACCGATTCCAAGGCTGATGTCTTTTCCGGATGAAACATCCCTGATTGCAATGTCTCTCATGTCACTTATTGATCACTGTCTTCACTTCTTTAATGTCTATCATTTCTCAGGTTTAGTAGTAATAAAACCCATTACTGTGAATGCCATAGGCATTGAGGCCTGACGACCAACCTGAAAGGAACTCCAGCTACAGACATACCTAGAGACTTTAAGGCGGAGTTGAACTTCAAAAAATAGGCGTGCCCACATGACAAAAAAGGGCGTGTCCTCTGCAGTGCGTGCCATCTTTCAATGACCCATGTAGCGTGTCCTTGTTTCTGCTTTCCATTGCCCCAATTAGTGTGTGTCAGCAGTGTAGTATCCCCCCATATTGTCAGGGGCAAACACAGGATTTTTAAGGGGGGGATTCCTGAAAGGTCCAGAAGCACGTATGTCCCCGAGTGCTTCCGAATACAGGTGGCTCCATAATGCCCATGCACAAAAGTGCGCTGGCGTATTACGGAGCTGCCTATCTTTGGAAGTACTCAAGGACACAAGTGTTTCTGAAGACTTCTGGAAGCAGCAAATTTGAACAGGGGACAGCGCTGGAACAACTTCCCGAGAGAGGAACGGGAGATAGATTTAGTTTGGACAATTCAGTGGAATATGTCACGTCACATAGCGCAAGCGATATCCATATGATGCAGGGATATATGCATCTGCGGAAGATGGCGGCGCTATATAAATACTAAATAATAATAATTTGCCTCACCAGGATTGCACTTTTATTTAGCTTTCCTGTATGGCAAGAAGACACAGCCAGCCAGAGCCGGATTAAGGCTAAATGGGGCCCTAAGCAAAGTAACTGATTTGGGCCCCCCCATCATGTCGTAATAGAATCAGAAGATGCAGCTGCACAGCAATATGTCGCACACACCGGGCAGCCGAGCTACTGGTTGCTATGGGCAACAGCACGCTTTCCTCTGTGGGTGCACAATGCAGGGAATAGCAGCGGCAAAATGCAGAGTGAGAGATGAATGGCTGGGACATTTGCACTCAGGGGCTGGGGCACCCCTGTGAAGAGGGCGCCAGATATCACAGCAGCAGCACTTTCCCCCTGCATCTCCAGCCTGGCAATAGCAGAAAGCTCTGGACACCGCCAAACCGGAAGCCGTTCCCCAGACAGAATTACATAACCACTCCCACCACCGAACAACCAATTTTCTCCCAAACTAGACAGCCACCATGCAGCCTCCATCCCAGTGAATACGATAGTCCAGCAGAGAAGGCAGCCGCAGTGGGGGAGAATGACAGCACCAGATGAATCACATTCACCTATTGCGATCCAAGCAATAGAGGTCCCGTCATCCGGAGCCCATCTGTCTCCTCTAGAGTGCTGCCGCTCTGTTACTACTACTATTACTACTTCCTACTTCATGTCTGATCTGAGAATCAGGAAGTTCAGAGCGAGCGGCTGCACTGTAGAAGAGACAGATGGGTTTCAGATGACGGGATCTCTATTGCTTGGATCATGGATAGGTGAGTGAGCGTTTGCCATCTGCTGCTATCATTCTTGATGCAGCTGTGGTTCTCTGTGGGAAGGGAGGGAGGAGTGGGCAGCGGCAGAGCGCACAGTAGCAGGAGGGGGACCTAGGAGGAGAGCCTGGCTCTGAAGACAATCAGCAGCGCACGGCATCATTTGACAAGACAAGACAAATAACATTTATATCGCGCTTTTCTCCTGGTGGACTCAAAGCGCCAGAGCTGCAGCCACTAGGACGCGCCCTATAGGCAGTAGCAGTGTTAGAGATTCTTGCCTACGGTCTCCTACTGAATAGGTGCTGGCTTACTGAACAGGCAGAGCTGAGATTCGAACCCTGGTCTCCTGTGTCAGCGGCAGAGCCCTTAAAGGGACTCCAAGCAGTGCCTGTGGATATGCCTTTAAGCATACCCACAACTAATTCATTACATCCTCACACCTACCAGCATGATGTTTGTAATTATATCCCCCTGGGTTCCTTATATTTCATTGCATTGTGCTGAATCGAGCTGCCAACTTTGGAGAAAAGTCGTCCTGTGGCCGTGATTTCGATCGTGAAAATATCAAAAACTAAAAGGCATAGAGCAGCCGTTTATATATCATTGGAAAGAGGAGAAAAAGAGCTTTAAAATGATATGCATCTTTCCATAGTTACTGCACTGCTCAGAGTCCCTTTAACCATTATACCATCCAGCCACCGCTGACTTTGGAGAAAAGTCGTCCTGTGGCCGCGATTTCGATCGCGAAAATATCGAAAACTAAAAGGCATAGAGCAGCTGTTTATATATCATTGGAAAGAGGAGAAAGAGAGCTTTAAAATGATATGAATCTTTCCATAGTTACTGCACTGCTCAGAGTCCCTTTAACCATTATACCATCCAGCGCCACCGCTGACTTTGGAGAAAAGTCATCCTGTGGCCGCGATTTCAATCGCGAAAATATCGAAAACTAAAAGGCATAGAGCAGCTGTTTATATATCATTGGAAAGAGGAGAAAGAGAGCTTTAAAATGATATGAATCTTTCCATAGCTACTGCACTGCTCAGAGTCCCTTTAACCATTATACCATCCAGCCACCGCTGACTTTGGAGAAAAGTCGTCCTGTGGCCGCGATTTAAATCGCGAAAATATCGAAAACTAAAAGGCATAGAGCAGCCGTTTAGATATCATTGGAAAGAGGAGAAAGAGAGCTTTAAAATGATATGCATCTTTCCATAGTTACTGCACTGCTCAGAGTCCCTTTAACCATTATACCATCCAGCCACCGCTGACAGGATGGCAAGGGCTGGTTTATGTGCTAATGGGGCCCCTTTGACTCTGAATGGGGCCCCAAGCGACTGCTTTTGTTGCCTGGTCGGTAATCCGGCCCTGCAGCCAGCTCTAGGGGAAGAGGGAAACAAAGGTGAATGAGGGAGGGCTGGTGCACACCAAGAGGGCTTCTGAGCGTTTTTCAAATCAACATTGATTTGAAAAGCGCTTGGCTAATGTTACCCTATGTGGGTGTTCCCACAGCATGCAGCATTTTTTTTGAGTGATTCATTCAGAAATCGCTCTGAAAATGGCACTAACTAATTGCTAGCGATTGCTATTGTGATTTTGGCGTGCACTAGCCCAGAGAGAAGAGTGGAGAGAAATTGAGAATAGCCTGAGATGGAGCATTATCTGTATTGCAGTCCCACATCACACAGAGGCTACTTGCCTGTAATAGGACTCCTGTCCCTGTCCCAGTCTCTCACACAAGTCAGAAAGCAGCCCTCCTGGAGTCTAGGGACTGTCAAAAAATGTTCACCTTGTTTAACAAGATGCAGTCATTATGACATAGGGGAGAGACAGATTTTTGCCCACGGACCCTCCAGGCAAGCTCTGCATCATGCTGTGTATATATACCAGCTTGCCTGCCCTTTAATTGCAGTTTTATCAGCTAGCCTAGAATTTTGCATTGCCTTATAACAAAAAACCTGAATACACCAGACACCAGCCCTAAATCACTGAATGAAAGGGTGCCTGGGGGGAGATTGCCCTCCAGGTGGAGTGGAGAGACTGAGAAAGAGCAGATAGCGTATCTGTATTGCAGTCCCACATCACACAGAGGCTACTTGCATGTACTGTGTCTCCTGTCCCTGCCAGCCAAATCCAAAAAAGCTTTATTGGCAGGACCAAATACATTTAGCATTGCCAAAGCAAAAACAAAACATTAACAACATGGTGGGGAGGATTGTGGGAATAGGGGAATGATACAGGTATACCGTCCATAGGGGTGTGGAGGATGTAAGGGATTGGTCAGCCTCTCACACAAGCAGCAGGCAGCCCTCCTGGAGTTTAGGGGCTGTCAAAAACTTTTCAACCTGTGACATACCTTATGTAGCTGTTTACATGCAGTCTTTACAATAGGGAAAGAGCTGAGTTTTTTCCCACAGACCCTGCAGGCAAGCCTCTGTATATTTACCAGCTTGTCTGCTTCAGCGATTTTTTTTTTAAAGGTACAGGAGTCTCAGGGGGGTGTTCCATACATCCAGAACCCCCGTCTGGATACGCCAGTGATTGTGACTAACTTTTCAAATGCCCCAGTCCCCCCCCCCCTCCCTTTTCACTGGTAGTGTGTGCCAGCTTTCGAGAACTTACTGTATTGTGGCACAGGTCTCAGGTGTGCCCAGTAATGTACTCCTGGCAGTCTGCCCCAGCACTTTAGTGCCTATGTAGTGTGTTTTCAGTGGGGATGAGCTCCGCAGTGCTCCTGTGTTCAGAATACAAATTTACGATTAAAACTTGCAGACCACGGCAGGGGTGGGGGGCAGTTAACTTACCCTTGTTGCCGCCTGTAGCCGATGCGCTCATTCCTAGACCCCAGCTTTCCAGTACACTGTTGGTGTGGGACAGCACTTCAGAGTTCCCAATAGTGTGTGTCTGTTTTCCACCACCTCACCGTCCAGTAGCTGCAGGAAGTATGCAGTTTCCAGTGCTCCCATTAGTGTCAATTGTCCTGTGTTCCCTTTTTTGTGCTTCAGTCTTCTGGTGATTCTGGCAGTGTGTGCCCAGCATTGCCGTGCCTTGGTAGTATTTCCAGTGCACCTATTTATGTGTGCTGTCTTTCCACCGGCTTCCATATTGTCCCAGCTTCACAGTGACACTATGTGGCGAGTTCCAGCTTCACAGTGACACCATGTGGTGTGAGCAAGTTTTATAGCTTCTCCCATAGTGTGCCCCAGTTTTCCAGTGATACCATGTAATGTGTTCCAGCTATTTCAGCTATCAAATGCCTCCCTTTCCAATGACTCTAGCTGTTTACCCCAGGTTTCCAATGACACCTGTAGTGTTTCTCATTTTCCCAGTGACCCTAGCAATGTTTACCATTTTTCCAGTGACCCCAATAGTGTTTCCCATTTTTTTTAGCGATCCCAGTGTTCCCTAATTCTTAGTAGTGTGTTATAGTTTTCCAGTGACCCTCACTCATGTGCCCCAGTTTTTCAGTGAGTCATAATGTTTCCCAGGTTTCCAGTTACCCCAGTAGTGTGTCAAATTTTTTAGTGATCCCAGTATTCTATCCCAGTTTTGCAGTGGCTCCAGTAGTTTCCCAGGTTTCTACTGTGACACCATGTAGTGTGTCCCAGCTTTTCCAGCTGTGTAATGACGACCTTTTCAATGACACTAGCAGTTACTCCAGGTTTTCAGTGACCACAGTATTTCCTATTTTTCCAGTGACTCCAGTCCTGTTTTCTAGTGACCCCAGTGTTTCCTAATTCCTAGTGACACCAGTACTCTATCCCAGTTTTGCTGTTACCCCAGTAGTGTTTCCCAGTTTTCTAGTGGTCCCAGTGTTTCCTAAATCTTAGTAGTGTTGGATAGTTTTCCAGTGGGTGGAGCTATGATGTAACCAGGTGAAGCCTGCTGGATGTGGCCGGCGTTTCTTACCAGAACTTGGTTAGCGGCGGAAAGTTAATTGGCGGTGAGCGGATGTTTTGTACGCAGTGAAGACCACAAAGACCCCCCTGATTTACGCTAAGCTTTGCCATAGAAAGCAACCCCTATATTTAAACCCAAGGGTGTCTGCAGTGCAATAGGTCTGAGGACCCATATGTTTTTAAAGGTGTATGTTACCATTTTTTAATAAAATATATTTTTACACTATGGAGGCTTCTCTTGCTGTTTACAGAGGACTGTGAATAGACGGTGATTTGCCAATTGGAGGCAGTGGAGTTGCCATATGCCCCAGAGGCGCTGACGGGCCGATCTGGCCGCAACATCTGGTGAGTCCCTCTATGAAGGGGGGGACTTGAAGCAATCCATGGGGACATATTGGACAGTTATTGAGCTCTACCATATAAACATTACTTGCGTGTCCCAATAATTGTAGAGTTACACATTGCCCAGCAAGCTCATGGTGAATCAGAACTCCCAGGAAAGTGTAAAGGGGCTGAAAGAGACCAAAAAGCATCCTTACTAAAATGCTATGCAAAACAAAAGTTTGCCCTCTTAAAACAGAAGGTATAATCATAGTGACCCTATGATGTGATTACTGGGCCTTAGTGTTTCCCAGGTTTCTAGTTACTCCAGTAGTGTGTCCCAGTTTTCTAGTGAGCCCAGTAATTTATCCCGATTTTCCAGTGACACAAACCCCCCCCCCCCCCCCCCCAGTGGTGTGTTCCAATTCTTGAGTGTCTCTCAGTAATGTGTGACAGATTTTCAGTGTCCACAGCAGTGTGTCACAGTTCTCCGGTGGCCCCAGTAGTGTGTCCCAGCTATTCCGTGGCCCCAGCTCTTCATTGCCTCCCATAGTATGTGCAATAATTGTAGTGACCCTATGGTGTGATTACTAAGTCTCTGCTGCATTCTGCTATGGATCAGGCATTTCATTTATTGCCATTACTGCCATCTCTTTCTCTTCTATTTCATTTGACCCTTAAAATAATTATCTTCCCTTATGTTGCTTAACCTCTTGAGGACTGCAGTGCTAAACCCCCCTAGTGACCAGGCCATTTTAAGCAAAATGTGCCACTGCAGCTTTAAGGCTAAGCTGCAGATCCGCACAACACAGCACACACGTGATTTCCCCCCCCCCTTTTCTCCCCACCAACAGAGCTCTCTGTTGGTGGGGTCTGATCGCCCCCGGATTGTTTATTTTTTTGGTTGCAAATATTTTTGTTCCTCTTTTTTTTAAAAAAAAGCGTGTTCTTTTAAATATATTCCCTCCCTCCCTCCCTCCTTCCCCACAGCCAGCCAATTGTGGCGATCGGCTGTCATAGGCTTCTGCCTATGAGAGCCGATCGCTCTCCAGTGTCCCAGGGGGACAGCCGTGTCACATGGCTGTCCCCAGTACAGCGCTGCTGCCGATCGCAGCGCTGTACGGGTAAATAGACGGCGATCACGCCGTCTATCAGTCTCCCGAGCGGCAGACTGAAGAGGGGGCGGAGCTCCGCCCTCCGAGAATGAGATGCGCGCGCAGCGTGCGCGCGATCTCATTCAAAACAGAGCCCCAGGACTTTACGCCAATTGGCGTTAGGCGGTCCTGGGGCTGCCACCGCGGCCACGCCTACCGGCGTGACGCGGTCGGCAAGAGGTTAATAAATTAATTGTAAAATTAAAGTGAACCCCCAGGCTAAAAATCTACCCAGCAGCACTGAAAAGGTTTCACAGCATCAGAACTTTGTTTTTCTTACCCAAGCCTCATTTTTAGGTGCACAGAAGCTAAGCTCTGCCCCATCAAAGAAACTGCCCGGGCATTTTTCCTCTGATGCTGTGCAAAGCATGATGGGATTTCTGATGTTGCTCTCGGTCTGCTGTTTTGGTGCAAATTTGTTTTTTTGAATTTTGAATTTGAGATTTGAAGCCTAGAGCGCGCTGCTGGGAGGGGTGATCAGGACACATGACAAGTTGGAACTGTGTCTCATGCTCCCTGTCACCTCCATTCAATCAAAAAGATGGCCGCCCCCATGAAATCACAAACTTTTGCCTGTTCTTTTAAAACAGGGTGGGTAAGAGATTATATTACCTATCTATTTTAATTAACATAAACTAATGTAACTTAATGACAGTATGTTTGTTTAGGCTGAAGTTCCTCTTTAACAATAATAAAAATAATACACAATCCAACTATAGATAAATGGATCTGGCAACAATTATCCGATTTCTCTGCTAATCTTTACCCAGTGGATGTGCTGCGAGATTCTTAAACCAGAAAAGCTCAGAAAGTACTTTTGAGAATAAAGAAAACAAGATTAATATACAGCTGATACCATTAGCACTGACTGTATTGGAAATCTTTGGAAGCTTTCAAGACCTGAAAGCCCTCTTCATCTGACATACAGCCAGAAAACACACACTGATTTCCAGCACAGGCAGCTCCAGCTCTGTCACCTCTCTATTGCTTTCCTTGATTTGTACAATGCTTTCTCCCCTTTTCTATTTCACAGAATGAAATAACGATAAGCATATATAGCTAGTGGTTTGCGAAAGATGCATCATCGTCAAACTGCATCCAGTGAAACTGAAAATATGCATAACAAATTATCATATTCAAGATTCATGCACTTTACAGTCATTGTGTAATTGTCACACAATGAAATTGAATGAAAATGAAATGGCTTCATGACAACACTATGGTGCATAGAAGGAACATGGTTAGGGCCGGATTTTTGGAAAGGCCACAAAGGCCCAAGTCTTTGGGGGCTGCAGCCCAACGGGGGAATCTGGACATGAAAGAGGGATTGCAATACAGTATATAAAAGAGGAGGCTGAAAATGGGAGCAACACATGCGAAAGGGAAACTAATGCTCAAAGGAGCTGTTCATGAAAGAGGGGCTGCATACAAGGATGATACACATGGAAGAGGGGGCTGCACATAGAGTGGGAGGGGCGTTGCTGCGTATGGAAGGGGAACCACAACATGCTTGGCCAAGTGGCACACAAAATATAAATCCAGCCTTGAACATAATATCCGACTGACATAAGTGACGGGACCCGGTTCCCGAAGCTGCAGAGAGCAGAGGACGGCGGCACGGGAGCGATCCGAGCGGATGGGGCTAGAGGAAGCCCCAAAAAATGTATACATTTTTTTAAGCTCTGGTACACTTTTTGTTGTCAGCCCAGGACAGGTTCTCTGCAATGGTGAATCCCAAAAACTTAAAGCTGAAACTCTCTCCACAGCCTCTGAATTGATCAATACCGTCTTTCTGGTTATCCTAAAGTCCAGAATAACTTCTTTGGCCTTTTTTGTATTTAATATCAGGTTAGTAACACCACACCATGCAGACAGGTTCCATCATATGAAGGAAAAAACCCTCATCAAGTGCTAAACTGCATGTCAAAATCATTAGTAGTTTAAAGAAACACTGAAGTCTCCTAAAAATCATGTTTTTAATTAAAAAATGTGTTTAACATCTTTACCCTACCTAAACCGCCGCATCCCCGCCGCTGAAATCTATCTAAATCCCCCCTACCCCCCCCCCCCCCTCTCCCCCGCAAAATCCACGGCTTTCTGGTCGTGGATTTAGCTGCTGTTGGAGGCAGAGCTATGAGTCGCAGCTCTGCCTCCTTGCCCGTCTATCAGCGGTGGATCTCCGCCTCTCCCCCGCCCCTCTCAGCAAAGGAAGACTGAGAGGGGCGGTAAAGAGGTGGCAATCCGGGCTGACAGATACGCTGAGAGGCAGAGCTGTGGCTCATAGCTCTGCCTCTCACGGAAGCGCTGCCCAGATTGCCCCCCGGGGAGTTTTAGGGGATTTAGTTAGTGTACAGCGATGGGGATTCGGCGGTTTAGGTAGGGCAAAGATGTTATACACATTTTTTTTTTATTAAAAACATGATTTTTACGAGCCTTCAGAGTCTCTTTAAGGCCTATATGCAATTATGTTTTTCTCCCAAGTTTTCTTCTAGGAGATACTTTTTCATCTTCTATTTAAAATAACTTTTCAGCACTTTGCAACTGAAAAAGTACCAAAAATTAGGTAAATACTATCTCTATCTATCTCTATCTCTATATAATTATATAGAGTATTTTCTTGCTTGCTGGTGGTTTAAAATGCATTTTATTGACAATTTTGAAAATACTGACAATTGACAATTTTGAAAAGTACTGCAACACTGAATGTTTTCAACACTTCGGTAGAGAAATGATAATGAGTGCATGGTCCATTTACAACACAGGGGAAATGGGAACAGTTTAAAACATTGACTGACATGTGACATGATGAGATAAACATGTATGTAAAGTCCCGTTCCTGCATAGAACTAGGCTGTACTCCTGTTTTCTTTTTCTCACTGTAAGGGTTAAAAATTCAGGTAGGAAAATTACAGTTTCTTTCCAGTCCTGCCCAGTCAGACTATAGGGTAACTCTCACAGATGACTAATTACAAGCCATGAAACTGTGTCATTCAGCTGAGACAAAAAAATATTCAACCTACTTTTTTTTAGCTTTTAATACAAAATGAAAATATTGGAGTCTATTAAAAAAAAAAAAATCACTGCCATAGGTCAATCGTAGTCTAGGGCCAAGTTAGGGGGAAGCCAATTAATTAGTCTGTAAGTTTTGGGGATGTGGTAGAAAACACACCAAGACACAGGGAGAACATACATACATTTCCTTATAGATAGTGCCCTGGCTGGGATTCAAACCAGGGACCCAGCGCTGCAAGGCAGGAACACTAATCACTACGTCAACATGCTGCTCACAATTTGAAACAATTTTTTTCTGCAACTGGTCTTTAGTGTGATGGTGCTGGTGGACACTTTACTGGCCAATAGGGAACTTCAGCTTACTTTTCTAAACACCACTTTGCCTTATACAGTATAATAGCTTCCAACTGTCCCTCTTTTGGAGGGACAGGCCCTCTTTGGGAACCCAAACACTAGTGTCAAAGCAACCTGAAGTCTGAACACATAGCTCCTAACTGTCCCTCTTTTGGAGAGACAGTCCCTCTTTGGGAGCCAAATTCCTCTGTCCCTCTTTTTTCTTCATTTGTCCCTCAATGCACTGCATAGCAAAATCGCAGAAAAAAAAAATCGCTCCACGGCGCGATCGAAATTAAGTAAACTAATCGCAGTAGTGGAAATTACCTACCGCGATTCCTATGTTATTTGGCAAACCGTAGCTATTTAAAAATCACTAGCGGTTTGCGATTCAGCATCGCAATTGCCGCTAGTGGAAAAGGGCCCTTAATCTGTATTTATCTACTGAACAATGTGTTCAGTTGATAGATTTCTTATTTTCAGATGTTAATATGAAGACAAATGAACCAGGATAGAAAGGACCAGTGTGGTTCGAATGCTAAAACAACATTTTTCTTATGAAATCTTTATGGTATATGTGACTAGGGGTGTGCTGGGGGCGTGATTAGGGGTGTGGCTTATGTGTCCCTCTTTCTTATCTCAAAAAGGTATGCAGTATAGTCTGCTCTATTCCCCAGCACAACTGAAAATAGGAAACGTAGTTTTTACTGAAGGCAACCTCTGATCATGTATTTTATCTTCATCTGCTCGGTTTATATTGCCTTGCGGCCACTCTACAGAGTAATATGATCATCTTCATTTTCTGAGTCCTTCATCACAGGAAAAAACTGCTGGACCAGAGTTCTTTTAAGTAATACACATATAAAATATTTTATCTTCCAAGTAAAAGGTCAAATGTCTTTAAAAGCACAGAAGGTTAAAGGTCAACACTGATTAAACAGCGCCAAAATTACCTTTATAGATCTGACGGTCGGCAATCTGTACAGAGTGAACAGCGGTGATATAGAAGTCGCCATATATTGCGTCCAATGCGAGTCCCACAGAGCCTTACAAAATGAATGGGATTCATAAGACATAAGACAGAAAAGGTTGCATCTGTAGAGCAATTTTTACACATCAGATTTAGCCACATCAAGCTGAAATAAGCAACCTCCAGGGCTTTGCTAGCGGGGTGAATCTGCAATTGTGCGGCGGAGAGATTGACAGTCGCCCTGGATCTCTTGCATCTCCTGATTTTGTAACACACATCAGTTAACAAGAAGACTTTGCAGGAGAAAAAAATGACATTCTAGAACAGCATCATCTATATTCCTCCTTTGTGAAGCTAGTGAAATGCTGAAAGGAAAACTCAGTTCTCAATAGAAAAAATCTGTAGAGCATAAGATCATCGCAAGTCGTTTTGTAACCGTATGCTGTTAAATGTTATCTTTCCCTTTAGTCTGCAGCTGCTACACATTTTTTAAGGAAGCTTGTTAGAAATCATCAACAGTTTATATAATAATTGGAGAAAAAAATAAGTTCATGTAGGTTGGTGATCACCATACCAGCAATAGTTCCACAGAGTCAGCTTGGTGTAATAAAGGTGCCAATATAGACAAAAAAATTCTACAAACAGGTTAAAATAGGTGGTAGGGATGGACCTACCTCCCAACAGATGACACAACAGGTCTGATTCAATAAAGAATTCATTTTATTGAGGTATACTCCTCTATATTGCGACGCATTTCGCGGGTAGAATCCGCTTCCTCAGGCAGAAGGAGAGTAATGCTTCCCTCCTGCCTGAGGAAACAGATTCGACACGCAAAATGCGTCGCATTATAGAGGTGTTTAACTCAATATTTTCAAATAGTTCAAAGAGGATGTGTAAATTGCAGAACTAAAAGATTATAAGTAAAAAACACACCATCCACAAAAACAAAATACAGGATATTCTTCATCAGCCAGTATAAAAGGATATCTTAGAATGGATGCACAGTTTTCCAGAATGGTAAGAGCAAGTATGGTCTTAACAATTGGAAACCAAAATCATACGGTTCACTTGCCAATCGAGTATAATGCTGCAAAATCACCAGTTTGAGGCTTCACCAAGCCCATTTTCATGCATTAGAAGAAGGAATACACAATTCAATTCGTAAATGCCCAGCTATTGGGGTTAATGACCACAGGACAAACTAGAAACCATCAGCAGTGCACAGCTTGGTGATTAAGTTACCCAGAATTCTCCTCTCTTTTGTTTGTCTCACTGACTCACAAGTGTACACAAAGCATGAAGTAATATTTATTACTCCTTTCACACGTCTACAGCTTCAATGAGTTTACTTTAAAAAAACAGATGTTATAGAACATTTTTGTCAATACACAATGACTTTTAAAGCATGGGAAAATAATAATACAAAATTTTAAAGTCAATTTCCAACTCATGAGGAAAAAAAACTCATAAATGTTATTTCATAAGGAATAATGCATGCAGTATTACAAGTGAGGTGTTTGGTATGTTACCTCCAGCCTTGAGCCGTCAGTGACATAGATTGAGAGGTTACAGAGAGCGAGACAGGCAAAAACGGCACAGGAGATTTGGGTGCACCTTGCGCCGCCATAGCCCGTATTGTGAATTAGGGCTATAGTGGCAGACAGACAGTAATTTGGGCGCCGTCAAAAGACAGCGCCCAAAGTACTATAAAACGGCGTAATTCAGCACCCAGCAATAGCTGGCAGAGAAATTACATCTTACCCGAGTCCAAGGCGGCCTGGATGGATAATAGTAATTAATGCCGCTGGGACTTTTGCTGAAGCAGGGTAAGCCGTTTATCAGCTTTGCCCTGTGTCCAAATTTCCCGACACCTTTATTACATGCATCTTGCTGTAGAGAGGAGGTGGAAATGTGAGGAAAATAAGGAAACCTAATGAAACTATTCAGAAAAAATCATTAGGACCCTTTTTTATGGGAGGCTGAGGTGGTGAATTCACAACTTGTCAGCTGCTCCTGTGCGCCGGTCACACACTTGCAAGCACTCAGCAAGTCGGTGGAAAGTGCTCCCTCCCCCCTCCCCATGGAGTCATATAGGAGCATGGCCTTGGCAGTTATGCTGTAGAAGTGTCTTTTCATGTCTTAAACCATTTACTGTCTGAAAATGTCCCAATCGAATTTACACTTTGGCATTGAAATTGGTCCATCTTCAAGCTACATACATTTACATACAGTATCTCAAACAGTAATCATTTTTGTTGCCAGCTGTTTACATTAATGACTGTGGGTTGAATTATTTTGATGGGACAGAAAATTTACACTGTTTTACAAACTGTACACTGACTTCACATTGTATCAAAGTGTCCAATCTTCAGTGTTGTCCCATGAAAAGATATAATAAAATATTTACAAAAATGAGAGACGTGTACTCTTGAGATTCTGTAATTCTGCATCAATTCGGAATTACTTGCATCTCATTGACCATTCCTACCTGTGTTAAATAGATAGAGGCGTCTACACTTTACTCCTTATGCCGCCAAGGCATTTTTTGTATTGACCCGCGGAAGCGGGCCATGACCTGCGAAACTCGTTGTCAATTTTTTTAACCTCTTCAGGACCACAGGCTTTACTCCCCCTAAAAGACCAGGCCATTTTTTTTGTGAAATAGGCTACTGCAGATTTAAGGCCAAGCTGCAGATTTAAGGCCAAACCGCACAACACAGCACACAAGTGATCCCCCCCCCCCTTTTCTCCCCACCAACAGAGCTCTCTGTTGGTGGGGTCAGATCGCCCCCCGGATGTTTGTTTGTTTATGTTTGTCTATCTTTTATACATTTCTTTTTTTTTTCATTATCTATTTCTTCCCCCCTCCCTCCCTCCCCCTGCCAGCCAATCAGCGTGATCAGCTGTCAAAGGCTTCAGCCTATGACAGCCAATCACCGCCAAGACTCAGACATGGCTTTCCCCAGTACAGCGCTGCTGTAGATCGCAGCACTGTACCCGGTATTTAGACAGCAGTTTCACCGTTTAACAGTCTCCGAGCGGCTCCACCTATCAAGCAGGAGATGCGCGCGCAGCCTGCGTGCGATCTCCTGCAAACTGAAGCCCCAGGACTTTATGATCGGCGTTAGGCGGTCCGGGGGCTGCCTCCGCAGCCACGCCCATTGGCGTGACGCGGTGCGCAAGCAGTTAATACATATTTTTCCAGTTGAACTGGTGCCTGTTTCTTCTGGAGAGATAAGTGATTACCTTTAGTTTACATGTTATATTTTAACGTTTTAACACACATATATTTTGGGGCCTCCATCCCAACCCTTCTACCTGTGATAAGTACTTTGAGAACACTCATCCTCTTTCTGATTACACTGCCTGTTTTAAAAGCATTTTTTTTCATGTATTCCTGGCAGCAGCTTTGATGTTTGACAGTTTTACGAGTCTGCGTTATCGGTCATCATAAAGCTTCGCCTCCATTTACATATTTAGGACATTCTATTACAAAGCATTACATAAACAAAAAAACAGGCATATATAATTAAACAGAGATAGCAGCATATATTTTATATGAGTGATGTTGCTTGCTGCAGCTGATACATACATTATTAAACAACGGCATTGAAGGTATAGATACTGAATAATGGAGAAGATGCTTTTTTCACAATATAAGACATCACTGAGCATTATAGAATGGCCACAACACTCACCAAAGTGAACTTCCATTGCATCTCCCAGTGGACTTTATTTCTCATAACTTTGTACTTTTTACTTCCACTGGCCTTAAAACGGACATGTAATAATATGAGGTTGATGGATTGTCATTCAGTCCCAGGGCCTTTGTCTTCTATAAAGCCCATCTCCCAGGCACTGATCTAAAAATACCAGCTAATAGCTTAGTAAACAGATTGCTAAAATTGCATCGGCAGCTAAAAACCTTCATAAAATGTTGATCACATGAGCAGAAGCAGAGTTGAGGTGCCCATTCATCACTTGATTCTGCAGGTCGATCGACCTTCCACTTCGATCATTTTGTCACATTGGAGGAGGTTTGGTGCTACAACATGGCCGTTCGATCAATCTTCCAATTCAAAATTGGATAGATCGAGAATGCTGGCCAAATCCCGGTAACGAGGGCTCAATCGAATGCACGGTAGTATCAACATTCGATATCACAATGACTGTTGGACCCCCAGCCAGTGTTCCCTCAAGTTTATAATTATCCCCACTCCTATGGTGTTTGGCGGCACCTGCTCAACATGACTCTGGCGCACGTTCAACATGCATCGAGTCACATGGTACAGGCCTTCCCAGTGACGCCAAACATCGATAGCCAGGAATTGCGCAGGTGGAGAGGTGAGGCCTTAACACAGAGCACAGGCATGGGGGGGGGGGGATGGGGGTTGGGGGGGTTCACTTACACTTAGGGGGCAGCCCGGCAGCGAGAGGCAATTTCTAATAGATTTAATGCTGAAATCTATTCAAAATGGCTGTGGAGTGTGTGGGAAGGCAATAGATCCCTCTCTGATCAGATTTGATCATATAGTTAGTTGATATAGTTGATCTGGCCATACCTCCGAATGATGTATGGCCACCTTAAAAAAAGGTCTATTTCAGGCCCTGGTGGGAGTGGCCAACTCGTAGTGCATTCTTCTGATTTTCAAAGGGCAAGGAAGAAGGCACAGACTGAATCTCTCTGAGAGGACTGCATCCTATAGAAGTGTCAGTGGCTGGTCAGGGTCATGTGATCATGTGCAGCTTTTGCTTCCTCTTTTAGCATATACAGAAACCCCAAGTGATACTTGATGATGTAACTGCAACCCAATCAAAGAATTGCAATCAGTAAGCGGATAAAAATCACATGCTTCTCCATAAAGTCTCCTCCATATTTTTTTTTAAATATGTGATTAAAAATTCTGTTTTAAAAATGTGACCATGAGCAGGAGCAGCCTAACTGTATATGTTGAAGCGGGCCTGAACACAGAACTTTCTCTCTTCTCTAAAAGATAACAAACAGCACAATAACCTTTAAATAAAAACATTTCTTTGTTACAGCTTACACAAATCCTGCAATCAATCTACAATGTGTTTACTTCCTGCTTTTATGAAAGCAGACATATTGGTAACATCCTGTGTTTACAAATTAGCAGGCAGTTAGCGGACACAGCTTAGAGATCAAATTACAACTTGTGATTAGACACAAATGAGAGGGAAAAAGACAGGCTAAACTCTCTACATACATACAGGATGCATTTGTCTATGTTTTTATACTGTGCAAAAGTTCAGGTTCACTTTAACTAGAAACTTGAAAATAAGCTCTACTTTAATTAAAAGATGTCACACATAACAATAACACACACCTTTAAGTTTGCAGTCAACTATGATTTTCTAAAAAGGCCGGAAACAACCCAAATTCCCATCTTTCAGCATAAGTGGTTTGCTGTACAAACAAGTAATGGTAATGTTATACAAGTAAACATAGACAACTAAAATACTTTCAGTTTCCCATGCTTGTCTGAAGTACATGAGGGAAAAGGTACACATAGAGAATGGCACTACAAAGCCCAGAAACTGCCAATAGGCTGCAGCAGGCAACATTGAAGGTAATGATTGCCTTATGAGATTCTTTAGATGTCATTATTATTCAAGGGGAAACACTACAATTTGTTCACATTTTATAACAATAGAGCCATGAAATCAATAGGTGCCAGAAGTGGGTGATTCCATGCTAAGGTATACAATAGGGGGGAACAAATGCTAGACCCCCCCCCCCCCATTACTTTTCACTTACTGTTCAGTTTCACCTCCACCACATTCCATCTTTGACATATGAACACTGCACACAAACAATACACTTCTCCATACCTTGGTGAAAGCTCCACCCCCTTTTGCATCCACTACACTGTAAAGCTGGGTTGTCCTATTGCTTCACCATCTTTCCTTCATCTGTATGATGACCGTATTTGCATTACCAATGCTCTGCTTTTATGAGCTTGCGATGCTGTTTTTATCAGTATTTTGGCGTCTCTTTCTCACCAATTGCTTAACCGATAGCTTGAAGACTAGTCGATAAAGATTTTATAATTTTGCAATATGGTGTGACTCTTTCTGGTCTTTTATCTTTTCGTATGATATGGTGTTTTGCCCCTGAACGAACATTTTGCATTACATCATTTTTGCATTATATTGATTAATAGTGGTCTTAACACCCCCAATTGTACAATTCATTCATTCATTATGTGGGCAAAACATGCACATTGTCTGGTAGCACATGGCTTGGCATGCATTATTAGGAGGGAACCAGACGCACCACGGAGCCAATGTCATTGGGACCATTGAAGTAATCCTGTGCAATTACAACGCACCACAACGTGCACAGTGTGAATGGGTCCTGTTACTAATAACTAACCAATAATCACCTTCTGTCATCCACGTAAGCCTAAAGAGGAACTTTAACCAAGGAGTCAATGTCACCTCAATCAGTTGGTTATACTCCCTCTACCATGATAAATCTTTACCTTTTCTTAGAGATAGATCATCAGGGGGCTCTGTATGGCTGATATTGTGGTGAAACCCCTCCCACAGTGTGATGTCATGAGCATGGTTCTGACAGTTTCCTGTCTGTGAACCTTGTTGCATTGTTGGAAATAATGCTTTCTTAACCAAGGTTCCCTTCCTGACTCTATGCAGCAGGCTTTCTCAACCACGGTTCCTTTCCTGGCTGTATGCAGCAGACTTTCTCAACCACGGTTCCCTTCCTGACTCTATGCAGCAGGCTTTCTCAACCACGGTTCCCTTCCTGACTCTATGCAGCAGGCTTTCTCAACCACGGTTCCTTTCCTGGCTGTATGCAGCAGGCTTTCTCAACCACGGTTCCCTTCCTGACTCTATACAGCAGGCTTTCTCAATCGGGGTAACCTTCCTGACTCTATGCAGCAGGCTTTCTCAACCACGGTTCCCTTCCTGACTCTATACAGCAGGCTTTCTCAATCGGGGTAACCTTCCTGACTCTATGCAGCAGGCTTTCTCAACAACGGTTCCCTTCCTGGCTGCATGCAGCAGGCTTTCTCAACCAGGTTCCCTTCCTGGCTGCATGCAGCAGGCTTTCTCAACCAGGTTCCCTTCCTGGCTGCATGCAGCCATAACCAAGGTTCCTTTCCTGACTCTATGCAGCAGGCTTGCTCAACCAGTGTTCCTTGAGGACCTTGAAGGGGTTTCTTGGCATAATAATAACACTAAAATAAAGGTCGCGTCAGTATATTAAGGAGCACAGCAATAAGCATTATGATATGGAAGCAAGTGTTTAATCATATCCATGTTTAAAGACCTCCTGTAAAAAAAACTCTCCCCCACTAATGTATAACTTTTATACAGGGTTCCCTGACATCCAGGGGTGTATCTGGGTAATAAAGCACCCATGACAAACACTAAAATTGTGCCCCATATCCATATTGGAGGTGTCCCTCCAGCATGGATATCTAGAAGTGTCCACCCCAGTAAGGGTAGCCAGATGTACCCCCCAGTATATGTAGTAAGAATTACCCCCCTAGTATTGTTAATCATAGATGGCCCCCAGTTTAGGTCACCAGAGTTAGCCACTCAGTATAAGTAGCCAGACAGTCAGAAGTAGTCCTTAAGTATAGGTAGGTACAGTTGCGCCCCTCTTCCCCCATGATAAGTAGCCAGGGTGCGCGCCCCCCCTACCCTGTATAGATAACCGCTCCCAGTATTGGTGTGCCCCCCTCCCCCATTTAGGGCATTGGTGTCAGTGGGGGTATGTTACTTCTTGCTGCCTCCCCATGCCCAGCACTCACAGACCTGCAGGTCAGTGGCGACCTGAAGAGAAGAGGGCAGCGCACAGTAGCCATGCTTCACACTCCAAATGTAGGAAGTGATGTCACTTCCGCATTTGAAGTGTACTCTGTGGCCACAGCATCACTCTTCCCTCTGTTCACGTTGCCACTGATCTGAAGTCTGTGTGAGTCATGGGGAGACAGTAGCAGCCGTACAAGTCAAAGGCAGGGCAGACCAGGCAGCATGGGAGGCTCCTGCTGTGGATAAGGCCTCAAGAAACTGCTTGGTTTGCCTTGTCCTAGCTCCACCCCTACCTGCAGCCACCAAGTGCTCAAACAATAAGTGGCCACTACCAAGGTATAAAAACACAATCAGGCTGATCAACTTACGCAAGGGGGTACAGCTTATTTGTACCTTCACATAAAAACTTAAAACCAATAACTTACATTTAGGGTCCATGCATACTGGGCCCTTTTACATAAAACTGCATATAAGGTGTTGCAATATCCAAATTGTAGGTTACTAATCCCCTGAGGACGGCGGAAAGCTGAAACCTGGTTGGGAAAAGAGAATGGACAGTCTTCTGAGTTACCAGTGACAATTTATGGTTTAACCTCTTGCCGACCAGGGGATTTTTCAGTGATCGGTGCTGCGTGGGCTCTACAGCCCGCAGCACCGATCAGGAGTGCAGCAGGGCGATCAGACTACCCCCCTTTTTTCCCCACTAGGGGGATGTCCTGCTGGGGGCTCTGATCGCCGCCGGCTGCATTTGCTGAGCGGGGGGGGGGGCTCTTCAAAGCCCCCCTCCGCAGCATTCTGCGCCGTCTCGCCCGCTCCCTCCCTCTCCCTCCCCCTGTGAGCTGCGCAGGACGGAAATCCCCGGCCAATCAGAGGCCGGGGATCGCCGATTTGCCTTACGGCGCTGCCGCACAGCAGCGCCGTATGATGTAAACAGCGGGGATTTCTTCCCCGCCTGTTTACATTTTGCCGGCGAGCCGCGATCGGCGGCTCTCCGGCTGTTCACGGAGACACCCTCCGTGAACTGACATGGAAAGGCCGCTCGAACGAGCGGCCGTTTCCATGATAACCCGCAGACGACCAGTTTACGCCAATCGGCGTTAGCTGGTCGTCAAGAGGTTAAGGTGCACTTTACAATTGGGATAGTGCAGTACCTTATATGCAGTTTTAAGCAACAGGGCCCAGTATGCATGGACCCTCAATGTAAGTTATTGGTTTTAAGTTTTTTTATGTGAAGCTACAAACAAACTGAACCTCCCACCCCTGTGTAAATTCTTCAGCCTGATTGTGGTTTTATACCTTGGTGGTGGACACATATTGTTTGAGCACTTCGTGGCTGCAGACTGCACAAAGGAGAGTTACATAGAGACATACCTCCCAACTTTTTGAGATGAGAAAGAGGGACTTAAGCCATGCCCCTGAAACAACCCTGAACACTCCCCGTCACATCCCTAGTCATGCATACCATGAAGATTTCATAACAAAAATATGTTGTTTTATAATTCAAACCACACTGGTCCTTTCTATCCTGGATCATTTTCCTTCATAGTAACATTTTAAAATTAGTAATATATCAATTTAAATGATGGGAATAAAGTTTAGAGTCAATCAAACACATTTTTAGTAGAGAAATATATATATTTACATAGAAAGAGGGACAAAGTCCTGAAAGAGGGACACATGAGGAGGAAAGAGGGACAGAGGGACAGGGCTCCCAAAAAGGGACTGTCCCTCCAAAAGAGGGACAGTTGGGAGCTATGATAGAGATACAGCGCCAAGGAATACACAATACTAAGTCTGAAATTATGTCTAGAAAATAACTTGTGATGTAAAGATCTGCCATGAGGGAATTGCTTTTTTATGACAAAATGGAAAATCACTTTAATTAGAGGGTGTATTTTTGATTATCTGTGATTTTTTTTGTACTTTCCTGCAGAAGCTGAAAAAAATAAAATAGAAATCAATGTGGCCGGACTTCCTGTGTCAGGATAAAAATAGGAAATTGTATCCTATTCTATTGATGGAGTTTTAGTGATATCTTACTGAATCCCCTTCAACATTGCCTACCCGGTACTACTGCTTAGCCAGTCCTTAAAAGGGCACTACGGTGAAAATATAAACAAAAATCAAATTAAAACAATGGCACAGTTCGGTAAACAAATCTTTTTAATTAAGAAATCATTACTGATGGGAAGCCAAGTCCCCAACAGACTTGTTGAGCACTACACTGTCCCACGGGGAAGGCAAGAGAGGGAAAAGGCAGCCGTTATACATACCATATAGAATATTCCCCCTGTGAAGCTGTGGAAGTAACTATGGATCATTCCAACAACTTCTACAGCTCCCATAGGAGCACCTGAGGCAGTAGCACCCTTTACAGTTTGTTATACTGCCCATGTAGCTACTCCACATCAAAATCACAGCCTTAGCTGGGGCCAGCTCTGTTCATCCCTTCCACAGCCATACATACTGCATATGCTTTGCCTGAAGTGTAGTTCATATCTCGGTAGACCGACAAACAGAACAGGAAGTGGTTGGGCCCATGAATTCGATGTGGGAGACTTAAATGTGGTGAAGGCTGCCTTGGAGCCTCCCATGGAAGCCATGGGAATATTTGGAAAGATCCAACATAACTTCCACAACCTCACAAGGGAATAATAGGACCAATCTAATTCATTTTTCTCCTAGGAGATAATTTTTTAGCTTCTTTTTAAAATAACTTTTCAGCTCTTTGCAATTAAGAAAGTACCAAAAAATAGGCGAAAAAGTACTGTGAAAATTATTCGGAGCATTTTCTGGCTTGTTTGGTGGCTTAAATTGTATTTTATTGATGAGATGTGAAAAGATCACCTGGGAGAAAAAGTGAATTGGATCAGGCTGAATGTGCTGCTCCAAAAGTAAGTTGGGAACTTGATTTCCTATAAAGCGATGATCCTGAGAGAAGAGATATGTGCATGGGGGACAATTTAAAGGGCCAGAGTTTATCTTCAAGGCTTTATGTACTCCACATAAATATGGAAAACATCACCATTTCAACTTGTAATTGTATATACAGCCAGTAAAACAACAACAAACATTTGTAAAGTGCTTTTCTCCCATAGGACTCAAAGTGCATAATAAGCATGGCTCAGACCAGTATTTGGTTGATTGGTAAATTGTGCTAGAGAGGAAAAGTTCTACAAGTCTGCAAATGCCAGGCTAAACAAGTGGCTTTTCAGTCTGGATTTGAATAGCTCCATGGATGGGTCTGCCCTTACTGAGTGTGGCAGGGAGTTCCACAAAGTTGGGGCAGCATGACAGAAAGCTCTAGCTCCAAAGGTTTTGAGGTGCACTCTTGGAGTGACCAAGTTTATAGATCATGCTGATATGAGGTTGTGAGGGGGTGTGGTGCCGTGCACACACTGCACACTACAGTCCGCCTGTATACACACCATACAATTTTTTAAAATATTTTTTTTTTAATTCAAGAATTGCAATACATTTTTCTGACTGATTGTAACAGTTTAAAAATCTGACCCAATGTACCACACACACACACACACACACACACACATGTTCATTTCTTCCCCAATTATGAAATAAATGATTGAAAACTCAGAACAAAAAATTGCTTGGGTCTGTATAACAAGTAATTGACAATCTGCCACACACCATTCAAACTTTCATAAAAAATGATCTGAAAAATCCAACACTGCCGATCTTCTTTTATTGAATAAAAACGGGAAATTCAATCAGGTTTCTTAAACGAATGAAAAAAAAAAGCTTTCAATTTTTCTGGACAACCAATTGTTTTTATCGAATTGATGTACACTTGGATCATTTTATTGTATGGTGTGTGGCCACCTTAAAGAGGAACTTCAGCCTAAACAAACACACTGTCATTAAGTCACATTAGTTATGTTAATTAAAATAGATATGCAATATAATCTCTTACCCACCCTGTTTTTAAAGAACAGGCAAAGGTTTGTGATAACATAAGGACAGCCATGTTTTTGGTTGAAAGAAGGTGACAGGGAGCATGAGATACAGTTCCAACTGTCCTGTGTCCTGATCACCCCTCCCAGTTGCTAGGCAACGTGAATAGCAACATAGGAAATCCCATCATGCTTTGCACAGTATCAGGGGAAAAAAGCCCAGGCAGTTTTCTTTGATGGGGTGGAGCTTAGCTAAAAATGCAGCTAAAAATGAGACTTCTATAAGAAAAACAATGTTCTGATGCTGTGAAACTGTTAAAGAAACACCAAGCCTTTTCAGTTCTGCTGAGTAGATTTTTAGCCTGGAGGTTCACTTTTAAGGCTGTGTATGATTACAGATGGAAAAAGCAGAATAACAAGCCTCCATCCAATCAGCAGGCTAGGGGAGGGGTTTTTGCTTTCTTTGCAGTAAAATTGCCACTTTTCTTTTATGTATGGAGATACACTCAGGACCAAGTTGCACAATGTGCCCACCCCTTCCTGTCTCACTAATCTGCTCTCATTGGCCAATTGTCATCACTTCTAGCCATGTGATACTATTGACAGGATTAGTGGATATTGACTTTTCCTGTGAGAGCGATAAAACTGCAGTCCAGGAGCTTTGTGCTCTGGGTGTTCTACTTGTTGCCCACAACAACCAGTCATATTTCTTGTTTCATATGCAAATCAGCCCTGTTACAGTTACAGGCGGAAGCAGAGCAGACATTTCAGGGGGGACACATTCTCATTTTGGGAAACGTAGATGTAGACCAAACCTAACCAGAACTAAAGTCACCTACTGAATGCAGAAGACTCCCATATAATCACACATTTCTATGTCATTAAACTACTGTAGATGGCTGGGATAGTGTAAAGGTTAGAGGTTTTGCCTCTGACACAGGCAACCTTGGTCAAATCTTGGCTCCTCCTATTCAGTAAGCCAGCACATATTCAGTAAGGAGACCATGGGCAAGACTCCCTAACACTGCTACTACTGAGTAGCTACTGGGCATGCTGCAGCACTGGTGCTTTATGTCCGCCAGGAGAAAAGCGCAATATAAATGTTTATTGTCTTGTAGCTATTGTATATCATATTTCTTACAAAGCAATACATGGTTGTATGACTTGATCTCTTTCACAAAAATAAAATAGATATTAAAATCAATCCTAGGTGAGCATCATAGCAGTGGCGTCCGCACATAAACTCTTTGTTTGCCTCCAACTCCTTTATGCTTCAACTCCTCCTTGAATTATATTTCAGAATAGGAAATGAATTCTAAATATACCAATTATATATCACATCACCTATAGTGAGCTCAAGCATGCAACATATAAAGCATGTCATCACTGTCAACATTACAGGTACCCTTTAAGAGTATTTATTGGCACTTCAACATGTCCCCTTTTGTGAGGTAAGTAGTATATTTACCCTACCTATTATATCAATTAAACCCTACCCCTATTTTAATCTAATCTGCTTCACTTGGGTTTCTTTATATTTGCTAATCTTGATGCAAGTACAGCTTGCAGTAGCATTTGTCTCACCCCACACCTCCCCTTCCCTCTCCTACTACAACCAGCACCTTGGAGAGCAACCACTGAAGATACGGAATACCAGTGTCTGAGGGTACTTCCCACAACAACATACAAGTTGCAACTGGGCAACCACCCAATGTGAGTAGGATCCTAATTTCTATCTATTCAATAAAGAAAATACAACGCTTAAAAGGCTCAGATACTCATCTTCCCTCCCTTTCCCCAATCCAATAGGAATAACAAACACCAGAATGCTTGGCTTATCTGTCATTGCATATTCATCTAAAGATTCTGAAGTCCTGAAGTGGGTCTACGCAGTTTTACTACTGTGACAGATTAGTCACTTTTCCTAAATCCTAGTAAGCCCTTATAATTGTCTGGAACTTCTGGTATAAGAGCCCAGCCACACCCCTTCCTGCATCCGCACTGCCTCTCAACTGGTGCAGAGGGCAGAAAGTGTTAAGACATAGAGAACAGAATCATTTCTTTATGCATTTCTCTTATTCACCAATGTATGAAACCATAAAAAAAGCAATTGAAAGGAACTGGTGGATTATACAGCAAGATAAACTCCTTAATAGCAAGAGCTCATTGCCCCCTTGTGTGTCCTACAGAAGAGCTCCCAATTTAAAGGATAGATTAAACCATAGCGAATTTGTAAGCCCCCAAACCAGGTCTTGGCTTGGTGCCTCTCGTCCATTGGGAAACTTCAGGCGCCAGCGGTGTTCGTGTTGTAATTTCATTGTTGGGGGCGGTCGGTTTGTCCACTGTGGTCGGGCCTGTAAGATTAAACAATTTATAAATTGTAGAACCAGGGGACTCGTGTATGCCCTGGTGTGTCCTTGCCAACGTATTTATGTTGGAGATACCACAAATATGTTGAAGGACCGTTATCAGGCCCATTGCAGGTCCGTCCAAAGTGGTGAAGGCTGCCCTCGAGTAAGTGAACACATGCGGTGTGCCCATGGGGGAGATGTCACCAAGCTTAGATTCTTCGGAATAGAAGTAGTGAAAAAAGATACCAGAGGGGGAGATTGGCATAAAAAATTGTTGCAACGGGAGAGTTATTGGATTTCTTTTTTTGAGGCTACTGGCCCATTGGGCTAAAATGAAAGAAATAATCTTGCAGTATTCTTATAAAGTTTTTTCCTGGATCAGATGTTAGAGAATATCTATTATGTAAGTCAAATTTTAGGAATTCCTTGTATATACCTCTATTTTAATTATATGTTGTGCTATTTTTGTGTATTTTTCTTGTTTAGATCTGGACCGTATCCCGGGATGTACTGGGTCCTTTTCTATCTTGCGGAGTGTATTTAATGAATTTTGTTTCCACCCACTAAGACCCATTACGCCTTTGGGATATGATTCCTTTTTTATCTATAGAGGTGGTGATGTTATTTTCCCCTTACTTTGATGTTAGATTGTGATAATTGTGTAGTTAGCCAAATGGCCACAAGATGGCTTAGGCATATAGAAGGGTAGAGGGACGCGTATAATGCGTCGCATGTATGACGGTAGTTAAACGACGTCTGCGTTCCATTATGCGACGTCTGCGTTCCACTACATTGGCCGCGACCCGGAAGTGACGTTTTCCCTTTACCCGGATGTAGTCCATGGGGGAAAATAGCCGGTGATCTCAGTGTGGCGTGTGTTGCAAAAAGCGGAAGCTAGGTAGCCGCCAGCATCACCCGCCCACCTCAATAGGTAAGCTAAATGCTATATAAGAGGTATGTTTCTCAAGCGTCCAGGAGCACCACCAAGGCTCAATTCAAAAAGCTGGCATGCCAAGGTCATCAACCCAGTACCCAGGGGCAGAGTCAGCAATCACACGAAAGGACCGGCACCACTCCGTAGGATTATAGCTCTTTTACAGCTTTATTAATGCAAGCATGATAAGCAACAACAGACTGCTGTTTCAGCCTCCAATGGCCTTTGTCAAGTTGCTAAACGATTTTGTCAAGTTGCTAAACGATCGTTTAGCAACTTGACAAAGGCCATTGGAGGCCGAAACAGCAGTTGTTGCTTATCATGCTTGCATTAATAAAGCTGTAAAAGAGCTATAATCCTACGGAGTGGTGCCGGTCCTTTCGTGTGATTGCTGATATAAGAGGTATGTGTTATGGGGCAAATTGTCCTGATGACACGCCACGTTGTATAGGCGCAAAACAGCTGTTGACCTTCTCTCTGCCTGTACCTCTCTCCATATTTGTATTGCCTTGGAAATGCTTTTAATGGCTCTGGAATAAATGCTATGTTTTAGCCTGATGTGCACTACCGCTTTCTTCTCTCTTCAATCAGAGGGCAGAAAGTGTGAAGCATGTGAAGGGGAGGAGTAACAGTAGGACTTGCATCCAACCTCCTGCAACTTCAAGGGTTCAACAAAGCAGTCTTTTCTTAGCAGAAAATGACATTGAAGTCTTGTTGGTGCAAATGCACAGCAGGTAGCCTTTCCACCACTTTGAAGATCAACTTCAGGTATGTTTTAATCTATAAACTGCCTAATGTTGCTCATACACTATATAATAAAAATGTTCTATTTTCCCGTTTATTTGATCTAAATGATCAAATCGAATGAAAGTTGAAATTTTTTTTTTGATCAAGAAATTCAAACGATTATCCAGTTTTTTTTTAGAAAAATCTGATCGGACATGCTCGAAAAATCTTTATATTCAATCTAACGAAGTAATCGAACTAAATTATCTAATCGACAAAAAATTAAAAATTGTACCATGTATGGCCACCATAAGTCACCTCTTTCAATCATAACCTGTTAGAGTTTTTTTTTAATTGGTTAAAACTTTACCCCATCTCATATTCTCAAGTTGGGAGGGAAGGAGGTGCCCCCAAAAATATAAAATATTAAAAAACTGTATAGAAGGCCAGAGGAACTTACCTCGGGAAATGACACCTAGTCTAGGTAAAAAACAGGTAATTGTATCAAAATAAAACACTGGACACTTCACGGGTATCAACTTGCTTCCCCGGGTCAGTGAACAGTGTCTGAAGGTAAGTGTCACACAGCTTGGAGTGCCTTTAGACACTGTTCACTGACCTGAGGAAGCGGGTTAATACCCGCGAAACGCGTTGCCCGGTGTTTGTTTTTTTTCAATAAAATTACCTTTTTTACCTGAACTATGTCTTATTTCCCGAGTTAGTTCCTCTTACCTTTTACACTGATTCTAGATATTTTATATTTTGGGGGTGCCTCCTTCCCTCCCAATCTGTTATTATGACCCCCATGATGGTTATTTTTTCAAGCAATATATGGTTTTTACCAAACCCCTCATTGACCCCTACTATACATTTTTTCCAGAGAACAACCACATCAATCAAATCGCTCAGGGTGGTCAGAGCTATTGCACCCAAGCTTTTTACCATGGTTGCTGTTCTGCAACTCGGGTTCTCAAGTACCTTTTTTATTGCCCTTAACTCCATGATTGGATGTGACATACCACACCATAAGGGGCTTCTGGTTTCTCCTTTGTTTTTTTTCCCCCTCTGGAAGATCTGCACTTTTTCCAGACTCCCATCAGTGATTCAGTTTGAGTTCTGACCTGCCCAATCCCTTAATCCTAACATGAATGTATCAGTCCACTCGTGTGTAGGTGGCTGCTACTCTGTGTAGGTGGCTGCCGGTGGGCTGGAACATCGAACAGATTCTTGTATGCCATAGGCACTCGGAACGTGAGATGACTGTGCCTGACTTCCCAGGACCGCCCACCTGCTGCAGCAGAAACGGGGCTTCACTCTAACTGTCAAATCCTTCATTCTGGCTACAACTGCTTAAACTGCAGCAGAAAGAGTGAGACTTTCCCCTGCAGACTTCACCAGGCACTATGGTGTTAAAAGAGCAAGATCATTTGGAGGGGAGGTCTCATCCCTGGAGCTAGGGAAGGATGTAGCCATCCCAAACCCTATTATGACGGGATTTGAAGTTTTGGGTGGAGTGACCGTTTAATAGCTTTTAGAAGGTCATTTCGAGGCAGAGAGCAAAAATCGAGTCTGTCATCCGTCACGCTACACTGTAAGGCCCTGAATGTAATAAGAGCTGCTGATCCTATCTCCCTGCTTGCAGAATGCAGATGTAGCTGAACGCCCAGAGCCTGTGTTGGAGCCGCACAGGCCCTATTAGATCAGAAGGGTGTGGAGGAGAATTTAAAGTCAAACAAATCAGACAGCAGGTTGGCAGCTGCTGGGCATCCCCGAAATCCCACCTCGTGTGGGAGAAATGACAGGAGGGCACAGCACCCTGGTCCAGCCAGCAGGCCCAGATCAAGTGCAACCAGACCTCTGCCCCTTCAATCAATCCCCTCCAACCATCACCCTAATTAAGTGCTGCCGAGATACCCCTCTGTCACTCTCTGCAATCTATCCAATCACGATTAGGGACAGGCTGCTTCCAGAGCAGGAGCAGGATCCCTCCCCCTACCCTGCAGTTGAATAAAAAGGAAAAAAAACACACACACGCGACATTGCAATGCAGCAATAGATCAAGTGTGCTACAAGAGCAGGTGTACAAACCTCAGCGTCAGTCTCAGTTCCAGCAGCCAGTAGGATTACGGTACCTAGGATGCATGTCTCCTATAGCATCAGCACAGCTGCACTCCATCTTGGGTATCCCTTCTGATCTCGGCTGCTTCTGTTTCATCTGCAAAGTCAGCCAAGGCAGTGTGGTACCATCCCCACAACCTGCATTGGGATGGGTGTTGTGTGACCTCCTCTCCATGCTTAATTGAGTCATGAGAGGGGGGGGGGATGCAGGTAGCACCCTCCGTGCAAGAAGCAAGGTTACCCCTCTGTATTTTTCACTTCACTAAACACTGTGCTACAAATAACTGTCAGATTCACCCAGCGAGGCATCGTTAGCAAAAGGCTTGCGAGTTCACCCCACTGCAGAGGAAATGTTTCATGTTATCGCCAGCCCTCCTCCCCTTCCCTGGCAGAGGCTCTGTTTTCACAGATGAAAAATACAAGATTCTAATCATTAACCTAGACAGGTACACTATGCTCCAATCCAGTGAGCACACACAGCATCCTTAATCCACACAGCATCACCGATCGCCAGTTTACAGCCCTCTAAGATGATCTGTTGCTGCAGCAACATCAGCGGCAACTCTCTAAGACAAGCTACTAATGTATAAATATAAAAAACAGATCTATTTTTTCCTCTCATTGCAGGCAGCTGCAGTGGGGTATTCTCTGATCATTGCAACTGTTGCCAGCACATGTGAACCGATCAGAAGCATGAATTGAATAGAACATGTAGCAGCTATGATCAGAAGAGGGCATATCTTACAGAGCATATACATAGAAAAAATACATATTCCTATTTATTCTTATGTCTTACCAGGCCATGATAGGTGGAGGAGGGAGGGAACACAGGAATCCAGGGTAGGCTGTTCTTGTTTTTTCTTTTTTTTCTGAATCAAAGGAAGAAAATGAAAAAGCTGGGAGATGATGTAAAATTGGTTCCAGCAGCTGATACTGGGGAACTACATGCCTCATGGATGGAGCCAGAACTCTGTGCTGTAGACCATCTGCAGACTTCAGCATCCCAGGAGTGCACAAAGTGGCAGGGACCGGGGGGGAGGTGCGGGGAGGGCTATTAAAATCCAAACTCCATCCTGTGCTTCCGATCTGCCGTCTCTCCCCTGCCTGGGAATAGCAGGAATTATTATTAAGCGGGATGGCTGTAATTAAAAGCAACGCTTATTCCCAGCCTGGGCTAAAAGGCCTGATGGGTTTCTGCCTCCCCCCGCCACTGCAGATAGCACAGCCCAAGCCTACTTCATCGGTGATGGCATAGTGTTATCATTGATTCTACCTGCAATAGCTTGTTCTGTGCACTGCAAAGCTCACGCTGGTTGCATTAGCACTCCCCACCCCCAGACTTCTTTGCTTTTCATGTAGCCCCCCCCCCCCCCCCTTTATTTTTATATGTTTTTTTTCATCCACTCTCTGAAACCGCTATTTAAAAATATCAGCAAACATCTCTCTCTCTCTCTAGATAGATATAAAAAAGGCAACCAGCAAACAATAAATAAATAAAGGCATGGTACACTGTGGAATGTTTGGAGCGTGGTGAGACATCAGAGAGAGGTAGGGGGATCTCTCGCTATTGTGAATAAAGGAAAGGTGAAACAGAAGGACAAGTTAACCCCTCCTTCAGCAGCAGAAACGCAGGCTCTGATCAGGAGAAGGGATTCTAGATTAGCCCAGTGCCTCCTCATTCAGCCTGCAGTGTCTGTGCCCATCAGGACTATCCCAAGACTACTGTCCAAGCAAAAAAATCCCTTTCACCTTGCACAGGTCACTGCGTCTCCCACTGACGCTACTACATGGGGATCTCTGACCTCTACAGCGCTTTAAAGCATGATTTAAAAAAATAAGGCGATACATATTCCTCTGCCCCCACCTCCAGTAAAAAAAAAAGAAAATGAGTTCTTTAATGCTTTTATGCCTATTGATTGCTTGTCTGTTATTAGAATGTGGTGCCCTGACTAGGCAGGTAGTGATGTGTGCTAAAGTGTTATCAACACAACCTACAGCAATGTCCTTGATGGTGTCCTTCAGAAAAAAAACACACATATCAGTCGGCGGTACTATTTCATTCATAAACAGAAGGGATGGATTAAAGCTGACACAAGTAGCAGGGATGTGAGAGAATAGGCCGTGCTGGGATGAGGATAGACCGGGCTCATCCCTTCATGACTGCACATATGTGCTGCTGCAGTGTCAGGGCACTCATTTGCCTAACAATTGATATGCCTAAACGCCTGTTACGCGCAGCAGATGGCGGGGCACTGGAGGTGGCTGCGGAGATATAGGGGGGCTGAAAGCACTAGGAATCCTCATGTACTAGTCTTATGTGATTCATACATGCAGATTATTATGTACTCTACATATGCATTTACCAGGGCTGAGGTGTCACCTCTGTGAACGTTGGATAATTACCAGTAACTTGTTCCCATGGTAATAGGGAATGGGATAATGGTGCTGTTGCTCTAGGCCATTGTAAATTAAATCTGAAAAAATAAAAAAATATATATTTATATGTATATATATATATATATATATATATATATATATATATATATATATATATATATACACATACACAAGTTTTAGACACCTGGGAGAGAACATGCTGTAAATTTACCAATACTCTACTACAGCCTTTCTCAACCTTTTTACCTTGGAGGAACCCTGTAAATAACTTTTGGATCTCAAGGAACCCCTGCAAACAATTTTTTGGTCTCGAGGAACCCCTACATTTATTTTTCAGGAGGCATGGTTTAACCACTTCCCGACCACCTAACGCACAGGGGCGGCCGGGAAGTGGAGCCCGCAAGGACCAGCTCACCCACAGAGGCAGCGGTCCTTGTAAGGGCATGGGCGGAGCGATCGCGTCATCCGTGACGCGATCCTCCGCCGGCGCCTGTCACCGCTCACCCGCCGCAACATCCCGCCGGCCATACGGAAGCGCCGGCGGGATGTTAACCCCGCGATCGCCGCATACAAAGTGTATAATACACTTTGTAATGTTTACAAAGTGTATTATACAGGCTGCCTCCTGCCCTGGTGGTCCCAATGTCCGAGGGACCACCAGGGCAGGCTGCAGCCACCCTATGTCGCACCCAAGCACACTGATTTCTCCCTCCCCCTGCCCCAGATCGCCCACAGCACCCCTCAGACCCCCCCCCCCCTGCCCACCCCCCAGACCCCTGTTTGCACCCAATCACCCCCCTAATCACCCATCAATCACTCCCTGTCACTATCTGTAAACGCTATTTTTTTTTATCCCCCCCCTGCCCCCTCCTGATCACCCCCCCCCCCACCCCTCAGATTCTCCCCAGACCCCCCCCCCCTTCCTGTGTACTGTATGCATCTATCCCCCTGATCACCTGTCAATCACCTGTCAATCACCCGTCAATCACCCATCAATCACCCCCTGTCACTGCCACCCATCAATCAGCCCCTAACCTGCCCCTTGCGGGCAATCTGATCACCCACCCACACCAATAGATCGCCCGCAGATCCGACGTCAGATCACCTCCCAAGTGCAGTGTTTACATCTGTTATCTTCTCTAAACACCCACTAATTACCCATCAATCACCCATCAATCACCCCCTATCACCACCTGTCACTGTTACCCATCAGATCAGACCCTAATCTGCCCCTTGCAGGCACCCAATCACCCGCCTACACGCTCAGATTGCCCTCAGACCCCCCTTATCAATTCGCCAGTGCAATATTTACATCTGTGCTTCCCTGTAATAACCCACTGATCACCTGTCAATCACCCATCAATCACCCCCTGTCACTGCCACCCATCAATCACCCCCTGGCACTGCCACCCATCAATCTGCCCCTAACCTGCCCCTTGCGGGCAATCTGATCACCCACCCACACCAATAGATCAGACGTCAGATCACCTCCCAAGTGCAGTGTTTACATCTGTTATCTACCCTAAACACCCACTAATTACCCATCAATCACCCCCTATCACCACCTGTCACTGTTACCCATCAGATCAGACCCTAATCTGCCCCTTGCGGGCACCCAATCACCCGCCTACACGCTCAGATTGCCCTCAGACCCCCCCTTATCAATTCGCCAGTGCATTAGTTACATCTGCATTAGTTACACACTTGCAACCTCCAAAAACAGACACGCACCTACGAACGCAAATGGAGGAATACCTGCAGCAACTCCGACTTCTTGGCGTACAAGGCCAACCTGCAGCTGTTCTATACCGCATTAACTGATGCTAAACAAAAATACTTTGCTGCCTTGATCGGATCCCAAGCCTCCAACACTCGGCGCCTCTTCGCCACCTTCAACTCCCTCCTTAACCCCACCACTCCTCCCCCCACCTCCGCCCTCTCAGCCACTGATCTGTCCACCCACTTTACCGACAAAATAGCCAGCATCCGACGGGAAATCTCATGCCTCCACTCCACCACCTCTTCCTCCCCCACCAATACCTATTCCCCACTCCACCCACCACTCACTGCCTTTACTCCTATCACAGAGGACCAAGTCAGCCGTCTCCTAGCCACTTCTCCTGCCACCTCCAGCCCCCTAGACCCTGTGCCATCCAAATGCCTCCGTCCTCACTTCCCTGTTCTGGCTCCTGTCCTCACCACTCTGTTTAACCTCTCCCTATCCATGGGTACCTTCCCCTCGGACTTCAAACAGGCCACTGTACTTCCCCTACTTAAAAAACCCTCACTAGACCCCTCACTTCCATCAAGCTACCGTTCCATCTCCTTACTCCCTTTTGCATCGAAACTCCTAGAGCGTTTAGTCCACCAACGCATGACCCATTACCTTGACTCCAACTCCCTGTTTGATCCCCTACAATCAGGATTTCGGCCAGGCCACTCCACCGAGACTGCCCTCACCAAGGTCGTCAATGACCTCACGCTTGCCAAGGCCGAAGGAAAATACACTATCCTTCTCCTCCTAGACCTCTCATCAGCATTCGACACTGTTTATCACTCCCTGCTACTCCAGTCCCTGCAATCTGTGGGTATCCAAGACCGTGCCCTAGCATGGTTTTCCTCCTACCTCTCAAATCGCTCCTTCAAGACCTCCTTCAACGGTTCCTCCTCAACCTCCTTCCCACTTTCAGTTGGGGTTCCCCAAGGCTCTGTTCTTGGTCCCCTGCTGTTCTCCATTTACACCGCCTCCATCGGAAAACTCATCTCCTCTCTGGGTTTCAATTATCACCTATATGCAGATGACACCCAGATTTACCTCCATACCACTGACCTCTCCACCACCACCATGGAGAAGGTATCCTGTGGTCTCTCAGCTATTTCATCGTGGATGTCTGCCAGGTTCCTAAAATTAAACCTGGATAAGACTGAGCTCCTAATCTTCCCGCCCCGTGCTGCTTCACCCCCCACTGACCTCTATGTCACTGTCAATGGCACAATCATTCATCCAACCACAGAAGCCCGCTGCCTGGGTGTCACCCTAGACTCGGCCCTCTCCTTCACCTCCCACATCCAAACCGTAGCTAGAGCCTGCTATTTCCACTTACGCAACATCTCCAAGATCCGGCCTTTCCTGACCCCAGACACTACCAAACTCCTTGTCCATGCCCTCATCATCTCCCGCCTGGACTACTGCAACTCCCTCTTGTCAGGCCTTCCTCAAAACCGCATCGCCCCCCTAAAATCCATCATGAACGCAGCAGCCAGACTCATCTACTCCTCCCACCGCTCTGTCTCCACAACTCCCCTACGCAAATCCCTTCATTGGCTTCCAATTCACTTCAGAATCAGCTTCAAGATCCTATGTTTGGCATACAAATCCTTACACAAGTCCTGCCCAACCTACATCTCTGACCTGGTCAGCAGATATACACCTGGCCGCCCACTTCGCTCCTCCAACGACCTCCTCTTAACCACCCCACGCATCTCGCACTCCCATGCCAGACTGCAGGACTTCACTAGAGCTGCCCCTATCCTGTGGAACTCTCTCCCGCTGCCCATCAGGCTCGCTCCCACCTTCAACACCTTCAAAAAAGCACTCAAAACTCACTTCTTCAAGGAGGCCTACATCAACTCAACACTACCCTAATCCTTTCTGCCAATAACTTCTTGATGCACCCCCTCCTTTTGTGTCACCAGCCCCTCCCTCTAGATTGTAAGCCTTTGGCAGGGCCCTCTTCCCTTGTGTACCATACTTGACTGTGTGCACTTTACCCAGAATTTGGAATTGGTAATTTTTTACCACTACCATTTCAGTTTATGATCTGGCATTGTACTATTATCTGCATTGTGTTGCGTATCTTATTGCTATTACCTGTATTGTTGTATCTATGGTCTGTTACCTGTATTGTTCTGTCAACCCTGTTATCATTGTCTGTAATCCTATTTATTGTACAGCGCTGCGTAATATGTTGGCGCTATATACATCTAATAAATAATAATAATAATCTGTTCTTCCCTGTAATAACCCACTGATCACCTGTCAATCACCTGTCAATCACCCATCAATCACCCCCTGTCACTGCCACCCATCATTCACCCCCTGGCACTGCCACCCATCAATCACCCCCTGTCACTGCCACTCATCAATCAGCCCCTAACCTGCCCCTTGAGGGCAATCTGATCACCCACCCACACCAATAGTTCGCCCGCAGATCCGACGTCAGATCACCTCCCAAGTGCAGTGTTTACATCTGTTATCTACCCTAAACACCCACTAATTACCCATCAATCACCCCCTATCACCACCTGTCACTGTTACCCATCAGATCTGACCCTAATCTGCCCCTTGCGGGCACCCAATCACCCGCCTACATGCTCAAATTGCCCTCAGACCCCCCCTTATCAATTCGCCAGTGCATTAGTTACATCTGTTCTTCCCTGTAATAACCCACTGATCACCTGTCAATCACCCATCAATCACCCCCTGTCACTGCCACCCATCAATCACCCCCTGGCACTGCCACCCATCAATCACCCCCTGTCACTGCCACTCATCAATCAGCCCCTAACCTGCCCCTTGCGGGCAATCTGATCTCCCACCCACACCAATAGTTCGCCCGCAGATCTGACGTCAGATCACCTCCCAAGTGCAGTGTTTATTTCTGTTCTCTACCCTAAACACCCACTAATTACCCATCAATCACCCCCTGTCACTGCTACCTATCAGATTAGACCCCACTCAATCACCCGCCCACACCCTCAGAATGCCCTCAGGCCCCAGCCCTGATCACCTCGCCAATGCATTGCTTGCATCTATTCCCCCCTCTAATCACACCTTGAGACACCCATTAATCACCTCCTGTCACCCCCTAGCACACCTACCCATCAGATCAGGCCCTAATTTGCCCCGTGTGGGCTCCTGATCACTTGGCCAAACCCTCAGATCCCCCTCAGACCCCCTTCCGATCACCTCCCCAGTGCATTGATTGCATCTATTTTCCCCTCTAACCACCCCCTGAGACACCCATCAATCACCTCCTGTCACCCCCCTAGCACTCCTATCCATCAGATCAGGCCCAATACAACCTGTCATCTAAAAGGCCACCCTGCATATGACCGGTTCCACAAAATTCGCCCCCTCATAGACCACCTGTCATCAAAATTTGCAGATGCTTATACCCCTGAACAGTCATTTTGAGACATTTGGTTTCCAGACTACTCACGGTTTTGGGCCCGTAAAATGCCAGGGCGGTATAGGAACCCCACAAACTGACCCCATTTTAGAAAAAAGACACCCCAATGTATTCTGTTAGGTGTATGACGAGTTCATTGAAGATTTTATTTTTTGTCAAAAGTTAGCGGAAATTGATTTTTGTTTTTTTTTCACAAAGTGTCATTTTTCACTAACTTGTGACAAAAAATAAAATCTTCTATGAACTCGCCATACACCTAACGGAATACCTTGGGGTGTCTTCTTTCTAAAATGGGGTCACTTGTGGGGTTCCTATACTGCCCTGGCATTTTAGGGGCCCTAAACTGTGAGGAGTAGTCTAGAAAACAAATGCCTCAAAATGACCTGTGATTAGGACGTTGGGCCCCTTAGCGCACCTAGGCTGCAAAAAAGTGTCACACATGTGGTATCGCTGTACTCAGGAGAAGTAGTATAATGTGTTTTGGGGTGTATTTTTACACATACCCATGCTGGGTGGGAGAAATCTCTCTGTAAATGGACAATTGTGTGTAAAAAAAATCAAACAATTGTCATTTACAGAGATATTTCTCCCACCCAGCATGGGTATGTGTAAAAATACACCCCAAAACACATTATACTACTTCTCCTGAGTACGGCGGTACCACATATGTGGCACTTTTTTGCAGCCTAACTGCGCTAAGGGGCCCAAAGTCCAATGAGCACCTTTAGGCTTTACAGGGGTGCTTACAAATTAGCACCCCCCAAAATGTCAGGACAGTAAACACACCCCACAAATGACCCCATTTTGGAAAGTAGACACTTCAAGGTATTCAGAGAGGGGCATGGTGAGTCCGTGGCAGATTTCATTTTTTTTGTCGCAAGTTAGAAGAAATGGAAACTTTTTTTTTTTTGTCACAAAGTGTCATTTTCCGCTTACTTGTGACAAAAATGAATATCTTCTATGAACTCACTATGCCTCTCAGTGAATACTTTGGGATGTCTTCTTTCCAAAAAGCGGTCATTTGGGGGGTATTTATACTATCCTGGAATTCTAGCCCCTCATGAAACATGTCAGGTGGTCAGAAAAGTCAGAGATGCTTGAAAATGGGAAAATTCACTTTTTGCACCATAGTTTGTAAACGCTATAACTGTTACCCAAACCAATAAATATACACTGAATGGGTTTTTTTTTAATCAAAAACATGTTTGTCCACATTTTTCGCGCTGCATGTATACAGAAATTTTACTTTATTTGAAAAATGTCAGCACAGAAAGTTAAAAAAATCATTTTTTTGCCAAAATTCATGTCTTTTTTGATGAATATAATAAAAAGTAAAAATCGCAGGAGCAATCAAATAGCACCAAAAGAAAGCTTTATTAGTGACAAGAAAAGGAGCCAATACTCATTTAGGCGGTAGGTTGTATGAGCGAGCAATAAACCGTGAAAGCTGCAGTGGTCTGAATGGAAAAAAAGTGGCCGGTCCTTAAGGGGGGTAAAGCCCACGGTCCTCAAGTGGTTAAATAGGTTAGGCTGCTAATTTCACTATCTCCTAATACACTGCCACTCATTATACTGTCTCCTGACCCCCCAATTTAGTGTTTCTTGTTACAGTACCACCTATTATAGTGTGCTTCATTATACTTCCCCCCACGATGGGGTAAAATGCCAAGGAACCCCTGCAGAGTCCTCAAGGAACCCTGGGGTTCCAGGGAACCCTGGTTGAGAAAGCCTGCTCTACTATTTAAAGTGTTAATTTGTTTCCTATGTTTTACTATGGCTAAACCACCCAACCTTACTTTTACACAGAACTCTTCACTTGCGATGCCTAACCCTATCCTCCCTGGTGGTGCCTAACCCTAACACCCCTGGGGATGCCTAACCCTAACCACCTCCACCTGCACAAACCCCCTTCCTGACGCCTAACTCTAACCATCCCTCCCCCCCACACACACATATACCCTTCCTGACACCTAACCCTAACCATTCGCCACACACACATACACCCTTCTTGGTGCCTAAGCCTAACCGTCCCCCCACACACATACACCCTTCCTGATGCCTAACCCTAACCCCCCCCCCCCCCACACACACACACCTATACCCTTCCTGACACCAAACCCTAACCGTTTGCCACACACACATACACCCTTCCTGACGCCTAACCCTAACCCCCCCCCAACACACACATACACCCTTCCTGACACCTAACCCTAACCGCCCCCCCCACACACACACACCCTTCTTGACGCCTAACCCTCACCGCCCCCCCCCCACACACACACATACACCCTCCATGACGCCTAACCCTAACCCCCCCCCCCCACACACACACACACACACACACACATACACCCTTCCTGACACCTAACCCTAACCTTCTCCCCCACACAAATACACCCTTCCTGATGCCAAACCCTAACCGTCCCCCCCACACACATACACCCTTCCTGACACCTAACCCTAACCATCCCCCCCCCACACACACACATACACCCTTCCTGACGCCTAAAGCTAACCATCCCCCCACACACACACACACATACACCCTTCCTGACACCTAACCCTAACCGCCCCCCCCCCACACACACACACACATCCTTCTTGACGCCTAACCCTAACCGCCCCCCACACACATATGCACCCTTCCTGACACCTAACCTTGACCGCCCTCCCCCCCCCCACACACACCCTTCTTGACGCCTAACCCTAACCGCCCCCCCACACACACACACACATACACCCTTCCTGACACCTAACCCTAACCGCCCCCCCCCCCCCACACACACACACCCTTCTTGACGCCTAACCCTTACCGCCCCCCCCCCCACACACACACATACACCCTCCATGACGCCTAACCCTAACCCCCCCCCCCCCACACACACACACACATACACCCTTCCTGACACCTAACCCTAACCGTCTCCCCCACACAAATACACCCTTCCTGATGCCAAACCCTAACCGTCCCCCCCACACACATACACCCTTCCTGACACCTAACCCTAACCATCCCCCCCCACACACACACATACACCCTTCCTGACGCCTAAAGCTAACCATCCCCCCCCCCCCCACACACACACATATACCCTTCCTGCCACCTAACCCTAACCGTTTACCACACACACATACACCCTTCCTGACACCTAACCCTAACCGCCCCCCCCCCCACACACACATCCTTCTTGACGCCTAACCCTAACCGCCCCCCACACACATATACACCCTTCCTGACACCTAACCTTGACCGCCCTCCCCCCCCCACCACACACACACACCCTTCTTGACGCCTAACCCTAACCGCCCCCCCACACACACACACACATACACCCTTCCTGACGCCTAACCCTAACCGCCCCCCCCCCCCACACATACACCCTTCTTGACGCCTAACCCTAACTGTCCTTCACAGACACATACACCCTTCCTGACGCCTAATCCTAACTGTCCCCCCCACCCACCCACACACACACACACATACACCCTTCCTGACACCTAACCTCAACAGTCCCCCCCACACACATACACCCTTTCTTATGCCTAACCCTAACCACTCCCCACACACATACACCCTTCCTGACTCCTAACCCTAACTGTTCCACCCCCACACATACACCCTTCCTGACACCTAACCCTAACCACTCCCCCCCACACACACAAACACCCTTCCTGACGCCTAACCCTAACCGTACCCCCTACACACATACACCCTTAGTGACGCCTAACTCTAACCGTCCCCTCCACACACATACACCCTTCCTGACACCTAACCCAAACCGTCCTCCCTACACACATTCACCCTTCCTGACACCTAACCCTAACCGTCCTCCCTACACACATATACCCTTCCTGATGCCTAACCCTAACCACTCCCCAAACACATACACCCTTCCTGACACCTAACCCTAACCATCCTCCCTACACACATACACCATTCCTGACACCTAACCCTAACCGTCCTCCCTACACACATACACCCTTTCTGATGCCTAACCCTAACCACTCCCCAAACACATACACCCTTCCTGACGCCTAACCCTAACCACTCCCCAAACAAATACACCCTTCCTGACACCTAACCCTAACCGTCCTCCCTACACACATACACCCTTCCTGACACCTAACCCTAACCATCCTCCCTACACACATACACCCTTCCTGACACCTAACCCTAACCGTCCTCCCTACACACATACACCCTTCCTGACACCTAACCCTAACCGTCCTCCCTACACACATACACCCTTCCTAACACCTAACCCTAACCATCCTCCCTACACACATACACCCTTCCTGACGCCTAAGCCTAACCACCCTCCCTACACACATACACCCTTCCTGATGCCTAACCCTAACCACCCTCCCTACACACATACACCCTTCCTGACGCCTAACCCTAACCACCCTCCCTACACACATACACCCTTCCTGATGCCTAACCCTAACCACTCCCCAAACACATACACCCTTCCTGACGCCTAACCCTAACCACTCCCCAAACACATACACCCTTCCTGACACCTAACCCTAACCGTCCTCCCTACACACATACACCCTTCCTGACGCCTAAGCCTAACCACTCCCCCCCACACACACATACACCCTTCCTGACGCCTAAGCCTAGCTGTCCTTGATGTATAAAAAATAATTGTCAGGGATAATTATCGTTTAAAACAAATTTTGTTTAAACAATGATTGCACACTTTCTGTAAATCCAATAAACTTCACTTCACTTCTCAAATATCAGTGTGTGTCTCCTATATGATATATTTAACTGACATTTTTTATTGTAACAACCAACGATCTATACAGGAAAATCATAACAATTAACAAGGTTGCCCAAACTTTCATATCCCACTGTAGTATTCCAAATCTGCTGATTCTTATACTACATGGTACACACTTTCAGTAGTAGTCATTGAGTGACCAATTTTACCACTTCCACATAGTACATTGTTAAACAGATTTTGGGTACTATGAGCAGATTGAGAGCTCACCTGAGCATACTACAGGGAAGTGGTAATATTGGCCAGACATGGGCCAATCAAAATTGGATGTGTACTAGCAGCGTAGCAATACGTCATGCAGAGGTTGCACCCGCACTGGGGCCCCTGGACCAGAGGGGCCTACTAGGGGCCCGCCTTCATCCATATTATTAGGTTTTCATTGGTGCTATGCTGGTAATGAACACCTCTATATGGGCTTGATTCACTAAGACAAATTGAATGCCTTATCAGAGTTAACATACCTTATCAGAGTAGCATAGCGAACGCTACAAACTTATGCCTGCTGATTGGCAATGACGAGAGCTCCACTCATCCTGCCCTGAGCCCCTGCGGGTCCAATCACTTAAAGGACATTATCCCTGCACTTTGATTGGCCCAATAAGCTGCTTGTCACTTGACAGGAAACTTGACAGGCAGCCTATTGGGCCAATCAAAGTGCAGGGATAATGTCCTTTAAGTGATTGGACCCGCAGGGGCTCAGGGCAGGATGAGTGGAGCTCTCGACATTGCCAATTAGCAGGCATAAGTTAGAAGCGCTCGCTGTGCTACTCTGATAAGGCGTGTTAACTCTGATAGGGCATGTTAGATCTGATAAGGCCTGTGATTTGTCTTAGTGAATCAAGTCCTATGTGCATTGCATAGTGGTAATCCCTAACAAGCTGTTTCCTTACTCTAAATACACACAAAAAGGAAGCATGTGAGTGACGTGGAACCTGAGTGGACCTCATTGGCTATAGGCGGCGACATGAGTAAGTTAACCCCACCCCCTCTGCCAGCAAGTTGTACTCGTAATTTCTATTACAAGCGGTGGAGCTCACCACTAGTTTTTAACACCCCCTAAAAGTGAATGTAATTACTCACACACTTGTCATATTTGTTGTCGCCGTTTATTTACTTATTTATTGTATTTATAAAGCACCAACATATTATGCAGCACTGATCCAGAGACATTCCCTTTGGAAAAGTCATGTAACCCAGGCAGAAAAAGAGTAAGATGAAATGGGGCCCTGGGCAAGATAGCAGTTTTTGCCACCATTGATGACTAGCATCCACCAGGCCCCTAGACTCTCTGCAGGCCCTAGGCACCTGCCTAGGATTGCCTTGTGGATGATCCGGCACTGGACCCAGGACCCACTGAGAGAACTTGCAGCTGCTAGAAGAGTGGGTGTTCCCCAGCTAGTAAACAGCAGTGTGGTTTGAATGATAAAACAACATCTTTTTGTTCAGAAATCTTTGGGATATGCATGATGATGGGTGTGGTGGGGGCGTGGTTAGAGGTGTGGCAGGGGTGTGTTTTAAAATGTCCCTCTTTCTTATCTCAAAAAGTTGGGAGGTATGTAACTGTGTCATCAATATCCTGTCCAGTCCCTCCGGTGTTGTTATAAAAGCAATGTGTACCTCTCATCACTGCCTGCAATGAGGTGGGCAGGGTCAGCTCTCTGTTCAATGTCTGCTCAATGTCCATGATATTTGGTGCCCTTTCCCGGCTTCTTCCTGACTGCCTCATGGGGGTGATGCTGGGATGGAAGAGGAGACTGGACAAAACTGCCGTTACCTCTCGCAAGCAGCTGGTACATCCATCCTGGTAATAAAAGCAAATATAAGGCCCGGTTCACATTAGCGGTGGCCGTCCGGAATCGCCGTGCCGGAGCCGGACCGCTTGCAGAACGGATGGAACGGACGCACGGCATAGCAATGAAAGCCTATGCGTCCGTTCACATGCGTCCGTTCTGCCGGACCGGAGCCGGACCGGATCCGGACCGGATCCGGACTCCGGCATCCGTTCCAACATGCGCTATTTTTTGGTCCGGCTCCTCCGGCAGCCGTATTCGGGGCGGAGCCGGACTGCACCATCCGGCCAATACAAAGCTATGAGAACCGGAGAGTGCACAACACACTGGCTAAAAATCCGGATGTTCTACCCCACTTCCTATGCGTATTGAAGCGGCGATTTTGGATGGGGACACATGGGCAAGCATTTTGGAGTGGAGCAGCAGTGATTTTAAACGTGCTGGAGATGTTGGCAGTATGTCGGAGGTGGAGGTGAGTGCTAAACAGCGGAGGGCCTGATTCCACAGGTCCACCTTCTGCTGACCTCCCAGACCCCAACATTTTTATTCCTTTTCTACTATCTTTTGCCAAACGGATCCGGATCGCATCCTGATGAACACCTGATGCAAACTGACCGGATCCGGATCGGATCCGGATCAGAACCGTACGGTTCCGATCCGGATCCGGTCCGGATCCGGTCAGGTCATCCGGTCCGTTTGGCAGAGAACCGCAAGTGTGAACCGGGCCTTACTCATATAAAGTGGTTTCTAGACAATGTACACAATACGTACCAAAGACAATGCATGTATTTGTATTGCTGGATGCCCTTATTGTATATGTAATTGTTAAAGAGAACCCGAGGTGGGAATTACTTTTACTATTGGGGCACAGAGGCTGGTTGTGCGCACTAAGACCAGCCTCTGTTGCCCCATCGTGTGTCTCCATGTCCCCCCTGCTCGCCGCTATACCCCCCGCATTGCTGGCGACACGCAGCGTGTCGCCAGCTCAATGTTTACCTTGCGCTGTCAGTCAGCGCTGCTCCCCTGCCTCCTCCGCATCGGCGCACCCGCCCGTGTCCCTTCCCTCCCGCTGATAGGAGGGAAGTGACGCGGCGGGTGGCGCCGATGCGGAGGAGGCGGGGGAGCGGCGCTGACAGACAGCGCAAGGTAAACATTGAGCTGGCGACACGCTGCGTGTCGCCAGCAATGCGGGGGGTATAGCGGCGAGCAGGGGGGACATGGAGACACACGATGGGGCAACAGAGGCTGGTCTTAGTGCGCACAACCAGCCTCTGTGCCCCAATAGTAAAAGTAATTCCCACCTCGGGTTCTCTTTAAAGATTATGTACAGCCCTATGGAAGATGTTGGCACTATATAAATAAAAAATAATAATAATGATAATAAAATGGTCCTTAGGCATCCCAGTCCCTTACAGAGCCCACCGTTCAATCGCAGGGTCCTTGCTCATCTTCTTGCCATGTTTCTTGGCATGAACAAGAGCATCCAGACTGGACTTGCGCGAGTAAGGTCTGCACATGCCCAGTAGAAGAGCCACTTGTGCATGGCTTTTTTCCTTCATGCACAAGCGCTTTGTTCTACTGGGCATGTGTGGATCATACTCGCACATGCCCAGTCCAACTGCACTCGCTCACATGAAGGAGCACGGCCAGAAATCTATACGACAAATTTACTCAATCAGGTATAAAGGGACCCTGCACTGAAATAGTGTGCTGTAGAAAGATCTGAAAAGCCACTGGACCATTTAAGGCCCGTACCCACTACACAGTTTTTTGAGCAACGAGCGATCATTTACGCAATCTTGCAAGGAGGGTACAGGCGGTCGAACACGTGAATGATATTTAGCAACACGATGCAACAATGACCGTCATGGCGGATCTTAAAGATCCCTGATGACTCCGTGCAAAGTACCGCGGTCGCTTGACTTCCTGTACGCACCCGTTAGGTGCTGTTGTGTACTGCACCTGCGCAGGAAGCTCCCAGTGACGTCAGCGGGAGCGCGGCCGCGCACAGCCAAGGCCGCGCGGGTGCAGTAGTTTGTGACATTAAAGACGCAAAAAGCGTAAGTGAGCCAGTGGCGGGGATCGGAGGGCTGTTTTGTCCTGGCGCGGGCACAGGACGTATGCGGGGGACCGTTAGAAGCCCCAGGTAAGTTCAACTGCAGCATGTCAAGATCCATGTTTGAGATTTTGTTTTTTAGCTTATCTCTCTCACGGTTTCTAGTTTTTCTTTTTCTTTCACTCTATCTGCTGCTTATCATCACCAGCTATAATCAGCACTTCAGCATTTGCTACATATGAAATAATGAGTTATTTCTGAGTATAAACATTGTCAGTATTTGTACAAAGCCAGCATTCTGAAACAGAGCTAAAGTCAACAACGCATCTTAATTTGCATTATTGACCAGGAACCTATTTTAAAATAAAATAAAAAATATATTCACGCATAAGATTTAAGGGAACCTGAAGTGAGAGGGATATGGAGGCTTCCATATTGATTTCCTTTTAAACAATACCAGTTGTCTGGCTGTCCTGCTGGTCCTCTGCCTTTCCCATTCACAGTTGAAAAAGGCAAAACGCTAGTCTTTGCAATCGGCGGGATTCGCGGCAGTGAGATCACTGCCATATACGTATCATTGTGCTAGCGCTTCGGCAATTAGTGGGAATCTCCAGCTAATCACCTAGATGTGAACGAGTCATTTTACTCTAATGCTTCATACACACTTGAGATAAAAGTCTTTGGAAAAGGCAAGATCACAGACCAATTTTACCCCATTCCATGTAGTATGAGAGCCATACTCTACACAGTCCATTCTATGGAGCTGCACTCCCCATCAGATAAAATCTTTGCAAGATGCTGCACACAAAGATGCCCGTACACATTCAAAAGATCATTATCTGCAAAAGATCTGTTCCTGCAAAATATCCATTCCTGCAAAATGCATTCATAGTCTATGAGATCTGCAGATCATCATACACACCTTGTTTAACAGACTTCATCTGCATATCTGGCAATCATCTGCAGATCTGAAAATCCATCCTGGTGGATCTGATCTGCAGATGATCTGCAGATGATTGTCTGTTATGCTTCATACACACTTGAGATAACGGAAAATTGTATACTTACCTATCGGTAATTTTCCTTTCCTGATGCATCCATGGCAGCATACTGGGTAGTGGTCCCGCCCCCCTACCCCATAGGACCAGTAAATATTTAAATAGAGAATAGAGGAGGTGCTCGCTGTCTTTGTAACTATGATCCTCACTGAATAGTTGGGTGGGATCCGTGTGCTGCCATGGATGCATCAAGAAAGGAAAATTACCGATAGGTAAGTATACAATTTTCCGTTTTCCTTATGCCTCCATGGCAGCACACTGGGATCTAACTAGCTATAAAAATAAGGGAGGGAGACAACGTTTTGTTGCTGAAAAAAAAAAAAGTAAACAGAAATTTATTCCATGTTTGACATAGAGGAGGCGATTACTGCTCGCCCAAACTCAAGCGAAGTTGAGGAGGACACATCAACTTTATAATGAGAAATAAAGGTATTAATAGAAGTCCAGTTTGCCGCCTGGCAAATTTTTGAAGCAGACACATTAGAATAGGCCGCCCAAGATGAGGAAATACTCCTAGTTGAATGTGCCCCTATGCTTTCGGGAGGCTGCAGACTGATAGCTCGGTAGCCACCCTGGATTGCTTTTACGAGCCAGGAGGCAATCGTCCTAGAAGAGGCTGCTTGGCCCTTCCTATAACCAGCTGGGACGACAAACAAATGATCAGTCTTTCGGATACCCTCCGTAGCTGAAATGTAGGCCTTGAGCACTCTAGAAACGTCTAGACAGTGTAATGTTGTGTCGTCTTGGCCTTGAAATACCGGAAGAGACCACTCCTGGTTGATGTGGTAAGTCTTGGCGACTTTCGGTAAGAAACTGTCCACCGGTCTTAATTGTACTCTATCGTGATAGAACGATAGATACGGTTCTCTGCAGGACAACGCTTGGAGTTCCGACACTCTACGAGCTGACGTTATTGCCACTAGAAATGATGTTTTCAATGTCAGATTCCATAATGAGATTTTCTCCAATGGTTTGAATGCGTCTCCCGAGAGATAGTCAAGGACCAGGGGCAGGGCCGGCGCTACCATAGAGGCAAAGGAGGCAGCTGCCCCAGGGCCCCAGAGCTTGTAGGGGCCCCCAGTGGCTACAAGAGGAAAAAAATTCAAATCGGCCTTATAGTTTTTGAGAAAATCGATTTTAAAGTTTCAAAGGAAAAAAATACACATTTAAAAACCTGCCGAATTTAATGGTTAATAGCAAATCCACCTTAAATGCTAGAAACCTTAAATTTGACGGGGTTTCCAGGGGGTCTATACGCAGCCGCAGCGCTTTGGCCAGGGATCGCTATATAGCCGCAATATGGCTGTATGAAGATCCCTGGCATTTTTTCCTATTTTCCCAATTTTTTTTTTATGTTTAGAGTGTGGGAATTTTTTTTTTTTTTAATTATGTGGGGTCCCCCCTCCTAAAACTTTTTTACCCCTTGTCCCCCATGCAGGCTGGGATAGCCAGAATGTGGAGCTCCGACCGATTGGGACTTCACACCCTGAATATACCAGCTGCAAAAAAGGTCCCCTAATGCAAATTTTTGTTCCGGGGTATATTTTGGGGGGGCCCCAGGTTTATTTTGCCCTGGGGCCCCATTGTTGCTTAAACCGGCCCTGACCAGGGGTAAGTCCCATTTGGGAAAAAACGCCTTTCTGGGGGGTTTCAGCTTCATTACCGCCAACAGAAATTGTTTAACTAATGGGTGGAATGCCCAAGGGTAGTCTGTCAAGGCGGACAATGCCAAAATCTGGACCTTCAGTGCATCATACCCGAGACCTTTTACTAGACCAGACTGTAGGAAGGCCAACACCTGAGGAGGTTGAGGATGTGTTGGATCAAAAGCCGATGTTTTTGCAAAGTCCACAAATTTGTTCCAGATTTGGTAATAAGAAGAATTTGTTGAGGGTTTTCTCGCTTGCAGTAGGGTACTGATTACTTCCGCCGAATAACCTAATCTTTCCAGCTTCCCCCTCTCAACTTCCATCCCGCTAAGTTTAAACGAGCCGGATTCGGGTGCAAGATTGGTCCCTGTGACAAGAGATCCCTGCTGAGAGGAAGGACAAGCGGTTTCTGTGTTGCAAGCTGCAAAAGAAGTGGGTACCATGGACGTCGTGGCCAATCCGGGATTACCGCTAACACTGGCCGCCATTTTCCTGTTTTTTTCCTGACCAGAAAAATGGGGGAATAGAACCCCAGGCCTCTTTGTTCTAAAGGTACCGGTAACATGGCCAGTTTGTCGACCAACTCTTCCACATAAGAGAATAAGATGCCGGCCTTCTACCTTGATTGAGGAATTTTGTTGGAATGAAACTGTAACTGGGTGTCCTTCTGAAAGCCCAAGAATGACCTGCCGATACTGTTCTTTGCACCCAATGAGATTTTATTTCTGCTTTCCAAACCGGACTGAAGAGTTTGAGTCTGGCACCGACAGTAATTTCTTGGGCTGGCGAAACGCCAAAAAGACTTTTTCTGAGTGGACGTGGATTCTGCAGACTTTTGCTTGGTAAGTTTATTCAAAGAACCTTGAGTGCTCCTCCAATTTCTCTTATAGTTTTTACCCGGTTGATAGGATCTGGCATTCTTGTATCTATTTTGTGCCTGAGAAGATGGAGGGTTTTGTCTGGACTGTCGTCTATCCTGTGGGATGAGGCCGGTCTTCCCGCCCGTAACTCTGTTTATTGCAGTGTCCATTTTGTCTCCAAACAGTGACTTGCCGTCGTATGGTATCTTGTACCATGACTGTCTCGAATTTGGGTCTGCAGACCAGGATTTCAGCCATAAGGCCCGTTTTGCCGTGACATTGTATAGCATGGCTCTGGACGAACATCTCAGAACGTCGAAGGCCGCCTCTCCAACGAATTCTGCGGATAGTTTGAGGTCCTCCAAAGCCGATACAATATCATCAGTATCGACGCCCGCCTTTAATGCAGATTCAATGTTTTCCGTCCATGTCTTGATTGCCTTCCTGACTGAGGCTAGAGATATGGCCAGTCTGCAGGCACCACCCGCCGCCAAGTAGGCTTTCCTTAGACCCATGTCTGTTTTTCTATTCAGTACGTCTCTGAACGATATTGCATCCTCAAGGGGCAAGGTCATGTGCTTGGCTAGACGTATTACTGACGCATCCACTATTGGAGCGTTGTCAATAGATTTAACATCTGCTTCTTTGAGGGGGTATAACTGCAAAATGCATTCATAGTCTATGAGATCTGCAGATCCTCATACACACCTGGTTTAACAGACAATCATCTGCAGATCATCTGCAGATCAGATCCAGCAGGATGGATTTTCAGATCTACAGATGATTGCCAGATATGCAGATGAAGTCTGTTAAAACAGGTGTGTATGAGGATCTGCAGATCTCATAGACTATGAATGCATTTTGCAGGAATGGATCTTTTGCAGGAACAGATCTTTTGCAGATAATGATCTTTTGAATGTTTACGGGCATCTTTGTGTGCAGCATCTTGCAAAGATTTTATCTGATGGGGAGTTCAGCTACAAAGAATAGACTGTGTAGGTATGGCTCTCATACTACATGGAAGGGGGTAAAAATTGGTCTGTGATCTTGCATTTTCCAAAGACTTTTATCTCAAGTGTGTATGAAGCACTGAACAAGCATACAGATCAGGTATTTCTGCCGTGTTTCTGACACACATCTGACAAGTATATCCATGTGATTGTTTCAGGTGTGTGACTCAAACATTACTGCAGCCAAAGAGATTAGCAGGGCTTCCAGGCAACTGGTATTGCTTAAAAGAAAATAAATGTCAGGCACCATCTCACTCTCACTTGAGGTGTCCTTTAACTACATTGGTACTATAAAGCCCATCTCTACAAACAAACATTTACTTTAGTCTGGCAAAGCACACACACGCTATAGGTAGAGTTCCACTTTAGTCCAACTTATACAAAGAACAATACAGAGACTTGCAGCTAAAGATAGAAGTCTTTCTGAGGTGGGCTTGGCTTTGGACACATTGTACTATAACCTCTTGAGGACCGTAGGCTTACACCCCCCTAGTGACCAGGCTATTGTTTTGTTTTTCAAATTGGTGCTCTGCAGCTTTAAGAGCTCGCTGCAGAGCACTACAACTTAGCACACAAATGAATTTTACTTATGTTTTGTTGCCACCAACAGAGCTTTCTGTTGGTGGCATCTGATTGCTGCTATAATGTATGTTCTTTTAAAATTAATTTTATTGTTAATTTATTTTAATTAAATTCATAATTTTTCTTTACATTTTCCTTCCCACCATCCCTCGATCTCCCCGACAGCCAATCATAGGAGATTGGCTCTCAGGCATCAGCCTATGAGAGGCGATCATCTGCTGGGCCACTCGAGGGGACAGTTCAGTGACAGAGCTGTCCCCGTACAGTACTGCTGTAGATCGCAGCGCTGTACACGTAAACAAATGTGTTTTTTTTTTTACTCTTAACAGTCTGCTAGCGGCGATCGCCAGACTGTTGACGGAGCAGAGCTCCGTCATTCAAGTGGGGATGCAAACCACTCCCCCAGGACATGATGTAAGGTGTTTAAAGGGGCACTATGGCGAAAAAATGTTAAATTTAAAATATGTGCAAAGATAAACAAATAAGCAGTACATTTTTTCCAGAGTAAAATGAGCCATAAACTACTTTTCTCCTATGTTGCTGTCACTTACAGTAGGTAGTAGAAATCTGACAGAAGGGACAGGTTTTGGACTAGTCCATCTCTTCATAGGGGATTCTCAGCAAGGCTTTGATTCTTTATAAAGATATTCCCTAAAAAGGATTTAAACAATGATGCTGGCTAGCCTCCCTGCTCACTACATAGTTTTTGGGCAGTTGGACAGAGCAACTGCCATTCACTGAGGCCTAGTACACACCAGAGCGGTTCTGCTGCGGTTTGCGTTCCGCTTGCGGGTGCGGATCCGCTAGGGTAATGTATTTCAATGGGCTGGTGCACACCAGAGCGGGAGGCGTTTTACAGAAACGCATACTCCCGGGCTGCTGCAGATTTTGGATTGCGGATGCGTTTCTGCCTCAATGTTAAGTATAGGAAAAACGCAAACCGCTCTGAAACACGGCACTTCAGAGTGATTTGCCATGCGTTTTTTGTTACAGTAGCTGTTCAGTAACAGCTTTACTGTAACAATACATGAAATCTACTACACCAAAAACGCTTTACAAAACCGCAAAATGCTAGCTGAAACGCTACAGAAAAAGAAGAAAAAGCGTTTTAAAATCTGCTAGCATTTTGCGGATCTGCTAGCGTTTTTTGGTGTGCACCAGGCCTAAGTGCTTTTGAAAGTAAATAAATCCCTGAGAATCCCCTATGAAGAGATGAACTAGTCCAAAACCTGTCGCTTCTGCCAGATTTGTACTACCTACTGTAAGTGACAGCAACATAGGAGAAAAGTCATTTATGGCTCATTTTAATCTGAAAAAAATATACTTCTTATTTGTATATGTTTGCACATATTTTAAATTTTAAGATTTTTCGCCATATCGCCCCTTTAGAGAGAACCCGAGGTGGCATATTATAATCCTAAGTGTGCAGAATGACATGCCTCTCGGTTACTGTACCCCCCCCCCCCCCCCACTGCACCGCCTTAAAAGATCGCAGCCTAGTGACAATCTGCTTGTCGCTAGCTGGCTTTATTTATGTGAGGCTGTCAGTCAGCCTCGTAGCATCTTCCCTTAATAACGCGCTCCCCCCACATAATCCCTCCCCCCCGACCACTCTCCGCCTCTGCTTGTTTCCTCCAATAGGAGGCCAAGCTGAGACCCAGGAGTACTTCCTGGGTCGCGGCTTGGCTTCCTATTGGAGGAAGAAAACAGAGATGAAGAGCAGTGGCAGCGGGGGGAGCGCGTTATCGAGGGGGGCGATGCTACGAGGCTGACTGACAGCCTCACATAAATAAACCCAGCTAGCGACAAGCAGATTGTCACTAGGCTGGTGATCTTTTAAGAGGGTGCAGCACGGCGCAGGGGGGTGGGTGTCTGGCAGCGGCGGTACAGTGACCCAGAGGTATGTAATTGTGCACACAACATACCTCTGGGTCCTATTAGGATTATAATATGCCACCTCGGGTTCTCTTTAAAGAAAACCTATACTGAAAATTAAAAGTTAAAATAAGCATACACAAGTCATACTTACCTCCTTTGTAGTCTACTCCTCAATCTATTTTTCCTCTCCTGCGTCCTGTTTGTCCACTGTGATCAATAGAATTCTCCGTCCTCCATTTTGAAAATGGCTATTACCCCATAACAGCTTCCTGGTCAGCACACTGTTAAACTGTAACATCGCCCACTTGAGAATGTTCATTTGAAGTTACCTCATGTGTTTATTTTAAATAATTTTACTCAGTACAGGTTCTCTTTAAGGGAGTCATCGAGTAACCGATTGTCCACTAGCCGTATCACATGCTTATGTTCCCAGAGAACAGAAAACAGGCCTTCCCTACAGTCTGTTTCACATGTACGAATGAACTGTGCACTTGCTGAGCAGTTCAGTGTCCCGTTTGCCACCCGCCAGTGCAATTCAGGTGCAATTTAAATGCAGCCGAATTGCATCAGTTTTAACACCAGGCGTGTGCCGACATGAGATAGCGTTGCAGAGGTACGCAATATGTCCGCCACGCTCAGATGTGACTCTATGTGGGGTCCGCCTGTGTAGCGCCAGTAAGCACTGGGTTGATGCAGAAGAGCAGCTAACAGGCGGTGAATTCATCTGGGGGGTTGATTCACAGCTGTCGCCGACTTTGTGCGCTGCCCTCCATGTTGCATTCCAGCTCTACAGCTACTCCCTCCTTCTGGCTGTGAAGTAGGAAGTACCGTATATAACAGCTGGAACGCAACATGGAGGGCACCGCACAGATGCACTCCTCTGCCACTGTTCACTTTAGTTGAGATTGGAGCATTCTGAAACAGAGCGCACATACCTATTCGAGGGTCAAGCACAGTACTGATGGAAAACACAATATTTTGCCCAGTTGGTTGTTTTTTGCCTAACCAAATGTCTCCTTCCAAAAGCTGTATAGTGTATGGCCAGTTTTACTGTACTTCCTCAGCAGATCTGGCTGCTGTCACCTACAGGACTCCATTAAGCTTTCCATATACATAACACATTGTGATCCAGCTTTTCTTCCAGCATTTTCCTTACCAACTGTGGTGACAAGCACAGGTACAATCCTCTGGCTGGCCCTCCTACCATGTGACTGTGTCAGCAACATAGTGCCTAGCAAGATGCATGATGGGAGATGTACAAACAGCAGCACCAGTCTGCTACTCTATGGAAGATGCTGGCTTTTTTTTTTCTTCAAAAATCTTTATTGAATAAGCAAGGGAAAGACATTGATTCAGAGCAGGAGATTGACTTTCTTTGTACTGTATAATGTAATTTGCACCCCTTAACAACTATGACAGCACAACAAAATAGATTTGTGATTTATAGGATGGCAATAATAACAACAACAATAATGGTAACATGTGAGGTAGTGAGAGAGCTGCCTGTAGCAATGTAATAAGTTTATTTATGAATATCTGTAAAGTACCTTTATACCACGGAAATAAAAAATGCAGCTATTGTGGTGAACAGACTTTTGCTTGGATAAAGTGTCCATACGAAACTGCTGTGGAAGTGGAACTACGTGCCCCAGCAATGCTTTACAGACATTGTAAGTGGCGTTGCCAACTTTTAGCTGAAGAAAATACCAGCCTGATGGTGTGGCCTAAAAGTGGAAGTACATTATTATAACTTTTTTTCTCAAAATAGTACAATACTGAAGATTTCACATTTTATTGAGACCCCTTTTACACTTACCACATACCTACCAACTTTTTGAGATGAGAAAAGGGGACACTTAAGCCACGCCGCGGCCACACCACTGACCACGCCCTCACCACGCTTCTAGTCACGCATACCATAAAGATTTCATAACAAACATATGTTGTTTTATGATTCAAACCACACTGGTCCTTTCTATCCTGGTTCATTTTCCTTCAGAGTAACATTTTAAAATTAGTAATATATCAATTTAAAGTTTGGGAATAAAGTTTAGAGTCAATCAAACACATTTTTAGTATACAAATATATATATTTACATAGAAAGAGGGACAAAGTCCTGAAAGAGGGACAAATGAGGAGGAAAGAGGGACAGGGCTCCCAAAGAGGGACTGTCCCTCCGAAAAAGGGACAGTTTGGAGCTATGTTACCGTGTCATGTCATGTTGTGGTACTCTCCCTGTCACAGCTCCTAGCAGTGGCCTATCAAGTGACACTGAAGTAAAAAAAAAATTATGATATATTGAATTGGTTGTGTAGTACGGATAATTTATAGAACATTAGTAGCAAAGAAAATAGTCCCATATTTTTATTTTCAGTTATATCAGGGGGGGTTTTCATAACATTGCATCATTCTCTATTATTTGCAGTTTAAACACTACTCAGCATTCTAAATGATTTCACAGAGCATGCTAATTATCATTTGAACTTTATTCTGCAGGAAAAAAAACAAAATACAGTGACAGACAGTTGAGATAATAAACTTCAGAAGACAGAGCTCTCTGCGACTGAAAAGTTGTGGAGCTCAGATAAGCTCTTTTGCAGGGATAACAACTGGAGTTTCTTAATTCTTCCTGTACTGGAAAGAATATTAGACTCATATCTGTGCTGCTAATGTTTTATTTCTTAGATGTACCACACATACAAATCATTATATCATACGTTTTTCCCTTCAGATTCCCTTTAAAGCAAACCTGAACTCAGAACTTACTCTCTGATCTAAAAGATACGCAACAGCATAATAACCTTTACAGAAGAACATTTCTTTGTTACAGCTGATACAAATCTTGCAATAAATCTGCAGTGTGTCTACTTACTGCTTTCATGGAAGCAGACATAGGGTTAACATCCGTTGTTTACACATTAGCTGCTCAGCCGTGGACTCCTGCATTTCTGTGCTGACAAAGCTGAGAGATCAAATTACACTTGTGATTTGTCACCTGGGGAATTAGACAGGCTTAACCCTCTAAATACATACAGGGTGCATTTCTCTATGTTTTCTGTGCAACAGTTCGGGTCCACGTAAAAGGACAACTGAACTGAGCAGAATATGGAGGCTGCCATATTTATTTCCTTTCTCCTTCTAAACAATACCAGTTGCTTGGCAGCCTTGCATGTCTATTTGGCTGCAGTAGTATCTGAATAACACCAGAAACAAGCATGCAGCTAATCTTGTCAGATCTGACAATAATGTCAGAAACACCTGATCTGCGTGTGCTTGTCAGTAGAATTGCCAGTATGGGCGTAACAATCACCCCTGCGACCTCCGCCATCGCAGGGGAGTCCAGAGGCTTTGGGGGTCTTTCCTCCTCCCTCTTCCCAAACACAAGTGCAGCCAACTAGCAAAAATCTACCGTTCACTCAAAAAAAAGGTCTCTGCCACCTGCTCTTGCCGCGCAGTGTAGCGAGCAGCGGGAACGTCTTGAAATCTTTTCCTGCTCCAGACGCTGCTTCACGGCAGAACACTCCCTGCTGCCATTCGCCGACTCCTGATCACATGACCCGCATGGAGTTTGGGAACCAAGGGGGCCACATGCTATCGTTTTTGCAGGGGAGCCCTATTAAGTCTAGTTACGGAAATGCTCCAGGCACCGCAGAAGAAATGCACAAGCTGCAGCGTGTTACCTTGCAACTCCAGGAAGTGCATCGGAAGTTGCGTGGTATTTTTTCTTCACAGCGCACTGGTGTAAAAGAACCCTGAAATGTAAACATTTCAAATGTCGGGCTTGATTCACTAAAGCGTGATAACAAAGGTTATCTTGCGATCACGTGCGCTTTTCGCGTGAAACGTGCGCAAACATTCGTTTATCGGACTTGTTTTACTAAACCATTATAGGACAAATATCACACCTTATCAAAGATATCACACGTTATCAAAGTTATCACGTTACCAAAGTTATCACATGTTACCAAAGTTATCACATGTTGGGTTTGATTCACTAAACCGTGATAACTGATATCACATCGCAAATTTTTGGCCACAATTGCGCGAGAAAATTCGCAATTGCGCAAGAAAATTTTCGATCGCGCAAAAAAAAAGCGTGAAAACGCATGTGCGGCCGTGATATGAGTTATCACGGTTTCGTGAATCAAGCCCATTATCAAAGTGAACACGCCTTATCAGAGTAGCATAGCGAGTGCTACGGACTTATGCCTGCTAATTGGCAATGGCACTCGTCCTGCCCTGAGCCCCTGCAGGTTCCTAGCACTCGCTATGCTACTCTGATAAGGCGTGTTAACTTTTATAACGTGTGATAACTTTGATAAGGTGTGATATCTGTCTTATCACGGTTAAGTGAATCAAGCCCGATAAACGGACGTTTGCGCACGATCATGTGCGTGTTTCACGTGAAAAGTGCACGTGATCGCACGATAACCTTCGTTTATCACGTGAACTAATGCTGTTCGCGTGTAAACTTATACGAGTGGCAGAGCGTGTGATAACTGCTGTGATAGCAGTTATCATGCTTTAGTGAATCAAGCCTGTAGTGCGACCCCTCTCTTCCTCTTCCTGCAGCGTGCAGCTTTCAGCCAGTCCTGTGACGCTGCACTTCAGGGACAAGTCACATTTCTTCATGGTGCTTGCAACCATAGCAACAGCACATTACCTGGTAGCTGGTACATTGTGGGCAGCACAGTAGCGTAGTGGTTAGGGCTCTTGCCTTGCTGCACCAGGTCCCCAGTTTCAATTCCAACCAAGGCACTATCTGCATGGAGTTTGTATGTGGGCTGTGTGGGTTTCCTCTGGGCACTCTGGTTTCCTCTCACATGCCAACAACATACAGATAAGTTAATTGGCTTCCCCCTAAAATTGGCCCTAGACTATGATACATACACTAGATGAGAAAGACATCTGACTATGATAGGGATTACATTGTGAGCCCCTCTGAGGGCCAGTTAGTGACAAGACAATATACTCTGTACAGCACTCTGGAAGGTGTTGGTGCTTTATGAATACTAAATAATAATAATAAAAATAATAATAATAAATACTCAATTCTCTGCTCTTGTGATTGGTTGACAAAGAAGGAAGAACAATTTCTGTATCCCCAGCCACAATCCTCATTATTATTATTTTTTAGGCAAATACTGTATTTCATTTAAATCAGGAGTGGGTGTCACAATTACAGGGATGTCAGAACTTCATGTTTCTGTTTCTCCACCCTAGACTTCGTAATCCCCTTTCCTACAAGCTCTACACTACAGCTCTACACTACAGCATTGAAAAGACCACTATCGCGAAAATCTTAAAATTTAAAATACTGTATATTCTGGCGTATAAGACTACTTTTTAAGCCAGGAAAATCTTCTCTAAAGTCAGAGGTCATCTTCTACGCCGAGTGTCATCTTAAAGTGCGGGTGCTGAAACTTCCTTGCCGGACTGGAGAATCTGCGGTTGCCTCAAATGGTGGGTGGAGCTCAAAAATATCCGCGGCCGCATCCCTACCGTATGCGGTGACCGAATGAAAGCTGCAAGGGCGGTGCTGTACAAGTATGGTAAAAGAACATCCACTCACCAGGATTACTGGAAAGAAATGACTTAACGCGGTCCCGATGACGAGGTGAAGGGGCACCTCGCTGGGAAGGCTTTGTATACAACACAAAGCCAATCGCTGGTGAGGTACATCGCTTGCAGTTATTGGTTGGTTGTTGTATACTGGGTACCACATACAGTACAGCACCAGTATTTGTACCTCTTTATACAGTATAGCACCAGTACATACAGTTCAGTATACTAATGTCCAACAGTCAAGAGGGGAAGTCTTATAGGGCGAGTATATCCCAAAATGTCGTCTTATACGCCCAGTCGTGTTATACGCCGGAATATACGGTATATGTAAACATATACAGATAAGAAGTGCATTTTTCCCAGAGAAAAATGAACCATACATTACTTTTCTCCTATGTTGCTGTCACTCACAGTAAGTAATAGAAATCTGACAGAACCGACAGGTCTTGCACTAGCTCATCTCCTAATGGGGGATTCTCAGGGACTTCAAAAGCGAAAATATTCAAAAGCACTTGGTGAATGGCAGTTGCTGTGTCCAACTGCCAAAAAAAATAAAAATAAATATATATATATATATATATATATATATATATATATATATATATATATATATATATATTTTTTAAGATTTTCATAACAGTGGTCCTTCAACAAAGTTTCCTAAAAATCCTTGCAATTTATAGCATTGTCTCCAGAGTCAATTGTTTTATTTTTTCCATGAAAGTAGAATTGCTTATAGATTTAAGAATATATTTAGCTAATGCATTGCTATTTCCTACCCAGGAAGATGAAGAAAAATTACTTATTGATGGATTACGTAACTTATTAATGGATTGTGTATCTGTTGCTATTCAAACACTGCTGAGAGGTCGAACTTGTAACTTTTTAACGTTTTATAATATCTTCATTTCAGTACAGTTTCTGTTGCTGGAGATTTGAAGATTTTTGTTTTACTCTGTTTATGTTTCTCCTTGAAAAATGTCCTTGATTTGGTGTATTGACTAGCTTGTCTTGTTTTGATGGCGTCGTGCAGCTCTCTGCATCTATTCTAATCCTGTATATTGCTGTATAAGCTAAATTATATTAAACAGTGTGTCACAGTGCCAGTAGATTTAAAAGTCTGCAGTGTCCTTTGTCCATATGTCAGCTCACAGCATATTTCTTTTGATCATGTCTGCTTGTCTAGTCATATTGTCCCTTTATGTCTGATCAGAGTTTTAAAGGTCTGCATTATAATAGGTTTGGGTATGGATCTGGCTTTTTCTGTACAGACAGAAGTACATTTTTTAACGAGTCCTGTGCTTCCAACTAAAGGTGCATACAGACATCCAATTTTGATTGACAATTTTACCACCTTCATGTAGTAAGGGGATCAACAGAATATGAATACTATGAGCAGCTTGTGTAGGTAAACTTTAATGGCTTTACCAGGCTTTAAAGGGGTTCTGTGGGGGTTTCTGAAGAGAAAAACTGACACTTACCTTGGGCTTCTATGAGCCTCATGCAGCGGTAATGTCCCACAACGTCCTGCTCCCATCCGCCGTTCCCCGCAGCCGGCACCGGGCTATTATTCGTCTGACATACAGACGAATAATGCGCGTTGCCGTGCCTCCGCTCGCGTCATCTGAGGCTTACTGCGCAGGTGCAGTACAACGGAGCCTTGTACTGCGCTTGCGCAGTAAGCTTCCGATGACGCAGGCGGAAGCGAGCGGGTGCGCGGCCACTCTAGCGCAGCCGCAGTTGGATCCCATGCCGCTTAGACCGGGGCCGGCAGCGGAGAACGGCAGATGGGAGGAGGACGGCGTGTGACATTACCGCTGCACGGGGCTGATAGAAGCCCAAGGTAAGTGTCCGTTTTTCTCTTCCACAACCCCCCACAGAACTCCTTTAACCCCCTTGGCGGTATGAAAAATACCGCCAGGGGGCAGCGCAGCAGTTTTTTTTTTATTTATTTTTTTTTAAATCATGTAGCGAGCCCAGGGCTCGCTACATGATAGCCGCTGCTCAGCCTCCGGCGATAGGCGATCAGGAAATCCCGTTCAAAGAACGGGATTTCCTGGAGGGCTTCCCCCGTGGCGACGGGCGGGATGACGTCATTGGGAGACCCGATCCACCCCTTGGCGCTGCTTGGCACTGATTGGCTAGGCAGCGCAGGGGTCTGGGGGGGGGCCGCGCGCCGCACCGGATAGCGGCGATCGGGCGCGCGGCGGTGGCGATCGGGGTGCTGGCGCAGCTAGCAAAGTGCTAGCTGCGTCCAGCAAAAAAAAAAATTATGAAAATCGGCCCAGCAGGGCCTGAGCGGCACCCTCTGGCCGCTTACCCCGTGTCCAGCACGGGGTTACCGCTAAGGAGGTTAAAGCGGATCCGAGATGAAAAGCTAACTATAACAAGTAACTTGTCTACATATATTATGTAAAGTTTAGATGGTTTACAAGGAGCTGGGAAAAAAGGGCGCAGGCAGCTAGTGGACAAAAAGGGCGCCGCCATTCACTCCCATAATAAATAACGTTTAATGGGCGCAGAGCACAAAAAAAGGGCGCCGGCGCTAAATAAAGTTTACAAACGGCGCCCGGAGCTAAATAAAGTTTACAAACGGCGCCCGGAGCTGTTTAATGATTTATAACTGAGCTTGTGTTCATTTACGTTTATAAAATGCACCCGTGCCGAATAACGTTTATGAAAATACTAAATATATTTATCTTATTTAAATAATTAAAACATTATTTAAAGTTTTATCCCTTACTGTTTTTAAAACATTATTCACAAAACAAAGCGATCAGTACGTAATGTAAATTGGAATATATTTTTTTATTTAAAGTTTTATCCCTTACTGTTTTTAGAACATTATTCACAAAATAAAGCGATCAGTACGTAATGTAAATTGGAATATATTTTTTGCATCCATAATTAGTAAAACATTATTATCCACATAATAAAGGGGGGTCTTAGGTTTAGGCACCACCAGGGGGGTCTTAGGTTTAGGCACCACCAGGGGGGTCTTAGGTTTAGGCACTAACAGGGGGGTCTTAGGTTTAGGCACCAACAGGGGGGTCTTAGGTTTAGGCACCAACAGGGGGGTCTTAGGTTTAGGCACCAACAGGGGGGTCTTAGGTTTAGGCACCAACAGGGGGGTCTTAGGTTTAGGCACCAACAGGGGGGGTCTTAGGTTTAGGCACCAACAGGGGGGTCTTAGGTTTAGGCACCAACAGGGGGGTCTAGGGGTTAGGGATAGGTACAGGGAGGGTTCTGTGTAAGAGTAGGCTTAGGTATAGTTTTAGTAAAATTTTAGTAATAATTACTAATGTTTTACAACACTTATTACGAACGTACTTATATTTATATCATCGTTATAAAGAATATTTTCAGATTTTATTATAAGAACAAACCATAAATGAAGGTTATTCACAATACTATACAATTATAACAATTAAACATATATTATTGTTTTTTTAATAAAAGTAATTATAAGTTTAACTTTAGAAATAGGGAAGATTAACGTTTTCACAATTTCCGATTTTATAAACATTATTTAATGATTTATAATTTTGTTAAACTTTATTTGTAAACAAAATATAGCACACTATTTTTATAAACCCTATTAATGATTAATTATTATTTAGAGTTTACACCCCGCGCCCTTTTTGTCCAGGCGCCCTTTTTGTACGTACGCGGTTTACAAATCTAGCTGCAAACAGTTTTAATGGAATATGATTATTTATTCCAGTGATACAATGACAGCAGCCATGTTGTTTGTAAACATTACACAGAGGCAGGCTTATCTGTATCTTGAGCAAAAAAAAGCTAATCCCCCCTCCTGTTCCCTCCTCCCCTCTGCCTCTGAAATCTCTGGCTAGTAACACCTCCCCCTCCTCCTGCCCAGACTGAGCTCCCATGAGCCCTTGCTACTGCCAAGGCTCTCTGAAAACCTGTGGGAGTGGCTTTTTAAGTTTATAGGGAATTAGAGTATTAAAACAAAAACAAAAAAGTATTTGACTTGAGGAATGCCCTATAAACAATAGGAAAGGAACACAATTCTGCAATGTGTAAAAGTTCACCTCGGATCCACTTTAAGGCATTGGACACACATTCAATTTTAATTGGCCAATCATTGAACAATTTAATCACCTCCAACAGATTTTGAATATTATGAACAGATTGTGTAGGTAAGCCCTCATTCTACATGGAGGTTGTAAAATTGGCCGGTCAAAATTGGATATGTGTCTACGAGACTTTAAAGCCCAGTACACACTTTCAATTATGATTGTCGAATTACTGACCATAATTTTACCACCACCATACATGGAGGTGGTATAAATGGTTATGGGTTGTCCAATCATAACTGAAAGTGTGTACCAGGCTTTAGGCTAGGAGAAGAGATGATTAATGAGATGCAAATGTTTCTGGCTTGCATGCAGATTGAATGTAAATTGTATGCACTTTCCATGGCTTATGATTGGTCCAGTTCCAAGTCCCATGCAGCCTGAGTGAAACATGCAATTCTGAGTGTTTAGCATATCATTGACCCTCCCTAGCCATGTGTGGCATTTGAAGAACTTCGGTGCTTCATTGCACAGTCAGTATTTGAGACTGGCAAAATGTCTCATTTGCATTTCATATTTGATTTATAGAAGTTTTTGCAAAATTAAATTAAGGTGATGGGGATGTGATTTAACATTACCAGTTGCCTGGCTCTCTTGCTGATCCTCTGCCTCAAATACTTTTAGCCATAGACCCTGAACAAGCATGCAGATCAGGGGCTTGATTCACAAAGCGGAGCTAACTGTTAGCACGCCTGTGAAAACCCCCTTAGCACGTCTAAACGAGCTTTTCACGCGAAGTGCCCATTAAAGCCTATGGGACTTAGCGCGCGCATAGGACTTTGTGCGTGGTACTTAGCGCGCGATCTGATTGAGAAATCCGGTGCTAACCTACTTAGCACCCTGGTTTGCACGTCTGAAGACTTTAGACGTGCTAAGTAGGTTAGCACCGCATAGTGAATCAAGCCTTTAGGTGTTTCTGACATCATTACCCCAAACATTATTGTCAGATCTGACAGTATTAGCTGCATGCTTGTTTCTGGTGTTATTCAGACACTACTGCAGCCAAATAGGTCAGCAGAGCTGCCAGGCAACTAGTATTGTTTAAAAGGAAATAAATATGGCAACTTCCATATTCTCCTCACTACAGTTGTCCTGCGTAGTACGCTCTGGTCCACGCAGCGGTGATTGACAGAGCCGCTTGCACAGGCCAACCTCTAGGTTGGCCTGACGTCATCGCCGGGGACTGAGAAGCTTTACAGGCGAACGGCTCACCGCAGAGCTGCAGAGAGGGACATGCTGGAAGCTTGGGGCTGGACGAAGCCCCGGGTAAGTAGCACTTATTGTCCTCATATCCTCCTGATGACTCCTTTAAGATTTGGCTAAATCTTCCTCCCTTGGGCAGTGTATGTTCCTGGTCTATGTTGGGTATTTGACTTTTCTGCCTTCTTCCTCTGTCTGACCTCCCAGTAACCTCCAGGGTATTGATACCTGTGACTCTGCTATTGGATTTTACTGGAGCGCTCAATCAATCTGCCTTCTTGTTACTCTGACCTCTGGCCTAGTGATTCCCCTCGTCAACAGTGTCCTGTCTTACATTGGCTTGTATAGGTTTCCCATTATTCCTCCCTGCTTTACTGCATCTAACTACCAGAGATACTGTGACCATAGGCATAAATTCTAAGGATATATTTGTGTGTGTGTGTGTGTGTGTGTGTTATGTGTTGTGTGTGTTGTTTGTTGTGTGTGTTGTATGTGTGTGGTGTGTGTTGTGCGTGTTGTGTGGGGTGGTGTGTGTTTGTGTGTGTATAATAGAAAAAGTATGAGTGAAGGCCAATAGAGATGGCCCGAACGGTTCGCCAGTGAAATTATTCGCACGAACATCGGGGGTTCGCGTTCGTGCCGAACCGCGAACTTTATGGCGGTTCGACCCGCCCCCTATACTACATCATTGGGCTAAACTTTGACCCTCTACGTCACAGTCAACAGACACATGGGCCTTGATTCACTAACCGGCACTAAGCCGGTTAGTGTGCCTTATCACTTAGCGGGCACAAACTACAGCGCTAACCTTATCTGAGGTTAGTGTGCCTTATCTGAGGTTAGTGTGCCTTATCTGAACTTAGTGCCCCTTAAGTAGCTTAGTGCACACTAAAAGATGCACAAAGCTACATCGCACACTGCACCGTCGCATCGCGTTGCACCGTGCGCAAAGATCGGTGCATTACGCTGTGCGCGGTGCAGTGCGCGATGTAGCTTTGTGCATATTTTAGTGTGCACAAAGCTACTTAAGGGGCACTAAGTTCAGATAAGGCACACTAACCTCAGGTAAGGCACACTAACTCATAGAAAAGGCACACTAACCTCAGATAAGGCACACTAACCGGCTTAGCGCCGGAAAACTCTTTTTTACTCCGGCGCTAACACTTAGTGCCAGTTAGTGAATCAGGATGCACTCCCTCCTGGAGCCCTCCCCACCCCCTTTATATAAGGCAGCAGCGTCGGCCATGTTCTCACTCTGTGTGCTGTAGTATTAGTGAGAGAAGGGAGAGACATTGGAGAGATAGGGAAAGTGATAGTTAGGAGGTCTGTTAGCTTGCTCATTGCTGATATTTGTTGCTGAAAAGCTCCACCAAAACAGCTCTTTTGAGAGCTAATGTTCTTGTGTGATGTATTTTTTTTTTTTTGTGGCCCACTGACACTTGCATATATTATTATTATTTAGTATTTATATAGCGCCAACATCTTATGCACCACTGTACAGTATATACTAAATACTCCCGCATGCTGTTTTATATACCAGCAGTCAGTGCATCCATTTTCACTGCACCTGTGTGACTGCACATTGTTATACCAGCAGTCACTGCATACCTTTCACTGCATCTGTGTGACCACACATTGTATTGTAATACCAGTCACTGTATACCTTTCACTGCACCTGTGTGTGACAGCACGCAGTTTTATATACCAGCCACTGCATACCTGTTCACTGCACCTCTGTGTGACCGCACGCTGTTTTATATAGCAGTCAGGCTCGGATTGAGCCACCGAACCACCAATGGGACCCATCGGTGGGCCCCGACTGCCCCGCCTCTGGGGGGCCCCAGAGCTAAGAGGGAGGTGGGCACAGCTTGGAAGGGGGGAAATTGGGCACAGAGCGGCGGGGAGGGAAGCCTCCCCCCCCTCCCTCACCTAGGGGCCCCCCCTTCCGCGCACCCCCCTCCTCCAGAAGTGCAGCCAGCAGCGAGCGGAGAATAGCTACAGAGCTTCAGATGATGCTATCTCCGCTCCGCTCCGCATGCCGCTGCCCTGCTGGTCTCTGTCTCCTACAGTGACGCTGTCCAATCACGCTCTCGCAGTACTTCCTGCGAGAACGTGATTGGACAGCGTCACTACAGGAGACAGAGACCAGCAGGGCAGCAGCAGCGGCATGCGGAGGAGCGGAGCGGAGATAGCATCATCTGAAGCTCGGTAAGCTATTCTCCGCTCGCTGCTGGCTGCACTTCTGGAGGAGGGGGGTGCGTGGAAGGGGGGGAGGGGGGAGGAGGCTTCCCCACTGATCTGTGCCCGCTGACCCCCCGTCCAAGCTGGGGGGGACTTGCATTTTGTGGGGGTATCTGCCACCAACCTGATTGCATTGTGTGGGGGTATCTGCAGCCAACCTGATTGCATTGTGTGGGGGTATCTGCAGCCAACCTGATTGCATTGTGTGGGGGTATCTGCAGCCAACTTGATTGCATTGTGTGGGGGTATCTGCAGCCAACCTGATTGCATTGTGTGGGGGTATCTGCAGCCAACCTGATTGCATTGTGTGGGGGTATCTGCAGCCAACCTGATTGCATTGTGCGGGGGTATCTGCCGCTAACCTGATTGCATTGTGTGGGGGTATCTGCCGCCAACCTGATTGCATTGTGTGGGGGTATCTGCAGCCAACCTGATTGCATTGTGTGGGGGTATCTGCAGCCAACCTGATTGCATTGTGTGGGGGTATCTGCAACCAACCTGATTGCATTGTGTGGGGGTATCTGCCGCCAACCTGATTGCATTGTGTGGGGGTATCTGCCGCCAACCTGATTGCATTGTGTGGGGGTATCTGCAGCCAACCTGATTGCATTGTGTGGGGGTATCTGCAGCCAACCTGATTGCATTGTGTGGGGGTATCTGCAGCCAACTGATTGCATTGTGTGGGGGTATCTGCAGCCAACCTGATTGCATTGTGTGGGGGTATCTGCAGCCAACCTGATTGCATTGTGTGGGGGTATCTGCAGCCAACCTGATTGCATTGTGTGGGGGTATCTGCTGCCAACCTGATTGCATTGTGTGGGGGTATCTGCCGCCAACCTGATTGCATTGTTTGGGGGTATCTGCAGCCAACCTGATTGCATTGTGTGGGGGTATCTGCCGTCAACCTGATTGCATTTTGTGGAGGCATCTGTCGGCAACCTGATTGCATTTTGTGGGGGTATCTGCTGCCATTTGACTACTTTATGAATTATCATGAGGCATGTAACTACTTGATGATTTTATCTAAATTGTATCTGGTCAGACCTAATCTCTGTGAATAACACCGCTACTTATTTTGTGTTTTGTATTTTTTTTTTTTTAAGTCTGCCCATGACTCATCATGACCACGCCGATGTTCCAGTGCGTGGTGACACCCAGGCCTACTGGATTTTCAAGCTCAATTCCTTGTCTCCAGCCGGGTTGAAAGAAGAAATGAAGGTTGCCAGATTCATTTGATTTATTCCATTTTTGATTCAATGTAAATGAATGCAATCCCATCCAAACCAATCCACCCAGTTTCACTCAGTTGGGTTGACCTCGGGCACTCCCGGTCATCCAAGGCTCAAGGCAATTCCACCTTAGTATTCCACTACAGTTTCCCTCCCCCCCCCCACCCCTTTCAAACCCCCCCAAATCCCCCCCTGCCCTCCTTTCCATTCCCCGATTCTCCCTGCCCCCTTTGTTTCCCACCTCCCCCCCCACACACACACACATGACTAAGGGGTCCATATGTACCCCATTTACCCAATTAGATTTTTTTTTATTGATTAATTTACAATACATCTGTTCACAGCTGCCAACCTCAAAAGTTAAGTTCCATGGGAGCAAAGCAAATTGTCTCCAATCTAAATTGATGTTTGTTGCATGTCTGTTGGTTGTTCTGTAACTATTATTTAATTTTGAGTCAATTTGTAATTTTCATGTATTCTTCCAAATGTCAACTGTTATTCCAAATGATTAATGGGCTGACAGGCGTCCCGCTCCTGGTCCATGCCAGGCACACACACAACAGCCCCTTTGGGACTTGTCACCATGGTGACAATCCACAGTCAATTTACCCCAGGAAAGTCCCGCCCATCGCGTGTCACGCTATACGGATCTGATGGTCCAGGCGCATGCGTCCCCTTCTGAGCTCAGCTGCCAATATACAGGGATGCACCACGGTTGCTAAGCAGCGCCTCCCGGCCCACCTAGACACGTCACCACATCATCCTTGGATCCGCCCACTTAAGTGCGTTCCAGCTCCCCTCCCTGCGAGACTGGAAACATCCTTCGGATCTACCCACAGGGGCCAGGCCACTTGGACCTTTCACTTCATGTGAGTCCTCCTATATGCACACACACTAGGCTGTTTAGCTATGCAGATTTATTCTCCCAGAGCATTCTGGGAGACCAGTTGTTATTTGTATTGGCTTCAAACACTGAATACACAAACATTCCGCCAAAGATGTGGCCACCTGTGCAGGGGCGTAATAATAGATCCTGCAAGGGATGCAGCTGCAGGGGGCCCAGAAGCAGCAGGGGGCCCCGTGGGGGAGAAGTTTATTTTTCCCTGAGAGACTGACAACTAAACAAGCTTTCTGCTCTTTGCACAATTGTTCTAATGATGTCATCTGCTCAGCCACTGTAAGAAATCATACAACGTTTTGCAGACAAAGATTTGTAGACAGTCCCTATTCAGTGTGCAGCAGGCTCTTGTGTACAGCACCCTGGCCCAAACCTCTCTACCCCTCCCCAAGTGCTCTGTACTGTAGTGATGCTGGAGAAGTCTGCAGAGCCAGTTCTGCACCATTAGAGATGGACAGATGAGTGTAAAAAGCTGAGGCTGGGAGCACACTCATCTGTCGATTTCTGTATGCGTTTTTTGCACACCATGGGCTTGATTCACTAAACCGTGATAACTCAAATATCACACCTTATCAAAGATATCACACCTTATGAAAATATATCACACCTTATCAAAGTGAACACGCCTTATCAGAGTAGCATAGCGAGAGCTACGAACCCGAAGGGGCTCAGGGCAAGACGAGTGCCATTGCCAATTAGCAGGCATAAGTTCGTAGCGCTCGCTATGCTACTCTGATAAGGCGTGTTAACTTTGATAAGGTGTGATATCTTTGATAAGTTGTGATATCTTTTCATAAGGTGTGATATCTTTTCATAAGGTGTGATCTTTGATAAACTGTGATATTTGAGTTATCACGGTTTGTGACTCAATCCCCATCATGTGTGTCTGTATGTGTGAAAACATGCACGTTTTATCACAGAAGCTAATGTAATTGATAGAGAAAATGCGTGCAGCTCTTCACTGCTGTCTGTTTTTATCTGTATGGGGAAAACACATTCAACTGTGCACTAGCTAAATGAATAACATTTTTTATCAGTTTACCTGTGCAGAAAGCGAGCGGGGAGGGGGCCCCATACAAAGTTTTTTTTTTTGGGGGGGGGGGGGCAGTGATTTCTAGTTACGCCCCTGAATATTGTAAAAAAAATAAAATAAAATAAAAGCAATTTTAATCATTACTTTATTTTCACTACAGTTACTCTTTATAAAGGACAAGTGAGGTGAGGAAATAAAACTTTACTCACATGGGTCTTTTTCCAGCCCCTCGCCGTAGCTAAATAAAATTGCCAAATAAAATCTATATAAACCATAAATAAAAAACATTTAGGCTCCTGAAGACTTCCAAAGCCTCGGGCAGCGGCAGAGAGCAGTCTTGGACCCCTTGGTAGGAGACTGCTAACAGGAGAACCAGCGGTAGAACGGGGGGACTATAGGAAAAACAGAAAGGCTCTATAGGACCCAGAGCCTTCTCTCTCTTCAGGTGTGTTTCCGGGTTTTTTTTTGTTTGTTTTTTAAATACGCTTCAGTCTCACTTTAACCACTTGACCGCTGAGGGGTTTTAGCCCTTTAGGACCAGAGCAATTTTCACCTGTCAGCGCTCCTTCCATTCTTTCACCAATAACTTAATCACAACTAATCACAACAACTTGATCTATGATTTTTTTCGCCACCAATTAGGCTTTCTTTGGGAGGTACATTATGCTAAGAATTATTTTATTCTAAACATATTTTAATTGGAATAATAAGAAAACAATTGAAAAAAATTATTATTTTTCAGTTTTTGGCAATTATAGTGTTAAAATATAACGTTCTACTGTGCACATAAAACCCACACATTTTATTTGCCCATTTGTCCCGGTTATTACAACATTTACAATTTTTCCCTAGTACAATGTATTGCGCCAATATTTTATTTGGAAATAGTTTTGCGTCCATCACTATTTATAAGCCTACAAATTAAAAAATAACAGTTATATACCCCCTTGATATAAATATTAAAAAATGTCAGTCCTTAAGGCAACTATTTATGTATTTTTTTAAAATGTACATTCTATCTATCTATCTATCTATCTATCTATCTATCTATCTATCTGTCTGTCTGTCTGTCTGTCTGTCTGTCTGTCTGTCTGTCTGTCTGTCTATCTATCTATCTATCTATCTATCTATATCTATCTATCTATCTATCTATCTATCTATCTATATATATATATATATATATATATATATATATATATATACTGTTTGGGTGCTATGGGGAGTGTGGGAAGGAAATAGTTAATTTTAGGAGTAAGTGTGGTTATTTTTATTAAATAAAATGTGGTGTGATGTAGTTTTACTATTTGGCCACAAGATGTCCTCGGTCATTATTTCCGATTCGCGTACATAAGAATGTGAATCGGAAATAATGCATGGCAGTGTAACAGCCGGAAGATACAATGAAGCAGGCATCTAATAGATGCCAGCGTTCATTGATTCGGGGACTTAGATTTATGAATGAGAACTGCGTTCCCATTCATTAATGTCCCTGATAACCGGCGGTAATGGGAGTGGGCAGCTGCCGCCCACTCCCATTGACTAACTATTTCTGCTTGTGTGTGCTGAGTGTGGTTTCTAAACTGCAAATATGACAGAATGATAAAACATTATAAGAAAAAGCTATATAACTGAAAATAAAAATATGAAATAAAAATTATCTTTTCTTTGTTGCTAATGTTCATTCATTATCCGTACTACACATACAAATCATTATATCAGAACTTTATTTTCGCTGCAGGTCTGCTTTAAACTAGAAAAGAATTGTGGAGCCCTGATATGTGTTTATAGCAATTTTGTGTGTGTAAAAATTGGTGTTGCACTTAATCTTGTATATACAGTATATCCCTGATGGGTAAGATCCTGTTCGGCCCCCATCAGAGATTAAACCATCACATATTTCTTCCCCAGGAAGCAATCCTAGCCCATCACTGTAAAGCCTTTGCTGAAGTCTATTACAGCCTCTTGTCATATCCGATTGCTATAAAAGCCACCTATCCGCTGGAATCATAAACCCATGAAGACACCTAATGATCACAGAGCTTGGTTTAATCCCCGAAGCTAAGGGATGGGAGTCGTGCGACAGATTTACATAGCATAATTAGCGGTCAGGTCATATTCGCTGGGTTCCTGGCGTCCCTGAAGGGAATCGACTCGGATGATTGACAGCGGAACATGCCGGTGAACACTGAACGGACACACCATGAAGTCATATATTACAGGACCCAGCAGCGTGGCAAATTGAACAAAAAAAAAATCCATGCTACAGAACACTAACTAATAAGCATGCTTCCTGCTCTTAGACTTTCCCCAGGGCTAATAAAGGTGACTATGAAGAATTCGAGACGTCCTAGACTTTTTAATGGGGCTTTTAAACTTAATGCTAATGGCCCATATATCTTGATGCATTGATTGACTGTACAAGGAAAACAGCCTCTGCCAAATGCATAATTGTCCACTCTATAGAATGCAAATCAGCGAGAAGCCTTCTGGAAAGGGGTTTCCTGGTTGGGTGCCCGAAATAGCCCAGTATGGATTTTTTAATTTGAATTTACCTGCTTTTCTTTTCCCCGTGCAAATGCATTTGCTACATACATTGGGCTTGTGAGGTCAGAAGTTAGAGTTAGTGGTTTCATCGCAGGAGCCGGTATCGATGAGGATACAGCATGCTACTTAGAGATGGCCCGAACCTCCGATTTTCCGTTCCCGAACTTCCGCGAAAGTTCAGTTTGCACGAACTTTCGCGAACCGCAATAGACTTCAATGGGGAGGCGAGCTTTGAAAACTAGAAACACTTATGCTGGCCACAAAAGTGATGGAAAAGAGGTTTCAAGGACCTGGAGGGGGGGCATGACAGAGTGAGATAACCGCCAAAAGTCCAGGGCAGAAAAGTTAAGGGCAGAAATCACATTGAATGCTAAATTGCAGGCCTAAAGTGCTTTAAAACATCTTGCATGTGTATACATCAATCAGGGAGTGTAATTAGAGTACTGCTTCACACTGACACACCAAACTCACTGTGTAACGCACCGCAAACAGCTGTTTGTGTAGTAACGGCCGTGCTGGACTGGTGCGCACCATGGCGAGATTGCTCTTCCTCAGTGATATCAGGTAATGTCTGACTGCCTTATCAACTTTCCATGGTTCTTTCTCTACCATTGTTAAAGCTTACATCTTTTTTTTTTTTAAATTACATTTTTTTGCTGGCTGTTAAGTACCTGCAATGAAAATCTGCCACTGTGAGTGACCACGGGTAATGGCCGGGGAATCAGGGTTTGATTCCGGTCCGGAGTGGGAGCCTGAGAACTGGCTACCACCACCACACATCACCCTGAGATCACTGGAGTGTCCTGTCCTTGCCTGCGTGGACTTGGGAGGAGGAGGATTACTGCCAGTGGTACCTTGATTGCGTTGTGCTGTCACATCACCCTTAAACGCATTGTAAAGCATCCTTGACAGCTTGTTCTGCAAGTGCTGTATCCTTTCCGCCTTCTGTTGAGTTGTTAACAGGTCCGCCACTTTGTGCCTGTACCGAGGGTCTAGTAGCGTGGCCACCCAGTACAGGTCATTCCCCTTGAGTTTTTTTGATACGGGGGTCCCTTAACAGGCTGGACAACATGAAAGAGGCCATCTGCCCAAAGTCAGATCTCAGTACTCTCCATCTCCTCATGCTCTTCCTGAGTGACATCACGCAAGTCCTCTTCCTCCCCCCAGCCACGAACAATACCACGGGAACGTGGAGCAGCAGAAGCCCCCTGTGACGGCTGCTGCAGTTGTTCTTCTTCCGCCGCCTCTTCCGCCTCCACAGAAACACCTTTCTCATCATCATCATCCGAGTCTGACTCCTCTCCTTCACCATATGACTCCTCTTCTTCCTCCTCCTCCCCCCTCTGTGCTGCCGCAGGTGTTGAGGAAACATCTGGTTCGGATGAAAATTGCTCCCACGACTCCTCCTGCCGTAACTGTTCTCGTTCACGCTCCTCCACAGCTTTATCCACCACTCTACGCACGGCACGCTCTAGGAAGTAAGCGTAGGGGATCAAGTTGCTGATGGTGCCTTCAGCGCGACTCACCAGTTTGGTCACCTCCTCAAAGGGCTGCATGATCCTGCATGCATTTCGCATCAGTGTCCAGTTGTTGGGCCACAACATCCCCATCTTTCCAGATTGTGTCCTTCTACTGTAATTGTACAGGTACTGGGTGATGGCTTTCTCCTGGTCTAGCAGGCAAGAGAACATGAGCAGGGTGGAATTCCAGCGAGTTGGGCTATCGCATATCAAGCGTCTCACCGGCAAGTTGTTTCTCCGCTGAATGTCCGCAAAGCGTGCCATGGCCGTGGTGTAAGACCGCCTGAAATGCCCACACAACTTCCTGGCCTGCTTCAGGACGTCCTCTAAGCATGGGTACTTTGACACAAATCTTTGCACGCCCTGATTCAGCACATGTGCCATGCAGGGTATATGTGTCAACTTTCCCAAATTTAACGCGGAAATGAGATTGCTGCCGTTGTTACACACCACGTTGCCGATCTCCAGCTGGTATGGGGTCAGCCATTGCTCCACCTGTTTGTTAAGAGCAGCCAGGAGAGCTGCTCCAGTGTGATTTTCCGCTTTGAGGCAAGACATGTCTAAGATGGTGTGACACCGTCGTACCTGGCATGCAGCATAGGCCCTGGGGTGCGGGGGCTGTGTACCTGGAGAGGAGATCGCGGCACCAGCCAAGGAAGAGGAGGCAGATGACGACAGCGAAAAGGATGCAGCAGGCGGAGAGGAGGTGGCAGGAGGCCTGCCTACAAGCCGTGGAGGTGTCACAAGTTGATCCGCTGCTCAGCCACGTGCTCCCTGCTTGCTGCCATTGGTCACCAGGTTGACCTAATGGGCTGTGTATGTAATGTAGCGGCCCTGCCCGTGCTTGGCAGACCAGGCATCCGTGGTCACGTGGACCCTTGACCCAACGCTCTTCGCAATAGATGACACCACTTGCCTCTCAACTGCACAGTACAGTTTGGGTATGGCCTTTTGTGAAAAATTATTTCGGCCTGGTATCTTCCACTGCGGTGTCCCAATGGCCACAAATTTACGGAAAGCCTCTGACTCCACCAGCTTGTATGGTAATAGCTGGCGAGCTAATAGTTCCGCCACGCCAGCTTTCAGACGCCGGGCAAGAGGGTGACGGACAGCTGGGTACTACTGTGGGCAGAGGAGAAGAAACCGCTCAAGGGCAGAGTCGGTGTGGAGGAGGGTGGCTGTGAAGGTGCTAGGGAGAAAGCGGCTGAAGAAGATGATGCACCTGAAGTAGGAAGAGGAGAAGGAGGGTGGCTTGTCTTTTGGGTGCTGCTTTTCCTCAGGTGTTCTTGCCATAGCTGTTTGTGCCTTTTCTCCAGGTGCCTTTGTAAGGCACTTGCTCCTACGTGAGAGTTGGCCTTTCCACGGCTCAATTTTTGCTGGCAGAGACAACAGATGGCTTTGCTCCGATCTGAGACAAACATGTTAAAAAAATTCCAAACCGCTGAGCCCCCCTGGGGTGATGGCGCTACGGTGGCATCAGCAGCTGACGTTGAAGGGCATTTTGGCTGCCTGTCCATAGCTGGCGATACATGGTGCCGGACACTGCCCCCAGCTGTTTCTGAGGACGAGCTCCCTCTGCTTCTTTCATGGACTCGTCTCCTCCTACTCCTCTCTGACTCCCCCTCTGAACTGTCCCCCTGGTCATCTCCTCTATTGGGAACATACGTCGCATCCGTATAATCGTCATCATAATCCTCCTGCCCAGCTTCGTTTTCCTCAGACACCTCCACAACTGCACCAACATCAGGTGGTTCATCATCCCCCTCCTCACACGTTACGTCCATACTATCGCCACCTAACTCAGACGTATGAGGTGGTGTACCTGCGCCTTCATCTTGTTGTTGCAGTAGTGGCTGTGAATCAGTGATTTCACCACCAAATAACTCCTGCGAAGTGTCAACGGATGTGGTGCTTGTACTACAGCTGGTGGCTGCGGGAGATGAGGTGTTCTGTGTTGCTAAATAGTCAACCACGTCCTGACAATCTTGGGAAGTGATGGGACGTGCCTTCTTCTGAGCACTGTACTTTGGGCCAGGGCCGCACGAAATCCCATCTACATGACCTCGCACAGACCTGCCAAGTGGCCTTCCTCTGGGTCTGCCTCTACCTCTTCCTCTACCTTCTTTGTCCATTTTGTCCATCTCGGGGGGATGCTAGATTTATGCAGTGAGGTGGGTTCACTGAACAGTAAAGGTAGTTATATGCAGTGAGCTGGGTTCATTCAACAGTAAAGGTAGTTAGATGCAGTAAGGTGAGTTCACTCAACACAAAAGGTAGTTATATGCAGTGAGGTGGGTTCACTCAACAGTAAAAGTAGTTCTATGCAGTGAGCTGGGTTCACTCAACACAAAAGGTAGTTAGATGCAGTGAGGTGGGTTCACTCAACACAAAAGGTGGTTACTTAGATGCAGTGAGGTGGGTTCACTGAACAGTAAAGGTAGTTATATGCAGTGAGGTGGGTTCACTCAACAGTAAAGGTAGTTATATTTGCAGTGAGCTGGGTTCACTCAACAGTAAAGGTAGTTAGATGCAGTGAGGTGAGTTCACTCAACACAAAAGGTAGTTAGATGCGGTGAGGTGGGTTCACTCAATACAAAAGGTGGTTAGATGCAGTGAGGTGGGTTCACTCAACACAAAGGTAGTTAGATGCAGTCAGCTGAGTTCACTCAACACAAACATAGTTATATACAGTGAGGTGAGTTCACTCAACAGAAAAGGTAGATATGCAGTGAGGTGAGTTCACTGAACACAACAGGTAGCTATGTTCAGTGAGGTGAGTTCACTCAACCCAAAGGTAGTTATATATGCAGTGAGGTAAGTTCACTGAACACAAAAGGTAGCTATGTGCAGTGAGGTGAGTTCACTCAACCCAAAGGTAGTTATATATGCAGTGAGGTGAGTTCACTGAACACAACAGGTAGTTAGATGCAGTCAGCTGAGTTCACTCAACACAAACGTAGTTATATGCAGTGAGGTGAGTTCACTCAACAGAAAAGGTAGATATGCAGTGAGGTGAGTTTACTCAAGCGGCCTGCAGGCAGAGATGCTGTGTGGGGAGCGACTTAGTCTTGGGGCAGGCAGTCGCACGGCGTGCAGGCAGAGATGCTGTGTGTGGGGACTGACTTGCCTTTCAACATCGCGGTACAGTTTAGGTATCGCCTTTTTTGATAAAAAATTGCAGCCTGGTATCTTCCACTGCGGTGTGTGGCTTTGCTTTTGTGTGCTGCTTTTCCTCAGGTGGTCATCCCATTGCAGTTTGTGCTTTGTAATCATGTGCCTTCGTAAGGTAGTTGTCCCTACGTGAGTCTTGGTCTTTCCACGGCTCAATTTTTGGTGGCAGAGAGTACAGATGGCATTGCTCTCATCTGAGGCAAACACACAAAAAAAGTTTCCACACCGCTGAGCCCTGGGGTGATGGCAATTTGGTGGTGGCAGCCGACTGAGTGTTAAGTGGGGTGCCAGAATCAGAGCAGGAGGAGGAAGGACAGGTACCGGACAGGCACTATGACACTGTGTACGCTCACGTAGGTAGGTGTGTGCACTGAAGTGAACAACAGGTAGGTATATGCAATGATGGGTATTACAATGTGCACCTGTCACACACACAGGTAGTCACTGAATGTGCTGGGCCTGGCTGGCAGTGGCACACACAGTTGGAATTACCAAGGCTGTCTATGCAACGCAAGTGTCAGTGGGACACATAAATAGATCACAAGAACAAGATTAGCTCTCAAAAGAGCTGTTGAGGAGTGCTTTTTTAGCAATAAGAATCAGCAAGGAGCAAGCTAAGAAGCCTACAAGAGCCTAACTAAGCTTTCCCTATGAGAGTCTGCAGCAGCTTTCTCTTCTCTAATTAATGCAGGCACACAAATGCGTCCAAAGCCTGACACTGCCTGCCTTTTATAAGGGGGGGGAGTGGCTCCAGGAGGGAGTGTAGCCTGACTGTAGCCTGAGTTGACCCTCATGATGCACTATGGGGGTGAATTGAACTTCCAGAAAAGTTTGTGGTTCTCCGCAATCGCTAACCCCAGAAGTTCGCCGGGAACCATTCGCCGGCGAACCGTTCGGGCCATCTCTAATGCTACTCAAGGACTGTGACATCACAATCAGGCCTCATGGAGTAAACTTCTATTAAAGTAACAATAAAGCGAATAAAAAAAAAAGAAGATTGATACTCGCCTATGGAGAAAAAAGGCTCTGGATCCTATAGAGCGTTCCTGTCCTCGCTAGGTCCCTCATTCCATCACCGTCACCGCCGCTGCAGGTATTTGACCTGGTCGAATATGTTTCAAGCAGGGGTGGAGCTAGAAATCATAGGGCTCCATAGCAAAATGTCTTATTTGGGCCTACCGTTTTTTAAAAGGTATTTTTGTGCCCCAGGTATACCCCCAGTATATGGATCTAGAGATACCCCCCAGGATTAGGTCACCCATTGCATAGGTAGACCTAGAGATACCCCCAGTATGGATAGGAGGGGTCACCAGTACAGCTAAATAGAGTATTTCCCTAAAGTATAGGTAGCCAGATAAGCCCCTAAAATATTGGTAGCCAGATTAACCCCCCCAAAGTATACTTAGCTAGATTAGCCTCCCTCCCCGCATCCCCCCTCCACAAAGTATAGGTAAGCAGATTATCCTTCCTCCTATCCACCCCACAAGGTATGGGTAGCTAGATTAGCCCCCCCCCCCCCATTAAGCATAGGTAGACAGATTATCCCCCCATCCCAAAGTATAGGTAGCAAGATTGCCCCCCCCCCCAAAGTATAGGTACAAGGCCTGCAGCAGAGCGTCTGCTGTAGTGATTCCTAGGCCACTGGTTTCAGGGATTCTCACATGCCTAAGTGCTTCTGAAGATGGGCGGCTCTGTACTGCGTATACTCCAGCATGTGTAGTATGGCGCCACCTGTCTTCGGATCTCTATGAGATCCAGAGCCTTTCCTCTCCATAGGAAGTATCTATTTTTATTTTTTGTTACAGTTTTGTTTAATACCAATTTTGTTACCATTTCAAAGTTGGCACTGGTAACTTTTTCCAATCTCAGATCTGCCAGTGACCTATTGCTCCAACGTTCCAGTGTGGTAAGCTTACAACTGATTCTGAACCATTTAGCAATTTATTTTCAAAAAGTGCTTTATTGATAGTTTACATGGCACAATCATCACATCCAAATTGTGAACAGTAAATAGCCTCCAAATTGAGGTAAGAGTTTGAGCAAAGCACAAGCAGCAACATAACAAGTTTATTACAAGGATTGTCAGCAGTGGTCCAAATATAACTGAGAAAATGTAATTCAATCAAGTTATTAAGTAGTATAAGGAATCCACCTGTGAGCGCCGCCGAGACCCAGGCGGAATCTGTCACTTCCGGGTCTCGGCTCTTGTTCCCCACTGCTGGCCCTGCCGGTGACTCACAGGCCGCACATGCTGATAGGCAGATGGCGTGTTCTCATTATGCCCTCGGCAAAGGTAAACAATAGTCAGCTGACCCGCTCAGCTGACTAGAGCGGTGTCAGCTGACCTAGTGCTTGACAGGGCTGTGCTGGGTGATTGGTTGTGCGGAAGGTGGCCGGCCAATGATTGGATTGTGAATGATATTTAAATGTGCAGAATGCTCCCAGTCATCGCCCGTGATAAGCATAGCTTTGGCTAGCTGCTGAGTGTGCACTCTGATTACTGTTTGATATTCTGGACTTTGACCTCGGATTGTATTTGACTATTCTGCTGTGATTAACCCTTGCTTGCTTCCTGGATACCTCTTGTCTGCTGCCTTGATTGACCCTTGCCTGTTTACTGGATACTCCCTTGTCTGCTGCCTGGATTGACCCTTGTCTGTTTACTGGATACTCCCTTGTCTGCTGTCTGGATTGACCCTTGCTTGTTTACCGGATACTCTCTTGCCTGCTGCCTCGACTGACCATTGCCTGTTATTGGATACCTCTTACATGTTATCTGGAATGTTTGTTACCTGAGGACTGTCATCCTTGTTACCACTGACTCTCGACGCTGTTTGCTTCAGTTCCTCTGAGTCCAGGTAATGACCTATGTGATACCTCTGAACTGTTGAACTGTGTTACTAGCCTTAGTAGTGGCTCCTGGTGTTATATCTGCCTTTTATGCCAGCTTGTATGCCTTCCTCGCCTAAGTCCTAATTAGGGCCAGTTAGTGGTGTGCCAGGCATGGACAGTGTAGATGTAAGTTAGTGGTGTGCCAAGTAGGGATAGCTAGGTGAAGAGCAAGACCTATAGCCTGGGCATACACCCTTACTCCTAGAAATATATCACCAAGCCTTACAACAAGTAGATGCAGTTTCGCAAGTATATATGGATACAGTATGATTAACTTACTTCAGAGAGACTTTCATGCATAGCTAGATATGATTCCGGGTGGGGAGCTACAACCATGAATGTGCCTGGATAAGTGGGTTTAATTACCTTTCGACCGCCTAACACCGGTTGGCGGCCGCAAGGTTGCTCCCCCAGGACCGCCTAACACCAAGTCGTCAAGTCCTGGGGGAGGAGATTAGCGGGGATCGCGTGTGCAGATGCGCGCACGTTGCCGCTGAATGACGCAGCTACTCTCCTAGATAAGCCTGCCAGCCCACGATAGTGGCTGGCAGGCCATTAGCAATTTTTTTTTTAATTTTGCTTTGTACAGCGGCTGATGCCTATGAGAGGCAATCGCTGTGATTGGCTGTTGGGGGAAGGGAGGGGGGATAAATAATAAGAAAATTGACATTTTTATAAAAAAAAAGATTAATTAAAAAAAAATAAACAAACACTGCCGCAGCAATCAGATCCCACCAACAGAAAGCTCTGTTGGTGGGAAGAAAAGGAGGGAAGAATAATTTGTGTGCTAAGTTGTATGGCTCTGCAGCACACTGTTAAAGAGAAGCTGTCAGTCATACTATCTCAGAAAAAAAACAGATATATAAGTACTGTAGATAAAAACTGGCTCTACTTACAGAACATATGTATTGCACTGTCCATGTCTTGATTTTAGTGATTTTTTTTACAGTAAAAAAAAGAGAAAATCCTTCTTAGCATTTCCCATTTTAAGAGTGCCTATTTGAAGCTAATTCTGATGTAATTTCCTCCCTTAAGGCTCATACACACATTAGACTATAGTCTTTGGAAAATGAAAGATCACAGACCAATCTTACCACCCTTCATGTAGTATGAGAGCCATACCTTCACAGTCTTTTCTATGGAGCTGAACTCCCCATCAGAAAAAAATCTTTGCAAGATGCTGCACACACAGATGCTGTACAGACACAAAAGATCAATATCTGCAAAAGATCTGTTCCTGCCAAAGATTCGTTCCTGAAAATTGCATTCATAGTCTATGAGATCTGCAGATCCTCATACACACCTTGTTTAACTGACATTCATCTGCAGATCAGACAATCATCTGCAGATCTGAAAATCCATCCTGGTGGATCTGATCTGCAGATGAATGTCTGTTAAACAAGGTGTGTATGATGATCTGCAGATCTCATAGACTATGAATGCATTTTGCAGGAACGGATCTTTTGCAGGAACAGATCTTTTGCAGATAATGATCTTTTGAATGTGTACGGGCATCTTTGTGTGCAGCATCTCGCAAAGATTTCTGTCTGATGGGGAGTTCAGCTCCACAGAATAGACTGTGTAGAGTATGGCTCTCATACTACATAAAATTGGTCTGTGATCTTTCATTTTCCAAAGACTATGGTCTGATGTGTGTATGAGCCTTTAGTCTCATCTGCCTGATTTGCCTGCCCTACACTATAGAAAGTGCATTCTCAGCATGAGAAATATTTGCCAGAGAGGAACAGAGGTGTGGGAGAGGAAGACAGGAGGGAAAGAGGCTTCAGCCAATCAGGCTGCATTAGTTAAGTCTGAGGGGAAGTAAAGAAGCAAAAAAAGGACAACCCAGCATGCCCTGCAACTTCCTTTGTGCGTACCAAATTTTGTGTGTACCAGATCAGTGTCAGGTAAACTGGGGAATGATCATTGTTCAACAAGAAAAGTAATAGGGATTTTAACTTTTGGGTTGCCTGGTTAGCATCCTTATTACTTGCTTACCAGATAAAAATAAAGACTTGATTTTTTATTTTATGCCCGACAGTTACTCTTTAAAGCTGCAGAGCACTGAATTGTAAAAAATAGCCTGTTCACTAGGGGGGTGTAGGCCTGTGGTTAATTGCCATTATTGCCTAGGAAGTTAATCATTTATCGATTTAAAGGGGGATAGGACATGGTGGTACATTTTTGTTGAGTAGGTTGGGAAAAGGAGTAGCTGGTAATTGACAGCCAAATATCTCTGTACCGATATGTCAGGTTTTCCATTAAACCCAGCTGAGAGGAAGGGATTAATTCACTAAGCTTACATTAACAATTGTATTACTTATTTTTCACCTCAGTCATAAAGAGGGTCATCCAACCCTGATAATGATCTTTGGACCAGTTGTGCAATTCTATGTCTATGGTACATAATTAAAGCAACTGGATGCAATCCAGGTTGAGAACCGTTGCCCCTTATTCAGTTCACCTTTTCTCTTAAGTTTCCTCCTAGGCCCTGGGAGAAAACCTTAAAGTGAACCTCCGGACTAAAAATCGACTCAGCAGCACTGAAAAGGCTTGGTGTTTCTTTAACAGTTTCACAGCATCAGAACTTTGTTTCTCTTTTACAAGCGTTATTTTTAGCTGCACAGAAGAAAACTGCCCGGGCTTTTTTCCCCTGATGCTGTGCAAAGCATGATGGGATTTCTGATGTTTTTGTTCTAGTTCTGCTGTTTTGGTGCAATTTAATTTTTTTTTACATTTTGAATTTGACATTTGAAGCCTAGGGTACGCAGCTGGGAAGGGTAATCAGGACACAGGACAGTTGGAACTGTGTCTTATGCTCCTTGTCCCCTCCTTTCAACCAAAAAGATGGCTGCCCCCATGACAAAGATGGCAGCCCCCATGCATCACAAACATTTGCCTGTTCTTTTAAAACAGGGTGGGTAAGAGATTATATTACCTATCTATTCTAATTAACATAACTAATGTAACTTAATGACAGTATGTTTGTTTAGGCTGAAGTTCCCCTTTAAATATCAGGGTCCATATGCAATTAACTTTTTTCTCCTGCATTTTCTTCTATTTAAAATTACTTTTCAACATGTTGCAACTGAAAAAGTATCAAAAAGTAAGTGAGAAAGTACCATCAAAATTATTTTGAGTATTTTCTTACTTGCTGGTGGTTTAAAAAGCATTTTATTGACAATTTTGAAAATATCACCTAGGAGAAAACTCCGGAGAAAAAGTTAATTGCATATGGGCCCAGGTGTGTTTATTTTATGAAAATATGTTATCATTACAAGGTATCCTAATAACCATCCTCATACTATTAACCTCACCCTCTTTTTGAACACATACGGGGTTGGGGTTCCTGTCCTTGCATTGGAACTAAGGTGTCTGGCAAGATTCCCCCCTTAACTTACATGTGAGTTTGGTATTAATATGCTCATTTGACCTTAGGGAAGTGTTTTTAAGACTTTTGCCTGATATTTTTATCAAAATAATTTATAATAATAATTATTATTGAAATATTATTCAAATATAATTGATAATTTATCAAAATATTTTTAGCAAAAATATTTGTAAAACCTTGCTGCATTTTTTATTTTTTTTTTATTTTTACATTAGAAATGTATTCATCGCCAGCTATTGGCTAGCCACTCTTGTGGTTGCTGGGAGCACATGAATGGCTGAGAACTACATAATAGATTCCTGATTTACCATCACAGGCCGTATACCTGTTCTTGGGTTTGCAGCTTGTTTCGTTTAGTAACAGTTTTCAAAATGAAAGATTCACACAATGAAAACACGCAATACAAATATTGCTCAAGTGATAAGCTGATGAAGAGTGAGAAGTGTATGATCAAACTGAATACAGTAGAGTTATTCAGAACTCAATTAGCCAGCCCAGCAGTCTCAACCAACCAACACAAATCACTGGCAGTACTCACAGCGGTGAAGGCCAACTTCTTAGTCTTTTTGTGAGTTCTGCTATGCTTAAAAACTGGGTTCCACGGCTCCCCCAAGGGTTGATATACTTTCAATTACTGTATTTTATCATTTAATACAGAGCTCACGGTATGTATGTAGAGTGGGGTATAGTACTGCATTAGCTAGGCCTATCATTAGATACAGGAAGGAAATAGGTGAATCTAAATTGGCTCCTGAAGATATCTCATCTATCACCAGAAAACATTACAGAGGCACAGTCTTTAATTGTTGAATTTCTGACAAAATCGCTTTCCTTGTAAATATATCATAGTAACGGGGTTATGGTGGACTCCCAGTTAATTTATCTTATAGACCAGTAAGCAAAGACATAACTCACGTCAAGTGGAAAGTTATACTGCAATACCAGAAGTCCTCCGTATAAATATATATATATTATGCTGAAAGGATTTATACACCTACTCCGGGAAGAATTTAGGACTTTCTTCCACTTCCAGAGCTGTACAAAAATTGCAACAGTGTACCTGAGGCGACATGTGACATGATAAAGGGAACCCAAAGAGAGAGGCATATGGGAGCTGCCATATTTATTACCTTGTAAACAACAGGCCTGCCAGTTGCCTGTTCCTACAGTAATGCACATTACTAGTGAGGGTTATCATAGCCAGGGCTGGATTTACCATAAGGCACTTGATGATGGAAAGGCGGCTCACTCCCCTCCCTGAGCTCCTCCCTCCCTCCTTCCCTATGCAGAGTCCTGATAAGAGGGTAAATAAGAGGTTACTCGCCCTGCTCTCAGCATTCCACTGATGAGATCTCCCTTCAGTCGGAGGCACCTCTAGCTACTTAATACTGAGGTTCCTCTAGCTACCTAATGCTAAGGGACACCTGTAGCTACTTATGACAGGCAAGAGAAGTAAGGGAGAAGTGACAGCTGAGACAGCCAGCTCACTTATGGTGCAGTTCGGCAGGGGGTCCGTAGGTTCAAGGAGGGCGAACTCTAAGGTGCCAGGACCAGTGGTGTAGCTAAGGAGCTATGGGCCCCGGTGCAAGTTTTACAATGGGGCCCCCAAGCACTTTATACATAACAATTGATATGGTGCACCAAAACTTGCCAAGGATTTCCACACAGGTGCAATTAGGGCATGGTTAACAGTTTGTTAATGATTTAAAGCATCTATAGACGTGATTATTACCAGCACAGGGCCTATAGAGAGCTAATATAGTGCTTGAGGGAGGGCCCCTCGGGGCACCTCTGACCCAAGGGCCCCGATGCGGTCACTACCTCTACAACTCCTATTGCTACGCCACTGGCCAAGACATCTGTGCCTATAGGCTTCTGTGATGTAAATCCAGGCCTGATCATAGCAATAGTCGGGCTACTCGAGTACCGCAAGTCATACTAATATCAGGTGGAAGTAGGGGCAATATTGCTGCAGGTATGTGCATCAACCCTCATTGCTCCTAAGTAGCACCTTTACTTGGCAAGTTGGCATCATACTAGCCTCACTGTTTTCCTGCCCTTATGTCTCTTATGAGGAAACACAATTATTTTAGGCTGCAGAAATTCCCGGGCTCAGAAAAAAATCACAACTGAAGATTTCTGCCTTCCACCTTCTTAATTTCTTCAGGGCTTTGGTCTATTTCCTGCAGGCATCCGCCCGCTCTGCCATCCATCTATCTCACTTGCACAAATATGCTTTCCCAGCAAAGATACTTCTCGCAATCCACGTCTTGGGATCTTGTGAAGTGAGGCAAACACTTCCATTTATGGATGAATTGAAGGCTGGAGAGTAGAGATGTTCTCCATCATAAGTGCTTTTTTTGCACTCGTATATAATGCCTGAAAACACTTCTGGGATTCTGTGGATGTTTAGTAAATTCTCTGTATGAAATTAAATTGCTTATGAATAGTAGAGGCTGAACAATCAGGAGCATGATGGCTGTTTTATTATAAGACGATTTACTGCTTAGCTGTTTTTTATGATTGTACCGTTTCCCCCATCAGTGGACTATGTTGTTATATAGAGTACAGTACCAGGCCAACAATGTCTTTTTTGATTGGCTGAAAGATCAAAATGGCTAAAGTGTGACTGCATTGGTATTGTGCTTTGTGCAAACGGAAACCTCTCCATTCATCGCAGCAGGTGGTTTTTGAGCACTGTAATAGCAGTTACGCTATAGTGCGTGGGGTGTGCAAGGGTAGTTTGGGATTGCCAGACACCGTATTACTTACTACGACTCGGGGGGAGGTGGGGGCAGTATTAAACGCTGCTGGAATTTGAGCGGCAGCAGGGTGAGTCATCATTTGGCTCACCCTACGTCCAGATCACTGGCGGCGTACTAATACGTATGCCCATTCATTGTGGGAATGCAAGTTTAAATTTATTTTACTTATAGTATAAGGGCCCTTCCACACTGGAAATCGGGGTGCGCTGTGATTGCTATTTTTTCACTTGGTTTCGAGCACGCACTTTTCTGCGATTATGGACGTGGGAAGTGTGTTCAAATGGAAGATTGCACAACAAATCGCAAAGCACAGCAAAACGTATTGCACCACTCAGTACCGGGCACCTGCTATGTTAATTATGGTGACCTTGCGATTGGCAAAACACATGCACTTTAACAGTTGGATCAAAGTGCATGCACTGTGGAAGGGCCCTAAGACATCTTTACACTGTAGTATTTGTAGTCAGTGGTGTAGCTAAGAAGCCGTGGGCCCCAGTGCAAGTTTAGCATTGGGGCCCCCCAAGCTTGCTATAGATAACAATTGATAGAACACACCAAAACAAATCAAGGACCACCACAGTGTCAGGTGCAAGAAGGGGATGGGAAACTGTGTGTTAATGATCACTACTATTCAACTCAGCTATAGAAGTGAATATTATCAGCGAGGACCAATAAATAGCTAATACTGTGTTTGAGGGGTGGGCCCCTCGGGGCCCCTCTAGCCCAAGGGCCCCGACGCGGTCGCCATCGCTGCACCCCCATTGCTACGCCACTGATTGTAGTATCAACTAACATGCATACTTTTCAAATCATAAGAAAAAATAGTACTGTAATTGTCAAAAGCTAATAAAATGTCAACAGTAAAATTACATTATTGTTAAATCTATAAAAGGACAGACAAAGGTTAGGTTGCATGTAAAACACTCTACTCACTGTGGGGTGATTATGGAGATAAACACAAAAATTAAACAGAGTCTTGTAAGTAATTAAATAGTTTGACTGTCAAAAGGCCAATAGATAAAAGCATATTTGTAAAGCAGGTTGGCTGTTGAGGCAGTGCTCAGTGGAAAAGCACTGTCACGTTTCTATAAGGCTTAACAGGTTATGTACTCACTCAGTCTCTATGCCCCAATCTATTACCTCTGCTATGAGTCCGGCCTAAGTCTTCACCTACAGACAAGCCTCCGCGTGAACAGGACACGTTATTTGTCTCCTGACTATGGTTACCCCCAGGTCTTAACATGCAAGGCATACAGACTGCAGTAGAGAGTAATAACCTGTTAGAGCACTAATGAGGCTACTAGTAAAACAGTTCAACAGTTCAGCAATATCACACAGGGTTATTACCTTGAGTCAGAAGGATGAGGCAATCAACGTCGTTTGTCAGTAATGGTAGAGAGAGCGATTGCAGATTCTCCTGTATCAAGAGCAGGATCAAGCAGTCCACAGGCAAAGTTCAGGCAATGAGTAAACCAGGTAGAAGACAGTTTAGGCAAGTCTTCATGCAAAGTTATTGAACATGTAATGGATGGTCCAGGTTATGAGGTAGTTCATGCAAGTCTGCATGCAGCGTTATGCAACAGGTATTAGATGATGCAAGTTATGACACAGTTCCTATTAGTCTGCATGCAAAGCTATTCAACAGGTAACAGATGTTCCAGGTAGTATGTGATAAAGTTTATATGAGACTGCATGCTACTGGTTCAGATGACTGACAAGGATAGTAGGATTATACTCATCGTTCAGTTCAAGTAGCATGCAAGAAGTATCCAATAACAGGCAAAGGTCGGTCCAGGCGGCAAGCAAGGGATATCCAGTAACTAGCAGAGGTCAGTCCAGGCAGCAAGCAAGAGTTGTCCAGTAACTAGCATAGGTTGGTCCAGGTGCCAGGCAAGGGTGTCCAATAACAGGCAAAGTCGGTTCAGGCAGCAGAAAAGGGTTTCCAGGAATCAAGCAGAAGTTAATCACAACAGACAAGGATAGTCAAATACAAGCCAAGGTCAATATCCAGTATATCATTAACGAGTGAGTGTGCACCCAGCAACTAGCCAAAGCTATGCTTATCATGGGTGATGACTGGGAGAACTCTGCAGATTTAAACACAACTCATCATCCAATTAGTGGCTGGCCACACTCCGCACATCCAGTCACACAGCAAGGCCCTGCCTAGGTGTCAGCTGTTAAGTCAGCTGACACCGCTCTGTCAGCTGACCGGAGTCAACTGACTATTGTTTACCTTTGCGGAGAGCGTACTGTGAACACCATTATCAGAATGTGCGGCCTGTGAGCCACTGGCAGCGACATCAGCAGGAAACAAGCGTTAGACCCGGAAGCGACGGATTCCACCCGGGTCTCGGCAGAATCAACAACAGCAACAGGTGAATTCCTTATAGTTTCGTGGCAAATGACCACTTTTTCAGGGATCCGCAAACATTGTAAAAATATGATGTTCAGAGAAAGCTCTGTGTACATAAAATCAAGACTAAAGTAAGATAAGCCTAACAACCTAACAAACAAACAAATTGCCTTCAAAAATTCAGTGTAATGAGTAAACGACATCCCTGAGACATCCTTTGGCCACAAAATGCTTTGGAATTTACCGCTGGTCCTCAAACTATATGATTACATACAAGACCTTAGTTAGTTGAATGCTCAAAGTTTGTGTTTCTTTTCATACACTGATAAAGTATGCAGATTGTTTTTATATTAAGTGGTTCTGGTTTGGCCTGTTATAGATTTAATAATAAATGTGACATTTTTAAATATGCTAGATGTCTTATTTACATTCTGTCAATATTTTACTAGCTTTTGTACTACTGTTCTTATGTTATGTTTGGAAATTGTGTTAGCTTCTTAAACAACACTCTAATTATTTTTGGCTACTTATTATAATTTAGTGAATAAATCTCACCCTACTACTGTTTTACTAGTTGCTTTAAAGTGTACCAGAAGTAACATTTTACATGGGGGTTGATTCACTTAATAAATGTAATATTCGAGATACAACAAAAAAATGATAACTACTTACCCGACGGGGTAGAGGCCGACCTCGCTAGGTCGTCCTGTTTTGCGCCTGAGCGAGTGCCGCTGTCAATCACCCGCACGTGGTGTGGAGTGTATTGCGCATGCGCAGTAGTTCTGCGCCTGCGCAATACACATTGACAGCAGTGTTGGCGCAGGCGCAGTAGAGGATGACCTGGCGAGGTCGGCCTCTGCACCATTGGGGACCGGGATCCAGCGACTGAGAGCGGAGCTGCATTATGGGACATAGCGGCTGCTAGGGGCTGGAGGAAGTAGGTGTCATTTTTTATTTCAGCTCGGATATTCCCTTTAACAGTGGTAATATTATTTTCCACACACATCGCATGGCAGTATCACCCTTACTAACGCCCATAAGTCCTGCGAGTTACACTATTAGCGCGACACGTGGTACTCGATTAGCGCTACAGTTAGTAGTTACACATGTTATTATAGTAATGGTCGTGCCACTCAAATACCACAAATCCCACTTATAACTCGTAACTCGCTGTACCTACTGGTGTTAGTAAGGCTACATATACTGGCGCTCTGCGCATCCATGCAGTTAAATCACTCAGGTAAAGCTTCTGTTTGAAAGCACTGCCATCTCTCCCGCTGTGTAAATTGAACGTAAGTATACTAGTGGCTAGCTACAGTCATTGTTTCAAATTTACTTTAAAAATTTTTTAGATTAGAATTAGTACATAATTTGCATCTGCTTTGCATTTAAGGCATGTCTTTAGCTCAGTGGGGCTTTACATTGCCTCTGTAGGCTTACATTGCAGGTGCAGCCTTGAGCGCTGTCACACACGCCGGACTGCAGGCAACGACGAGTCCGTCGTCACCTCCCGCTGGGTGGGCATTCCAGCGACAGTCCGGCGTGTGTACAGTCTGTCGGCGGACTGATACGGCTGTTTCTGAGCGATCCGCCGATTTAAGTGCAGGAAAGTTCAAAGGGTCCTCACTCTTCTTTCTCTTTCAGCGTAACAAGGCAGAGTGTGGATTCTAAACAGCAACTGTGACTGCCTGATGCAATCTGAAAAATTAAGCCATTAAACATAAAATAAAAATACGAGACTCAGTTCCATGTTACTGTTGTCTGTTTTACCATCCATACACATATAATTAATTATCCCTTAAGTTTGATTTTACTTTAGGTTTACTTTAACAATGCTGAGCTTTTGCTGCATTCAGAAAAAAATTCAGACCTTTTTCAAATTTTCTGATGTGTAATACTGCTGGGCATGGGAGATTGTTGGACAATTCCTGCCCCGATAGGGTGCCTGGTATTGAAGTTTTATGGTGCTAATGCTATAGACTCACTCTGATAAGGGATCAGAACAGCACCCCCTCCATGACTGATCATTAAATGGGTCTTTTTCCAGACCCCTTACCAAATTTATTTTGAGTGTGAAGTGTACTGAATAAACCACTCTATGTGTAAGAGCTTTTTTGAATTTCCCACCACTTAACCTATCCTCATCACTTACCTGGTGTGGGACAGTCTTGGAGACGTCGAGCTGGAGGAGTAGCCTGGAGCAGACACACGCTTAGTGCTCTAGAGGTGAGCCGGCGGCGGTGAGCAAGCCTATTTCTAATACAGGTACCTGTTACCCGCGGGATGCCGTGGCGACCAATACGACAAGCCGGTGGGGCAAACTCTCGTGCAGGAAAAGGTAATAGACACTCTTATGATCCTCAATGAGCGGAATTGCCAGAGATATACTGTATAAACTACCGCTGCCACAAGTCTTTTCATAAGAGGGAACACACTGTAAAGTCGCAGGCCACATGAAAGAATTAATTGCACCTGCAACACAGGGACTGTTGTTAACAACCAGTGGAGCTAGTTAGGGGCTGGAATCAAAGGAATTGAGATAGTCCCAAAGAGACTTTGTATTTCACACTAGGTGCTTCTCTTTGAGCTTGTTTACACACAGTGTAGGGATTGGTCGATCCAGATCTGAGTGAGAATGTGATGAAAGCGCTGGCGCGCATGTTTCCAGGAGTACACCTAGGTGTATATTCCCACATCTTGTTTTTAGGGGTTCATGTTTTTAGTGGGATGGAGGTCACGCCTTTTTCTACTAATAAAGTATATTTGGCATACAGTTCATGGAGTGGCGGTTGTTTATAATGTGGGCATGAGAACTTTCTGGACAATTTCTGCCCCGATAGGGTGCCTGGTATTGAAATTTTACAGTGCTATAGGCTCACTCTGATAAGGGATCAGAAAAGCACCCCCTCCATGACTGATCATTAAATGGGTATTTTCCAGACCCCTTACCAAATGTATTTTGTGTGTGAAATGTAGTAAATAAATAACTCTATGTGTAAGAGCTTGTTTGAATTTCCCACCACTTAACCTATCCTCAGCAGTTACCTTAAGTACAACTAGAGATGTGACCCGTGAGATGACAACAGTTGAAGGCTAGAGCTTGAAGACGATGTACCCTGGTTGGAGTGTCTCTTCAGTCAAGCTGAGAAGACATCCAGCAACACAGAAGATGCCAGCTGTAAGCAACATGATCAGATTCTACAAGTAAGATATAAGAAGACTTTTTGTAAGTACAGAAGACTCCTAGGAACATGCCTATGAATTAAAATGGGGTGGCAACGAAGAATGCTAAAGACTTTCATTACTATACAGTAGAATTCAAAAAATGACAAAATGTCATGATTTATTGACTATAGTTTATACATAAGGCAGATAGGTAGAGGGTCTGTAGAAGACCCTCATACTTGTTTGCTGAGTCGAGAGTGCTTATCTCATTGTTTTGTTATTGAAGTGATCGGATAACCTCATAAACATCTGTAGCTCGGTGCGTCTCTGCGCGCATGTGCACAAACCCAAAGTTTGTCGGGGGGAGTTGGCTCGATTTAGTCTCACCCCTCGGCTAAGGTTCCCAAACATTTGTACCTCCCACTCTCTCCCCTTTCTTTCCCGCTCGCCGCAAAGACTTGGATACCAGCCCCTTTTAAATGCTTTTTCTAATTTGATTAAAGTGAACCTCCGGACTAAAAATCGACTCTGCAGCACTGAAAAGGCTTGGTGTTCCTTTAACAGTTTCACAGCATCAGAACTTTGTTTCTCTTATACAAGCCTAATTTTTAGCTGCACAGAAGAAAACTTGCCGGGGTTTTTTATCCCCTGATGCTGTGCAAAGCATGATGGGATTTCTGATGTTGTTGTTCTCGTTCTGCTGTTTTGGTGCAATTTTTTTTTTTTACATTTTGAATTTGACATTTGAAGCCTAGCGTGTGCAGCTGGGAGGGGTTATCAGGACACAGGACAGTTGGAATTGTGTCTCCTGCTTCTTGTCACCTCCTTTCAACCAAAAAGATGGCTGCCCCCATGACAAAGATGGCAGCCCCCATGAATCACAAACATTTGCCTGTTCTTTTAAAACAGGGTGGGTAAGAGATTATATTACCTATCTATTCTAATTAACATAACTAATGTAACTTGATGACAGTATGTGTATTTAGGCTGAAGTCCCCCTTTAAGGATGCGGAGGAGCAGATTGCTTTACAGTCAGATAAGTGGGATGAATTTTGCATAAAATGGTTGGGTTGTGTTGAGTTTATGAATTCTGATGTATATAAAAAAATGAATGCTCTCTGATGAGGAAAGTTCTTGACGAGAGGGGATGTTGTTGTATTTGTTGTTTGGTCTTGTTTTTGTTTTGTTTTTTATTTTTGTTTGGTTGTGTATTAATTTTTGTTGATTTTTTATTTCTTGTCTAATAAAAATTAATTATATTAAAAAAAATCTTAATCTTCTGCAGCTCCAGAGTGAGTTTCTCATTGTTCTGCTTGATCCAGCTTGTTTCCACAGGTGTTATCTGGGGACACATTGCTTTTAAAGTGTACCTGAGGCGACATGTGACATGATGAGATAAACATGTGTATGTACAGTACAAAACATGTTAATAACAAGGCTGTTTAACTTGTTTTATTGTGCTGCCTGAAACCCTGAAACAGTTAATTTCTAGGCATGGAAGTGGCAGCTTCTGTCTTGTCTGTACCTTGTTGGGAATATAGTAAACTTCACTGATAAGCAAATTACAGCCATACAAGTTTTCCTGGCAGAATACAACTTATAAGGGCAGGGAGAGGTAAAATACATGAACTATTGACCTTTTTCTAACTCTGGGACACTTAATAGGCTGCCACTGATTAGAGACAGTAAAACATTCAAGCTACTTTTTAAATGTTTAACCACTTCACCACTGAGGGGTTTTACCCCCTGACCACCAGAGCAATTTTCACCTTTCAGCGCTCCTTCCATTCATTCGTCTATAACTTTATCATTACTTATCACAATTAAACGAACTATATCTTGTTTTTTCCACCACCAATTAGGCTTTCTTTCGGTGGGACATTATGCCAATAATTATTTTATTCTAAATGTGTTTTAATGGGAAAATAGGAAAAATGTGGGAAAAAATGCATTATTTTTTAGTTTTTGGCCATTATAGTTTTTAAATAATGCATGCTACTGTAATTAAAACCCATGAAATGTATTTGCCCTTTTGTCCCGGTTATAAAACCGTTTAAATTATGTCCCTATCACAATGTTTGGCGCCAATATTTTATTTGGAAATAAAGGTGCATTTTTTTCAGTTTTGCGTCCATCCCTAATTACAAGCCCATAGTTTATAAAGTAACAGTGTTGTACCCTCCTGACATAAATATTTAAAAAGTTCAGTCCCTAAGGTAACTATTTATGTATTTTTTTTTTATTGTACATTTTTTAATTTTTTTTTAATTACAAAAAAAAAAAAAATTGGGAGTGTGGGAGGTAATGAGTTAATTTTTTGTGTAAAAGTAATTTATTTGTATGTGAAAAATGTTTAGGGTGTAGTTTTACTATTTGGCCACAAGATGGCCACAGTAACTTTTTGTTTAATGCGACCTCCAAGCGTCCTTCCGGACGCTTGGAGGAAGTAGTAGGAGGCTGGGTAAGTGTTTTTTTTTTCACAATGATCACGCTGCTCATCGGAGAGCAGCGGATCATTGCGGGGGCTTAGGTCAACAAACGGGAATGGATTTTCCCGTTTATTGATCTCCGGGCGAGCGGCAGGCAGCGTGTTTACAAGCGGCCGGCGGCGTGTTTACGAGCAGGAGCGCGGGCAGCGGCGGGAGCGCGGAAAGTACGGATTTCTCCGTCCCTCGGGGTTAAAGGATGGAAAAAGGGACGGAGAAATTCGTACAGGCGGGGGAAAAGTGGTTAAATATAAAATGAAACCCAGGGGTTCTTTAAAAAAAAAGTCGTTTTTAGGAGTAGGGGGTATAAATATACTATACAGTAATTGTTTATTTCATCAGTTTACTTTCACCTCGGGTGCACTTTAAGCTGTACCAACGACAAGATTTCAAGGTTACACAAACATTTATAAACTTTGCTGTAGGCAGCAATGAAGCCCTAGGCAAGGTAGTAGATTTAGGCTCCCTGGTGGTCCTTTTGGTAAGATGAAGTAGAGAGAGGTCAGATAAGGTGGCTGGTGTCCCCCTTGACACCCGCTAGGCCCCAGGCACCTGCCTACATTGCCTAGTGAATGTTCCTGCTCTGGATGTAGGCAGCTCTTTACAGATTATTCCACCAACATTGCTCTAAATACCTCCCCTCATGTTAAAGTAAAATGTGTGAAGTTGAACCTGTGTTGCCATTCATTCATATATTTGCGGACTGTCCGTATAGCATTCATTTTTAGTGTCCGTGACTTTAGTGTCCGTAAGCGTCAGAGGCGTAAGTATGAAGGGACCGTTAGTTAAATGTAAAGTGTACCTAGAGGACACTGCCTATTTTCAGGGCCGGTTCAAGTAACAATTGGGCCCTAGGGCAAAATTAGCCTGGGGGCCCCCCAACAGACACCCCCTGACCAAAAAGCGCCATTAGAGGCCCTTTTTTGCAGCCAAATTTCCCTCCTAGGCCCCTGAGCTGGCTGCTGACCCTCCCCCAATCACCTACCAACTTAACAGACTCTGCAGAGTCCCTGGGGAGCAACATTTAAGATGGGGAGGGACACCTTGGGGCCCCTACAGGCTCTGGGGCCCTGGGGCAACTGCCTATTTTTTCCTATGTTAGCCCCGGCCCTGCCTATTTTTGTGATATGTTGCATATTATTTTTTCTTGTGGGCATTATTTTTTGTAGAAGAAGGGGCTTCATCCAACATTTTACTGGGCAGGCCCACTTATACCACTGCTAAGGTCATGTATATTTGGCCCCACCCATCACCACAGCCAAGTTCTATTGCATGACCACGCCCATTTTTTCAGCTAGGCAGTAAATGAAGTCAGTCTTTGTCAGTAAATTTGTATGTCTTTGTCAGTAAAAAATAATTTGGAAGGTTGGCAACACTATCCCTGGACCAGAGGGGACAGATACCCCCCTCCCCCCCACCACCACCGCCACTGTATTAGCTCTTCTTTAGTGCTAAACACCTCTATACTGCATATGCTTTTCAATAGTGCAATTGTAAAATAGAGGATTCTGAGCTGTCTGCTTTATTTTCTAGTATTTTATTCAGAAGCTGAAGCTGTATACAGAGCAATGCACACAGCAGGCACACAGAGATAGAGAAAGACACAGACATCAAGCATATGTATAGACAGGCACACACAGAAATTCACATAGACACACAAGCACTAGCGATGGCATGAACTGTTCGCTGGCAGACAGTTACCGGCGAATTTCCGCTCTTCGCGTCAATGGCGAACATTTGGCATGTTCAACCTGCCCCCTATGCATCATCAAGGAGCTAAACTTTGACCCCTTACCTCACAATCAGCAGACACATGGCAGCCAATCAGCTGGCACCCCCTCCTGGACCCCCCACCCCCCTATTAAAAAGCAGTTGCGGTGGCCATACTGGATTCATTCTCTGCTGGCTACTGTTAGTGAGAACAGTGTCTGACTTGCTGCAGATGGATCGGGAAAGCATTAGCTAGGCCTGTGTTCTTGTTCCTCACTGACTACTTGCTGAAAGCACCCCAAATAGCCCTTTGGAGGGCTAGTACTTTGGTCTCCTTTTTTATTTTATATGTGACACTCCACAGCCCACTGGCACCCAGAGCTGTGCACACACTGCTGTTGCCACATTAAGTTGCAGGCATAGTACCCCTCCAGTGTTTTTTTCACTGTATCCTGATAGAACTATTGCATATCTTTCTTTGTGTGTGACACTCCACAGCCTACTGGCACCCACTCAGAGGTGTGCACAGTACTACTGCTATTGTTTGCCACATTAGTAACAAGCATAGTACCACCCCAGTGCATTATTTTTCCTTGTATTCTGATAGTACTATTGCATTTCTCTGTGTGTGACACTCCACAGCCCACTGACACCCAGAGCTTTGGCATGCACCCCCCTCCGGCATGACACCGGCATGACACAGTCTAGGTGTTAGACCCCTTGAAACAACTTTTCCATCACTTTTGTAGCCGGAAAGAGTCCCTGTAGGTTTTCAAATTCACCTGCCCATTTAAGTCTATGGCGGTGCTCGGGGTTTGCAAGTTCAGAAACATCTGCGGAAATTCACGTTTGCTGTTCGTGAACCGAAAATGTTCTGGCCATCTCTAACAGACACAGACACATCGAGCCACAAACACTGGATCCTCCTGCAGGCTTACTGTAGTTATGCTGGCTGATAACAGCAGGAAGGGCAGAGCTACATTTTGCCTGTGTGTGCTCATCCCCTGCCTATCTACTGCATGTGAAGATATAACTTAATTTGTGATAACTTCAGGACTGGAATGATAAAATAAAACTCTCACTGTAAAAACTTATCACAAAACCTTAAAGAACAAGTGACACCCATGCTAACCTAGAAATAAAAAACACATATACAGTGGGTTGCAAAAGTATTCGGCCCCCTTGAAGTTTTCCACATTTTGTCACATTACTGCCACAGACATGCATCAATTTTATTGGAATTCCACGTGAAAGACCAATACAAAGTGGTGTACATGTGAGAAGTGGATCGAAAATCATACATCATTCCAAACATTTTTTACAAATAAATAACTGCAAAGTGGGGTGTGCGTAATTATTCGGCCCCCTGAGTCAATACTTTGCAGAACCACCTTTTGCTACAATTACAGCTGCCAGTCTTTTAGTGTATGTCTCTACCAGCTTTGCACATCTAGAGACTGAAATCCTTGCCCATTCTTCTTTGCAAAACAGCTCCAGCTCAGTCAGATTAGATGGACAGCGTTTGTGTACAGCAGTTTTCAGATCTTGCCACAGATTTTCAATTGGATTTAGATCTGGACTTTGACTGGGCCATTCTAACACATGAATATGTTTTGTTTTAAACCATTCCATTGTTGCCCTGGCTTTATGTTTAGGGTCATTGTCCTGCTGGAAGGTGAACCTCTGCCCCAGTCTCAAGTCTTTTTCAGTCTCCAAGAGGTTTTCCTCCAAGTTTGCCGCTGTATTTGGCTCCATCCATCTTCCCATCAACTCTGACCAGCTTCCCTGTCCTTGCTGAAGAGATGCAACCCCCGAGCAATAACTTGATTTCTGACCTATCTTGTGTGTTCTTTGGACTTCACGGTGTTGTTGCTCCCAATATTCTCGTAGACAACCTCTGAGGCCCTCACAGAGCAGCTGTATTTGTACTGACATTAGATTACACACAGGTGCACTCTATTTAGTCATTAGCACTCATCAGGCAATGTCTAATGGCAACTGACTGCACTCAGATCAAAGGGGGCCGAATAATTATGCACACACCACTTTGCAGTTATTTATTTGTAAAAAAATGTTTGGAATCATGTATGATTTTCATTCCACTTCTCACGTGTACAACTGTACACCACTTTGTATTGGTCTATCATGTGGAATTCCAATAAAATTGATTCATGTTTGTGGCAGTAATGTGACAAAATGTGGAAAACTTCAAGGGGGCCGAATACTTTTGCAACCCACTGTATAAGTTGATAAATACTAGTTCTACTTACAGTACATAACAGATGTAGTGCACGTTATGATTCCTGTGAATTTTATAAAGGAAAAGCAGAGAATCCTATTCTAGACAGTTTCCATCTTGGTTACCTTTGAATGAAGCTAATCCTGACATTTCCTCCCTCGCTCTTTTTTTTATCCTCTTGCTAATCCTCCCAGAGTCTTCAGACACTCCAACTGAAGTCTATACTAGGAAGTGCTCTGTCTTATGTCATTAGGAGGGGGAAATAAAGGGAAGAGGAGGAATATATTATAGATAAAAAGACCTTCAAGCATGTTTTGCCAGCCAATGGCAATGGCAATTAAAAGGGCAGTGCTCCTAAAGTATGTAATGACTACAAACCATAACAACAGAAAAAGTTTTGAATACAGGATTAGCATCTTTATCATTTAATACACTCAGTCCAGTTGCTGTTGAAATTAGATTTTTATGGTGACAATCCCATTTTAATAAGGAGAGGTTCTTTAAAGGCCCATACACAGGCCTGACTTACGGTAAGTTGGCTGAGGCAACTGATAACGACCGCCTCAGCCAATAATCAGGCGTCTCTGACCCCCAACCCACCAGCGATCCATTGGGTGGATCTACTCAAACACCAGCAACGCCGAATCCCACCAATTTCATTGTTTGCACCGCTCCCCAGCCCGCCGTCTGACATCACACACGTGCTGCTCATCGCCCCTCTGTCCCTGCCCCTCCTCATAGCAACACAGCGCATCATCAGCTACATAGCTGACACACCTGTGTGCAGCCCAACCCAGCGATGTTGCCCAAGGGCAGCATCATGATGACCAGCATGATCTTAGTAAGTTTGCGGCCACTGATTGCCTAAAGATCCTTATGATGTGCAAATCCACTAAAAAACGTTTCATTTTTCTAACTGGACAAAAGTGGAATTTGGCTTGCACTGCTTGATGGAATGGTATTGTTGCAATGGCTGCTTTGTTGTCCAGAACACACAGGGTAGCTGAATACAAGCTTCCTGCCCCGCTGCTGATTCCAAACTTTATGAAACACAATTGCATAGTTGCCAATCTTTGCTAGTGTTCCTGTTTGGCCACAGGTAAGAAGAACAAAAGAACGACCTGTAGGCAGCCGCAAGTAAATAGATGTTGGGTTTCTGCATTGGTTAGTGCTTCTCCTGTGACTTCAGTGCTGCCTTGTCATTGCTTTAACCTATAAATACATCTTGCCTGTCTTTATCAGGAGGACCAGTTAGATGAGAAGATTTCAGTAGTGACAGCGTGCGATGAAAGTGAAATCTGTGCAGCGAGAACTCTGCTCTGCACGTCTGGGCTATTATTGCCTAAACTACTACAGTACAGAGAGTACAATAGCCGGACTGACACTCTTCATTCCATTCTCCTTAAAGTGGCTGCTGTTCTGCACTGGCTGTTATATAGCCTGTGATGGCTGTGTGATTTGGCCAATTCTAATGCACTAAACCCATCTGAACGGCACACAAAGAGCAGCAGGATTGCTTGTTCATTTTTTGGAACTACTTTTAAGAAGATCACAAAGAAAAGGGATAACTTTCTGTGCACTGCGGTCCCCTTTAAAGTGGACCTGAACTCTTGCACAGGACAGAGGGAAGACAGAGAGAAATGCACCTTGTGTGTATTTAGAGAGATTAGCCTGCCTGATTCCCCCTCGTCTGTGTCTAATCACAAGTTGTAGTTTGATCTTTCAGCTGTGTCAGCTCAGGAATCTCCTCGGCCAGGGCAGAGCAGCTAATTTGTAAACACGGTATGTTAACAAAATGTCTGCATCCATGAAAGCAGGAAGTAGACACACTACAGAGTTATTGCAGGATTTGTATCAGCTGTAACAGAAATATTTCCTTAAAGGTTATTACGCTATTGCATATCTTTTAGAGCAGAGGGGAAGTTCTGAGTTCAGGTCCCCTTTAAATATTATTATTATTTGTATTTATAGAGCGCCAACATATTCTGTAGCGCTGTACAACGTGAGAAACATACAACAATGGGGAGCATAGATACATGAGCTGTTCAACATACGATACAATCAGGACAACCAGTGACACAAGTACCAATACATACAACTGATGTGTAGTTTGAATAAAATCACCAATACTGATAGATGTTCATTTGATAAATTGCCCAGAAACAGAAACAAAAGGGGGAGGTCCCTGACATGAATGATACGGAAGTCGAGACAATTATCGATTCTGTATCGTTCCGCAAAGCAGAGCAGAATGTCACTTTCTGTTTTAAATGTACAGCAGATGTATTTTTTTCTCTCCCTTTACTCTGACTAAGAGCAGACCCCTCACCCCACTTCCTTACTAGCTATTCACACCTAGGTGCTACGACCAAATGCTGGCCATGGAGTACATTCAGCAGCTAAAGATCAGTCCTTTTGGTTCCCTCTCAAATCTCCAAAATGTTGCCCCCCGAAATGCTGAATCAGACAACTTCCTTTATTAATAATCCAAGATGTGTTTATCGCAGACAAAAGACAAATATATTTTCCGGTTCCTAAAAATCAGCCTAATAGCTCCTCCAATTTATAGCAGTCTAGCAGCTAGGGGAACTGAGTTATTTGACGTTCGCTGAGCACACATGTTACCTAACTGCTATTTGGTGTCATTTGATCAAACATCGGCCGCAGGTTACAAATCTGTCCTCGGATTCGCTGTGCACCAATCCGGACAGAAATTACATAAATTGTGTCATTCTATGCTTGTACAAATTACCCTGCCTAGCATGCTCCACAGAAGGTAAACACACCTACTTTTCAGGGAAGCCAGCCCCAAAGCTCAGATGGTATAAAAGTTCGGGCAGTCCCAACCCCTCCCAGTACTTTGAATTCCACCGACCAAGAGCTTTCTCAATGCATGCGTTCCTAGGAGGACAAGGCGCATGCCATATGAGGACTTGTGATATCCATGCCTGCATTTGAACTGGACTTTATTTGCTTCTATTCCACACAGACTGCATTCAGTTAAGTAAACTTTTCACCGTTATCCCCTTTTATTTTAAGCTTTTTGTTTATATGTTAATTAGTGTACAGGATCTTCTCAAAAAATTAGCATATTGTGATAAAGTTCATTATTTTCTGCACTCAATACTTGGTCGGGAATCCTTTTGCAGAAATGACTGCTTCAATGCGGCGTGGCATGGAGGCAATCAGCCTGTGGCACTGCTCAGGTGTTATGGAGGCCCAGAATGCTTCGATAGCGGCCTTAAGCTCATCCAGAGTGTTGGGCATCTCTCAACTTTCTCTTCACAATATCCCACAGATTCTCTATGGGGTTCAGGTCAGGAGAGTTGGCAGGCCAATTGAACACAGTAATACCATGGTTAGTAAACCATTTACCAGTGGTTTTGGCACTGTGAGCAGGTGCCAGGTCGTGCTGAAAAATGAAATCTTCATCTCCATAAAGCTTTTCAGCAGATGGAAGCATGAACCCACTTTTGAACCAGAAACAGCGGCAGAAGCGCCTGACCTGGGCTACAGAGAAGCAGCACTGGACTTTTGCTCAGTGGACCAAAGTACTTTTTTTGGATGAAAGCAACTTTTACATGTTATTCGGAAATCAAGGTGCCAGAGTCTGGAGGAAGACTGGGGAGAGGGAAATGCCAAAATGCCTGAAGTCCAGTGTCAAGTACCCACAGTCAGTGATGGTCTGGGGTGCCATGTCAGCTGCTGGTGTTGGTCCACTGTGTTTTATCAAGGGCAGGGTCAATGCAGCTAGCTATCAGGAGATTTTAGAGCACTTCATACTTCCTTCTGCTGAAAAGCTTTTTGGAGATGAAGAATTCATTTTTTCAGCACGACCTGGCACCTGCTCACAGTGCCAAAACCACTGGTAAATGGTTTACTGGCCATTGTATTACTGTGCTCAATTGGCCTGCCAACTCTCCTGACCTGAACCCCATAGAAGCTGTGGGACATTGTGAAGAGAAAGTTGAGAGATGCAAGACCCAACACTCTGGATGAGCTTAAGGCCACTATCAAAGCATTCTGGGCCTCCATAACACCTGAGCAGTGCCACAGGCTTATTGCCTCCATGCCACGCCGCATTGAAGCAGTCATTTCTGCAAAAGGATTCCCGACCAAGTATTGAGTGCATAACTGAACATAATTATTTGAAGGTTACCTTTTTTTGTTTTAAAAACACTTTTCTTTTATCCGTCAGATGAAATATGCTAATTTTTTGAGATAGGAATTTTGGGTTTTCATGAGCTGTAGGCCAAAATCATCAATATTAAAACAATAAAAGGCTTGAACTACTTCAGTTGTGTGTATTTGAATCTAAAATATATGAAAGTCTAATGTTTATCAGTACATTACAGAAAATAATGAACTTTATCACAATATGCTAATTTTTTGAGAAGATCCTGTACATAAATGTGTGTAATGCATTTTTGTTATTAAAATGTTTTAAAATAGTTTTAACGGTTATGACCTGTTCCTGTACATACACAATCGTACTTACTCCTCCAAAACCGTTACCTTGTGTTCTATAGTATCTTGTATCTCCGACCCGTATGCTTGAATCAGGCACTGATAGACAGATCTGGCGGCGATCCCAGCATACTGCTAAGAGTTAAGTTACAGTGTTCTCAGTTTGTGAAAATAGTTACAGTCGTGCGCTGACTCGCACTTGGTGGCAAGCATTTGAATTGTTTGTGTGTGGTGAATCCTTTGGAGTCAGAACACTCCTCTCGGCTAGTCGGTTTATAGATTATGAATCTATATATGGGCATCTATACGCAAAGCGACAGCGAGACCGGGTTTCTGACTCTGAGCTATTGACCCAATCAAGGATCGGCCCTTGCGGTTCTTGACAGTCCCTGCCCTTGTGAGCTTACAATCTAAAGGGTAGTGCTTGGTTTGTTTTGAATAAGGTGGGCTTGTGAAAAGCCCCTTATCATACCTAAACTTACTTTGCGCGCGCTAATTCGTTTCACGCTTGTGCGCAAAGTTTAGCGCTGCCCGGTGCGCACAAAACGTCACACCCGATGCGCCTATAATGGCGCATTGGGTGCGCCTTAAACGTCGCATGGGTGTGACGTTTAGGGCACACCCAATGCGACGTTATAGGCGCATCGAGTGCAACGTTTCACGCGCACCGTGCTTTGCACGCGCAAAGTTTTTTGCACGCGATACTTTGCACGCGATCTGATTTGGCTAACTACTTAGCACCCTAGTTAGCACGCCCAAAGCCTTTAGGCTTGCTAACTAGGTTAGCACCAGGTAGTGAATCAGGCCCGTTGTGTTTGGCCTGCACCATCCTATTATATTCAATTTCTAATGCAGGAAGCGATTTTAGCCCTGCATTATTATTATTGCTTGTACCAATCAATTCTACCTCACATATAGTTTTGCTTTGTAAGATGTGGTGCGGTTTAATCACAATTTAGATCTACGATTCAGATTATGAAGAGCATTTCTGTTGTCACATATATGATAGAAATGCATGCAACCCTTCTCCCCTTTCCCTTCTACTTCCCCTTTTTTTTCCTATATGCCTCTTTTCCCCATCTTCCCCTCCTCTCTCCTCCCCTTCCCTTCTTCAATTCTATGAGTATGTGCAACCATATGCGTATATATATATATATATATATATATATATATATATATATATATTATTATTATTTAGTATTTATATAGCGCCGACATATTACGCAGCGCTGTACAGTGTATGTATATATATATATATATATATATATATATATATCTATATATATCTATATATCTTGTCACTAACTGTCCCTCAAAGGAGCTCACAATCTAATCCCTACCATTGCCATATGTCTATATTATGTAGTGTAAGTACTGTAGTCTAGGGCCAATTTTAGGGGGAGCCAATTAACTTATCCGTATGTTTTTGGAATGTGGGAGGAAACCGGAGTGCTCGGATGAAACCCACACAGACACAGAGAGAACATACAAACTCTTTGCAGATAGTGCCCTGGCTGGGATTCGAACCAGGGACCCAGTGCTGCAAGGCGAGAGAGCTAACCACTACGCCACCGTGCTGCCCATATATATATATATATATATATATATATATATATATATATATATATATATATATATATATATATATAGTCGTTAGCATACATCTATTTACATGCATGTATTTATGTACTTTTATTTTATATGTTATTAGAACTGCACTAAATGCCTCGTGTGGTACTTTAGGCACTTTCACTTGGCCTGAGGAAGTGGGCAGAGTCCTGCGAAACGCGTTGCCTGTGCTTTATAATAAATTCCTATACATTTTTCATATGAATTGGTCTTCATTGAGGTAAGCCACTTCACATTTTTCAGTTTTGGTTGTTTTTAACGTATTTTATATCCACTGGGTGGCTCTTTATCTTCGTCTTAGAGGGTAGTGGGGTTGAGACGGTGGGGAGTAGACAAAGGGGTTAGCAGAAGTCATACATAAAAAGAAGGTGCATGGAAATGTGGGCGCCCAATAATGCAGATAGCACGATATTGGTATTAAATACCGATATTTTACTATGCTTAAATGTAAGCCTACTCTCACATGGAAACCTCCCCCTGACGCCTAACCCTTAACCTCGCTCCCCACACAAAATAAGTTCTTGAGCACTGCCATAGGGTCCCTATAGAAATATCAGCATTAAGCCATAATTTGGGTGCCCAATAAATGCGCTATTTATGGGGCGCCCAAATTAAGGCACAATGCCGATATTTCTATAAGCGCCTATGGCTGAGCCCAAACGTCCGGTGCTAGTGGGCTCCCAAATTGCCTGCTTCGTGGCAGAACAGGCGGTGATCTTTAATTTCCGGATATAACAAATTATAAGCCTGTCTAAAAAGGTGTCTCTTGAGGGTACATTTGAAAATTTCTAGGCTTGGATCATGGTGAATAGGCTGTGCTAGAGAGTTCCAAAGGAGAGGTGACACTCGTGAGAAGTCCTGGGTGCGAGAATGAGAGCAGGTGACCAAGTTGGACAACAAGAGGGTCTCTTGGAAGGAGCAAAGGTTCTGGGATGGATGATATTTGAAGACTAATAAGGAAATGTATGGAGAGGATACACTATGTACAGCTTTGTATGATAGTGTTAGGAGTTTGAACTAGATCCTTTTTTTCAATCTCATTTCTTTGGCACACTGTTTGGTTTAGTTGGTGGCTAGGTGTTGTTCTTGGATCTAAAACGTTCAATAGGTATCTGCTTGTATTCTGAACCTTCTACTTTGTTTGCAATTTATTGCCCTGATTGCACAGCATTTGCACTTTATAATTACATATATATATAATTTGTCACCTTTGCAGCTTGATATAACACATCTATGGAGAATAGCCTGTTTCTTGATTAATATGTGCATTATTACACATTCTTGTTATTATGTGGACCCTTTTGGTATATTAATGTTTTTAATTTTTTTATATGATTTTTAGACAATAAAGTTGCAAATATTATTAATATATTCTGGTCTGGTGCAGTATTATGACTACTTTCTTTTGGTGCTGATGGTAATTTTTGTTGTTCTGCACAGTCCATAGGTATATGATTTATTAGTTATTATATTGTTTTGATGTGAATGGTGCTAGTCCAACTCTTGTTGTGTTCTATGTTACGATCAATCTGACATATGATGAACCTCTAACCACGGCTCCCAGATTTTGTACGTTTTTTTAGGACAGCCTCTGAAGCGGAAGGTCATTTTGTAAAGCAGAAGACTGTTATTAACAAATGTCGGCCACGTGTCAATGGACAGGGTTTCAGTGTCTTTGCATTTCAAAAGGATATGCTTTCATAGTAAAGCAAATAACGCATCAATTTCTTTTTCGTATTTAGACAGAAAACCATCATCCGACTGTAATGCAAAACCCTGCAGTGTATCATTAGAGGCACTAACAGCAGATACATCTTCATTAAAAGCAACATAGCAAGGCAAATATGAAGAATAGCAGGTTTCTAATCCCTAATCAAAACCAAGATTGCACAATGACAATGTTATGAATCCATTTTTGGAAATTTGCTTAGGGTAATGTTGTACTTGGGGCTGATTTTAAATTGACCCTGGATCCCTAAATATTTATATGCAGCATCATGTATTCTTATGGGAGTCGTCAAATCAGTAAAAAAGCAAATCCATTCCCACAGCTGATATATGGATGTGTACTACGCCTGCTGCTGGGGTAAATACTATACTTACATTTTAGCCACACATAATGAATATAGTAATGTAGTAAGTTTATAGGGTCTCACCACTTAAAGCGTACCTGTAGGGGAAAAAAAAGGTGCCTGACGGCGTGTCATGTGACGCCCTGTTGCCATGGAGATCTGATGCCGGAATCAATGATTAGGTGAGTGTTAACCATCTCTTATTGGGAGGAAGAGATTTTGGAAAAAGGAATGCAACCTGCGGTCTGCAGCCAGCAACCCATGCCGCTTAAACTTTGCACAGGCCGAGGTAAGTATCTCTATCTCTAATCTTCTTTTGCAAACCTCACAGGTTTCCTTTCAAGTATAGCTGAAGTATGTGTGTGTGTGGTGGATATGGATACTTACCTCAGTATCTGGAATGGTTCAGAGGCTTTCTTCTGGATCCTTGTAGAGCCCAATATTCCAGTGTAGAGCCCAATAGTGTTTCTATATTGAGAATACAATTTTCCCTAAGACTATTTTCTTTTTTCTTCTATATTATGTATGTGATAAGTTGCTCTGCATTTGCATTTATGAGAGATGACCAATTTTAAACACATCAATATTGTGATTTTTTACATTTTTGCGTACAATATTACGTTTTTTGCATCCAAATCTATGCATCATGTCTTTTTTAGATTCTTTCGCGTATTTATTTATGCTATTTCTGCGGTTTTTACGTGTTTTTGACCATTAGTATTTATGCATACGTTTTTACGCATTGCTTACATGCCTTTACGCGTTAGAATATTAGTATGCGTATTTATGCGTACGTTTTTACACGTCACGTGATTTTTTACACGTGCACGTCAGTTCCCCATCAGGTCTGTTTTTTTCCTGTTGGGTGTGGTTTTACAGCTGTTTTTTGCTGTGGGAGGAGTTTTGACAGTGATGTCATCTGTGGGATGTACTTCCTGTATAATGAAGTTCCCCATCAGGTCCTCTTGTTTTTGATCTGCTCTGATTGGTCGCGTATCAAACACCAGTTTATTGATTGGTTGACATTCAAATTTGCAGCCATATAAAAGGATGTGTATTAGCACTGTTTGTCAGAATGAGCTTGCAACTTGAAGAAGAGCTTGCAACTTCGAAACAGCGGGCTGTAGTTGCCCTCAGCCTATTTTTGACATGTCATTTTACCGCTTTAATAAAAGAGCTATTTTATCTAGAAGGTATTGGGGTGGAAACAATAGGGAAGGAAACACATGGGTTAGAGAATGACGTAATGAACTTGCAATGCTACGTATAGCAATGTATAGGCTTGTCTGAATAGGTGTGTTTTCAAGTCCGCTTGAAGGTTTCCAGGCTCGGAGCATGAAGGACAGGCTGTGGGAGAGAGTTCCAAAGCATTGGGACCGCCTGTGCAAAGTCCTGGATGAGATAGTGAGAGAAGGTGACCAAGCTAGAGGTCAAAAGGGTCTCCTGTGAGGAACAAACATTCTGGGTGGGACGGTATGTGGAGATTAATGAGGAAATTTATGGAGGAGACAGCTTGTGTAGAACTTTGTATGATAGCGTGAGGAGTTTAAACTGGATCCTTTGGGTAATTGGTAACCAGTAGAGAGATTGGCAGATTATTTTAACACGGGGAGCAGCAATACAAGAAAAAGGGAAATGGATGCTCAAGTGAGCGGTTCGTGAAAGAAAGGGGGCGCTGTACATGGATAATACACATTGGAGGAGAGGCTGCACATGGCATGGGAGGGCTGATGCTGTACCTGAAAGAGGGACAACAGCATACTTGGCCTAGGGGCACAAAAAGTATAAATCTGGCCTTGGAAGAGGGGCGGGGAGGGTCCTTGCAACGGGGCCTGCCAAATTTTGCTGGGGGACATATGTACCCTATATACTCAAGTATAAGTCTAGAAATGTAGGTCTGACTTACAAAATAAAAGTATAGCGGTGGACTTATACACGAGTGACGTGCACCACTGAACACACTGAGTAATGTGTGCACTATTAGTGACATTCCCATTTGCAGCAATTTACCATGTGGCGAGTGACACTTTCTGGATAAAGGAAATGCCAAGAAAGCATAGGTCTGAAAGTCCTGGCCACAACAATTACCAAGGAAAGGGGCGGGAACAATTCTGGGCTGCAGGAAGGGGAGTGGATAATTGCTGCTCTTGGGGGCCTGGAAGAGTCATTGGCTGCAGTTAAGAGGCAGAAGGGGTTAATGGCTGCAATACTGTATGCAGTGCAGTCATTAACCCCTCCAGGGCGCCAATACAGCTGTTAATTCTTCCTGGTACCAAGTGCAGCCATTAACTTTGCTGGGTAGACTCAGTGGCGTAGCAATAGGGATTGCAGAGGTAGCCACCGCATCTGGGCTCTTGGGCTAGAGGGGCCCCGTAGGGTCTTCCCTCAACTGCAGTATTAGCTCTTTATTGGTCCTGTGCTTGTTATAATCACTTCTATAGATGCTTTGAATGATAATAATCATTAGCAAGTTGCTCCCAATGCCCTTCTTGCACCTCTGGCACTGTGGTGGTCTTTGGCAGGTTTTGGTGCACCGTATCAATTGTTATGTATAAAGTGCTGGGGGCCCCATGTATAACTCGCACCGGGCCCCATAGCTCCTTAGCAACGCCACTGGGAAGACTTATACTTGAATCAAGAAAAAATTCCAGTATAAGGGGTTGAATATTGGAGTCGACTTATAAAAGAGGTCGACTTATATTGGAGTATATACGGTAAGTTATTTCCCTGTTCATTAGTATGTTCATAAGTACTTGCTGAGCAGAGCAGCTACTTTACCGAATTTGAAAGGTGTTAGTGGAGAGAGTTCAGGGTGAGTTGGAGGATTCTCTGCCACCTCTAAGTCATGCGTTGTTACACAACTTTGTCCTGCAACATCTGTGCTGGTGTGGATCACTATAAAGAATGATTCAGATATTCCCCAAGCCTCGTCTCTGCAGGTAAACAGATAAATTGTGCGTTTATTTTGTACCTTCCCAGCGTCAGAGGAAAACACGGAGGTGTATTTTATGGCCTCTCCAGCCTTTGTAGCCCCTGTATTGATTGCTGGAAATGTTGTTACGTGTAAGGATCTCCCCAGACCTTTTGCTTCAGTGGAAACATGTCAGGTCTTTCCAAATTATACTCCAGGACTTTTGTTCTCTATGAAAGAACAGGAATAAATAGTCTTTGTCAAATTAAAGGGGCACTATGGTGAAAAAATGTAAAATTTAAAATATGTGCAAACATAAACAAATAAGAAGTATGTTTTTTCCAGAGTAAAATGAGCCATAAATTACTTTTCTCCTATGTTGCCGTCACTTACAGTAGGTAGTAGAAATCTGACAGAAGCGACAGATTTTGGACTAGTCCATCTCTTCATAGGGGATTCTCAGCAAGGCTTTTATTCTTTATAAAGTTATTCCCTAAAAAGGATTTAAACAATGATGCTGGCCAGCTTCCCTGTTCGCTACACAGTTTTTTGGCAGTTGGACAAATCATCTGCCATTCACTAAGGGCCCGTTCAGATCAGAAATGCGGATGGCCATGCGTGCGGAACGCGTGCGGACCGCAACGCGTACGAACGCATGGCCATCCGCGTTTGTGTGCGTTGCGTGGCTGATCCCATCACTGAAAAGTGAATGGGACAGCCACGCGTTTTTGCAAAATCTGCGTGCAGCATGCGTTCCCGGACCGCACAGGTCCGGAACGCATGCAGTGTGAACATCAGACATTGCACTCTATGCAATGTCTGATGTCGTGCGTTTTGGCCACCTGCACGCGTTTCCAAAACGCGGCTGGAAACGCGTGCAGTGTGAACGGGCCCTAAGTGCTTTTGAAAATAAATAAATCCCTGAGAATCCCCTTTGAAGAGATGGACTAGTCCAAAACCTGTCGGTTCTGTCAGATTTCTACTACTTACTGTAAGTGACAGCAACATAGGAGAAAAGTAATTTATGGCTCATTTTACTCTGGAAAAAAATGTACTTCTTGTCTGTACATGTTTGCGCATATTTTACATTTTACAATTTTTCGCCATTGTGTCCTTTTAAGAGCGTCTATGTGGTACAGAATTATAGTGTCTGACTTGTCTCATCAGGTTCTTACTCTTAAAGCTAACCTAAACTGAAAATTAAAATAAAGATACATATTTCAGTTCTGACAAAATAAGGTAAGTATGTAATATTCATTTACAGGTACATCATGTATTTACAGTATTTTAAGTAACTTTATTTGCTTCAGGTTTCAGGTAATAAAGAAAGAGTGGGTGGATAGGCAGTGTTTGCCATTTTGCATACCTATGATATATCTAAAGACACAACTACTCTAGCATCAAAACCAGGCATGGTCATTGAGATGCAAAGAAAGATATTTTGACTGGTCTGATTTCAAGCTGCATACAAATACCATGAAATTTAACTACTTTACCCCCAGCGGTACGGATTTCTCCGTCCCTTTTTCCACCCTGTTACCACCAAGGGACGGAGAAATCCGTGTCTGACGCCGCTGTCCGCGCTCCCGCTGGCCCGTCCGTGCGTCCCAGCGCTCGTGCACGCCGCCGCCCGCTCGCCCAGAGATCAGTGAACGGGAAAAACCTTTCCCGTTCATTAATCTCTGCCCCCCGCAATGATCAGCTGCTTCTACCAGAAGCAGCGATCATTGTGAGAAAAAACCAGTGTCCCAGCCTCCTAACTCTTCCTGCAAGCGTACTTCCTGTACACTTGCAGGTCGCATAAACAAAAACTCACTGTGGCCATCTTGTGTCCAAATAGTAAAACTACACCCTATAGCATTTTTCATATACAAATACATTACTTTTACACTAAAAATTAACTCATTACTTCCTACACTCCCCAATTTTTTCTTTTTTGTAATAAAAAAAATTACAATTAAAAAAATTACATAAATAGTTACCTTAGGGACTGAACTTTTTAAATATTTATGTCAAGAGGGTATAACACTGTTACTTTATAAACTATGGGCTTGTAATTAGGGATGGACGCAAAACTGAAAAAAATGCACCTTTATTTCCAAATAAAATATTGGCGCCAAACATTGTGATAGGGACATAATTTAAACGGTTTTATAACTGGGACAAAAGGGCAAATACATTTCATGGGTTTTCATTACAGTAGCATGCATTATTTAAAAACTATAAAAAGGCCGAAAACTGAAAAATAATACATTTTTCCCACATTTTTTCCTATTTTCCCATTAAAACACATTTAGAATAAAATAATTCTTGGCATAATGTCCCACCTAAAGAAAGCCTAATTGGTGGCGAAAAGAACAAGATATAGTTCATTTCATTGTGAGAAGTAATGATAAAGTTATAGACGAATGAATGGAAGGAGCTCTGAAAGGTGAAAATTGCTCTGGTGCTCAAGGGGTAAAACCCCTCAGTGGTGAAGTGGTTAAGGGCATTTCAAAATTATTTGCATTTCATTGACCATCTCTGGCCAAAGCACTGAAGGCAACTGGCTTAGACTTAATAATATACTCATAAGAGTGCTTTGTGATAGTAAACATTTGGATCAAAAAATACACCACATACTATAGTACGCTTATATGTTCACCCACCCTTCAATGCTTTAGATTAAATTAAACTATGACATCGCTTCTGGCCTATACCACTAGATAAAGAGTTTAATGACATACAGGATCTGGGTTTAGATAATCTAAAACAAGCAAAGAAATAACATAAAACAGGTGCAAAATGTGTTTGAATAGAAAATTAAGCAGGAACATTACTGGCATATGTGGCAGGGCCAAACATTCTAATAAAGACATTACATTGTTATGGTCATTTGGTCAACTATGTGCAGGTTAAGCTGAAAAAATGCCTTGCTAACATAACAGGTAGTCCCCAACTTGTGAACGCCTGACTTACGACCAAGCCGCTGACACAAACCCGTGGGAATAAGTCAAAAACAATTTTTATTTAAAAAAAAAAAAAAGACCTGATAGTTTTTGTAGAAAATCGATTTTAGAGATTTCAAAGAAATAATGGTTTTTAAACTGGTAAAATGGGCAGCAAGGTGGCATAGTGGTTAGCACTCTCACCTTGCAGTTCTGGGTCCTCAGTTTAAATCCCCGCCAGGGCAGTATCTGCACGGAGTTTGTATGTCCATGTCTGCATGGGTTTCCTCTGGGAACTCCGGTTTCCTCCCACATCCCAAAAACATACAGATAAGTTAATTGGCTTCCCCCTAAATTGGCCTTAGAGTTTGATACATGTACTACATGATACATACATAGGCCTCAATTCACTAAGATCACGCTGGAGATAATAAGGTAGGAGAAAACTTACCTCCACACAGTGAAACAGTTATCTTATCTCTTCATTCCTTAAGTTACCTCCTCTGAAGTTAAGTTACCTCCTCTGAAGTTAAGTTACCTCCTCTGTAGTTATATTCAGAATTCTGGAGTTATTTTAAGGATTAAGGAGTTAACTTTAGAGATTTCATCTTAACTTAAAGACAGAAGAGTTAACTTTAGGTTTGCCTGAGGTAAAATGTTTCCTGAATACTACATGCCTTATCACCATGGTGATAACTCTGGAAACGTTATTAAAGACAGGAGATAAGCTTAGTGAATTGAGGCCATAGACTTATGACTATGGTAGGGACTAGATTGTGAGCCCCTCTGAGGGACAGTTAGTAACAAGACAATATACTCTGTACAGCGATGTGTAATATGTTGGCACTATATAAATACATAAAATAAATGAATAAACTAAATTATGCTATCCATTACCACCTCAACTTTTGACTGTGACGATCACGTTTTGTGATAGTACTAAGAAGTTGTATCAGAAAAATATAGGCATTGAGTTTAGGAACTCTTGAAGAAAACATTTCCCAATATGCAACTGATCCCATGACCTGATGTATCTGTCAGAATCAGAAGAATTGCTTTCAGAACTTTTCAAAGTAATATGGGCAGTGGCGTAGCTAAGGAGCTATTGGACCCCCCCAAGCACTCTATACATAAGAATTGATACAACGCACCAAAACCTGCCAAGGACAACCACAAGTGTCAGAGATGCAAGAAGGAAATGGGGAACAGTGTGTTAATGGTTACTGCTATTCAAAGGATCTATAGAAGTGATAATTACCAGCATATGATAGGACCAATACAGAGCTAATACTGTTGTTGAGGGGTGGCCCAACGGGGCCCCTCTGGCTCAAGGGCCCTGATGCGGTCGCAACCTCTGCAACCCCTATTGCTACGCCACTGAATATGGGAGTTTAGAGTCTATCAGTTTATCAGTTGTGGGATATACGTTCCTAATAATTTGGGCATTCCAGTCCCTATTGATACAGCAGTAAGTTTTCATTACATTACAAAATAATGCATCTACCTTTTTTCTGGACAATCAAGGCTTTCTTTGGGCAGTATGATTTTCACAGAATTGTTTAATTTTGTAGGCATTTTTCTGTGGACAAATAGGTGAAAATGCAAAAAAAAATTCATCCTTCCTCATTTTTACATGACAAGTGGAACAGTTCCAAAACACCTCAAAATGTATTCTTTGGCTCATCCCAGTTAAAATCATACAACATATGTCTTATTTCATTACTAGTTAGGGTATGTAGCAGACTAATGGTTATGAAGGGGTGAACACTTTACTACAGAAAAAAAAAATCTTTATTTTTTTAGTGTGACACTGTTACTTTAAGAAACATATTTTTTAAACTCTTCATTCTCTCTCCCCCTTCCTCCCCTAAATTTCCAAGAATGATTGCTGCTATTTGCTGTGGCAGCAATCAGTTACTTTTGAATGGGTACACAAGCGAGTGCACCCGCAATGGGGATACACACGTATGCACAGCAGCTTGCAGCCGAACCTTCAGACCTGCCACGGAAGACTTACTTTACTGCATGTTATATTTACGCCCAATAATCATACGTGTTTAATTTAATTAATTCAGTTATTGGTATTACATTTGGAAAATAACTTTGGAAAATGGAAAAATCCTTTTGTGCAGCTGTACTTGTTGCTGTGTTCATCTATCCATATTGTTACAGCCAATCGGAGGTTTGCTCTCCTTCATACTACTCATTTAACTGTCTATGGTACCTCGACCCTGGAGTGACCTCATCCTGGCTGTGTGCATAGTGGTGAGTGAGGTGGCATGCCAGGCAGGGAAAGGGGTGGCCCAGGCAGCAGAAGTGATGGGGACACACTTGTGGCATGGTTTGGCAGGTAAACCCATGTTCACATTGGGATTTGCGGGTTCGCAAACCTGTGAACCCGACTTGCAAACTGTATAGATAGAACTTCACCCATTCCAAACTGCATCATTACCCTCAACCTCTTCAGTAGCTGTACGAGCGCAGAACGTTTCCAGCCACTGGGGCGTGAAGGAGGTGCGCGCGCAGCTGCCCGAGCATACGCCAACTGGCCGAACTAACGGGAACCCTTACAGAGGATCCAGAAGGTGGAGGACGGTGTCGATGGAGCGATCAAGCTGAAGGGGGCTGACGGAAGTCCCAGGTATGTATAAAAAAATTGTATCCTCCCTTCTCAGGTACACTATAAACACTCAATCTAGCCACTTTTAAGGATGATGACACCCAAGTCTGAAAATATATATAAAAACTTCCAATAGTTAAAATAAGAATGAGAGGTAATCTCTTACCTCTCCTCACGACAAACACACCAGTAGTACTAGAAAAGTATTTATTCAAAACACAAAATAGACAATGTGTTTCACAGGTACTAGCGCGCTTCCTCAGGTCAATACACAGTGCATTGCAGCAAGGTGAATAGGATATGGGCACCTCTGAGAGCACTTGGACACCTCCATCCTTAGGAGTCTCCAGATAAACCTCCTTTGGAGGTAATAGATTTTTTTCCTAAAAACTTCAAACTAAGGCGTGCGACCTTATAGCTTCCAGCAGGACCTGAATAATTAAGCAAGGACAGTTAATTTCCTGCTGGCTTATACAGTGGCTGCAACTAGTGTTGGGCGAACAGTGTTCGCCACTGTTCGGGTTCTACAGAACATCACCCTGTTCGGGTGATGTTCGAGTTCGGCCGAACACCTGACGGTGCTCGGCCAAACCGTTCGGCCACATGGCCGAACTAAGAGCGCATGGCCGAACGTTCCCCGAACGTTCGGCTAGCGCTGTGATTGGCCGAACGGGTCACGTGGTTCGGGCCCGAACGCGCTCTGATTGGCCGAACGGTCACGTGGTTCGGGTAAATAAATACCCGAACCACGTCATATCTCCGCCATTTGTCTGTGGGTTTAGCTTTGGGTAGGCAGGCAGGGTAGTTCGCTCTCCAGCCACGCTAGCCAGGGCCCCCCCCAGTCATTGTGTGTCGCTGCTGGGAACAGTAGTACACCGCTCGCTCAGCCACACTATATATAGCATTGTTTACTGCCACTGTGTACCTCGCTCAGCCACGCTATATATATAGCATTGTGTTTTCTGACACTCTGTGTACACGGCTTAGCCTGACTAATATAGCATTGTGTGTACTGCCACTGTGCACCTCGCTCAGCCACGCTATATATAGCATTGTGTGTACTGCCACTGTGCACCTCGCTCAGCCACGCTATATATAGCATTGTGTGTACTGCCACTGTGCACCTCGCTCAGCCACGCTATATATATAGCATTGTGTTTTCTGACACTCTGTGTACACGGCTTAGCCTGACTAATATAGCATTGTGTGTACTGCCACTGTGCACCTCGCTCAGCCACGCTATATATAGCATTGTGTTTTCTGACACTCTGTGTACACGGCTTAGCCTGACTAATATAGCATTGTGTGTACTGCCACTGTGCACCTCGCTCAGCCACGCTATATATAGCATTGTGTTTTCTGACACTCTGTGTACACGGCTTAGCCTGGCTATATAGCATTGTGTGTACTGCCACTGTGCACCTCGCTCAGCCACGCTATATAGAGCATTGTGTTTTCTGACACTCTGTGTACACGGCTTAGCCTGACTACATAGCATTGTGTGTACTGCCACTGTGTACCTCGCTCAGCCACGCTATATATAGCATTGTGTTTACTGCCACTCTGTGTACACGGCTCAGCCAGACTATATAGCATTGTGTGTACTGCCACTCTGTGTACACCGCTCAGCCAGACTATATAGCATTGTGTGTACTGCCACTCTGTGTACACGGCTCAGCCAGACTATATAGCATTGTGTGTACTGCCACTCTGTGTACACCGCTCAGCCAGACTATATAGCATTGCGTACTCTGCCAGTCAGTGTGTATATTGCTGGGATCAGTAATACTCCACTCACCGCCAACCACTATATGAGCTCACCATGAGTTCCTCAGAGACCTCCGCTGTGAGCAGCACTCCCAACAACAGCAACAGCCAACGCCCCACGCAAGCTATAACATCCACTACAGCAGCCAGTGGTCAGCAGCAGCCCTCTCCGGAGGAGAATGTTGTGTCCATCGGTCCGTCGCCAGAACGATTAATGAGGGCTGCCATTGAGGAGATGATGGGGCCTGATGTGGAGGAGGAGGTCGGGCTCAGGCCAGCATCCCAAGTTAATGTTGAGGATGATGAGGGGTCTGTGTCTGGGGATGTTGGGGTGGCAGAGGTGGTGGGTGGGTCAGACTCAGGAGAAGAGTTGTATGATGAGGATGATGATCGGGACCATCTGTATGTGCCTCAGAGTCCGACCCCGGAAAACATGTTGTATCGTGTGTTTAGGTACTAAAATCTGCGTTCCCACTTCCCAGTACTGCCTGCAGTGCCCGGGTCCACGGATCCATATAATTTTTTGGGCAGCACTATCAAACTGTGGTACTATGAGTGAGTTGCCATGGTCCTTCTGTGCTGCCTGTCACACTCACCGTCTGTCTGCAGATGGATTGTTCAACACAGCTACGCCATCTGACATGTAGTCCTGGACCTTGACCATCTTCTCCAGGCGATTGGTGTTGGAGGACGTGGAACTGCCCGATTGCTGTTCTGTGGGCTGCTGCATGGGTGTCAGAAAATGTTCCCACTCCAAGGACACTGCCAATACCATTCCATTTTGGGCACTAGCAGCAGCTTGTGTTCTTTGCTGCCCTCCTGGTCCTCCTGGGTTTGCTGAAGTCAGTCTGTCGGCGTACAACTGGCTAGAGAAGGAGGAGGATGTCAATCTCCTCTCTAAAGTCTCCATCCTCAAGGGCCTGCTGGAATTGTTCCATTTTTGACCTGTCTGACACTTTCTTCAATCAGTTTTTTAACATTGTGTTTGTATAAACTGGGTATAAACCCAGTAATTGGTGTTGTCCAGATTCCAGAATAATGAATAATAATGAATAGTGAATAATGCGCGGGCCGCGTTCAATGCAGTCTAGCATGAATTGAGCCATGTGTGCCAGAGAGTCCTGCCAGACTCCTCTATCTTCATGTTCTTGTAAGCGTTGTGATTGTTGTGATGCACCATATTCGTCACCAGCATCACTTTCTTCCTCTTCTGCTGTCCTTTCCCGCTAAATTGTGGAAGTCCAACGTGCACCGCTCTGTCCCTCGGCAGTGGGGGCATCCAATTCCTGCTCCAACTCCAGCTATTCCTCGTTCTGTTCTTTGTCATAGCTGGGACCAGCGTTTCCTGAGGCAGGTTGCCTGATGTTGGTATCATCACGCTGATCGTTTTCATCTTCAGAATCCCCCACTTGCATCATGCCAGCGGTTTCCATCTTCAACATTGATTTCTTCAGTAAACACAGCAGTGGTATTGTAATGCTGACTGTAGAGTTGTCACTGCTCAGTCACGCAACGTGGATTGCTCAAAATTTTGGAGGACTTGGCAGAGATCCAACATGGTGGCCCAATCAGATCCACAGAAGCTTGGTAGCTACTAGCTGCTGGAATGCGCCTCGGCACTGCGCAAAAGCGTGCTAGCATGTGCAGCGTAGAATTCCAGCGCGTAGGCAGAGACATCACCCAGCGAGCGATGGTGCGCTGGATTGAAGCGCTCCTGCATCTCTTGGTGAGTCCTTCAGAAGCGGTACTGGACTTTTAACAATGTTTTTTTTTTTTTCCTTCAACAGAAGATCTGCCACGTTGGAGTGAGGAGGACGCCGCCGACCCCGACACCAAGCTGAACCCCGGCGAACTCCAAGCAGAGGATCTTCAGGAACCCTCAAGGCTTTGAGCAAGCTGAGGAGGATCAGCAGTCCCGACGAGACCTCTCCTCATATGCGACTGAGTGCAGTGGAGCTCCCCAGAACAACCTCTCAGTTGTCACTTTGTCACTGGTCACTTTGTCACTTTGTCACTTTGTCATTTTGTCAGTTGTCACTTTGTCACTGGTCACTTTGTCACTTGTCACTTTGTCATTTTGTCACTTGTCACTTTGTCACTTGTCACTTGTCACTTTGTCACTTGTCACTTTGTCATTTTGTCACTTGTCACTTTGTCATTTTGTCACTTGTCACTTGTCACTTCTCACTTTGTCACTTGTCACTTTGTCATTTTGTCACTTGTCACTTGTCACTTTGTCATTTTGTCACTTTGTCATTTTGTCACTTTGTCACTTTGTCACTAGTCACTTTGTCACTTGGTCACTTGTCCAGATGATCTCGGTACACCTCCTGAGATTCAAATTCCTGCACACATTGCTCTGGGATTTGGGTGTGATGAATGATGCATCTAACTGGCCACCGGAGGCAATTAAGGCCTTCAAAACATTGAAAGCAGCTTTCTGTTCCGCCCCCATTTTGCGTCATGTTGAGTTGTTGACGTCATGTTCATCCTCGGCCTCGCCTTGCATTTCAGTGTGAGGTGCATTTTCCACAGAAAAAGGTTGTGAATCCGGGCACAACATTTGTGGCTGTTCCATTGACCTTTCACAGGTAGAAGATTGTGGGGGTGGGAATAGCTCCTCCGAATAGCCCATTGTGTCCTGAAAACTACTCATTGCATTGCTTTGCGCACACATTTTTTTGTCCTCATGCAAGGCCTGAGTTGCACCTGAAAGCGTGGCCTTCTCCTCCTGCGCCTCCTCCTGTTCCATCACGTCTGCTGCTGCTGGGTTAGCGTTGACGCCCGGTCCCTGTTTATTGAACCTCTTATCTTTATTACATTTATGACTGCATGGCGGTAAAAAGCATGCTATCCGCACGCTTCTTGTCCTCATGCAAGGCCTGGGTTGTTGTGTCTCAAAAAGCATGGCCTTCTCCTCCTGTGCCTGCTCCTGTTCCATCACGTGTGCTGCTGCTGCTGGGTTACCGTTACCGGTCCCTTTTCCTGGAACCTCTTCTCTGTATTACATTTATGACTGCATGGCGACAAAAAGCATGTTACCTGTGCAAAGAAACATGACATTTTCCACATTTAAAAGACAGTTTTTCCTTTGAAACTTTACAATCAATTTTCTCAAAAACTATAAGCTCTTTTTCAAATATTTTTTTTCCTCTTGTACCCACTCCCAAGGTGCACATACCCTGCTAATTTGGGGTATGTAGCATGTAAGGAAGCTTTACAAAGCACGAAAGTTCGGGTCCCCATTGACTTCCATTATGTTCGAAGTTCGGGTCGAACACCCGAACATCGCGGCCATGTTCGGCCTGTTCGGCCCGAACCCGAACATCTAGATGTTCGCCCAACACTAGCTGCAACCCACTCTTGTGAGTGTAGCTGAATATGCTTACAACTTCCCATTTATTAACAATACTACACCATTGGACTCCTGATCTCTCTGTTTACCTAGGTATTCTTGAGTACAAGGCCACTATAAGGATCACCGAAACCCTCCTATAACTCAATCTAGCCAGCTGGGTGATAAACTCACCTATATGAATGGGTCTGGAGCCAGGAGAAGTATTTTATATATACCGTAGGTTACAGCTAGAGATGTAATACAGAAGGATGCCTGAGAAAACAGCTCATCAGTTGTAACACAAAAGAAGATGTGAAAAAAGTCTTCACTTCACGATACGCTGTATATAATAGCAGAAGTGTTCCTATCAGCAATATTTCAAAACATATAATAGAATAGGCAAGGGAATATGAATACCAGTATTGAAAGATTTGGTGCAATAACTGATAAAACTTGGGGCATCCCTCAATGTAACACATGTCGGAGTGATGCTTTAAAAAGCGTCTAGGGGATTTTCAAGGCCAAATTGCCTGCCATCAGCTTCAAAGACAAATTAAAAGCGATATTTTAAAAATACTTGCAATAGCTGATACTATTTGCTTTACATCACGTGTTCATCTCAACACCCAGACAGCCATAGACTATTTTTTTTTTCTGAATTTTAAACGGTGCCTGTATTCACAGCTAGTTCCCCATGTCTCCGACTAATGTGGTGAAAAAAGGAGGATAAAAGAAATATTGCTATATTTAAAGCTTTTTTCTACAAATGGAGTCCACTAGAAAGAGTTGAGCTGTGTTGTTATGGAAACTAAACTTTCGGAACTGATCGCAGAGAAGCGAGAATTATACTTTTATGTCAAGTGAAGGGTTTGCAGAGGGAATGGAGTTTGGGTAGGCTGAGTACATTGATGGGGGAGGGGAGAGCCAGTAGCATCTTAAAGACAATCTATAGACTTTATAGGGAATATCTGAGGACTTTAAAAAAAAAGAAAAAAAAAAGAGCTACTTACCTGGGTCTTCCTGCAGCCCCTGCCAGCTGTCCTGTGCCCTCGCCGCAGCTCCAGTCCTAGTCGGCAGCCCAGGGCTTTCGTGGCTGCGCTGACGTCATCTGGACTGTACTGCACAGGCGCAGAACTACAGAGTCTGCACAGCACAGTTTAGATGGCGTCAGCATGACTGCGAGAGCCCCTCATGCTGGCGCAGTAGATGCCACCTGGCAGTGGCATGGGCCATGCAGGTGCACTGGCTTGGCGAAAATGTCGCTGAAAATGGCACTGGCAGGGGACCGGATGATTGTGAGTGATGGTGCGGGCACTAAACATCTGCAGGGGGATGCCCCAGGTAAGTGAAACCTTTTTTTTCTGGCTTAAAGAGGAACTACAGTGAAAATAATGTAATAAAAAAAAGTGCTGCATTTTTACAATAATTATGTATAAATGATTTAGTCAGTGTTTGCCCATTGTAAAAGCTTTCCTCTCCCTGATTTACATTCTGACATTTATTACATGGTGACATTTTTACTGTTGGCAGGTGATGTAGCTGCTGCATGTTTTTTGGCAGTTGGAAACAGCTGTAAACAGCTATTTCCCACAATGCAGCAAGGTTCACAGACAGGAAACTGCCAAGAGTACGTACTCAGAGCTTCTTTGTGGGAGGGGTTTCACCACAATATCAGCCATACAGCGCCCCCTGATGGTCTGTTTGTGAAAAGGAATAGATTTCTCATGTAAAAGGGGGTATCAGCTACTGATTGGGATAAAGTTCAATTCTTGGTCGGAGTTTCTCTTTAAGGTTCCCTTTAAAGTAAACCTGTAGGTTTGAAAAAAAGCAAAAAATAGATACTTACCTCGGAAGGGGGAAGCCTCTGGATCATAATGAGTGGTCTCCCCATGTCAGCCTAATCCAGTGCTGGGATCCCCAATCAAGCAGCAACAATAATATTTACATTTGCCTGCCTGCACACTCGGGCTCTGGTGGAAATAGCAAAGCCTGATTGAGTCCTCTTTTCTGTTCCTGCAGATTAGAGCAGACCCAACCGGGCTCTGCTAATGAGGAAAACTGCTAGTGCGCCTGAGCGCAGCAGCGACAAACGCCAACAATAAGACTTTCGGGGGAGCCAGTGCTGGATCCCTCTGCTGAGGAGGACGAAGGAAGCCTTTAGAATCCAGTGGCTTCCCCCTCCTGAGGTAAGTACCCCCCTGAGAGTATTTTTTCCCTTTAGGATCACTTTAAAGCCACACTGCAGACAAATACAAACATTTAACATTTAAGGCTGAACTTAAAGGACAACTGAAGTGAGAGGGATATGGAAGCTGCCATATTTATTTCCTTTTAAACAATACCAGTTGTCTGGCTCTCCTGCTAATCCTTTCCCTCTAATACTTTTAGCCCTAGACCCTGAACAAGCATGCAGCAGATCAGGTGTTTCTGACATTTTTGTCAGATCTGACAGTTTGGCTGCATGCTTGTTTCTGGTGTTATTCAGACACTACTGCAGCTAAGCAGGGCTGCCAGGCAACCGGTATTGCTCAAAAGGAAATACATTTATCAGCCTCCACATATCTCTCACTTCAGTTGTCCTTTAAATAACCATGGGTTATCTGCAGTCACACCCATTGCTGTCTCCTATTTCAATTCTATAAGATTGCCCAGATGACCATTCTTTTGGTGCCAGCTCATGACTGAGGACTAATATTTATAACCTATATAGAGTATGTGTACATTAAAAAGCCTAGTTTAGCCACCTATTTTCTTTCTTTCTTTTTTTTTTTTTAAATTTGTTATTATGTTAATAATTAGGGAAGGTAGGAAATGTCGATTTCCAACTCCAACAGATTTCCACTTTCCACAGAATGTAATTTTTTTTTTGTTAATTTGTCAATAACGGTTAATAGTAAAAATACAGATTCAAATTTTGCAGAATCCTCTATTTTTGCGGACGTACAGAATTATGCAGAATATGGATTTCCAATCGGCAACTGCAGTAATCCTCTGCATTCTCTGATCGGCTTAATACTTCTGAGTTTTCTGATTGGCCTGAAATTGATGTGATAATAATCTGATTTCTGCGGTACAATTCTGCCTTCTCCGATTGGCCCAATGCTTCGAGTCTTGTGATGAGCCTAAAATTTCTGAGTCTTGGTAATGCGGAATTTCTGCAGAATTCTGATCTCCGCATACCAATTTCTATTGCGGAAAGACAATTTCCGATGGAAAACTCAGAAATCGGATTTCGTGGGGCGTGGAGACGTCCTTCGGATCTTATTTTTGATATGCCTGAATTATTTCTGTGTTTGTGAGTAGCGCTACCTTTTATATTGTTCTTAAATAAAGGGTTTTATACTTTATCAGTTCTATCCAGTTGCAGTGGGCTGTGTTCTTTGGATGGTGTAGAGGGAGTAAGAGGCAGTGCTGAGGATCACCTAGGATCGTGCACACATACGCTGAGTCGCTGTCTGTGATTGGGGCAGCCAATATACAAGGTGAGCATGGTCCCTGTAGGTGTTGGGGTCGCAATATGTGTAAGTGGTGTTCCCATTAAAGTAAGCACGGTGTATCTGGCAGTGGTTTCCCTCCATAGTATAAAGCAGCCTACGCAATGATTTTTTATTCTTTATATTTACGACATTTTCCAATTGCCTGTGAGTATTTGTGGAAAGGATAAGGAAGTGGAACATCAAGTATTTGGAACCTTTATGCTGTGTCAGCTGTCTGTGGGGTCTAGCCAGCCCTAGCCCAAGGTGAGAGTGGTCCCTGTGGGTGGTGGAGCACAAAAAGATGGTGTCATTGCCATTTACAATATTGCACGGGACATATCTGGTGGAAGATTGAACTTGGAACTGATGGTCTATGCGATGAGGATTTTGTTCTTCTTTTTTTGAGGTTTATTGGTTGTGAAAACTGAAGTGGAACCAATCCCGGTGGCTGTGTGGCTAGGGACTCTTTTAAGTGGACTGCGAGGCAGCGCAAAGGTTATAACTTTTAATTTATCTATATAAATGGCCCACCCAGTATTTGATTTACACTGGGCACCACATTACAGGAAAGATATTGCAGTTTTAGAGCAGGTGCAGAGACGGGCAACTAAACTGATACATGGGATGGAAGGTCTCTCTTACCAAGAAAGGTTAGATGAACGGGGTATTTAGTCTAGAGAAAAGACGCCTTAGAGGAGATCTAATTAACATGTATAAATACATCAGAGGGCAATATAATAGCTTGGCGGATGAGCTTTTTGTCCCTAGGCCTTCTCAAAGTACTAGAGGACATGATCTGCGCATGGAGGAAAAACGTTTTAGCCATTTATTCAGGAAAGGGTTCTTTACAGTAAGAGTGATTAAGATGTGGAATGCATTGCCACAGGAAGTAGTTATAGCAAATTCTATACCTGCATTTAAAGGGGACTTAGATGCTTTCCTTGCGTTGAAAGACATCCATGGCTACAATTACTAGGCAATGTCCAATGATGTTGATCCAGGGATTCTATCTGATTGCCATCTGGAGTCTGGGAGGATTTTTTTCCCTTTTGGTGCTAATTGGACCAGGCATGGTCGGAAGAGCCAATTTCCGATTCCGCGGTAATTCCGCATACCGCCACTACCGAAATTCCGCTTCCGCTACATTCCGGTGGAATTCCGCTACATTCCGCGGAATTCCGCGGTATTCCGCCACGTGCACTTTCCGTCTTTTTAAACGGACTTCCGTAATTTTTAAACGGATTTCCGTAAATTTAGGAGGAAATACTCAATCGCTCATTTGAAATATCTATTGTTAATAAAGTTGATTTGTATTTTGTAAATTTGGATAAAAAAATGTTGAAACCGTTATTTTAGCGCGGTAACTTTCCGCTGATTATGATTGGTCAACTCATTCCGCATCTCCTGATTGGTCAATTCATTCCGATTCCGATTTTGCCGGAATTCCGAATTCCGGATTGCAAATTCCGAATTCCGCGGAACCATGCGGAAACCCCAATTCCGGCGGAATTTCGGAATTTTAGCTTCCGCGGAATTCGGAAGCCCATGCCTGAATTGGACCATGCCTTGTAAGGGTTTTTCGCCTTCCTCTGGATCAACAGGGATATGTGAGGGAGCAGGCTGGTGTTGTACTTTGTTCTCTGGTTGAACTCAATGGACGTATGTCTTTTTTCAACCCAAATAACTATGTAACTAGGAAGCTGATCGTTGTCCTCGAGGTCCCTTCTCTTTCCTGTGCCCGGTCCTCTTCTTTCCCCAGACTCCTGGAAGTTCCTCTGAGCAGCGCCGAGCGATTCTGAACTGTCCATGTGAGTTGTGAATAAGCCGCACATGTTCAGTGAAATAAAGCCCTCGTTGACCTCCTCCCTGTGCAGTTCTGAATTGCCTGTGCACTGTAACTCCGCCTTATTGCTCAACGTAACAACAATATGACATGGCACAGCATGGTATTATAGGGGGTCACAGTAGGAAGGATGTCATTATGCACAAACGCACTGCGGCGGTTGTGGTGTGCGCACAGGCTTTGGATGTTGGTGGCGTTTGCTAGTAGGCAGCATTTGCAGGATTTGGGAGGCGCTGGGCTTTGGGTGAAGGTGGCGATTGTAATGTAGGCGATGGGATGGCGATCATGTTGTAGACGGCAGTTGTGTTGTGCGTGGGCAGGTGGGTAATTCCCTATACAGGATGATTAGCTATTCTTTTGAGAATCAGTGGTTTACTGGTATTTAAAGGAAGTCTGTAGGGAAAAACTGCCTGGGGGGTACTTACCTCGAGAGAGGGAAGTCTCTGGATGCTAATGAGGCTCCCCCATCCTCTTCTGCAGCTCTGATCCAGTGAGGGCTCCCCCGGAAAAATGGCCACCATAATATTTAGACTGTGGTCCTCGCGCAGGCGCAGTATCAGCTTCCCACTTGGGTTCCGGCAGAAATAGCCGAGCCCAATTGGATCCTCTCCACTGCGCATGCACGAGCCATCTGCGCCTGCACAGTAGACCGGACTCAATCGGGCTCAGCTATTTCCACCAGAGCACAAGCAGAAATCAGGTACTGCGCCTGCGCGAGGCGCACACTGTTCAGGGGACCCAGCGGTGACCCAGCGCCTGCACAATGCACCGACAAGCCCTTGTCTGCAAACTTTTCAGGGAGTCATCGCCAAGATTGGGGGGTGCTAAGGAGGAAAGTCTCATTAGTATCCAGAGGCTTCCCCCTCCTGAGGTAAGTACCCTCTTGGGGCACTTTTTTCAATACAGGTAATCTTTAACTACATGAAGCTTGAGTAACCTCTGGACCTATCAAAAGTGCCCTTCTGGGGTACAAGTATCACACGCTGAGAACCTAAGGTATACAATACCACTCTGATTCACATTGATTTCTTTAAAGTGGACCTGAACTCTTGCACAGGACAGAAGGAAAACATAAAGAAATGCACCCTGTACGTATTTAGAGAGTTTAGCCTGTCTAATTCCTCCTCATCTGTGAATAATCACACCTGTAATTTGATCTCTCAGCTGTGTCCGCTCAGGAATCTCTGCTGCCTCAGCAGAGTAGCTAATTTGAAAAACACAGTATGTTAACCCTATGTCTGCTTCCATGAAAGCAGGAAGTAGGCACACTGCATTTTTGATTGCATGATTTGAATCAGCTGCAATAAAGAAATGCTTTCTTTAAAGGTCATTATGCTGTTGCTTATCTTTTAGAGCAGAGAGGAAGTTCTGAGTTCAGGTCCGCTTTAAGGAAAGCAGTAAAGATTCCCCAATCGCACAGCAGAAGCGTGATCACAGAATCTCCTGCACAGCAAAGTCCTCTCAATTTGTGCAACTACAACAAACTTGTTGATAGGCCGCTCTTGGAGGCCTGAGTGATGTATTAGCATCCACTAAGCACACGCACACCCGAGTGCTGCACTCATCTCCTCTTATCATGTTACCCAGCCAGCAAAAAATGGAAGTAATTATGCGCTTGATACAGTTCAGTATCTAATTTTAGATACCTGCTGTGATATATTTATCCTCCCAAATGAAGTTAGGCTTACATACGGTTTTATCTGCAAAGTCCTGTCACTGTGCTTCTAGATAATACCCTCATTTTCTGAGTGTCGAGCCAACAAAGTAGATTGCTCAATGCACTATGAAAACAGGCGGCTGAGCAGGGAGATAATAGGAGAGAGGAGTCATAATTAACGTGATATTATGCAGATGAAACAGATTACTGGTTATGCAATTTCTGAATACCTTACTACTGTAAGTTTTTTCGTCGTACTAGCAGCAATAGAGTATGCACTGGCCCTCTCCTAGCAGCAATAGAGTGCCCTTATGGGCATGGGAGGGGGTCACAGGGATTAAGAGGATTATATACACAAACAAGTAGGAGGCGCCCCTGGACAAAGTTGAGCTATATATCCAGATAAAGGAAAGGCATTTTCGTCCCACCTTAAATGAGAAGACTGGTGTAAACAGAAATATGAATTTATTGTAACAGTAAGCACTTCAGACAACGCATTTTGCGGCTTAAACTGCTTCCTCGGGTCAATTAGGGTGCTAAATGCAGCTGCGCGCAGTCATGGGTGCCCATGGCTGCACACAGCTGCATTTAGCATGCGTTGTCTGAAGAGGATTAAGAGGATTATATATCACTGTTGTGAATATCTGCGCTGTCCAATTAAAGTGATAATGAACCTGCTGTCATAAATCTGTTTTGACAGTAAAGCCCCATCTACAACATACATTTTTTGTCCGATTTGATTCGATTCATTGATTCGATTCAATCCAACATGTCCAATCGGGATTCCATTCGATTCAATTTGCCATTCTTTTGCAATGGCAAATTGAATCGAATCGGATCCCGATCAGACATGTTGGATCGAATCAATGAATTGAATCGGACAAAAAATTGTATGGTGTATATGGGGCTTTAAGCTGAATATGAGAAGAGCTCATCCCACTGTTGCCCCCCTGCTCACCCGTTAGTGCCCAGCTATGGGGCTCTCCATGTCCCAGGTGCATTTCCCTTGTGTGTTCATGTTTATGGGAACTTCTGACAGGGACTTCGGCCTTGCCCTCTGCCTCCATGCATCCAGTCACATGTGGGTGGTGTCAAGAACCGCAAGGGCCGATCCTTGATTGGGTCAATCGCTCAGAGTCAGAAACTCGGTCTCGCTGTCTCTTTGCGCATAGATGCCCATATGCATACCTCCCAACATTTTAAGTGTCGAAAGCGGGACACTTAGGCCACGCCCCTGGCCACGCCCCCAACCCCCTAGTCACGCCCACTAATTTATTTTATTTTTTTAAATTTATTTTTTATTAAAACATTTTAATTAATTACTCCCGAAAGGGAGGGTGCCAGTGGGAGGGGGAGGAGGGTGGCCGAGGGGGGGAAAAGAAAACCCGATCGAGGCACCAGCCCGGGGATGCGTATGCGGCATGGATGCCGCATAGACGCTATTAAGCTTCTCCCTCCCTCCCTCCTAATGTGCCCCCAGTGTCCCCTTATGTGATTAATTAGGGGGGTTGTCAGTGGAGGGGGGGGAGAATGCCCGTCACCGTGGGTGGGGAGGAGGGTGCCACTTTTAGGTGGGGGGGGGGGGCGCCTGGGCAGAGAATGGAGGCGGAAAAACTGATCGAGGCTCCAGCCGCGGTACTGAGGGATGCGGGAGCCCGGCTTCAATACTTCCTCCCTCCCTCTGTGAATGCCCCCTAATGTATGTCCGTGTGCCCCCCTCTCCTCCCCTCCCTATAGGCAGAGTGAGCGCAGCGGAGCGGGCAGTCGGGTCCTCTTACCGCTGGCTGATGCACGCGTACTGTCTCTGGCATCCGACCTCCATGTGCTTCCTGTGACGTCATAGTAAACAGGAAGTACATGGAAGTCCGATGCCAGAGACAGTACGCGTGCATCAGCCAGCGGTAAGAGGACCCGACTGCCCGCTCCGCTGCGCTCACTCTGCCTATAGGGAGGGGAGGAGAGGGGGGCACACGGACATACATTAGGGGGCATTCACAGAGGGAGGGAGGAAGTATTGAAGCCGGGCTTCCGCATCCCTCAGTACCGCGGCTGGAGCCTCGATCAGTTTTTCCGCCTCTATTCTCTGCCAGCCGTCGGGATTCGAGAGGGGGGGCCCGGGATAGAGGGAGGGCCCCCCCAAATCGGGAGAATCCCGACGAAAACGGGACGGTTGGGGGGTATGCCATATGTGGATTCGCAATCTATGAACCGATTAGCCGAGAGAAGTGTTCTGACTCCAAAGTATTCACCACACACATACAATTCAAATGCTTGCCACCAAGTGCGAGTCAGCGCACGACTGTAACTATTTTCACAAACTGAGAACACAGTAACTTAACCCTCAGCAGTATGCAGGGATCGGCGCCAGATTTGTCTATCTGTGCCCAATTCAAGCATATGGGTTGGAGATACAAGATACTATAGAAAAAAAGGTAACACTTTTGAAGGAGTAAGTACAATTGTATATGTTCAGGAACAGTTCATAACTGTCAAAAACGATTTTTAAACGTTTAATAACAAAAATGCATTAGACACATTTACATAAACCAATTAACATATACACGCAAAGCTTAAAATAAAAGGGAAAAATTGTGGAAAGTTTACTTAACTGAATGCAGTCTGTGTGGAATAGAAGCAAATAAAGTCCAGGTCAAATGCAAATGCAGGCATTGATATCAAAAGGTCCTTGAAACAAAGCATGCGTTCGGTCCTCCTTGGCATGCATGCATCGAGACAGTTTCTGGTCAGTGGAATTTGGAGAACTGGGAGGGGTCGGGACTGCCCAAACTTTTATACCCTCTGAGTTTTGGGGCTGGCTTGCCTGAAAAGTAGGTTGGTTTACTTCATGCGGCGCATGATAGGCAGGACTCCTGTACAAGCATAGAATGACACATACCCGCACCATTTCTGTCTGGATTGGCGCACAGCGAATCCGAGGGCAGTTCTGTAACCTGCGGCTAGTGATGGGCCGAACCTCCGATTTTAGGTTCGCGAACCGGGTTCGCGAACTTCCGCGCAAGGTTCGGTTCGCGGAAAAGTTCGTGAACCTCAATAGACTTCAATGGGGAGGCGTACTTTGAAAAATAGAAAAAATTATGCTGGCCCCAAAAGTGATGGAAAAGATGTTTCAAGGGGTCTAACACCTGGAGGGGGGCATGGCGGAGTGGGATACACGCCAAAAGTCCCAGGGAAAAATCTGGATGTGAAGCAAAACAGCGTTTTAAGGGCAGAAATCACATTGAATGCTAAATTGCAGGCCTAACGTGCTTTCAAACATCTTGCATGTGTATACATCAATCAGGTAGTGTAATTAGAGCACTGCTTCACACTGACGCACCAAACTAACTGTGTAACGCACCGCAAGTTACCAGCTGTTTGTGTAGTGACGGCCATGCTGGACTACTGCGCAACATGGCGAGATTGCTCTTCCTCACTCAGTGATGCCAGGTAATGTGTGACTGCCTTCTCAACTTTCCATGGCATTGTTAAAAAGCTTACGTTTTGTTTTTAAATTACATTTTCTACTTGTAGCGGTACTTGTTCAGTACCGCTACAATGAGAATCCTATGGAGGCGGGCAAGTCTGGCATTGTGACCCTAGGTAATGGCCGGGGAATGAGGGATGGAATCCGGTGTGGAGCCTGAGCAACGGCTACCACTACACATCCAAGGAGGGCAGCAGTCAGGCATGCATGCCCGCCCCGAGGTAGTGACCAAAAATAACAATACAGGAGGACTATCGAGGGCTTGCTGTATTTGAAATGAATGTACTTTAAATCCTTTAACGAGAACCAGTTATGGCGGGCAAAGATGACACCATATTCCTTTCACGAGAATCATATGGAAGCGGGCAAGTCTGCCATTTGTGACCCCGGGTAATGGCCGGGGAATGAGGGATGGAATCCGGTGTGGAGCCTGAGCAACGGCTACCACTACACAGGCAAGGAGGGCAGCAGGCAGGCATGCACGCCCGCCCCGAGGTAGTGACCAAAAATAACAATTCAGGAGGGCTATCGAAGGCTTGCTGTATTTGAAATGAATGTACTTTAAATCCTTTAACGAGAACCAGTTATGGCGGGCAAAGATGACACCACATTCCTTTCACGAGAATCATATGGAGGCGGGCAAGTCTGACATTGTCTCCACGGGTAATGGGCGGGGAATGAAGGTTGGATTCCGGCCCGAAGTGGGAGCCTGCTGAGACCCATGCTGTAGCTGCCCGACCGTGCTTTGCAGACCAGGCATCTGTGATCAGATGGACCCTTGACCCAGCGGAAGACAAACCAAGTCGAAAGCATTTGCCAAGAATGTTTTACGGAGGGCAAGTTTTTTGCCTTTTTTTCAATTGTTTGAAACTGTAGATGGTTGTATTTTTAAATTGTTTGAAAATGTAGATGGTTGTATTTTTAAATTGTTTGAAAATGTAGATGGTTGTATTTTTAAATTGTTTTAAAATGTAGATGGTTGTATTTTTAAATTGTTTGAAAATGTAGATGGTTGTATTTTTCAATTGTTTTAAAATGTAGATGGTTGTATTGCGTTCCGGAGTTGGAGCCTGAGAAACGGCTACCACCACACATCCAGGCAAGGAGGGCAGCAGGCAGGCATGCACGCCCGCCCCAAGGTAGTGACTAAAAATAACAATACAGGACTTAGGAGGACCTTTTGAGGCCCTAATTGTAATGAATCAACTTTAAATCCTTTAACGGGAATCCGTTATGGAGGGCAAGTCTGATGGAGCCTTCACTGCGATTCACCAGGTTGGTCTCCGGCGAGAATCTGTTATGGAGGTCAAGTCTGCCATCGTGACCACTGACCATGGTTAATGGCGGGGGAACCCTTCCTGGTGTGATTCCGGTCCGGAGTTGTAGCCTAACAAACGGCTCCCACCACACATCCAGGCAAGGAGGGCAGAAGGCAGGCATGCCCGCCCCGAGGTAGTGACCAAAAATAACAATACAGGAGGACTTTCGAGGGCTTGCTGTATTTGAAATGAATGTACTTTAAATCCTTTAACGAGAACCAGTTATGGTGGGCAAAGATGACACCACATTCCTTTCACGAGAATCATATGGAGGCGGGCAAGTCTGACATTGTCACCATGGGTAATGGGCGGGGAATGAAGGTTGGATTCCGGCCCGAAGTGGGAGCCTGCTGAGACCCATGCTGTAGCTGCCCGACCGTGCTTTGCAGACCAGGCATCTGTGATCAGATGGACCCTTGACCCAGCGGAAGACAAACCAAGTCGAAAGCATTTGCCAAGAATGTTTTACGGAGGGCAAGTTTTTTACCTTTTTTTTCAATTGTTTGAAACTGTAGATGGTTGTATTTTTAAATTGTTTGAAAATGTAGATGGTTGTACTTTTAAATTGTTTTAAAATGTAGATGGATGTATTTTTAAATTGTTTTAAAATGTAGATGGTTGTATTTTTAAATTGTTTGAAAATGTAGATGGTTGTATTTTCCAATAGTTTAAAACTGTATCCATTCAAGTGCAAGTTATGCACTGACTGCCAGTTATAATGTCCAGTCACAGATGCAGTGAAAGGTATGCAGTGACTGCAAACAGCCGTTTGTGTAGTGACGGGCGTGCCGGACTGGTGCGCACCATGACGAGAGTGCAGGTGAGGGTGGCTTTTCAGCCCATATGGTCGCCCGACTGATGTAGCTGAATTACAGAACAGTGACTGTCCAGCTGATCAAATTTGGTCTGACTACAATGAAACAACAACCTTATTATCTTTGGTGTGCCACCCCCACCCGAGACACTCATATAGCCGGCGGTCATTGCTTCATTGTGATACGCAAGCCCCTTCACCGCGGCAAGGTAATGATCATGAAGGGGGATGGGCACATGTACATGCCTTTTGTTTTTTTGTTGCAGCCGCCTGCAGTTCAGCCAGAAAAATTAGGCAGGCATGTGCACGCCCCAGAAAAATTAGTATAGCGGCCGCTGCTAGCAGTGGCCTTAAAAATTCTGGAATCCGCCTAGAGTCCTAGACCCTGGTGGTGGTGGCGGAGAAGGCAGTCAAGCGGCCTGCAGGCAGAGATGCTGTGTGTGGGGACTGACTTAGTCTTCGGTTGTGCAATAGCCGTCAGGGATCCATGCCTCGTTCATTTTGATAAAGGTCAGGTACTGAACACTGTCATGACCAGGCATCCGTGGTCTGGTGGACCCTTGACCGAACGCTCTTCGCAATAGATGACACCACTTGCCTCTGAACTGCACAGTACAGTTTGGGTATGGCCTTTCGTGAAAAATAAGTGCGGCCTGGTATCTTCCACTGCGGTGTCCCAATGGCCACAAATTTACGGAAAGCCTCTGACTCCACCAGCTTGTATGGTAATAGCTGGCGAGCTAATAGTTCCGCCACAACAGCTGTCAGACGCCGGGCAAGAGGGTGACTGGCCGAAATTGGCTTCTTCCGCTCAAAGACTTCCTTCACGGACACCTGGCTACTGCTGTGGGCAGAGGAGCAGGAACCGCTCAAGGGCAGAGGCGGTGTGAAGGAGGGTGGCTGTGAAGGTTCAAGGGAGAAAGCGGATGAAGACGATGCACCTGAAGGAGGAAGAGAAGAAGGAGGGTGGCTTGTCTTTTGAGGGGTGCTGCTTTTATTGTCCCTATTTATTGTCCCTATTTATTGTCCAGTGCTGCGTAATATGTTGACACTTTATAAATACAATAAATAAATAAATAATAAATAAATAATAAATAAGGTGTTCTTCCCATAGCTGTTTGTGCCTTCTCTCCAGGTGCCTTCATAAGGCACTTGTCCCTATGTGAGAGTTGGCCTTTCCACGGCTCAATTTTTGCTGGCAGAGACAACAGATGGCTTTGCTCCGATCTGAGACACACACGTTAAAAAATTTCCTAACCGCTGAGCCCCCCTGGGGTGATGGCGCTACGGTGGCATCAGCAGCTGACGTTGAAGGGCATGTTGGCTGGCTGGCCATAGCTGGCGATACATAGCGCCGGACACTGCCCCCAGCTGTTTCTGAGGACGAGCTCCCTCTGCTTCTATCATGGAGTCGTCTCCTCCTACTCCTCTCTGGCTCCCCCTCTGAACTGTCCCCCTGGTCATCTCCTCTATTGGGAACATACGTGCATCCGTATAATCAATACAATACAATATAATAACATTTCTATAGCGCTTTTCTCCCATAGGACTCAAAGCGCTTAGGCTCTCTCAGATTCAGTAATTAGTAGGATGAAGTATTCACACAACAAAAGTTATATTTCTGCAAATGCCAGACTGAACAGGTGGGTTTTCAGTCTGGATTTAAACACGTCCAGGGATGGGGCTGTCCTGATCTGTTGAGGTAAGGAGTTCCAAAACGTAGGGGCAGCATGACAGAAGGCTCTGGGACCAAAAGTTTCCAAGTGGACTCTGGGTATGACTAGATTATTAGAACCTGTGGATCTGAGAATGCGGGGATTACTACGCAGCTGTAGCATATCTTTCATGTATCCAGGGCCTAGATTATTCAGGGATTTAAATGTCAGTAGGCCGATCTTGAATAGGACCCTCCATTCTATAGGTAGCCAGTGAAGGGAATGCAGGACTGGCGTTATGTGGCAGTGACGGGGTTGGTTGGTTAGCAGTCTGGCAGCAGTATTCTGTATCAGCTGTAGGCGGTACAAGACCTTTTTTGGAAGGCCAGTGTAGAGAGCATTGCAGTAGTCCAGTCGGGATGTGATGAAGGCGTGGACTAAGGTTGGCAGATCTTCTGGGGGTATGAGGTGCTTGATTTTTGCAATGTTCTTCAGGTGAAAATAGGATGATTTCACCACAGCAGAGATTTGAGTTCTGAAGTTTAAATCCCCATCAATTAGAACTCCCAGGCTACGCACATGATCAGAGCTGCGTAGATCCGTGCCTCCTATTCCCAGTGGTGAAGACTGCAAGTTAAGTTGTTTTGTTATCATGCTCTGCCCTCCAATCAGAAGGACTTCAGTTTTGTCTGCATTTAGTTTCAGCCAGTTGTCGTTCATCCATTGCTGTAGTTCACGTAAGCAGGCGTTTATAGTTAGAGTTGGGTCTGTCACACCAGGCTTGAAGGAAAGATATAGTTGGGTGTCGTCTGCATAGCAGTGGTATGTCAGGCCATGTTTTTGGATTAGTTTTCCCAACGGTAGCATGTAAATCGTGAAAAGCAGGGGAGAGAGGATTGAGCCCTGGGGCACCCCATACTTAAGTGTTACAGGGGTGGACAGGAAGGGCCCCATAGACACTTTGTGGGTTCTGCCACTCAAGAAGGATTGGAACCACTGAAGTACTATGCCATCAATGCCGCAGTATTCCTGTAGCCTGTTTATCAAGATGTCATGGTCAACTGTGTCAAAGGCTGCAGAAAGGTCTAGCAGTATGAGGATCGAGCACTCTCCTCTGTCTCTTGCCATGAGCAGGTGGTTGCATATTTGGATGAGGGCAGTTTCAGTGCTGTGGTGTTTCCTGAAGCCAGACTGGAATGGGTCATAACTGTTATTTTGTAGGATTCTGGCTTCTAGCTGGAGGTATACAGCTTTTTCAATTAGCTTGCCCAGAAAGGGGAGGTTAGAGACAGGTCTGTAGCTGGTCATTGCATCTGGGTCCAGGGAGGGTTTTTTGAGGAGAGGCCTGATGATTGCTTCCTTCAGTAAAGCAGGAAATATCCCTGATTGTAAGGAACAGTTAACAATTTTGAGGAGTACCGGTACGAACAGGTCGGGGCAGTTCAACATGAACTGTGTTGGGCCAGGATCCAGGTCACAGGTAGTTAGGCGGACGTGAAGGAGGATGCTTGATGTGACTTCTTCATCAATTTCTTTGAAGTTTGACCAAGGTGTTACGTTGTCTCTGCTAATGGTCTTCGGCGCTATATTAGGCTCAGATGCTGTAAGTTGGATGGCGGACCTTATAGCGGAGACTTTGTCTGTGAAGAAATGGGCAAATTGGTCACAGAGGTCCTTTGAAGACTCGATATTATAATCGTCATCATAATCCTCCTGCCCAGCTTCGCTTTCCTCAGACAACTCCACAACTGCACCAACTTCAGGTGGTTCATCATGCCCCTCCTCACACATTACGTCCATACTATCGCCACCTAAATCAGACGTATGAGGGGGTGTACCTGCGCCTTCTTCTTGTTGTTGCAGTAGTGGCTGTGAATTAGTGATACCACCACCACCAAATAACTCCTGCGAAGTGTCAAATGCAGCGGATGTGGTGCTTGTACTAGCGCTGGTAGCACTGGCTGCGGGAGATGAGGTCTTCTGTGTTAAATACTCAAGCACGTCCTCACAATTTTGGGAAGTGATGGCACATGCCTTCTTCTGAGCACTGTACTTTGGTCCAGGTCCGCACAAAATCACAGCAACACCACCTCGCACAGACCTGCCAGTGCCAGGTGGCCTTCCTCTGGGTCTTCCTCTACCTCTTCCTCTACCTGGTTTGTCAATTTTGTCCATCTCGGGGGGGAGCTAGGTATATGCAGTGAGGTGAGTTCACTCAACAGAAAAGGTAGATATGCAGTGAGGTGAGTTCACTCAACCCAAAGGTAGCCATATATGCAGTGAGGTGAGTTCACTCAACCCAAAGGTAGTTATATATGCAGTGAGGTAAGTTCACTGAACACAAAAGGTAGCTATGTGCAGTGAGGTGAGTTCACTCAACCCAAAGGTAGTTATATATGCAGTGAGGTGAGTTCACTGAACGCAACAGGTAGTTAGATGCAGTCAGCTGAGTTCACTCAACACAAACGTAGTTATATGCAGTGAGGTGAGTTCACTCAACAGAAAAGGTAGATATGCAGTGAGGTGAGTTCACTCAACCCAAAGGTAGTTATATATGCAGTGAGGTGAGTTCACTGAACACAACAGGTAGTTAGATGCAGTCAGCTGAGTTCACTCAACACAAACGTAGTTATATGCAGTGAGGTGAGTTCACTCTACAGAAAAGGTAGATATGCAGTGAGGTGAGTTCACTCAACAGAAAAGGTAGATATGCAGTGAGGCGAGTTCACTCAACCCAAAGGTAGTTATATATGCAGTGAGGTGAGTTCACTGAACACAACAGGTAGCTATGTGCAGTGAGGTGAGTTCACTCAACCCAAAGGTAGTTATATATGCAGTGAGGTGTGTTCACTGAACACAACAGGTAGTTAGATGCAGTCAGCTGAGTTCACTCAACACAAACGTAGTTATATGCAGTGAGGTGAGTTCACTAAACAGAAAAGGTAGATATGCAGTGAGGTTAGTTCACTCAACCCAAAGGTAGTTATATATGCAGTGAGGTGAGTTCACTGAACACAACAGGTAGTTAGATGCAGTCAGCTGAGTTCACTCAACACAAAGGTAGTTATATGCAGTGAGGTGAGTTCACTCTACAGAAAAGGTAGATATTCAGTGAGGTGAGTTCACTCAACTTAAAAGGTAGTTATATGAAGTGACGCAAGTTCACTCAACACAAAAGGTAGTTATGTGCAGCGAGGTGGGTTCACTCAACACAAACGTAGGTGTATGCAGTGATGAGGTGGGTTAACTAAACACAACAGGTACTAGTAGTAGGTAAATGCAGTACTGGGTGGGTAGTACAATGTGCAGCTCCCTGTCACACACACAGGTGTCACTGAACGTGCTGCTGATTGCTGGTGGGCTGCTGGCAGTGGGACACACACATTATGAATTAGCAATGCGGTCTGAGCAACACACGTGTCTCACACACACAGGTAGTAGTCACTGAATGTGCTGCTGCTGGCAGTGGGACACACAGTATGAATTAGCAATGCTGTCTAAAAAACACAAGTGTCAGTTTCAAACACAGAAAAAAAAATTGATCACACGAGCAGGATGAGCTCTGAAAAGAGCTTTTCTGGGGCGCTATTATAGCAATAAGATTCAGCTAAGAAAGCTAAGAAGGCAAGAGCCTGACTAATCTGTCCCTAGGAGAACAAGTCTGCAGCAGCTGTCCCTATTCTGTCTCTAGCAGGCACACGAGTGAGGCTAATGGCCGCCGGAGCCTGCCTTATATAAGGGGGGGTGGGGCTCCAGGGCTTAGTATAGCCGGATTGGCTACAATGTGCCTGCTGACTGTGATGCAGAGGGTCAAAGTTGACCCTCATAGAGCATTATGGGGCGAATCGAACTTCCGGGAAAGTTCGCCTTCGCCGGCGAAGGCGAACCACCTGATGTTCGCCTGGAACCGTTCGCCGGCGAACCGTTCGGCCCATCTCTACCTGCGGCCGATGTTTGATCAAATAACACCAAATAGCAGTAAAGTAACGTGTCTTATTGGTTGTAAAGGTTTTTCCCACCCCTTTCAATTGATATATTTCTCATTTTCAAATTTTATTATAAAGGAAAACTATAGATGATAAAAAGCACTAGTTGGTTTGAAATATAAAACAACCTTATGTCTTTTGCTTATGAATTAGTGGTTTGCATGACTAGGGGTTTGGTGGGGGGTGTGACTAGGTGTGTGGTGGGGATCCCACTCCCACTTTCTTCCCACAGAAATTTACTGAATTTCCAGCTAACTATTGGTTATAACACTACCTGTCATTTTGTTCAATGTTTGTCTGGATTTTTTTTTCCCAATGCTTGTTGTTGTCTACTCTCTCCTACAATAAAAATAAATAGTTCAATACATATATATATATCCTATACAATAAAACCCCTGTGTAACTGCATCCTCCACCTGTGTGTCTTGCGTACGTGCTTTTGCATACTGCGCATGCGCAGCACGCAGGCGGCAGTTAGAGCAGGAGGAGGACGGGGCCAGGGGGCGGGCATGTGCAGGAGCAGGGGTGCCGGCGGTGCATGCTGACATGTGGCGGTGGCGACAGGGGCGGGAGGGGAGAGGGGTTGTGAGGGAGGTCTAGAGCCTGTTATATTAACGGGCTTAGGTCCACTAGTATGTATCTAATATCAGTAATTTCATCGATAATGTAAATTTTTTTTTCAAGGGAAAGTTAAATATTCTTTAATTATCGTTTGATTTCTAGTTTATTTTTCTTTTGCTTAAGATTTGGGTAGGGTCTGTAAAAATGCTACTGAAATCCATATGCCAGTAAACATTATTAGTATAATCCAGCATTATACAATGCTATCGGTGGTGACAAATGCCTATGTAGGTGCCATATGTTAATATATGACATGCATTCATACAGACTGGATACCAGCCATTTGTTTCTCTGAACACACGAATACTTCTGCAGCCAGGCTGAAAATCTCCTCGTATTTTGCTAGGCAGGAAATTAACAAAATGACATCACTTCGGTGAAGACAAGGAAATCCCCCACAATTCACCCTGCGGCTTTTTTTTAAGTGTCCGTTTTCCTGCGTGTCTCTTTGCGTTTCATATCTCTGCAGCCACCAGTCAGCCCCAGGGCACCCGTGCCCACTCAGCTAGCCAAGTGAACAGGACATAATTGTGTTCAGGGTAACGGGTGATAACTGGGATTGTGGCCTAGTCTACAGGCAAGCGAACTGCCATAGATGTATTCCTGCTACATGCTGAGTAACAGTGAGCATATACCACTACTGCAGACCAGTTTACTAGAATAGACGTAATTAAAATGATTGATTTCCTATGACGTACCTTCTATTCACTGAATGCTGTAATGTTGGGCCTTCATCACAGGCAAAAATGACTTTGTTAGCAGCTATAGCAACAGGGACACCTGCAGGCTGGAAACAGAGACTCAATTGCAAGGATCAACAGCAAATTCCATTGCAGGAAAAAGGTAACAAACTAACAGCAGGAACATTTTGGTTTTAGTCTTGTATAGTGTGAAAAGGGATTTGAACTTCCTTTGGGATTTTACTGTTGTCGGTGTCCACATTCGGACAGGGCCAGTTTAAGGGGTCCCAGGGCAAACTTAAGATGGGGAGCCCCCAGTACCGGTTCTAGACTTTTTGCTGCCTGAAGCAAACTTGGAAGGATGCGCCCCTCCCTTCTGCTGTGCAAGTCAAATGAAACACTGCTGCACTGCTGCCTCCCCTCCTCACTCACTGTCAGACTCCTCACACAGCACAACAAGCTGCTTTCCCCAATGATGACCTCTTCACCTCACTCACTCTCCTCTCGCTTCTCCTCCTACTCTGGCTGCATGCTGTAAGCGTAAACACAGTACTAACATGCTGCCCCTGCAATCTCTGCTCTTGATGCAAATGTTTCACCTTGCTTCATGAGAGAGCCGGCCCTGGGCGCCCCCCTACCCCTTTGTTGGTTCTCTGCCCTTTCCCTGATGGTCACCTCCTGACCACTGCAGTGTCCCCACAATGCTGGACCCTGTCATGCTTTTACCCCCACTGCTCCCTGGGGCCCCCTGCACATGTAGCTGCAGATGAATCACTCACATGTTCCAGCGATATTCTGCTTCCTCTCAATTATGTGTAACCTGTGACAGGTTATATAGAAGAGCCAGGCAGCGTTGCTAAAGGGCAGCATCGGAACGGGTGAATACTAGATTAATATAACAGGAGATATTGGCATCGCTTTCAAATACAGACTGCACCCAAATTGCATAGCTGCATAGATGTGCAGAACCCAAAACATTAGCAGATTACACAACTTGCATTCAAAACAGATGCAGCAAATGGAGGACTCTAGCTTCCAAAACAGTTTGCGCACAGATTGTTAAGTACTAGACTCTTCCACAGCGATGACATACCCTCACGGAAGAGACCTGCCCACTAGTTAACAGTTAAAACATAGTATGAACCTAAGGCTGCTACCCGTAAATGGTTCCCACATTTTCTGAAGAACAGGGAAAAAATTGGCAGCGCTCTTAATCAGGCTGCAACTGAAATGAATCCAACAGAAGCATGCATCGCAGCATGGAAGGCGGCATGGGATCGATCTGAGTGGAGGGTGCTGGATGAAGCCCCAGGTATGTATAAAACTTTGTTTCCCCTCGACTTAGGTACACTTTAAGTTTAATATTACGTACTAATCTGTGTAGATCAAAGTCCAAATTGCAATAATCAGTTTTGTACGTCACACTAAAAGGACAAGCCCCTATTAAGAGGCTGCACAGACTAGAAAAAGGTTTTACCATGTGTAAGCCTACTCTATATTGTCTGTGCACTTGAACTATGTTCCGATACTACAAAAGAGCTGAAATGACTGACAACTGATAGTGCTGGATTGTCTTTGGATCTCCATCCAGTTTCTGGTGCCAGCTGAGCTAACAAGACGGTCTCCTGCTGAGCCGACACATAGCTCCACCATTTCTCAATTCTGCTTCAATGGCCTAATGTTTCCATTGCCTTCTGTATGCTGTTCATCATGCAAAAATTCAATTTGCCTGTTGTCACTTTATCTGTGATATTCCGAAAAACCACAAGGTCTTTTGGAGCTTCTTTTTGCCTTGTTGCCACTGTTCTTCTACACATACATAGCAGATCTTGTGGTTTTGGTGGTGGGAGATCTTCAGAATAAGCGAATCCTATCACTACCACGCACCTGGCCAAACCCTTTCGAGTGTGATCATTCCAGCATTTATCTGATTGATCGTTTTAATTGATATGTCTGGAAGTCGATCGAAACAATCGATCATCGGTGGCCATGTTGTGGCATCAATCTCTGACAGATTTGATCATTATGATGCAAATTGAGTAAGAGGTACAGACCAAGCAGCATGCCTGACTGTCCCTACTCTGACATCTCTGCTAAAGATTCATGGTACCCTGTTTCCCAGAAGTTAAGGCAACTTGTGTTATTACTGAGCCCAGGACCACAAGCTGCCGTACTTCTTCCCCATAGACTGAAGCTTGGGAACACAGCACATTGGAGCTGGGGGAAAGAAGAGGATGCAGGGGGATATCAGAGGACAAGGGGGACAGCGTGGCATGGAGCTGGGGGTAAGAAGAGGGTGCATGGGGACATTGGAGGACATGGGAGACACCAGGACATAGGAAACACCAGGAGAACATGGGGAACAACAAAAGACATCGGGGGACACAGGAGGACAGGGGATAGAAGAGGACACGAGTACAGAGGGGGACACTAGGTGAACATCGGGGGGGACAGGAGGACAGGTGATAGAGGAGGACACGAGTACAGAGTGGGGCACTAGGAGGACACTAAAGGTGCAAGGGGGACACAGGGGCACACAAGAAAGAGGTGTATCCAGGGGCGTAGCAATAGCGGTTGCAGAGGTTGCAACCACATCGGGGCCCTTGGGCCAGAGGGGCCCTGAAGCGCCCTCCCTCAACTGCAGCATTAGCTATTGGTCCTGTGCTCATGATGATGACTTCTATAGATACTTTGGATAGTGGTAATCATTAACAAACTGCTCCCCATTCCCTTCTTGCACTTCTGACACTGTAGTTGCCATTGGCAGGTTTTGGTGCGCCGTATCAATTGTTATGTATAGAGTGTTTAGGGGGCCCCCAATGTAAAACTTGAATCAGGGCCCGCAGCTCCTTAGCTACGCCACTGGGTGGATCCATCAGAGGAAGAGGTGGCACATTGGGAAAGGCAGGAGGACAAACAGCACAGGAACTTGTGTGTTCATAGAAAGATAAGACATCCCCTGAAAAGCTCTATCAAATCTTTTGAAACAAAAACTAATATAAGACTCTGAGTTTTTTTCAGGGAAACGCGGGTAAGTGTGTTTTTAGCAATGAGGTAAATTCAGCCTTTTAGTGCTGCTGTGACTTTATTCAGCTGGTATTTGCTGTTGTGATTCGTGGAGTGGGAGTTTGTGATTGGATGCTAAGAGCAATGCAGATGCCTCTCTTACCAGCACTTTAGAAATGGATTATCGAGAGATGCTGGCGGAAATAACATCATCGCGCAGAATGATCCGAGGACCAAAATAATCATTAAATTCCATTAGCCATACATTTACTATGAGCCTATGTAGGGCTGCTTACAGATGGCTTGTTTATGTCTTGGCTTATGAAGATGACACAGACAAGTCTTCCTGGCCTTCTGGAAGAGCAATTAAGTGTGTCTGCAGCTGACACAGGATATTTTGCTGGAGTTTGGTGAAAATGTTTGCTTCCTGCTAATGCAGAAATATTGTGTTATGCGTGCGTGTGGGTTTGTTCCCATATCTGTCTTCATTATGTGATTTGCTGTGATGCTGCAAAGCTGCCGATGTCTAGAAGGGATATGTTGTTACATAATTGCATAATCACATGGTTAACTGGGCTGAAAAAAGACACATGTCCATCAAGTTCAGCCTCCTGCCAGCTCCATCACTTCTGGTCCAGAGAAAGACAAAACTAAGGCACTCTCCCTCCCAGGGGAGGTTCTGGCATAAAAATAGTACTCCGCAGGCAGGATGTGCTCCAGCACAGATACAGCTATCAGCGTCATTCCTAATCCTGTGCCTACATCTGTATCTTCATTTCCTTTCTCCTCCCTTACCTACTTCCTTATCACCTTCCTGTCTGTTTTTATTCCCTTCCTTCCTTCCTTGTTTTCTCCCTCAATCTCTCACTTCCTTCCCACCTTCCCACCTTTCTTTTTTTTTATCCCTCCCTCTTCTATTTCCTCCTTTTCCTCCCTCCTTTCTGCCATTCCTTCCTATTTAATCCCTCCCTTTTCCACCTCACTTCATTTTTTCCACCTACCTACCTTTTCCCTCTCCTGTCCTACTTCCCTCCCTTCTGGCATTCCTGCTTCCTTTTCCCTTCCTCCCTTCCACCTCACTTCCTTCCGTTCCTTTTTCTTACCTTTCTTCTTTCCTCCCTCCCTCCATCCACTACGTCCCTCTCTTCTAGCATTCCTTAATTCCAAATCAGGCAATTTGAGCACCTCTGTAGGTGCCCATGTTAATCGCCGTGGACAGTAGCTATAAGTGGAAATTTTGGTGCCGGACAGGGGCGTAAGTAGAAATTACCTGCCCCCCCTGCAAAACTTTGGCTGGGACCCCTCCCGCCAGGACAGAGCACTCAGGAAGGGTTTGAGAGGTTGGGGGCTGGATGTTGTACGTTAGAGCCTGCTGCACACTGAATAGTGACTGTTTCTCTCATTCAGTCCACAGCACCTAAGACTTATTCAACAGCAAAAACAACCTAACACCCTGGACTGACTTCAAAAGTATTAGTGAGGAAGAGATCTCAGACATCCTCCGTCGCCTCCGCCAGACAACTTGCGATCTGGACCCTGGACCAACTAAACATATGCTGAAATGCCCTGACCTGCTTGGTCCAGCACTTCACAAAATAGTAAATTTCTCTCTGCAAGCAGGGAGGTTTCCTACCTCTCTAAAAGAAGGAATCATCAAGCCCCTTCTTAAAAAACCTTCCATGGATCCAGATGCTATGAGCAGCTACAGACCTGTCTCCAACCTCCCCTTCTTAGGTAAAGTGATTGAAAAGGCTGTCTATCTGCAACTTGAAACCAGGCTGTCAGTAAACAACATCCTGGACCCTCTACAATCTGGCTTTAAGAAACACCACAGCTGTGAAACAGCCCTCATCCAAGTCTGCAACGATCTGCTCATGGCAAGGGACAGAGGGGAATGCTCCATCCTAATCCTGTTGGATCTCTCAGTGGCTTTTGATACAGTTGATCACGAAATCCTGCTTAACAGACTGCAGGAGTACTGTGGCATCAGTGGATCAGTCCTCCAGTGGTTCAGATCATTCCTGACTGACAGAACACAGAGAGTATCCCTAGGTCCTATAATGTCCAAACCTGCACCTCTACAATTCGGAGTGCCACAAGGATCAATCCTATCCCCTCTGCTGTTTGCAATCTACATGGTGCCACTCGGTACACTTATCCAACGTCATGGCCTGACGTACCACTGCTACGCCGATGACACACAGCTATACCTGTCCTTCAAACCTGGTGGAACAGACCCTACTCCAAAAATAAACTCTTGCTTAGCTGAGCTACAGGCAAGGATGAATGATAAATGGTTGAAACTGAATGCTGATAAAACTGAGGTCCTGTTTGTCCAAAGCCAGCACTCGCCATCAAAACAGCTCTATCCTAAAGCAACACCAATCAGGATTGGGAATTCAGACATAAACAGCTCCAACCTTGTGCGCAGCCTTGGCGTACTAATCGATGGGGAATTGAGTTTCAGAAACCAAATTTCATCTGTAGTTAAATCTTCCTACTTTCATCTGAAGAAAATTGCAAAGATTAAACATCTGATTCCCCCAGAGGATCTTCCAACCCTAGTCCACGCCTTCATCACATCACGGCTGGACTACTGCAATGCCCTTTATGCTGGCCTCCCCAAAAAGGACCTGCGTCGCCTGCAATTAGTGCAGAATGCTGCTGCCAGATTGCTAACAAACCAGCCTCGCCACTGTCACATTACACCGATCCTTCGCTCACTGCACTGGCTACCAGTAGAATGGAGAATACTCTTCAAGATTGGACTGCTGACATTCAAATCCCTGCACAATCTGGGCCCTTGATACATGAAGGACTTCCTGAAGCTGCACCACACCTCTCACAACCTCAGATCAGCAAGTTCTATAAACTTGGTCACTCCCAGAGTGCACCTCAAAAAAATCTGGAGATACAGCCTTCTGTCATGCTGCCCCTACTCTTTGGAACTCCCTGCCACACCCAGAAAAGACAGCATCATCCCTGGAGCTATTCAAATCCAGACTGAAAAGCCACCTCTTTAGCCTGGCATTTCCAGACTTATAAAATTCTTCCTCTGTACCACGATGGTCAGAGCCATGCTTATGCGCTTTGAGTCCCATGGGAGTTAGGCCTCGTTCACATCATTTAGCGCAGATGGCTGTGCGATCGGAACGCAACGCGTCCAATCGCACGCCATCTGCGCTTCTATGCGCTGCGCTGCAGATTCCATTCATTACAATGAATGGGATCTGCACTGCGATTCACAAAAATGCGTGCAGTACGCGATAGCGCAATCGCGCTGCCACGCAACGCATATGATGGGAACGGTAGAAGGGCTGTCTATGCCCTTCTACCGTTCTTGCGTGTCGCACACTATACGCGCTGCCAAAATGCGCACGGCAGCGCGTATAGTCTGAACGAGGCCTAAAGCGATTTACAAATGTTTTTTGTTGTTGTTGTTTACAAATCTTTGTCCGCAAAACTTCGTATGATTCCTTATCAGTGGCTGAGCAGATGCAGTCATTACAACAATTTTGCAGAGGGCAGAAAGTTTGTTCCTCTCCTTGCCCTTGTTGTTGTTGTCAGTTGTCAGTCTCTCAGTCTCCCTGTGGCTTCTGGGCCCCCCTGAGGCTGCATCCTTTGCAGGGTCTATTGTTAGCCCCTGGTGCCGGAAGTGCCTGATAAAATGTCAGGTGGCTATTAACACCACAGTGTATATTTAGCAACAAATTGACATGGAATCAGTTAGGGTTAGGCATTGAATGGGGTAGGAAGTTAGGGTTAGGCATTTTACAGTGGGGGATCGGTTAGGGTTAGCAATCGGTTGGGAGGTCAGTTAGAGTTGGGTATTTTGCAGCAGGGATCAGTTAGAGCCTGTTTCCATTACACATCATGTGATTTGGCTACATAGATGCGTTGCACCTCGGCCGAACTGAAACCATTGCACAACAATGGAACAGTTTCCAATGCATGCTGGTTATGCGGAGCGGTGCAGAGTGATCCGAGAATCTGCAGCATGCTGCACATCCTCACACTGCCGCATCCGCATCCCATCTGCTCCTATTCACTTCTGCATCAGGAGATGCGGAAGTGATGCAAATGGGAGTGGAAGTAATGCGTAGCCGCATTGCATCCCTTCGGCTCCCATTCGCTAGTGGAAACGGGCCCTTAGGGTTAGGCTTCTGTTGTGGAGGTCAATTCGGGTAAGGCATTTTACAGAGGGGGTCAGTTAGGGTTAGGAATTGGTTGGGGGGGTCGGTTAGGGTTAGGCATTTTGCCTCAGGGATTGGTTAGGGTTATGCATTGGTTGGGAGGGTCAGTTAGGGCTAGGCATTTTGCAGCAGGGGATCAGATAGAGTTAGGCACATGCAAATTACTGCACTGCCCTTTTTACTTATATACCTTCATTCTTCCTACCCTTTAAATAATTGTGAATTATTTTTCTGTTCTTTGCCATGACTTCAAAGGTGCACAAAATCTTATACCTTTATAGTCATAGTCTAATGTCCTTACCACAGTCTAAAGGACATTTTAAGGAGCAACCAATTTAGCCAATTTAGTTCGTGATGCGCCCTCATGGCTCTGCTCCCAGAGGCTGGTGCCTCTCGAGCTTCTGCCTCAGCCCGGCTCTGCTTAACACCAACCCTGACACTGGCATAAAGAATAATACTAAACTTTACCGATTTCTCTCGCTCTAAATCTATGAATACCTGTTCCAGAAAAACAGGCCTGGTGGGCTCCGGGGTAAAAGTAACATGGGGGTCCCCTACATTGCATGGCAGCTGAACTACCGAACATGTGGGGGCCATGCGGTGGAGTCAAGGTAGGCCACCTGGGAGTTACGGCAGCACGGGGGCCCGGGAGAGGACTTTGATGGGGTGGAGCAGTCAGGGAGAGGCCACAATGGGGGTCCGGCGGCGCCAACTCCCATGGAGCAGTCGGGGCACTGGAGCAATTGCCCCCTTCGCCTCAGTGGCAGCGCTGGTCCTGCAGAAGTTCTGGAAGTTGTAGAGTTTTTGATTGGAACTCAAGCGCAAAAAACTGCTGCGTTTTTACTGCATTGCCGTGTCGGGCTACTGGGAAGTTTCTATTTTTTACCACCTACTAAAAATGTGACTTATCAATGTCCAGCATTGTCCCTGAAAGTGTCTCCAAATGATTAAAATGCATAAACAACTGAAAAGGGTCCACTTGTTATAAAATAACATTTTTCCTCTGTTATACGACAGATAGCAGCTGGGTTATGATTAACATACCTGCCAAAAAGTAGGATCTGATGAGTGAAGGAGGATGAGATAAAACTCTGTTATCTAATGAACCTAGAAGGTTGCCGAAGGCTGAATTCTGAAGACTTTGAACTCAGTTTTGTGATGGACAGCTTTTGTGTGTGTGTTACCCTTCAGCTATTTATTCTCTTGTAGCCGAAGAGGGCAGATCCTACAGGGGTAAAATTACAGCAGAAAGCTAGCTCCATGGATTTGACATGACATTGGGATTCATTCAATAAGACCTGAAGGAACCTATTCAGTGAGGGGCTTATTGAATCAGGACCATAAACATGTCAAGAGATATTCTGGCCAGTTGTAAGAAGATATAATGTTGTGCACTGACTCCAGTGTTCCTGTATGAAACGGACTGCAGTGCTGAATGTACTTAGTTGTATAAATGCTCTTAGCCTCTTGTTCTCATTATTGTACTAATACATTATTAAAGTGTAACTCCAGCCATAGAGCTAGAACAGCAATTTTTAAAGAAAACCTGTAATGTAGAAAAAAGTTAAATACTTACCTCTATAGAAGGAAGCCTCTAGATCCTTCAGAGGCTTCCCACGTCCTCCTTCTGACCACCAATCCAGTGCTAGGACGCTCTGAAAGTTCACGGCCCACCCTGCTCTCATCTGTGCACAAGAGCTGTCGCACTGTGCAGGACGTGCTGTGCTCACTCACGTACAGGAGCGCAATCACTCGCACTCTTCAACAAGGGACTGCTGAAAAGGATCCGGAGGTCCCGGTGTTGTGTCTGATTAGTGATTACGCTGCCTGTGGATTTGCGCTGCCCCGCATGCGCAGTAGGAGACTGTGTGGCCACATTTCCTATAGAATGATGCTGCTGGAGGTAAAATACTAAATATCTCCGCTCCCACAACTCTTACATTCCCCAAATTCTCAGGGTAGAGAAGGGACCCCCCGAACAATCTCTATGCCAAATTGCAGCCCCCGAGACCCGTTGGTTCCCGAGATAGATTTCTCTAATCTATCTCCTGAACCAGCGGGTCTCGTGGGCTGCAATTTGGCATAGAGGTCGTTCGAGGGATCCCCTCCCTACCCTGAAAATGTAGGGAGTGTAAGAGGTGTGGGAGCGGCGATATTTCGTATTTTATCTCCAGCAGCAGCAATAACGTCACACTGAGCATGCGTGCTACTCAGTGTGGAAGGGAGCTTCCGGGCAGCGCAATCAGACATTACACCAGCACTGGATGGTGGAAGCAAGGGAGGATGGGGCAGAGCAGAATTATCCATCAGGCAAACTAGGCAGGTGCTTGGCGTAAGTTGAGTGAGTGGGAAGGGACCCACCTGCCACCTTTTATGACCACTCTCCACTTTAGCTTACCAAAAGGACCACAACGGGGCCAGAAACTGCTACCTTGTCTAGGGCCCCATTACATCTTTCTCCATCTCTGGGACAGGGGGAAGTCTCTCGGTAAGGAGGTCATCATTCAGAAGACAATCCAACAACCTTTCTTTACTGGAATCAGATTCATTTACTTTACCAAGTACGAAGGAGGAGGGGGGGTGAGGTATGTACCCGGAATCGGTTTTGCCTCATACAGGTTCGGGGGGTGGGGGGCTGGTTGGATGGTGAGAGTAAGGGGGGAAATGTTTGAAAGCCAAGAGTGGAGGCTGCCATGCTACCCAGTGATCTTCTGTTATCCCTAAGAAGACCTCAAAGGGTGGGGAGGGACAGAGGAAGGCAAAGGTTCAGCAGTGATGGTCCATTTCTTCATGAAAGTATCTGGCGGTAATGGCTGACGCTGCTGAGGAGCCCGATTGCTGACATCTGGCAGTTCTGGCCATGGTCTTCCAGTACAGACGGTGCAGTAGTGTTAATTTCTGTGGTGGGTCCCGGCTCCTGGGCAGCATTCGACAGGGCTGGTCAAGATGATCTAGCTGTCACAGAATTGCTTTACATATTTTCCTTATATTCTGCATACTGATTTATAAATCACTGTATGACTGCTGTGTGTTCCCTGTTGTTGGGGGAATGATTCCAGCTTGGGTAGTTTCTAAATGAAGCAAACCAGAGAGGAACAACTTTCTAGATTAACCTCTAAGCCTTGTACACACTTTCAATCATGTTTGGTAAGACACTGACTAATTTTACCACCACCATGGAGTACTTGCAAGATGATCCATCAACAACACAATCCTGATGTATCCCTTGCCTCAGCAGAATGGTCAGAGCTGGATTTCTACTTTTACCGCCCAAGGCCAATATCACCAGTCGCTCCCTGAGAAACAACAAATCCCCTACCACACACACACTTTTATTGGTCCCAGTAATCAATGTATTTAAATATGCTTATTAAAGTGAACCTCCAGACCTCCATACAAAAATCTACTCAGCAGCACTGAAAAGGCTTGGTGTTTCTTTAACAGTTTCACAGCATCAGATCTTTGTTTTTCTTACCCAAGCCTCATTTTTAAATGCACAGAAGAAACTGCCTGGGCATTTTTCCCCTGATGTTGTGCAAAGCATGATGGGATTTCTGATGTTGTTGTTCTCGTTCTGCTGTTTTGGAGCACTTTTTTTTTTTTTTTTTTTGAATTTGAGATTTTAAGCCTATCACGTGCAGCTGGGAGGGGTGATCATGACACGGTACAGTTGGAACTGTGTCTCATGCTCCTTGTCACCTCCTTTCAACCAAAAAGATGGCTGCCCCCATGAAAAAGATGGCTGCCCCCATGAAATCGCAAACATTTAACTGTTCTTTTAAAACAAGGTGGGTAAGAGATTATATTACCTGGAAACAGTAAATTCGGGCACCTGAGGCAAGTGGACAAAAAGGGCGCCGCCATTCACTCCCATAATAAATATCGTTTAATGGGCGCCCAACAGGAAAAAAGGGCGCCGGAGAAAAATAACGTTTTACAAGCGGCGCCCGGAGACTTTTACTGTTTTATAACTGCTTCTCATGATTACACATTATTTAATGATTTATAATTTTTTAAACATTATTTTTAAACGAAAAACAGTAAAATCTTTTTTAAAACATTATTTTTAAACTAAAAACAGCACAATATTTTTTTTCAAACGTTATTAATGCTTATCACAGGGGGGTCTTAGGTTTAGGCACCACCAGGGGGGTCTTAGGTTTAGGCACCACCAGGGGGGTCTTAGGTTTAGGCACCACCAGGGGGGGTCTTAGGTTTAGGCACCACCTGAGGGGTATTAGGGTTAGGCACCACCTGTGGGGTCTTAGTGTTAGGCACCACCCGGAGGGTCTTAGGTTTAGGCACCACCTGGGGGGTGTTAGGTTTAGGCACCACCAGGGGGGTCTTAGGGTTAGGCACCACCTGGGAGGTCTTAGGGTTAGGCACCACCTGGGGGGTCTTAGGGTTAGGCACCACCTAGGGGGTCTTAGGGTTAGGCACCACCTGGGGGGTCTTAGAGTTAGGCACCACCTGGGGGTCTTAGGGCAAGGCACCTCCAGGGGGGGTCTTAGGTTTAGGCACCACCAGGGGGGTCTAGGGGTTAGGGGTAGGTACAGGGAGAGTTCTGTATGAGAGTAGGATTAGGTATAGCTTTAGTAAAATTCTTATTAATCTTTTATAAAATGTTATTATACATTTCACTTTTTAAACAGGGAAGATTAACGTTTTTACAATTGCCGATTTCATACACATTATTTAATGATTTATAACTTTATAAAACATTATTTTTAAACGAAATATAGCACAATTTTTTTTAAACGTTATTCACACTTATTGTTTAAAACCCTGCGCCCTTTTTTCCCGACGCCCTTTTTTAACGTACGCATATTACCTATCTATTTTAATTAACATAACTAATGTAATTTAATGACAGTATGTTTGTTTAGGCTGAAGGTCCCCTTTAACAATGCAATTTTACTGAACGATCAATCTTCCGATTGATTGGATTGGACAGTGTTGATGGTTTCAATCGACAAACAACCAATTTGTCAATCATTTTATCAAACAGTTTTGTGGATCTATTACATCTGAAATGATTTGAATGGCTATAGTTTTTATTGCATTTATGGGCCAAATCAATGCTTTCCGCTCTGATAGGCTGGTGTGGGGTGGAGGGCGGAGTTAGACTAGAAGAGCGTCTGTCGGTTATGAGTGACAGCTCAGGTCACAGACAGTGAGCTGCCCATGTTTGCTGCCCCTTCACCCGAGTTCCAGAGACTTACTCGACTGCTGTAGTTCACGTTTGGTAGCTTGATTGCATGAATGTGCCAGCCCGCCTCTTACTTCCTTGTGCCCTAGGCCATGGCCTTTGCGGCCTTGCCTGAAATCCGACCATGAGAAAAGTAGCTAAATGAAAGTTTATATCTAAAAAGAAAAAAAAAAAGTTCAGGATTTTATATTAAAATGTAATGTTTATTATGGTACAATTCATGATCATTTTTAATTTGGGCCTGCTTCAGTCTGGTCTTACATCTAATTTTTGAGTTGCGGTGGGGATACCATGCTCCTGCCGCATTCCACCACAACGCAAAAAATGACTAACATATGACACTGCGGCAGAGTGCGCCAGAATAGTCATATCCAAAGCGTGTCCCCCCCACATGCCCCTCGCCGCCTCTCACCTACCGTATCGACGTACTGCCTGCTGGACAGGAAGTACATTGGCATTCCTGGTTTTCAATTGCATTCCCGTTGCAATGCTGCTGCCAACCTTTTTAAAAGGTATGCGTCATCCATTGACTTACATTATTTCACCGCTGGGTTCAGCTGGGATTCGGAAACTTCCGGTACAACGCGTTGTGGTAAGTGTGCTTGTTCCCATTCCTTACATTGCTATTGCGTTACTCTGCGGTAAACAGGGTAATGCAACGCACACTTGCAATGCAAGTATAACCATTTCTGCTGCTGAGACATGAGCCTCACGTCCGCAGCTACAGCCGCAGGGACGCGCTAGTCACGTTCCTGCAGTTTGGGGGGCTATGCGCGCGATCGTGGGGGCAGATGCTCGTGATCGCACTGTTACCGACAACAGAGGGATTGGCTGCAGGGGCCAATCCGTACATGTCCGCTGAGAATGAACACTGTTTTAGTTACAAAACAGTGTTCATTCTTAAAGAGAGCCATCGCGCTTCCTCCCGCCCGTCAATTTCCTCCGCCGATCGTTAGATGTATTAACTACATTCCCATTCATGAATCTCCCCTCTAGGCCACTGTGATCGGTCCATTGATGCCTACGTCACTTCCCTAGTTACAATGTAGCAACACATTACTTCCTATTGCGTACTTATTGTACGCAAATAGGAAGTACTCAGTGGGGACATCTTGTGGCCAAATAGTAAAATTACCCCTACTGACTTTGGGGAATATTTTTTTTTTCAATATGTATGTCAAGAGGGCATATTATTATTAAATTATGGGATAAAAATAAGTGATGGATAAAATATTGTCACCATACATTATACTAGGGATATTAATTTTAATTACGGTAGCGTGTATTATTTTAAAACTATAATGGCTGAAAACTGAGAAATATGAGTTTTTAAAAAAAATGTCTTATTATTCCCATTATAATGTATTTAGAATAAAATAATTCTTAGCATAATGTACCACCCAGAGAAAGCATAATTGGTGGTATAGATTTGTGATAAGTAGTGATAGAGTTATTGGGGAATGAAAAGGAGGAGCGCTGAAATGTGAAAATTCCTCTTGTCCATAAAGTGAAACATACCCACTGGCTGAAATAGATAATAGGGGCCTAAAGGAGTCTTTGACCTTGGCAAGTAAGAGCTTTGACAGCACAAATCAGACCTACACAATATTAGGCAGGTTGTGATGTTTTGGCTGATCAGTTTCTGTTTTTTTTTCCAGTTCCCAGGACACCAGCATTGCTCCTTGTGCACATGCATGCAGAGGAGCAATAACTGGCCTTTAGCGCATGCGTAGCAGCTCAGGCTACAAACTGCCTGAAAACAGCAGATTTGTGGCCTGTTTCTCGGAAAGTATTGTTGTCATATCTTGAAACGACTATTACCAAATAGCATTAAAAAAATAAATAAATATATTTTAAGCAATGATGCAAATGGAAAGCACTTCCAAGAAATGCCCAGATATTTATAACAGGCGGAAATTCAAACTGATTAAAAATACAGTTTTCATAGATTTATAAATTTAATTGGAAGGCTTATAATTCACAGAGTACCGCAGTGCACAAAAATGACTCTGAACTTTTAAATGAGACTTTCAGAGATAATATAGAACATGAATTGGGGGTAGAATAGTTTAGACCAGAGCCGGATCATCAACTAAGCACTTCTAGGCAGTTGCCTAGCGCCTGGAGAGAGCCCCCACAAATCTTACTAAAAAAGCCAAGTGACCATCAGGGCTGGGCAAATACTGCTATTTTACATAGGGCCTCATTTCATCTTAATCCACTCTAGACCCTTTTGTGTTCTGAGTACACTTAAACTGACACTGAATCGGAAAAAAAAAATTATGATATAATTAATTGTGTAGTACGGATAATTAATAGAACATTAGTAGCAAAGAAAAAAGTCTCATTTTTTATTTTCAGTTATATCGTTTTTTTTATAACATTGGATCATTCTCTAATATTTCCAGTTTACACACTACTCAGCATTCTAAATGATTTCACAGAGCAAGCTAATGTCCTTTTGAACTTTCCTTTGCAGAAAAAACTAAATACAGTAACAGACAGTTGAGATAATACGCTGAGGAGAGTTCAGTGAAGCTTTTTTGCATAGATAACAACTGGAGTTTCTTAACTCTTCCTGTTCTGGAAACAATATTAGGCTCATATCTCTGCTGCTAATGTTTTATTTCTTAGATGTACTACACATACAAATCATTATATCATAAGTTTATTTTCACTTCAGATTCCCATTAAAAGAAACCAGAGGTAAGAGACACATGGTGGCTGCCATATTCATTTCCTGTGTGTGTATCTATTTATTTCCTGCTCATTTTTCTGGTCAGCAGTGTCTGAATCACACACCTGGTATGCTGGATCTTTGACTGAGTGTACTGTTCTAGCACTTACCCTGCCCAGCCAGAAGTCACCCCATCATGCACTGCCCTATCGTTCCTCCTCCCTCTGCCCTATCGTTCCTCCTCCCTCTGCCCTATCGTTCCTCCTCCCTCTGCCCTATCGTTCCTCCTCCCTCTGCCCTATCGTTCCCCCTCCCTCTGCCCTATCGTTCCTCCTCCCTCTCCCCTATCGTTCCTCCTCCCCTTACTACAGAAACAAACATGCATCAAATCCAGTCAGACTTGAGTCAGATCATCTGATCTGCATGCTTGTTCCTAGTCCATAGATTAAAGTGTTCAAAGAGTTCAAGGGAGTGGATCAGCAGAACAGCCAGGCAATGTGCATTATTTAAAATATGTCTCATTGAGTTTGCTTTAAAGGAGTTGCCAGGCATATTTGAATAAAATAAACTCTACTTACCGTGGGCTTCCTCCAGCCCCAAGCTCCCAGGACCTCCCTCGCCGCAGCTCTGCCCGCAGCCGTTTTGCCGGAGCTCCGACCCGGTCCCCGGTGATGACATCAGAGCGACCTCCGCTCCGGCCCACATGGCAGTGATTGACAGCACCGATCGCGCAGGCGCAGTAGAGAGCGACCTCCAGGTCGCTCTGACATCATCGCAAGGGACCGGGTCGGAGCTCTGGCAAATGGCTGCGGGCAGAGCTGCGGTGAGGGAGGTCCTGGGAGCTTGGGGCTGGAGGAAGCCCCCGGTAAGTAGCATTTATTTTATTCAAATATGCCTGACAACTCCTTTAAAGGGATAGTTAAGTCATAGTAAAAAAAAAAGGCAGTTTTACTTTCCTGAGGCTTCTACCAGCCCCCTGCAGTCACCCCATGCCCGTGCTGGTACTCAAAGAGCCTCCAGTCCCCCGCTGCGGCTCAGTTTCACTTTCAGGGACTGAGCCTGTCGCCGGCAATTTTGCTGAGAACATTTCTACGGCACCTGCGCAGGACGCTCCCTGGAGACGGGAGTGCGACCGAGGATGTGCCAGAGCAGGGCTGCGCGGGCACAGTGGCTGGCAACAGGCTTAGTTGTTGAAAGAAAACCTTAACCGCGGCAGAGGATCATTGATTACCGGTGCGGGCACAAGGCGACTGCAGGGGGCCGGTAGAAGCCCCAGGTAAATAAAACTTTTTTTTTAACTTACGTATCCCTTTAAAGTGACCCTGAAGTGAAATTAAACTTATGATATAATGAATTGTATGTGTAGTGCAGCTAAGAAATAGAACATTAGTAGCAAATAAATGATTATAATATTGTTTCCAGTACAGGAAGAGTTAAGAAACTTCAGTTGTTATCTATGTAAAAGAGCTTCTCTGAGCTCCCCGACCCAACTTGAGTCACTGTTTTCTGGAGCACTCATACATCAAAGAAAAAGTCAGAGACAGATTTAGGGCCCTTTTCCACTGCAAAACACAAAACGCAAATGTTGTTGACTTATTTTGATGAGTGATTTTTTTAAGCGGTTTTTTATGCGTTTGCATTTCCGTTTTTCTGATTGGCAAGTGTTGTCTTGATTTTTGAAAATAGATGCTAGTGGTTAAATAAAATCAAAACAAAGCGCAAAACGCAAACGCATTTCTATGTGTTTTTCATGCGTTCCTATACTTTACATTGAAACGCAAAATGCATCATAATCACACAGACATGCGTTTGCGGGTGTTTTTTTTTTGTGGAACGCAGCAGTGGAAAAGGCCACCCAAGATTCTTATTTTAAACAGGCTGCACTTAAGAATCAGCAAACGCAAGCGGTTTGCGTTTTTGGCAAATACGCAGCTAGTGGAAAAAGGCCCTTAGATAAGAGTACTACTACGCTAGTGACCTAAGCCCGTTTAAAAATGGACTCTAGGTATGTCGCCGCTGCACACGCACCTGCCTGCTGCGCGCGCACCCGCCCCCGCCGCGCGCCCGCACACACACGCCCTGCCGGCCCTCCCGCCCCCTGGCCCTGACAGGACACAGGGACACTTGCAGATTATTAGGTAGGATGGAAGTTGAAAGGGTCATTAGCTCTGCTTGTTTTATAGTTTTATAGCTTGTTTTATAGTTTTGTTTTATAATTTCTTTCACAGTGCGACGTTAAAGTCGCACGTTAGAAAATGTTTTAACGTGGACTACCGCACAGCGATATTAAGTCTGTGCAACATTCACAGTTCACACGTTGTGTTGTGTGTAACGTGTAGCAATATTTAGAAAGTGCTGCATGCTGTGCGTTTAGCAATACATCTGCTGCGTTGTGTGTGTTGCACATGCTTAGTAATGTGTTTTTTTTTTCTTAATGTAACGCTAGAGTTGGGCCGAACCTCCGATTTTAGGTTCGCGAACACGGTTCGCGAACTTCCGCAGAAGGTTCGGTTCGCGTTAAAGTTCGCGAACCGCAATAGACTTCAATGGGGATGCGAACTTTGAAAAAAAAAAAATAATTATGCTGGCCACAAAAGTGATGGAAAAGATGTTTCAAGGGGTCTAACACCTGGAGGGGGCATGGCGGAGTGGGATACATGCCAAAAGTCCCCGGGAAAAATCTGGATTTGACGCAAAGCAGCGTTTTAAGGGCAGAAATCACATTGAATGCTAAATGACAGGCCTAAAGTGCTTTCAAACATCTTACATGTGTATACATCAATCAGGTAGTGTAATTAAGGTACTGCTTCACACTGACACACCAAACTCACCGTGTAACGCAGCGCAAACAGCTGTTTGTGTAGTGACGGCCGTGCTGGACTGGTGCGCACCATGGCGAGAGTGCAGGTTTTGGTGGCTTTACAGCCCATATGGTCGCCTGGCTGATGTAGCTGAATGACAGAACAGTGACTGTCCAGCTGATCAAATTTGGTCTGACCACAATGAGGCAACGACCTTATTATCGTGGGTGTGCCCCCCGAGACACTCATCTAGGCGCTGGTCATTGCTTCATTGTGATACGCAAGCCCCTTCACCACGGCAAGGTAATGATCACGAAGGGGAATGGGCGCATGTACATGCCTTTTCTTTTGTTGTTGCAGCTGCCCGCAGTGCAGCCAGAAAAATTAGGCAGTCATGTACACGCACCAGAAAAATTATTACAGCGGCCGCTGCTAGCAGCGGCCTAAAAAATTCAGCAATCCGCCTGGAGTCCCGGACCTTGTTGGTGGTGGCGGAGAAGGTAGTCAAGCGGCCTGCAGGCAGACATGCTGTGTGGAGGGACTGGGAGCGACTTAGTCTTCTTGGGGCAGGCCAGGCAGCCAGTCACACGGCGTGCAGGCAGAGATGCTGTGTGTGCGGGGACTGACTTAGTCTTGGGGCGGGCAGCAGCCCTCCGGGATCCATGCCTCATTCATTTTGATAAAGGTGAGGTACTAAACACTTTTGTGACTTAGGCGACTTCTCTTCTCTGTGACAATGCCTCCAGCTGCGCTGAAGGTCCTTTCTGACAGGACGCTTGCGGCAGGGCAGGAGAGAAGTTGGATGGCAAATTGGGACAGCTCTGGCCACAGGTCAAGCCTGCGCACCCAGTAGTTCAAGAGTTCCTCATCGCTGTTCACAGCAGTGTCTACATCCACACTTAAGGCCAGGTAGTCGGCTACCTGCCGTTCCAGGCGTTGGTGGAGGGTGGATCCGGAAGGGCTACGGCGAGGCGTTGGACTAAAGAACGTCCGCATGTCCGACATCACCATGAGATCGCTGGAGCCTCCTGTCTTTGACTGCGTGGACACGGGAGGAGGATTAGTGGCAGTGGTACCTTGCTGGCGTTGTGCCGTCACATCACCCTTAAAGGCATTGTAAAGCATAGTTGACAGCTGGTTCTGCATGTGCTGCATCCTTTCCACCTTCCGGTGAGTTGGTAACAGGTCCGCCACTTTGTGTCTGTACCGAGGGTCTAGTAGTGTGGCCACCCAGTACAGCTCATTCCCCTTGAGGTTTTTTTATACGGGGGTCCCTCAACAGGCAGGACAGCATAAAAGACGACATCTGCACAAAGTTGGATCCAGTACCCTCCATCTCCTCTTGCTCTTCCTCAGTGACGTCAGGTAAGTCAACCTCCTCCCCCCAGCCGCGAACAATACCACGGGAAGGTTGAGCAGCACAAGCCCCTTGCGATGCCTGCTGAGGTTGTTCTCCTGCCGCTGTCCCCTCCTCCTCCTCCTCCCCCAAAGAAACACCTTGCTCATCATCCTCTGAGTCTGACTCGTCTTCTGCACACGACTTCTCTTCTTCCTCCTCCTCCCCCCTCTGTGCTGCCGCAGTTGTTGAGGAAACAGCTGGGTCTGATGAAAATTGGTCCCATGCCTGTTCCTGCCGTAACGGTTCCTGGTCACGCTCATTCACAGCTTCATCCGCCACTCTACGCACAGCACGCTCCAAGAAGTAAGCGTAGGGAATTAAGTCGCTGATGGTGCCCTCACTGCGGCTCACCAGGTTGGTCACCTCCTCAAACGGCCGCATGAGCCTGCATGCATTTTCCATCAGTGTCCAGTTGTCGGGCCAGAACATTCCCATCTTTCCAGACTGTTTCATTCTACTGTAGTTGTAGAGGTAGTGGGTCACGGCTTTCTTCTGTTCTAGCAGGCGGGAGAACATGAGCAGGGTCGAGTTCCAGCGAGTCGGGCTATCGCAAATGAGGCGTCTCACCGGCATGTTGTTTTTGCGCTGAATTTCCGCAAAGCGTGCCATGGCTGTGTAAGACCGCCTCAAATGCCCACAGAACTTCCTGGCCTGCTTCAGGACATTCGCTAAGCCAGGGTACTTTGCCACAAATCTTTGAACCACTAGATTCATGACATGTGCCATGCAGGGTATGTGTGTCAGCTTCCCCATATGCAAAGCGGCAAGCAGATTGCTGCCGTTGTCGCACACCACGTTGCCTATCTCCAGGTGGTGCGGGGTCAGCCACTCATCCACCTGTTTCTTAAGAGCAGGCAGGAGAGCTGCTCCAGTGTGACTCTCCGCTTTGAGACAAGACATGTCTAAGATGGCGTGACAGCGTCGTACCTGGCATGCAGCATAGGCCCTGCGGAGCTGGGGCTGTGTAGCTGGAGAGGAGAACTGCCACTCAGCCAAGGAGGAGGAGGACAGCGAAGAGCATGTAGCAGGAGGAGAGGAGGTGGCAGGAGGCCTGCCTGCAAGCCGTGGAGGTGTCACAATTTGGTCCGCTGCGCCCTGCTTGCCATCGTTCACCACCAGGTTCACCCAATGGGCTGTGTAGGTAATGTAGCGGCCCTGCCCGTGCTTGGCAGACCAGGCATCCGTGGTCAGGTGTACCCTTGACCCAACGCTCTTCGCAAGAGATGACACCACTTGCCTCTCAACTTCACGGTGCAGTTGGGGTATGGCCTTTCTCGAAAAATAAGTGCGGCCTGGCATCTTCCACTGCGGTGTTCCGATGGCCACAAATTTACGGAAGGCCTCAGAGTCCACCAGCCGGTATGGTAACAGCTGCCGAGCTAACAGTTCCGCCACGCCAGCTGTCAGACGCCGGGCAAGGGGGTGACTGGCCGAAATTGGCTTCTTCCGCTCAAACATTTCCTTCACGGACACCTGACTGCTGCTGTGGGCAGAGGAGCAGGAACCGCTCAAGGGCAGAGGCGGAGTGGAGGAGGGTGCCTGTGAAGGTGGAAGGGAGAAAGCGGCAGAAACAGATAATGCACCTGATGGAGGAGGAAGAGGAGAAGGAGGGTGGCTTTGCTTTTGTGTGCTGCTGCTGCTTTTGCTCAGGTGGCCATCCCATTGCTGTTTGTGCCTTTTCTCCAGGTGCCTTCGTAAGGCACTTGTCCCTACGTGAGTGTTGGCCTTTCCACGGCTCAATTTTTGTTGGCAGAGCGAACAGATGGCTTTGGTCCGATCTGAGGCACACACATTAAAAAATTTCCACACCGCTGAGCCACCCTGGGATGTGGGCACTATGGGGACCTCAGCAGCTGATGCTGAAGGGCAAGTTGGCTGGCTGTACATAGGTGGCGATACATGGTGCCGGACTCTGCCACCAGCTGTTTCTGACGAAGAGCTGCCCCAGCTTCTTTCAGCAACTTCTCTCCTCCTACTACTCTCTGACTCCCCCTCTGAACTGTCCCCCTCTTCATCTCCTCTATTGGGAACATACAGAGGATCCCTATTACCGTCATCATCGTAGTCATCCTGCCCAGCTTCGCTTGCCTCAGACAAATCCAAACTTGGACCATCAGTAGGTCCTTCATCCTCCTGACACGTTACATCCATAGTGTTGCCGCGTAACTCAGACATATGAGCTGGTGAAAATTCATCTGGCTGTAACAACAATGGCTGTGCATCAGTGATTTCAACACTAAATAATTCTTGCGAAGTGTCAAATGCAGCGGAAGTGGTGCTAGTAGTAGCGCTGGTGGCTGAGCAAGATGAGGTGTTCTGTGTCGCTAAATACTCAACCACGTCCTGACAATCTTGGGAGGTGATGGGACGTGCCTTCTTCCGAGCACTGTACTGTGGGCCAGGTCCACACGAAATTACATTTACACAACCTCGCGCAGACCTGCCAGGTGGCCTTCCTCTGGCTCTGGCACTACCTCTTCCTCTACCTGTTTTGTCCATATCGGGTATGCACGGAGTGGTATATCACACTGCGTGCACTCACGTAGGTAGGTGGGTTCACTTAACTGCACAGGTATGCGCACTGATGCGGTGGGTTCACTGAACAGAACAGGTATACAGTGGCGGGTTCACAGAACAGGTATGCAGTGGCGGGTCCACTGAACAGAACAGATATGCAGTGGCGGGTTCACTAAACAGAACAGGTATACAGTGGCGGGTTCACTAAACAGAACAGGTATACAGTGGCGGGTTCACAGAACAGGTATGCAGTGGCAGGTTCACTGAACACAACAGGTATGCAGTGGCGGGTTCACTGAACAGGTATACAGTGGCGGGTCCACTGAACAGAACAGGTATGCAGTGGCGGATTCACTAAACAGAACAGGTATACAGTGGCGGGTTCACTAAACAGAACAGGTATACAGTGGCGGGTTCACTAAACAGAACAGGTATACAGTGGCGGGTTCACTAAACAGAACAGGTATACAGTGGCGGGTTCACAGAACAGGTATGCAGTGGCAGGTTCACTGAACACAACAGGTATGCAGTGGCGGGTTCACTGAACAGGTATAAAGTGGCGGGTCCACTGAACAGAACAGGTATGCAGTGGCGGGTTCACTAAACAGAACAGGTATACAGTGGCGGGTTCACTAAACAGAACGGGTATACAGTGGCGGGTTCACGGAACAGGTATGCAGTGGCAGGTTCACTGAACACAACAGGTATGCAGTGGCGGGTTTACTGAACAGGTATACAGTGGCGGGTCCACTGAACAGAACAGGTATGCAGTGGCGGGTTCACTAAACAGAACAGGTATACAGTGGCGGGTTCACTAAACAGAACAGGTATACAGTGGCGGGTTCACAGAACAGGTATGCAGTGGCAGGTTCACTGAACACAACAGGTATGCAGTGGCGGGTTCACTGAACAGGTATACAGTGGCGGGTCCACTGAACAGAACAGGTATGCAGTGGCGGGTTCACTAAACAGAACAGGTATACAGTGGCGGGTTCACTAAACAGAACAGGTATACAGTGGCGGGTTCACAGAACAGGTATGCAGTGGCAGGTTCACTGAACACAACAGGTATGCAGTGGCGGGTTCACTGAACAGGTATACAGTGGCGGGTCCACTGAACAGAACAGGTATGCAGTGGCGGGTTCACTAAACAGAACAGGTATACAGTGGCGGGTTCACAGAACAGGTATGCAGTGGCAGGTTCACTGAACACAACAGGTATGCAGTGGCGGGTTCACTGAACAGGTATACAGTGGCGGGTTCACTAAACAGAACAGGTATACAGTGGCGGGTTCACTAAACAGAACAGGTATACAGTGGCGGGTTCACTAAACAGGTATGCAGTGGCAGGTTCACTGAACACAACAGGTATGCAGTGGCGGGTTCACTGAACAGGTATACAGTGGCGGGTCCACTGAACAGAACAGGTATGCAGTGGCGGGTTCACTAAACAGAACAGGTATACAGTGGCGGGTTCACTAAACAGAACAGGTATACAGTGGCGGGTTCACAGAACAGGTATGCAGTGGCAGGTTCACTGAACACAACAGGTATGCAGTGGCGGGTTCACTGAACAGGTATACAGTGGCGGGTCCACTGAACAGAACAGGTATGCAGTGGCGGGTTTACTGAACAGGTATACAGTGGCGGGTCCACTGAACAGAACAGGTATGCAGTGGCGGGTTCACTGAACAGGTATGCAGTGGTGGGTTCACAGAACAGGTATGCAGTGGTGGGTTCACAGCACAGGTATGCAGTGGTGGGTTCAATGAACAGGTATACAGTGGTGGGTCCACTGAACAGAACAGGTATGCAGTGGCGGGTTCACTAAACAGAACAGGTATACAGTGGCGGGTTCACTAAACAGAACAGGTATACAGTGGCGGGTTCACAGAACAGGTATGCAGTGGCAGGTTCACTGAACACAACAGGTATGCAGTGGCGGGTTCACTGAACAGGTATACAGTGGCGGGTCCACTGAACAGAACAGGTATGCAGTGGCGGGTTTACTGAACAGGTATACAGTGGCGGGTCCACTGAACAGAACAGGTATGCAGTGGCGGGTTCACTGAACAGGTATGCAGTGGTGGGTTCACAGAACAGGTATGCAGTGGTGGGTTCACAGCACAGGTATGCAGTGGTGGGTTCAATGAACAGGTATACAGTGGCGGGTCCACTGAACAGAACAGGTATGCAGTGGCAGGTTCACTGAACAGGTATGCAGTGGTGGGTTCACAGCACAGGTATGCAGTGGTGGGTTCACAGCACAGGTATGCAGTGGTGGGTTCACAGCACAGGTATGCAGTGGTGGGTTCACAGCACAGGTATGCAGTGGTGGGTTCACAGCACAGGTATGCAGTGGTGGGTTCACAGAACAGGTATGCAGCCAGACAGGAACAAGTTAAGCCTAACTAATCTTTCCCTGAGAGACAGTCTGCAGCAGCTCGCCCTACTCTCACTAACGCAGGCAGCACACGAGTGACCGTAATGGCCGCCGCTGCCTGCCTTATATAAGGGGGGGTGGGGCTCCAGGGGCTAGTGTAGCCTAATTGGCTACACTGGGCCTGCTGACTGTGATGTAGAGGGTCAAAGTTGACCCTCCATGTGCATTATGGGGCGAACCGAACTTCCGCAAAGGTTCGCCTGCGGGACGCGAACGCGAACCACGGAAGTTCGCATGGAACCGTTCGCAGGCGAACCGTTCGGCCCAACTCTATGTAACGCATGCGCCGCTTTCGTTCCATCACTGTGCGATGAAAATGGCGCACCAAACGCAGGGCTAAAGAATGTACTATAACGTCCAAGTTATAGTCTTTCAATGCGTTGCATTAGGGGCACGTTATGCGACCTTAACGTTTCATCAAACGCAACGTCCCACTGTGAAAGAGGCCTAAAATACAGAGTGTTGTAATTTCAAATATGACAGAATTATGTTATAAAAAAATATATGTCTGAAAATAGAAATATGAGACTCTTTTCTTTGCTGCTAATAAAATACAATACAATACAATAACATTTGTAAAGCGCTTTTCTCCCATAGGACTCAAAGCGCATATGTTCTATTAATAATCAGTAATACACATACAATACATTTTATCATACTTTTTTTTTCACTTCAGTGTCGGTATACTGATAGACACCTTAACCCGATGTGGTGATACAATCGATTCTCTTTGATAGGAATCGTTAAGAGAGAAACCCACACCTGTATTCAATAGATTTCAGCAGGAAATGTATTGAAAATCAATTAAACCGCAGTGTTGCAAAATTCAATGCAATGCAATGCTACGGCCTGCCAGAAATCGAACTGGAGAGACAATAAATGTATGGCCACTTTAAGAATGGCAGCTGATCTAAAGATGAACATCACTCAAATTCATGTTAAATTGATGACAAACTAACTCAAAGGTCCATGTACATTGGCCCTTAATTTATTTTTGTACACATCACTCTTTTTGCGGATAAGTAGACACATCAATTGATCATTAGCCAGTTGACCTCTGCCTGATCTTCTACCCCTAACCAGGGCCGGATTACCGACCAGGCAACAAAAGCAGTTGCTTGGGGCCCCATTCAGAGTCAAAGGGGCCCCATCAGCACATAAACCAGCAGTGCAGTAACTATGGAAAGATGCATATCATTTTAAAGCTCTCTTTCTCCTCTTTCCAATGATATATAAATGGTCACCCTGTGCCTTTTAGTTTTCAATATTTGTGCGGTTAAAATCGCGGCCACGGCAATTTCGATCGTGAAAATAGCGAAAACTAAAAGGCGTAGGGTGGCAGTTTATCTATCATTGGAAAGAGGAGAAAGAGAGCTTCAAAATGATATGCATCTTTCCATAGTTACATTGTATTACACAGGACAACTTTTCTCCAAAGTCGGCAGCTCGATTCAGCACAATGCAATGAAATATAAGGAACCCAGGGGGATATAATTACAAACATCATGCTGGTAGGTGTGAGGATGTAATTAATTAGTTGTGGGTATGCTTAAAGGCATACCCACAGAGTCCCTTTAAGGGCTCTGCCTCTGACACAGGAGACCAGGGTTCGAATCTTGGCTCTGCCTGTTCAGTAAACCAGCACCTATTCAGTAGGAGACCTTAGGCAAATCTCTCTAACACTGCTACTGCCTATAGGGCACATCCTAGTGGCTGCAGCTCTGGCGCTTTGAGACCACCAGAAGAAAAGCACGATATAAATGTTATTTGTCTTGTCTTGTCTTGTCAAATGATGCCGTGCGCTGCTGATTGTCTTCAGAGCCCGGCTCTCTTTCTAGGTCCCTTCTCCTGCTACTGTGCGCTCTGCCGCTGCCCACTCCTCCCTCCCTTCCCACAGAGAACCACAGCTGTAGCAAGAATGATAGCAGCAGATGGCAAACGCTCGCTCACCTATTCATGCTCCAAGCGATAGAGATCCCGTCATCTGAAACCCATCTGTCTTTTCTACAGTGCAGCCGCTCGCTCTGAACTTCCTGATTCTCAGATCAGACAGGAAGTAGGAAGTAGTAATAGTAGTAGTAACAGAGCGGCAGCACTCTAGAGGAGACAGATGGGCTCCGGATGACGGGACCTCTATTGCTTGGATCGCAATAGGTGAATGTGAGTCATCTGGTGCTGTCATTCTCCCCCGCTGCGGCTGCCTTCTCTTCTGGACTATCGTATTCACTGGGATGGAGGCTGCATGTTGGCTGTCTAATTTGGGAGGAAATCGGTTGTTCGGTGGTGGGGGTGGTTATGTAATTCTGTCTGGGGAACGGCTTCCGGTTTGGCGGTGTCCAGAGCTTTCTGCTATTGCCTGGCTGGAAATGCAGGGGGAAAGTGCTGCTGCTGTGATATCTGGCGCCCTCTTCAGAGGGGAGCCCAAGCCCTTGAGTGCAAATGTCCAAGCCATTCATCTCTCACTCTGAATTTTGCCGCTGCTATTCCCTGCATTGTGCACCCACAGAGGAAAGCGGGCTGTTGCCCATAGCAACCATTAGCTCGGCTGCCCCGGTGTGTGCGGCATGTTGCTGTGCAGCTGCATCTTCTGATTTTATTGCGACATGATGGGGGGCCCAAATCAGTTACTTTGCTTAGGGCCCCATTTAGCCTTAATCCGGCTCTGCCCATAACCATATGATTGGCCTGCTGTGAAACTACCGGGGGCGTAACAATTGCCCCTGCGACCCCTGCTGCAACCGCACTTGCAGAGTAGCACAGTTACTGGAGCAATGTATACCTGTGCCCAACATTGTGTGTCTTCTTCTCCATTCATCACAGCCGCACACTGTCCCTGACTGATGCGAGTCATGTGATCAGGAGCCAGGCAAATGGCAGCCGAGAGTGTGCGGCTGTGATGCCTAGAGGAGACCAACAGCACTGTAGCAGGTCAATATTAATGTGCGTGGGGGCGAAGACATCAGGTACAGTGGGAAGAAGCTTGGACTCCAGGAAGCTCCATGAGAATTTTGCAGGGGGGCCTCATGGTCATCGGCTGTTTCGCCCCTGGATTCTATAAAGACAAATATTGGTATTTTCCCTTGTAATAAAATAAGGTCTTATGGGAAGTTTTGGTTGAGCCACTGTTACATAATCATTTAATTTGATTGAGGCCCCTTTTACATCTAGACACTTTTTTTTTTTTTTGCAAGTAGGGTAACGCAACAGCAAATAAAGTGAATGGGGCTCAGTGCACTAGTGACGTCGCACTGCACCGGAAGCTTAGGATTTTCCGTTTACCAGCCACAAAGTCAACAGCATGTTAACATGCGACTTCCGTGGTGACACAGCAGTGGCCAGTGCATGGATGTCAATGGGCGACGTAAAAAAAACAATTTTTTTTTGCCGGTGACAGTTGTGGCAGGCATGCGTAGAACGATGCATACATGAAGGGAAGCCGGGCATCCCAGTGATGACCAGCAGGGTGTACATCACTGGGCAAGGGGCGAAGGGCGTGCGGGGGGCGTGTGAGCAGCATGCGGGGGGCACTATGCGTATGAACCTGTCTGCGCACTCTGCTGCTGGGTCATATGAATCGAGTTTTTGGTGTTACGGTGCTATTGCGAGGGGGCAGCGCATCACACCGCAACACCCGCCTCAGATGTAAAACCGGCCTGAAAGTTCTATTGCTGGTAGATCATTATTTCTTTGTCTGACCACCACTGAAGATTGTATGTAGCTTAAAGCGGAAATGTAGCGAAAATAACATAAATAAAACTGCTTTTTTTACAATTATTATTTATAAATTAGTATTTATCTTTGTTCAATATTTATCACCCACAAATACCAATTTACTACAGGTGGCAACATCTTTACTGCAGGTAGGTGATCTCTGCAGAATGTTGGTGAGGAGTGCGGATTCCGAATAAGTAAACAGCCTACGCTAAGCATCACTGGGGGGGGTTACATATCAATATATACGGTAGTATATAAATATAGGAAGTGTTTCTGATGCTGAAACCGGGGAAATTACCATAAAAGTGGTTATCCTGCGTACTATACTACATTCTACAATATGTACGTACAGTGCCTCCAGTCCTCCTCTGTGGGCCGCTGGCTGCCCGTAAAGATCACCGACCTATCGGCGGGTTGGAGCTTCTGCTGCACTGCACTGTCATCATAGTGGCCATTAATGTCTATGAGATATGCCCAGGGCTGGATTTGTACTCTTTACTGCCCAAGGCCACTGTCAGCTGCCACACCCCTTCAGTATTGGTGACCAGATACCCCCTCCCCTCCTCCAATTTAGGTATCCAGATGACCCTTCCCCCTCCCTCCAGTGTAAGTAGCCCGTTGACCCTAGTGTTGGGCGAACACCTGGATGTTCGGGTTCGGGTCCGTTCGCCGAACATGGGCCAGATGTTCGGCATGTTCGGCCCGAACCCCGAACTCCCCGAACATCCCGCTTTTGGGGGCCCTATGGGGTCGCAGGCATAAGGGGGGAGCATGCCCCGGTCGCGGGGGGGGGGTCGGAAATTCCCCCCACCCCCTCTGCTAGCGCTCCCCCCTCTGCCCGCTTCCCCATACAAAAATTTTCCGTAAAGTTCAATAGTACCTTCAGTGGCTGGCCTGGCTGGCACTGTGGTGTGAGTGAGGAGGAGGAGGAGTCCGAGTAGGACGCGTTGAGGCCGGGCAGCGGGCGGTTCAGCGGTAGTACCCTTGTGGTACTTCCGCCCTTTCTCTGACCTCACGTCCTCTGCATACGAGGGTACACGTCACGCATACCCTCGTATGCGTCATCACGTAGAGGACGTGAGGTCAGAGAAAGGGCGGAAGTACCACAAGGGTACTACCGCTGAACCGCCCGCTGCCTGGCCTCAACGCGTCCTACTCGGACTCCTCCTCCTCCTCACTCACACCACAGTGCCAGCCAGGCCAGCCACTGAAGGTACTATTGAACTTTACAGAAAATGTTTGTATGGGGAAGCGGGCAGAGGGGGGAGCGCTAGCGGAGGGGGTGGGGGGAATTTCCGACCCCCCCCCCCCCCGCGACCGGGGCATGCTCCCCCTTTATGCCTGCGACCCCATAGGGGGGCAGTATTCGGCCGAACAGGGCCCTGTTTGGCCGAACAGGGGCCCTGTTCGGCCTGTTCGGCTGGGCATTGAGCTGTTCGGGCGAACCCGAACTAAAAAGGCCGAACACCATGAGGTGTTCGGCCGAACTCGAACATCACCCGAACAGGGTGATGTTCTGCAGAACCCGAACAGTGGCGAACACTGTTCGCCCAACACTAGTTGACCCTTCCCGCTATTATAGCCAGCCAGATGATCCTTCCCCCACACCTCCAGTATAGATAGCCAGATAACCCTCCCCCCCCCTCCAGTTTAGATAGCCTGATGACCCCTCCCCCTCCATCTAGTATAAGAAGCCAAATGTAAAATTAGCCTTATGACCACTCCTCCCTCCAGTGTAGGTAGCCAGGTGATCCTTCCCCCCCTTCCCTAGTATAGCCTGCTGCCCACCCACCCCTTGATCCTGTGGTGCCCTAGGCCACGACTTATGTGGCCTTGGCTTAAATCTGGCCCTGGATATGCCACAGTAAGCATGGTGCAATTTCCAGAACTTGAACGGGAAGTTTCATGTTCAGTTTCTTTTTACGGTCACACTGGTTGATACACAGTGGAACTGCCTAACCTGTTGCAGTTTGAAAGTCCAACAAATGCTGGGTGATTGCACCACTATAGTGTGAAAGGGGCTTCAAGTGCATTGTTCCCCTACTTACCACACCTGCTGTAAGTGCCACACTGCTGTCCCTCCCTTCTCCATTGAAACAGACATGTTGCTCAGCTGTAGCCATGGGAGGCATCTGTGCAGTGTCACCTGTAAGATGGAGCCTAATCCTGATGGACGACACTAGTCGAGCTTGTGTGACTTACGCTAAACTGGACACTAGCAGATCTTTTTATTGTACCATCCATGACTGATATCCCATGCCAGAAAGTTACAGAGGCAGATTTACATGGATAATTGGACCAAATTTATTGCAAAACAGGAGTAACTGGTCTGAATCTGTTTTGCTCCAATTCTCTACACACCTCTTTAGAGTGCCTAGTTGACTACAACAAACAGTAATGCACATGGTTGCAAGAACAGAGCCCTAAGGTACCCCAGCCAACAGTGGTGATGGGGCATTGCTAGTGCTAGAATAAGAGACAGTGTACAATTTTACAGAGTGGGAAGAGGAAAATCATCTCTAAGCTTATCTCTCAAGCCTATAATTGCAATGGTATCGATAATAATTTTTCATATATATATATATATATATATATATATATATATATATATATATATATATATATATATATTTTATGTGTGCATTTTTTTTCTTTTTGTAAATATACCTCTGTGGTTTTATAGACAAGTATTTAAATTTGCTGCACTTTGCATCAGAGTTATGCATAAGTATGTGGGAGATAGGGTAGGGGCTGGAAAAGGCTCATTTAATCAGAAGTGGGGTGGAGGAGACGACGTAATCCCTTCCCTGCTTATTTTCCACGGACAGTTTTTCGGAATGTCACATCATGGCTGGCACGAGCCGTTCACTGGTTTCCTGGGTTACGTAAGCATTGCTGTATCGCCATGGCAACCTAACTCTGACACAGTCAGTCGGTGCACACAGCTACGTCGTGCTCTCCTGTGCCGCACTCTCCTTCGTAACATTATTATGTCATCAGCCTGCCATTTGCTGTCAAGGAAACAACAAAGCTGTAGCTCACCTTGAGGCCTTCCGGGAATGGGGGGCTGGGGGGGGAGGGGGGGGGTGGCAGAGCAATGTATGGATGTGTGGATGCAAAGCGACGTGAAGTTTGGATTCCCAGCTGTTTACCTCTGCTCTAAGCCCTGTGTTGGCAAATTAATTCCTTCACATGAACCTGTAACCCTTTAAAGACAGACTAGCTTACAAAAAAATCTTTCCTAGATGCCTATGGTAAGTGTAAGGCTTTGTTCACATCATAAATCGCCAGCGCTATTGCAAGCGCTAAGCGATTTATTGAGAGTTTTTTGCGCTTTGCACTTAGAAAAGCGCTTTTCTAAGCGCTTTACTAAGGGCTTTTCTAAGCGCTTTTGCAGAGCGATTCGTTATTTCACTTCCTGACGTCAGTCAGGAAGTGAACTCTTTCACCCAGGAATGAATAAATACAATGGGCCTGATTCACAAAGCGGTGCTAACAGTTAGCACGCTGATGAAAAGCCCTTTATCATGCCTAAACTCAGTTTAGGCATGATAAGTTTAGGTGTGATAAGTTTAGGTGTGATAAGTTTAGGCATGATAAGTTTAGGTGTGATAAGTTTAGGCATGATAAGTTTAAGCACCAAGGCCTCGATTCACCAAGCGGTGATAACTCAGTTATCACGCCTAAAGGACTTTAGGCGTGATGACCTTTTCACCACTGAGTTATCACCGCTTTTTCCTGCTCTTCGCGCGAAGTTACCGCGCGTACGCGCGTGAGAGCGCGCGCAAAGTCCCATAGGGTTTAATGGGAGCTTCGCGCAAAGCGTCGGGTGCTGCGCGCGCACTTACGCGCCTACGCGCGAACGCGCGTACGCGCGGTAACTTCGCGCGAAGCCCTTCTTATCATGCCTAAACTGAGTTTAGGCGTGATAAGGGCCTTTTCACCACGGTGCTAACACTTTGCACCGCTTGGTGAATCGAGCCCCAACTGCGTTAGCACCGCAGTGCACAGCTGATCAAAATTTTTGCGCTAGCAAAGTCTGGTGCACTTTGCATAAAGTTTAATGGCGCTGCTTTGCGTGCGGGACTTTGCACGCTATCTACACTTATCTAAACTTAGCATGCCTAAACTTATCACACCTAAACTGGCTTTTCACCAGCGTGGTGCAATGGTTATCACGCCTAAAGTCTCTAACTGGGTTAGCACCGCTTTGTGAATCGAGCCCAATGTATTTATTCATGAAAGCGCTGGGGAAATCGCTATGCAAAGTGCTTTTTCAAGCGCTTTGCGATTTCCCTATACCTTCCAGGCAAATCGCCCCAAAAAGGGTACAGGCAACACTTACAGATATAATACACAACACTAGTACTAGCCTAGTGATGGTCATGTCTAGGAGGACTCGTGGAGAAGCATGTGAGCAGTTTGGTCAGGTGATAGATATGTAAGTCTCTGATTTGCTAGTTATGATCATGTGCTAAAGCAGGATGTGATCACAGCAAATCAGAGCTTTGCAAATATATCAGCTGATCAAACAAATCTCAAGCTTCTCCATGTGTTCTCCTAGGCATGACCATCACTACTTGTGAGGTCTCATACAAAGTCTCATTCAACAAGTATGCAACACAAATGGGCATTTATCGTAATCTGAATGTTATATTCTGACAATTAAAAATGACCATTCAATACTAGGAGTTGTAGTCAAAATAACATAATGAATACATCTTCTTTATTTTTCCTTTATTTTTATTTTTAACAATATTCAGTTATACATTGTTTACTCAGTGTATTGGGAGAAGGGTGGGCCTTACACGCCACTCCTCCAAGTCCAGGCCTGAGTCCGGCAGAGAGGGAGTTGATTGGCTCACCTGCATCATTTGCATAATAGGCTGCATCCCTCAGTATGCAGTGGGCTGTGTGTGGCGCAAGGAGGATCCTGTGGAAAGGTGCAGCAGAGAGGCTGCAAAATCTGCAGTAGAAAAGCTGCTGACATGCTGGAGGGAGTTAGATCCAGGAGAGCAGTAATCCAGGAAAAGCCTGGATAGGGCAGCATGGTGGCGTAGTGGTTAGCACTCTCGCCTTGCAGCGCTGGGTCCCCGGTTCATATCCAAGCCAGGTCAACATCTGCAAGGAGTTTGTATGTTCTCCCCATGTCTGCAGGGGCATAACAATAGTGGCTGCAGCCCCTGAACCTGCGGGGGGGGGAGGGGGCGGGCGCTCAGGGCCATTTTGGGGGCAGGAGGGGTCGCAGCATGAGGGCAAAGTGTGGCCACATAGTCCCTCCCTCACCTTGGGCTCTCCCCTCAGCTTGCTTCCCTCCTGCAATTATCAGTGGCAGCGGGCAGCATCAGGAACACATACCTCCACGTGTTCCATGCGCTGGAGGTTCCGATCTCTAAATGTCTGACACTACTTCCTGTTTAAACAGGAAGTAGCGTGAGGCACTTAGAGATGGACCTCCGTGGTGGATGGAGGTATGTATTCCTGCTGCCACTGATAATTGCAGGAGGGGAGCGCGCTGAGGGGAGAGCCTGAGGTGAGGGAGGGGTGGACTGTCCCACCTCCCCGTCAATGTGCGGCCATGCTTTCTCCTCATGCTGCGACCCCTCCTGCCCCCCAAAACGGACCTGAGCGGGGCCCGGTGATTTTTTTTGCAGGAGAGCCCAGTGATTTCTAGTTACGACCCTGCACGTCTGCATGGGTTTCCTCCACATCCCAAACACATACAGATAAGTTAATTCGCTTCCCCCTAAAATTGGCCCCTAGACTACAATACATACACTACATAATACATACATAGTTATAAGACTATGGTAGGGATTAGATTGTGAGCCCCTCTGAGGGATAGTTAGTGACAAGACAATATAATCTGTACAGCGCTGCATAAGATGTTGCCGCTATATAAATACTAAATAATAATAATAGGTGAGTGGCCCAGGACTGCCATTAGGCCTGTGGCGGGGTGTCACTCAAGAGCCAGTGTGGCTGGCTGTGTATAGTAACAGGGTGGCACGCAGTGACTCTAAAGAGAACCTGAGGGTTGTTACAGAACCAGAAGGCTTTATATCTGGTGTGCGACTGCAACCCTGCTGAATACCCAGTGTGGTGTGTTTTTGTTGTTTTTATGGACATTTTTTGACTGACCAATAAAGCAGTGTTATTTTTATTTTAACCCTAAAAAGAAAAGACTCACTGGCTGAAATATTATGACCCTTCTCTGCTTTGATCTTCTCTGCTAACATGAGCTAAACATCATAACTTCTCCAGAATGTCCCACTGCATAGAAAAAAATGCAACAAATATGATTTTTCATTGGATTCTATTGCTATATATATGCATATTATGGATTGGGTGTGCATGAGGTTATGGCTACCCTTTGTTAACTATTTTTAACTATGTTGTAGTGGTTTATATTGAATAATGAACATTTTTCTATATTGCATTATAAGATGGTGAAGTGCTAGGGCTGAATCTTCCCTTGTTTTGTAAGCTGTAATAAAGAAATGTTTTTTTTGATTAAAGATTATTATGCTGTTGCGTATCTTTTAGAGCAGAGAGGACGTTCTGAGTTCAGGTCCTGCTTTAAATGAAACGATATGTGCTGAACTGCCTTTGCTAGAGGATCTCACTACTTTTTTTTTTTCCAAAATTGTCACTGAGTTCAAAATGTTTTACATTCGTGTCCATTTTATTTGTGATACTGCCCAAGACAGTACAATTCCAGTAAAATAAAAAAAATAGAGTAATTGTCAGTGTCTGATTCAATTGTCAACCACAACCACATGGCTTTCCAGGCATTTCTGATATTGTTAATGCTAGCACTCAGGATGCTCTAGAATAGAGCTCTCCTGGGCTGTTATCCCAGGTTCAGTGTCTCAGCTAACAAAGTGCAAAAATATGAGCAAAAACCTTTAAAGAGAACCCGAGGTGGGATTTAATTATGTTACTGGGGCACAGAGGCTGGTTGTGCACACTAACACCAGCCTCCGTTGCCCCATGGTGTGCCTCCATGTCCCCCCTGCACGCCGCTATACCCCCGAAGCGCTGGCGACACGCAGCGTGTCGCCAGCACAATGTTTACCTATGCGCTGTCAGTCAGTGCCGCTACCCCGCCTCCTCTGCATCAGCGCTACCTGCCCGCGTCACTTCCCTCCTATCAGCGGGAGGGAAGGGACACAGGCGGGTAGCGCCGATGCGGAGGAGGCGGGGAAGAGCGCTGACAGACAGCACTTAGGTAAACATTGTGCTGGCGACACGCTGCGTGTCGCCAGCGCTTTGGGGGTATAGCGGCGTGCAGGGGGGACATGGAGGCACACCATGGGGCAACGGAGGCTGGTGTTAGTGTGCACAACCAGCCTCTGTGCCCCAGTAACATAATTAAATCCCACCTCGGGTTCTCTTTAAGAATTAACATGAAGAAAAAAGCAAAAATATAAAAGTGCCAAATTGTACTACCAATAGACCTAGTAGCTATAGAGTGAGATCAAACGCGACCATGAACACAAGAGGTAAGATAGTCGAGATACTTAGCCGAGCAAGCAGGGTATAAAGTGGCAGAGGTATGGCTGGATGGGAACCCCTGGTGGACTACTCAACATTTATTACAGCTGCTACAAATCCTACAATAAATCTGCACTTTTTCTACTTCCAGATTCATGGAAGCAGACATACTGTTAACATCCTGTGCTTTCAAATGAGCTTATCTGCCATCTCTGCCGTACATACATTTGAAATCGGCGTCGGTAGACTTGGGCGCAGGATACAGCCAGTATATGGCTGATCCTGCTTCTGCACAAGTCCGGGCCATATTAATTACTATTCCCCCTCCAGGCCGCCATGGATAGTGGGGGAATGATATAATTCAGCTTCCAGCGATTGGTGGAGGCTGAATTATTGTGTTTTTTAAGCAACCTCGGCTCAGTCTTCTGACAGCGCCAATGTTACTCACTGAGCGCCGCTCAGCTGTGATTCCTATTGTAGCCTATGGTGGCGCCAGCTGCGCCCAAATGTAGCAGCGCCGAAAAGCACTGCTCCGTCTGCCGTGGCAGTCATGTGACACAGGGGAGAGATTAAATTACAACTTGTAAAAAAGAGAGGAGCGCTCTGAGATTTCCAGCAATGATAGATCAATTAACACTAGGTAAGACTTGAGAAAGCGGAGGATGTTCCTCCGGGAAACGCGTTGTCATTTTAATAAACCTTTATTTTATAGTCCCATATGTATTTTGTGCCATATTGTAACACTGTGGCCAGTCTATTCCCCTGCCTCTATTTTTACCATTCACGGACAATTGGACGCTGCTCACCACGCCTTTCAGCGTGTGTTTGAACAGACGTCCTCGCTACCATCGCAAGGAGGTCTGGAGCTGGTGACGTCGCCTCCGCCCTGTCTCTGCCTTGCTGCCACGGAGAGCCCGGTCCCCGGCTGCCTAAGAGGGACGCATGCGAATCGCGGCTGAGTACGCTGTACCGGCCACACTAATACTAGGTGAGACCTTTCCTAGTGTTAATTGATCTATCATTGCTGGAAATCTCAGAGCGCTCCTCTCTTTTTTACATATTCCTCTAGTGATTAACATGGGAGCAGCCGAGTGATTGTCGGGTGGCCAGATCGCACCTTGAGGGGCTCACTACCCCAGAACTTTTTACTAAATTACAACTTGTGATTAGACACAAATGAGGGGGGAATTAAACTCTCTAAACTTTCTAAATACATACAGGGTGCATTTCTTTATGTTTTCCTCCGGTCTTGTGCAAGAGTTCAGGTCCACTTTAAGCTGTTTTCAGGAGATGACAATTTGTCAACGTCCACTTGCTGAGTTGGCGGACATGCTGACAAATTACTGTAAGCCCTCTTTCACAGTGTGACGTTAAAGTCGCACGTTACAAACTGTTCCAAAATGGAATATGTTCCAGACTAACGCACAGCAATGCAAAGTCTGTGCGACTGCGACATTCACAGTGGACACGTTGCGTTGTGTGTAACGGGTAGCAATATTTAGAAAGTGCTGCATGCTGTGCGTTTAGCAATACATTTGCTACGTTATGTGTGTTGCACATGCTCAGTAATGTTTTTTTTTAAATGTAACACATGCGCCGTTTTCACTCCATCAGTATGCGACGAAAACGGCGCACCAAGAGACACATAACGTAGTACAAAATAATGTACAATTTTATAACCTACATGCGCTGCGTTAGGGGCACGTTGTGCGACCTTAACGTTGCATCAAACGCAACGTCTTAGTGTGAAAGAGCCCTAAAGGGTAATAGCAAGGTTAAGCAAACATTTCTGCTTCAAAAGACACACCTGACCACATAAAAAAAAAATAATAAAAAGGTCTTGTCAGGAACCGGCCCGCGGCACGCCTGCGTATACGGTTCCCGACTGCGGGTTTGACCAGACTGAGAGGGGAAGCAGCCTTATTTAAGCTACAAACAAGGCTGGAACCCCTCAAACACTTCCCACTGCCACCACTAGCTGTTCGCTAGACACTTCCACTCTGCTGTTGAGTCCTCAGCGCGCACTCCGCGTTTTCGTATTCGGGTCAGCTTTGCGCTTAGGCCGAATACGGGAACGCCACGCACCCACACACACACACAGTTGCAATCTTACACTGTCGTGAAGCAAAAACCCACTAACAGTCATTCCGAACGATACTGTTAGCCACTCTGCTGTCGCTACTCGCACTGGCGTTGTTCGTACGTTGGGTCAGCTGCGCGCTTAGGCCAACGTATGACAAACGCCCCCACACACAATGCAATTACAATTTCATACGGTAGTGTTGGTCAAGCGTACAATTAGGCCTGAAACTTATACACGGTTACACTTCAGTCTCCTCTAGGCTATGAGTGTTAGTTTAGTACGGCAGAAGTCAAGCTTATTAAATAATAATTTAATATTCCAGAAAAACATGGAACAGTGCAGAACAGAATATATACAAAAGATTACAAAAAACAAAGTAAAAATAGTTACAAGATGGGCGGAGCCGACCATGGAGGAGTGAGGTCGTGTGGAAGCTGAGCTCCCGTCCCTGTGTGCCTTATTCAGCTTAAATTCACGCTTTTTCTTACCTAACAGCTTTTGGAAGGGTATGAGGAGATCTGGGAAGCAGTCAGCAAAGGATCGGTGCCCAAATCCCCTGACGCAGAGACCGGTTACCCGATACTTTCAGGCCCTCAGGACTGCCACTGAACCACCTAAGATGGCGGATCTGACAAACCGAGCAGAGCAGGCCGCTACCTCGACATCTATGAAGGCGGGCCCGTCGGCACTCTGCAATCTGGAGGATATATGGCGATACCTCCGCAGTTTGCCCACCAAACAAGATCTAGATGAACAAACGGAAAGGATCGTCACATCTACAAAAACAGAGATTGCTGCGATCCATGCGGACATAACGGGCCTCTCTGACCGAGTCTCCGCGGCAGAAGCTAACATCGCCACACTACAGGCCGAAGTAGCTTCCCTTAGAGCGGCGAGTGAGAAGCAATTAGCCGGCTCGCAATCCTTCAGGTGGCAGCTAGAGGATCTTCAGAACAGGGGCAGAAGAAATAATATTAGAATACGCGGGGTCCCTGAATCGGTACAAACGGACGAGATTATTCCCGCTCTCACCTCAATTTTTAATGGAGTCCTGAACCGTCCGGAGGAAAGGAGGATCAAATTTGACAGGGCACACAGAGCCCTACGGGCTGTGCCTTCAAACCAGGAACCTCCGCGAGATATCATCTGCCGCCTCCATAACTATAAGGAGAAGGAGGAGATAATGGCGGCGGCACGAGGAAAGGACGACGTGACCTGGCAAGGGGCCTCTATCGCACTATACCAGGACCTGGCTCCATCCACATTAGCCCAGCGCTGGGCACTACGACCGCTCACCAAAGCATTACAACAGGCAGGGGCCACATACCACTGGGGCTTCCCCTTTCAACTAGTGGCGAGGAAGGGCGCCAAGACCGCCATCTTACGACACCCGCGTGAGCTCCCAGCTTTCTTTACAGATATTTCCCTGCCATCGGTTGAGCTCCCAGATTGGGACCCAGACTCCTTCGACCCTTCTCGCCCTCCAAAGAATCGGAGGTCTAAGCGCCAATAAAGTGAGTACTCTTATATTTTTCCTCCTGGAACTCCCTACGCATTGATCCTGCATTCCCCCCCCCCCCCCCCCCCCCCCCCGGCATTGGACTCTGGGGTCTACCCTGGACCATCCCTCCCGCTTCTTTCCACTTTTTCATCCCATGTAAGTTGCCTCTACAAGAGATCCCTATACAGTGACACTCCTGCTTTTATGGAGGCCTCTGGAGCCACTTGGAGCTTTCATGCACGGATGAACCCACTGTCCGGTAACATAGCAACTTTTAAGGACTTCTAGGAGTGAGTTACGCTTCAAGGTGCATGGAGCAGCAGCGCACTTTGCTTCCTTTAAACTGTGCGGTAATGGAGATTGCTCAATAGCGAGCGGATTTGCGGTGGGGCCCTGTGTTTCTGGACTGCCCCCACCGTCCCCCCTGTTGCGATGATGGGGCTCTGTGCCCCCCTCCCAGCGGCGCCCAGCCTCATCATTACCCTCCCTGTTTTGCATTCATCTACTTTATTAGTATAAACTTTAGATTAATGCTGTGACATTTATAACACTCATTGTGACAGAATGATAGGTTATGCTTACTGAGGTAGTACCTTTAGACTACGCTGTACCTTGAGGGGAGCTGTCTGGCTTGGGGGGTACGGGAACAGGCTCTTAGCTCGGGGGGGGGGGGGGGGGGGTCTGTGTTTATTAAACTGTTTGCTTCACATATAATTTGTTGTATGGGAGATCCCCCATTGATAGTGGGAGCTGCTGTAGAAGGAATGAGACGCCACTTTAGCTTAGTTCATCTAGGGCATACTGCGGGTGAGCTGGAGGTAGGATGGATATATGAGGGAGGGGGTGATCAGAAACCTACTTCAGGACGCAGGATATATTTAGGTTATTATTACTGTTAATATGAATATTTAGAGTACTTTTGTAATTGTTGCTGTTATGTGTCTCTATAACCTACTTTTCACTATGTTTTTTGCCATAAAGATTTGCACACGGGGCTACGGGGGCAGTGGCTCCACTCCTGTCTATGGTGTGGACTCTCTTACCCCAGGGCGATTTGCCGCCTCGTTTCCGAGAGCTAATTAGGCTCCCGGAGAGAATGGTATTCAATACCTATGCACAGGTCTTTCTTAGGCCTAACCTCAGGAAGTTATGGTTAACCATACTTCCTGCTTCTTCAGTGTGGTTTGTTACACATCTATTACTGCTATCGCTTTATCTTTCCCTCCTTTCTTTCACTTCTCTCCCTCTTTTCTTTTTCCTATGTCCTCTCAATTTTGTGTGCGGTTGGGGTGTGGGGGCCCCGTGGTGGCCTGGGGGGGCGCTGGAGATACTAGACAAAATTCAAGCGGTCACTTAAGGTAATGTCTCTAAATGCCAGGGGACTAAATATACCAGAGAAGAGGTCAGCCGTGCTGAATCTCTGTCACAAAGAAAAAGCAAATATAGTTTGCTTACAGGAAACTCATTTCAAAGGCCCTTCACCGCCTAAATTGTTTAGCAGATATTACAAAACGGCCTTCTATAGCACTTCTCAGGACACAAAAACTAAAGGTACTGCCATATTAATTGCAAAAGATACCCCTTTTACCCTTGTGGAAGAGTGTGGTGATAAGTCTGGACGCTTTAATCTAATCAAAGGCATACTTTTAAATCAAAAAGTCACGATAGGCGCATTTTACGCCCCAAATACTCAGCAGATAACTTTCCTCCAGAACTTCCTCTCACGGCTAAACTCCTTCGCAGAAGGTAGCATTATCCTTGGGGGGGACTTAAATATGGTCTTGGAGCCATCTTTGCATTCGTCCTCCCAGAGGTCCCCACTCTCAAGCAAAATCCTACGTAAATGCAAAACGCTATTGCATGACATGCAGCTGGTGGATGCATGGAGACTCCATAACCCCTCACAGAAAGACTTTACGTTTTTCTCCTTCCCACATAACTCCTACACTAGGATAGACTATGTATTCATATCCCATAATTTATTATCGGTCTCGGCTTCCCCCGGTATAGGTAACATAACCTTATCAGACCATGCCCCGGTCTGGCTGGAACTGAATTGGGGAGACAATAAATCGAGACCTCCCACCTGGCGAATTAATAACTCCCTGTTACAAGATAAGCACATTTTCCAAAAACTTAAATGTGAGCTTGAGGAGTTCTTTCAGGTGAATGTGACAGAGGACATGTCCCCTATGACTATATGGGAAACACATAAATGCTACGCACGAGGCTTGCTGATACGGGAGGGTGCCAGACGTAAAAGGGAAAGGGAAAAAGATATACAAGACTCATTGACACTTGTCAACGACCTGGAGTCTAAGCACAAGGGGGACATGACCTCTTCCACACTATCTGCCCTATCAGAAGCCAGAGAACGCCTTAAATCCTTGCTGTTTCATAAGGCTAAATTTGCTGCAGAGAGGTGCAGGCGCACTTTTTATGAATGGGGAGATAAATGTGGATCCATGTTGGCAAGGGCTCTGAGATCTCAGCAATCCAGCAGTTACATTTCCTGTATTAAAGACAAATCATCTACCCTGCATCATGATTATAGAGACATTTCCGGAATCTTCAAAGAGTATTATTCCGGTCTATATAATCTGCCTTCCTCATCACTCAATCTTTCCACAGATAGTAAGCGGGATAAGATCATATCTTATCTAAGGGACTCTCAGATGCCCCGGCTGTCACAAATTGATTCTAAAACACTCGAGGAACCTTTCACGGAGGATGAGTTGGGAATAGCTCTATCTCAGATGCCTGCTGGCAAGGCGCCGGGCCCAGACGGGTACTCCTCAGAATACTATAAAAAGTTCAGACATTTACTCTCATCCCACCTCCTGAGAGCTTTTAACACAATTTCGGAGCCCCCACTGGATCGGCATTGGTTTTCCCCCCAAATGCTGGAATCCCACATCACCGTTTTACATAAAGAAGGCAAGGACCCGGCACAATGCCAAAGTTATCGGCCAATTTCCCTGTTAAATGTGGACCTTAAGTTATACTCAAAAATCTTAGCTAATAGGCTAGCTCCTCTGCTACCCAAACTCATCCACCTGGACCAGGTGGGATTTGTCCCGGGTCGAGAGGCCAGGGACAACACCATCCGTACCCTTAACATTCTGCACTGGGTGAGGTCCCGGTCCACCCCTACCCTTCTCCTCTCTACAGATGCTGAAAAAGCATTTGATAGGGTGGACTGGGACTTCATAGAAGGTACCCTTCGCCATATTGGTCTAGGTGGTATGATGCGAAAAAGAATCCTCGCACTATATTCCCGCCCCAATGCAAAAGTGAAGGCCAATGGTGTCCTCTCAGACTCATTCAGTATTCTAAACGGCACACGCCAGGGATGCCCACTGTCCCCTCTGATATTTGCACTTTCCCTTGAACCACTCTTATGCACAATCCGCAATAATACAGATATTAAAGGCGTTGAACTTCCGAGATCCCACCATAAGGTTGCTGCTTACGCAGATGATATGCTATTCTATCTGTCCAATCCTCACATATCTCTTCCCAACCTTTTGCTGGAATTCCGGAAATACGGGTCCCTCTAAAATATGTCAATCAATTATGACAAAAGTGAGGCGATGGGAGTCCTTCTTCCCGGCCCTGTCAAAGCCAGTATCCAAGATAACTTCTCTTTCCGCTGGCCTTCTCGGTATATGAAGTATCTGGGAGTTAATATAACCCCTGATCCAAAAGACCTGGTCGCTAATAATTTCCTCCCGGCTCTAGAACGAATCAAGCAAGATCTTCAAAATTGGAACAAACCACAGTTTACCTGGTTTGGAAGATCCAACATTATAAAAATGACCATCATGCCACGACTGCTCTAACTGTTTCAAACGCTGCCCATCCCTATTCCGATCTCATTTTTCAAGAACATTACTCAGATGCTCACTAAGTTTATATGGAACGGCCGTAAATCTAGATTAAAACACCAAATTCAGACAGCCCCTAAAGAGTTGGGGGGAATGGCTGTCCCGAATCCCAGACTTTATTATATAGCTGCCATTTTAATTCGTATTATTGACTGGCACCGCCATGCGGACCATAAGAGATGGGTTGGGCTGGAGGGAGAGCTTATAAAAGAAAATTTAACCGAAATTCCCTGGGCTTCCAGAAATAGGAAAATCACAGACCCCGCTGCCTCGTTAATTATACATACTATCAACATATTCGCCAGATATAGACATCTTTCCCAGATTCCGCCCTGGCCCTCCCCTCTTCTTCCCATTTTGGACAACCCCTCATTCCCACCGGGTCTTCCCTCTGGGAGCTATCCAGCCTGGAGAGGAGAGTCGGCTCTGCGTGCTCACCATCTGCTTGCAAATGGAGACTGGGTCTCCCTCCAGATGTTGGAACGGATACTGGGCACACAGAAATTGGACCACTGGAGCTGGATACAATTTAGACATTTTCTTCTGGCCCAGGGTAGCAAACTTAGCTTTGTAAGACCTCTCACCATCTTTGAGCGAACATGCCACAGTGAAGGCCAGGTAAAAGGTATGATCTCATTAATGTACTCTCTATTAAACGACCCTCACGCCCCCTCGGTCATATTCCGGAATAAATGGGAGCAAGACTTGGGGACTACATTCACTGACAAACAATGGGATAAAATTTTGGTATTTGCTCATAAATCATCTATCTCTTCTAGGTCCCAGGAATCTGGGTATAAAATTCTAACCAGGTGGTATCTAACACCAGCCCGCTTGAACTCTATGTTCCCTAACACTTCCAATCTCTGCTGGAGATGCGGACAGGAAATAGGCACTATGCTTCACATATTCTGGCACTGCTCTAAACTTACTCAATTCTGGTCTGATGTCAGAAGTATTATGCATGAACTGACTGATTTCCTTCCCCCTGACAATCCAGCTTTCTTTCTGCTCCATCACAACACATGGTCAATCAAAAGATATAAGAAAACCTTAACAAGACACCTGGTCAATGCGGCCCGAGCATTAGTTGCTAGGCACTGGAAATCAGAGCAACCTCCGACAATTAGAGAGTGGCTTGGTTTGATGGGACAAACACAACAGATGGAAGATCTAACTGCAACATTACATGATAGACACGAGCAATACTGGAAAACCTGGTTTGGCTGGTTCGAATTTAAAGAAACGCAGCGGTATCGCTCACTCATGATTAGCTAATTAGACTAGGTTAGGTCTCGGTTAAATATAATGAGGCTCCCCCCAGCTTTTGCCTGCTCTCCTGGCGTTGGGAGACTGCTTGCTGGTGTGCTGGTGCTCCTCCTGGCCTGCCCTGGGTTCCCCGACATGTCCGACCGCAGCCTCAGATTTCTTACTTCCTTTCCTTTTTCTCTTTCATGCCTGTCTTTGTCATATAATCATTCGTTGTGGAGGGGGAAAGCCTGCTTATGTGACAGAGGTCTGTACTAAATTAGCAATTTTGGTCTTCCTGGTGTATGTTCCCTCTGGGCCCAGGATAGCCAGCCTCTTAGAAACACCTCACAGGCCTGCTGTACTAAACTAATAATTAGCCTTTTATAAATGTGAATTGTTAATCAGGCAACCACCTCCCTCTGCTTTAAACATGCTTGGTTTTAAGTATATGGAGCCATCCCGGCTGACGGTCTTGTATAAACGCTTATACTATATAATTATCAGACCTTCCTCAGTCGGTCACATGCTTGTTTCCTTTTTATGAAGTAATGATACGATATATATGACATCTATGTCTTTTGTTCATGTAATTACCTTGTTTTCTTACTTTTTGAAAATAAAAGAATCTTTAAAAAAAAAAAAAATAGTTACAAGATAAAAGTTACAAAGATAACACACACGGATATTTGTGTAAAAATAAAAATGGGGATTAAAAAAAACGTTACCAACTTGAAGGTCTCAACGTTGTCGGCAGGAGCATGCCGCTTGTTCGACCAGAAGTCGAGATCAACTCTAGCTATGCGCTAACTCCAAGAGCAGATGATCCCTAGGTATCTGCCTCTGCTTTTTATACTCTGAGCTATGCCTGGAGGCTGCAACCTCCTTGGGGAGGGGAGGAACTAGGTTTTAATTACATCCTCAGTCATAATTGGATTTCTAGAGATCTAACATCCACAAAAAATGTACTATAGCCCACATACATGAAAAGACTCCCTCCAATAATTTAATTTCCTCACAGTGAAATAGTGTTTCTTCACCACAAGTTGACATGTGTTAGACTTTTCCTGTCTAGGCTTGCTTTGTGTATTGAGACAATGGGCCGTCTCCTGAGTTCAAAAAGCCAGGCAGATAATCCCATTAGCAGAAACTCAAAGCATTTCCTATGGTCAAGACAATACCCACTTCCTTGCCCCAAGCAATCAATGGCCACAGCTCCCTTCTAGCCGACCTATATGGAACACAGGCAGAAAAATGAAAGAATATGTTCCTGTTATCCTTACATCATAAGCACCCCAATATATCACCACAGGTCTACTTACCCGGGGCTTCATCCAGCCCCTGGCAGCTAATATGTCCCTCGCCGCAGCTTCAGTGCCCCGGGATGTCTTCCATTGGAGATGCCGACCTCGACAGGTCAGCATCTTCTGCGCCCACACTGCTCGCGGTTGCGCTCCAGTGGCCGCTCCAGGCCACGTGAGCATGACCACAGGCCCATCTCCAATGAAGAGGATCCCAGGACACCGGAACTGTGGTGAGGGACATTTCGGCTGCCAGGGGCAGGGTGAAGCCCCGGGTAAGTAGAACTTTTTTTTAAAAAATTTTCTCAGACCTGTCCTTTAAAATTTGTATACACATACAATAACTTTTACCTACAGGGATCAGGACTCAAACTGTCAGGCAACAGTTGGGGCCGAGTGCTGTACAGACATGTCAATAGCCAGGTCTGTTGCTATGGAGAGGGGAGAAAGGACAACAGTGTGGTGCATGACGGAGCTATTTCTTGCAGGCAAGGTAAGGAAAGAATCAATGTATTATTTAGCTGAGATGAACCTGCACTCCAGGAAACTTTGAAAAGTGAAAAGTAGAGTGGTCAATTACTTACCTGGGGGTTCTTCTAGTCCCCTGAAGTTCTCTTTGTCCCTTGCACTCATTTTCACACTGCTCTGTTCCTCCACTGTCCCCTTCCGAATGCTGCTTGTGTGGCCTGAGATTGAGGAGGTGTATGTCCAGCACCGTGCATGCGCTTTGGCCAGCGACTGGCAGGGTCAGCCAACTTAAGGTGGGGGACACTGGGGGAATGGAGTAGTAGCAGTGTGCTCCCTGCCTTAGTCAGAAGACTGATTACTGACCTGGTTAAGAAATGTAAAAATGCGCACCTAGACGTCTGTTTTTACTATATGCGCATTTTTATATGAGTGAAATACTTGGAATTTTGTAATTAATTAAAATGCTATTATGCTATGGTAGCTGGTGTTTAGTTTAAGGCCTCTTACTTTGCTGGAACTGTCAGGGATCCATAACACTGAGCCAAACGGGGATAGATGAAGCATACAAACGAATAAGCTGTTTTTCGATTGAACAGCCATCCTTTTTAGTGAGCGCAATTTACTCTATGATGATGGTGATCGTTGTGGATTCTGCAGTTGCTTTACTCTACGGCAGCACGGTAGCGTAGTGGTTGGGCAGCACGATGGCGTAGTGGTTAGCGCTTCCGCCCTGCAGTGCTGGGTCCCCGGTTTGAATCTCAGCCAGGTTAACCTCTGAAGGAGTTTGTATGTTCTCCCCGTGTCTGCGTGGGTTTCCTCCCACACCTCAAAAACATACATGTTAATTGGCTTCCCCCTAAATTGGCCCTAGACTACGATACACACGCTACACTAGTGATCTGCAAACTTGGCTCTCCAGCTGCTAAGGAACTACAAGTCCCACAATGCATTTGCCTTTATGACTCATGGCTGTGGCTGTCAGACTCCTGTAATGCATTGTGGGATTTGTAGTTCCTTAACAGCTGGAGAGCCAAGTTTGCAGATCACTGCACTACACCATACATACATACACTGTACGATACATACATAAACATACTATGATACTACTATGGTAGGGATTCGATTGTGAGCCCCTCTGAGGGACAGTTAGGTGACAATATACTCTGTACAGCGCTGTGTAAGATGTTAGCGCTGTATAAATACTAAGTAAAAAAATAAAATAGCTGTTTGTGATTGAGCAGCCATTTTGTCGGTTAGGGCATTGTATGTGTGTGGTGGAGGGGCGGGTGTTCACCACTAAGGAATGTTATTGACCACGGGTGGGTGGTGGTCTATGAATAACCTGGAGGATACTGCACTATTCGTGTATTTATATCTTTTTTTCCTGAGGTAAACTGTTGTTAGAAGAATACTAAATATACCTGCTACCTTTTGAGGGTGATGATCGAGTGGATCAGAGGTGGAGACTCAAAACGATATAGGCTGTTTGTAATCGAGCAGCCCCTTGTTCCAATGAGCGCATTGCATTGACTAGTGGTGATGGTGGTGCGACGCATATCACAAGTGTTAACAGCACACGAGGAGGTGATGGAAGTAAGAATTTCTGTGGTACTGCACCATATTATTTCTTTCTTCTGATTTCCCTGAGGTATTCAACCACCCAGACTATAGAGAAGAATAAGAGATAAATCCAGTGGACCAAGCCTGGGAAAGTGCACGGGATTATGTTATATGGACTTGAAGGACAATACTATGATCTAAAAACTGTCTGTTGAGCGCTTACATCTTTGTGTTTATATTTTTATGGGAGGGGATGGTTGTATGGAAGACACACGTGTTATGGAGCGATGTAAGGCATGACTCTGGGTAGTCAACACCAGTTGCCACAGCATGCATGAAAAAAGGGTGCCGTGAAGAAAGGGCCTGGCTGGATAACGAAATGGCGCCGGTGGATAACGAAATCTGATAATGATAAACATCGTTGTCAAACTTGGTTAACGATAAATACTGTTGTAAAAACAGACGGGAAATAATAACTAAAATATATTAACGTTAAAAATCATTACGTAATTCAACAATACAGCTTAACCAAACCCTACTCTCACACAGAACCCTCCCCTGGTGGTGGTGCCTAAAACTAACCACATCCCTGGTGTTGCCTAAAACTAACCACATCCCTGGTGTTGCCTAACCCTAACCACCACCCCTGGTGTTCGCTAAAATGAACCGCTGCCCGGGTGGTGCCTAACCCTAACCACTTCCCATGGTGGTGCCTAACACTAACCACTCCCTCTGCAGAAACACCCTTTTCCACATAGAAACGATAATATCTTTGATAACGTAAAATCTGTGCATACAAACAAAATAATATGACAAAAACTATAACGTTGCAAACTTCTAAATCGATAACATACTTTACAAAAGCTTTAATCAGGGGCGTCGCTAGGCCATTTGATTCGGGGCACCAGCCTGGAACCTGTTGCCATGGTGCCCCGGATCTATTATGGCCCCCTGTGACCCGTCCTCTGTGGCTCCCCTCATCAGACCTTAGATCACGGCGACTCCACCCGCCTTCACTCCCTCTCACTCCCCAACCCCCCTCCCCCTTCCCCCGCTGGTCCGCCGCACGTCCCCTGCTCATCTTCAAACAGAGGCAGCTTACCTCTGCCTGGAATCCAGCGTGGAGTGGAGAACAAAGCCGCAGACCTCTCTCCTCCTCCTGTGTTCCCCTAGTGACCGGCTTCTGCTAATGATGCTGATCGCGTCATTAGGAAAAACCGAGCATCGGGGAAACAGCCGGAGGAAGAGAGAGGTCTGCGGCTGTGCTCTCCACTCCACGCTGGATTCCAGGCAGAGGTAAGCTGCCGCTGTTTGTAGATGTGTGGGGGGAAGGAGGATAAGGGGAGATGAGCGGAGGGGGGGCGAGCGGCTGGGAGTGCAGTCGGGCAGCCCCATACCTACCTACCTACCCATACTGAAAGCCTCCTACCTACCTACCTATACTAAGGACTACCTACCTACCTATACTGAAAGCCCCATACCTACCTACCTATACTGAAAGCCCCTACCTACCTATACTGAAAGCCCCATATCAGGGGCTCCACGAGGCAACAAGCAGACCACGCAGCCGCTTGGGGCCTCAAGGTCTTAGGGGCCTCGGCAGCTCCGTGACGTCAGCATGACGTCACTGTTTTCCCGCAGCCCCGCGGGGCTGGCAGAGCAGAGCAGGGCTACGGGAAGATGGCCGCCGCCGAAGCCCTGCTCTGGAGACTATTTATGTCTCCAGTACAGGGCTTCGGGTGGCCATCTTCCCGTAGCCCTGCATTCAATCAGCGCGGGAGATTGGAGGAGGGAGGGAGCTCCGTGGGAACTGCGCACCTGAGGAGCCGGCCGGGAGATGGGGAGAGAAGACTTCTGCCAATGCCAGGTGAGTAAATTCTTTTCTTTTTGCAACCCTAATTGCGTTTGATATCTGCTGAAAATGTGCCCTAATTGCGTTTGATTTCTGCTGAAAATGTGCTCTAATTGCGTTTGATTTCTGCTGAAAATGTGCCTTAATTGCGTTTGATTTCTGCTGAAAATGTGCCCTAATTGCGTTTATCTGCTGAAAATGTGCCCTAATTGCGTTTGATATCTGCTGAAAATGTGCCCTAATTGCGTTTGATTTCTGCTGAAATGTGGCCCAAATTGCGTTTGATTTCTGCTGAAATGTGGCCCAAATTGCGTTTGATTTCTGCTGAAAGTGTGCCCAAATTGTGTTTGATTTCTGCTGAAAATGTGCCCAAATTGCGTTTGATTTCTGCTGAAAATGTGCCCAAATTGCGTTTGATTTCTGCTGAAATGTGGCCCAAATTGCGTTTGATTTCTGCTGAAATGTGGCCCAAATTGCGTTTGATTTCTGCTGAAAATGTGCCCAAATTGCGTTTGATTTCTGCTGAAAATGTGCCCAAATTGCGTTTGATTTCTGCTGAAAATGTGCCCAAATTGCGTTTGATTTCTGCTGAAATGTGGCCCAAATTGCGTTTGATTTCTGCTGAAATGTGGCCCAAATTGCGTTTGATTTCTGCTGAAATGTGGCCCAAATTCAGTTTGTTTTCTGTTGAAATGTTGCACAAATTGCGTTTGTTTTCTGCTGAAATGTTGCACAAATTGCGTTTTTATTTTCTGGTGTCTGGGGTAATTGTTGCTGCATTTATTATTTAATGGTCATAGTTGGCTATATTTGCTGTGCTACGGTTAAGCTCCGCCCATACAATGTCATGGCCACGCCCATCTTTCTGCGCGCGCCTCAATCACCCCCGTATCCATTTTCCCCTGCAAACAGCCCCGCCCCAATCCGCCCCCCACTCCACCCACATGCCATGGCCATGCCCACTTATGCGGGATAGCCACACCCATTTTTCGCCACGGCGCACAGGATAGGGCCACTTACTACAGTCCGCTTGGGGCCACAAAAACCTTAGCTACCTATACTGAAGACCCCATACCTACCTACCTATACTGAGGACCCCATACCTACCTACCTATACTGAAAGCCCCATACCTACTTACCTATCCTGAAGCCCCAAACCTACCTACCTATACTGAAGGTCCTATACCTACCTACCTATACTGAGGAACCTTATACCTACCTATACTGAAGGCCCCATACCTACCTACCTATACTGAGGACCCCATACCTACCTACCTATACTGAGGAACCTTATACCTACCTATACTGAAGGCCCCATACCTACCTACCTATACTGAGGACCCCATACCTACCTACCTATACTGAGGAACCTTATACCTACCTATACTGAAGGCCCCATACCTACCTACCTATACTGAGGACCCCATACCTACCTACCTATACTGAAGACCCCTATACCTAGCTATCTATACTGAAGGCATCTATACCTACAGTACAGCCCAAAAGCTTGGACACACTATCTAATTCAAAGAGTATGAACATTGTAGATTCACATTGAAGGCATTCAAACTATGAATTAACACATGTGGAAGTATAGTACATAAACAAAAAGTGTGAAACAACTGAACATATGTCATATTCTAGGTTCTTCAGAGTAGCCACCTTTTGCTTTGATTACTGCTTTGCACACTCTTGGCATTCTCTTGATGAGCTTCAAGAGGTACTCACCTGAAATGGTCTTCCAACAGTCTTGAAGGAGTTCCCAGAGATGCTTAGCACTTGCTGGCTCTTTTGCCTTCACTCTGCGGTCCAGCTCACCCCAAACCATCTCAATTGAGTTCAGGTCTGGTGACTGTGGAGGCCAGGTCTGATGTATAACAGAATGATAATGCAAGTTCCCTAGTCTTGGGTGTGAGGTCCGTGGTCTCTACACCCTGGAACTAGTCTGAAGTATAACAGAATGATAATGCAAGTTCCCTAGTCTTGGGTGTGAGGTCCGTGGTCTCTACACCCTGGAACTAGTCTGAAGTATAACAAAATGATAATGCAAGTTCCCTAGTCTTGGGTGTGAGGTCCGTGGTCTCTACACCCTGGAACTAGTCTGAAGTATAACAGAATATTAACACAAGTAATCTGGCTCAGTGTGAATTCCCAGGTCCTCCTGGTTCAAACACACTGTTGGATCTGACTAAGGTCTGAGTGCTTCCACGTAGTGATCGCAACGGCAGACAACTTGAGAGTGGCCAGCAGTGCCCATATATAGCGTAGTGCTCTCTGGCGCCACCCAGAAGTGATCAACCACTGGTTACCAGCTCTGAGGTCAGCTGACCGTCCTGGTCAGCTGATCCCTCCTTGGCCATAATAAAAGTACTGCCTTTCAGCGCGCGTGCGCGTATTCCTAAACCAACTAAACGCAAACCGGATGTAATAGCATGCCACTGCAAGATGCTGTGGTAGCCATGCTGGTTAAGTATGGTTTAAATTTTGAATAAATCCCCAACAGTGTCACCAGCAAAGCACCCCCACACCATCACACCTCCTCCTCCATGCTTCAAGGTGGGAACCAGGCATGTAGAGACCATCCGTTCACCTTTTCTGTGTCGCACAAAGACACAGTGGTTGGAACCAAAAATCTCAAATTTGTACTCATCAGACCAAAGCACAGATTTCCGCTGGTCTAATATCCATTCCTTGTGTTCTTTAGCCCAAACAAGTCTGTCCTGCTTGTTGCCTGTCCTTAGCAGTAGTTTCCTAGCAGATATTCTACCATGAATGCCTGATTCACAAAGTCTCCTCTTAAAGAGACTCTGAAGCGAGAATAAATCTCGCTTCAGAGCTCATAGTTAGCAGGGGCATGTGTGCCCCTGCTAAACCACCACTATCCCGCGGCTAAACGGGGGTACCTTCACCCCCAAACCCCCCCCCCCCGCAAAATCAACGACCAAATTGGTCGTAGATTTTGCTGCTCCTAGAGGCAGGGCTAACGGCTGCAGCCCTGCCTCCAGTCGCGTCTATCAGCGGCGCATCGCCGCCTCTCCCCCGCCCCTCTCAGTGAAGGAAGACTGAAGGCATAGCATACCTAGCTACCTCTACTGAAGCAAAGCCCCCGGGCCCAGCAAGGTAAAGTCTCTGGGCCCCAGGCAAGCAAAGCAAAGCCCCCAGCCCAGCCTAGCAAAGCCTCAGCAATGCAAAGTCCCTGGTCCCAGCAAAGCAAAGCCCCTGGGCCTCAGCCCAGCAAAGCAAAACCAAGCTCCCAGCCTAGAAAAGCAAAGCCCCAGGGCCCTAGCCCAACAAAGCAAAGCCCCCAGCAAAGCAAAGCCTCCGGGCCCCAGCCCAGCAAAGCGTACAGCCAAGCAAAGTTCCCAGCTCAGCAAAGCCTAGTAAAGCCCGCTGCCCAGCAAAGTGTCCAAAAATGCCCTTACCCCAGTGAAGCCCGCAGCAAATTGCCCAGCTCAGCAAAGCCCCAGGCCAAGCACCCAGCAAAGCCAGGCCGGCACAGCATCACCAACAGCCAGGCAGCCCTGCATCACCGCCGGAGCTGGGAAAAAAGGGCGCAGGCAGCTAGTGGACAAAAAGGGCGCCGCCATTCACTCCCATAATAAATAACGTTTAATGGGCGCAGAGCAGGAAAAAAGGGCGCCGGAGCTAAATAAAGTTTACAAACGGCGCCCGGAGCTAAATAAAGTTTACAAACGGCGCCCGGAGCTGTTTAATGATTTATAACTGAGCTTGTGTTCATTTACGTTTATAAAATGCACCCGTGCCGAATAACGTTTATGAAAATACTAAATATATTTATCTTATTTAAATAATTAAAACATTATTTAAAGTTTTATCCCTTACTGTTTTTAAAACATTATTCACAAAACAAAGCGATCAGTACGTAATGTAAATTGGAATATATTTTTTTATTTCAAGTTTTATCCCTTACTGTTTTTAGAACATTATTCACAAAATAAAGCGATCAGTACGTAATGTAAATTGGAATATATTTTTTGCATCCATAATTAGTAAAACATTATTATCCACATAATAAAGGGGGGGTCTTAGGTTTAGGCACCACCAGGGGGGTCTTAGGTTTAGGCACCACCAGGGGGGGTCTTAGGTTTAGGCACTAACAGGGGGGTCTTAGGTTTAGGCACCACCAGGGGGGTCTTAGGTTTAGGCACTAACAGGGGGGTCTTAGGTTTAGGCACCAACAGGGGGGTCTTAGGTTTAGGCACTAACAGGGGGGTCTTAGGTTTAGGCACCACCAGGGGGGTCTTAGGTTTAGGCACCAACAGGGGGGTCTTAGGTTTAGGCACTAACAGGGGGGTCTTAGGTTTAGGCACCACCAGGGGGGTCTTAGGTTTAGGCACCAACAGGGGGGGTCTTAGGTTTAGGCACTAACAGGGGGGTCTTAGGTTTAGGCACCACCAGGGGGGTCTTAGGTTTAGGCACCAACAGGGGGGTCTTAGGTTTAGGCACCAACAGGGGGGTCTTAGGTTTAGGCACCAACAGGGGGGTCTTAGGTTTAGGCACCAACAGGGGGGTCTAGGGGTTAGGGGTAGGTACAGGGAGGGTTACTTAGGCACCAACAGGGGGGGTCTTAGGTTTAGGCACCAACAGGGGGGTCTTAGGTTTAGGCACCAACAGGGGGGGTCTTAGGTTTAGGCACCAACAGGGGGGTCTTAGGTTTAGGCACCAACAGGGGGGTCTAGGGGTTAGGGATAGGTACAGGGAGGGTTCTGTGTAAGAGTAGGCTTAGGTATAGTTTTAGTAAAATTTTAGTATTAATTACTAATGTTTTACAACACTTATTACGAACGTACTTATATTTATATCATCGTTATAAAGAATATTTTCAGATTTTATTATAAGAACAAACCATAAATGAAGGTTATTCACAATAATATACAATTATAACAATTAAACATATATTATTGTTTTTTTAATAAAAGTAATTATAAGTTTAACTTTAGAAATAGGGAAGATTAACGTTTTCACAATTTCCGATTTTATAAACATTATTTAATGATTTATAATTTTGTTAAACTTTATTTGTAAACAAAATATAGCACACTATTTTTATAAACCCTATTAATGATTAATTATTATTTAGAGTTTACACCCCGCGCCCTTTTTGTCCAGGCGCCCTTTTTGTACGTACGCATCACCGCCAGCTGAGTACAGCACACAGGCCAGCCAGCCGAAAACAAGACAGAAGCCAGGTGAGGGGCTTATTTATGGGAAATAGTGCCTATCGAATATATATAAGTTACACCACTGCTATGTTCATGTACATTTGGCCCCACCTATGACCACGCCCACTTTCTGTGGCATGGTCACGCCCATTGTTAGCCGCGGCGCGCTGCACGCCCCACACAATCTTTTCCTCTTGGTGCCCAGGGGTGCCCCGGATCTCCCAGGAACCTAGAAACGCCCCTGGCTTTAAAGAAAATCTGTAACTAAGAAAACTTAATAAAGTAAACACATCACCCTGTTTGTAGCACTCTCCTCTCCCCCTCTGTGTCATTTTCGCCGCTCCCCGCCGCTATTTTGGCCATAAAAAAACACTATTATAAAGTGTTTTGTAAACAATCAATATGGCCGCCGAAACCGGAAGTACGTCGGGCAGAGCGTGTGCCCGCTTCCAGTTACTGTGCATGAGAGCCGTGCACGAGAGGAGCGCTCAGGGTGGCTGGCTGAATCTTGTCACCTGATCAGCCAATCAGCGCCTCAGAGCCATGGCCGGCTGCAATGCACAGAGGCAGAGCATTCATTCTCTGCACAGCGCAAGTATTGCAGCCGGACTTACTGAGACTCTGATACATGCCTCATGACGTAACTCACGGGATCGAGCATAGAGGGGCATGGAGGGGGCGTGGAGGGGAGGCCTGCCTAACAGAGGGACAACACTGAAGAGTCAGCCCCTTCCTGAGACAGCACGACAAGTACGACAGAACATAGATAAGTTGATTTATTACACTGACTTCTGCAACTACAAAGGGCTGCAGTAAGCCAGATCACATTAGATTAGGTTTAGGAACCTGTAGGACAGAAGAAATACGGCTGAAAATTTTGTTACAGAGTCTCTTTAATGTTCTACTGTTGTTAACAATATTTATCACGGCGCCATTTTTCTGCTTTTTTGCTGTTTTAACAATAATTGCATTAAAGACTATGGTGGCGCCCTTTTCGTCCACCCTCAGCCGGTGTCCTTTTTTCCTGCTACCGCTGCCACAACCTTCCCACAGTCATCTTTAAAGATTACAATTGCTATCTAGTGCTATTATTCAGTGGCGTAGCTTTGGAGCTATGGGCCCCGGTGCGAGTTTTACATGGGGCCCTCCCAGCACTCTATATGTAACACTTGATACGGCGCAACAAAACCTGCCTTGGTCATACATAGTATTAGAGGTGCAAGAATCGGATGGGGAACAGTTTGTTAATGATTACTACGATTCAAAGCATCTATAGAGGTGATTATTACCACCACAGGACCAATAAACAGCTAATGCTTTGGTTGAGGAAGGGCCCCATGGGGCCCCTCTGGCCCAAGGGCCCCGATGCGGTCGCTACCTCTGCAACCCCTATTGCTACCCCCCTGCTATTATTATGGATTTCCCAGGACATAAGAATTAAGGGTGTCTTTGCAGAGTATGGCTTCCCCAAGAAATAAGAAGTAAGGGTGTCTTTGCGGATTATGGTAAAAATACTCTAGCACACTCACAACAAACAACAAAGTAAGGAAGCACTACAACATGCCATCTAGGCTTCAAATAAATTGGAAATTTACTACCAACCCACACTCTTTTTTTTTTTACCAATGGAATAATTAAGGATTACTGGCAATCAGTCTGTATGCATGTTGGATTATTGTGGCTCTGTACAATTACAAGCAGACACATCATTGCATTCCAGCGGTTCTGGAGGTGTGGCTAGTTACAGGGATAACAAAAGGATAATTTGCATATTCGGCAACGATGCATCATGGGAGACATCATATGCTCACTCCAACCTGAATTATCGCAAATACCTTCTGTTTTCAGTAGGCACCCTTTTGTTTGGCAATCACTGTGTGACTATAGCAACACTCCGACTCTTCGTGACCATGTGCCCTTTTGCACACCATATGTGTCTGTCAGTCTCTGCTTCTTGCTGTTGCATAGACATGTTCATTGCTTAGTTTGGACTTCTTCATGCAATCATTTTTAAAGACAGGTGGACTCTGACGTATGATGTATTTTTTACATTTAAACTTTTAGTATGTTTGCTTCATACCTTTCCTGCAACCGTTTCTTGTACTGTTTCCCTTCCCTTTTATTAAACAATGTTTAAAAACTGTATAGCTGAATCTCTGAAATGCTCTAAATATAAATTAAGGAACTCTGCATGTGTGAAGAAGTTTAGTGCATGGTTTCAGCACTTAGCTAACTATAACAATAACAATAACAATAATATTTCTATAGCGCTTTTCTCCCTGGGGACTCAAAGCGCTGTGACCCTGCATTATGCAGTCTCAAAGGCTAAGGCTTTTTTTAACCACTTAAGCCCAACTGGACGAGATTTCTCGTCCAGTTGGGCTGCGCGCACTCCCGCAGGTCGCGCGCGCTCCCGCGGGCCCCCCCGTGCGCGCCCCCGCTGCTGGCCGCTAGATTACCGATCAGTGAAAGGGATTATAAATCCCTTTCGCTGATCGGACCCCCCCGGAGAAAAGCCGACAGCGTCTCTTCAGATGCTGCGGCTTTTCTGAGCTCTGGGCTCCTTTCTTCTGCCTGGGAGCGAGATCGATCGCTCCCAGGACTTTTTGATTCTGGCCATCTTGTGGCCAAATAGCAAATTACACCTGTAAAAAAAAAATTCAAATTAAACATATAAATATATTAAAAAAAAAACCTGTTTACCTCCCACACCAAAAAATACCCACATACAAGTTTAAATTTAAAAAAAAAAAAAATTACAATAATAAAAAAACAAAAAAAAACATAAATAGTTATCTAAGGGTCTGAACTTTTTAAATATGCATGTCAAAGGAGTATATCAATATGATTTAATAAATGATGGGCTTCTAAACAGTGATGGATGCAAAACGGAAAAAATGCACCTTTATTTCCAAATAAAATATTGTCACCATACATTGTGATAGGGACATAATTTTAACGGTGAAATACCCGGGGCATATGGGCAAATACAATACGTGAGTTTTAATTATGGAGGCATGTATTATTTTAAAACTATAATGGCTGAAAACTGAGAAATAATGAATTTTTTCCATTTTTTTCTTATTCTTCCTGTTAAAATGCATTTACAGTAAAGTGGCTCTTAGCAAAATGTACCACCCACAGAAAGCCTAATTGGTGGCGGAAAAAACAAGATATAGATCAATTAATTGTGATGAGTAGTGATAAAGTTATTGGCAAATGAATGGGTAGTTAAAGTTGCTCGGATGTAAAAAAATGTCAACCCTTCGGGCTTAAGTGGTTAAAGCTGTCCATAGAAGGAGCCTCTCGCACTGATTGTGGAAGTGAGTTCCATAGAGTAGGGGCTGCATAAGAAAAGGCCCGGGCACCAAATGTTAAGTGTATCCTGGGAATAACCAGCTTCATCTTGTTGGCAGAGCAGAGGGTGCGTGGAGGGGCATAAAGTTCCAATAGATCCGCTATGTATTTGGGTCCCATGTGGTGTAGAGCCTTGAATGTCAGCAGGTAGATCTTAAAATTGATTCTCCATTTTACTGGCAACCAGTGAAGAGTTTGCAGTACTGGGGTGATGTGTGAGCTGCGGGGGGCATTGGCTAGAAGTCTGGCTGCAGAATTCTGTACTTGCTGTAAGGGGCGCAGAACCTTATCTGTAGATCCGATGAACAGGGCGTTGCAGTAGTCTAGGCGGGAGGATACAAATGCATGAACCAGGGCAGGTAGGTCTTCAGCTGGGATAAGGTGTTTGATTTTCGCTATATTTCTTAGATGGAAGAAGGAAGACTTGACGACAGCCAGGGCCGGATTTGTACTTTCCAGTGCCCTAGGCCTGCTGTCACCAAGCGCCCCCCCCCTCCCCCCAACACTGACTAGCAATCATTGGTTTCAATGGGCTCATTTCAGTTGTGCTGCTCTGCCCCCCATTCAACAAATAATTCCTGTAATTTGCGCTCCTGCCCGAATGTGCACAGCAGCCGATAGTGTTCAGGACATGCATACTTGAGAAATTACGCTGATGTATGACTGGTACTTGTCAAGAATACATAACACTGTACCGGCCTCGGTTGCTGTGCACATCTGGGCAGGAGCGAGAAATTACAGGGAGTGCGAGTGGCCAGATCATGCGCTGCTTCTTTGTCCTCTGTGCGACTGGCTGCAGTCAGAGCCACAAACAGGTGACAGGGAGTGCGAGTGGCCAGAGCATGCGCTGCTTCTTTGTCCTCTGTGCGACTGGCTGCAGTCAGAGCCACAAACAGGTGACAGGGAGCGCGAGTGGCCAGAGCATGCGCTGCTTCTTTGTCCTCTGTGCGACTGGCTGCAGTCAGAGCCACAAACAGGTGACAGGGAGCGTGAGTGGCCAGAGCATGCGCTGCTTCTTTGTCCTCTGTGCGACTGGCTGCAGTCAGAGCCACAAACAGGTGACAGGGAGTGCGAGTGGCCAGAGCATGCGCTGCTTCTTTGTCCTCTGTGCAACTGGCTGCAGTCATAGCCACAAACAGGTGACAGGGAGCGTGAGTGGCCAGAGCATGCGCTGCTTCTTTGTCCTCTGTGAGACTGGCTGCAGTCAGAGCCACAAACAGGTGACAGGGAGCGTGAGTGGCCAGAGCATGCGCTGCTTCTTTGTCCTCTGTGCGACTGGCTGCAGTCAGAGCCACAAACAGGTGACAGGGAGTGCGAGTGGCCAGAGCATGCGCTGCTTCTTTGTCCTCTGTGCGACTGGCTGCAGTTGGAGCCACAGACAGGTGACAGGGAGCGCGAGTGACCAGAGCATGCGCTGCTTCTTTGTCCTCTGTGTGACTGGCTGCAGTCAGAGCCACAAACAAGTGGCAGGGCAGTGCGATGGAAAGAAGCCCATCCAAAACAGAGATCAGGTAAGTAGCAAACATCCTGTCAGGACCCACTTTGGCTGTTCTGTTGTAATTACAGTGGACCTGAACTCAGAACTTCCTCTCTGCTCTAAAAGATACGCAACAACATAACCTTTAAATAAAAACATTTCTTTGTTACAGCTGATACAAATCCTGCAATAAATCTGCAGTGTGTCTACTTCCTGCTTTTATGGAAGCAGACATATTTTTAACATCCTGTGCTTTCAAATGAGCTTAGCTGTTTTGGCAGTCAGGTGACACAGTGTAGAGATTAAATTACAACTTGTGACACAGAGGAGGGGGAATTAGACAGGCTCTCTAAATACATACAGGGTACAGTTCTCTGTTTTCCTTCTGTCCTGTGCAAGAGTTCAGCTTCACTTTAAAGCATCTGAATGACATTTATTTATATTTGCTGAAAAATCTATGCATCTCTTTTGAATGCTGAATGTACATATGGTGGTGTGCTCTAACATATTGACAGTATACGGGAACAAAAGGGGCCCATACACTCAGCCGATTTTCTGGCCGACCGATCGATCCCGATCGATTGATCGTTTGCAAATCGGTTGGCCAATCGACCGATCGATGGCCGATTTCGATCGATTTCGATGGATTTTCATCGAGCTGGCAGGATGGAAAATTTAGGTCGATCTGATGAGATTGCTTGTCAGTTTGCATTGGCCTTAATGGAAATCTGATGGCAAAAAAATGCCATCAGATAGAATTCCAATAGATTTCAAACTGAAATCTATTGGAATTCTATCCTGGTAAAAAATGTTCTAAAAACACGTCAGATAGATCATCAGACGCATTTCTTATCTATCTGCTGCCAATCTGACGAGTGTATGGGCACCTAAAGTCTGAAGAAGGCTTATTTAAATTGCCTTTAAAACGTTTTTTAGGGTAAATAAGGCATATAACATCATGTTTTTTTAATGATGTGGGGACCTTAAAATCCCTCTCTCTCTCTCTCAGATGGGAAATCCGAGTTTGCTCAGATAGTGCTATTCAGATTTTAAAAATATCCGAATTGCTATTCAAAGTTCGGATAGTGGCAAAAGTTCAGATTATCTGGGTAGTTCGGATACCCAAATATTGGATGAGCACCACTGCTCAGGTGTCATTTAAAATGACAATTTAGCAATGAAAGGGAAGAAAACAGCATTTTTTATCCTGCAGTCTCATAGATTTTAGGAGCTGGAGCACAGAAAATGAGTCAGGAAAGAGTTAACTAAGGAACAGAAGAGACCACTGCTAGCTAGGAAAAAAAAGTCTTAACAACAGTCATAAATTAGGATTAGATAAATTAACATCTGCTGAGGTCAGTGTCAAAGTTGTAAAAAGAGGAGAAGAAACTGCAGAGCTCACTGATGTTTGGGAATGCCAGCATTAAAACTCAGCAGAACTTAGTTCTATCTGCTTTGTAATGTAAATCTCTGGTATTTCTCACATCGATCTGTAAGTCCATCATAGAAAGGAATGGATTATCAGATGACCGTTATGATTGATCCTGATTGTTTTAACACATCAGGAAGTGAGAGAGAGATGCAGGGATTGGGGAACTCTGGAATTCAGCTATTAGTGCAGAGCAGGGCGCTGGATGGCTGCGCTGCGGGACCAGAAGAGATGATTTACTTTGACATATGACCTCTTCTCTCTCCAAGTCATGCCGCCCTTCTTATCTTATCTAATTTTATCGCCCTAGGCCGTGGCCTTTCTGGCCTTTCCAGAAATCCGGCCCTGACGACAGCTGATACCTGCTGTCTGAGATTTCCATCCAGCATCACCCCAAGGTTTCGCACAGAGTCTTTATACTGTACAGTACCTCCCCCAATTGCTAGTTTGAGGTGGTGAGCGTTTTGAACTTTATCCATCATGTGTGGACCACCTACCACCAACACCTCTGTTTTGTCAGAGTTCAGCCTCAGCCAGCTGGTGTTCATCCAATTTTGTAAATCCACTAGACACGCATTTATGGATGCTGATGGGTCTTGGGTGCCAGTCTGGAAGGACAGATACAGTTGTGTGTCATCTGCTAGTGATGCTCACGGAATAGCTGTGATTCACGAGCATTTTTTCACTATCCGACATCGTGATCCAAGTTCGTGATCGCCTACACAAATTCAGTTCTGAATGCACTCGTGATCGTGATCCGAATCCAGCTCGTGATTAAGGCTTTAGCCGTGAAAAAAAAAACAAACGCTAAAACCAGCCGACTTTAGCGGTTTATAGCAAAGCCCCCTTACTTGGTAGAAACACCAAATTTGCAGGATATGTTAAGAAGAACAGTGGGAACAAGGGGAAAACATTTCTAAAAGACCTTATAGTTCTTGATAAAAATCGATTTTAAAGTTTCAAAGGGAAATAGTATACATTTAAATGCCGCATTTACATGTACACTTTTTTCCTTTTGACACTTTTTTCCTTTGAAACTTCCTTTGAAACTTTAAAATCAATTTTCTCAAAATCTATAAGTTCTTTTAGAATTTTTTTCCCCTTGTTCCCACTGCTTTACTTAAATCTGGTGTTTCTAGCAAGTAAGGGGGCTTTGCTATTAAGCGCTTAAAGGGAACCAGAGGCTCCAGAAAAAAGATTCTATACATACCTGGGGCTTCCTCCAGCCCCATACGCACGGATCACTCCCACGCCGCCGTCCTCCGCTTCCTGGATCCGCCGGTACCGGGTCCCGTCACTTCCGGCGTAAGGCTATGCCGGAAACCCCTATGATGTGGACAATTGGCCGCGTGCTGCCGCCGACTGGCCGATACTACGGGACCCGGTACCGCCGGATACAGGAAGCGGAGGACAGCGGCCTGGGAGCGATCCGTGCGTATGGGGCTGGAGGAAGCCCCAGGTATGTATAGAATCTTTTTTCTGGGGTCTCTGGTTCCCTTTAAGTCGGCTGGTTTTGACGATTTTTAATCACAAATACTTTTTTCATTTGAAAACTATGATCACGGATTCTACATGTAATCATGGCTAAAATCCGAGTCGAATCCGGAGCTCCGATTCAAATCGGTATCACGATCACGGCATATCCGGATTTCGTTTCTGTCATGGCCAGATTTACTTGAATTTGTAATTGGGGGGTATCCGAGCAACACTACACTCAGCATAGTGTACTTTTTAAAATCTGTTTCTGGGTGTGGTAAGCTGGTAGCTTGTGATACAGACTTTTTTTAAAGGTCAGAATTAAAGTAACGTCGTTTGCTGTGATTGGTGCATGTTTCCACCTTAAATGTGTATCGGTGACTATTGTGTGTGTGAACTGTTGAGCTGATGAGCTTGGCTGAAGGCTAACCTCAACCTGCTGGTGATCAGAAAAATCTCTGTGTAGGTGTTTGTCAAAACTAACCTATAAATTTCATCTGAGCCTAACTAATCCTGCAACCTTACTAAACCCAAAACAAAACCTTGGAGCAGGACTATTTTTTGTGTTCAGAAATCTAGGAGGCAGGATAACTAAAACTAGGTGTATTTACAGTATTCAGCAGCTTTCTACAGGAAGCAGCATTTTCCTCAGTGGTCCTCCTAGCTAGCAGAAGACAGGAACCAATGATCCACAACTGTACAGATAATCTTATGCAGCAGTATCACAGTGCCATCTACAGGCCACAAGTAGGAAGACCACACTTTTGCTGACTCATTGCCCTGCCCTGCTGAATGCTCTATGATGTATGTAGTAAGTGTGTGCAGCCTCCTCTAGTACAGCTGTCTAAAATTGTTCAGAGCTAGGATTGTGTCTCCTCTCCTAGCTCTGAACAGGTCTAGATACACTCCAGGTGATGTGCAGGCTCCCTAACGTGGGTCTGCGGGAACTAGGACATTAATTAAGCCTCATTAATTAAATCTGTTAATGGACGCTGTTATCTCTTCCCTTTCTTCCAGCCAAGAGGGTAGTCAGTCTTAAGATTTCCGGACCAGCAGACAAAAGACCCTTTTTACCCAACCATCCGCATTGCAATAACTATAATGAATGTCCCGAAGTCATTGAAGATTAATGTAAAGTTGGTCCTAAGTATTATACGCTGATCATTCAATTACTAATATTAGAAAGTCTATGCTTTATCTCTCATTTATCCTGCTTAATGGGCTGTGGTTAAAATACTTACACTGATTGACTGAGCTGCCCTACAGTAATATCTCGATCCCTCTGGGTTTCCAGTTCTCTAAATATAAACTCGTCCTATGTTTCTGAATCATTGGGGGCAACCCAAATCTAGCTATCTGTTACCACTGGTATTCGCTAGAAGAGGAGCAGAATCATCCACCAGGCAACCTTGACAGGTGCTTGGGGCCTAGTTGGTGTCAAGGGGCCAACCTGCCAGCTTCTTTGACCTCTCTCCACTTCAGCTTACCAAACGGACCACAAGTGGGCCCCACATCTACTACCTTGCCTAGGGCCACATTACATCTTAATTCATCTCTGACTAGAAGAGATGTTGAAATTAATTCTAATGGCATAGCTGGACATTAGTGGTCTACTCAGCCGTTTAGCACATTATAATTAGATTCCGCTACCCAACTGGGCTTATGGTGCAACCGTTAAACAATAAACACAAATAATCCCGGGGCTTAAAGAGACTCTGTAACAAAATTGTAAGACTTATTTCTTCTATCCTATAAGTTCCTATACATGTTCTAATGTGGTCTGTCTTACTGCAGCCTTTTCTAGTTGCACTGTCTCTGTAATATATCTAATCTTCTTTTCTTTGTCAAGCTTTGTCGACCCAGGGAGGAATGTGCTGCTTCTGCTGTGATAGGGACAAGTTATGCATGCCCCCTCCACGCCCCCCTCTGCTCTCCTGTGTGCTGTGTGTATGAGTCACAAGCAAGGTCTCTGCTCCCAGCCAGCCTGTCTGCAGGCTTAGGAGCTGTGACCTTGTGATCAGTTGTGAGTGCAGAAGATCAGTGCAGAGCCCAGACAAGCAGGCAACAAATGGAGTAACATTCCAGCAGTCAAGTCACGTTTGAGTGGAGCCTCTGCAAACAGGCACCTGCTCTGATGATATATTTCCTGTTTGGCGGCCATCTTCATTGTTTACAAAAACAATGAATAAAACAGTGATTTTATCACCAAGAAAGCAGCGGGGAGCGGCGGAAATGTCACAGAGGGGTCTAGAAGAAGACAGCTAACAGGCTGGTATGTTTATTTATGTAAGATTTTCACAGTACAGATTCTCTTTAAGCTACAGAAAGGATACTCAGAGAACAACGTGACAACTGCAAAGAGCTGCATTGTAACAAACTCCAGATCATATCAATACAATTTAAATAGAACAAAACGTCTCACACAATATAATCTAATCAATCCAGTCTTGATAAACCAAGCCCTATTGTAATCATCAGTTAAGGAGGACTGGGGATGTCAGGTGAAGAAAACACTTAAAGTGAACCTCCAGACTAAAAATCTACTCAGCAGCATTGAAAAGGCCTGGTGTTTCTTTAACAGTTTCCCAGCATCAGAACTTTGTTTTTCTTACATAAGCCTTATTTTTAGCTGCACAAAAGCTTAAGCTCTACCCCATCAAAGAAAACTGCCTGGGCTTTTTTCCCTGATGCTGTGCAAAGCATGATGTGATTTCGTATGTTGTTGTTCACGTTGCCTAGAAACTGGGAGGGGTTATCAGCACACAGGACAGTTCGAACTGTGTCTCATGCTCCCTGTCACCTCCTTTCACCCAAAAAGATGGCTGCCCTCATGAAATCAAACATTTGCCTGTTCTTTTAAAACAAGGGGGGTAAGAGATTATATTACCTATCTATTTTAATTAACATAACTAATGTAACTTAATGACAATATGTTTGTTTAGGCTGCAGTTCCTCTTTAAAGGGAAGGTTCAGGGAGGGTGGAGGAAAAATAAAAATCAATTTCCACTTACCTGGGGCTTCCTCCAGCCCGTGGCAGGCAGGAGGTGCCCTCGCCGCCGCTCCGCAGGCTCCCGGTGGTTTCCGGTAGCCGACCCGACCTGGCCAGGCCGGTTGCCAGGTCGGGCTCTTCTGCGCTCCAAGTCCTGGTACTTCTGCGTCCCACGCTGGCGCTCTGACGTCATCGGACGTCCGCCGGGCTGTACTGCGAATGCGCAGTAGTTCTGCGCATGCGCAGTACAGCCCGGCGGACGTCCGATGACGTCAGCGCGCCCGCGTGGGACGCAGAAGTACCAGGACTTGGAGCGCAGAAGAGCCCGACCTGGCAGCCGGCCTGGCCAGGTCGGGTCGGCCACCGGAGACCACCGGGAGCCTGCGGAGCGGCGGCGAGGGCACCTCCTGCCTGCCACGGGCTGGAGGAAGCCCCAGGTAAGTGGAAATTGATTTTTATTTTTCCTCCACCCTCCCTGAACCTTTCCTTTAAGGGGCCCATACACTTATACTATTTCCCGCCGATATACAGCAGATTCGATCACTGTGATCGAATCTGCTGTGAAATCGTTGCGCAAATGCCGACCGAACTATCGATTTCCATCCAAAATCGATCGTTCCCGTCGATCTGTCCGCGTGAAGGATTTCACTCGATCACCGGTGGGTCGGGAGTGTGTTGATAGAGGCGTTCGAATGTCCGACAACTGACACTAGCAGCAATACATTACCTGATCCGGCCGGCGCGTATCCCTTCTGTCCCCACTGCTCCTTCTCCGCTGGGCTCCAGCAGGCTTCACCTCTTCCTGTCTCGACAGGAAGTTTAAACAGCAGAGCGCCCTCTACCGTTTAAACTTCCCTGGACAGGAAGTACAGTGAAGCTGGAGCCCAGAGCAGAGAAGAAGACAACGGATTTCATACTGAAATCGATTCACAATCTGTTTGCAGTAAAGGCAGCCTATTCGATCAGAGAGGGATCTCTATCTGTTGATCGATCTGATGGCAAATCGACCTTTAGTGACATAGCGTTTCCCAAAGTGTCCAGCTGCTGCATCCTGCGAGAGGACCTGACGAAGGGGGAGGGATCCCAGAATGCATAGTGACGTAGGGTTTCTGAAAGTCTCCAGCTGCAGCATCATGTGAGAGGAGACTGGATACACTTGTACAGGGATCTGATGTGATGGAGCTGCTGGCCACAGCTTTCCGTCTGGACTCCAAAACTCTTCAGCACTTACTGCTCTTGATCTCTTTAAGGGAGTTTATATTTATTGTTGTGTGTGCTACAACCATAACGTCAGAGGAGAAGCGTGGTTTTTTTGTATATTTTTCAGGTGACAACCATACCTAAACATAAGACAATGAGAATGTTATTAAAGTTTTAAATAGTAGAAAGGTCTTTTCCAGGAGAGCAGTGGAGCCAATGATGGAAAAGGCCAAAGTATTTCTCCTTGGTGGCAACTGTCTCTTTGTGCTGCAAACAGGTGGAGTATTAGTTCTGCTCTTCATGCTTGAAGCACCACTGTGCACAAGAGCTGGGACCTCTATGTATATGAATACAGTGGCCCTATAGATGAAAAGACCAGGTGCTAGAAAGAAAGCAGCAAGAATGGCTACTTCTGCTACAAGCTGACATCAGCCAAGAGGGTTTATTGTTAATAGGTTTCATGGGAAGTGTAGTCCTGTCTCCAACAGTTGGTGCATGAGGTTGCATCAACGCCTTAGCCCTGCCCATTAGTCCTGCTGTTAATCGAGCACTCTTTGAGTTGGCAGGAGCTATTAAGGGATCATGAATCATAGGGTTTAGGAGATGTGTTGCTGCCTTAATGTAGACTTAAACTGAAGTTTGAGGTCCAGGGGCATAACTTCGGATCATAGGGCCCCTAGCAAAACTTTGTTGTTGCCCCCTTAATGTTCACTCCCCTTCTTCCTTTCCTGTGGTTATTTCCATAATCTGGAGGTCCATCTCCCAGTGGTCATGTAAAAACCAGGCCAACAAGATTCCATCCCCCCCTTATAACAGTCGTACTACTACCATCTAACTCCTTCCTCCAATACTGCCTCTCCAGAGCAAGTAGTTTTCTGACCACAATTGTGGTGGTACCACTGTTATGGTGGGGGGATCTTGGTGGCCCCAACTTTTTGCATGACCACTGGAAGATGGGTGCTCAGATTGTGGGTGTAGCCACAGGAAATGGAGAAGGGGAGTGAAAACAAACAGAGCATGAACAAAGTTTTTCCAAAGTTATTGACTTGGCAGAAGTGTAGCTATACTGATTTATTGTATTTATAAAGCGCCAACATATTATGCAACTATATAGAGAGAGAAATCCCATCATCCAAACAGAGGACCTCTTCCTTCCCTACAGGCACACTTTTTAATGCAAACAGCCTCTCTACAGTCAATTCTTAAAAGCGCTATCTTCTGCAAAATTTATTTTCAGCAATTAGATGCTTGATAAAAGAAACCCAAAACATTGCACCCAAGCAAAACTGATCAAAATTAGGACATTAGTTGGATGTGCTTAATGAATATATTGGGAGTTCATTGGGAAACACAATTTTTCTTTAATTTTTCGGGTTGCATATGGAATGCCACGGTAGGGGATGGAAGCCCAAATAACTTTATATTACATCAACTGATACATAGGTAGTGGGGTTGCAGTTTGGTTTATTTTCATACAGATTTCTGTTGAGATTTCATTAAAGTGACCCAGAGACGAAGCACCCTCATGCATTTTACCATATAGATCAGTGGGAACATTAGAGAAAACACCTACCATGCTTTCTGTTTCATTCTTCACTGTTCAGCTTGCTTCTTATCAGCCCTGATAAAATCCCCGACTGAGCATTCAGTCTGGCTTTGTTATAATGACTCAGCTATAATGATTCCTGAGCAGAGCCAGCAGGGGGCAGGCTTGGACTTGAAAAGACATGAGAGAGCACAGACTGAGCTATAAAAATTCCTGAGCAAAGCCAGACTGAATGCTCAGTCAGGGATTTTTATCAGGGCTGATTTGAAGCAAGCTGTTCAGTGCAGAATGAAACAGAAAGCAAGGTAGATGATTTTTCTAATGTTCCCACTGATATATTTGGTAAAATACATGAGGGTGCTTCGTCTCTGGCTCCCTTTAAAGGGACCCTGAACAGAACGGAACAATACGATACTGAACTTACCTGGGGATTCCTCCAGCCCCCGCAGTCCGTGAGGTCACTCACTGTCCCTTTGTTTTCCCGCTGGTGGCTCCGTTAGGAACGCGACTTGGCTGGGAGTCATGCGCAACTGCGCATGTGCAGCCCGTCCAAACGCCCATCTTGCACGTGCAGCCCATCGCCGTGAGCATTCTGCGCATGCGCGGTTCTCAAAAGAATGAACCGCACTTGCGCAGAATGCTTCCGTTAAGTTCAGGATCTTTTTAACAAGACAATAAAATGATTGATTTTCATATCGGGCTGCTCTTGCTTTTTGTTTTACTTTTTTTGCATTTCCTCTCCAAAGTACTGCCAGAGAGTTTTCGCTGGCAGAACCGTATGATCCTCACACACTGAAAGACACACGGGCTCAGATCTTGCAGTTTGTCACGGCTGCAAAAGACGTGTTAACGCAGGCAAGTACACGCCAGCTGTCAAGTGGAGGAGAAAGTCAAATCAGAGCTTTATAACAAGGTGTTACAATGTGGAAGGGAGGTAATACCAGAAACTAATTAATTGTAGGCATTGTAGGCATCCTGACATCTGTTCCAGCAGTCAAATTGAGAGTGAAGGAGCAGATGTCAGAAAGGCTGCTGGAATGTTTGGCTGCTTCTACAGACTCTAATCTTCTTTGACTATGAGGCTTCCTCTGGGAGAGCCCAGCGCACTATAAAGTTTTCTCTGAGGGCATAACTCACCCAGGTTCAAGCAATTGTGATGTAAGGGCAAGCAAAGAGAGAGAGAGAAGAGGAAGAACGAAAAAAAATCTGATGTGATTTGGTGTTTGAGATGATTGGCTTTTTCAAAGGTCAATCTAAAACAGAAATGAGCAGCTATTTCCTATTAAAAATAAGATAAAAAAAACTATCTGTCGCATCTTGAAGCTGTTAAAGAGGCCCTGTAGTAGGTTGCTGCATACCAAATAACAACAACAACGATTAAACATTTTCTCCCGTAGGCAGGGCCGGATTTGCGCACAGGCCTCCTAGGCTTGTGCCTAGGGCGGGGCTTGGCTTGGGGCGGGTCATCCCACTAGTTACTTAAAGAGACTCCGTAACAAAAATTGCATCCTGTTTTTTATCATCCTACAAGTTCCAAAAGCTATTCTAATGTGTTCTGGCTAACTGCAGCACGTTCTACTATCACCATCTCTGTAATAAATCAACTTATCTCTCTCTTGTAGAGATGAGCGTAATGACTTAATTACGATTTCGCGAAATTTCGCGTAATTAGTGTAATTACGATTATGGCCGTAAGTACATAATCGTAATGAAGAAGGATTTCACGAAATTCCGCGTAAGCGTAATTTTCGTGTAATTTTCGCATTACAGTGGGTATCGCGAAATTACGTTTGCCTTGCATGCAACCGTTTGTAAGCGTAGTTACATAACGTAATTTCGCGATAGATCATATTACTGTAAGCGTTAATTTTCGCGTCATTTTCGCGTTACGGAATGCTATTTCGCATATAAAATTCGCCATGTAGTGATATTTCGCATCAAAATTCGCCATGCAGACGAAAATGCCTTTGGCGAATATTCGCGAGCAACCCTGCTAACAAGTAATTAGGAAATTCGCGAAATTACGAAGAAATGCGAAATTACGTTATGGTTTAACGCGAAATTACGTTATGTTTTAACGCGAAATTACGTTATGAACGAAACGCGAAATTACGCGTTGAAAATTACGCTTACGGTATTTTCCATTACGATTTTAATGGCATTTACGCTACCATAATTTCGCATCGTAATAGCAAATTTCGCATGCGTAATTATAGTAACGCGAAATTTCGAAAATTCCGGCTCAACACGACTCTCTTGTCAGACTTGTCAGGCCTGTGTCTGGAAGGCTGCCAAGTTCTTCAGTGTTGTGGTTCTGCTATGAACTCCCCCATCCAGGCCCCTCTCTGCACACTGCCTGTGTGATATTTAGATTAGTGCAGCTTCTCTCTGTTCTATTATCTTTTACAAGCTGGATAAATCCTCCTCTGAGCTGGCTGGGCTTTCACATACTGAGGAATTACATACAGGCACAGCTGTCTGCACTCTGCAGGAAGAAATAGCCTGACACTTCAGTGGAAGATAGCTGCAGGGGGAAAGAAACACACAAATGATCTCTTGAGATTCAAAAGGAAGGGTGTATACAGCCTGCTTGTGTATGGATGTATTTTCTATGTGTGGACATACTGTACATCAATCTACTTCCTGTTTTGGTGGCCATTTTGTTTGTTTATAAACAAACTTTTAAAAACAGTTTTTAACCACTTTTAATGCGGCGAGGAGCGGCGAAATTGTGACAGAGGGTAATAGGAGATATCCCCTAACGCACTGGTATGTTTACTTTTGTGCGATTTTAACAATACAGATTCTCTTTAACTTACTGCAGAGTCGGCCGCTTACTATAGTTACTTGTCCCAGCAGCGCGGTCTGTCTTTCCCCATGTTATGCATGTCGGCTGTTATCTGGCTCCGCCCCTCCGCCCGGCATTATGGGGGACTGGAAGCAGAGAGGAGATGGATCGCTCGAGAGGAAGAAGAAGAAGGGAGACTGCCTTCCTTGCAGGGATGAGTAACTATGCCGAACTGCAGGCAGATGAGAGGGCGCACGTGTGCCAGATACATATGTGTAGAAAGCACATACTGGCAGTAAAATGTTGAATATAATGTTGAATATAACGGGCTGTCTGTGAAATTTAAACATGAAACCTTTGGTTATAAAGCAACTTTGCAGACAGCGTGTGCTGGAACTGCACGCACTCTGTGATAGCCGTGACAATACTCCCGCACTCTCCTCTTCCTACACACAGCTGAACTTAACTTTTCGCTGAATTTATGAGAACAGTTTTGTTCTCAGGCTTTGTCTTTCACTGTGAGGAATTGTAAAGCCCCCAAAGTATGCTGAATAATATAACAACAACAACAACAACAACAACAAATAACATTTGTAAAGCGCTTTTCTCCCGTGGGACTCAAAGCGCATAAGCATGGCTCCGACCATCGTGGTACAGAGGAAGAATTTTATGAATCTGGAAATGCCAGGCTAAACAGGTGGCTTTTCAGTCTGGATTTGAATAGCTCCAGGGATGGTGCTGTCTTTACTGGGTGTGGTAGGGAGTTCCAAAGAGTAGGGGCAGCATGACAGAAGGCTCTGTCTCCAGATTTTTTGAGGTGCACTCTGGGAGTGACCAAGTTTATAGAACTTGCTGATCTGAGGTTGTGCGAGGTGTGGTGCAGCTTCAGCAAGTCCTTCATGTATCCAGGGCCCAGATTGTGCAGGGATTTGAATGTCAGCAGTCCAATCTTGAAGAGTATTCTCCATTCTACTGGTAGCCAGTGCAGTGAGCGAAGGATCGGTGTAATGTGACAGTGGCGAGGCTGGTTTGTTAGCAATCTGGCAGCAGCATTCTGCACTAATTGCAGGCGACGCAGGTCCTTTTTGGGGAGGCCAGCATAAAGGGCATTGCAGTAGTCCAGCCGTGATGTGATGAAGGCGTGGACTAGGGTTGGAAGATCCTCTGGGGGAATCAGATGTTTAATCTTTGCAATGTTCTTCAGATGAAAGAAGGAAGATTTAACTACAGATGAAATTTGGTTTCTGAAACTCAATTCCCCATCGATTAGTACGCCAAGGCTGCGCACAAGGTTGGAGCTGTTTATGTCTGAATTCCCAATCCTGATTGGTGTTGCTTTAGGATAGAGCTGTTTTGATGACGAGCACTGGCTTTGGACAAACAGGACCTCAGTTTTGTCAGCATTCAGTTTCAACCAGTTATCATTCATCCATGCCTGAAGCTCAGCTAAGCAAGAGTTTATTTTTGGGATAGGGTCTGTTCCACCAGGTTTGAAGGACAGGTATAGCTGTGTGTCATCGGCGTAGCAGTGGTACGTCAGGCCATGTCGTTGGATAAGTGTACCGAGTGGCAACATGTAGATTGCAAACAGCAGAGGGGATAGGATTGATCCTTGTGGCACTCCGAATTGTAGAGGTGCAGGTTTGGACATTATAGGTCCTAGGGATACTCTCTGTGTTCTGTCAGTCAGGAATGATCTGAACCACTGGAGGACTGATCCACTGATGCCACAGTACTCCTGCAGTCTGTTAAGCAGGATTTCATGGTCAACTGTATCAAATGCCGCTGAGAGATCCAACAGGATTAGGATGGAGCATTCCCCTCTGTCCCTTGCCATGAGCAGATCGTTGCAGACTTGGATGAGGGCTGTTTCACAGCTGTGGTGTTTCTTAAAGCCAGATTGTAGAGGGTCCAGGATGTTGTTTACTGACAGCCTGGTTTCAAGTTGCAGATAGACAGCCTTTTCAATAACTTTACCTAAGAAGGGGAGGTTGGAGACAGGTCTGTAGCTGCTCATAGCATCTGGATCCATGGAAGGTTTTTTAAGAAGGGGCTTGATGATTCCTTCTTTTAGAGAGGTAGGAAACCTCCCTGCTTGCAGAGAGCAATTTACTATTTTGTGAAATGCTGGACCAAGCAGGTCAGGGCATTTCAGCATATGTTTAGTTGGTCCAGGGTCCAGGTCGCAGGTTGTCTGGCGGAGACGACAGAGGATGTCTGAGATCTCTTCCTCACTAATACTTTCGAAGTCAGTCCAGGGTGTTAGGTTGTTTTTGCAGCTATTTCCATTAGTTGCATGAGTCTTGGGTGCTGTGGACTGAATGAGAGACCGAATAGAAAATACTTTGTCAGCAAAGTAGCAAGCAAATTTCTCACATAGCTCCTTTGAGGGAGTTATAGTGGGTTTTTAGACAGGATGGATTACATAGTCTATCAACTGTGTGGAATAGTTGGGCTGGTCTGTTGGCGGCCTTTGCGATCTCCTGTGATAGGTAGGAGGATTTTTTCTTGGTGATCGCATTTTGGTAGCTTTCCAGGTGAGAGACAAGGGTGTGTTTATCTTTTGAATTCTGAGATTTTCGCCACTTCCATTCTAGTCTGCGCACTTCTTTCTTTATGTCCTTTAGTGAGCTGTCAAACCACCGTGCATGGTGAAGTGGTGTAGATCGTTTGATGCGAACTGGAGCGAGGGCGTCATAGGCAGATGACACTGCATGGTTGTATATCAGGACCATGGAGTCTGGGTCTGCGCAATGATTGGCTAATGCGTCGAAGTTGAGGATATTCTGAACGTGCTGGGGTGAGACATCTTTCAGTGAACGGTATTTTATGAGTTCTTTCCCTCTGTGTTTTATCACTGGTGCTGTCAGAGAGAAGTGGATGGTGTGGTGGTCTGACCATACCACTGGGTTTATATCCATGTGTGATATTAAAAGTCCGGAATGAAATATAAGATCCAGGGTGTGCCCTTTCGTGTGGGTGGGGAGGTTGACAGCCTGAGAGAGACCCAGTTCACTCATTATAAGAAGTAGCTCACTTCCTAGGTGGGAGTCGTGATCATCCACCCATGCATTGAAGTCTCCCAGGATGATCCATCTAGGGTGTTCCACTGTTACGCAGGATAAGAGTTCAGATATTTCCTTAAGAAAGGCTGGACCATTTTTTGGGGGGCGGTATATGAGCAATATGTTGATGTTTACTTCTGCTGACAGTTGAGCTGCAAGACATTCAAAGGTTTCAGTGGGGCCTATGGGCAGGGGCCTTATGTTCAAAGAGGATCTGAAGCATATGGCAACCCCCCCCCCACCACCCTTGCGGACTTATCTCTCACAGTGCAAGACTGAATAATTGGTCGGCAAGGTTGCTTCAAGAGTTGGGCCTGCATGCTTCCCAAGCCAGGTCTCTGTCAAAAAGGTCAAATCAGAGAGCTCTATTAGGTCATGTATAGTTGCAGTCTTATTATTTATCGATCTGGCATTGCAGAGTGTGGCTGTGATTGAGCTTTGCTGGGGATGTTTTTTAGACTTCACTGTCAAACTTGTTATCTTTTGCCTGGTGTTGCTTCCCTGGTGTTTATTTTTGGATGCACTACCTCTCCGCCCCCTTCTGCATTTCCTGAGTATCCCAAAAGATTTTAAGAGGAGAGCTAGTGAGGTGTTAATTTGTAATTGTTCCTTGGGAGGGCAGGCAGAGAGAAGGTCCTTTGGTGAGTATTTGTATGTTGACATTAGAGACAATAGACTTGTTCAGATAGCTTGTACTTCTGGAGTCCTGCTGAGATCCAAGGGGATCTGTGCAAACTCCTTTCATTCCTACACAGAGTTGGATCATAGATTTATTTTAAGTAAAGTTCCTTGTTTTAGAGTTAGATGATAAATGATAACATAAATGTGGAACATAGTCACTTGGTGCATATGCCTTGGATAATGAATAAAGGATTACTCACAGGGTGGAGTGAGGGCAATCACAGGCACCTCAATATACAGGTGCAACGTGGGTAATGTCATGTGTGCAAATTCATTTAACACTCTGTATTCACTGTTACATGTGTACAGTACACATGCTGTCTGTTTGCTCTCATTTTCTATACTTATTCTGTCCACCCTCTCTTTCTGTCTGACTACCCTCTCTTTCTCTGCCCACTTTTCCTCTCTTGCTTTCTCTACCCACCTTTTCTGGATTTATTATTACTTCCTTTCCATACAAAGAGCAAAGTGTACCTGAGAAACAGGAGAAAAAAAACAATATACATACCTGGTGCTTCCTCCAGCCCGTTGCACGCTGATTGCTCCATCGTCCTCCTCTGCCTCCTGGATTGTCCAGAACTGGCCCCAATAAAGTGCACCAGTCAACGCAGGCGCAGTCCAGCCACACGCGGGCACAGAACACTCCCAGCCACATGGACGTGTTTGCGGCCAGGCCGTGTATGTGTGTATGTGCAGTATGCCCCAGACCGAAGGATTTTGCGGGGCCAATTCCGGATGTTCCAGGAGGCAGAGGAGGACAGTGAGGGAGCAATCGGCATGGAGGGGGCTGGAGGAATGTCTTCTCCACTACCCATTTCAACTTCAGTTTAAGTTGGGACACTACAAGGTAGCTAGTAGCATTTTGCACTACTATGTATTTATATAACACTGGCATCTTCTACAGCACTTTACAGAGTACATAGTCATGGCACTGACTGTCCTCAAAGGAGCTCACACTCTAATCCCTACCATAGTCATAGTCTAATGTCCTACCATATTATTATTATGTATTTATATAACACTGGCATCTTCTACAGCACTTTACAGAGTACATAGTCATGTCACTGACTGTCCTCAAAGGAGCTCACACTCTAATCCCTACCATAGTCCTAGTCTAATGTCTTACCATATTATTATTATTATTATGTATTTATATTGCAGGTACATCTTCTGCAGCACTTTACAGAGCACATAGTCGTGTCACTGGCTGTCCTCAGAGGAGCTCACAATCTAATCCTACCATAGTCATAGTCTAATGTCCTACCATATTATTAGTATGTATTTATGTAGCACTGACATCTCCTGCAGCACTTTACAGAGTACATAGTCATGTCACTGACTGTCCTCTAAGGAGCTCACAATCTAATCTCTGCCATAGTCCTAGTCTAATGTCCTACCGTATTATTGTTATAAATTTATATAAAACGGACATGTTTTGCAGCACATTACAGAGTACATAGTCATGTCACTGACTGTCCTCTAAGGAGCTCACAATCTAATCTCTGCCATAGTCCTAGTCTAATGTCCTACCGTATTATTGTTATAAATTTATATAAAACGGACATGTTTTGCAGCACATTACAGAGTATATAGTCATGTCACTGACTGTCCTCAGAGGAGCTCACAATCTAATCCTGCCAGATCATTGTCTAAGACCAATTGTTTCTGGGAACTAATTAACTTAGTGTGTTTTGGGGATGTAGGGGGGGAAATATAATTACCACACCCTGCTACATTACTAGCACATGTGCAGGCTTCATTTAGACTCAGGAGGGCGGTTGATGAAAGAGGGCCTTGGGCGCTGGAGAGCACAAATCCGGCCCTGCCCGTAGGAGCCAAAAGTTCATAAGCTTGTCTCGGATCAGTATATAGTGCTGTTACAGGAGAAAAAGGTATGTGATCATAAATGCCTGACTAAATGTCTAAGTGGGTGGCTTTTGAATTTTGATTTAAATCAGTGGCATAGCAATAGGGGGTGCAGTGGTACCAACCCCATCAGGGCCCTTGGGCTAGAGGGACCCACCCCTCAAACACAGTATTAGCTCTTTATTGGTCCTGTGCTGATAATATTCACTTCTACAGTTGAGTTGAATAGTAGTGATCATTAACACACAGTTTCCCATCCCCTTCTTGCACCTCTGACACTGTGGTTGTCCTTGATTAGTTTTGGTGTGTTCTATCAATTGTTATCTATAGCATGCTTGGGGGGCCCACGGCTTCTTAGCTACGCCACTGATTTAAATGCCTCAAGGGTTGGAGCTGTCTTGATTGTGTGTGGCAAGGCATTCTAAAGGGTAGGGGCAACATGACTGAATGCTTTGTCTCCCAAGGTTTTTAGTTGGACTCTGGGGGTGGTCAAGTTATTAGATCCTTTTGATCCTGAGGTTGTGGGTGGTGTAACACAGTTGCAACAAATCCTTCAGGTATCCAGTGTTTACCACATCAGCAGTGCTTGTTGCTCTCACTAATGGGGTTATAGCGAAGCTCCTGTGAGTATGACTAGGAAGATGAGACTCCAGAGAAGGGCTTAACCACAAACCAAACTCCCCTTCCTTGAAAAACTGTGATTGCCCTCCCAACTTTTCCTACCTTACAGCTTGGAGGTCCATCTGCCCAATGCCATATACCAAGTGCGGCCACCATGATACGCCCTCATAACAGTACTTACCCTACCAATAAACAGTGTGGCCACAACAATAACTGCTGTGGAGGAGAGGGGGGCCTTTATAAAAGGAAAGAAGGACTTATTTCCCAGTAGTTACCTTTGTGGACTCAACCTCCAAGTCTGTCCGTCCTACCTCCACATCATGTGACAGTTGATTGGCTTCACACTGATGCAAACACCAGGCTATGGCATAAGCAGATAGGCAGGAAGGGTGTATTCAGTATAGAAGATACATGCGTGGAAGTACTGTATATTATAGATTTAGGGGGATTGTCAAACCACAAAGTCCAGCAAAAATCAGGGCTTGTGTCCAGACAGAAGATGACGCTAACACTTCTAAAGAGATACCACTAGTTTATGGGCTAGTTCAGAGCAAGTGGTTCCAGGTGTTAAAAGGCACATTACAACGGATGCTAAGACATTGTAAACACCTTGAGACCAGACCACACTACAAGCTAGGCACTATCTGACCTTTTTTTAGAACTGCTGCAGCCAGGACCATATTTGTAGTTTTCACCACCAGAGACCTGCTTTTACTAATTGTTAACATTTTAAGGCCGTGCAATTACATTACAATGTATCACAAATCTAAGTTTTGTGATAAACGGTAGAAAAAGGCAAACAAAATGTGTTTTTTTTATCTACAGTAGCCCTTGTTATTTTTAAACTGTAATTGCTAAAACTGAGAAATAATGTGTTTTTTCTATTTTTTTCTTTTTCCCATTAAAATGCATAGAAAACAATATTGTTAAAGGGAAAAAATGCCATACAATAAAAGTCTAGTTTGTCTAATTTGTCTTTAAAAAAAACCCAATATATATTTAATTTAGGTGTCAAAAGTGGGAATAAAGGTATTGCTGATTAAATATGCACATAGCTAAAATGTAAAAACTGCTCTGGTCCTTGAGTGGGAAACAAGGTTTGGATGCAAAGTGGTTAAACTCCTGATGAAGCGAAACACGTATGTTCACGAAAATGGTAAAATGGTAGAATGACACCCAAACTTTGTACAAATATATCCACCACTGTTTTATTGCTTTGGTATATCTACAAAAAAGGACATTTATTTATGTATCAACACTGTGTTATTTTATGCAAAGACAAAGACATTTTTGATAGCTGGTGGTTACAAAAACAGGTAAATATTTATTTGTCTTCCAAAAAAAAGCATTTTACATTTCATCCCTTGGTTCCTGTTTTGCGAGCACCCTGCTTCGTAGCAATGCCATCTGATTCCCACTAGGTGGCAGTGTTACACCAACGATTCAACATGGAAGCAATGTACAAAGGCACGCTAAGAGATGCTCACTACTTTTATAATTTTATGGGGTTTTTTGCAAGCTGTTGATAGAGACGTATGCATGGTCCTGCATGATAAGTAAAGTGCTGTGCCTATTATCGCAGCCCTCTCAATCCCTTTAAGGCTATAGCCAGCCAGGGGTTAAACATGGAGCCTATCTAACAGGAAATGGCGCTTAACCATTTCGTTACTGGGAGGGTCTGCGCTGCCTTGCTCTGCAAAGCATACGGAGTGTTCCTGACATAGAAAAACAATAGAATATTTGATAGAATGCTAAGTTAAAGCAAGAGGTGTCTGTGGGTGGTTTCATTGTATTCTTAAGTGTCGTGATTGTAATTGACTGACACCCACGCTGGTCCCGCTTGTTACAAAGGAAGTGTGTGTGCTGGTTACAAAATCAATCTTGCATCATTCAATAAAAAAAAGGTCCAGGATGCTCCATGACCACAGAGCATGTGCGGCTGCTGACTTGTTGTGAAACTTTCCCTTTTGATCATGCCTAAGTAGGAGACTGCCATGAGGCCTTGTGTACTCCAGGGACTGCTGGCCACCAACGAAACCTCACATTGATGTGGAAAAGAACAGACAGAATGTTCAGGGGCCACAAAGCTTATGCATATGCAGCTGGTAGACTGTGCTATTTACGCAGGCTGCTGGTTACAAATGACAACTAGTAACTCTGAAAAAGAACATACACAATGCTTACTGGCCACAGAGCATATGCAGCTACAGCAGAGTCCCTGTTATCCGGGATTCAGTCAACCGGAAGCCTCAACCAGGGCCGGACTTACAATAAGGCAATGTAGGTACGTGGCTACAGGCGCTTGATAATGGAAAGGCGGCTCACTCCCCTCTCCTAGAACCTCCCTCCTTCTCCTTGCAGAGTCCCAAGTGGAGTGTAAATGAGAGGTTACTTACCCGGGTCTCTGCATTCCACTGACCAGATCTCCCTTCAGTCAGGGGCACCTCTAGCTACTTAATACCGAGGTTCCTCTAGCTCCCTAATACTTGGGGGACCTCTAACTACTTAATATTGAGGGTACTGCTGGCTACCTAATACTAAGGGGCACCTATGACGGGCAAGGGAACGGGAAGTAAGGGAGAAGTGACAGCTGGGGTAGCCAGCGCACTTGGGGAGCAGTTTGGTGGGGGTTTGTAGGTTCATAGAGTGCAAAGTCTAAGGTGCCAGGACATCTGTGCCTATAGGCCCGCTGTGAGCTAAATCCGGGCCTGGCCTCAACTAACCGGAAAGCCTGGTAGATAACGGGGACCTCTGGTTTGGGGTGTTCTGGGGGGTTTGCTGAATGGAGTAATGGTTAAGGGCTCTGCCTCTGACACGGGAGACCTGGGTTCGAATCTCGGCTCTGCCTGTTCAGTAAGCCAGCACCTATTCAGTAGGAGACCTTTGGCAAGTCTCCCTAATGCTGCTACTGCCTATAGACTGCGTCCTAGTGGCTGCTGCTCTGGCGCTTTGAGTCCGCCAGGAGAAAAGCGCGATATAAGTGTTCTGTGTTTGTTTGTTTGCGCTAGCACAAAATACTCACCAAGCCTCCACCGATCCTCCTGCAACATCCTGCATCACCTAGCGGGCTCCTATCGGCTTCTGGCGTCCAGGCACGCAAGTTGGTGTGTCACATGACCCGATGCGGGTCAGCTGACACTCTGGCTTCCATGCACAGAATGCCACTAGGAGCCTGTGAGGTGATGTAGGATGCTGGAGGATCTGTAGAGGCTGGGTGAATATTCTGCCTGCCGCTGGAGGCAAATGAATGCTGTTTTGGCCAGTTGCTCAAGCAACCAGCAAGCACATGTATCCAGCACCAAGCAATGCCCACCGGTGCCGAATCCTGGGGTCTATGCTGTACTATCCTGTGCTTAAATAACTTTCAGCTTTTGATTTTATTACTGGACCATGGCTATCTTGCTGTAAGTCTTATAGGACCCCTATTGTGAAAAATTGTAACACTTAAAATAATAATCCGAACATTTGTATGCCACTTTTCTCCTGTTGGACTCAAAGCGCTCAAGTGTTGCAGCCACTGGGACACGCTCAAGAGCCTACCCTGCAGTGTTAGGAAGTCTTGCGTCTTGCACTCCCTACTGAATAGGTACTGACCCTAGCCAGGATCTGAACCCTTGTCTCCCATGTCAAAGGCGGTGCCCTTAACCAGTACACTATCCAGCCACTGTGTACATGTGTACATATACGTATTGGAAGTACATTTCTCACAGATTAAAATGTACAATAAATTACTTTTCTTCTATGTTCCTGTCACTTACAGTAGGTATTAAATATCTGACAAATATGACAGGTTTGGACTAGTTCATCTCCTAAAGGGGGGGGGGTTCTATCTCCTAAGGGGGGAATCTAGGCGGTTATTTTCAAAAGCACTTACAAAATGGCAGTTTCTCAGTTCAATACTGTTTTGTACAGATATGTTCTCTTGGATTGCTTTTGTAAAGAATAAAGGAGACACTGAGAATCGCCCATTACGAGACTGAGCCGTCCAAAACCTGTCAAATCTGTCCGATTTGTATAGCCTACTGTGGGACACAGCAACCTAGGAGAAAAGTTATTTATAGTTCATTGTAATCAGAGACGAATGTACTTCTTATAAGTATGTGTCTATATGTATTTTACATTTTTTTTGCAATAGTGGTCCTTTAAGTATTTTTAAAGTAAATGACTTAGAAATGAAAGCTACTTTAGTGTACTCTCAGTGACCACAGTGCAGGTGCATCTGTTAAACGTTGAAGAAATCACCAAGACTGTTGGTCAGTCTTTTTAGCGTGACTCAAAATATGTTGGACGCTACGAGATAACAGAGCATGTGCAGCTGCTATGCTAATGTATATTCCATTAGCTTTTACATAAGGCAGCTTACGTACAGATAAAATCTACTTTCATTTAGCTAAAGTATAAATACTTAGTGGCCACAGAGTTTGTACAGCTGAGGACTTGGGCTAAAGACAACTTGCTAGTCACCAATGGAAGGTTGAAGTTTGGTCACGGGGGATAGCAGCACATCTTTTGTATCAAAAATAGTAAACCTCTTTTTTGTTAAAAAATAATGGTAGCCCACACCTAATAACACAAAAGAAAAAAGAGCCATTATCTGTTTCACCCAATAGATTCAATATTGCAACTTGCTCTAGAAAAAATGAAAGCTGGAAGATGATTGGCTGTTGGTAATGCCATCTCTTTCCTTTCTTCTGTCTGGGTTGATGCCAGCTGATGGTCAGCCAGCCATGAGGCATGCTGGGAAAGCTCTTTCAACTATAGCAATAGTCTAACTAATAACACGCTTATCAATGACAGGGTTACAGAACTGTGGCTATACGTGTTTAGTATAGCTAATGCCTATCTGCATCCCTTTATGATTATTTATACACAGGATAGGCAGGGGAGAAGGCAAAAATTATTCCTAAGGCATTTGGGGGGTTTGATAACTTTTTGACACACCCGCTCACGGAGCATCATTGGACTGATTTTTATTGATTTACATATTTGCTTTTTTTGTTTTGTTTTTTTTTTCTTTTACTATTTTTAGTCTGATTGAACAGTTCTCTATATTTCATTCCCTTTCAATGTCTTTTTAGCTTTTCCATTGCCGACTCTCGGCAGGTTTACTTCCTGTAATTGCCGAACTGGATGGCCAGGCGGTCGGTGACGCAGCGGAAAGTGGCGGGCTGAACCTCCCAGTAGGGCACCGGGTTGTTGAAGAGGCTGATCCCATTGTAGTAAGCGCGTTTCACTCCGAATCCTGTTGGGCAGAAGTCGTTGATGCCCACTTGGGTGATGTTGTTGGAATGTAAGTACACAGTCTGAGAAAGGCAGAAAAAAAATATATGAAAACATTTGGTAAGTCAAGGAATACCCTCGATATGAGCTTATCAATGCCATTTAAAATTTTATAATTTATTTATAATTGATTATAAAATTTAACTTTTTTAAGAACAAGATGGGTATCTACCATTCAGGCAAAGAAAGATATCCCTCTGCACCATGGGTGGGTAAAAAACTTCCTTCAATTTTATTAGCACATCAGTAGAACAAAAAGGCTGACGCGTATCGGAGATCAAGGCTCCTTAATCATAGGGCTATGATTAAGGAGCCTTGAGCTCCGATACGCGTCAGCCTTTTTGTTCTACTGATGTGCTAATAAAATTGAAGGAAGTTTTTTACCCACCCATGGTGCAGAGGGATATCTTTCTTTGCCTGAATGTTCGAGACCCTTGATCCCTGCTCCTTTGGGTTATGCATTGGTGGTTGCAGCGATTCCACTCCTCCATTTGTTTGGGTATCTACCATGTTGCCTCCTCAGCTGGGCTGTGAGTAAGCTCTCCATACCATTGTCAGGACTGGTCGAAACCTCACCGAAGCCTCTGGACAAATTCAACCGGGGAGGCCTCTGCCTCCCAGCTTATTCATCCCCTGGCCCCGGGGCCCCTAAGCCAGTTGCTGTTCCTCCCATTACTATGCTCCTGTGTGCTCCTACATTGTTTTTGTCAGAATAGCAACTCACCTGACCCAACATGCTGCTCCAATCCATGCCCTCTCATCTTCATCCTCACACGGGCCTTTTGTCAGTAACCCCACGCATGTTATTGTGTAATGACATGCGATGGGTCATGGAGAAGAGACAGACAGCAGGTTATGAAGACAGGGAGCCCGGACGAGCAGTGAGTTGATAGAATGACAAAACTTTGCAAGTTTGCCCCTTTGCCTCGACAGTAGTGCCGATGCTCCAACAAATCCTACACCGTCGGCGCACCGGCCCTGACCACAGTCAATCCAGTAGTAAAAAATGCTGCAATCATCTTTATTAATTGCTAACAGATCTGTGCTAAGATTAATAAGTGACAAACTCTAAAGCCTACTACACACATCCAATTGTGATTGGCCAATTTTACCACTTCCATGTAGTATGCAGGCCAACAGATTTTAAATGAACAGATTGTGTTGGTAAGCTATCATACTACATGGAGGTGGTAAAATTGGCCATTGATTGTCCAATCCAAATTGGATATGTGTACCAGGCTTTAAGGTTCATGGCCAAGGTCAGGGCCATGTCTAGCAAGAATCTAGCGTGTGTCCAGATGCTTCAATGCATTGCTTGGAGATCCTAGTCTTCTCCGCTGAGCACATTGTTCTCCTCTTTAATACTTCTGCTTAAAGCAGCTCCATTGTGTGTCGCTCCGTGTTGCTAGCCTGTAGGCTAACAACGCATCTGTACAGCACTACACCACAAACTGTAACCGTGGCTATGCCATCAAGTCCCTACCCATGTAAGTGACAGTAATTTTGAGTATGTACACTTTAAACTAATGGGAACCTTAACCCCCGCTCCCCCCGAAGAAAAAAAAACAACACAGATAATTACTTAAAGAGACTCTGAAGCCTCTTTAAAAATCAGTTTTTAGTTCTTAGCCGCTATTCCGTGGCTGAACGAGGGTTTTATCACCCTGAAATCATTGGGCAAAAATCCACGACTTTCTTGGTCGTGTATTTTTCTGTACAGGGAGGCAGAGCTTACCGCTGTAGCTCTGCCTCGATTCAAGTCAATCCACTGCGGATCTCCACCTCTCACCCGCCCCTCTCAGTGAAAGAAGACTTAGAGGGGCCGGGAGAGCCGGTGATCAGCGTGGATTGATGCGAGGAGAGGCAGAGCTACTGCAGAAAGCTCTGCCTCCTCCAGGAAATGCTCCCCCGTTTTTGCCCTGTGGATTTGAAGGTGATAAAACCCTGTTCAGCCACGGGGAAGCGGTGTTTTAGGTCGGGCATAGATCCTTAACATAAAGAAGAGCTAAAAACTGATTTTTAAAGAAGCTTCAGAGTCTCTTTAAGGAGAGGGAAGGCTCTTGTTCCTATAGAGCATTTTCTCTCCCGGTCCCTTCGTTTAAGTGCTGGTTTGAAGCACCCGCTGCGGGAGGCTTCAGAAGACTTCGGGAACCCGAGTGCTCCAGAAGATGGGCAGCTCTGTACTGCGTGATATAGAGCGTGATCCCGCATGCGTGGTACGGAGCTTCTTGTCTTGGGAGCACTCAGGCTCCCGAAAACTTCCAAAGCCTCCTTCTGCAGCAGAGAGCAGTATTTGACCAATAGGTCAAATACTGCTACCGGGGAAGCACGCGCTGGGACCGTGAGAGAGTGGGTAGGCTCTAAAGGATCAAGAGCTTTCCCTTTCCTTAGGTAAGTATCTGGTTGTTTTTTGTTTTTTTTTTTACTTTAATTGAGGTTCGAGGATAGAAGAAATGTATACTTACCTGGGCCTTCCTCCAGCCCCCTTCAGCCTGATCAGCCTGATCCGTCCCTCACCGCTGTACGCCTCCTTCTGTATCCCCTGTAAGGGCTACCGTAAGTTCAGACAGTCGGGGCTTACTGCGCATGCACCGACTGGCTGGACTTACAGAAAGATCTTATGGGGAAAGACCTGCTATCTTGTGGATGCCATAAATAGACCTGCCATCTTGTGGATGCCATAAATAATGCATCAAAGACAGCAACTTTTGTGTTTTTTTAACCTAGCTTGTTTAGAGATTATCTTTAAATCGCGGCCGGTTTCGGTTTTCTCTGCAAGGAGACATTTCAGCCTTTTATCAGCTGTGATTTGCAGAGCTGTTACTACAGCAGCAGGTTAATCTCGTTCTTTTCACCCCAGAGTCCCCAGTGATGCAAACAGCACTCTGCTCACAGGTCTGACCTTTGCTAATTGCCAGGCATGGTGTTAAGACTGGAGCTGTAATAGCTGTTGTCTCCAATCTGTCTCTTCATGGGAAATCAATAAGTAGCGTTGGCACAAACTTAGAGGGAAAGTTCAGCTTCATTTCAAAGTGTCAGATTTACCTCACGAGCACAAATCCCTGCTTTTCACATGTCCCCCCCATCTTAAAGAAGCCTGTGCCCCTTTCTATTCTCTCTCACACTATTGGGGAACCCTGTAGAGTTTCATAATGCCACTGCACATAAGCACTGTTTTGAATTAGACAGGCTGTGGGAACAAAAACAGTAAGGACTCTTCTATACCGAAAATTGCCAAGTGCAATAACAAATGCAGTGGGATGTGACTGCATTTTTGCCAATTTTTTGGTGCAAGTGTCATTTTTTTGTGTATGCATTTGTGAGGTGATTGCGTTTTCAGTTAAATGGCCATTTCAATCTGATTGACTCCAAAGAATGGATTATGTTTGTCTCTGAATTTTTAGCATGGAAAAGGTGAAGAACATATGATTGGTGGAGGTTCAGGAAGTCCTTGACTGAAAAACACCCTACTTACGTACTTACGAACAACCTACCGATACGAATGGACCACAAATGTGAAATTTGATTTTGTGCGATCCTATAGAGCCTTACTGGTTTGGTTCTCTCACAAAAAATTGCAAACGCAGAGCCGTCTGCCTTTAGAAGCACTCTCGGATGCGAGTGCTTCCAGGGATTCGATTTTCAACCATCGGTGGTGATCGGGATTCGATTCGACTCAATTCGATTTGCCATTGTTTTGCAATGGCAAATTGAATTGAATCGAATCGAATCCCGATCGGACATGTCTGATTTAATCGGATCGTAAATAGAATCGTAATTGAATCGTACAAAGAATCGTATCGTGTAGATGGGGCTTAAGCCTTTTATACACCTTCAATTTTGATTGGCTAATCACTGACCAATTTTACCACCTCCATGTAGTATTAGTGTCTGCCTACACAATCTCTTCATAGTATTCAAAATCTGTTGACCTTCATACTACCTTGTGGTGGTAAAATTGCAGGTTTGTACCAAGCAGCTTTAGAAAGCTGGCTTAACTGGCTTAACTTAACATCTTGTGCTATTTAAGTCTTTCATCATTCTTGGACTTTCACCTGTGTATTAAACATGTATTACCTGGGATCTAAATCACCCTACTGAGTCTTATTCTTCAAATTATTTTATTCATCAGAGAGCACCTTGTGATCAGTGTTAAGTGTTTGGTTTCCCTCAGTGTCTAAGCAGGGACGGATCTAGACCAAGTTGCCCCAAGTTGCGCCTGGGGCAAGGTCAGGTTTTGGCGCCTAAACTGCCATTTCCCATCCAAATTTTGCCGCCTTTTTAGGAATTCAACAAACTGCGCCTGGGGCAAGAGACCTGCTTGCCCCCCCCCCCCCCCCTAGATCCGTCCCTGTGTCTAAGGGCCTAAGGGTCTACCCCCTTCCCCCTCATCATCCCACCAGGGAATAGGTTCTTATTTTTAACAGTGTAACTTTTTCATTTGAGACCTTAGTCAAAAGGGGGGTGGTCAAAGAACCCCAAAACGCTTATTGTATCTGACTGAATTGACTTTCAAAAACTTCTGGGTATCTGATCTTTCAGCCCATAATCCTCTCACTGCAGTAATACAATAGGTGCAATTCTCTGTGATGTCCTCCATTTTTGTGCTTGTTCTTCTGGGACACGTGACTCCAGGTAATACAGGGAATGCACTCAGTGGGTAAAACCATTTCCTTTCTACTATTCCATATGTGTGGCTCACGTTCTCACCTGGAGAAATTTCAGGTCAGGCAGGCCTGGGGGCACTTTGGCCAGCTTGTTATTATCCAGGTGAAGTTCCCTCAGAACAGGCATGTTAGCAAGAGTTCCATTCTCCACCATTCTGATGTTGTTGTATCCCAGTCCTAGCCTAGCAAAACACAAGCAGCAGAAACATTAGCACCGTCAACATTATTTATAGAACAAAAATAACAACTTTAAATAGACCACATAACGCCAAGCAAAACATCTTTCAAATGAAAGGAAAATAATGATGATTGTAATGTGCTAATTATGAGTTCGCCAAATTTTGCGTAGTTTTTGTAGTTACGATTGGAAATCATAATGGAAAAATCGCAATGACAAAAAATGATGCAAAATTTTGCATAATTAAGGCCATACACAATTTTTTTGTAATTACGATTGATTTTGTGATTAAATTTTCGTGTTTACTAAAATTTTCATAATTCCGAGAATATTCGGGATGAATTTTCATGTAAAACACGAAATAACAATTTTGTGTCACCCCTTATTTCGGGCAATTTTCTTGTTTTACAAGAAATTACAATTAACACAAATTTAAAGGGACACTGAGCTCAGGCCAAAACGGAATTTGGACTTCCCTGGGGCTTCCTCCAGCCCCTCGTAGCCCGCGAAGGTCCCCCGCATCCTCCTGACTCCTCTACTGGCTGGCGGCTCCGTTAATCTGTGACTTCGGCCTGAAGTCGCCTGTCCGCGCCCCTGCCGTGCATGATGCACGTCATCACGCTGGCCGATTCTCTAAGACTGAACCGCGCATGCGCAGGACTTTCACACCAGACGGCATGATGACGCATTGCGTGTGCGGCAGGCTGAAGTCACCGATTAATGGAGCCGCCAGCGGGGACCAGGGGATGAGCCAGGAAGACGTGGGGGGGGGAACTTCGTGGGCTATGGGGGGCTGGAGGAAGCCCCAGGTAAGTCCAAATTCCATTTTGAGCCTGAGCTCAGGGTCGTTTTAAACAAGAAATTATGATTTAAAGTGAATTTACGCCTATTGAAGGTCTCTGGAGGAGGAGCACAACGACACTTGCTTGTACGTAGTCATCCATGATATCCCAATGCTTTCATTCTGCATGATTCGTTGCAGCTGCATACTACTGTAAGATTTACTCCACAGGAAGCCCAACCTTCCATCTTCTAATTGATTGCGGTCCTAACACAATTAATCACATGTGGTGAAAAGCTAACTATCAGAAAACACCCCATTTGTTTTAGTATTACTCAATATTGTCACAATCACTGCCAGTGTTAAAGCGATGCTCCTGTTTTGATACAGATCTTCTACATCTTGCAGCAGGTCCGACTGATTCATGCAACCAATTTCAGCCCTAAATTGGTTGCATTGTCGATCGGGCATGCACTTGGTGGCACTGATTTTTATCCAATTCGATAATAATAATCGTATCGGGTTGGTCGATCGGCTGCCAAGTCGCCTGATGTATGGCCACCTTTAATGTTTGTGCACTAGGTTAAACTCGGCTAAGATAAACTCTAAATACTGCCAACTATTGAGAATCTAGTGTGTGACCCTCCCAGGTGCGTCAACGAGAGATCCTGCCTGACGGGTTACGTCAGCCAAATGTTGCCCAGCACTACTGTTCTCCCCCTTACTCCTCGCTTTCTGTTCTGCACCACTTTTCAACTCTTCAGTCCTTCCATAGTAGCAGACCATGTTGCTAGCCTGCAGACTAGTGACACACCTGTACAGCATCGGGTCCCAAAGTGTCACTTGGGTTATTGATTCCTGATAATTGAATGTGTGCACTTAGCTTTAAGGGCTCTTCCACATCTCAGCTGGTTTTCGGCATTTTGACGCAAAGGCAATAGATTGCGTTAACTAAGGTAAAATGAAAGTCCATAGACTTTTATTTTACCTTTCACATCTGAAGCTGCATTTTGGTGCGGTTCAACGCACCCGGAAGCTTTTAATCGTTTGTTTCTTAGACGCCTGAAGTCAGTTCACGCCAGGGGGTGCTTTGGGGGTGCTTGGACAATTCTAGGGGGTGCTTGAGCATCCCCTTGCACCCCCCTGGTGCCGCCCATGCTTCCGATACCTTTTCATTTTAACAGTTCATTTTATTGATTTTGCCCCCCCACTCTTTTGTATCAAATATGCACTGAGGTTTTAATTTTAGTTTGGTACCTTCCGGTTACTAATCTAAGAAGCTAGTATTCGTAAATTGTGGAGCACTCCTCAATGCGAAGAAAGGTGATGTGCCACGGTAAACCCAGCTGCACTCCAGGTCATTCAACAGTGATATCCACGATAACCGGCACCATCAATAAATATATGCTCTTTTATTTTTGCAGAAAATGCATTACAGCAATCCAAGCAACGTTTCAGGGCAGCCGCCCCTTTATCAAGCTATGCTGTCAATGTACAAACATACAATGAATTCACTTCTCAATTTATACGCCAGTATAGGCAGCCTAGAGCCAATTACACAACACTATTAGGTCATCTGACCCGTCTCTAAGGTCCCACCTCATGCGGACCTGATAGAGAACTTCAGGGCTAAGGCTGCTATTGGAGGATTCAAACCTCCAACCCACCCCCGCCCCATACCTCTCCAACGGCTGCGAGCACCGGCTCCTCCCCTGGTGCTGGGTCCTCTCTGCAGCCACTCCCAGCAGGCCGCCACAACGGCGGACCTGATGGGGAACTTTGGCCGCATGACGCACAGGAGCGGGGCTAAGCCCTGCCCCTTGCGTCTCCCCAGCAACCACAGACGCCGGCGGCAGGATACGCCGCAAGCGCTGTGAGATGTAAACAAAGGAGGTGTCAGCAGTCGCAGCCAATGGAAGGAGACCTCTCCACGCAACACTACGCATGGCAGCCGTATAGCATAAATCACAGAGTACACACATAAGTACATGGACGACCTCTAGAAGGAGATCAACCAGGTAGAGGTTCAAGGTAGCATCCATAATTCATTTCTATTCATTCATAATGTGAAACTGTCGTGGCATTGAGAGACTGATGTCCAACTACAACACAACCACCAAATAGCATGACACATGGGCACCCAATCAAAACGATAGATATACATAAATCACGCTATGTCATATTAAAGCTACAAATCACAGTAGCCCCAAAAAAGGGGAATTAAGAAACCTCTTAAAAGCTGGACAGAATGGAACTTGTGGGCCGAGTAAATAAAACAATCAAATAAATGGCAACAGATCTAACTCTCTATTTAGGCCCCGCGGTTCCATTGTGTCCAGCTTTTTAATCCAAAAAGCCTCTCTGTACAGTAATTTTTTTAATCTGTCTCCTCCTCTCCTAAGAGGCCCAACTTGTTCAATAATCATAAATCTTAATTGACTCACATGATGTCTAGCCTGCTGAAAATGATAAGCAACCGCCTGGTCAGTCAAAGATTCCCTAATCGCATGTTTATGGGATGACAAACGTTTTTTAATCTTCTGAGTGGTCTGTCCTATGTACAGTAAACCGCACGGACACTTGAATGCATACACAACATAACTAGAATCACACGTGAAACAATCCCGTATTTTAAATTTAGTACCTTTATGGGGGTGTTGAATTTGATCCCCCCTAATGACTGAATTGCAGTGTACGCAATTCATGCATGGATATGTCCCTCTGCGACTGGATTTTGACTGATCCTGCGGGCTGGAGTCTGCTCTTACCAACTGGTCACGTAAATTGGGGGCCCTTTTATAAGAGATAAGTGGAGGGTTTTTAAATTGTAAAATATCAGGAAAGCTGTCAGAAAGTAAATACCAGTGTTTTTTAATAATTTTAGCTATATCATCACTTCTTGTGTTATATCTTGTTACAAATGGTATTCTCTCCTTGACATCTCTCCGTTGGACACCAACTCTAGCACCACCTTCCATAACCCTAGATCTCGCCCCTTGAACTATGTCTTTAGGGTATCCTCTCTGAATATCCTCTGTGTCTTTACCCCATCATCATCCACTATTCTATGGACTCTCTGAAATTGTCCCACTGGGACGGATCTCCTAGTAGCCCACGGATGGAAACTCCCAAAATGCAACAGGGAGTTCACATCCGTGGGCTTGATATAGAGATCCGTGACCAGTTTCCGATCCCTGCACATAACAAGTGTATCCAAGTAACTAATCTGTTCTGTAGAACTATGGGTCGTGAGTCTAATTTCAGGACACCTCTGCATCAGTTGTTCCACAAACTCAAGTAGGGTCGAATGCGGCCCCGCCCACACGCAAAAAACATCATCAATATAACGAAACCATTGTACTGCATGCTTTTGAAACAATTGGTTAGAATAAACAAACATATCTTCATACACTCCCATGTAGATGTTTGCGTAGGACGGGGCCACATTCGACCCCATAGCTGTGCCCCTCATCTGCATATAAAACTGTTCTTCAAACCTAAAATAATTACATTTAAGCACTATCTCAAGTAAAGTGCAGATGAACCGTATCTGTTGTACAGATAAATCAGATGCCGTTTCTAGCATATATTGCACTGCTTCCAAACCCCCCTCATGGGGTATGGACGTGTATAAGCTTTCAACGTCCATAGTAACTAATAACCATCTATCTTCTAGTGGGGGCATATTTCTAAGAATATTCAAAAACATCTGTGTGTCCTTGAGATATGACTTCAAAGAAGCCACATATGGTCGAAGTACTTGATCTAAATATTTAGCTAGTGGGGCCAAAACAGAGTCCATTCCAGCGACTATTGGTCTACCCGGGGGATTGTCCAAGCTTTTGTGTATCTTCGGACAGATATATATTACTGGAGTTACAGGAAAGGGCTGTATTAAAAATTCTGCCAGCTTCTCATCAATAATGCCCTGGGACCTGGCTGTAGATACAACTTCACCAACTTTCTCCTGAATGTCCTTTATGGGATCACATGGTATCAATTTATACGTTGTCACATCAGCCAATTGTCGTAACACTTCCTTTCGATATTGATTAGTATCCATAACAACTATGGCCCCGCCTTTGTCAGCGGGCTTGATTGTAATAGCCACGTTATTCATCAACTCCTTAATAGCCATTCTCTCTGCTTTGTTAATATTAGAGCGGACTTGTAAACCCACATGGTTAGATTTCTTCATCAGAAGGTCCACTTCCTCCTGTACTTTTTTGATATATATATCGAGTATCTGACATGAACCTGGTTGGAATTTACTTTTAGTCCGTAACGCTGTATCCCGTAGGCTAAGGACATCTGTTTCAGTAGTTTGAGCCCGCGTATTCTCATAGGGTCTCGGAATTGAAAAGAAATATTTCAATTTTATGGCTCTAAAGAACCGTTGCAGTTCAATATCTATCTCCAATGGATCTGGGAAGTTGGTAGGTGAAAAGGACAGGCCATAGTTGAGGGCAGACCAGGCGGTTGCTTATCATTTTCAGCAGGCTAGACATCATGTGAGTCAATTAAGATTTATGATTATTGAACAAGTTGGGCCTCTTAGGAGAGGAGGAGACAGATTAAAAAAATTACTGTACAGAGAGGCTTTTTGGATTAAAAAGCTGGACACAATGGAACCGCGGGGCCTAAATAGAGAGTTAGATCTGTTGCCATTTATTTGATTGTTTTATTTACTCGGCCCACAAGTTCCATTCTGTCCAGCTTTTAAGAGGTTTCTTAATTCCCCTTTTTTGGGGCTACTGTGATTTGTAGCTTTAATATGACATAGCGTGATTTATGTATATCTATCGTTTTGATTGGGTGCCCATGTGTCATGCTATTTGGTGGTTGTGTTGTAGTTGGACATCAGTCTCTCAATGCCACGACAGTTTCACATTATGAATGAATAGAAATGAATTATGGATGCTACCTTGAACCTCTACCTGGTTGATCTCCTTCTAGAGGTCGTCCATGTACTTATGTGTGTACTCTGTGATTTATGCTATACGGCTGCCATGCGTAGTGTTGCGTGGAGAGGTCTCCTTCCATTGGCTGCGACTGCTGACACCTCCTTTGTTTACATCTCACAGCGCTTGCGGCGTATCCTGCCGCCGGCGTCTGTGGTTGCTGGGGAGACGCAAGGGGCGGGGCTTAGCCCCGCTCCTGTGCGTCATGCGGCCAAAGTTCCCCATCAGGTCCACCGTTGTGGCGGCCTGCTGGGAGTGGCTGCAGAGAGGACCCAGCACCAGGGGAGGAGCCGGTGCTCGCAGCCGTTGGAGAGGTATGGGGCGGGGGTGGGTTGGAGGTTTGAATCCTCCAATAGCAGCCTTAGCCCTGAAGTTCTCTATCAGGTCCGCATGAGGTGGGACCTTAGAGACGGGTCAGATGACCTAATAGTGTTGTGTAATTGGCTCTAGGCTGCCTATACTGGCGTATAAATTGAGAAGTGAATTCATTGTATGTTTGTACATTGACAGCATAGCTTGATAAAGGGGCGGCTGCCCTGAAACGTTGCTTGGATTGCTGTAATGCATTTTCTGCAAAAATAAAAGAGCATATATTTATTGATGGTGCCGGTTATCGTGGATATCACTAATCTAAGAAGCTAGGAACGCTCAGACAGGAATGTGGGCTCTGTCAAAAGACGGAGCCCAAATTACTATAAAACAGCGTAATTTGGCCGCCAGCAATAGCAGGATACTTTTACTATAAAAACAGCGTAATTTGGCCGCCAGCAATAGCAGGATACTTTTACTTTAAAAACAGCGTAATTTGGCCGCCAGCAATAGCAGGATACTTTTACTATAAAAACAGCATAATTTGGCCGCCAGCAATAGCAGGATACTTTTACTATTATGAACAGCGTAATTTGGCCGCCAGCAATAGCAGGATACTTTTACTATAAAAACAGCGTAATTTGGCCGCCAGCAATAGCAGGATACTTTTACTATAAAAACAGCGTAATTTGGCCGCCAGCAATAGCAGGATACTTTTACTATAAAAACAGCGTAATTTGGCCGCCAGCAATAGCAGGATACTTTTACTATAAAAACAGCGTAATTTGGCCGCCAGCAATAGCAGGATACTTTTACTATAAAAACAGCGTAATTTGGCCGCCAGCAATAGCAGGATACTTTTACTATAAAAACATCATAATTTGGCCGCCAGCAATAGCAGGATACTTTTACTATTGTGAACAGCGTAATTTGGCCGCCAGCAATATCAGGATACTTTTACTATAAAAACAGCGTAATTTGGCCGCCAGCAATAGCACCATACTTTTACTATTAAGAACAGCGTAATTTGGCCGCCAACAATAGCAGGATACTTTTACTATAAAAACAGCGTAATTTGGCCGCCAGCAATAGCAGGATACTTTTACTATAAAACAGCATAACTTGGCCGCCAGCAACAGCTGGCAGCCGAATTATGCCTTTCCCCTGAGTCCACGGTAGCCTGGAGGGGGAATGGTAATTAATGCCACTGATACTTTCGTAGGAGAAGGGTGACCCATTTTTGGAGTTTGCCATGCGCCCCAATTTCCCGGCGCCATTTTTGAATGCATGCGGGAGACATTGTGGCACTCTTGCTAACAATGCGCTGCTTGTTATACCCAGAAATGTCTCTATACAGTGGGCAACCACAGTGGCAAGATATAGCAATCTAGTTTTAATTCCAATAATAGGAAAGTGATGACAAATACAGTGTAGAGAAAGCCGGTAGCCTAGTGAGGGAGCTACTGTATAGTTCTGTAACTGGAGGTCTTTAAGGACACAAGAGATAACATTGTGATCCAGATATGGAATTTATTCTCAGAGCACAGTCACTTAATTGAGAGCAGAGACTGCGGGTGGGAAACCAGAATGTAATTATTCGGTTATTCCTCCTTTGTATATTGCTTTAGGAGTAATATATTTACCACTCTGCACATTAAGAGGATTTCTTTTCCTGTTTAAAACAATCTGCACAAATTAATGTCAATGCGGACTTCCTTGGAAACGAGAGGGAAGAGTAATAAGGGCCAGTCCATTTAGATGCTGATTTCTTGGTGACATCATTTCCCTGCAGACTGCTTGTGATGGTCTGAGGACAGAAAGTTTCTGGTAATGAAGTTATTATATTGTACATACTGTATAGATACAGTGCTGACACATTTACTGGAGTGTTTAACTGAGGACATCAAACGGTTCTCATCGATAAGCTGCCCATACAATGCTCGATTTTTCAGGACCATTTACCTTCCCATCCAATAATTTTATTAAATCTGAGGAGAAATGGTGCTGCAACATGGCCAACCAATCGATCTTTGGCTCAATTTCTGGATGAAATTGGTTGAAATGATTGATTGGAAATGCTGGAAAATCTCAGTTCCAAAACTTTGATAGATCTTAAAGTGACTCAGAGATGAATAAAAAGCATGTTTTTTACTTACCCGGGGCTTCCTCCAGCCCATAAGCACGGATGCGTCCCTTGCCGTCCTGTTCCGGTAAGCTGCTGTGTGACGTCAGCAGGGGGCCGTCTGTGCATGCGCAGACCTTCTGCGCAAGCACAGAAGGCCCCGGCTGACGTCACTCAATCAGACTGAGCCCGACTGAGCCGTCTACTAGTGTTTGATTGAGGCTGAATGGACAATTCCTGCCAGACCGCGGGAGGCACACGTGAGGACGGCGAGGGACGCATCTGTGCTTATGGGGCTGGAGGAAGCCCCGGGTTAGTAAAAAACAGGCTTTTTATTCATCTCTGGTTTTCTTTAAATGGGTCATAAACATACAAGTGTGGCCATTAGGATCTTCACAGCCATAACATGTGTAGCCACAAAAACACCTGATCTGGAGTATCAGAGGAAGGGTGGGTTAGTAGTAGGGGTCCTCCTAACACCTCTGCCCCCCCCCCCCCCTGCAGTCACAGGGACTGCTCCCCTCTAGTTGTGCCCCTGCACTCGAGCATAAGACGACAGTAGACACAAGCAGGGCTGTCCACAGTTGGGCTTTTTGAGAGCCAACTAGCTAAAGCATCCAGCACAGGGCTGGCAAATGAAGTAGTACCCAGAAGATATTTTCCTTCACATAGAGGCGTGCATGCAGGGAATTTTTCAATGAAAACTAAAAACAAAACCTGGTCACTTGTATATTATTGCACCGGTCATATTCTGCCAACCATGCTCATTTCTTACCTGTATAAATTTGGTAATTGACTAAAATCTCCCATTTCAACGGCCTGAATCTTGTTGTGGTCCAAGTGAAGCTCGTTTAGGGAAGTTGGGAGACCTGGCAACAGATACACACAAAAAGTAGACATTTTACTTTTGTTAGTATAGTTGTACAATTTTTCTGCACAAAGCAAAACCATTGTAAAGTCAATTATATTATTATTTTTCATTTATGTGGCACCGGGGGCCATTTCTGGCCATTTTGGCACCCAAGGCAAGGCAGCTGTTGCCTGCCACTACCCCCTAAACTTATACCGTGTAAACTCGCGTATAAGCCGAGGTACCCACTTTTCCCTCAGAAACCAGGAAAAGGTGATTGACTTGCATATAAGCCCCCTATCGAACATAGCCCCATCCACAGTAGCCAGATATTCTGCTAATACAAGTCAGCTCCCCTCCCCATAGCCAGATGTGCCCAAGGATGATACAGCTGTGTCTCAAGATGCCACTAGATGGTGTCATAGATATAGCGATTGCCACACAGGAAGAATCCCCGATCATTGCACCGCTGACATGTTGCCTGCACACTCTGCTCCACATGCCGGGGGACACAGGTAGTCTTGAGCAGCACACTCTGCTCATCACCATGTTGCAGGGGATGGGGGGCATGGACACAACAGAAGAGCAGGATCACTAGTGCATGTTCATTATGCACCTCTGCCAGTAATAATACCTGCTCTACTGTCCGTTATGCTCCACTGACTTGGATATAAGCCAGGGGGTAACTTTTCAGCACATTTTTTTTGTGTTGAAAAATTAGGCTTATACGTTAATATAAGATTTAGAGGAAGTCAGTAGCCAACATTAATTGGCTTTGCAGACAGCAATGAAAAATTGAGGGGTTAGATACAAACATACTGTTTCTCAAAACAAGTCTATAAAGGATATCCACACACTATGGGGCACACTGCATGTTCCATGAGTAGGCAGATCCTCAGGCTGACAGACATAGGAGGAGGAGGAAGCGACCAGGACTGAGCCTGTGCTGTGCACAGAGCACCTCTATGCAGCAGGTGGAGGTAGCCAGAAGGGAGCGTGCACAGCATACACTACACAGAAGAGAGACACAGACCAGTGCAGCTGCAGCAAGAGACTGAGCTGTCAGGATCTCCTCTCTGCGTCTCTTGAACTGCTGGGCCCCTATTTACGGCCCCACGCAGGACATACCCACCGGCATGGCCAGATGGATCAGGGATCACCGCCAACAAATCATCATTTCCCTGCTCCATCTAGCTGAATCTGCAGTCGTCATTTGTATTTACACGTTCGCAGCAAAACCCGGGCAAGCCAAAGAGGATCGGATCGATCCTCAATGACTTAATCAGACATGACAGTCATTCAAAAACAAATGATCACTGTTGTTAAACATCGTTTAACACATTTTCATTCAACATTGCAATATCGTAAAAAAAGTTTGTCACGCAAAATCATTCACAAAAAATCTTTAGTGGGTATGTACCTTTAGTTACAGTGGGATGCGAAAATTTGGGCAACCTTGTTCATTGTCATGATTTTCCTGTATAAATCGTTGGTTGTTAAAATAAAAAATGTCAGTTAAATATATCATATAGGAGACACACAAAGTAATATTTGAGAAGGGAAATTAAGTTTATTGGATTTACAGAAAGTGCGCAATAATTGTTTAAACACAATTAGGCAGGTGCATAAATGTGGGCACCGTTGTCATTCCAAAACCTTTAGAATTAATTATTAGAACTCAAATTGGTTTGGTAAGCTCAGTAACCCCTAACCTACATACACAGGTGAATCCAATTATAAGATTGGAGCTCCTCTTTTAATTTTCTCTGAAAAGTAGCAACATGAGGGGATCAAAACAACTCTCAAATGACCTGAAGAGAAAGATTGTTTACCATCATGGTTTAGGGGAAGGATACAGAAAGCTGTCTAAGAGATTTCAGATGTCTGTTTCCACAGTTAGGAATATTGAGGAAATGGAAGACCACAGGCTCAGTTCAAGTTAAGGCTTGAAGTGGCAGACCAAGAAAAATCTCGGATAGACAGAAGCGATGAAAGGTGAGAACAGTCAGAGTCCACCCACAGACCAGCACCAAAGACCTACAACATCATCTTGCTGCAGATGGAGTCACTGTGCATCGTTCAACCATTCGGCACACTTTACACAAGGAAATGCTGTATGTGAGAGTAATGCAGAGGAAGCCTTTTCTCCACCCACAGCACAAACAGAGCCGCTTGAGGTATGTTAAAGCATATTTGGACAAGCCAGCTTCATTTTGGAATAAGGTGCTGTGGACTGATGAAACTAAAATTGAGTTATTTGTGCATAACAAGGGGCGTTATGCATGGAGGAAAAAGAACAGTAAAATATAATGGTGGTTCCCTCATGCTGTAGGGCTGTATGGCCAGTGCAGGGATTGGGAATCTTGTCAAAGTTGAGGGACACATGGATTCTACTCAGTATCAGCAGATTCTGGAGACCAATGTCCAGGAATCAGTGGCAAAGCTGAAGCTACGCCGGGGCTCGATCTTTCAACAAGACAACGACCGTAAACACTGCTCAAAATCCACTAAGGTATTCATGCAGAGGAACAAGTACAATGTCTGGAATGGCCATCTCAGTCCTCAGACCTGAATATAATTGAAAATCTGTGGTGTGAGTTAAAGAGAGCTGTCCATGCTCGGAAGCCATCAAACCTGAATGAACTGGAGATGTTTTGTAAAGAGGAATGGTCCAAAATACCTTCTACCAGAATCCAGACTCTCATTGGAACCTACAGGAAGCGTTTAGAGGCTGTAATTTCTGCAAAACGAGGATCTACTAAATATTGATTTCATTTCTTTTTTGTGGTGCCCAAATTTATGCACCGGCCTAATTTTGTTTAAACAATTATTGCACACTTTTTGTAAATCCAATAAACTTCATTTCACTTCCCAAATATCACAGTGTGTGTCTCCTATATGATATATTTAACTGACATTTTTTATTGTAACAACCAACAATTTATACAGGAAAATCCTGATGATTAACAAGGTTACTCAAACTTTCGCATCCCACTGTATGTCTACACATGTATGTGAACAGTGAGTAATTTATAACTGTTATGAGCTAATTGCACTGTATGGCCTCCATTTGAATATTTTTTTATAGATTTTTTTATCCTCAACACAATGTTTATTATGAATTACTTGATCTTTCTTTCTCTTGGAGTCTTCAAAATCGAATATATACATGTGTGGTGCATTGCTTGGAAGAATCTGAATTTTCATTAAACCAAAAATAACGATTAGAATTCTCAAATCAAAATAAATAAATAAATTGTATGGTATGTAGCCACCTTCAGGTACCCATGCTATTGCCTTCCCTAAATACAGAGTACACAACAGCAGGAGGGCATGAACCTATCTACCTGCAGTACTTCCTCATGCCTGATCATGCACTTCAGCCTCCTGAGGTCTCCCTGCTGTCACCACATCATTGTTATTCACCGGCATGGACAAGTTGATGTCACATGGCAGCAGGCACCAGAAGCAGTGACACAGTTCAGGGAAACATTGACACTGGACACATAGACTGGGGAGGAGGATAGAGGTATGACAGAACAGGTGAGTTACTTACCTCCACTTGCAGTTCTGTTTTAAAACCTCCAGGGCCACCCCCTCTGACAAGCCCCTGTGCGTCACCAGCCCCGCCCCCCACTTCCTATGCAGTCATGGGAGCACTGAGTCTATGTAATACCTTTGTACGCATATCCAGGCTGTCTAGTTTTATTACAGATGGCAACCTCCATAACCTTCTCACTTCAGATGTCCTTTTAATGCTCCACCCCAGAAACTGATGATTTCCTAGGTGTGTGTAAGAACTATGCTGCAAAACTTGTTGCTGTCTGTCTGTAAGATTCCTATTTAGCAATGTAAAATAAAATACCTGGAAAGGAGCCCAGACACTCGCTATTTCCTGCATGACTGACCACCTGTGCTACAAGCTGCAGTCTTTTGAAAGGGATTCAGTCCATGCCTTCCCCCTTGCAGTCTGAACAGTGGAAATTATGTAATATGGGCATCAGTAAAAGCCACTCCCACAAAGCCTGAAAATTCACTGCTGTACTAAACTAGGATTTTGGGCTGCAGAAACCTTATTTCCCACAAAAAAGACACAATTTGAGCACACACACTAACACAATTAAGGTATTATATGGTATTTTTAGATCTATGTCTGGAGATCGAGTTAAAAGTTGGAAGTAAGAAAGTTGAAAGCTCAGTAAGGATTTTACTACAGAGTGTGTCCATAAGCATTGTCAAAGATGGATTAAGATGAAATGAGGCCTTAGGCAAGGTAGTAGCTTTGGCTCTACCTTATGGTGCTTTTGTTAATCTGAGATGGGAGAGAGGTCAAAGAAAGCGGCAGTTGGGCCTTGTGGATGATCATACTCTGAGCATTATTGATTACTTTTCATACAGAAAAGCGGTTGACTAGATCATAGCCATAGCAGTGGAGTATTGTACCATGTTAGCCATCAGGGTCAGTATACAGGAATCAGGTCTGAGGAAGGCTTCATAACCGAAAACGTACTCCTTTTCTTCCAAGTTAGCCAATTAATGGTATCATCCTGATTCAAAACTTCTTTCTTTTAGATCATTGACCAAAGCTGATTTTTGTTAAAATCCGCCATGTTGTCAAAGAAAACCCTATATGCAGATGTCTGTAGCTGGCAAAGAAGGCACATGTGTTCCTAAGCCCAGCTAAACTATTTCAGAACCTCTGAATGAATGATAATGCAGTAACATGTGGACAGCTTATGCCTGCATTCTCCTGGTAATGAATTAAGTACTAAGCGCTGGCCTTCATGGTCATAAAACTCACATGATCATAAAACTCACTAAATGCCTTAAAATGTAGCAACAAGGGCAGGCCCAAAAATACACTTGTTTCCAACGTGGCTGATTTGTCCTAACATACATGCGTTACAAAATAAAGGGCACTTTTATTACTACAAGCTGTTAATATGTGTCTGAGCCAAACACTTCCTAAGGTTGTAAAACGTCAATTACAATCTCATTGGGTTTGTTGACAAGTCCCGATAAAAGAAGACATTTTACCCAAATTGTAAGTGTTCCATTGGGATGGAGCTGATTTGGGATAAACATGGGTTCATGTTAAGGTGTAACTGCAGTGATAAAGTCAGATATAAAAGGTGTTGAAAAATGCTTCCACCCAGTGGTGTAGAAATAGGGATGTAGATGTTGTGATCGTGGTAGGAACCCTGGAACAGAGATGTCCACTAGGGGCCCTCCTTCAACCAATGAATTCGCTTTTAAATGGTGCTAAACTGGTAAGAACACCTCTACATGGTAATGATGATTGTAACAAAATTGTTCCTCTCTCCACTTCTCCACCTTAAAGGGAGCTGAATCAAGTAAAGTTATTTAAAATAAACACAAGATGTACCAGCAACTTGATAATACATACTTTCCTTGCCATGTTCCTCTCAGAAGCTCACCATTTTCTTCTAAAAACAATTCCTTCCAGTTCTGATTAGATCTAGTTAAAACTAAAAGCCTTAGGGCTCTTTTCCACTAATCAGTTTCTGTCAGTTATACTGTAACTGAAAGGACAACTGATGTGCAAGGTAATGTCTATGTTTCCCCATGGCTCAAGTAAGTGATATTACAGGTTAATGGAGTGCTGATCCAGAAGCTGTTAGAGGGTCATCACCATTTTTAAAATGGAGGAGAGTATTCCATCAATCACAGTGGGCAAACGGGATGCGGGAGTGGAGACAAAGATTGCTGAGTAGACTATGTGGTAGGTAAGTATGATGTGTATATGTTTATTTTGACTTTTCTTTATCAATTCAGGTTTGCTTTAAGGCCTGTGCCCACCGAAAATTAACTGATCCTGATCCCTTGGTTGACTTTGCAGTGCTGAGGATGCCCGACGCATCACTAGCCTGCAGGCTAGCGATGCATACGGTTGTTATGCGGAGGGTGGTGGAGGGAGGACGGAGTCAGGGTCGGGCCGAGGCATAGGCTGGAGAGGCTCCAGCCTCAGGGCACAGTGTAGGAGGGGGCGCACAATTCATTCAGCTGTCATTCCTAATTGTGTTTGAAGCAGAAAGAAATAAGAAAAGGAGATACATGGAAGTGACTACAAGCCAGATAACTAGAGATTAAGGTGTTGGGGGCCCTGGGGTGCCTCTTAGTCTAATAGCAATCAGTGTGTGACGGCTGGGGTGAGAGGGATGGAGGGGGGCGCACTTTGCTGTCTCAGCCTTGGGTGCTGGAGGATCTTGTCCCGCCTCTGGACGGAGTGGCATGTTTGTGGTGTCATGTGGCAGAGAGGAAAATGCGCTTGACTGAAGCAAGCAAGCAGGGTTCCCAAGATGCGTTTTACTCCAAACAAATGTGTCATCTTCAATTTAAATAACGGTTTTATTTAGTACCGTATTGGGAACAGTATAATTGGGCAAAGCAGGTCCCCAGGATGCACCCATTGGATGTGCTTCTCAGTGTGTCAGTAGGAATCCTGTAAAATCAGTACTTGTAGGTGGAACTGCTCTGGCAGCAGGAACGTCACAGGTAAGTATCATATAAGACAAGTACCCTAATTATAACAAAACATTCTGTTTAGTTTCCTTGGCGGCAGGCTATTGATCTTGGTATTTGACATTACCTTTAGGGATGCCGGTCAGTTTGGCTTCAGAGATACGTAGGTAGTTGAGTTTCAGTCCGTTGAATGCTCCAGATTCAATACCTCCATTTTCAAGAGGGTTGCCTCCCATTTCTAGAAGAACATAAGCAATTAAAGTTGGAAACACTTGCTACAAATTCGGTTTGATTTTTCAGTATTATTCAGCAGGGTACAGGATAAATAATAAAACATCACATCCTCCCATTTGTGACCCTATATGTACAATTTTAGGAGCATAATTGTATATACTGAATGGAAAATGTAGTGCAGCCGGGATGTACCATGAAGTCCTTTGCGATCTATGATCTGTATTGGCCTCCACCTTGCCGAATCCTAACACCACCCTCTCTACCCTGTGACTTTCCCTAACCCTAACCACCCAAGTTCAAACTCCTAACACCTTCACACAAAGGCTATCCCCTCCATGTTTTTCCTTAGTAACCTCCAGATATCATTCATCCCAGAACCTTTACTCCTTCCAAAAGACCCCTTTGTCATCCAGCTTGGCCACCTCCTCACTCTTTTGCATCCAGGACTTCTCATGAGTGTCACCTCTCCTTTGGAACTCTCTCACACAGCCTGTCTGTCAGCCTCTAAGCTTAGAAATTCTCAAATGTACCCTCAAGACAGTCTTATTCAGACAAGCTTATAACTTGCTATAGCTAGAATTTAATGCTCACTATCTCATCTTTTTACTACTTCGTCTACACCTCTGGTGTCTCCACCCACTACCCTAGATTGTAAGCTCACAAGGGCAGGGACACCCCCCCCCCCTTTCCATGGCTAACATTAACATTTATCCCTTCCTGGCTCTTTTTCAATTCACACTTTCCCCTAAATTTTCTCCTAGGAGATTTCTCAGGTCAATAGTATAACTGTTTTGAACAATGAAGAACTAATTTCCAACATATTGGTGTGAGTCATCATAGATAGGAGGTAAGATAGCTTTCTATGTATTTATTCTTTATATGTATGCTGAGTCATCCCAGAATACACATCCATGGGGCACCCAGGGCTGGATTTGTACTCTTTCCTGCCCCAGGTCTCTGTCAGCAGCCGTCCCCCTTCAGTATATGTAGCCAGATGTCTCCCCCTCTCCACTATAGTTAGCATGATGACCCTTACCCCTCCCTCTAGTACAGGTAGCCCATTGACCCTTACCTCTAGTATAGGCAGCCAGTTGACCCTCCCCCCACCTTCAGTATAGGTAGCCAGATAACCCTTCCCCCTCTTCCAGTTTAGATAGCCTGATGATCTCCACCTTTTGATGACCCCTCCCCCCTTCCATCTAGTATAAGAAGCCAGATGCCCCCCCCCCCCTCCCTTCCATATAGATAGCCTGAAGTGGCATGGCCTATGTGGCCTTGGCTTAAATCCGGCCCTGGGCGCGCCTCATCAAAAATACTACCCTGTTGTCATTTAGACACCTCTACAAGAGGTGATAATCTTTGCTATTTGTAGTCATATAAAAGAAGAAAAGAACGCAGGAGGAGAGCGACTGCCCAGGTCCAGATTTATCTGGAGAACTTAGGGGGAACGGTTTAAATCTGAAGAACTTAGAGGGAACGGTTCATTTCCCACAGGCCATATATGGTGGTTGCAGGACTGCAGCCCATGTCTGTGAGCATTCATTACCCACAATTCTGCACTTATACAAATCGCCTAATGATACTGCACCATTAGGCTCCTGGTTTCCCTTCATCCCACTAGCACTAGGACCTCCTCTCTTCCCCGCCCCCCCCCCCTTTGGTTTAGAGAAATATGTGGAACCTGATCTACAGACAGCCTAAATGTCAAGTTATGCTCACTAATAAAATATTCTCTCAAATGTCTGACTAACCCTAACATGACATTTTCAACTAACCTTAACCTGTTAACCTCCTTAGCGGTAATCCGCAGTCAGGCTCGGGAAGGAAATCGTCAGCTCAAAGCAGTAATCCCGTGCCTGAGTGAGTTATATTTTTTCCCCCTTGTTTTTAGGGTCCAAAAGCTTGTGAAAAAAATGCACGGCTTTTAGACCCTAAATCTGGAAATAATCATCCTTAAACAATGATCAACCCTAACCAAGGGTTTAAAACACATTCAAAAGAATAAAAACAGGTTTGGCTCAAACCAGGACCTCTAACCTAGGTTTCAATCTACTGTGAGGCCTTGTTCACATCTAAAATCGAAATCACAAATGCAAGCGTTTTGCGATTTTGTGCGCAAATTTTTTTAGCGCCTCCCGGCGCTTGCCTGTGCGCTGCAATTTTTTTTAAAGCACTTTTCTAAAGCGTTTTTGCAGAGTGATTTTTTTTAATTCACTCCCTGAAGCAAGTCAGGAAGTGAACTATTTGACCCGGAAAAGAATAAATACAATGGGCTTGATTCACAAAGCGGTGCTAACAGCACGCTGGTGAAAAGCCCTTTATCACGCCTAAACTCAGTTTAGACGTGATACGTTTAGGCGTGATAAGTTTAGGCGTGATAACTATAGCACCAACTGGGTTAGCACTGCAGTGCACAGCTGATCAAAAGTTTTGAGCTAGCAAAGTCTGGTGCACTTCGGATAGAGTTGAATGGCCCTGCTTTGCGTTCGGGACTTTGCGCGCGATCTAAACTTATCTAAACTTATCACGCCTAAACTTATCACGCCTAAATTGGCTTTTCACCAGCGTGGTGCAGTGGTTATCACGCCTAAAGTCTCTAACTGGGTTAGCACCACTTTGTGAATCTAGCCCAATGTATTTATTCTTAAAATGTCCTGCACCCTGCTGAAGCGATTTTGAGAGCGTTTTGCGCTCTTCCTATACCTTCCATCAGAGCAAAATCGCCCCCAAAATGGTACAAGCACCGCTTTGCGCTCCGCGCTGATACGAACTTTCTCATAGAGATTAATTGCACAGGCATTTTGTGGCCGGTTTTGAAAATCGCCTCTGCTTGAAAAAAGGCTGAAAACGCCTAACCCATGCACTACACAGTCTATATCAAAATTAACCTATCTCTAAACTGACCTAGGGCATAACACCAATTCACTCCTAACCTTACTACTATCATAATATGCCTAAAGCCCTATCTACACCATACAATCTTTTGTCCGATTCGATTCATTGATTCGATCTTGATTCAATCCGACATGTCCGATTGGGATTCGATTCAATCCAATTTGCCATTGTTTTGCAATGGCAAATTGAATCGAATCTAATCCCGATTGGACATGTCGGATCGAATCAATGAATCGAATCGGACAAAAAATTGTATGGTGTATATGGGGCTTAATGTGATGAATAGGGAATACTTATCTAGTTCCAATGTGGCTCAAATCTGCACATTGATAAATAATACTGTAAAGTGGTGCTTTTACAAAATTCATAAAATAACGGAAACCCCCCTCCCCCCCATCATTCAACCAGGAAACCAATGATGTGTCAGGTTGGCAAGCAGTCTGAAAAGTATATACATAAAATATATGGTTACATAAATGTAATGGCAGAAAAAGCGAAGCCTTTTTGATAAGGCACAAGCATTTGCATGAACAGTACACTAGCTGAGGCAAGAAGCAGCAATTTTAGGGAGAGATCATTAGCTACAATGCACTGCAGGAGTCCGGGAGAGATATTCTGCTGGGAAACCATTCAGACCGGGGTATCCAGTTTCTGTATACAGCAGGAATCAATCAAGAGAAAACTGCCCATTACATCCTCTAAACCAGAATCAGTACTGACAACAGGATCAACCAAGAGCGTACGTTAAACAACTGTGCTGAAAAAAGTGGCGCAGGGTAATGCCAATGATGACATCTTGCTTCTGGGATTATTAACGTTTTAGAAATGTCCTAATTTCCTAAACCGTCAAATAACCTTAGTAACAAAATGTCATCATTGGCATCTGCATACATTACCTGGTTCCAGCGATCACATCTTCTTCATTTCCTGGTTTGTGTGCAGGAGTCCTGCAGCCAACAGATCACCATGCGGGGAATGAAGCCACATGGTGATTGGCTGGCAAGCTATCTAGGAAGTGGAGGAGACGCGATCATCCGGGACCAGGTAATGTATACCTACGCTTCTGCCTACCCTCACACTGAACCCTCCCTCTACCTAACCCTAAAACCTCCCAGGTGCCTAATCCCAGGGCAGCCATCGGGGGGGGGGGGGGGGGGGGCAACTGACACTGCAGTGAGGGGCCCAGGGCTTCAGATACCGGGGCACCACCTATAGTTGAATATCTATACTCGGGTACCTGTATCTTGCTGGCCTATACAGATGCGCCAGCTATACCAGACTACCTATACTGGGGGTATCTACACCAGGCTACCTATACTAGGGCACCACCTATAGCTGGCTACTTATACTGGGGGAACCTATGCCTGGATACCTATTCTAGGCGGGCACAGCAACCAGTGGGTGGACCCAGGGAGGGGGGCCCAGGCCTGATGATGTGTGAGGGGCCCCAACATTCCTGGTGGCGGCTCTGCCTAATCCTAACCACTCCACCCTCACTGCCTAACCCTAACCATTCCACCCCCACTGCCTAACCCTAACCACTCCACTCCCACTGCCAAACCTTTTACTATTGCCGCCTATGGCAGCACCATTTTTATTGGCGCTTGTCCTGCACCATTTTTATCTGCTCCACAACTAAGAGCCCATTGTCAGTTTTATATATAGTATTATTGCACTCCCATTCCTTTAACATAGAGACATAGCATCTGAAGTATGGGCTGAGGATCTGAAAGATATAATTATAATGGACAACTGACTTAACTTTTCATATGTTAGCATACCATTTGCAGCAAGCAATATCGCTGGCTCAGTTTTTACAGCAAACCTGAGGTGAAACCTGAAAGAAAATACAGATAATTACCTAGATAGTGGAAAGTCTCTGGATCCTCCAGATACTTCCTGTCTTTTCTTTGGCCTCTCTTTTCTGCTGCTATGACTTTTGGTAATCTGGTCATTCATCGCCAGTCGTAGGCTTCTGCGCATGCGCATGGTATTACTTAGAGTGACCAGACGTCCAGGATTGACCGGGATGCGTCCCGGATTCAGGGTCCGCTGTCCCAGGCAGCATGAGGTCCCGGGAAATGTCCCGCTTTCAGCAGCGGGACGTCCCGGCCTCGGGACTCTGGCCACTCTATCCTCATGAACTGGCAGCGGCGTCTATAGACGCCGTGCCAGTTCATTGCCTACAGCCCCGCTCCAGCCTCCTTAGTCTTCCGGTGTCTGTTCTGACACCGGCAGGCAAGCAGGGCTACGGCAAGATGGCTGCCGGAGCCCTGTACTGGAGACTATTTGTGTCTCCAGTACAGGGCTTCGGGCGCCATCTTGCCATAGTCCTGTCAGCGCGGGAGACAAGAGCAGGAGGAAGGTGGTCCCGGGAGCAGCGCGCCAGAGGCCGGAGACTTCTGCCAGGTGAGTAAATGCTTTCTTTTCCAGGTGAAATGTTTGCCTGCATTGCGTTTCTTTTCTGGTGAAATGTTTGCCCGCATTGCGTTTCTTTTCTGGTGAAATGTTTGCCCACATTGCGTTTCTTTTCTGGTGAAATGTTTCCCCGCATTGCGTTTCGTTTCTGGTGAAATGTTTGCCCCCATTGCGTTTCGTTTCTGGGGAAATGTTTGCCTGCATTGTGTTTATTTTCTGGTGAAATGTTATAATTGCGTTTCTTTTCTGGTGAAATGTTTGCCCGCATTGCGTTTCTTTTCTGGTGAAATGTTGCCCGCATTGCGTTTATTTTCTGGTGGTGAAATGTTTGCCCGCATTGCGTTTCTTTTCTGGTGAAATGTTTGCCCGCATTGCGTTTCTTTTCTGGTGAAATGTTGCCCGCATTGCGTTTCGTTTCTGGGGAAATGTTTGCCCGCATTGCGTTTCTTTTCTGGTGCAATGTTTGAACGCATTGCGTTTCTTTTCTGATGAAATGTTTGCCCGCATTGCGTTTCTTTTCTGGTGAAATGTTTGCCCGCATTGCGTTTCGTTTCTGGGGAAATGTTTGCCAACATTTCGTTTATTTTCTGGTGAAATGTTTGCCCGCATTGCGTTTATTTTCTGGTGAAATGTTTGCCCGCATTGCGTTTATTTTGTACTGACATGTTGCCCGCATTGCGTTTATTTTGTACTGACATGTTTGCCCGCATTGCGTTTATTTTGTACTGACATGTTGCCCGCATTGCATTTATTTTGTACTGACATGTTTGCCTGCATTGCGTTTATTTTGTACTGACATGTTTGCCCGCATTGCGTTTATTTTGTACTGACATGTTGCCCGCATTGCGTTTATTTTGTACTGACATGTTTGCCCACATTGCGTTTATGTTGTACTGACATGTTTGCCCGCATTGCGTTTATTTTGTACTGACATGTTGCCCGCATTGCATTTATTTTATACTGACATGTTGCCCGCATTGCGTTTATTTTGTGCTGACATGTTGCCTATTGCGTTTATTTTCTGGTGTCCGGGGAAACTGTTAATTGCATTTATTATTTAATGGTCATAGATGGCTATGTTTGCTGCCTTGTGGTTACGGTATACTATTAGCATCACACAGTTTCTGCACACCCATGATGCAAAGTCTCGTTTTGTCCACATCATGGCGTAAACACTGCTTTCCTATGCCTCGCTGTTACATCATTATGTTAGCTCCGCCCATACAATGTCATGGCCACGCCCATTTTCACGCGCCACAACCCCCCCCCAGTCTTCGTCGCTGCGCGCTCCTCAATCCTCCCCACTTTTCGCCCCCCTGCGCCCCCCCTCCCCGTCCCAGGTTGGACCCACAAAAATCTGGTCACTCTATATTACTGCACAGGCTCAGAATGCCCCTGTCTGTGGGAGCACAACAAGGGGTGCGTGCGTGGGCGTGGCCAACCTGCGCATGCGCAGAGAAGTGCGGCTGGACGGATTGGGAGGCATAGTGCAAGAAAGGAGGGGCCAAAGAGGACAACGTGGTAGGCCACAGTGCTCATGGGGCTGGAGGAAGCCCCAGGTAACTATAAATAGACGTAGTTTCAACATCTCAGATTCACTCTGAGCCTCATTAAGATTTATCTTTTAAAAAAAAATAATAAACATTCAAAGAAAACCCCACCTATCATCAGTACATACTTTTTCTCTAAGAGCATGGCTGTGCAGTGCTGTGGGGGTCCTGTCTGTGTTGTGACACCACTCAATGAGTCACACACAATGCTTCTGGCTGTGTGCCTGGCCTGCTCTCTGTCTCTCCTCCTCCCATCAGCCCTAGCAGCACAGTGTTGGGAAGTGAGGAGGTGACATGGGGGGGGGGGGGGGGGGGGCAGAGCTGAGCTAGTGGTGGACAGCAAGGAAACAGGAACTAGAAACCACCAGCTCAGGGAGGCGGGACAAAGAGGAGAACAGAGACTGTTGCAGCATGAAGTGACCAGCCCGGGCAGGGTAATGTAACATACATACATTACCACACAACACAAGTGCACATGCAACCCCCCCCCCCCCACACACACACACACACACACACACACACACACACACAAACAGGTGGGTAGGGAGAGATAGAAAGAGCCGGGATGCAGGAATGGATGAGGGAAACTTTCAGTACATTACTGCAGCAGCTGGGGCCCAGTTTGTGTGACTCTGTGTTCACTGGGCCCTAGAATTAACTGGGCCTCCCTCCTGTCATATCTCTGATGGGCTGTAGGCAGCCCCGCCCTGGTGTCTCATGATCCTCCCTCCCTTATAGAGTTACCTGGTGTTTAGTGGTCATCCTTCCCTCCCCTATACAGTTCCCTGGTATCTAGTACCCTCCTCTCTCCTACCCCTATACAGTTCCCTGGTATCTAGTACCCTCCTCTCTCCTACCCCTATACAGTTCCCTGGTGTCTAGTGCCTCCCCTTCCCTCCCTCCCCTATTCAGTTCTCTGGTGTAGAGTGGCCCCTCTCCCTCCCCTGTACTGTTCCTGGTGTCTAGTGCTTTCCCTCTCCCTCCCCCATATGGCCTCCCTTGTGATCTAGGGCTTCACCTCCAATATGGCCTCCCTTGTGGTTTAGAGTGGGTCAAAAATAATGCATAGATCAAACATAGATTGTCCAGCAAGCTCATGCTGAACTAGAACTTATAAGAGTGTGTAAGGGGCTAAAAAAAAATACCAAAAAAGCCCTTTTACTAAAATGCTATGCAAAACATAAATTTGCCTTTTTAAAACTGAAGATATTTGCAATTATTCAGTTTGGAGCGAGCGTATGATGTCTCCCACAATGCACTGGTGAAGATGCAAACCGTCTCTTTGTTGTCCCTGTAAGCTAAACACACCTCCAGAACAGTTTGCATATTCAGCAGTGATGCATTATGGTAGACATCATACGCTCACTCCAAACTGAATAATCGCAAATACCTGGTTTAAGAAGGCAAACGTCTTTTTTTGTAAAGCATTTAGTAAGAGGGATTTTTGGTCCTTTTTAGCCCCTTACACATTCCTGGAAGTTTTGGTTCACCATGAGCTTGTTGGGCACTCTGTAACTCTGGGTGTTTCAGGTCCTACCCCATAGACCCACATTAATCCAAGCCGTGCACTGATGAGGACAAATCAGTCTGAAACAATCTCTATGCATGTTGGATTATTGTGGCTCTAAAATTAACCCATTCAGGTTCCGTGGTTTTCACGAGAGAAATGTTCACCTCCCATTCATTAGCCTATAACTTTATCACTACTTATCACAATGAACTGATCTATATCTTGTTTTTTCCGCCACCAATTAGGCTTTCTTTGGGGGGTACATTTTGCTAAGAGCCACTTTACTGTAAACGCATTTTAACAGGAAGAATAAGAAAAAAATGGAAAAATTCATTATTTCTCAGTTTTCAGCCATTATAGTTTTAAAATAATACATGCCTCCATAATTAAAACTCACGTATTGTATATGCCCATATGTCCCGGTTATTACACCGTTAAAATTATGTCCCTATCACAATGTATGGCGACAATATTTTATTTGGAAATAAAGGTGCATTTTTTCCATTTTGCATCCATCACTATTAACAAGTTTAAAATAAAAAAAATATAGAAATATTTCATCTTTACATTGATATTTAAAAAGTTTAGACCCTTAGGTAAATATTTACATGTTTGTTTGTTTTTTTTTACTGTAATGTTTTTTTTTATTTATAGTAAACATTTTATTTGGGTAGTTTTGGGAGGGTGGGGGGTAAACAATAGATTTATAATGTAAATGTGTATTGATTTTAATTCATTTTTATTTTCAGGTGTAGTATTACTTTTTGGCCACAAGATGGCGGCCATGAGTTTGTTTACATGACGTCACTCTAAGCGTAACACACGCTTAGAGTGGCGCATCAGGCAGTGAATGGCCAGAAAAGGTGCAGCTTCCGAGAGAAGCTGTCGCTTTTTCAGCGGGGGAGAGGAATCAGTGATCGGACTTCATAGTCCGATACATTGATTCCCTGACTACCGAATCCGCGGCCGGGAGTGCGCGTGCACGCGCGCGATCGGCCGCGGGGGCGCGCGGTAGCGCACATGGTTTCTGGACGTAGTTTCTACGTCCAGAAACCAAAATAGGTTAACAAGCTCACACATCATTGCATCTTAGTGGTTCTGAAGGTGTTTAGTTTACAGGGACAACAAAGGGACGATTTACATATTCAGCAGTGATGCATTGTGGGAGACCAGATATGCTCACTACAATCTCAATAATCACAAATACCTTCTGTTTTAAGAAGGCAAACGTGTGTTTTGTCAGAAACATGTGATCTGCATGCTTGTACGGGGTCTGTGGCTAAAAGTATTAGAGGCAAGTAGGCAACGGATCAAAAGGACAACCAGGCAATCTGAACTGTTTAAAAGGAAATAAACATGGCAGCCTTCATATGCCTCTCACTTCAGATTTACTTTAATAAATAATACTTTGAATGATTTCTTATCTGGATTAGATGGTGCATGCCGTATATACTCGAATACAAGTCGACCTCGTATATAAGTCGACTCCAATATTCAACCCTCTTAAGCTGGAAAGTTTTATTGACTCAAGTGTAAGTCTATCCAGCAAAGTTAACAGCTGCACTTGGGGACCAGGAGGGGTTAATGACTGCACTGCATACAGTACATTGCAGCCATTTATGCAGCCCAGCATTTCCCCCCCCCAGCTCCTTTCCTTGTTAATTGTTGTGGCCAGGACTTTCAGACCTGTGTTTTCTTGGCATTTCCTTTCCTCATAGTATCACTTTCAAATGGGTAAATTGCTGGTAATCGGAATGTCACTAATAGTACACACATTACTCAGTGTGCTCAGTGTTGCCAGTGACTCGTGTATAAGTCGACCCCTATACTTTTATGAAGCGAATTGGACCTAAATTTCTAGACTTATACTCAAGTATATACAGTATTTCTGGTACTTTACGTTTATGAGTGTGTGTGTGTGTGTGTGTGTGGGGGGGGGGGGGGTCTGGAATAACCACTTGGTCACATAGCCGTTAGTTTTGCTCTCCTCGTGTTGTACATTCTGACGGTTGAAGACTGGAACGCAGTGATGTATGATGGGATCATGGCGTATGAGGGGCCATTTTTCCCTGGAATGTTGGTCTGTGTGTATTTTATCATCCTCTTGATTTGTGGTAACTGTATCCTGCTGCACAGCAATGATATTGAACTAGCTACGCTCAGTAAAATGACATTTCACAAAGTTACATGTAAGTTTTCACTACCCGTTGTGCAGGCCATCCACTGTTAGATTTTTAGGTAGATCAGGTAAGCAATCAGCATTTACCTAAAAATGCTCATTACCTGAATTACCACCTTGCAACACTAGATATCTGAGCAGATTACGGCAGAGATTTGATTGAGGCAGGGAACACACTTGACTGCTTTCGTACGCGTTCTCTGCACAGAATAACTGAGAACTCATGTTAATCAATGGGCTAGTTCACACTTAAAGGGCTTGATTCACAAAGCGGTGCTAACTGTTTAGCACCGGTGTGCTAAACAGTTAGCACGTGAAGTGCCGTTCGCGGACTTTTGCGCACGCAAAGTGCAGCGATTCGCGCGATCGCAGACTTTTGCGCACGCAATTTGCGGCAAATTGCACACACAAAAGTCCGCGATCGCGCGAATCGCAACACTTTGACCACGCAAAAGTCAGCGAACGGCACTTCACGTGCTAACTGTTTAGCACACCCATGCTAAACAGTTAGCACCGCTTTGTGAATCAAGCCCAAAGTGTTTTTCGCGCACAGAAAAAAAACCTGGCATTCTGTATCATGATTCTGCACATTCGTCAGTTTTCTATATCAATTACATTAGCTGCTGTGAAAAACCACGCGTGTTTTCCTGCATAGAAACACAGTTGGAGTGCAGAAAAGGTACGCGGAAAAACGCGCACAGAAAACTGAAAGACAAGTGTGCTCCCTGCTTGAATACTGAATGGAATGTGACCATCGCTTGCTTTGTACTGCTCAAAGCAGCCATTGATTGTGCACCGTTCCCATACTGCACTCTGGACGCACTTCATCAAGAAAAAAAACACCATTCTCAATCAACAAAAATCGATCAAGCGGGCCAGGGGCGTAGCAATAAGGGTTGCAGCGGTAGCAACCGCATCAGGCCCCTTGGGCCAGAGGGGCCCCGAAGGGCCCTCCCTCAACTACAGTATTAGCTCTCTAATGGTCCTGTGCTCATAATTATCACTACTATAGATACTTTGAATAGTGGTAATCATAAACAAGCTGCTCCCATCCCCTTCTTGTACAGTACCTCTGACACTGTAGTTGCCATTGGCAGGTTTTGGTGCGCCGTATCAATTTTTATGTATAGAGTGCTTGGGGGGCCCCATTGTAAAACTTGCATCGGGGCCACCAGCTCCTTAGCTACGCCACTGAAGCGGGCCTTCAGTTTTGATTGTTATCATATACACTGTTTTGGCTAATAGCAGCAACAGCATTGCAGCAACAGCGTCTTCCCTTAACAAAAACACTGTAGGCTATTTCTGTACATGCAGCTGCAGTATAAATCCCAGTCTGCATTCCTTGCCTGTATTTCCAACCCCTTGCCGTAATAACACTGGTATATGTATAAATGTGGCCAGAGAAATTAACTGTAAGGGGGTCAGGGGGATACAAAGATTGCTGCTATAGACTCCCATTATAAAAGCCGTGATTTGCGGCAAAGAGAGGAAATGTGGCCACCGAGTCTATGTAAATTGCGGCTTTGCATGGCAGGTGTGGAGGTAAAGTTGGATGCAGGGAGGCTGTGTTTCAACCTACGTGTGGCATTGGTGATCATTAGCATCTGTTTGGTATAATTGGTTTGTCATACACCTGACTATAATCCTACAAAATCCCTCACTTCGCAAGTGTACCTATAAGAGTTGATGCTGGTTTTATAGTAAAAGGTAGTAACACCAAATATTGACTTGATTTAGGCTGGGAGCACACATAACATAGCGTGAAAGGCTGCGTTTTATGTTAATGCTGTGTGCGTTTTTGCTGCATTTGCGATGCGGTTTTCATGCGTTTTGTGTGTATTTTAATGCATCTGTTGTTCGCATATACAATACGCATATGCGTTTTGTAAGCGTTTTTCATGCGTTTTTATATTTCCATTTATGCAAATCATTAGGAAGACAACAGGAAGTGGAAATACAGCATAAAAAATATTTTTGGCAAAAAAACGCATATAAAAACGCATACCATTGCGTTCCCATTGACTTTCATTATGTGCGTTTTGATGCGTCCATGAATATTATGCAACAAAACCAGCGTTTTTAAAAAATGCAGGTTTGAAAACGCTTATAAAACACATATGCGTTTTTATATGCATTTTCTCCTGCGGCCCATAGACTTCCATTAGTGGTAAAAACGCAGCGTTTTTCCGCAAAGCTAGCGTTTCTGCTTTGTATGCACCCAGCCTGAGATTTTACTTTTGTTCACTCACTTTGCAGTTTCTAAATTGATAACAATAAGCAATCATTTATATTTCGGAAATTATTCTTTGTTTACGGCATTTTTTCACGCCTGTCTAAATCTTACACACACACATACACCACACCCGCCACACACACACACACATACCACACCCGCCACACACACACACCCGCCACACACACACACACACACACACACACACACACACACACACACACACACACACACATACCACACCCGCCACACACACACACCCGCCACACACACACACACACACACACACACACACACACACACACACACACACACACACACACACACACACACGTGTGTTCTTCCTCGGTTCCACCCGGCTAATTTCCCTGCAGTGACCAACTATGCAAACTTGGCGATCAAACTATGATAATAGCACTGCAGTGGTATATATGTTTTCATTAAGGTCATTGGATGAAATCTGATTGGCTGCTGTTGACCCAACCGTTTTGTTCTGCAATCTGTGAACCGCAGTCACCTAGTGACCAACAGGTTAAAATTTGGGAAGCCTGGCATTCAAAGTGTAAAAATGGCTGTAGTTTCAATTTCTCAATAGAAAATCAACGAGCGAAATTTGATTGGTTTTTTGTGACTCTGCCCACTTTTTCTAGCCTTAAACTGCAAAACCCGATGACCAAATGTGTAAATTTTGGGGTCCTAGACATCAATAATGTGAAAATGGAAGCATTTTCCATTTTCCCATTTTAGTTGATCAGAGAAATCTGATTGGCTGTTTGTGGCTCCACCCAGTTTTCTGACTTTAAATCCCAGTCACCTAATGACCAACTGTGCCAAGTTTGAAGATCCTGCCATTAACAGTCTAAGAACGGCTGTAGTTAAAATTTTCCCATTTAAAATGAATGGCTGAAATGTAATTGGCTGTTTGTGGCTCCACCCACTTTTTCTGATTTTTCAACCCCACTCATCCAGTGACCATCTGTGCCAAGTTTGGATTAAATGCTATGAGAAAAAACATCCTTTTTAAATATTGCCTTTGAAGTCAATAAGTGAATTTTGATTGGCTGTTTGTAGCTCCACACACTTTATCTAACTTTGAAGCGCAGTCACCCAATGACCAACTGTGTGAACACTGAGGTCCTTGACATTAATTCTGTGAGAATGGTAGTATTTTAAATGTTAATATAATAGTAGCAGCAGTATATATTTTCTCATTAAGGACAATGGCTGAACCTTTCATTAATAACAGTTTAAGATTAGCAGCAATTTATATATTCCCATTGTAAAACCAAGGTGAAATGTATTTGGCTGTAATTAGCTCCACCCACTTTTACAACCTTGTCCCATTGTGACAGCTGATTGGCTGTTGTTGGTCCACTCCTTTTTTCTCCAATCGGTGAACCACAGTCACCCAGTGACCAACACTTTAATGTTAAAGAAGCCTGGCATTCAAAGCACAAAAATGGGTATGTAGGTAGAAAAAAAACAAAGTCTTGTAAAAGTAATACCTTTTAATGGCTAACTGATAAAGTTAAATAATGCAAGCTTTCTGGGATCTAGTCCCCTTCTTCAGGCATATTTCCAGATGTAAGCTGTAGTAAAACACTGATGCAGGTAAACAGCAAACACGAAGATGGCAGTTGTGCAGGTGGCTGTTTAGCAGTTAGATGTCAGGTGATCAGCAGCCTGCTTGCATGAGCCAGTGAGCTCATGCAAGGAAACATGAAATCTAGCATGAGCATGAGCATGAGCATGAGCTCACTGGCTCCAGCCTGGTGATCAATAGGTGACATTTCATTGGCTGTTAGTGGCCCCACCCACCTTGTCCCATTGTGACATCGCGAGCCAAGACACATATTTACCACTGCACCTGACCTCCCAAGCTCAGACCTCAGAGACTCTCTAGCTTGCGATTTGGATAGTGAATTACTGATACTGATTATTGGCTTTGGATTTACGGATTACGGCTTTGGATATTGATTTTGTTTTGACGACCCGGCACTGACTTACCTTATCTTCTCAACTCTTGGCTTTGGTTTACGGATTACGGTTTTGGATATCGATTTGGCTTAGACGACCCAGCTTGGATTGAACTTTCTGATACTGACCTTTGGCTTTGGACTACCGATTACTCTTTGAAAACATGGAAGACCTGTTTATGCTCAGCAGCAAATATCTTGCCACACAAGCTGACGGAGAGCTGCTGGCTATCGAACTCTCCGGAGAGATTCTGCGCAGAATCTCAGGGCCTCTGCGCAGTTCTGTTATAAATGCCATTGAAGAACACCTGCCCTTCCTGATGCTTCAGCTGGAAAGCAGCAAAATACCACCGAGTGAAGCTGCCCAACGTACTCTCCTCGAGTGCATCCGCCATCTGAAGTGTACCAGAGCTCCCTGGTGGAGGCGACTTTTCAGACCTCGCCAGCGACAACAAGATGCACAGCAACTCGCTGGCCTAGAGGCGATCCGAGATATTTATTCAAAGCTGAATAGCTTAAAGCTGTTGAAGACCGTTTTGTGTAACTGCCACAAACTGTTACAAACGGCAGACAAACCAGCTTTATGGAGGCTCATAAACCACCTGAAACAGAGCATAGCAGCACATGATTTACCTCTGGAGGACATCCAGCAAATACATCAGAACATGATGACTGCACTGGCCAGCTGTGATGAGGCTACAAGGAGCAACGCGCGCCTTATTATACAGGTGCTGGAGGTTAAATGGCCAGTCCTGCGTGTGAATGTTCCAGAGACTTTACCATTTCACCATCGTCTTGGAATTAAAGACCGCAGGAGGCTCCCAACGGACTAAAGAGTACAAAACCCAGTGTACTCCACTAACTATATATTTCTTTAAGTATTTATCTATTTCTTTAAGCATTTATCTATTTCTTTAAGTATTAATTAGTTTATTTAAGTATTCATATATACCACTGCATCACCATCCTGGCACTAAACATCTCAGGCGGCTCCCAGCTATATGAAGGGCAGGAAACTCTGTGTACTCCACTAACTGAACACCACTGTATCACCATCTTGGCACTAAAGACCTCAGGCGGCTCCCAGCTAAATCAATGGCAAGAAACCCAGTGTACTCCACTAAATACCTCTGCATCACCATCCTGGCATTAAACATCTCAGGCGGCTCCCAGCTATAAGAATGGCAGGAAACTGACTAAATACCTCTGCATCACTATCCTGACACTAAAGATCTCAGGTGGCTCCCAGCAATATGAATGGCAGGAAACCCAGTGTACACCACTTCCCAAATACCACTGTATCACCATCCTGGCATTAAACATCTCAGGCGGCTCCCAGCTATATGAATGGCAGGAAACCCAGTGTACACCACTTACCAAATAGCACTGTATTACCATCCTGGCATTGACGATATCAGGCGGCTCCCAGCTATTTGAGGGGCAGGAAACTCCGTGTACTCCGCTATCTAAATAACACTGCATCCCCATCCTGGCATTGAAGATCTCAGGCAGCTCCCAGCTGTATGAATGGCAGGAACCCCAGTGAATTCCACTAACTGAACACCACTACATCCCCATCCTGGCACTGAAGATCACAGCAGGCTCCCAACTGTGTATATCAAGTGCTGAAAACCAAATGTATTCCACTAACTAAATAAATGACAAAAAACACAATGTTGACTTGGTGTTTTCTATGGTTATTATAGTTAATGATTGAGGTGTTAGAATGATATAAGATAAGGTATAAAGGTGTATAAGAAAAAAATCCAAAGTGTATTTTATATCTAACTTCATCCCTAATGCTGGGTACACACTATGAGATCTTATGGTCGATTTACTGTCATTGATTATTTCCAACATTTCCGATTTGCGTTCTGATCAATTTCCGATCGATTTCTATTAACTTCAATAGGAAATCGATCGGAAAATGCTCGGAAACCGATCGGAAAGCAAATGGGACATGTTGGAAATAATCGATCTGACAGACCATAAAATCTCAAATTGCACTGGTGGGCTGCAGACAAAAGGCTGAACTGCTTGGCAAACACACAGTTCAGACGCTCGTCTGAAAGGGGCCTTATGCTGGGTACACACTCAGCATAAGGCCCCGTTTGCCAAGCAGTTCAGCCTCCTGTCTGCAGCCCGCCAGTGCAATTTGGGTGCAGTTTAAATGCAGCCGAACTGCAGCGGTTGTAACACCACGTGCAGTGGCGTTTCTACGACAGGGCGCAGGGGGGCGTGGCGCACCAGGTGCCAGACAGCCAGGGGGGTGTCGCCACGACCCCCCATAGATGCCGGACTCAGGAGGGGAAGAGCAGCGCTAGGAGGAGGGGTGACAGCAGGGATAGCGGTGGGGAGGGGGGACATATCCCCCCCCCTCCCTCACCTGGGTCCCCTCCTTCTGCCTCTCTTCTCCCCCCTCAAAATGCGGGCAGCGGGCCGGGGGCAGTGGTCAGCGAGCAGGCGAGCGCGGAGAATACTCACTTTACTTCCGCGTATCAGCCTGGAAAGCTCCGTCGCCGTCACGTGCCTCTTCTGCGCCTCCAATCATTGGAGGCGCAGTAGAGGCACGTGACGGCGACGCATGTTCCAGGCTGATACGCAGAAGTAACGTGAGTATTCTCCGCGCCTGCCTGCTCGCCCTGTTTGCTGCCCGCTGCCCACATTTTGGGGGGGGGGGAGAGGCAGTAGCAGAAGGAGGGGACCCAGGTGAGGGAGGGGGGAGATATGTACCCCCCTCCCCACCGCTATCCCTGCTGTCACCCCTCCTTCTAGCTACACGGGGGGGGGGGGTACTATACTACCTAAACTGGGGGCCACTATACTGGGGGCAGCTAAACTGGGGGCCACTATACTACCTAAACTGGGGGCCACTATACTGGGGGCAGCTAAACTGGGGGCCACTATACTACCTAAACTGGGGGCAGCTAAACGGGGGGCCACTATACTACCTAAACTAGGGCCACTATACTGGGGGCAGCTAAACGGGGGGCCACTATACTACCTAAACTGGGGGCCACTATACGACCTAAACTGGGGGCCACTATACTGGGGGCAGCTAAACGGGGGGCCACTATACTACCTAAACTGGGGCCACTATACTACCTAAACTGGAGGCCACTATACTACCTAAACTGGGGGCCACTATACTACCTAAACTTGGGGCCACTATACTAGCTATACTGGGGCCACTATACTGGGGGCAGCTACTGGGGCACCTATACTGGGGGGGGGGCACCATACCAGCTACAATGGAGGCTACACTGGGGGCAACTATACTATCTAAACTGTGGGTCACTATACTACCTATACTGGAGGGCAACTGTACGGGGGCCACTATACTAGCTACACTGGGGGCAGCAGCACTACCTACATTGGGGGCAGCAGCTATGCTGACTATCCTGGGGGCAACTATACTAGCTATATTAGGGCAACTATACTACCTTCACTGGGGGCAACTAGCTACCTATACTGGGGGCAACTGCTAGCTACCTATACTGGGGGCAGTGGCGGCACCGGGGGGGGGGGGGGGGGTGCTTAGGGTGCTGAAGCACCCCCTAAAATTCTCCAAGCACCCCCCAGCGTGAACTGACTTTCGGCATCTAATAGATGCCGTGTCAGTTCACCGCAGTGGCAGAGCAGGGCTATAGTAAAATGTCTGAAGCCCTGCTCTGGAGACTTTGGGAGCTTCAGTTGCTGGCTGCAGAGGATCGTGGGAGCTGCGCACCGGACAGAGGCCGGAACAGGAGCTCTGCTGCAGGTGAGTAAATGTGTTTTTTTTTTTTAATTTGTATTAGCAGCCAAGTGTAGCGTTTATGTTCTGGCCAGGTCTGCTACACGATTGAAGTGTTTTCTGGACTGGTCTGCCACACGTTTGCATGTATTTTCTGGGCAAATCTGCTACATGATTGCATGTATTTTCTGGTCAAATCTGCCAACATGATTGCATGTATTTTCTGGGCAAATCTGCCGACATGATTGCATGTATTTTCTGGGCAAATCTGCCGACATGATTGCATGTATTTTCTGGGCAAATCTGCCGACATGATTGCATGTATTTTCTGGGCAAATCTGCCGACATGATTGAACGTATTCTCTGGGCAAATCTGCACACATTACGTTTATTTTCTTGAGAAAACCTGCACAAGTATGTGAATTTTCTGGGGAAAGGGTCACCAAAACTTGGGTCCACTGTCTTTGCGTTGCACTTTTAAAGGGAACCCGAGGTGAGAATAATATTGAGGCTGCCATATTTATCTCCTTTTAAGCAATACCAGTTGCCTGGCTGCCGTGCTGGTCCTCTGCCTCTAATTCTTTCAACCATAGACCCTGAACAAGCATGCTTGTTTCTGGTGTGATTCAGTTCACTACTGCAGCCAAATAGATCAGCAGGGCAACTAGTATTGTTTAAAAGGAAATAAATATGGCAGCCTCCATATCACTCTCACCCGGGTTCACGTTAAATTACAGCTAGCTCCGCCCTCATCCGGTCATGGCCACGCCCATTTTTTTGCCGCTTCGCGCGCTGCATGTTATAGCGCCACCCATTTTTTGCCCCTTTACTTTTTTTGGGGGGGGGGGTCGTATAATACCCAGCACCGGGTGTCAAATGCCCTAGGTACGCCACTGACTGATGTGTCAGGCATTGACACATCCGGGTGGCTCTACTGGGCGGCGGAGGAGGAATGCAACATGTCAGTTCCCTCACTCTGTGGGGAGGGGCGCCGGTACTGTATGCTAACAAGCGTCACTGCAGATGAGCAGCTGACAGGCGGTGACTTCACCTCTTGTCAGCTGCCTGTGTGAATCACACTGGCAGTCACACTGGCAGTAATAACGTTCTGCTTCTGCGGATCAGCAGAAATACGAATGAATTCTATGCAAAGCAATAGGATCCGTTCACATCGGTCCATTTGTAATGGATCTGTTTTTTCCCTTCCGATGAGCGGATGCTTTCCAAGCTGTATACAATCTGCATTAAAGAAAACCTGTAACTAAAAAAGTTCCCCTGGGGAGTACTCACCTCGGGTGGGGGAATCCTCCGGATCCTATCAAGGCTTCCACCGTCCTCCTGTGTCCCATGTAGGTCTCGCTGTGCCCCTCCGAACAGCGGGATGTAGATATTTACCTTCCCGGCTCCAGCACAGGCGCAGTATCGGCACTCCGCTCAGAGATAGGAGGAAATAGCCAATCGCTGTTGGTCCATTCTACTGCGCAGGCGCACGTCTCCTGTGCCTGCATAGTAGAGCGGACCCGACAAAGATCGGCTATTTCTGCCTATCTCTGTGCTTAGAGCCGCAACAGCGCCCCCGCTGGAGCCAGGGAAGGTAAATATATCAAGCCTTGTCAGGCTTGTCAAGCCAGTATTGCGGGACACTTCGGGGGAGCCAATGCTGGATTGCCTGCAGCTACAGGGATGGGGGAAGCCTCATTGGGACCCTGAGGATTCCCCCTCCTGAGGTGAGTACCCCCCAGGAGAACTTTTTTTTGTTACAGAGTCTCTTTAAATTTGTCTTCAAGCTGGAAGCAATTTACATCTCATTGACCATCTCTAGCCATAAGCTGTGATCTTTTCAGTACGGTCCGTCTGAGCCCCACCCTCTTATAGTCTCAACAGGGGGTGGGGCACAATGACACAATTCCTGCATTTTGAGCCAATCAACAGGATCCCGCCAAGCTGATTGGCATCAGGTGTAATTGGGGGCTGCTGTGCTCAGGCTGGATTCATGACAGAGGTGGTTGTTATCAGTAAGCCTCGGGCAAGTTTCGTCTAGCGTGTGTAGGAGGCTTAAAGAGGAACTCCAGCCTAAACAAACATACTGTCATTAAGTTACATCAGTTATGTTAATTTAAATATATAGGTAATATAATCTATTACCCACCCTGTTTTAAAAGAAGAGGCAAATGTTTGATTTCATGATGGCAGCCATCTTTTTGGTTGAAAGGAGGTGACAGGGAGCATGAGACACAGTTCCAACAGTCCTGTGTCCTGAGCACCTCTCCCAGTTGCTAGGCAACGTGAATAACAACATAGGAAATCCCATCATGCTCTGCACAGCATCAGGGAAAAAAAGCCCAGGCTTTTTTTCTTTGATGGGTGGAGCTTAGCTAAAATGCAGCTAAAAATGATGCTTAGGTAAGAAAAACAAACTTCTGATGCTGTAAAATTGTTAAAGAAACACCAAGCCTTTCAGTCCTGCTGAGTAGATTTTTAGTCCGGAGGTTCACTTTAAGACCTTTATTCACAGAGGAGCAGAGTCTCCATTGAAGACATTAATAAAAGTGCTGTTACAAAACATAAGCGGATAATGAGACATGTAATATTAAATACTTGCCAATGCAGTTGACATTCTTAAGCCCATTGAAGACATCTTTAGGGATTTTCTTGATCTTGTTTTCGTGGATGCGCAGCTCGACCAGGGCTTTAGGCAGGCTCTTGGGAACCTCCTCCAGACTGTTTTTAGAGATGTACAACTTGTGCAACCTCTGACATGGTTCAAAGGCCTTCTCGTGAATTTTGGAGATTTTGTTGTTTACCAGCACAAGGGCCTGGAATATTCAGAAAAGAAAAAGACCCTTATTTATCAATAAAGACACATCTTGAAAGTATCTCAGTGACTCAAATTACCAATTAGATGTTAAAGAGAGACTGAAGCGAACAAAAATTGCTATTTTTACCTTCTAGTTCGCTTCAGTACTCTCAGTAGATGTAAACCGCCGCATCCCTGCCGCAAAACGAGGGCTTTAGCCCCCCCAAATCCCCGGGGGGCAATCCGACCAGCGCTTCCTGAAAGAGTCAGAGGTTTCAGCTGCAGCTCTGCCTCTACTAATGTCAATTGCCGCGGATCACCGCCTCTCCCCGCCCCTCTCACTCTTCCTTCACTGAGAGGGGCGGGGAGAGGCGGAGATCCGCACGGCGATTGACGTCAGGAGAGGCAGAGCTGCAGCTGAAAGCTCTGCCTCTCAGGGCAGCACAATCCATGACCAAGATGGTCTTGGATGTTTTCCCCGGGATTTGGGGGGTCTAAACCCCTTGTTTTGAGGCGGGGATGCGGCAGTTTACCTCTGCTGAGACTTCTAAAGCAGAATACAAGGTAAAATGGCAATTTTTGTTCGCTTCAGAGTCTCTTTAAGGCTTGTGCTGTGAGGGGAGGAGGAAGGAGGCGTTATACAGGACACATAAGTTGTGAAGGTTGATTACATTTGCTAAAGGGAGAACAAGTAGGGGTAAAGTGGCTACAAGAACTGTGGATATATGAATGGGAATAGACTATATGACTGTGGATAACACCAAGGAGGAAGGATGATGGTGGTGATGGTGAGGAAGGGGGAGGGGGGTAGAGGCTGTACTTAGGGAGGGATGGTCCATGGTTTGTTGTAGACCCTGTGCACCAGCCATATTATGGTCATTTGAAATGAGAGGGGAAGCAACCATGTGGCTGCTAGTCGGACTGACCGGCTGGGACTGGGCACTGCCTCTGACATGGGAAGCCAGGGTTTAAAGCCTGGCTAGGGTCAGTACCTATTCACCAAGGAGACCATTGTGCAAGACTCCCTAAGGGCCTGTACACACTGCTGCGCTTGCGCTGCGTTTTTAAAAACGCATGCGTTTTTAAACTCGCAAGGTCTTTTGAAAAATAATGAAAATCGTGATGACCTGTACACACTGGTGCGATGCGTTTTTAGAAAAACGCAATCACAGTGCCTGCTGCGCTTTTTTAAGCGCTGCACTTGAAAAACACATGAAAAAACGTAAGGCAATGCGATTCCATTGCGTTTTTCAGAAGTCAGTATCCCAGAAGACTCTGCAATTTCCTGATTCCTGTTGAAATGTAAACTAGAAAAAAAACAAAGGATTCTTTAGCCAATCAGCAATTACAAGAAAAACGCAAACGCATAAAAAACGCAGGCAAAAGCGCATGCGTTTATAAAAACGCATACGATGCGTTTTTAAAACTACATGCACTTGCGATTTTAAAAACGCATGTTCTTGCGTTTTTCAGTGTGTACAGGCCCTAATTATACTGCAGGGTGGCCTCTTGAGTGCGCCCTTGTGGCTGCAGCTGTTGAGTCCGACAGGAGCAAAACGCTATACAAATGTCAAGATTATTATCAATAGACACCATGTTTGCAAAACAGTGAGTTTCTGAGTTGACAAGGCTGCAGGTTGACCATCATAACCAACAGTCTTGTTTTACTTATGTTTGTTTAGCAGTAATCCAATGAATAAACTCATAAGCAATGAAGCCATTATTAACAGACTAGCTAAAACAATGTGCATTGATTAGACTAAATAAGTTTATTCTCCATCTACAAGAAGACGAAAAGCATCCACTGTCTGCTGGTAACATGAAATATACATATATCTTACATATAAGTTGGAAAGTCCTTTAAAGTCATCTTTTGTAATTTCCTTGATTAGGTTGTTCTGGAGATCCAAGAGGGTTGTGTCCTTAGGAATGTTCTTGGGCACGCTGGTCAGACCTAAAACAGATGCAAAGACGAGTTAGTAATTTGTTTACTTAAAGGACATTTAAAGTGAGAGGGATCTGGAGGCTGCCATATTTATATCCTTTTAAACAATACCACTTGCATGGCGTCCTGCTGTTCTTTCACGCAGCAGTAGTGTCAGATTCAGTATCAGAATCAATTTTATTTTAGCCAAGTAAGTTTGCACCTCCAAGGAATTTGTCTTGGCAGTTGCTTAACAAATACAAACAAAAAACAATACAAGGACAGACGGTGTGTGTACAAGGACAGACAGTGTGTATATTACACACACCTGAAACAAACATGTAGCAAATCCAGTCAAACACCTGGTCTGTTTGCTTGTTCAGGATCCATGGCTAAATTATTAGAGGCAGAAGATCATCAGGACAGCCAGACAATCAAAATAGTTTAAAAGTAAATAAAGATGGCAGCCTCCATATACCTTTCACTTCAGGTGTGCTTTAAAACAGTGTTTATACACAACACTGCATGTTTTGTATAAATCCACAAAGGTAGTTAATCAGCTCTTCTGCAACACTAATTACTCCACCGGTGATTGTGTGTGGTTTCCTGCAAAACATGTACTGTTGGTGGGCCTTGAGGACAGGGTTGGGGAACTAGGGGCGCAACGAAAAATGGGCTTGGGGTGAAGCCAAAATAAGTGTAAACGATAAATACCACAGTGAAATGGAAGCCAAATGAAAAAGAGACATTTTTACAGTGGTAATAACAATAGTAGAACACTGGTAAATATTACAGATATTTTACTACAGCTAAACCCAACCCTACTCTCACACCGAACCCTCCCCCTCCAATGCCCAACCCTAAACCCCCCTTCCTTGCACCTAACCCTAAAAACTCTCTTCCTGATGCCTAAGCCTAATACCCCCCTTCCTGACTCCTAACCCCTAAACCCCCCCTTCCTAATGCCTAACCCTAAAACCCTACCTTTCATGATGCCTAACCCCAAGAAACTCCTAACTGATGCCTAATGCTAAAATCTCCCTTCCCGATGCCTAACCATAAAATCCTCCATCCTGACGCCTAACCTTAAAACCCTATTTCCTGTTGCCTAACCTTAGAACCCTAGAAAATTGCTGTATATGACTGTGCACACCTTATGGTATGGGTCATGGTGTGTGTTGGGTGCTCAAACAAGACGGTGAACAAAAATACCGCAGTCATTTCAATTAAAATCAAATGTTGTCACACCAAATAGTCATATATTCAGTCACAGCGCCAAGATTTATGTGGTAAAACAGGAACTCCAATCCACCTCCAGAGGCCCCTCCTGTGTTTTGGGTGCTGTATGATGTTATCTCGGCAGCCCAGTAAAACAAAAAGGAGAAGGTGCTCTCAGTGGATAAATTTCAGGCAAATATTTATTGGAAGTGATGAAAAAAACAATAAAAGCACTCACATCATGAGGGTCCTATCCCAATTAGGACCCTCTGTGGTTAGTTCGCTTCCCACTCTTGTGGTACTCAGCAACAAATACGATCAAGATGCATAGCCCACTCTCGTCCCGACTAGTTTCGGCCTCTCGCCGTCATCAGGGGATACGAGAGTGGGCGGGCTGCACTGCATATATATACAATATGAGATTGTAAGTCATTACCTCTTCCAAGTGAGTTCCATACCCCCGCAACGAGCGCCGACCCGGAAGTCGACTACTTCTGGTCGGCGGCCATACTAGTTCCTGTGGCATGGTTGGGACGCACTGTGCGTTCCACCATGCGGAAATGAGTTGTTGGTGCGCAATACGGCAAGAGCGTCGCACTGCAGCACCACGTGTGTCGTCAAATGGCCCATGCAATATGACGCATGCGTAGGGGTGCTAATGGAACTGCACTTAGAAACCTTCAATGCATAGTATAACATTGTCTAAATTCTTCATACAGTTGATCTGAGTAGTCGACTTCCGGGTCGGCGCTCGTTGCGGGGGTATGGAACTCACTTGGAAGAGGTAATGACTTACAATCTCATATTGTATATATATGCAGTGCAGCCCGCCCACTCTCGTATCCCCTGATGACGGCGAGAGGCCGAAACTAGTCGGGACGAGAGTGGGCTATGCATCTTGATCGTATTTGTTGCTGAGTACCACAAGAGTGGGAAGCGAACTAACCACAAAGGGTCCTAATTGGGATAGGACCCTCATGATGTGAGTGCTTTTATTGTTTTTTTCATCACTTCCAATAAATATTTGCCTGAAATTTATCCACTGAGAGCACCTTCTCCTTTTTGTTTTACTGGGCTGCCGAGATAACATCATACAGCACCCAAAACACAGGAGGGGCCTCTGGAGGTGGATTGGAGTTCCTGTTTTACCACATAAATCTTGGCGCTGTGACTGAATATATCATTGTATCTGTGGAGGAGAAAGGGTCCTACCCTTAACACGGCAGCAAAGGTGGTTGGTACAGAAAGAGAAAGGAAGAGGATTGTGTGAATATCCTTGTGGGGCGCCTCTACTTTACTACAAAGCACACCAAATAGTCAATTAGATGATTTATTGCAAAACAGAGTTGTCAATCCAACGTTTTGGGATGTCAGAGCGACCCTTTATCAAGGCAATACAATAAACCAGAATCTGCAATATAAACATGAGACCATCAATTTTGTGAATACCCATATATCAAGAGAAATAGTCTAAATAGACAGCCAGAAATATCCAGAAAAGCCTGTATAAGACAAAAGGGTAACACTGTGTCACCACCTGCTATAGGAATCACCACACCTCTGCATATAGAATCTGGGAAAGGAAGTATTACATTACACCACAATGTGCTGAAGTACCATGAATATCGCTAAGAAATAAAGATATGATACATAGCTGTGTTTCACATAAACAACATTTATAGCATTGCAGATGCCAGCACAATACTCTCTGTGTATGTAGAGAGTATTGTGCAGGCATTTGCACTACTATCTTTTCTTGGGGGGAAATATATGCTAGGGCTTATTTTCGGGGGGTTGAGGGGCTTACTTTTAGGAGAGTGATAGACACTGTGTATGGGGAGGTGTGTGGTCTCTTTCCACCCTTGTGGCTATGTCCCCCTCCGTTCCTGGTAACTTCTTTGGTGTTGCAGCAGCATAGTATTGATGCTGTGAGGACGCCCTTTGACCCTCACACTGACACCGTACGACGCAGTACGCTTTGCCGGCTCTGCGCTGGTGCTCCCCTCTTTTCATAATCAATGTGTGCCTGGAACACATCAGCCGGGCGCACATTGATTATGACAAGAGGGGAGTGCCAGCGCAGAGCCGGCAAAGCGTACTGCGTACAGTGTCAGCATGAGGGTCAAGGGGCGCCCTTACAGCTTGAATACTATGCTGCCACTACACCAAAGAAGTTACAAGGAACGGAGGGGGACGCAGCCACAAGGGAGGTGCGGTAAGAGACCACACACCTCCCCATACACATAGCGTCCCAGCTAGGTCATATTTTTGTGGAATGGCTTATATTTCAAGCATGCTTGAAATAAAAGATAGGTCTTATTTTCGGGGGTGGTCTTACATTCAGGGAAAGATGGTATCAATCTGGAAACACAATGTTTTATGCCCTTATGTCCTATACAGACCTTTCTGGCTATGTCTGCCTGTCCCAAATTTTGGCTTTCAACGCCCAATAGTTGATATTTGCATTGGGCCCTATTGGGGCGCCCAATTTGTCCCTTAGCCGGTGGCCGTCCTAATTTCCTGCTTCCTATGAGGACTCCTATAGGCTAGCTGTTATTTAGAAACATGTCTTTACAGTCTGTACATGGCAGACCAGAGGTGACATTGTATTATGCTGTGTACACGTAGTAGCATCCCCACAGATGTGACCATTCCTACTCCCCCCAATGAAATGATTGTGTCTTTAGAGTAAACCAGCGAAGCTATAGCTCCCTGGCTGCCGTGTATTTAAAGAGAACCTGTAACAAAAAAAGTTCCCCTGGGGGGTACTCACCTCGGTAGGGGGAAGCCTCACGGCCCCAATGAGGCTCCCCCCTCCGCTGTAGCTGCAGGCAATCCAGCGCTGGCTCCCCCGAAGTCTCCGGTAATCCAGGCTCGACAAGCCTGACAAGCTACATTTATTTACCTTCCCTGGCTCCAGCGGGGGAGCTGTTGCGGCTCACAGCACGGAGATAGGCAGAAATAGCTGATCTCCGTCGGGTCCGCAGTACTATGCTTGCACCAGCGCAGTAGAGCGGCCTGACAGCGATCGGCTATTTCCGCCTATCTCCAAGCGGAGAGCCAACTGCACCTGCGCTGGAGCCGGGAAGGTAAATATTTACATCCATGCCGTTCGGAGGGCCAGAGCGAGACCGCCGTGGGACACAGGAGGACGGGGGAAGCCTTGATAGGATCTGGAGGCTTCCCCCTACCGAGGTGAGTACCCCCCAGGGGAACTTTTTGTCGTTACAGGTTTTCTTTCAAAAGTAAGAAATACTGTATAATGCATTACTGCAGGACGGTGCATGTAGCTAACCACCCACTGCTCCACCCACGTATCTGCAATCTGCGCATTTGGTCTGATCTGTAGTTGGAATACAGACAACAATGGAATAGATTAAACTGAGCACTTATCTACCTGATGTGCAGATAACACATTACAGATACAGATCTCTAGTTCCATGGCATTTTTTTTACAGTCGTAATGTAAGGTAGACAATAGCTTTGACAGTCCCGAGTGATCTCAAAATTATATTTCATATTACAAATACAAAAATATTAGCATTTGAAAAACGTCACTCACAGATATCTAAGTATTGCTGTAAAGGTACCCATACACTTCTTGATCTGCCACCAGATCCACAATCAGATCTTTCTCTAATTGAATCTTATCACAGAGGGATCTATTGCCTGCCCACACACTGCAGACAGATTTTGTCTTAGCGCCGCTGCCTGCTGGGCTTCACCCCCATGTATGTGTCCCACCCCTGGGCCCATGGTGAGTGTTGCTGGCTCACCTGACATGCTGGCGTGACTCCTCACCTCTTCCTGTGTCTGGCGACTTTTTGAATTGCCACCGGTGTGCCTGTATCCCTTGACAACCCCTCCTGTAGTGATGTCAGTACATGCAGCGGCGTCAAGTGGTAGAAGCGCCGGGCGGTAACGGAGAAAAACGCGGTACACAGGAGGAGGGGGGGAGGCATGCTGGCATGACAGGTGAGCCTACAATACTCACCATGGGCCCTGGGGGTACAAACAGTACATATACACTTGGGGGGGGGGATCGGCTAGTTGGTTGTAGGAAAATCGAACGTTGTTACCACCACGCACCCAGTTGAGCCATTTCTACTGAGATTTTTCCAGCAAATCGAAATTGATCCAAAATGATCGACCAGGTGATCACGTTGCAGCATCTGTTCTATGCCAGATTGTATCGTTATGATCAAATGGGCCGGATATCGAAGCCAAAAATTGAATAATGTAGGATGAGCACCATTACTCACAGTGGGGGTCAGTGACAAACAGGGACGGGTTAAGAGGCTTGGTGGCCCTAGCACAAAGGTAATAAAGCCCCCCCCCCAATTTTTGGGGGGGAGATGGAGGTGTGGTCCATGAGATAGACGTGAGCTCAGTAGGCACGGGCTGGTGGCAGGGATTTATACGTTACCTGCTTCCGTTGGCATCACGGTTACCATGGTCCACTTCCTGTCTGTTGGACCACAGCAGCGATCAACCCGACGTGACGCAGGCATGTGACTTCACGTCGGATACAGCTACGCTGTGGTCCAGCAGACAGGAAGGGGACCATGGTAACCGTGATGCCAACGGATGCAGGTAAAGTATGTATCCCTGCCACCTGCCTGCTGAGCTTGCTGCCATCTCACGACCTCACCCCAAAGATACAGTGCTGCCGCAGTGCCCAGCGGCAGTACAGTTACAATTTGGGGGAAAATAGGAGAACCCTTAGGAGCCCCTATAGACTATGGGGCCTGGGGGCATTTGCCCCCTTGCCTTAATGATAGCACCGGCCCTGGTGACAAAGGTCTACATCTGTCTGTGATTGGTGGAAGTGGAAGTAGAGAGAGCGAGGAAAGCATTCACAGAGGCCAACATTCCTGCTGACCATGTGCAAACTGCAGGTAATAGATAGGTGGTTCTAAACAATAGGCCTGCGTGGTCTGATCATTATATGTCATTAGGAAGACAAACTTTAGGAATGTTTTATAGTTACATTATTTTGTTCCTGAAACCAAAGAAAGTAGAGTCACATTTTCAGTGTACCGCTACAGGGAATATATCCAGCCTCTGAGTCATATCAGCCAGAAATCCCTCCTTGTGTGTGTCAGTTTCCTGTTATTGTTTCTGTGGCTGTTCCTGTACATAGTAATGTGGATGCTGCAAGCCTGACTGAATAAAGGCAGCTAAAGTACCAGATGCTCCAGCACAACCCAATAAACTTACAGTACAACTTGCTCCAGTTTTAAAAAATCAATTACCAGACTGAATACACTGAATCCAGATTCAATGCTGGGTACACACAATGCAATTTCCCGCCCAATCGACGGGTGATCAGACGGGAAGTTGCATCGTGTGTACACGTCCAAAATGCACCCGATTGATAAAGCGATCGGACATGATGGAAATAATTGCCCGATTCCTGCCTGCCGGGCAGGAAATTGCATCGTGTATGCCGAGCATCACCCTAGTCAAGGTCCTGTGCAAAAGTTAATATCTAATTAGCATTTACAGCTACTACATTTTTACACTTAATTGGTCCAAGTTGGAAAACAAAGAAGTGATGCAAAGTTGCTTTTTGTTTTGGCCATTAACGCCTATAAATGACAGACTTAGGTAATTGTGTAAAACACAGATAACAAATGCTGTGAATTCTACATGTTCTGTGCAAAGTGCTGACATCATTATCCAGATGCAGTTAAAAAAAATGCTACGGGACATACTGTGATAATCATGGCCCTGATCCATGGAAGGCTGCTAAAACTGACATGCATCAAATGTTACTGTTGTTTATGAAACAGTGCTGTGGAGTCAGAGTTGGAGGAGGAGTCGGAGCAATTTTGGGTACCCGGAGTCGGAGTTGGAGTCTGTGATTTCATAAACAGGAGTCGGAGTCGGGAGTTGGAGTTGGATGTTTTTTGTACAAAATCCACAGCCCTGGTAAGTATTAGACTAAGGAGTCGGAGTCGGAGCCATTTTGGGTACCCGGAGTTGGAGTCGGAGTCGGTGGTTTCATAAACTGAGGAGTCGGAAGATTTTTGTACCAACTCCACAGCCCTTTTATGAAAGTAATGTAATAACATGCATTGCCCAAATAGCGCAACTTGCGTTATGTACATAACACACATGTTGTTAGTATTACACGTTTTACCCTATTTGTGCACAAGTAAACTTTACTGGCCTTTCATCTATCCGGACCTATGTCTGCTACGTTTATTTGTAGAATGCACTATTCTGCTTCAAAGCAGATCCTCAAATTTTGCAGTGGGAAATCTTCAACACAAATCCTCAGAGTACTCATTGAAGTGCTCACAGTCTAATTCCTAACATTGTCATAGTTTTATGTACCTATTATGGTCTAGGGCCAATTATTGGAGAAACCAATTAACATATCAGTATGTTTTTGAAATGAAAGTGGAGTACTTGGAGGAAACTTATGGAAACGTGGGGAGAACATACAAACTCCATGCAGATAGTGTCGAGCTTTACTCCTGGGACCCCAGCAGGGGCATACCTACAATTCATGGGGCTCACCAACAAAACTTTGATGGCCACCCCCATCCCCCACCCCCCGCATTCACACCCCTTTCCTTTGTCTTCCCTCAGTGACCCTTACAAACTCGGGGCCCATCTTGCAAGGGCCATAAATCAATTGTGGCTATTATGTTCTTCACACACATAACAAGTGTAGCCACAAAAACACCTGACCTGGAGTATAGTCCCCTGTATCAGAGGGAGGGAAGGTTAGTCGTTGGGGAGCCCTCACTGCTCTGGGCCCTCCTGTGATCGCAGTTACCGATTATTCCCCCGGGCACTGCCACTCAAGAGTGCTAACCAACACATCACTGTGCCGACCAATGATAGAGCACATTTTTGCAGTAAATACCGGTATACATTGATCCGCCCATAAATTTATTTTTGGCTAGTGGTTACAGGTTACATGACATTCATTACTGAAAGATCACATGACCCAAAACTGATATTCCGTTTTAGGTGATGGTCTGTTGGTGACATCCTGCTGTGTGAGTTTCTGGGTTTCCATTTTTTGAAAATTAGGGCCTGCAGCAATTTTTAGATCCGGGGACCGGAACGTATCCGTACCAACAGACGCATGTGAATGGATCCATAGGTTAACATTGGATCCTTTCACATCTGTTCCGTTTGTACAGTATATGTTCCAGTTACGTTCCGCAAAAAAACGCTAATATGAACCGGGCCTTAGGGAAACTTACGACCAATCCTTGACATCTGTCTCTTATTTCTAATGCTGAGAGTGACGAATGTAACAAGGAGAGTCATCTGGAGAATCTGGCTCCGCTTTAAATTCGCTTAAAAATCTTGGCCCTAAACACAATTTTCTTGTTTTTAGCTACATGATCTGTATGTTTTCTACTTTCGCACAATTAGAAAAATACATTTTTTTGCCAATGTTAATATGGGTAAATTGCTGGCAAAATATAGGTATCCTACGAGCACTCAGAAAGTCCTGCAAAGTAGAATTTCCATTTCTAGAATCTGTTTTTACTTTGTCAAGAAGTATTTTTTTTGTACAGTTTTTATTAAATTACTGCTTACATTTCCTTCCAGTTCTGTATACATGAAGAATTCTTGAAGTCAGTATTTAATTTAGCATGAAACTTGTATTGTGTGTATTGTACGATAGCTGAGTTACAGCGCCATATGTTGTTTGATGTGCAAAATGATAATGATGCGTACAATGGCACGCTCCCAGCAACAAAGACTCACAGGAAATTGTACTTACATGTCAAGACCAGACCCATAAACCAAAGTTGAAAAGAACGTCTTGATGTCATAAGTTTTTTCTCTAATGCTGACCACAGTAGTCAATAATAAAATGATTGATCTGTAATTTGCTCATGTAATTGAAGAACTTTTATGAAAAATGGAATAATCACTCAGTCATGAACACATGTAGTGTCTGGACCATAGCCGGCCTTTGACCTGAGCGAATGGAGCGGTCGCTCAGGGCGCCAGCTTCCAAGGGGGTACCTATAACTGGCTACCTATTCCGAGGCCACCTACACCTGACTTCCTATACTGGTAGCACCTATAGCTGACTACCTTTACTGAGGGAGGGCACCAACCCATGGCTACTTATACTGGAGGCACCTACGCCTGGCTACCTATGGGGGGAGACCTAAACCTGACTTCCTATACTGGGGGCACCTATACTTGGCTACCTATATTTAGGGCACCTACACATGAGATCCTATACTGGGGGCACCTATACCTGGCTACCTACCTATACTGATTTGGAGGTCTTTTTTTTTTGGGGGGGGGGGGCACACTGCAGCTATAATGCATGGTGCAAATTGTAGGTGCTGTGCTATCATTCCAGATTGGGGGGGGGGGGGGCGGCTAACTGCCCCACTGATTTTTTATTAATATTCCTGAAAGGTTCTAGCCTTCATTTTTAAATGTATTCAGGATAATTCACTCTTTCCATCCATTTCATGGTTATTAACCACTTCACCACTGAGGGATGTTACCCCATGAGCACCAGAGCAATTTTCACCTTTCAGCCTTCCTTCCATTCATTCGTCTATAACTTTATCATTACTTAATATAATGAAATGAACTATATCTTGTTTTTTTCGCCACCAATTAGGCTTTCTTTAGGTGAGACATTATGCCAAGAATTATTTTATTCTAAATATGTTTTAATGGGAAAATAGGAAAAAATGTGGGAAAAAATTCATTATTTTTCAGTTTTCGGCCATTATAGTTTTTAAATAATGCATGCTACTGTAATTAAAACCCATGAAATGTATTTGCCCATTTGTCCCGGTTATAAAACCGTTTAAATTATGTCCCTATCACAATGTTTGGCGCTTATATTTTATTTGGAAATAAAGGTGCATTTTTTTCAGTTTTGCGTCCATCCCTAATTACAAGCCCATAGTTTATAAAGTAACAATGTTATACCCTCTTGAAATAAATATTTAAAAAGTTCAGTCCCTAAGGTAACTATTTATGTTTTTTTTTTATTGTAAATTTTTTTATTTTTTTTTAATTACAAAAAAAAAGAAATTGGGGAGTGTGGGAGGTAATGAGTAATTTTTTTGTGTAAAACTAATGTATTTGAATATGAAAAATGCTTTAGGGTGTAGTTTTACTATTTGGCCACAAGATGGCCACAGTAACTTTCTGTTTATGCGACCTGCAAGCATCGGAAGTACACTTGCAGGAAGTGCTATGAGGCTGGGAAACTTTTTTTTTCTTCACAATGATCGCGCTGCTTCTCGGAGAAGCAGTGGATAATTGCGGGGCTTAGATCAACGAACGGGAATGTTTTTTCCCGTTCATTGATCTCCGGGCGAGCGGGCGGCTGCGTGCACGAGAGCGGGTGCGTGCGCACAAGCAAGCGGGAGCGCAGGCAGCGGCAGGAGCGCGGGAGGTGCTGATATCTCCTCCGTCCCTGGGGGTGAAAGGATGGAAAAAGGGACGGAGATATCCGTACAGCTGGGGGTAAAGTGGTTAATAGTATTTTTCTATTATACATACAGTACGTGATGTGTGACGGAGATCTGAGCATTTGGCATGATGTGTTACGACTTCAAAAAAAGGTTGGGAACCACTGTCCTAGGAGGTAACTCAGTAGAAAAGGTGAATTGCATATGGTGTGTGTGTGTGTGTGTGTGTGTGTGTGTGTGTGTGTGTGTGTGTGTGTGTGTGTGTGTGTGTGTGTGTGTGTAGGTGTGTGTGTGTGTGTGTGTGTGACTGTGTGTGTGTGTGACTGTGTGTGTGTGTGTGTGTGTGACTGTGTGTGTGTGTGACTGTGTGTGTGACTGTGTGTGTGACTGTGTGTGTGACTGTGTGTGTGTGTGTGCGTGCGTGTGTGTGTGTGTGTGACTGTGTGTGTGTGTGTGTGTGTGTGTGTGTGTGCGTGCGTGTGTGTGTGTGACTGTGTGTGTGTGTGTGTGTGTGTGTGTGTGTGTGTGTGTGTGTGTGTGTGCGCGCGCACACACGAAGAGGATGAAGGGGGAGGCACAATAATCAGGTTTCGCTCAGGGCGCTAGGAAACCTAAGGCCTGTCCTGGTCTGGACACAAATATTAAACAAGACTTGGGCACTTTAAAATGAAGGTACTGAAATATGTTATCTCTGGTATTCTTTTGAAGAAACTGCTGAAAAATAATCAATGTGAACACTCCTTTATTGGTATAACAACAGGAGTTAAAGCGGACCTGAACTCAGAACTTCCTATCTAAAAGATAAGCAAGAGCATAATAACCTTTTAAAGAAAAACATGTCTTTGTTACAACTGATACAAATCCTGCAGTGTGTTTAATTCCTGCTTTCTTGGGGACAGGCATATTGTTAACATCCTGTGCTTACAAATTGGCTGCTCTGCCCTGGCAGAGGAGATTCCTGAGCTGCTACTGCTGAAAGATCAAATTACACTTGTGATTAGACACAGATAAGGGGGAATTAGACAGGCTAAACTCTCTAAATACACACAGGGTGCATTTCTCTCTGTTTTCCTTCTGTCCTGTGCAAGAGTTCAAATTCACCTTTAAAGGAAACTTGAAGTGAGAGAGATATGGAGGCTGACATAATATCTCCTTTTAAACAATGCAAATTGCCTGGCTGCCCTGCTGATCCCCTACCTGTAATACTTTTATTCATTTACCCTGACCAATCATGCAGATCAGATGTCTCTGACTGAAGTCTGACTGGATTAGCGGCAATCCAGTCATGCTTGTTTCAGGTGTGATACAGATACTGCTGATGCAAAAAAATATCAGCGGGACTGTCAGGCAACTGGTATTGTTTATATGAGGAAAGAATTTTGGAAGCCTTCATATGCCTCTCACTTCAGGTTCCCTTTATGCTATATATTGTCACTGTGCATTGGATGACTTTTCACTGACATTGTGTGGAAGGGTGAGCAATGCACCCTAAGAAGAAAACACAGAGACCAGCATCAGCCACGTGGTGACCAGATTTAGCCCTCACAAGGAGGGAAGCAAGCACAAAGGGGGTAAGAGGCAGTGGCGTAGCAATTGGGGTTGCAGAGGTTGCGACTGCATCGGGGCCCCTGGGCCAGAGGGGCCCCAAGAGGCCCTCCCTCAAACACAGTATTCGTTCTCTATTGGTCATGTGCTGGTAATAATCACTTCTGTAGATGCTCTAAATAGTTGTAATCATTAACGAGCTGTTCCCCATCCCCTTCTTGCACCTCAGACACTGTGGTTGTCCTTGGCAGGTTTTGGTGCACCCTCAGCTCCTTAGCTACGCCACTGGTAAGAGGTGCCCAGAGATGTGTATAAAACTGAGTGAAAAACAAAAGAAAAAAAGGGGAGGTGGCTTACCTCAATAACGGCAACATAATATATATATATATGTAAATATAATTAATTTTAAAATAAAGACAGGCAATGCGTTGCGTGGGTCTCTACCCACTTTATCAGGCCAAATAAAGTGCCTAAAATCATAAAATACAGAGGGCTCAGTATGTATACGTACATATAAACCATATATAGGTCAATATAGAAATCAAATAGAGCATGTATCCCAATAGCAGAATATCAGAATATAGCGTATAAAATGTAGAAGCAAACAGGACTGTTCTTATAAACAGTATTTAACCACTTGAGGACCACAGTCTTTTCGCCCCTTAAGGACCAGAGCCTTTTTCTCCATTCAGACCACTGCAGCTTTCACGGTTTATTGCTCGGTCATACAACCTACCACCTAAATGAATTTTACCTACTTTTCTTGTCACTAATACAGCTTTCTTTTGGTGCTATTTGATTGCTGCTGCGAGTTTTAGTTTTTATTATATTCATCAAAAAAGACATGAATTTTGTCAAAAAAATTACTTTTTTAACTTTCTGTGCTGACATTTTTCAAATAAAGTAAAATTTCCTATACATTTGAGCGCGAAAGTTATTCTGCTACATGTCTTTGATAAAAAAAAAAAACCATTCAGTGTATATTTATTGGATTGGGTAAAAGTTATAGCGTTTACAAACTATGGTGCCAAAAGTGAATTTTCCTATTTTCAAGAATCTCTGACTATTCTGACCCCCTGTCATGTTTCATGAGGTGCTAAAATTCCAGGATAGTATAAATACCCCCCAAATGACCCCATTTTGGAAAGAAGACATCCCAAAGTATTCACTGAGAGGCATGGTGAGTTCATAGAAGATTTTATTTTTTGTCACAAGTTAGCGGAAAGTGACACTTTGTGACAAAAAAAAAAAAAAGTTTCCATTTCTTCTAACTTGCGACAAAAAAAAATGAAATCTGCCACGGACTCACTATGCTCCTCTCTGAATACCTTGAAGTGTCTTCCTTCCAAAATGGGGTCATTTGTGGGGTGTGTTCACTGTCCTGGCATTTTGGGGGGTGCCTAATTGTAAGCACCCCTGTAAAGCCTACAGATGCTCATTGGACTTTGGGCCCCTTAGCGCAGTTAGGCTGCAAAAAAGTGCCACACATGTGGTATTGCCGTACTCAGGAGAAGTAGTGTAATGTGTTTTGGGGTGTATTTTTACACATACCCATGCTGGGTGGGAGAAATATCTCCGTAAATGACAGGTTTTTGATTTTTTTTTACACACAATTGTCTATTTACAGAGATATTTCTCCCACTCAGCATGGGTATGTGTAAAAATACACCCCAAAACACATTATACTACTTCTTCTGAGTACGGCGATACCACATGTGTGGCACTTTTTTGCACCCTAACTGCGCTAAGGGGCCCAAAGTCCAATGAGTACCTTTAGGATTTCACAGGTAATTTTGCGACATTTGGTTTCAAGACTACTCCTCACGGTTTAGGGCCCCTAAAATGCCAGGGCAGTATAGGAACCCCACAAATGACGCCATTTTAGAAAGATGACACCCCAAGGTATTCCGTTAGGAGTATGGTGAGTTCATAGAAGATTTTTTTTTTTGTCACCCCATTTTAGAAAGAAGACACGCCAAGGTAATCCGTTAGGTGTATGGTGAGATTTTATTTTTTGTCACAAGTTAGTGAAAAATGACACTGTGAAAAAAACAATAAAAATTGATTTCCGCTAACTGTTAACAAAAAAATAAAATCTTCTATGAACTCGTCATACACCTAACAGAATACCTTGGGGTGTCTTTTTTCTAAAATGGGGTCACTTGTAGGGTTCCTATACTGCCCTGGCATTTTACGGCCCCAAAACCGCGAGTAGTCGGGAAACCACATTTCTCAAAATGACTGTTCAGGGGTATAAGCATCTGCAAATTTTGATGACAGGTGGTCTATGAGGGGGCAAATTTTGTGGAACCAGTCATAAGCAGGGTGGCCTCTTAGATGACAGGTTGTATTGGGCCTGATCTGATGGATAGGAGTGCTAGGGGGGTGACAGGAGGTGATTGATGGGTGTCTCAGGGGGTGGTTAGAGGGGAAAATGGATACAATCAATGCACTGGGGAGGTGATCGGAAGGGGGTCTGAGGGTTTGGCCGAGTGATCAAGATCCCACACGGGGCAAATTAGGGCCTGATCTGATGGGTAGGTGTGCTAGGGGGTGACAGGTGGTGACAGGAGGTGATTGATGGGTGTCTCAAGGTGTGATTAGAGGGGGGAAATAGATGCAAGCAATGCACTGGCGAGGTGATCAGGGCTGGGATCTAAGGGCGTTGTGAGGGTGTGGGCGGGTGATTGGGTGCCCCAGGGGCAGATTATTGTCTAATCTGATGAGTATCAGTGACAGGGGGTGATTGATGGGTAATTAGTTGGTGTTTAGAGGAGAGAACAGATGTAAACACTGCACTTGGGGGGTGATCTGACATCGGATCTGCGGGCGATCTATTGGTGTGGGTGGGTGATCAGATTTCCCGCAAGGGGCAGGTTAGGGGCTGATTGATGGGTGGCAGTGACAGGGGGTGATTGATGGATGGCAGTGACAGGGGGTGATTGATGGGTGATTGATAGGTGATTGACAGGTGATCAGTGGGTTATTACAGGGAAGAAGAGATGTAAATATTGCACTGGCAAATTGATAAGGGGGGGTCTGAGGGCAATCTGAGCGTGTAGGCGGGTGATTGGGTGCCCGAAAGGGGCAGATTAGGGTCTGATCTGATGCGTAACAGTGACAGGTGGTGATAGGGGGTGATTGATGGGTAATTAGTGGGTGTTTAGAGGAGAGAATAGATGTAAACACTGCACTTGGGAGGTGATCTGACGTCGGATCTGCGGGCGATCTATTGGTGTGGGTGGGTGATCAGATTGCCCGCAAGGGGCAGGTTAGGGGCTGATTGATGGGTGGCAGTGACAGGGGGTGATTGATGGGTGGCAGTGACAGGGGGTGATTGATGGGTGATTGATAGGTGATTGACAGGTGATCAGTGGGTTATTACAGGGAAGAAGAGATGTAAATATTGCACTGGCGAATTGATAAGGGGGGGTCTGAGGGCAATCTGAGCGTGTAGGCGGGTGATTGGGTGCCCACAAGGGGCAGATTAGGGTCTGATCTGATGCGTAACAGTGACAGGTGGTGATAGGGGGTGATTGATGGGTAATTAGTGGGTGTTTAGAGGAGAGAATAGATGTAAACACTGCACTTGGGAGGTGATCTGACGTCGGATCTGCGGGCGATCTATTGGTGTGGGTGGGTGATCAGATTGCCCGCAAGGGGCAGGTTAGGGGCTGATTGATGGGTGGCAGTGACAGGGGGTGATTGATGGGTGGCAGTGACAGGGGGTGATTGATGGGTGATTGACAGGTGATCAGTGGGTTATTACAGGGATGAAGAGATGTAAATATTGCACTCGCGAATTGATAAGGGGGGGTCTGAGGGCAATCTGAGCGTGTAGGCGGGTGATTGGGTGCCCGCAAGGGGCAGATTAGGGTCTGATCTGATGGGTAACAGTGACAGGTGGTGATAGGGGGTAATTGATGGGTGATTGATGGGTAATTAGTGGGTGTTTAGAGGAGAGAATAGATGTAAACACTGCACTTAGGAGGTGATCTGACGTCGGATCTGCGGGCGATCTATTGGTGTGGGTGGGTGATCAGATTGCCCGCAAGGGGCAGGTTAGGGGCTGATTGATGGGTGGCAGTGACAGGGGGTGATTGATGGGTGGCAGTGACAGGGGGTGATTGATGGGTGATTGATAGGTGATTGACAGGTGATCAGTGGGTTATTACAGGGAAGAAGAGATGTAAATATTGCACTGGCGATTTGATAAGGGGGGGTCTGAGGGCAATCTGAGCGTGTAGGCGGGTGATTGGGTGCCCGAAAGGGGCAGATTAGGGTCTGATCTGATGGGTAACAGTGACAGGTGGTGATAGGGGGTGATTGATGGGTAATTAGTGGGTGTTTAGAGGAGAGAATAGATGTAAACACTGCACTTGGGAGGTGATCTGACGTCGGATCTGCGGGCGATCTATTGGTGTGGGTGGGTGATCAGATTGCCCGCAAGGGGCAGGTTAGGGGCTGATTGATGGGTGGCAGTGACAGGGGGTGATTGATGGGTGATTGACAGGTGATTGACAGGTGATCAGGGGGGATAGATGCATACAGTACACGGGGGGGGGGGGGGGGGTCTGGGGAGAATCTGAGGGGTGGGGGGTGATCAGGAGGGAGTAGGGGGCAGTTTAGGGTTAAAAAAAAATAGCGTTTTTAGATAGTGACAGGGAGTGATTGATGGGTGATTAGGGGGGTGATTGGGTGCAAACAGGGGTCTAGGGGGTGGGCAGGGGGGGGTCTGAGGGGTGCTATGGGCGATCAGGGGGCAGGGGGGGGAGAAATCAGTGTGCTTGGTGCAGACTAGGGTGGCTGCAGCCTGCCCTGGTGGTCCATCGGACACTGGGACCACCAGGGCAGGAGGCAGCAAGTATAATAGGCTTTGTATACATTACAAAGCCTATTATACTATTTACATGCGGCGATCCGGGTGCTAGTAACCCACCGGCGCTTCCGAACGGCCGGCGGGTTACAGCGTGAGGGGGGCGGAGGCAGTCGCCGGCGGCTGATCGCGTCACTAATGACGCGATCGCCCCATAACCACGCCTGCCGATGGGCGTATTGCGGTCGTTTGGGCCCAGTCTTTGCCGCCGCCCATCGGCTGGGGGCGGTCGGCAAGTGGTTAACTAAATACCAAAGATCAGAAACTAGGACTAGTGGCCTGAGGAAGTGGGCAGAGTCCCACAAAACGCGTTATCTGCGCTTATTAAAAATTTCTTATATTTATATATGTTACGGCCAGAACCCGAAATGGTCGTCTTACTACGGCCAATGTCAGAAATTAATTGAATCCTGGCGGCTCCGTGCTCCTCTCCTCGGGTCTGGCTCCTCCCCCTGCCGCCCAACTATTTACCTCTGGCAGCCGGGGACACACACATGCACACAGAGCCTTTGTCACTGTATGGAAGCAGAGATTCATGCCGTCCGTTCCTGCAGAGCGGGTGCTGGCAGAAGCGATGTCTGCAGCGTTCCCGCTGTGCTTCCCTGCAGTGACAAAGGACTCTGTGTGCATGTGTGTGTCCCCGGCTGTCAGAGGTAAATAGGAGAGGGGCAGGGGGAGGAGCCAGAGCCGAGGAGGGATGAACTGGTAAGACTGAGCCTGATGTCTGTATGGTCAACCCGAGTCTTCTATAGCTGACAAGCAAGTGGCTTGTATTTAAAATGTTACACATTTTTGCAACAGTGTTCCTTTAAGGTGGCCATGCAGATTTTAGCCAAATCAACCGATTTCCTGTTTTTTTCACTAAAAATGATTGATTAATAGAAAAAATGTAGGTAACTTTTTTGATCAAGAAAAACAATGTTTCCTATTTTTTCCATAAATATCTGAATAGGTATGCTGAAAAAATCAGATAGGAAAGTCAAGAAAAACAACCCAGTGTTTTATTCAATTATATATTTTTTTTAATTTTCTGAAAAATCGATCATAAATTTATGGTGTATCGGTTTGATTTTTCAAATTATTCGATCAAGTGGATAAATCAATTAGATTTCGAAGATCGAAAAAAAAAACTCCCAGGAATTGAAATCTGTATGGCTACCTATCATTGTCCAATCTTGTCTCAGCATTAGAGCTGTAGAAAGTGAGATCCGCACGATGTCGGTAGAATCAGTATAGCTTTATTTGATCAATACACACAACAAGCTAAAACCCAGCACCACATGCTAGCATGTGGTGCTGGATTTTAGCCTGTTGTGTGTATTGATCAAATAAAGCTATACTGATTTTACCGACATCATGCGGATCTCACTTTCTACAGTTCTGGATCCGAGGTTTTGGCAGCCCGCTTTCCTGCACTGTCGGTGGATGGAGGTTGTGAGCGGAGCTCCACGTCTCTTGCATTGAGCATTAGAGCAGTGGATATGATGATTGTACAATCCGAATTGCAGGGTGTAGGGCCAGCATTAGGTGCAGTGGGTGAAAGCATCACACACACTCTGTGCTGCATGCTGCTCTGTGTAATACAATGCAATTCTATTAGTAAGATCTTTATTCTCATTCCCACCAGCAGGCCTTATCACAGCAGGAGGAGAGAGGAGAGCCTCATAAACATCTGGTTCACAGTACAAAATCTGTGATAGATTTGGATCCAATGAAAAGTTTTATTGTTTCCAAAAATCATGCAAAGGGGAAGAATAATTACAGTACACTAAAATCCCAGTGATCTGTGCATGCTCAGTGTTTTCAGCTTTATATGTAAATATTTCAGGAACAAAATCCCAGTGCACAGCAACCCCCCACCTCCCCAACAGAGTTGTCAATGCACACGTCTTGAGCCACGATAATATACCGCAACAGCGCAAGTAAAAATAAAATGTTTATGTTTTCACTGTTAGGGCCCGTTCAGACTGCGCGGGTTTCCAGCCGCGTTTTGGAAACGCGTGCAGGAGGCCGACACGCACGACATCAGACAGTGCATAGAGTGCACTGTCTGATGTTCACACTGCATGCGTTCCGGACCTGTGCGGTCCGGGAACGCATGCTGCATGCAGATTTTGCTAAAACGCGCGGCTGTCCCATTCACTTTTCAGTGATGGGATCAGCCACGCAACGCACACAAACGCGGATGGCGTGCGTTCGCATGCGTTGCGTTCCGCATGCGTGGCCGTCCGCGTTTGTGATGTGAACATCACAACTTAATGGTTTTGTGTTTGTTGGCAGCACTGGGATGTGTTTGGATGGCAACTTTAATTCCACTTGTATGAGTTAATAGCGTGACAGTGTAGGAGCTTGGACTCTTCCATATCACAGTCTCTGGTAGGAACCCTTTGGAGTAACTGTGCTACAGGCATATGTTTTACATACCGGGACTTATACGTCAGGAAGCTGAAATAGGAGCACATGAACAGGCAGAGTCCCACTGCAAACTGCAAAGGCGGGCAGGTAGTAAATCAATTTGTGTGATTGCACCAATCTCTGGGGATACATGTATGTATGCTGGATGGTCAGCCAAAATAATCTGATGAAAGCAGTGGCATATGGTGCCATTGGACCCAGTGCACATTTATCTTCCGCTCGTTTTTCTTATCGTTTTTCAATTCACTTCAATGAGAAATCGAGCGACAAGAGGATCGAACGGTGATCGGACATGTTGGAAATTATCTATCGAGCCATTTTATCAGCTCAGAATTGATCCGTGTATTCCCAGCATTACTATCCCAGAAAAAAATTGTAGCAGAACATCACTGAAACAGCTTGAGATCCGCATCCAGACTGGCGATAACAGTATATTTGTTTACATTCCAATGTTGTTACATTTGTGTGTAAACAACAGAAAACACTCTCTGAGAAACTCTCTGTGCTTCAAGCATACACACACAGTTCAGAACAGCTCACTAGAAGATTTTAATATATAATAAAAAGCAGCTGGAATAAATGCAATGGCAGCTTTCAGGGCAAGATAAATTACACTTTGGAAACTTGCAATTCGTAGACAGACAATATTACTTCTGCACATAAGCAAATGTGATAATTGTATGAGTAATAAAAAGTAGGAAAACACATTTTATTGAATTTTATGTCCGAGTTTAAGACCACTTTAAAATATTCTTCTCAATACAGTTGTCCTTTAAGGCTAGGCTGCCTTCTGTTCTGCTTCAACTCACTGTTACAGATAACCATTCCCACTCACCCTTCTAATGATATTGTCAGTTTAAAAAGAAACTTTATTACTTTACATATTCACGACAACATGTTTTTACTTCACTTATTTTTTGGTGTCTGTTATCAGTAATGGGTGTAATATCCCTGGCCATTTGCTCTGGGTCTCCTCCCGAAAAATTACACTGAGACTAGGTGCATACTTAGCAGAAATGCTAGCGTTGCGGAAAGCACTGCATTTTTGCCGCTAATGGAAATCTACGGGCCGCAGGAAAAAACGCATATGCATTTTCTATGCATGCATTTTTAAAAGCGCTGGTTTTGTTGCATATGCAAAAACGTATCAAAAACACACATTATGAACGTCTTATTGGTATGGAGACACGGATGGCTTTTGGACAGCAAAAACTCAACAATCTAAATACAAAATAATCAATTTTCATCAGATTATTCGAGTGACTATGTGGTGTGTCCCCAAACACTGGTGGCCTCATCTGCTCAGCAATCTGCACTTGACATTACTCTATAGCAAAATATTAAATACTGTATATTCTGGTGTTTTAACACTTGAAATCTTCTGAAAAGTCAGGGGTCGTCTTATACGCCGGATGTCATTGATGCTGGGTGATACGCCCTATCCTGTTACCAACTCTCAGATCTCGGTGTTGAGGACTGGAGTAAAGCGGCGCAGGCGCACATGTGCGAGATCTGAGAGGCAGAGAAGGAGGTAAATAGGATTACAATTAAATTACAAAATGAGCCTCGCAGCACTTGTACTGTATAGACTATACTTTTTTTTTTTTTTTTTTTACCAAAACGTGGAATTATACTTTAAATCTTCTGATTCGCTCTCCATATTTCCACAATGCAGGACATAGCTAGGGAGTTAGGTAATGTATATTTGATCGTATCGCTGCATATTTTAGCATGGTTGTTTCTCTGGATGCTGATGGTGTCAGTCAGTGATTGAATTCCCATGGACTCTGCAGGCAATTAAACTGTGCAAGAGACCGTCTGGCAAATGTCATAGTTATCGGTGTATAGTGCTGCCCCCTGCATGCATTCCTGGATAATGAATACAACAGTGGGTCTGCCTTACTACTCTGCTCTGTGGGCCTTTCCCCTTACCCTGCTTAGTGCTTCTATGTATCTTCCTAACCTTGCCCTAACATAATAAAACCTGGGGATGGGAAAAAAGAGCGCAGGCAGCTAGTGGACAAAAAGGGCGCCGCCATTCACTCCCATAATAAATAACGTTTAATGAGCGCCGAACAGGAAAAAAGGGCGCCGGAGATTTTTAATGTTTTATAACTGTGCTTGTGATGATTTCCGTTTAGAACATGCACCCGTGACGAATAACGTTTATAAAAATATTAAACATATTTAACCTATTTAACTAAAACATTATTTAACATTTTATCACTTACTGTTTGTAAAACATTATTATTCACAAAATAAAGCGATCAGTACGTAACTTTAAATTGCAATATATTTTTTACAGTCACTATTTGTAAAACATTATTATCGACATAATAAAGCTATCACCAAGGGGGGTGGTTAGGGTTAGGCACCACCAGGGGGTCTTAGGTTTAGGCACCACCAGGGGGGTCTTAGGTTTAGGCACCACTAGGGGGGTCTTAGGTTTAGCCACCACCAGGGGAGTCTTAGGTTTAGGCACCACGAGGGGGGTTTTAGGTTTAGGCACCACCAGGGGGGTCTTAGGTTTAGGCACCACCAGGGGGGTTTTAGGTTTAGGCACCACCATTAGGGTCTTAGGTTTAGGCACCACCAGGGGGTCTTAGGTTTAGCCACCACCAGGGGAGTCTTAGGTTTAGGCACCACCAGGGGGGTTTTAGGTTTAGGCACCACCAGGGGGTCTTAGGTTTAGGCACCACCTGGGGGGTCTTAGGTTTAGGCACCACCAGGGGGGGTCTTAGGTTTAGGCATCACCAGGGGGGTCTTAGGTTTAGGCACCACCAGGGGAGTCTTAGGTTTAGGCACCACCAGGGGAGTCTTAGTTTAGGCACCACCAGGGGTTAGGGATAGGTACAGGGAGGGTTCTGTGTGAGAGTAGGGTTAGCTATAGTTTTAGTAAAATTTTAGTAATACTTACTAATGTTTTACAGCACTTATTATGAATGTAGTTATATTTATATCATCGTTGTAAACAATATTTTCAGATTTTATTATAAGAAGAAACCATAAATGAAGGTTATTCACAATAATATACAATTATAACGATTAAACATATATTATCGTTTTTTTAAAAACGTAATCTTAAGTTTCACTTTTCAAACGGAGAAGATTAACCTTTTCACTATTGCCGATTTCATACACATTATTTAATGATTTATAGATTTGTAAAACATTATTTGTAAACTAAATACAAAACAATATTATCGTTTACACCCCGCGCCCTTTTTTCCCGACGCCCTTTTTGTTTGTACGCATAAAACCTAACTCTGATTCATGTGCTGATGTTACAAGTCGATTACTGGGTATCATGGCTGGAGTAACAGGAATCACACCACCTAATGATCATATGTGTATGTAGAGGGGAGCAGCCCCCGTGATGGCAGTGTGTGTGTGTGGGGGGGGGGGGGGGGGCAGAGCTGTTTTGGGGCCCAAATACTAACCTACCCTTCCCCCTATACAGGGGTCTATACTTCAGATCAGGGGTTTTTGTGGCTACTCTTGTTCTGGGTGTGAAGATTATGAGGGCTACATTGTTGTTTTATGACCCTTGTGAGATGGCCCCAAGGCCATGGAGGGCACCAAGGGGAGGCAAGGGAAGGGGTGTAATCATTGGGGGGGGGGGGGGGGGGGGGGCTCATCAATGTCTTCCTGAGGGGCCCCATCAGTTGCTGCTTACCTGTGGCTTCTTCTATCTTCATGTAGTCTCTTTGGTCGATTGGTGTCCTCCCAATCCCCTCTGTTGTTCTGCTGACAGCCCCATTAAAGTATGCAACCTGGATGGGGGCTACTGCACATGCCCTGTCCCTTTTGTGTGCCTCCTCACTCACACTCCCATAGCAGGTGCAGTTAGTTAGGACTTGTAACTGCGCATGTGCAGAAAGCTCTTGACCACGGGAGCATGTTCCAGGAGGTGCGCAGCCAGGGCCATGTATGTGCAGTAATCATTTACCAGGGCTGACAGTGGCACAGCGGAGAGCACCAGAAGGACACTACCTAATTTAGACAACAATGAATAAAGGTAGCGCACCAAATGCAAGCAGCCAAGGTTTAAAGGGACCATGAACAGTCCAAGAATAATAAAATTAGTACTTACCTGGGGCTTTCTCCAGCCCACCGTAGACCTCGAGGTCCCCTGGCGTCCTCCTGGCTTCTCTCCCGTCCCGCTGGTGGCTGCATTACCGGCGATTTTCAGGCTGAAGGTTGGCCGTATACTTCCTAAACTGCCAGCGTGACAGTCCTACGCATGCACGGTTTTCTAACTCTGAACCGCGCTTGCGCAGGACTACGTCCAGGAACCATGCGCACTACCGCGCACTCCTGGCCACGGATTCGGTAGCCAGGGAATCAATGTATCGGGCTATGGTTCCCGATCACTGATTCCTCTCCCCCGCTGAAAAAGCGACAGCTTCTCTCGGAAGCTGCGCCTTTTCTGGCCGTTCCCTCCCCGATGCGTCACTCTAAGCGTGTGTTACGCTTAGAGTGACATCATGTAAACAAAAAGTAATACTACAACTGAAAATAAAAATAAATTAAAATGAACAAACATTTACATTATAAATCTATTGTTTACTTCCCACCCTCCCAAAACTACCCAAATAAAATGTTTACTATAAAAACAAAAAAAACATTACAATTAAAAAAAAACATGTAAATATTTACCTAAGGGTCTAAACTTTTTAAATATCAATGTAAAGATGAAATATTTCTATATTGTTTTTATTTTAAACTTGTTAACCAGCTGAGCGGTCTGGACGAGCTCAGCTCGTCCAACACCGCCAGCGGCTGCCGCTCAGGCCCTGCTGGGCCGATTTTGATGAAATAAAAAGCAGCACACGCAGCCGGCACTTTGCCAGCCGCGTGTGCTGCCTGATCGCCGCCGCTCTGCGGCGATTCGCCGCGAGCAGCGGCGAAAGAGGGTCCCCCCAGCCGCCTGAGCCCAGCGTAGCCGGAACAAAAAGTTCCGGCCAGCGCTAAGGGCTGGATCGGAGGCGGCTGACGTCACGACGTCGGCTGACGTCGATGACGTCACTCCGCTCGTCGCTATGGCGACGATATAAGCAAAACAAGGAAGGCCGCTCATTGCGGCCTTCCTTGTTTATTCTGGGCGCCGGAGGCGATCGGAAGATCGCCTCCGGAGCGCCCTCTAGTGGGCTTTCATGCAGCCAACTTTCAGTTGGCTGCATGAAATAGTTTTTTTTTTATTTAAAAAAAACCCTCCCGCAGCCACCCTGGCGATTTAATCAGAACGCCAGGGTGGTTAATAGTGATAGATGCAAAATAGAAAAAATGCACCTTTATTTCCAAATAAAATATTGTCGCCATACATTGTAATAGGGACATAATTTTAACGGTGTAATAACCGGGACATATGGGCAAATACAATACGTGAGTTTTAATTATGGAGGCATGTATTATTTTAAAACTATAATGGCTGAAAACTGAGAAATAATGAATTTTTCCATTTTTTTCTTATTCTTCCTGTTAAAATGCGTTTACAGTAAAGTGGCTCTTAGCAAAATGCACCCCCCCAAAGAAAGCCTAATTGGTGGCGGAAAAAACAAGATATAGATCAGTTCATTGTGATAAGTAGTGATAAAGTTATAGGCTAATGAATGGGAGGTGAACATTTCTCACGTGAAAACCACGGAACCTGAATGGGTTAAAGACTGTGTGGGATTGTAAAATGCCCCAAGTAAGTATAATCCTACTTTTTAATTCGTCTCCTTTAACGTTTTTTTTTTACTATTTTCTATTCTGCTTCTTGACACCTCTCCCATCTCAAACACACACATGCCTCACGCTGCTTTTTTATCTATTAGAAAAGGTAAAAAGGAATAGGGCCTCCACCCACCACCTTTGGAAGGGAAATCACCAGGGCAGGGGTCACGCTCTACAATCTGTGCTTGTTTTTATGCGCACATTTTCTGATGCATATAATGTGTATTTGTTCAAATCATTTACCCATATGAACAATGATCGATGCTGGCTGGAGGTTGGGGGTGACCTGGGAATATCCCCAATGTGATACTAGATACTGAACCGTGGCTCTAGGTCAGGCTTTCTCAACCAGGGTTCCTTAAGTAGTTTGCAGAGGTTCCTTAGCATTTTCCCCATCGTGGGGAAAGTATGATAGACCACACTAAAATAGGGGATACTAAAGTATACTAAACTAAACGAAGCACTACATTGGGGGTCAGAATAATAATGAGCACAGTATAATGAGGGGCAGTGTAATAGGAGTTAGTGAAATTAAGAGCCTCGCCTACTTTTGAAGACCATGCCTCTGGGAGAAATAAATGCAGGGGTTCCTCGAGATTAAAACATTGTTTGCCAGGGTTCCTTGAGATCCAAAAGTTATTTGCAGGGTTCCTCCAGGGTAAAACGGATCAGAAAGATTGGTCTAGGTGGATGGTCAGCCCTGTGTGGTTGGGTGTGGTGCCGGCTATCCTATCATTTTGAGATTGTGGAATCCGAGATGCTGGGGTCTAGCCACGGATGACGATTGTGAATTTGGCTGTGTTTTGTTGTGGACAATAAAATTATTCTTGTGGACAATACACTATTGCGTTGTGCCTTTCTTAAACTTTGTATTAAACCATTTTGTCAGCTCTAATACATCTTTGCTTTGCAGAAAAATGCACATGGATAGGCAAGTGTAATCCCTGCCTGAGGCTTCCAGCTGTCGAGACTCAGCCCCCTCTGACAGAAGCATGGTAGTCTAATACTAAAGAAAAGGTAACTAATAAGTCATTTCTGCTACTTACCACAACTCACAGTGCCATATCCCACAACCCCCTCCCCATGCTGCAGCACACTATGCCACACTAAGGCCCCTTACTCCATATGGAACAACTGGAATGATGGACAACATCTGTAACAGCCATATCACCTACAATGTAGCAAAGGGGGAGGGTGAGTGGTATGTTAACCACACCCACTGTCCCAGAAGGGCTTGGGAGAGGCTGACATGCCCACCTCCTGAAAACAGGGATACCAGGGTCATCATTGGAGCTACTCTGGGTATTTAGAACATGCATGGGTGAGGGGAGTGTGTTTAGAGATTACGGAAAGAGACCCTGTGCAAATAGTCAGGGAAATTCCCAGGTTTAAGGGCCTTTTTCCATTGGCAAAGTGATGCGAATGCTGCTACCTCGCCGCATTGCATCACTTCCGCTTGCATTCGCATCACTTCCGCATACAGAAGTGAATGGAGGAGACGGGACGCAGATGCGGGAGGATGCGGCTGTGCGAGAATCTATAGCATGCTGTAGATTCTCGGATCGCTCTGCCTAACCAGCACGCAATGGAAACTGTTCCATTGCCGTGCATTGGTTACAGGTCGAACACGGTGCAATGCGGCTCTATAGCCGCATCACACCGTGTGTAGTGGATACAGGCCGTAATTCCCTCTTACTCAGAAAAAAAGTAAATGGCAGCCTGTACTTGGATGGTGCCACCCATTTGGTCCTGTGCAAAGTAAGATTCATAGACAGGAGATGGGCAGCCACCTTTAATGTTTCTCCTTTTTATCAGTTTGATAAAAAGAACTTTCCCAATTGGCCAGACTATTTTAGTATTCTAATGTCCGTATATCGAGATCATGCATCATTTATATGCTGCTCCCCACAGCCAAAACTGTCAGTTTACTTCTGGGAAACATGATCATTCTATTTTTCTCCCATTTACTTCCAGAAAGTTATTCAGCCTTTTACCGCATTTACCTTTTTCTGTTACTGTAAATTTGTTCCTTGTAAATATTCACTCTTCCTATTTTCAGAATATCAAATAATTTGCCTTTGCATGCTGAAACAGCTAAATCTGAAGGGGATAAATCCTTTTTTTTAGTTAAATGTGCTATAACTTCTTTCAATCAAGTAATTATGCCTGTAACATTCCTATGCTAATCCTGAAATATGCTGGTTATTGTCAGGGAATGTGAAAACTTAAAGGAGGCTGCCATGTTGTTTTTCCTTTTGTGCAATACCAGTCGCCTGGCAGCCCTGCTGATCTATGTGGATGCAATAGTGTCTGAATAACACCAGAAACAAACATGCAGCTATTCTTTTCAATTCCGACATTAATGTTGGAAAAACTGATCTATTGCATGCCTGTTCAGGGGCTTTGGCTAAAAGTATTAGAGGTGAAGGATCAGCAAGACAGCCGATCAGTGTCAGTGGATAAAAGTTTATGACACTTGCTACAGAACAGGGTTAATGCCGGTGGAAGAACTCAGGTAAGACCTTCCCTCACAGACGTTTTTTAGCTTCCTCAGCTTGCATCGAGAGGTGAAACTCTTTCATGCACAGGAAATTGTAAGTGTGTGAGGTGATTGGCTGCCATTGGAAGTGCCTACAACGGAAGCCACTAGTGGCAACTCTGTGTTCTGCAAGCAGAATAATCTCAAATAATTACCTATAGTTTACGTGATGTTACTTGATTATTGCTACATATTGTGCTCAGGTATATATAACATCCCACAGAGAGTTCTCATTGATGCAGAAGACGTACTTAAAGAGACTCTGAAGCGAGAATAAATCTCGCCTCAGAGCTGATAGTTAGCAGGGGCACGTGTGCCCCTGCTAAACCGCCGCTATCGCGCCGCTAAACGGGGGTCCCTTCACCCCCAAACCCACCCCGCAATCGTTGGTCATAGACTTGGTCGTAAATTTTATTTTCCTGGAGGCAGGGCTAACGGCTGCAGCCCTGCCTCCAGTCGCGTCTATCAGCGGCGCATTGCCGCCTCTCCCCTGCCCCTCTCAGTAAAGGAAGACTGAGAGGGGCGGAGGAGAGGCGGAGATACGCGCTGACAGACGCGCGTGGGGCAGGGCTGCGGCGGTTAGCCCTGCCCCAACCAGGAAGCGCTCCCCCGCTGCACTGAGGGGATTTGGGGGTGAAGGGACACCCGTTAAGCCGCGGGATAGCGGCGTTTTAGCAGGGGCACACATGCCCCTGCTATCTATGAGGTCTGAAGCGAGATTTATTCTCGCTTCAGTCTCTCTTTAAAGAACAACTATCAAATAAACTGGTTTTTATGTAAACCCCATATACCTATAGATAGAGCTTTTAGTCAGCAACACTAAAATGCTTTTCCAGAGGTCTCTCAACACAGCGTGTATGAAAAAAAATCTGTGTTTACAAGCTATTTTTGTAACAATTTGTGTCGGCATCAGGGGGAGGCAGAGCTGCACTGTAACCTGGCTGTAAATTGTTTACTTTACACTGCTGAGGCAGAGAGAGACACACAAACAGGAACACAGAGCTGCAGTTGATGATTATTTACACACATTTGAAGCTATATTTCTGATTTCTATCATTCTGAACAGATTTCAGTCACAGTATTAGAGCCAGTGAAGATTGTTTCTGTATGCTGTATACCCAGCACGGGCATAGTCCTCCATGGTAATGCCTACAGTGAGAACTGTTCTATGTAAATGTTATTTTCTTCATATAAAACATGAAAAGATGAAAAAAAGCCTTTGTATTGCTATTTGCTAGTAATTACTGGATATATATGTAGCATTTTGAATCTTAGTTAAAGAGAAACCGTAACCAAGAATTAAACTTCATTCCAGTCAATAGCTGATACCCGGTTTCTCATGGGAAATCTTTTCCTTTTCACAAACAGATCATCAGGGGGCTCTGTATGGCTGATATTGTGGTGAAACCCCTCCCACAGTATGATGTCAGGACCATGATTCTGTCATCACACTGTGGGAGCCTTGTTGCATTGTGGGAAATAACAGCTGTTAACAAAGTTAAAGAGAAACTCAGACCAAGAATTGAACTTTATTCCAATCAGTAGCTGATACCCCTTTTACATGAGAAATCTATTCATTTTCACAAACAGACCATCAGGGGGCTCTGTATGACTGATATTGTGGTGAAACCCTTCCCACAATAAACTCTGAGAACCATGGTACTCCTGGCAGTTTCCTGTCTGTGAACCTTGTTGCATTGTTGGAAATAGCTGTTTACAGCTGTTCCAACTGCCAAAAAAGCATGCAGCAACTACATCACCTCCCAGCAGTGAAAATGTCACCATGTGATAAAATGTCAGAATGTAAATCAGGGATTTAAAAGATTTTACAATGGGCAAACAATGACTAAATCATTTATACATAATTATTGTAAAAATGAAGCACTTTTTTATTACATTATTTTCACTGGAGTTCCTCTTTAAATATTTTCACATACAAATCAATGCAGACCACTCCCCAGAATAATTCTGAATATTCTGTCTGATAACCCAAATGTTACCTTTCTTATGTTAAATTAGCTCTTTGCATTTGTGAATGCTTTCTGAAATGACCTGGAAGAAATAACAGCCCTCAGGCTTGGCTGCTGCTGGCCACACCATCATTATGTTGTTTAGATTGTGAAGGGGTGGAGCATGGACACAGCTGACTGAGACTATCACAGCATGTAGCATTGGAGGTCTGTGCCACAGGAAGTGGCTGGTAAATCTGACCAGGTACTTTAAAAATCAAATTATTCAAAGGTGAATCTAAAGAGATAACACTGAGTGTCTGCACACAATTATGAAAACATTTGTGTCTGAATATGACTATTAAAAGACAAGAATAATAGTTTGAAGTGAATGGCCAGATATTATTTTCTGGCCAGCTTTTCAGGTTCCCTTTCTACACAAGTAAATATACCCCTCCAAGAAAAATGCAACATTCACTAAATCTCTTACCAGAGTCCTGTAATCTTCAGAACTAGGCTTCTTATTTCTTGCCACAGCACAGTCTCCCCTGCCACCAGGGAAGGTACAATGCTTCTGCTTCTCTCTCCCCTTCACTGCATGTGTTGGAGGAGGGAGTGGCAGTTACAACGATTGTCCCTTTCTTATTATTATTTCCTTATTATTATTTTTTATTTATATAGCGTCTTCTGTAGCGATGTACATCATACAAATCAAAGGGGAGCATAGATACATGAGTCGTTCAAAACTCTGTACAATCAGGATACCCAGCATTACAAATACAATGTTGATGTGTGGTTTGAGACATCACCATACTGGCGCATGATCATGATAGATTACAGCAGAATAAGGAAACATAGGAGGAGATCCCTGCCCTTGCTACCTTATAAACTAGTTCAGAGTTTCTCAAACCAGTCTTCATGACCCCCCAACAGTGCATGTTTTGCAGGCAGCCACTTCCACTATGCACAGGTGGGGTAATTAGTGTCTCAGGTGGATTCCACGTAGCTGAGACACTAATTACTCCACCTGTGCATAGGTGAGGCTGCCTGCAAAACATGCGCCGTTGGGGAGTCACGAGGACTGGTTTGAGAAACTCTGAACTAGAGGGTAGTGCGTTGGGGACATTAGGGAAGGAGACATAAGGACCCAGTGCAGAGGGATTTACTAAGCTGCATTGGGAGTCCACACAGCCCAGGCTGTGGCATTGGGAGCTTCAGTGCAAGGATTATAGGATGTAGTGCCAGGACTTATGGGAGAACCATCAGGGCCGGTTTAAGCAACAATGGGGCCCCAGGGCAAAATAAACCTGGGGGGCCCCCCAACATATACCCCGGAACAAAAATCGGCATTAGAGGACCTTTTTTGCAGCTGGTATAGTCAGGGTGTAAAGTCCCAATCGGTCAGAGCTCCACATTCTGGCTATCCCAGCCTGCATGGGGGACAAGGGGTTAAAAAGTTTCAGGAGGGGGGACCCCACATAATTTTTTTTTATAAATTCCCACACTCGAAACATAAAAAATTGGGAAAATAGGAAAAAATGCCAGGGATCTTCATACAGCCATATTGCGCTGATCCCTGGCCAAAGCGCTGCGGCTGCGTATAGACCCCCTGGAAACCCCGTCAGAAAATTTATTGCGCTTTTGTTTGATGCCTGTAAAATGACACTACCGTTAGGTTTGCTACTAAAAGTGACATTTACCGCATTTAAAAGTATACTTTTTTCCTTCTAAACTTTAAAATCGATTTTCTCAAAAACTATAAGGTCTTTTTGAAAAATTCTTTTTTCCTCTTATTCCTAACGATCTCCTTAACATATCCTGCAAATTTAGGGTTTCTAGCATTTAAGGTGGATTTGCTATTAACCATTAAAGTCGACAGGTTTTTAAATGTGTTTTGTTTTTTTCCTTTGAAACTTTAAAATCGATTTTCTCAAAAACTATAAGGCCGATTTGCAAAATTTTTTTTTCCTCTTGTAGCCACTGGGGGCTCCTACAAGCTCTGGGGCCCTGGGGCAGCTGCCTCCTTTGCCTTAATGGTAGCGCCGGCCCTGAGAACCATGCCTCTCTGTCTCCTTCCCGTAAGGACAGCCGGCGCCCAGTAGGGGGGCTTAAGAAGGGACAGCCGGCGACATAGGAGAGAATGGATCAGGGGTATGGGAAGGAATTCCAAACACAGGCATCTGGGCTTGTACAAGGGGGAATAGCTCTGTGTGTGCCTAAAGGGGGCGGCATCACTCCTAAAGAGCCTCATAAGTGAGTTTGAAAAGTAAGTTGGGCGTGGAAACCCTTTTTTTGTATCAGGAAAAGTTGACATGGGCTTTAAACAAGTATTGTGGACACATGTTAAGATGATTTCCAGACCATTGCGACAGCAATACATTTCTGCTAGATCTAAGCGTGTGCCTGTCTGCTAAAGCTAAGGTAAAATATTTAAAGTTTAGATACTCCCAAAAGCCAATAAAGTTTCCATTTTGTGGTACATATGTTTATGCTATTCCATGGGATACATGGGGATGAGGAGGAAGGGGGCATTCGTTTTGCCTTATGGAAGACGCATAGTGAGTGCTTGGTTACTCTGTTGTACTGGTTCAAGCCCTATCCCATACAGCCATATCAATCCCTGCCATATACTGTGATGAGGACCAAAAGTCCAAAACCAGCTATCGACATGTGGGGTTGGTGTGGCTGTGTAATATTTAAAGCTATAGGCTTTATACACCAGCGGTTCTGGATGCTTGTCTGGCTTACAGGGGCGAAAAGAGATAATTTGCATATTCAGTAGTGGTGCATTGTGGGTAGCCACAAATGTTTACTTATAGCTGAATTATTGCAAATGTCCTTCTGTTTTAAGAAGGCAAATTTCACCAAGCATTGCTTATTAGTAGGAGGGCTTTTCGGTCTCTTTTATCCCCCTATACATTCCTAGTGGTTTGGGTAACCCCAAGCTGCTTGGTTACTCTGTAGATTACTGTAAAAGACAGTAAGTCAACTGTAGGATTACAGGAATGTCCTATTTAGCAGTAGAACTATAGATGCAATTGTTTATCTCATCAAGTTTATTTTCACTTCGGGTGCACTTTAAGAAGGCCCAAAAGCCTTCCGTGACGGGTCCTCCTAGTCATTGTTTTTTGTAATGATTATGGATTTTTTGAATGCTACTGGAACATTTTTTTGTAATGATTAATGCAGTCAGTCACTCAGGGCCAGACTGAGGCATAGGAAAGAGAGGCTCCAGCCTCAGGGCGCAGTGTAGGAGGGGCACACAACTCACTTAGCTATCATTCCCCTGTTGTGTTTGAAGCAGAGAGAAATAAGAAAAGAGGATACATGGCGACTGCTAGCCAGATAACTAGAGATTAAGGTGTTGGGGTGTTGGGGGCCCTGTGGCACCTCTTAGTTTAATAGCAATCAGTGTGTGACGGCTGGGAGGGATAGAGGGGCGCACTTTGGTGTCTCAGCCGTGGGTGATGGAGGACCTTGTCCCCAGCTCGGCAGTCACTGCTACAGAAGATGTTACAAAAGGAACAGCGGTTGTGTATAACCTGAAATCATGGGGATTTATGATAACATAGTCATAACCAGGTATTTGTCACTGAATACCAGTGTGATCTGCAGGACGCGTATAAAGGAGAGGCTACAGCCTCTGCACTCATTACTTTATACATTTACCTGTTGTACACAGAGCATGAACTTCCTATCCACACAGCTGCTTAAGCATCCCTTCCAAGGCATCTTTCTTTTATCTCTGTTATCATCTTTCATCCCCCACAAGCAGAAATATAATGAGTGCTTGTCGTATTTATTTATCATTTAAATATACTTGTAAATGAACCAAAGACGGCAAATGCTAAAGCTGTTCCAATATCTTTCCCAGGATTCAGAATCACGATGGTCATTCAGAAAGTAATGGCTGTTTGCTTTAAGTTTACCAGAAGAGTTCATTGGCAACAGCTTCGTAACATCTGTAAGATTCGCCCTTTCCTGACCTCTGCCACCACCAAACTCCTCATCCATGCCCTCATAATTTCCCGCCTTGACTACTGCAATGCCCTTCTGTCTGGTCTCCCTATGACCCGAACAGCCCCACTGCAGTCCATCATGAATGCGGCAGCCAGAATTATCCACTGCTCCCATCGCTCCACCACGGCGGATCCCCTCCTTGAATCCCTCCACTGGCTTCCTATCCAGTCCAGAATCAGATTCAAGATACTGTGTCTGACCTACAAATCTGTCCACAAAACCTGTCCAACCTACATTTCCGATCTTACTCAGAGGTACACACCTAGCTGCTCACTCCGCTCTTCCAATGAACTTCGCCTAACCTCCCCCCCCCCGCATCACCCAGTCCCATGCACGCCTCCAGGACTTCTCAAGAGCTGTTCCAACATTATGGAACTCCCTACCTCCACCCATTAGGGCAGCCCCCTCCTTCAACATCTTCAAGAAAGCCCTCAAAACTCACCTTTTCACTCTGGCCTACTACCCCTCACAAGTGTTCTAAACCCACAGCAGAACTCTGGTCCCCTACCTTTTGTGTCCTTACCTCTCCCTCTAGATTGTAAGCCTTTGGGCAGGGTCCTCCTCCTTTTGTGTCCTACCTGATCATGCACCTCCATTACTGTGAACCCATGCTATGCATCTGAGTGAACCTAACTTGCCTAATCTCCATGCTACCCTCCAGTGACTGACTAAGCATTACCTTTTACTCATACTGTGCTGCATGATCTGGTCTTTTTTGTATTCATGTATTGTCATTTTGCTGTATGTCACCCCTAAATATTGTCTGTAACCTAAACTAATGTACAGTGCTGCGTAATATGTTGGCGCTTTATAAATACAATAAATAAATAAATAATAAATAAATTGGCATTGCACAATAAACAAAACATAGATCAGTGAAGAAAGGTAGAAAGAACAATGTTTTAAGTGTAATTTAACTTGAATCTGTCAAGTTAATCTTTTCTCTTCATGCACCGCTTGTCACCTGACTGCAGAATGCCAATAACTGTTTGTTCAGCAGCATTAACATTAAGCCCCCCCCCCCAAATTCCTCCAAACTTATAGGGGAGGAGTGTGATGCTAATACAACAAGAGATGGAAAACCTTGTAAGAAGATACAGTATGATAAATGCTTAATATGTTTTATATATACAGTTTTATCTTCTAGGAGAATACTTAGGAGAAAAAGTGAATTGAACAAGGCTGGGCCCATGTGTCTAAAATAAAATAAATAAAATCTTTCCTCAATTGGTTAATTGAAAACAGCGGTTACTTTCCAGATGACCCTTGTACCTTATCAATCAGGCAACTATTCCAGGGTGATTTAGTGGGGGTTTTAATCCAAGTGTATGTATTTAAAAAAAAAAGTTTGTTTAACGCAGTAAAAGCATAAAGACAAATGAAAAAATCACTAGGAATTCCCTTTAATTTTATTTCCCAGTGTGGACTGGACACTCTACAGAACTGCGGCCAGTATAAACTACAAAACTGTTACAGAGTTTATTGCGTGAAATAAAGAAAGCAGCTGTTTTGTGTAAGGTCGTTCTTCAACAAAGACCTTTCCAGATGTTCTTCCAGGATGACTTTCATAGAGCTAGGGATGGTCTCTCAATGCCTCCTCTGAGCTGGAGGTGGAAGTGTAGGTGGAATGGATGCTACAAGATAAATATTATAAAACACTGAGATTAAGCATGATGACATTGAAGTTTGGCTGCCCGTGGAAGTGAATGGAAAACTCTGCAAATGTTTGAGGAGCTGTCTGTTGGCAAATCCCGAGTGATGTATTGAGTCAGGAGTAAGCCCCTTATCCCATCTGGACTGTACAAACACCATGAGGGAGAGGCAGACATTCCGAAGCCAACGCCAACATGGCATTCCCAGGAGAACCTGTACAGTCAAGGACTTCCTTAGGTTCTAAATTATATGAGATAAGCAGAAATGAGTCCTTAGGGAAGGCTTGTAGTAAAAACTGTGGTTTACAAGAAAAGCTTTCTCAAGAATTATATTTTTTTAATTTTTTTAAATGCAAAATAAAGTGGTGGAGGCTAAAACCACTTTTCAAGACGTGCCAAAAAGGGACCCTTAAGAAGCCTTTTGGTGGTCCTTGAGTGCCCCTCATTACTGTAGATCTGGAAATTGGATAATTCTGTTTTGAAATCCAGGTCTAGCGTTACTTAAAGGGGTTCTGTGGGGGTTTGCTAAGGATAAAAACCGCCACTTACCCGGGGCTTCTATCAGCCCCCTGTAGCAGTAATGTCCCACTCCGCCCTCCTCTGATCTGCCGTTCCCCGCTGCTGGCACCCGGCATTATTCGTCTGTCACAGCCGAATAATGCGCGATGCTGTTCGCGTCATCGGAAGTTACTGCGCAGTATGAAGATCTCTTGTACTGCGCCTGCGCAGTAATTTCCTGATGACATGGGCGGGAGCGATCACTGCCGCGCAGCCGCAGTTGGGCGGCGTGCCACGCTAGACCGGGACCGGCGGCAGGGAACGGCGGATCGGAGGAGGACGGTGTGGGACATTACTGGTACAGGGGGCTGATAGAAGCCCCAGGTAAGTGATGGATTTTATCTTTACCAAACCCCCACAGAACCCCTTTAAAGCAGACCCAAACTCTTGCACAGCACACAATAAATAAACTGTGTTTTTTTAGGCTGATACAGGTCTAATTAGTTCTTATCAGCAACTGTGAAAAGACTGCAGAAGAGCTCTGTTGAGACAGCTCTTTGCTCTCCATATAGTAAACACTAAGGCTTAACCTTTTCAGTGCCGCATGCAGAAGTGCAGAAGTCAAACCAAGTAAAACTTCATTTTTTTTAAAGATTTCCAAAAATTGAAATGAATACTTATTTTGTTCCCATAAAGGTTATAATGCTGTGTGTGACTAATCTTTTAGAGCAGAGAGGGAATCTTTAGATTAGTTCCACTTTAAGCCCCAGTTCAGTCACATTCCCTAGGATAAAAAATATCCTGAAAGTAGTATGTGCATAATAAAAAAGCAATCTACCTGCTCTACCTGTCCAGAGAGTTTCATGGACTGAAATCCGGGAGCTACAAGAGATCATTGATCACCATAATTGACCAAATACGTAAAAATGTCACCAATTGGCCATTTATGAGTTGCTGTAAGCTAGTATTATTCACCAAGACTTGAAGAGGATCACTATGGTTCCTTCCTGCTGTCGATGACAGATCATTACAAGTTAAGACTTTTTAACGTGATTGATGCTGGATTTCCCAAAGTTTATTATCAAGTAGAGAAGTATGTGTTTGTGTTTTATTCCATTAAAGTATTTTTTTGTTTACTTTTACTCACATATGAAACAGGTAAGAGGTCTTACCTCTTCACTAAATCATTATATTCGGTGGCTACCATAGGTCCACCTTAACACAACTTCCTTTTTCAGTGAAGGGGGAAGCATGAGATGGTTTAGAGGACTACAATTTGAATTTCCTGGCTCTGCATATTGTGAATTTGCTGTCAAGGATTCCCAATGGTCCAAACAAACTGACCAATGTAAAGCCCTGGTGAGAAATTACAGGGGATAACCGACAGAAGTCCAGGAAAGACCAAATAGTGGTACTGCAAAAAAAGAAAAACTACAGGAGACCAGAGCCGGGACTACGTCCTCGAGCACCCAAGGCTGAGACACCAAAGTGCACCCCTACATCCCTCCCACCCCAGCCGTCACACACTGCTTGCTATTAGACTCAGAGGTACCCCAGGAGCCACAACACCTTAATCTCTAGTTATCTGGCATGCAGTGTGGCTTGTGCACTCCCTCCTACACTGCACCCTGAGGCTGGAGTCTCTCTCATCTCTGCCTCGGACTGGCCCTGCAGGAGACCACAAAAGAATAGATGAAAGAAATGGATCACAGTGTTGAATTTTAATTAAATAATGAAAAAAAAAAGGTTGTATTTTGTCTAATTCATTTTTTTCAATGTCACATATGTTTTTTTTATTTGCTCTTTAACCCTTTGGGCAAATAGGTAATGCGTCACAAATAACCTCTTTTACCTAATTACCCTGGTGAAAGTGGTTATTTAGCATCCTTTATCTTCTACTAAGTTCAAAAACCATGGGCTTGATTCACAAAGCCGTGTAAACTGTTTAGCACGGGTGTGCTAAACAGTTAGCACGTGAAGTGCCGTTCGCGGACTTTTGCGCGCGCAATTTGCCGCGATTTGCACGAATCGCTGCAAATTGTGCAAGCAAAAGTCTGCGAACGGCACTTCACGTGCTAAAGTTTGCACGGCTTTGTTAATCAAGGCCCATGTATGTTGCTATTGGTCAGGGGGTAGCGCACTTTGCTCACTGGCCCCCACTCCTGGTCTGCCTGCACACGTGCACATGGTTGCTCAAAAATCCTGACATCACACTGAATGGCCACAGTAAAACAACTGCACAAGTGCTTGCCTGTAGAGCAGTGTGACGCCTGGCAATTATTAGGGTTGTTTGCCCTATTCCCTATATATCTCAGTGGATCTAATCATGACCCCTAATGTCCAGAGAGCCATAGCCTCCAGAGAGCTTTATTTTTTGCAAGTTGTGGTTACATTATTGCCTTGGCAAGATGTGGTGGGTTGCTGTCTCAAGTTGTGGCCTACTAACCTAATGTAGTCCCCTGGTCTAGTAAATTATTATTATTATTATTATTGATTTATAAAGCGCCAACATATTTGTGTGGCGCTGTACAAAGTAAGAAACAAACATGGGGTACATAATACAGACAATGGTGTACACGAATATACAAGATACATAATTAGTGACAAAATACAAAAAATATACAGCATACAGAATACAAAATACAGAAGTGGTAATGACAGTGATAAAAGTAACATGATGAATAAAATGTATAATGATTTCCAAGGCACAAAAGGGGGAGAGAGCCCTGCCCTTGCGAGCTTACAATCTAAAGGGAATGGGGGGAAACAAGAGGAGGGGTAGTATACGATAAAATATATAAAGGCAGTGTGTTTTAGGATCCCTAGTAGGAGTGCAATTTGGTCTTAATACAAAGGGAAGTGGCGTAAGGTAGCGCATATGCTTGTCGGAACAAATGAGTTTTTAGAGAGCGTTTAAAAGTAACAAAGGTTGGCGAGTGACGGATGTGTTGTGGGAGGGATTCCAGAGAAGGGGTGAAGCGCGTGCAAAATCTTGTAAGCATGAATGTGAGGAGGTGATTCTAGAGGAGGACAACAGAAGATTGTGTGCAGATCTGAGATTGCGATTGGGTTTGTATCTGGAAATGAGTGAGGATATGTACTGGGGAGAGAGATTGTGGAGAGCTTTGTAGATTAGGGTTAGGAGTTTGAACTGGATCCTATATTTAATTGGCAGCCAGTGAAGAGCTTGACAGAGAGGGTCAGCAGAAGAAGATCGAGAAGAAAGATGAATGAGACGAGCAGCTGAGTTCAGTACCGACTGGAGCGTTTGTTAGAAGGTAGTCCACAAAGCAGTACGTTGCAGTAGTCCAGACGAGAAATTATAAGAGCATGTATTAACATTTTGGTATTGTCTTGAGTGAGAAAGGGACGGATGCAAGATATATTTTTGAGTTGGAGATGGCAGGAGCTGGTTATGGTGTTAAGATAAGGAATAAAAGAGAGAGAAGAGTCGAATATTACCCCCAAGCACCGTGCTTTGGGAACTGAAGTTATGGGAGCGTTATTAACATTAATAGTTACTTCAGGCAGAGAGGTGGCCAGAGACAGTGGAAAAATTATTAGTTCCGTTTTACTCATATTAAGTTTTAGGAAGCGAGAGGACATGAAGGAGGCTATAGCAGACAAGCAGTCAGGAACATGTTTGAGGAGGGAGTTAAGGTCTGGGTCCGAGAGGTACAGTTGCGTATCGTCTACATACAGGTGGTATTGAAACCCGAATGAGTTGATTAAGTCACCAAGACCGTGCATGTAGATGGAGAAGAGGAGGGTACCAAGGACAGAGCCTTGAGGAACCCCGACAGACAAAGCATGAGGAGAAGAGATCTGATCTGAGTAGGAGACTGTGAAGGACCTTCCAGAGAGGTAGGAAGATAACCATGTGAGAGCAAGGCCCTTTATTCCTACATTTGAAAGTATTTGTATAAGGTGTGGTCGACCATATCGAATGCTGATGACAGATCAAGAAGGATGAGTATGGAAAATTGACCTTTGGGTTTAGCTGTAAGAAGGTTAGAGTGAAAGCCAGACTGGAACTGATCAAGTAGGGAGTTAGCAGATAAATAATGGCTTAATTCTGCATGTATATGGAGTTCAAGTAGTTTGGATGCAAATGGGAGAAGTGACACTGGGCGGTAGTTGGCAAGTGTGGTAGGATCTAGAGAAGGATTTTAAAGTAGTGGTGTCACAACAGCTTTTTGAGTGGGGACGGAAAGATGCCAGTAGAGAGGGACAGGCTAAATAGCGTTGTTAGTGCAGGCATGAGAGATGAGGATAGCTGCGGAATGAAATGGGAGGGAATAGGATCCAAAGAATAAGTGGTTAGATTAGCTTTGGATATTCTAGAGGACAGAGAATGTTCAGAGAGCGTAGAGAAGGCAGTTAGAGAGCAGTCAATGAGAGGTGGGATTTGAGGGCTGCGTGGAGAATTCACATCTGATTTTGTCAATTTTATCAGTGAAGTATGTTGCAAATTCTTCAGCTGATAAGCAAGATGAAGGAGGAGGGGGATGGAGAATAGAGTTGAAGGTGCTGAACAAGCGTTTTGGATTGTGTACATGGGCGGATATTAGGGAGGAAAAATAGGACTGTTTTGCCACAGAGAGTGCGTTTCTGAAGTTGTTCAAGGCTATTTTATATGAGATGAAGTCCTCATTTGTGTTACTTTTCCTCCAACACCTTTCCGCTGCTCTAGAGCATCTTTTTAACTGTTTAGTGTCTTTGGTCATCCAGGGTTGGCGACTGACACGGTGAGGGCGGACATTGACGAGGGGGGCGAAGTCATCCATGACTTTTGTAATGGAGCTGTTGTAGTGTATAGCAGCTGAGTCTGGGTCAGTGAAGGATTGTGTGAGGAGAGGTGCCAGGGCATCAGAGACGGATTGCATGTCTAGATTGTGATAGTTTCTGCGAATATGTGAGCGTGCTTGTGCCAGGGTGGTAGGAAAAGAGGAGGAGAGAGAGAAGCGAAGTAGGTTGTGGTCAGAGAGTGGTAGTGGTAAATCCAGAATGTATGTTGTTTCCCAGGGAAGTAACGGTAAATCATGCTCCCCCCCAGCAAAACTTTGATGAGGCCCCCCCAATGTGTACACCCTTTGACTTGCCAACCCCTTGTGACCCTCGCAAGCCTGAGGGACCATCCTGCAAGGGTCATTAAATAAGAGTGGCTATTGTAATCTTTATACCCATAACACGTGTAGCCACAACAACACCTAAACTGAAAGATGGACCCCTTTATGTGAAGTAGTAGCTGGGGACCCTACAGCTCTGCACCCCCCCCCCCCCCCCACACACACACAGTTTTGCAGGGACTAATCCCCTCCAGTTATGTCCCTGCGGTTTCCACTGGGCAAAAAGTCCATCCTATCCAGAAGATGGTGCGTGACATTTTAGGTGAGGTGGGAATTTTCTTGTTACTTGAGCAGGGGAAAACCCAGGATTTTCAAGGGGGGGGGGGGGGGGGGGATTCCTGAAAGGTCTCCCTTAGCCACGCACAGTAAAGTATAATAATATGGTAGGACACCATGCTGGTTACACATAATGAAATTTCCCATCCGACTAGCAGGATATGACAATTATTTCCGACATGTCCAATCTGCTCCCGATCAACAACAGGATCGATCAGGAGCAGTTTGGATACAGATAATAATGGGGACAGCCAACATTGCTAATGAAGGAGAAAGTGAAGCATTCACACAGCAGGGCACAGGGCTGTGCTCATACATGACTCTGTTACGTTCCCCAGAGTTGCTCCATGCTGTCTATACACGCTTCTACTCTATCCAAAGTCAACTGTAGCGGGGAAAGAAAGGGGGCAGTGCTGTGAGCTGCAGGATGCCTGCAGATATTCTGGAGTCTCAATTTGTGCCTGTCCCCAGACACTGCACTGGCCCTGGTCTAAAGGGGGGATTCTGGGCAGCTGTAATCCCCCCCTGTGTTTGCCTATGCTGAGTGGGATATGCTGGGGTAGGAAGTTTCCTGTTGGTGTTGTACAATATTAAGCCTCCATCTTGCTATATAGTAATTTTTGGTTTATCTCTCTGTAATATTTGCAATAAGTCCAAGATACATTTAAAGTGTCCATACGCTCATCAATTTTGTCATTTGATGCCCTGCAGATTTGATTCGTCTGCTGGGAATTACTACCCCAAAATGTTAGATCTATTGAGTTGTTATTGATTTTAATTCCAAAAAATCTATCAAAAGAATCCATCGGATAGGATAGAAAAATTAGGTCAATCATGGGTAAGGCAAGAGCATTGGTAGATTAATATCCCTTAGCGTTGCAATGCATCCAACAGTGCAATGTTGCGGCTTGATCGATTTTCAACAGATTCCTTGTTGGAATCTATTGGAAATTGATGTGCAGTATATGGAAGCAATCAATTCTTTTTAAATCAATTCTTTTCAGAAAGGAATCAATTGTTTCGGAACATTGAATAGTGATCTATATGTGTATGGTCAGCTTTAGTTCACCCTCAACTTGTTTTCATTTTTCTACAGCATCATTGCCTAGTACAGGCATGGGCAAACTTGGCCCTCCAGCTGTTAACCTCCTTGCCGGTCTAAAAAATCCGGCAAGGAGGCAGCGCCGCACATTTTTTTTTTTTTTAAATCATGTAGCGAGCCAAGGGCTCGCTACATGATAGCCGCTAAGCGGCGGCATCCACCCACCCACTCCGATCGCCTTCGGCGATCAGAGTATGCAGGGAATCCCATTGAGAACGGGATTTCCTGCAGGGCTTCCCCGGTCGCCATGGCGACGGGGCGGGATGACGTCACCGACGTCATGGACGTCGGGACGTCATAGGGAATCCCGATCCGCCCCTCAACGCTGCCTGGCACTGATTGGCCAGGCAGCGCAGGGCTCTGGGGCGGGGGGGAGCGACTCGGCGCGGCGGATCGGCGGCGAGCAGCGGCGATCGGAAGTTACAAGCAGCTAGCAAAGTGCTAGCTGCTTGTAACAAAAAAAAAAAAAAAAAATTATGCAAATCGGCCCAGCGGGGCCTGATATATCCTCCTGCCCAGGTTACCCCGAGCTGAGCTCGGGATAACCGGCAAGGAGGTTTAGGAACCACAATGCATTGCAGGAGTCTTACAGCCACAGTCATGACTCATAAAGGCAAATGCATTGTGGGACTTGTAGTTCCTTAACAGCTGGAGGGCCAAGTTTGCCCATGCCTGGCCTAGTACTATATACTGTAGGGTACTTATTTTTTTTGCAGTCTGTCATTAAAATGTCATTCACATGACCCAGGAAGGTGGAGCCTGGAAGCTGTTGGGAGAATGACAGCTGGCGGGTGGGATTCCCACAGATGACACCTCCTACCAGCTGGAGCAGCATAGAGAACACACCCCTGGTAAGTGACAGGTGAGGGAAAACTGTCAGTCGTAGATGGTGGGAGAGAAAAAAATTAGTCTACAGGTGAACCCCTCCCCTCACCTAATAGTTCCAGGGGGAGGAGTTTGCATAGAAGCCAGACTTTAGGAGTAAACAGACATTGGCACAGGAATGTGGTAGCAGACTCATGGAAGCCAGGGAAATGAAGTACTGTAAAAACAAAGCATGTGCAAAGTGCAGACTGCTGAATATGCATATAGGGGAAAAAAGCTTTAATTAGGGCTTTAAAAAAAGGGTAATTGCTTTTTCAAAAATTAAGTTTAGTTTTTGGAAGGCTTTTTTGGATTGTCATAAAATAAATGAAAAAAAAGGAAAAAGTTAGTATGCTCCTCAAAAGCTGTTCCAGCAATAAGTGCTGGATTCCATCGTACCCATTAACACTATGTTCAGCCAGACTTCAGAATGGAAAGAGGAATAAATGTCACTATGATGGCTGCATCATTTTCTCAGCACTTGCAGGGACGGATCTAGGGGGGGGCGAGCGGGTCTCTTGCCCCAGGCGCAGTTTGTTTAATTCTTAAAAAGGCGTCAAAACTGGATAGGGAAAGGCAGTTTAGGCGCCAAAACCTGACCTTTAGGCACCAAAGCTGGATGAGGAATGGCAGTTTAGGCACCAAAACCTGACCTTTAGGCACCAAAACTGGATGGGGAATGGCAGTTTAGGCGCCAAAACCTGACCTTGCCCCAGGCGCAATTTGGCCTAGATCCGTCCCTGAGCACTTGGTACAGCATTCCTGAGCATTTAATGACATTCAGTAGGCATTCATATGATTGACTAGGTAAGCTCTAGCAGCCCATGGTTTTAAGGGCCCGTTTCCACTATCGCGAATCCGCATGCGTTGTCCGCATGCGGATTCACATAGCCAATACAAGTGGATGGCCCTGTTTCCACTTGTCAGTAATCCTGAGCGTTTTTCAGTGCGGGAGAAATCTGCACGGAAGAGCCGTCAGAATTCTCACCCCGCACACCGCAATGCGAATCGCCGCTAATGTATTTAATAGGGAAATCGCATGCGGTTTTGGCATGCGTATTTTACCGCAATTTCGCATGTGATTTCGCATAGAAACTAATGTTAAATCACACAGGCAGTGACATGGTGAAAATCGCATAAATACTAACCTATGCGAAATCGCATGCGATTTTGTCAGCGTGGAATCAGCGGCGATTCCACACCGCACAAGTGGAAACGGGCCCTAATACCTGCAATAGCGCATTTGTCCTGCTGTGGTCAGGGGTCTTTTGGAGGGGCTAGCGGCGCGGTGGGGGGCAGCGGTGCTGCAGAGGGGGACCGCATAGACTGCTGGGGCTATAAGATGCCCAAGGTAAGTAAAGCTCAGGTATCATTTAAAGTGGACCTGAACTTTTGCACAGGTCAGGAGGAAAACATAGAGAAATGCACCCTGTATGTATTTCGAGAGTTTAGCCTGTCTAATTCCCCGTCGTCATCTCTGTCTAATCACAAGTGTAATTTGATTTCTCAGCTGCGTCAGCTGGCTGCCTCTGCAGAGCAGCTACTTTGTAAACACAGGATGTGGCGTAGTGGTTAGCGCTCTCGCCTTGCAGCACTGGGTCCCCGATTCAAATCCTAGCCAGGTCAACATATGCAAGGAGTTTGTATGTTCTCCCCGTGTCTGCGTAGGTTTCCTCTGGGCACTCCAGTTTCCTCCCACATCTCAAAAACATACAGATAAGTTAAATGGCTTCCCCCTAAAATTGTCCCTAGACTACAATACATACACTACTCGATATATACATAGACATAGGACTATGGTAGGGACTAGATTGGGAGCTCCTCCGAGGGACAGTTAGGGACAAGACAATATATATACTCTGTACAGTGCTGTGTAAGATGTTGGTGCTATATAAATAATAATTTGTCCTGCCTCTAGATCGGAAAAAATGTTGTCTGAGTGACCATAGAATGGTGATCTGCCATTTGTGGGGCGAATGGACAGTGGTCCTATTCACTTAATTTATGACTCCAAACTGTCCATGTGGCCTGAATTTCAAATGGATTTACAGGGTACTTTCTACAATTATTAAAAAAATATTATCACTTAGACTATAGGAATGATTTACTTCCGTTTGAGAACACCAGGGAAAAAAGTGATGCAGTAAACATTGACTGGATGTAACAAAAGACTTTTTATTAAAGGACCACTATTGTGGAAAATTGTAAAATGTAACCATTTAGCAGCTTCAATAGAGTTATCTCGTTTGAGATAAGTGCACTGCTTTTGACCTTGTTGTGCTGTAAATTCTTGGAATGCTTTGATCTCTCTCTGCTAGCAGAAAATATAGAAACTGTTTGGATTGAAAAAATCATGGACTTAAAGAACAACTTTAGCAAGAAGGGGAACAAAAGAAATCAATACATTGCAAAGTGAGAAGTTAAAATATAGAAGAGAGATCAAGAAATGATTGACATGTGCCATGTAATTTGTTCATATTGTTTGATCCGCAATCAGCCTGCACATCATCATCTATACAGCTTGCAGACATGGAAAAAAAAAACAGACAGCATCAACTGCCATTATTTATAACCACACCCCCTAACAATGGGATAGGATCAAATGTTGTTTTATTATAGATATACATGTGCACAGAGGGAGATACTGGTTTCTTGGCAACTGGAAACAGCTGTTATTTCCCAGTGTATCAAGGCTCACAAACAGGAAGCTGTCAGGACCTAGGTCCCGATATCACACCTTGGGAGGGGTTTCACCACAATATCAGCCATACAGACCCCTCAGATGATCCATTTGAGAAAAGGTAAAGGTTTAATCCTTGGTTACAGTTCCACTGTTTGCATTGACTACTGTTTTTATTTGTTCTTGGTGAGAATTTACCTGTTCACCAGTGAAGTTTGTAGAAGTCTAGTGCGAGTGTTCTTGTAAAATAGCACACCTCTGATATCTGTTTATCCCTCCTGTCTACCAATAACTGACATCATCCAATCTGGTTATTCTCCTCCGACAACTTTTCAATTGATTTGGCTTTATGTGTTTTTTTTATGGTATGCAACACAGACTGAAGTTTCTAGCTTAATAAATCTGCATGGGGTCACTATAATCAGGTTCTTCTGTTAACTGATTGCCAAGGGCTCATATGGCCGGAAAAGCATTTTTCTTTCTTTTTTTTTGTGCGTCAAAGTATTTTAACAATCTCCTCTCTCACCAGCCACTTGTAAGTATCATAAACATTCCTGGCCCATAAATCGTGGCCTGTTTCCGCCTTGGCGGTGAGGTAAGATGCTTTCTAATGGAACCTCAAGCACCAGTTGTACGTCTCAAGGTTTTAGCTGATCGAAAGAATCTACGCAAAGATATTTCTTTTCTTGGCTGAAGCTAGACAGCCGTCCCTGTGGGCCCAATGGGAAGTACTTCACTATAATAAAATCCTGACTATGTACTTTGGGATCTTTACTCTCTGCATGAAAATGTTCTCAATTTCAACAAAATCCAGCTGCACAATGACACACCAGAAAATATCAGGCTGAGGGCCAGAAATCGTTACATGACTTGTCTACAGTATGAGTCCTTAGTCATGTCCTTGACTGTCTGTCACATCTTTACGGGTGCCAATAAATTCCCACAGGACCAACACGTCTTTGTGCCGGATGGGACTATCAAACATCTCCACTGCAGTAAATAGGCAGAAGCCAGACACACACATAGATACACACACACACACACACACACCACACAAACACACACACACACACACACACACACTATACAGACAAACACACACACCACACAAACACACACACACACACACACTATACAGACACACGCGCACACTCAGGCCCAGATTTACATCACTGAAGCCTATAGGCACAGATGTCCTGGCACCCTATACGTCGCCCTCCATGAACCTACAAACTCTCACCAAACTGCACCGCAAGTGTGCTGGTTGGCCCAGCTGTCACTTCTCCCTTACTTCCCTTGCCTGTCATAGGTAGCTACAGGTGCCCCTTAGTATTAGGCAGCCAGAGCTATCCTCAGTATTAAGTAACTAGAGGTACCTCCAAGTACTAAGTAGCTAGAGGTGCCCCTGACTGAAGGGAGTTCTGGTTAGTAGAATTATGTTGAGAGCCTGAAAACCGGGCGAGTCATCTCTCATTTACACTCCGCTCAGACTCTGCATAGGAAAGGAGAGAGGGAGGCACTAGGGGAGGTGAGTGAGCCACCTTTCCATCATCAGGCACTTGTAGGCACGTGCCTACAGTGCCTTATGGTAAATCCTGCCGTGCACACACACCAGTCAGACACACATAGATATGTACACACACCACACATATGGGTCAGGAAAAGGTTTGGTTACGCATTTGGTTGGGATAGGGTTAAAGTTAGGTGCAAGAACAAAGGCGGTAAGTATTTTAGCTGCCTAAAATCAAAAGTACACACTTGTGAATAGTTTATGAACTGTTATGGTGTCTTTATGGTGTGCTAATATTAAACATATACAGTATATGACAAGGGGTACTTGAGATTGGTGTTGGTGCTCGAATGCGGGATATTGAATTCTGAAACCCAAATTATTCCGAACAGCGCACTACGGCACCCGAGCAAGTGGACTGAGTATTGACTCCAATGTTTCCTTCCAGAGGCGTAACTATAGGGGAACAGCTTCCGTGACCGCAGGGGAACCAAGAACTGTGCCCCCCCACCCAGATTTACATCACAGGAGCCTATAGGCACAGATGTTCTGCCAACTTAGACTTCTCCCTCCATGTACCTACAAACCCCCACAAACCTGCACTGCAAGTGTGCTGTCTGTCCCAGCTGTCACTTTTCCCTTCCCCCCTTTCTTGCCCCTTGGTATTAGATAGCCAGAAGAACCCTCAATATTAAAGTGCACCTACACTGAGAGGGATATGGATGTATCCTTTTAAACAACACCAGATGCCTGGCAGTCATTCTGATCTCTTTATCTGCAGTAGTGGCTGAATCACACACCTGAAACAAGCATGCAACATCCAGTCTGACTTCAGTCAGAGCACCTGATCTGCATGCTTGTTGAGGGGCTGTTGCTAAGGACATTAGAGACACAGGATCAGCACAGGAGAGTCAGGCAACTGGTATTATTTTAAAAAGAAAAATCCATATCCTTCTTAGTTTAGGTTCCCTTTAAGTAGGTGTGCCCCCAAGTATTAGGTAGCTAGAGGAACCTCATTATTAAGTAGCTAGGTGCAGGGCCGGGCCGAGGCATAGGCTGGAGAGGCTACAGCCTCAGGGCGCAGTGTAGGAGGGGGCGCAGAATTCATTCAGCTGTCATTCCTAATTGTGTTTAAAGCAGAAAGAAATAAGAAAAGGGGATACATGGCAGTGACTGCAAGCCAGATAACTAGATATTAGGTGTTGGGGAGGATGTGGGCCCTCTGGCGCCTCTTAGTCTAATAGCAATCAGTGTGTGATGGCTGGGGTTGCAGGGATGGAGGGGCGCACTTTGGTGTCTCAGCCTTGGGTGCTGGAGGACCTTGTCCCGGTCTGGCTAGGTGTGCCCCCAAGTATTAGGTGCTAGAGGAACCTCATTATTAAGTAGCTAGGTGTGCCCCCAAGTATTAGGTAGCTAGAGGAACCTCATTATTAAGTAGCTAGGTGTGCTCCCAAGTATTAGGTAGCTAGAGGAACCTCATTATTAAGTAGCTAGGTGTGTCCCCAAGTATTAGGTAGCTAGAGGAACCTCATTATTAAGTAGCTAGGTGTGTCCCCAAGTATTAGGTAGCTAGAGGAACCTCATTATTAAGTAGCTAGGTGTGCCCCCAAGTATTAGGTAGCTAGAGGAACCTCTTATTAAGTAGCTAGGTGTGCTCCCAAGTATTAGGTAGCTAGAGGAACCTCATTATTAAGTAGCTAGGTGTGCCCCCAAGTATTAGGTGCTAGAGGAACCTCATTATTAAGTAGCTAGGTGTGCCCCCAAGTATTAGGTAGCTAGAGGAACCTCATTATTAAGTAGCTAGGTGTGCTCCCAAGTATTAGGTAGCTAGAGGAACCTCATTATTAAGTAGCTAGGTGTGCCCCCAAGTATTAGATAGCTAGAGGAACCTCATTATTAAGTAGTTAGGTGTGCCCCCAAGTATTAGGTGCTAGAGGAACCTCATTATTAAGTAGCTAGGTGTGCCCCCAAGTATTAGGTAGCTAGAGGAACCTCATTATTAAGTAGCTAGGTGTGCCCCCAAGTATTAGGTAGCTAGAGGAACCTCATTATTAAGTAGCTAGGTGTGCCCCCAAGTATTAGGTAGCTAGAGGAGCCTCATTATTAAGTAGCTAGGTGTGCCCCCAAGTATTAGGTAGCTAGAGGAACCTCATTATTAAGTAGCTAGGTGTGTCCCCAAGTATTAGGTAGCTAGAGGAACCTCATTATTAAGTAGCTAGGTGTCCTCCCAAGTATTAGGTAGCTAGAGGAACCTCATTATTAAGTAGCTAGGTGTGCCCCCAAGTATTAGGTGCTAGAGGAACCTCATTATTAAGTAGCTAGGTGTGCCCCCAAGTATTAGGTAGCTAGAGGAACCTCATTATTAAGTAGCTAGCAAAAATCTATTAACCCTTCGCACACTCACATGCAAATGTTCAAACAATTGCATTCACAGATTCACTCATCCAGGCACAACTGTTATCCCTACAGCTAAATTAAAAGCCAGGGTTTTAGTTCACAGAAGAATGCATTCTTATGCTTAATCACCTATACTGCGCAGAAGTACCCAGGTAAACATAGGTGTCCTAACTCTGGCCCTGTAACATGCATAGTGCAGACATGCAAACACATTCATTGCATCAAACCTATCAATGGATTAGGAGCACACATCCTATGCATGTTACAGGGCCAGAGTTAGGACACCTATGTTTACCTGGGTACTTCTGCTGTAGGGATAACAGTTGTGCCTGGATGAGTGAATCTGTGAATGCAATTGTTTGAACATTTGCATGTGAGTGTGCGAAGGGTTAATAGATTTTTGCTGTTTTCTAGCCACACCCCCTTCAGCACCTCCCTTTCCCTAATAATTTATTTAATGTCCTAACTAGAGGCGATGTGCCTGGATATATGTATGTTTATTCTTATCATTGACCCCTGTGGCTAGGGTCCAATTCGGTGCACTCCCCCCTTCCCCTGTATGTTTGTCAGCATGCAGACAGCTTATGCTGGTGTATGCGCATGGTGCACATGGACACATAACATTAGCTCCCTTGTGCGATTGGTAAGATGCACTGCCTTTCCCAGGAGAGGAAGTTAGGATGTGTGCTCCTAATCCATTGATAGGTTTGATGCAATGAATGTGTTTGCATGTCTGCGCTATGCATGTTACAGGGCCAGAGTTAGGACACCTATGTTTACCTGGGTACTTCTGCGCAGTATAGGTGATTAAGCATAAGAATGCATTCTCTGTGAACTAAAACCCTGGCTTTTAATTTAGCTGTAGGGATAACAGTTGTGCCTGGATGAGTGAATCTGTGAATGCAATTGTTTGAACATTTGCATGTGAGTGTGCGAAGAGTTAATAGATTTTTGCTGTTTTCTAGCCACACCCCCTTCAGCACCTCCCTTTCCCTAATAATTTATTTAATGTCCTAACTAGAGGCGATGTGCCTGGATATATGTATGTTTATTCTTATCATTGACCCCTGTGGCTAGGGTCCAATTCGGTGCACTCCCCCCTTCCCCTGTATGTTTGTCAGCATGCAGACAGCTTATGCTGGTGTATGCGCATGGTGCACATGGACACATAACATTAGCTCCCTTGTGCGATTGGTAAGATGCACTGTCTTTCCCAGGAGAGGAAGTTAGGATGTGTGCTCCTAATCCATTGATAGGTTTGATGCAATGAATGTGTTTGCATGTCTGCACTATGCATGTTACAGGGCCAGAGTTAGGACACCTATGTTTACCTGGGTACTTCTGCGCAGTATAGGTGATTAAGCATAAGAATGCATTCTTCTGTGAACTAAAACCCTGGCTTTTAATTTAGCTGTAGGGATAACAGTTGTGCCTGGATGAGTGAATCTGTGAATGCAATTGTTTGAACATTTGCATGTGAGTGTGCGAAGGGTTAATAGATTTTTGCTGTTTTCTAGCCACACCCCCTTCAGCACCTCCCTTTCCCTAATAATTTATTTAATGTCCTAACTAGAGGCGATGTGCCTGGATATATGTATGTTTATTCTTATCATTGACCCCTGTGGCTAGGGTCCAATTCGGTGCACTCCCCCCTTCCCCTGTATGTTTGTCAGCATGCAGACAGCTTATGCTGGTGTATGCGCATGGTGCACATGGACACATAACATTAGCTCCCTTGTGCGATTGGTAAGATGCACTGTCTTTCCCAGGAGAGGAAGTTAGGATGTGTGCTCCTAATCCATTGATAGGTTTGATGCAATGAATGTGTTTGCATGTCTGCACTATGCATGTTACAGGGCCAGAGTTAGGACACCTATGTTTACCTGGGTACTTCAGCGCAGTATAGGTGATTAAGCATAAGAATGCATTCTTCTGTGAACTAAAACCCTGGCTTTTAATTTAGCTGTAGGGATAACAGTTGTGCCTGGATGAGTGAATCTGTGAATGCAATTGTTTGAACATTTGCATGTGAGTGTGCGAAGGGTTAATAGATTTTTGCTGTTTTCTAGCCACACCCCCTTCAGCACCTCCCTTTCCCTAATAATTTATTTAATGTCCTAACTAGAGGCGATGTGCCTGGATATATGTATGTTTATTCTTATCATTGACCCCTGTGGCTAGGGTCCAATTCGGTGCACTCCCCCCTTCCCCTGCATGTTTGTCAGCATGCAGACAGCTTATGCTGGTGTATGCGCATGGTGCACATGGACACATAACATTAGCTCCCTTGTGCGATTGGTAAGATGCACTGTCTTTCCCAGGAGAGGAAGTTAGGATGTGTGCTCCTAATCCATTGATAGGTTTGATGCAATGAATGTGTTTGCATGTCTGCACTATGCATGTTACAGGGCCAGAGTTAGGACACCTATGTTTACCTGGGTACTTCTGCGCAGTATAGGTGATTAAGCATAAGAATGCATTCTTCTGTGAACTAAAACCCTGGCTTTTAATTTAGCTGTAGGGATAACAGTTGTGCCTGGATGAGTGAATCTGTGAATGCAATTGTTTGAACATTTGCATGTGAGTGTGCGAAGGGTTAATAGATTTTTGCTGTTTTCTAGCCACACCCCCTTCAGCACCTCCCTTTCCCTAATAATTTATTTAATGTCCTAACTAGAGGCGATGTGCCTGGATATATGTATGTTTATTCTTATCATTGACCCCTGTGGCTAGGGTCCAATTCGGTGCACTCCCCCCTTCCCCTGTATGTTTGTCAGCATGCAGACAGCTTATGCTGGTGTATGCGCATGGTGCACATGGACACATAACATTAGCTCCCTTGTGCGATTGGTAAGATGCACTGTCTTTCCCAGGAGAGGAAGTTAGGATGTGTGCTCCTAATCCATTGATAGGTTTGATGCAATGAATGTGTTTGCATGTCTGCACTATGCATGTTACAGGGCCAGAGTTAGGACACCTATGTTTACCTGGGTACTTCTGCGCAGTATAGGTGATTAAGCATAAGAATGCATTCTTCTGTGAACTAAAACCCTGGCTTTTAATATAGCTGTAGGGATAACAGTTGTGCCTGGATGAGTGAATCTGTGAATGCAATTGTTTGAACATTTGCATGTGAGTGTGCGAAGGGTTAATAGATTTTTGCTGTTTTCTAGCCACACCCCCTTCAGCACCTCCCTTTCCCTAATAATTTATTTAATGTCCTAACTAGAGGCGATGTGCCTGGATATATGTATGTTTATTCTTATTATTGACCCCTGTGGCTAGGGTCCAATTCGGTGCACTCCCCCCTTCCCCTGTATGTTTGTCAGCATGCAGACAGCTTATGCTGGTGTATGCGCATGGTGCACATGGACACATAACATTAGCTCCCTTGTGCGATTGGTAAGATGCACTGCCTTTCCCAGGAGAGGAAGTTAGGATGTGTGCTCCTAATCCATTGATAGGTTTGATGCAATGAATGTGTTTGCATGTCTGCGCTATGCATGTTACAGGGCCAGAGTTAGGACACCTATGTTTACCTGGGTACTTCTGCGCAGTATAGGTGATTAAGCATAAGAATGCATTCTTCTGTGAACTAAAATCCTGGCTTTTAATTTAGCTGTAGGGATAACAGTTGTGCCTGGATGAGTGAATCTGTGAATGCAATTGTTTGAACATTTGCATGTGAGTGTGCGAAGAGTTAATAGATTTTTGCTGTTTTCTAGCCACACCCCCTTCAGCACCTCCCTTTCCCTAATAATTTATTTAATGTCCTAACTAGAGGCGATGTGCCTGGATGTATGTATGTTTATTAAGTAGCTAGGTGTGCCCCCAAGTATTAGGTAGCTAGAGGAACCTCATTATTAAGTAGCTAGGTGTGCCCCCAAGTATTAGGTAGCTAGAGGAACCTTATTAAGTAGCTAGGTGTGCACCCAAGTATTAGGTAGCTAGAGGAACCTCAATATTAAAGGACCACTACCGCGAAACACTTTTTTTTACGGGAGGAGGCTTCCCCTATGCTGTATTTCTACTTGCAGAAGTCCATCAGCGTTTAGTGCCTGCGCTGAAGCTACAGGACATAGTGATATGTGAATATTTAAAGGTACATGCAAGGAAATGAAAATAATTACACACTGAAGCTTCTGTATCATTGATGTAACTACTATGGGGGTGATTAAAAACGAAGTGTTTCGTGGTAGTGGTCCTTTAAGTAGCTAGGTCTGCCCCCCCCCCCCCCCAAGTATTAAGTAGCTAGAGGTGCCCCTGACTGAAGGGAGATCTCATCAGTGGAATACTGAGTACAGGGTGAGTAACCTCTCATTTACACTCTCATCAGGACTCTGCATAGAGAAGAAGGAAGGGAGGGAGGCACACGAGGAGAGGAGTGAGCTGCCTTTCCATTATCGGGCACCTGTAGAAATCCAGCCCTGGGCCCCCACTACTAACATTCCCTTCCTATGATACGGGGACAATCTCCCAGATCAGGTGTTTTTGTGAGTACTTTTGTGAGCTATGAGTAAGAACTGATAGTCCGAAACGTCAGCTTTGTACACTTGCCATGGTTGTTCTTGGATACGTCCATAATAAAGGATTTCGTTTTACTGACAAGTGCGGATCTCTCCTCTTCTTCCTAGTACTTTGGATTTGCTGCCCAGGTCGAGCACTGCAGTAAAGAGCGGTGGAGTAGAGCAGTGTTCACCTTGTCCTTTTTGTGAGTACATTGTTTTAGGTGCGTAGATAATGATAGCCACACTAGTTTTATGTCCCTTGTAAGATGGGCTCCCAGGCTGTGAAGGTTACTAAGGGGACGCAAAGGAAGGGGTTTGAACAATTGGAGCCCTATCAAAGTTTTAATGCCGGGCTCCTATCAAAGTTTTAATGGGGGGCCCCATTTATAGTAGTTACACCACTGCTTCCTTCTTCCAAGCCGTAAGAAAGAAAGAAGTATCAGAATCATGTAAAGTGTGCCGAGAAGCGCAAGTAAGTGAACTCTCCAGTGCCCTGTCCACATGCTTGGGTGCTGAAGTGTGGTGTTCAAATTCATTTTGGGTTTCCGAATTCAATATCCCAGATTTGAACACCAATATTACATGAGATAATCGTCCCTTTGCTAGAGGCTACATTGCAATCACAAGCTTTCATAAGGGGTACATACAAAAATAATTTTGACACTCTCTGGTCTAGGGAGGAAGTAACGGGGTTAGAGGCCGGAAGGGTCATGCAGGGCCAATAGGAATGAGATATTAGGATAACATGACTAATCCTAATATGTAAAGCCTAAGTGTATAATGCTAGAATTCACTGCATTACACTGCCCTGTCACCTCAGAAACCTGGAGTAACAGAAGAGGTCATGGCATCTGGAGACACCTATCACATTTTGCTATGGGGAACCTTAATTACTAGATGCAACACTGACAGGAAGAAGATAACAGGACCAGTGCTACCATAGAGGCAAAGGGGGCAATCGCCCCAGGGCTCCAGAGCCTGGAGGTGCCCCCAAGGTGTCTCCCCTCATCTTAACTGCTGCTCCTGGGGCCTCTGCAGAGTCTTTGGCTGAGTAACGTCTCCTCTGTGCTGGAGGGCAGGTGAAACGTTACAATGCCAAAGACTCTACAGGGGTCCCTGGGAGCACAGTTAAGTTGGGAGGTGATTCGGAGGGAGTCAGCAGCCGGCTCAGAGCCCCGGGAGGGAAATTTGGCTCCTAATAGTGATGAACAGAAATGATGCCTATGCGTAATTACGCATTTACGCATCATAATGCAAAATTGTGGGGAAAAGTGTAATTCATTTCGTATGTAATTGTAAGCATTCCTAATTACGTATGAAATTACACATAATTTAAGTGTAATTTTGTGCCGACTTTGGCAGTGAATAGCAAAGTGCCCATACATGCTATCGCTACCAATATTGCCAGTGCTACATATGTTAAGGAGGATAGTGGGTACTAGTCCAAAAAATAATTTTTCAAAAAGACCTTGTAGTTTTGAGAAAATTGATTTTAAAAATACAAAGAAAAATAGTTTCTAAACTGTTATTCTTCCGAGTTTAAAAAACATTTTTCTTTGCATTTTTAAAATCGATTTTCTCAAAAACTACAAGGTCTTTTTGAAAAATAATGTTTTGACTTGTATCCACGTCAGCACGAAATTACACGTTTAATTCAAATGCTTACTTATAAATTTTTACTTACGTAATTACAAATGCTTATACAAAATCAATTCAATTAAGAATTTGTAATTACGTATAGGCATAATTGCAAAAATGTACGTGAAATTTTACATAATCGTAAGCTGATTTTGATTATCACTGGCCCCTAATGCCGTTTTTTCGATCGGGGTGTGTCTAGGCTAATTTTGCCCTGGGGCTCCATTCTTACTAGAACCCCTGGGTGTGAAAACTATTACTTCATGCTGAGATGGATTTACAGCTCAGGAGCCTAAAGGCACATAAGCAGCTCTGGTGCCCTAAACCCCGCCCTTAACACAGACCACACCTCCTCCAGCTACACCCGTTGGCCAGCCTGATGTTCCCTATTAAGCAGCCCCCCCAACCAGATGTCCCCCCTCCCCTAATATATAGCCAGATGTGCCCCCCTTCCCCCAGCTAGTATAATAAGCCTCCCCTCTACAGTGCCAGTGAGTCTCTTCATATACACTCCACTCACACTCTGCAGAGGGAGGAAGGGAGGGAGCGAAGGGGAGCACTTGGTTCGGCCACTGAGCCACCTTTCACACATGGGCTGCCTGTAGGCACCAGCCTACAGTGCCTAATGGTAAATCCAGCCCTGGCTGCACGTTTATATATCTCTGGCACAACGTTTGGCAGCATTTTGCAGGATAAAGTAATAAATACACTTCATAGAGGCTCACAATCTAATGTCCCGAAAACATATAAGTCCTTTTTATTTTAAACCTCTCATTAAGCTTTTGGGAGGAAACCAGAAAAAAACCACACGAACACAGACAGAGTGTGCAAATGACATGTAGTGAGTGTCCTAGCTGGGAACTACGACTTTAACACGACGAGACAGCTACCCACTCAGCCACCAAAGCTGTGTCTGTTGACCTCTATTAAATCTATATGCAGTCAGTGGCACATAATTCCTGTACAAGACTCAACATTCAGAATTCCATCTCAAACATTACCCAGGATGCACCAGTTCATTATAGAGCAGAATATCTCATCTTGTTTATCAGCAACCTGACAAGGTATCGGTTTCCTGTACTGTGATGATGAGCGTGTTCCAGAAATCCGCTTTGAACAGCGACACGCAAGACTTGTCAGAACACAGCAGTGGGTACATTTAAAATAGTATTGTTATGTTTTGGCTTGCCTTAGTTGCTCTGTGATATTCATTACCATTTAAAAACAGAGGGTCTAATTTACCAAGGCACCTCTAGGGCACAGTTTGTTGTGAGATCATAAGCAGTTCTGGCTTAGATTCCCTAAAATATAGACATTTTCAAAACGAACAGAGGAACAAGACTGCAATCGTGCAACTGACAATTCGCTAACGCATCAGCCATCACTGTGGTGTGATATGATCCACCACATTAGGGCTCCAAAGAATTGCCACCAACAGCTAAAAATAAATTGAGATTAGGTTTTCAGATCTCAGAAATATATATCTAACTGTGTTGCTTCCTTAGTGGTTAAAGCTCAATTGCCATCTTAAAGAGACCCTAAACAGTTGTTAAAATGAAATTGGTACCTGGGGCTTCCTCCAACCCACCTTAGGAGAGGAGCCAGGAGGACGCCGGGGGAACTTGCGGCCTACGGTTGGCTGGAGGAATCCCCAGGTAAGTACCCATTTCATTTTTAACGACTGCTTAGGGTCACTATAACATCAGTTAGTTAAATAAAGTGTATATCAGCAGTTAATCTTTAAAATGTAATATTTAAAAAGAAGCAGTAAATGTAAAGGGAACCAGTCATAACTGGGCTAATAGTAAACTAGCAGTGGAACAAATAGAATGTTATTATTTTAAAAATTCAGTGCAACAGGAAGTGGCTGAGAAGGTGCACCAGTGATTTTTCTGACATCGGTCAACCTACGCCAGACATCAGTCGGCAGCTGATTGAACCGAAAGGCTGTTTATTGTTTTTCTTACTTGAAATGTATTTCTAACGTACTTTTTGCATGGAGCACTTGTATCTTATCACTAGGCACTTTGGGCTTGATTCATTAAGCTGCACTGCTAAAGCAGCACACCTTAATAAGGAGCATGCCTTCCTTAGGAGCGTGCCTTACTTAGGAGTGTGCCTTCCTAAATATAGTAACAATACATAGGAAGGCACGCTCCTATCTAAGTAAAAGTAAGGCACACTCCTAAGGAAGACATGCTCGTATCTAAGGAAGGCACACTCCTAATGAAGGCACGCTCCTTCCATAGCAGGGAGCGTAAAGAGAACCTGCCTAATACTGGGGGCACATCTTGCTATCTATACTGATAAGGGGCTACCTAATACTAGGGGCACATCTGGCAATCTATACTATGGAGGAGTGCTTCCTAATACTGGGAGCACATATGGCCACCTATACTGGCTGGGGGAAAGGGAACCTACCTAATACTGGGGGTACATCTGGCTACCTATACTGAGTGAGAGAGGGCACTACCTAATTCTAGGGGCACATCTACTACCTATACTGGGTTGTGGAATCCATGCCTCTTGTGCTAGAGAAACTTGTCGTGGGCCTGGACTTCTAAGACTATTGAGCCTAGAAATGTGCTTTAAAGTGCATTTATACTTAATTACCAAAGTTCTCAAATGTTACCTTTTTGTGTGTGATGAGGTTTCTGCAGCTACAGATTCTCACTTAAATGTTAAGCAACTGGTTTGAGGCAATCATGAACTGGCTTGGTGGGTGTTGCTGCTGCTTGGAGTGCAAGGGGGTGGGGCACAGACTAAACGTTCTGGGAATATGGCAGCCTATAGCAATGAATGTCTGTAGTACAGGAAATGGATGGTGAGAGAGCTTTTGAAGGCATCTTAAAAAAATTAAACCTGACATAGCTAACCAAGGTTTTACATACAATGGGATGTGAAAGTTTGGGCAATCTTGTTAATCGTCATCATTTTTCATAATTTTCATGTATAAATTCTTGGATGTTTCGATAAAAAATGTCAGTTAAATATATCATATAGGAGACACACACAGTGATATTTGAGAAGTGAAATGAAGTGTATTGGATTTACAGAAAGTGTGCAATAATTGTTTAAATTAAATTAGGCAGGTGCATTAATTTGGGCACTTTTGTAATTGTATTGATTCCAAAACCTTTAGAACTAATTATTGGAACTCAAATAGGGTTGGTAAGCTCAGTGACCCCTGACCTACATACACAGGTGAATGCAATTATGAGAAAGAGTATTTAAAGTGAACCGAGCACCTTTTTTTCACTCAGGACATTTCTATAGCACATGAAAAATGTATGCCGACTATCTGTTTCATTATTAAAATAAACTTTAATTTTACCTTGTATTTTACATTCAAAGTTGTTAAATTGGCCTGTTTGAGCAGACCTGCCGACCGTCCCCATCCGCAGAAAGTTCAGTAACCTCTAATTGTTTTATTGCGCTAATTACCAAGAGGTAAGCCATGCCTTTCATCAGCAAAGAGGGTGAATAATTAGGAGTGTGTTTTCAAAGCCATGCTTTGAAAACACACTCCTAATTATTCACCCTCTTTGCTGATGAAAGGCATGGCTTACCTCTTGGTAATTAGCGCAATAAAACAATTAGAGGTTACTGAACTTTCTGCGGATGGGGACGGTCGGCAGGTCTGCTCAAACAGGCCAATTTAACAACTTTGAATGTAAAATACAAGGTAAAATTAAAGTTTATTTTAATAATGAAACAGATAGTCGGCATACATTTTGCATGTGCTATAGAAATGTCCTGAGTGAAAAAAAGGTGCTCGGTTCACTTTAAGGTGCTCAATTGTAAGTTTCCCTCCCTTTTTTTAATTTTCTCTGAAGAGTAGCAACACAGGGGGTCTCAAAACAACTCTCAAATGACCTGAAAACAAAGATTGTTCACCATTATGATTTAGGGGAAGGGTACAGAAAGCTGTCTCAGAGATTTCAGCTGTCTGTTTCAGTTAGGAACATATTGAGGAAATGAAGGACCACAGGCTCAGTTCAAGTTAAGACTCGAAGTGGCAGACCAAGAAAAATCTCGGATAAACAAAAGTGACGAATGGTAAGAACAGTCAGAATCAACCCACAGACCAGCACCAAAGACCTACAACATCATTTTGCTGCAGATGGAGTCACTGTGCATCATTCAACTATTCAGCGCACTTTACACAAGGAGATGTTATATGCAAGAGCAGAGCCGGGACAAGGTCCTCCAGCACCCAAGGCTGAGACACCAAAGTGCGCCCCTCCATCCCTCCCAACCCAGTCATCACACACTGAGTGCTATTAGCGTAAGAGGGCCCCAACACCTTAATCTCTAGTTATCTGGCTTGCAGTCACTGCCATGGATCCCCTTTTTTATTTCTCTCTGCTTCAAACACAACAGGGGAATGATAGCTGAGTGAGTTGTGCGCCCCCTGCTACACTGCGCTTTGAGGCTGGAGCCACTCTTGCCTCTGTCTCGGCCCGGCTATGTGCGAGAGTGATGCAGAGGAAGCCTTTTATTCACCCACAGCACAACACAGAGCCGCTTGAGGTATGCTAAAGTACATTTGGACAAGCCAGCTTCATTTTGGTATAAGGTGCTGTGGACTGATGAAACTAAAATGCCTAACAAGGCAACGACCCTAAACACTGCTCAAAATCCACTAAGGCATTCATGCAGAGGAACAAGTACAATGTTCTGGAATGGCCATCTCAGTCCCCAGACCTGAATATAATTGAAAATCTGTGGTTTCAATTAACTACTTAAGGACCGCTTCACGCCAATGGGCGTGACCGCGGCCGCAGCCCCAGGACCGCCTAACGGCAATTGGCGTCAAGTCCTGGGGCTGCAGTTTCCCAGGGAATGGCCGCGTGCATGCGCAATCATTCCCTGCCACTTCACGGAACGGAGTTCCGTGAATTGCCTGCTAGCCGATCGTGGCTAGCAGGCTGCCTGTAAATGTAAGGGGAAAGAAATCCCCTTTGTTTACAAGCGTACAGTGATGCCGGGGAGCGCCCTCCTCTCATAGGCTGATGCCTATGAGAGGCGGAAAAGCCGGATCGCCGTCCTGTTCCAAATTACATGATGGAGGGGAGGGAGGAAGGAGAGGGAGGGGGACGGGGAGCGATAGAGCCTCGTTGAGGCATCTGGAAAAAAAATAAATAAACAAAGCCTGCAGTGATTGGACCCCTCCGGCGGCATGTCCCCTTAGGGACAAAAAAAGGAGGTGAGTCTGATCGCTGGGCACCTAAGCTGAGCTGTGCATGAGGCTGAAAAGCCTGCACAGCCAGCGCTGCAAAATTGAGCCTGGTCTTTAGGGGGGGTTACCACTGCAGTCGTCAAGTGGTTAAAGAGACCCTATTTGAGTTCCAATAATTAGTTCTAAAAGTTTTGGAATCAATAAAATGACTTTAGTGCCCAAATGTATGCACCTGCCTGATTTAATTTAAACAATTATTGCACACTTTCCGTAAATCCAATAAACTTAATTTCACTTCTCAAATATTACTGTGTGTGTGTCTCCTATATGATATATTTAACTTAAATTTTTTATCGTAACAACCAGCGATTTATACAGGAAAATTATGACGATTAACAAGGTTGCCCAAAGTTTCGCATCCCACTGTAGATAAATACGAGCGCTGTCATGGGGTGTCTGCACTGAACTAGGAAAATTCTTATGCCTGGAATGCAGCTTTTTCTTTTTTTTCTTTCAACTTGAAATATTCTTGGCATAAAAGTAAGGAGGTTTTGGCTTTGTGTGTTTATAACATAAAACTGTATATTATTGCCTAAGTAGAGGAAGGCCTTTTCATAATTAGGCATTCCTAAGATTCCACCAGTTATTCATCTCTATTCTGCTTTTCCCCAAACAAACAGAGGTGCCATAAATGCTCATGTTTCTATTCTTCTAAATCAAACACATCTGATGACCGGTGTGCTCCGACCTTGCTAATGATCATACTTCTGTTATGATAGGGCTTGTATATTCCCTCTTAGCTTTAATGAGGGTGACTTTGGAGCTCCGAGGTTCTCCTCCTTCACCTCTTGTCCTGTCCATTGCTTGGCCTCATGCTGCAAGAATGGGAAGTGTAGCAAATGTTGAAATCTATGTAACCACATAAAACAGCTGAGGCTTGGCGTTAAGAGACATGTAAACAATTATGGGGCTTGGTCTTTTGTGAAGCCTCCCAAAAACAGTATTTTTTTGGCCACATTACTGCTCTGACACTGCTTGGGTCTTATCGCCTAGTACTCTTTAGCAGTTTCCACTAGTGTGTACAAGGTTCTCTTCTAGAGTTGATGGGTTGCCACCCCCCAGTAATGCTCTCAGAGTTATAGACTCAGAACTAAAAAGAAACAAAAAAAAAAGCTCATCTAACTACACATTTCCAGTCGCATGTTTAAGTTATACACATAAACTCACGCAGATCAGAACACTGGACCACACGCAAGTGGCACTGGCATCCGAAGGGACACAAGTCCATGGGAGGGAGACCATAAGGTGGAATAACTGTGGGAGGCCTTTTAGTCGGTGGACCTCCTGAACCTTCCTCAGCGGTCTCATTTGCCTCATCTCTCATCATTGTTAGTCCATCGTCCATTGAAAAGTCCCAGAATCCTCTCTGCTCAAAGGGCAGGGCATTGCAGATAATCACAGAGGCAAATAAGAGAAATAGGATCTTCATTGTCTTCAGTGATAGCCTAAAATGAAAAACAATAGTTAATGACAACATATGTCTAGAGCAGGGGTGTCAAGCACAAATACAAAGTGGGCTGAAATTGAGCTCTGGGACCAAGTCGCAGGCTGACCTCAATGTCTAGTGGCCACCTTTCTCCCTTACAAAGTTCCCTAGTTTCTCATAGCACCCCTCCATCCCCTATACAATTCCCTTATGTTTAGTGGTCCTCCCTCCCCGACACAGTTCCCTGGTGTCTAGTGCCCCCCTTTCCTCTTTCCCTCTTCTATCCAGTTCCCTGGTATCTAGTGCTGTCCTCCTCCTCATATGGCTTCCCTGGTGATCTAGGGCTTACCCTTCAATATACAGTAGCTTTTATGGTGGTCTAGAGTGGGCCAAACTTAATGCAAAAATGGGGAAACCACCTTAGGGCCAAATCTGATGGCTCCGAGGGCCATATTAGGCCCACGGACCGGAGTTTGACATGTATGGTCTAGAGAGATACGTAGAAAATGTAACTAATGTAACTGTCCCCACCTTTCTCCCCATGCACAGCTGATAACAAAGGTTTGGCATGCTTTGTCTAACTATAGCACTTGGTTTTTATTGCAAAATGGTAAAAGGCAAACAACATACAAGAACTTACATTTGCATCAAGAAAAGAAATCCCCAACAAATGCTTAAAGGACTTACGAGCCCAAATCCTAAAAAAAAAGGTCTGTACCTTTTTGCCGTTTGAAGGCACGGAGGACGCCATCCACGCCCTCCGTGCAGCTCCGCCGGGTCCCCGGGTGCTTGTCCACCCCCCAGCCGGACCCCGACCCCCCCAGCCGGACCCCCCACCGACCCGGGCTCTCCTGCCTCCACAAATATGGCCGCCGGAGGAGGCCGCGGCTGCGCAGTCCGCACCGACGCGAGTGCGGCTGCGCGGCTGCGCAGCTCTAGGGCCTCCCTCCCGGATCCACGTGTAGCGTGGATCGGGGAGGGAGGCCCTAGAGCTGCGCAGCCGCACTTGCGTCGGTGCGGACTGCGCAGCCGCGGCCTCCTCCGGCGGCCATATTTGAGGAGGCAGGAGAGCGGGTCCGGCCGGGGGGAGCACAAGCAGCGGGGACCCGGCGGAGCTGCACGGAGGGCGCGGATGGCGTCCTCCGTGCCTTCAAACGGCAAAAAGGTACAGACCTTTTTTTAGGATTTGCGCTCGTAAGTCCTTTAAAAGCACCTACCGGTACATTATACAGCAAGTATGCAACCTATAAACCAAGAGAACAACCCTAATAGAAGAGAAGAATTAAGATGCAATAGGGCCCAAGGCAATGTTGCAGCTTTGGCTCCCTTTCTTAACTTTTCTCGTAAGCTAGACCCCTTGGCACCAACTAGGCCCCAGGCACCTGCCTAGGTTGATTTATGGATGATCCTGCTCTTCCCTAAAGTCATAACTGGTACATAACAGAGAAGTAAACAAAATACATTGGTAATAAATTCAATTTCTGAGTTAGCCACATAATTTAATGAACAGTGCACATACATGACTCTATCCAGTTATCCCAGTTAGCATGAAACTTAGGCAATGTATCATGTATTGTGTGATGCATTAAATCCCTGAGTAGCGCATGTTCGCTGGCAACCGTTCACCGGCAATGCGTTCTAACATCCCTTCTTATAAGAAGTGACCAGAGTAATGTTTGTGGAAAGTATTGCGGTAATGAGCTAAGGCTGCAGCGGTGGCTGAAAGGAAACAGGTGTCAGTGCTGTAACATAGTAGCAACAAGAGGAAGGCAGCGCACACCAGGAAGACGGTAAAGGCCATACTGCCCCCCGCACAAGTGTCTCCAGCTTACTGTGCAGGCGCAGCCATACTCGTGCAGGCACAGTATGGCCTTACTTGTGCATGAAGAGTGGTACAACTGCGAACGTAGTGGTGGTAGGAGAAATGAGGACACGGGAAAGCCTTGGGAGGATCCAGAACCCTTTAGCTAGGTAAGTATCTGTTTTATTTATTTAGGTTCATCTTGGGTTTACTTTAGTACAATTAATTTATGTTAAGGGCATCCTGTTTACGGGCTCGTTCACACTAAGGGCATTTTTGCCCTTTTTTTCAAATGCGGGCGATTTTTGAAATTGCTCTAAGAACGCTTGTGCAATTCTCAGTGCTGCATGGGCCATTTTTGAGGTGATTCCGCCTCAATGGAAGGTATAGGAAAAATGCAAAACGCTCACAAAATCGCTTTGGGCAGCGATTGCGTTTGCGTTTTTAAGAATAAATACATTGTATTTATTATTTTCCAGGTCAAACAGTTCACTTCCTGACTTGCGCCAGGGAGTGAATTACAAAACCGCTCGGGAAAAAGCTTAGAAAACCGCCTAGCACAAAAATGAATCGCCCACCCAAGTGCCGGGAATCGGAAAAAAAAACGCGTCAAAAACCACCCAACTCTAACGGGCTACGCGAACGGAACGCAATGTGAACAAGGCCTTAAAGCCACCCAAAAAGTTGTTTTTTGGAAAAAGGAATTTACAGCATGGGCATGGGGTATGTTTGCATAAACCTACATGTTTTGAAGAGATTATCCACATTTTGTAGAATTGTGGAGGAAGGAACAGAAAGGAACTTTATAGGGTTTCATGTGCTCAAATGTTGTATGTAAAAAACTAAGTTTAAAAATCTGTTTGACCCTACATTGTAAATGTACAGTGTAAAGGTGGCCACACACGATACAATAAAATGATCCGATTTTACGGCAATTCGATAAAAACGATCGTATCTCCAGAAAAAAATCGTAAGCTTTTTTTCATTCGACTGAAAAATCAGATCGGATTTCCCGTTTTCTTCGATTTTTATCGATCCGGAATGCCAGATATTTTTCTTCAATCCTTCTAAAGATTGTATGGTGTGTGTTAGATTGTCAGTTTATCAATATACACACCCTAGCAATTTTCTCAGAGTTTCCAATCATTTTTATCATAATTGGGGAAAAATTGAACATAGGTGTGTGGTACATTGGTCAGATTTTTGAAATGTTACAATGAGTCAGAAAAATTGATTGCAATTCTTAAATTGAACAGAGATTTAAAAAATTGTATGGTGTGTGGCCACCTTAAGGCCGAGAAGGTGAAACTTGTAGCTATTCAATAAATCAGAATTCAGTATGGGTGTATTCATGCTCACATGAGAGAAAATAGAGTTGTGAAAGAGATACTTTCCAGCCACAGAAGAGAGAGGAAGACACATAAATGGTTTTAGTTTTGATCATGGATAATTTTTCCTGAAAAAATATTGAAAATATGCACAGAGTTCACGTCTGCTTTAAAGCGGACCTGAACTCAGAACTTCCTCTCTGCTCTAAAAGATAAGCAACAGCATTATAACCTTTACAGAAAAACATTTCTTTGTTACAGCTGATACAAATGCTGCAATAAATCTGCAGTGTACCACTTCCTGCTTTCATAGAAGCAGACATAAGGTTAACATCCTGTTTTTACAAATAAGCTGCTCTGCCGAGGCAGCCAGGTGACACAGCAGAGAGATCCAGTTAAATTAAATTGAGATCAAATTAAACAAAAAAGTTGTGATTAGTCACAGATGAGGATGAATTAGACAGGCTAAACTCTCTAAATACATACAGGATGCATTTCTCTCTGTTTTCCTTCTCTCCTGTGCAAGAGTTCAGGTTAGCTTTAAAGGATACCAAAGGTGACATGTGACATGATGAGATAGACATGGGTATGTACAGTGCCAAGCACACAAATAACTATGCTGTGTCTCTTTTCTTCTTTCTCTGCCTGAAAGAGTTAAATATCAGGTATGTAAGTGGCTGACTCAGTTCTGACTCAGACAGGAAGTGACTACACTGTGACCCTCACTGATAAGAAATTCCAACTATAAAATACTTTCCTAGCAGAAAATGGCTTCTGAGAGCAGGAAAGAGATAAAAACGGTCAGTAGTTCATAGACTTTAGCTCTGTCATACTTCAATGAATGTGTCATTGAGCAAAAACAATAAATCAGTTAAAACTTAAAAAGTAAATTTAAGCATAAAATAAAATGGTGGAATATCTTAAAAAGTCATTTTTAGGAGAAGGAAGATAGACACAATCGTTTATTTCACTAGTTTAGTTTCGCCTCAGGCGTCCTTTAATAGCAGGATAGTTTTATACAGAATGTTTGACAGAGGACTGGCTGTAGAAATAGGTGTGGAGACTTTGTGAGTACAGTACATTTTCCATTTTAAGACTAGGCAACAGAAAAAAAAAAGCTGCGGTGTGACCCTGGCTGCAAATGACCACTCTGTACTTCTTTTGTGCCCGACTAAAATAGCTGCAAAATTATAGCTTCTGACCAAATGCCCACTTCACAATTACAGGAACAAAACAGGCAACGTGCGGTTACATATTGAGTAGACTAGCTGAGTTCTTCCAGAGAGTGGACTATAATTTAGAAACGCTCTCCTGCCTAGTTACAGAATAATTTCGCCTGATTGACAAGAGGTGAACAGGTGTAAACAGCAACACTTACCATGCCCAGCTCAAACACTGCTCAGCGGTCAGTAGTCATGGTTGCCGGGCCCTGTTTTATAGGAACAGTAGGAAAGCTGAGTACAGACATTAGATAATAGTCAGACTGTGCATAGAACAAGCTGAGTATAATCTAAAATTCTCCCAGCAATTACTGCACTGATGTGCAAACTGACTGCTGTGCTACTGAGAGGGGTGGGGGGACTACAAGGACGCCCCCTGCTGCAGGTGATACAGTAGCAGTCAGAGAAAGAATCCAACACGGCTGATTGCTTTTCTTACAAGCAGGGTCAGCTTCAGAGGTTGAGGAGCAGATGTACAATAACCCGATCTGGCAGATGTACAGTTGGCTTATGACTTTATCATATTTTAGTCACTCTTTGAATTGCAGTTTCCTGTTGCCACACAGGCATGCTGACTTTAAAATGCAAACCACATATTTAACTTAAAGAGACACTGAAGAAAAAAAAATATGATATAGTGAATTGGTTGTGTACTATGAATAATTACTAGAAGATTAGCAGCAAAGAAAATATTCTCATACTTTTATTTTCAGGTATATAGTGTTTTTTCTAACATTGCATCATTCTATAATATGTGCAGGTTACACAACACTCAGCATTCAAAATGATCTTTCAGAGCAGTCTGTGAACTAATGACCTCTCCTCCAGCAGAGAAAAAGTAAACAGTTCACTTACAGTTTAGATAATAAAAGTCAGATAACAGCCCTCTCCACCTCTCAGTCGGAGAGTTAATGGCTTGTTTGCATAGAGATAACAACTGGAGTTTCTTAACTCTTCCTGTACTGGAAACAATTAGACTGATGTATCTGATCTTAATGTTTTATTTCTTAGCTGTACTACACATACAAATCATAATATCATAATTTTTTTCGCTTCAATGTCTCTTTAAAGAGTGTCTGAGGCCTACTAAAATTCCTCTTTTTATTTAACATTTATCTTCAGCAATATCAGCCTAGCTAAAACACAGCATCCCCGCAGCAGAACAATGTAATTAAACCCTTAAACTTTCCAGGTTGTGGATTTTGCTGCCCAGGGGAGACAGAGCTTAGCGCTGTAGCTCTGCCTCCATTAGCGCCAATCTCTGCATGGATCTCCGCCTCTCCCCGCCCCTCTCAGTGAAAGAAGACTAAGAGGGGCAGAGAGAGGCGGCGTTCAGCGGGGATTGACGTGAGTAGAGGCAAAGCTACTGCACAAAGCTCTGCCTCTACCAGGAAGCGAAAACAAAAACAAGTCCAGCAGTACCTTAGAAAGAGTCTGTATTATTGTCAACAACACAAAATTAAAAACAATTAAAATCGAGTCTGCACCCCCAGGCCCATAAATCCCCTAATTCTCTATTAATTATAATAACAGGCTCCACCCCTAATTCTCAAAATCAGCAGTATATTGGTCCAATAATATGTGTCTCACCTGCGAATGCTGAATAATGTGGAATAATATGGTGAGGCACTGGATCAATAACACTACTGGTCAAGAAGCGTAAAGTTTTAGTGCATAGCATCCTATAAAGATTAGTAATGAGCAAAATGGTATGGAAAATGTACTGTGCAAAAATACAATATTAATATAAAATATAAAAGTGCTTGTGCGTTACAGCCAATATGAAAGTGGTAATGCATTACAATCTATTTGGGAAGGGTTCTGTAGCAAGGATACAAGTATATTGGCAGTGACACAGATTAATGTGGAGCCCATGGGTATGCCGGCCTGACCTGCTTAGTAATTAATTGCACCTGGTATGTGGGTTCTGGCTGTTGCTCTCTCTCTTTCAGGTGTTGCTTAATGGGAGCCTAATCAGCTCTCCCTGGAGGTGTTCTGTGATTGGAGGTGGATCGGCGGGCCATTTGAATTGCCCAATCAGAGTGCTGGGCTTACTATATATACTGGACTGGAACGGTTACAGGCTTCACCTGCTTTGAAGAACTTACCAGCGTTCAGTCCCCCGCCCTCCCTCCCAATCTTGTTGCGAGCCTTAACATTTTATTGGGGGCGTGTCACCTGTACAAGGCGGATGAAAATGGGTAATGTCGCCCATGGTGTAGCGGACATTCAATTAAATTGTGTGTGTTTAACTGCTCAGCAGTATTATTTTGATTTAATGTTTATGCTATTTCAATAAAGAAATTCTTCTGTTTCACTTTGTGTGGTAATAAAGTAAACAATTTCATTTATTTACAAAGCCCCAATAAACCGGCCGCGGCCAATTTTCTCCATTTCAGTGTCTGTGTTTATGTGAATAGATATTGGTTTGTGGGGGTCTAGGCCGTGCATTCCCATGTCAAATTTCAGAAACACCATGTATAAATAATCCAAACATAACTCACAATGAATCACCTGTGCAAAACAGCAATGCCAAAATCAAGAAAAAGGGAAACCAGTGAAATGTGATAACCGTGCAGAGAATACAGGATCCATTTATAGGATCCACACCAGAAGAGAGCAATAGTAGAATAGAGATGCACTCGATTGGAGGCCTACACACAGTAACACTGAAGAATTTACTCTGCAGAAGTGAAGTAATATCTGCAACAGAAAGAGGCATCCGTTCGACATTACGGTACTGTATTTTTCTTTGGATGGAGCAGATGGCACTTTTCAAAGTAATTCTGAATAATGCAAACCTCTCCCTTTGATGTTCCTAGAAGCTTGATTATGGTTAAAGATAATGTGGATCTTGTTTGAGTTCCCACTTCCAAATCTGGAAACATTTTCATTGTAAATGTAATATTAATGTTTAATTAATGTAGTGCATTGTTAAATGTATTTGTCCAGTGTTGTCTTTTTATCATTAGAAAGAACCACTCTAAAAATGGTAACAGGAAGGAAGAACGAAGAAGGGTCAATGCAGGAAGCAAAGTGAAATTTTGATTGGCCAATAATTCTTCAGTTGAAGTTCAGCTGGAGAATAGATTCCCATTCAGCTGAACAGCTGGGTCATGAACTGAATGTAAAATGACAAATTGAACGCAAAGGTTCATGAACACTAGACCTAAATCTAATTGCCTTCCAGTTTTACATTGAAATTCCCTGTATTTAAATATTTACACAGAAAATACCAAATAAATCTATTCTATAGTTAGAAATGTTTTACATTCTCTTAGGATGCCCTCATTCAGCTGAGGAATTTACCGTCATGTTTTCTTGCTTGTACACGAATTGCTAAAAGTAGAACATCTACCAGTGCTTTTTACATTAGGATTCCAGACAAAACTCATTTTGGGCAAGAACCTCTGCAGGATCGTCACCGTTGTCTGTGTCCAGGTTAAAGGGACTCCGAGCAGTGCAGAAACTATGGAAAGATGCATATAATTTTAAAGCTCTCTTTCTCCTCTTTCCAATGATATATAAATCGTCGCCCTACGCCTTTTAGTTTTTGCTATTTTCGCGATTGAAATTGCCGCGGCCATGATTTCGATTGCGATAATAGAGAAAACTAAAAGGCGTAGGGCAACGATTTAGGTGTCGTCAGAAAGAGGAGAAAGAGAGCTTTAAAATGATATCCATCTTTCCATAGTTACATTGTATTACACAGGGCGACACTTTCCCCAGTGTCAGCATCTACAATCTGCAGAATGGAGCTGCTGACTTTAGGAAAAAGTCGCCCTGTGTAATACAATGTAACTATAGAAAGATGCATATCATTTTAAAGCTCTCTTTCTCCTCTTTCTGATGACACCTAAATCGTCGCCCTACGCCTTTTAGTTTTCTCTATTTTCGCAATTGAAATCGCGGCCGCGGCAATTTCAATCGCGAAAATAGCGATAGTTTCTGCACTGCCCGGAGCAGGCGCGGACTGGGGCGGGGGGATGGGTGGCATTTGCCCCCCAGGCCGCCTTCTTCTCTCATGTTTTGGGCCGCTGGCCGGAATAGGAAGGTGAGCGAGTGGCCGGGTGCATGTAGCGGCAGCCAGTAAGCAGCTAGGGGAATGCACTGCAGGGCAGACGCAGAGCGGGGATCAGATGGAATCTACGCTGCTCCGTCTCATGTAACTCACACCCTCTCCTTACAATGGCCAATCAGCAGAGCAGAAGGGAGCGCGCGTGATTTGTATCCTCACGCAGAATGTAAGGCCATCCAGGAAATAAAACACTTCTTCCGACTGACAGGTGTGTTCAGCAAGAAGTCAGCTTTGCAGGAGGGGTATCTGATAGAGCACGCTGTCTCTGTATTTTTCTGTGAAGCCAGGTGACCGTTAGATTAAAAGGTCAGTCAGAGTGCAGTTGAAGGTTCCAAGTTTCCTCCCAATGTATGAAGCAGGAGCACACGTGTCTCTAGCTCTTGGCTCTCTAGTGCTAGCTGGGCGAAAAGATCTGTCGGGGCAGCATTCATGTGCAGGATGGAGGTCAAATTCCAACGGTGGCTAGTGACAAATGATGGATGGAACATCTCGGCTTCTGGAATCAAGCAGCCACTAGAACAGTGCAGAAACTAATACTGCATACCACCAGACAGGGAATCGACTGCTGATGCTTTCTTGCTGTAATAATCTGTGCTATTGTGATAATCATTTCATTACTTTTATGTTTACCAAGTTTTATTTGCAAGCTGGTTAATTGATTACAGCAATGTCCACTGCTGATGATGTATACACATCATAAAAAAAGGTGCTCATTAAGCATACATTTCAAAAAGCTGCAGGTTGAAAAGTGTGGGAGATAACCGCTAGTTAAATATTGGAAACATTAACATTTTACTAGTTAATTCTGATAGTAAAATAGCAGTAATTTTTCTCAATATTTTACTATGACCTAACCGTCCTGGCCATGTCTAACCTTAGCCACCCTGGTCAGCCCCTGGCTATATATCACTATACATCATACGCGAAGAGAGCTGCCCAGGGCCGCTTTGGAGGGGCGGAGGGCAGAAGCGCCGTGTGCGGGGGTAGCGCTGCCGCACGATTGTTGGACCCCCCCAGGTGTTGAACTGGCATCTATTAGATGCTGCGCCAGTTCATTCCCCGCAGCACACCTTAGCCTGGGAGGCAGAGCAGGGCTACGGGAAGATGGCTGCCGAAGCCCTGCACTGGAGACTATTTGTGTCTTCAGTACAGGGCTTCGGGCACCATTTTCCCGTAGCATTGCTCTGCCTGTTAGAGCGGGAGATTTGCTGCAGGAGGATTGTCGGGGGAGCTGTGCGCTACAGGCTGGTCAGGAGAGGAGACTTCTGCCAGTCGAGTAATTATTTTTATTATTTTTTTGCAGGTGCATTATTTTCTGGTGAAATGCTGCCCACTATACGATTAATTTCTGGTGAAATGCTGCCCACTTTACAATTGTTTTCTGGTGAAATGTTGCCCACTATACGATTATTTACTAGTGAAATGCTTATGCTGCTCACTTTACAATTTCTGGTGAAATGCTGCTCACTTTACGATTATTTTCTGTTTCTGTTGAAATACTGCACACTTTACGATTATTTCCTGGTGAAATGCTGCCCACTTTACAATTAATTTCTGGTGAAATGCTACCCACTTTACGGTTAATTACTGGTGAAATGCTGCCCATTTTACGATTTTATGATGAAACATTGCTGCATTACGATTATTTTATGGTGAAACGCTGCCCCGTTACGATTGTTTGGCACCTATGGGTGGGGGAGGGGCACCAAAATTTTCGCAGGGGGGCCCAGTGATTTCTAATCTAGACCCTGGCGATGCCTAACTCTAACCTTCCTCCTGGCCATGTCTAACCTTAGCCACCCTTGCAATGCCTAAAACAACTTTGTTGATGAATCTAACTGGAATCAGCCGGGAAAATTTTTAGGTATATGGACACTTTTACTCAGGAAGGGTCCTGAGACTTCTATTGCTCTCCTGCGGCCGGAGATGTAACTGTAAAATATATTGTTCCTTTAGGCCTTGTTCACAATATAAATCGCCAGTGCTATTGCAAGCGCTGAGTGATTTATTGAGAGTTTTGTAAGCGCTTTTCCTTGTGCTTTGCGCTTAGAAAAGCACTTTTGCAGAGCGATTCGTTTTTTCATTTCCTGACGTCAGGAAGTGAACTCTTTAATCCGGAAGAGAATAAATACAATGTATTTATTCTTAAAAGCGCTCGGAAAATCACAATACAAAACGCTCTGTGATTTCCCTATACCTTCCATTGAGCCAAAGCACTCAGAAAATGGTACAGGCAGCGCTTTGCTGAGTGGCACTCAATCAAACCGCTCATATGTGAACACTCTCATAGGAAATCATTGCACAAGCGATTTTAGGGGGATTTTAAAAATCGCCAGCGCTTAAAAAAAAAAAATACGCAAATGCTCATAGTGTGAAAAAGGCCTTACTCTGCCAAGACTGCCATTGATACATTTGCACGCAAGAAAGATAAGTATTTGGGCTGGGGCTGCCATGAAAGGGCCTCTGGGTTGTGTTTTCCCCCCAGGCCAAAAGGTCCCAGTCCTCCCCTGGCCCGGAGTCCCTTTAAGAAATATTAATGTAGCTTCTTGTCCTGGCGACCCCCCTGGTCTCTTTAATATGATCTCTGGCAGCATGGTGGCATAGTGGATAGCACTCTTGCCTTGCAGTGCTGGTTCAATCCCCAGCAAGGGCGCTATCTGCACGGAGTTTGTATGTCCTCCGGGCACTACTGTTTCCTCCCACATCCCAACCAAAAAACATACAGATAAGTTAGCTGGCTTACCCCTAAAATTGGTCCTAGACTATGATGGACATACAGGTCCTTCTCAAAAAATTAGCATATTGTGATAAAGTTCATTATTTTCTGTAATGTACTGATAAACATTAGACTTTCATATACTTTAGATTCATTACACACAACTGAAGTAGTTCAAGCCTTTTATTGTTTTAATATTGATGATTTTGTCATACAGCTCATGAAAACCCAAAATTCCTATCTCCAAAAATTTGCATATTTCATCCGACCAATAAAAGAAAAGTGTTTTTAAAACAAAAAAAGTCAACCTTCAAATAATTATGTTCAGTTATGCACTCAATACTTGGTCGGGAATCCTTTTGCAGAAATGACTGCTTCAATGCGGCGTGGCATGGAGGCAATCAGCCAGTGGTACTGCTCAGGTGTTATGGAGGCCCAGGATGCTTCGATAGCGGCCTTAAGCTCATCCAGAGTGTTGGGTTTTGCGTCTCTCAACTTTCTCTTCACAATATCCCACAGATTCTCTATGGGGTTCAGGTCAGGAGAGTTGGCAGGCCAATTGAGCACAGTAATACCATGATCAGTAAATCATTTACCAGTGGTTTTGGCACTGTGAGCAGGTGCCAGGTCGTGCTGAAAAATGAAATCTTCATCTCCATAAAGCTTTTCAGCAGATGGACGCATGAAGTGCTCCAAAATCTCCTGATAGCTAGCTGCATTGACCCTGCCCTTGATACAACACAGTGGACCAACACCAGCAGCTGACATGGCACCCCAGACCATCAATGACTGTGGGTACTTGACACTGGACTTCAGGCGTTTTGGCATTTCCCTCTCCCCAGTCTTCCTCCAGACTCTGGCACCTTGATTTCCGAATGACATGCAAAAGTTGCTTTCATCCGAAAAAGTACTTTGGACCACTGAGCAACAGTCCAGTGCTGCTTTTCTGTAGCCCAGGTCAGGCGCTTCTGCCGCTGTTTCTGGTTCAAAAGTGGCTTGACCTGGGGAATGCGGCACCTGTAGCCCATTTCCTGCACACGCCTGTACACGGTGGCTCTGGATGTTTCTACTCCAGACTCAGTTCACTACTTCCGCAGGTCCCCCAAGGTCTGGAATCGGTCTTTCTCCACAATCTTCCTCAGGGTCCGGTCACCTCTTCTTGTTGTGCAGCGTTTTCTGCCACACTTTTTCCTTCCCACAGACTTCCCACTGAGGTGCTTTGATACAGCACTCTGGGAACAGCCTATTCGTTCATAAATTTCTTTATGTGTCTTACCCTCTTGCTTGAGGGTGTCAATGATGGCCTTCTGGACAGCAGTCAGGTCGGCAGTCTTACCATTCATTGCGGTTTTGCGTAATGAACCAGGCTGGGAGTTCTTAAAAGCCTCAGGAATCTTTTGCAGGTGTTTAGAGTTAATTAGTTGATTCAGATGATTAGGTTAATAGCTCGTTTACAGAAACTTTTTCATGATATGCTAATTTTTTGAGATAGGAATTTTGGGTTTTCATGAGCTGTATGCCAAAATCATCAATATTAAAACAAAAATTTTTTTTGAGAAGGACCTGTATAACTACATTAGGGATTAGATGGTGAGCTCCTCTGAGAGACAGTCAGTGACATGAATATATGTACTCTGTAAAGCAGGGGTCCCCAACCTCTACACGTGTTGTAATGTAAATTTACTTTCAGCCGCTCGAAACGATAACCTCCAGTCCCGCCCACCTCTGTTCCTTGTTTACAATGCTCTCCCTGCACAGCTATTTTCTGGGCGGAACGCCATGTTCCACCCCCTGTCAGTAACTGGCTGGCTCAGCTCCCTTGGCCGTGATCGCGCTTATGGAGTCGCACATGCAACAGACTCGCTAAGGCAACGTGTGTAGATTGCGACTTGGCGGGCAACGTGCTGTGTATCGAGGGAGTAGGCAGGAATCCAGGGATCCTTACTGCTGAGGAGTGAGCCACCTGTGGAGCAGCGGAGGTCACCCACGCTGGGAGCCACCTGACTGTGTGTGGAGCAGCGGAGGTTAAAGGTATGCAGGAAGAGGCGATCGATAGCAAGCCTGTGTTAAAGGAACAAGGCCCCTAAAAATGATTTTTAACTTACCTGGGGCTTCTTGCAGCCCCCTGAGTTCCTCTGTGCCCACGGCATCCTCCTCATCCTCTCTGGTTAACAGCCGCAACTCCCGAAAATCTGGCCCCTCACCATATGTAGATACCCTTCCTACACCTGTACCTGGCAACCTGCACTGCACCCGCTCCCCTAAACCCCCCAACCGGAGCCGGCGACATCAAAATGCCGCCGCAAAACACTCTTGCCAACACCACCCCCCCCCCACACACACACACACACATACACACACACACTCCCCCGGTCCCCAGGAAAAATTTGGTCTGGATACCGGGACCCGGCCCGAAAAAGGTTGGGGACCCCTGCTGTAAAGGGTTGTGGAGCATGTAGGTGCTACATAAATAAATAATTAAAAAAATGGCTCTTGGAGTGGAAGTAAGGGAAGACCATAAACATCTCACAGAGAGCTTTCTTCCCTGTACAACTAAAACAATCCTGTGAGAACCACAGGTGTAAAATGTAGATACTAACCTCAGTAGAGGGGAGCCTTTGGATCCTCCAGAAGCTTCCCACATCCTCCTACAGCCCACCGAACCAGCCCTGGGACCCCCAGATATTTGCAGCAGAGCTACCATGCGCGGCCGTACTGCACAGGCACAGGACAGCTTGCTGCTGCACGTAATAAGGAACCATTGCTGAGGCTCGGCGGAAAAATCTGAGCCCATTCGGCTTCATGCTACTGTGCAGGCGCAAGCCGCTTGTGCAGTGCGCTCAAGCTCCACCAACAAGCTCTTGTTGACGGGCTTAGTAGGCAGCAGTAAGGAATCTTTTCCACTGAAAATCGCAACCACACACACTCTGTGATGCATCATGATTCCTATATTTCCCACTACATGATTTTCTGTTCGGTTTGACCAGTTTTTACGCTGGGACTGTGTTTGCGCTTTGCCAATGATTTGTAGCAAAAAAAGAAATAAAATTAAATAAGGGATCAAAAGAATATTGCACAGTAGTGCATTTGCTAAAGGATTTTCTTGCGCTCCCATTAACTTTAACGCCAACGCAGGAAGAGTACAGCATGCACTGCATTTGTGTTTGCGGGAAAAATAAAAATCAAATTTCAGCAATGGAAAAGAGGCACTGAAATATACATGGTAATGGGGATGCCCTTGCAATCGTCGAAGCACAGGTGTACCGCCCACGATCTGAAAATGGGATAGGAACACAACCAGTGGAAAAGAGCCCTTGCTGAAGATTATGCTTTTATCTTACTAATACATTTGTTAAATATGCATCAGCAATATGCAAAGAGTTATTCAATAGAATTAATAATATTTAGGGGCGTAACGATAGACCCTGCAAGGGATGCTGCCGCAGGGGGGCCTAGAAGCCAAGGGGGGCCTGACAGGGAGAAGTTTCTTTTCCCTGTCCTGAGAGATTGACGACTAAGGGCACATAGTGAAAAAACTTTCTGCTCTCTGCACAATTGTTCTAATGATTTCATCTGCTCAGCCACTGATTAAAAATCATACAAAGTTTTGTAGACAAAGATTTGTAGATAGTTCCTATACAGCAGGGTGTTGTGTACAGGGCTGCTCTACCCCAGCCGTTCTACCCCTCCCCAAGTGCTGTGTAGTAATGCTTGAGGAGTTTGGGCACGGAGAGAAAAATCTTTCTGCTCTCCCACAATTGTTCTAATTACTGCATCTGTTCAGCCACTGATTAGGAATCATACAAAGATTTGTAGAGAAAGTTTTGTAGACAGTCCCTATTCAGTGTGCAGCGAGCTCCTGTGTAGAGCGCCCTGCCCCCAACCTCTCCACCCCTCCCCAAGTGCTGTGTGCTACAGTGATGCTGAAGGAGTCTGCAGGGGCAGTTCTGCTCCATTGGAGATGGACAGAGTAAGTGTAATAAGCTGAGGCCGGGAGCATACTCGTCTGTCGGTTTTCTGTTTGTGGTTTCTGCATACCATGTGTGTCTGTATATGTGAAAACATGCATGTTTTATCACACACAGGAGCTAATGCATTTGCCTGCAGTACTTCACTGCTGTTTTATCTGCATGGGGAAAACACATTCACGTGTGCACAAGCCGAATGAATAACATTGGTTCTCAGTTTACCTGTGCAGAAAGCGAGGGGGCGGGTGCATCCAAAGTTTTGCAGGGGGCCCATTGATTTCTAGTTACGCCCCTGCTTACATTTGCATTTTATTTTCCATGGATTCACAGCTGCAGGGTTCTCCCCTCACCCTCACCCCCAACCCATGTCATCTGATCCAGAACCACACCTCTTTGGGAAACATGAGACTGCTGTGATGTGGCCAATGTATCAGGGCAGAAGGGTCCAACTGCCCAGCTCGCTGTTGTCACACTTCCCTATTGATGTAGACAACAAGACTAGGCAGAGAACATTTATATCATGCTTTTCTCCTGGTTGGACTCAAATTGCTTCAGATTTTTAGCCACTTAGGGCCCATTATGCAATGCTCCTATGCTCCAATACATTCATGAAGCATTACCGCAATCGGTAATTCAGAAAACAGCTGACTTTACTGAGCACTTAGGAAAATGTAAATTCATAAAAGCTGTTACTGCATGAAAAGCTGAAATTACGAGCAGTGGGGTAAGTTAGCGACTTGTGCGGTAATTACCTCAACAAATGTCAGTAAATGTCAATTCATAAAGCCTACATGTGGTAAAGCCACAAAACAATACCATCTTGCTTTGAAGTGGTTAAGAGTGCGGAGTCTGTTCGAGGAGACTGTGCTGGGAGCCGTAACTCACAAGCAGAAGCAGTGAGAGCTGTGACTGACAGGAACAGGGAGCCAATAGAAACAGCCCCTGTTCTCCTGCAAGTCTGAATGATGGAATCTGATAGGGCCAACAGCCTTCTCAGGCGGGACAAGCTTTTAATCCCCGAAGGCAGCAGCAAACAAAACAGGCTTCCCCTAAATACCTTCGGCTGTTTAAACTCTTAGGTTCCTGTTTGAAGATGTGTAGGAGCTAGTGGGGAAAATCACCTAAGCAGGACATGTGTAAAGTTTCTTGCAGTTCTTCTAAGCTGTGGCAATTGAATAGAATGTTAAGAAAAACTAATAGATTCAGAGCAGATTCAGATCAAGCAGAGGCAGTATAACAAAACATGTATATCTAAAGGGATGTCTGGTATGCCTCTTACTATTGTAATGCCTTCTCTGCATGGAACAGCTTGCCAGCACAGAGACACTCCACTCTCTTCTGCTGTTACGAACAGGTTTTTGTCAATGGGCTTTGGTCATTTGCCAAACTTCTACCAGACTTGTGAACATTTTTATGAATTAGCACACAAAAGTCTAAAATACCGAATGCGGTATTTTCCTGACCAGATTTTTTTTTTCGCACAGCCTTTTATGAATCGACCCCATTGTATAGTAAGTAAGTAAGTCCAAATGCAGTAAAAAAAAAAAAAAAAAAACAGCAGGCCGGCGATTGCAAATTTTGAAAAATGCACTAGTAGAAAAACAGCACCTCGATTTACATGTTAATCATCCCTTCTGTTCCGCAAAGCCGTATGTGGCTGCACCTCTGAAGTGCTTTGAGTCAGACAGTAGAAAAGTGATGCTACATTGGGTGTTTCTGACAGTCTCGTGAATAGCTTATGATTCCTGGCAGCAAAGTTAAAGAGACCCCGTAACAAAAAAAAGTTCCCCTGGGGGTACTCACCTCGGGAGGGGGAAGCCTCAGGGTTCCAATGAGGCTTCCTCATCCCTGTAGCTGCAGGCAGTCCAGCGCTGGCTCCCCCGAAGTGTCCCGGAATTTTCCCTCGACAAGGCTGACAAGTGCTGATTTATTTACCTTTCCTGGCTCCAGCGGGGGCGCTGTTGCAGCTCTCCGCATGGAGATAGGCGAAAATAGTCAATCTCCGTTGGGTCCGTTCTACTGCGCAGGCGCAGGAGACGTGCGCCTGCGCAGTAGAGCGTCCCGACAGCGTTCGGCTATTTCCGCCTATCTCCGAGGCGGAGAGCCGATACTGCGCCTGCGTTGGAGCCGGGAAGGTAAATATTTACATCGCCACTATTCGGGGAGCTTTATCGCCACCGCCGCGGGACCGAGAAGGATGGGGGAAACCTCAATAGGATCTGGAGGCCTCCCCCACCCCAGGTGAGTACCCCCCAGGGGATGTTTTTCTCAGTACAAGTTTTCTTTAATGGGAGTGTCCATTTTTGAATAGTACAGGTTGTACTCCTCCAAAGTTGCAATGCAGTTTGCCATGTGCAGCTAGTTACACAGAGGAAGAGGTAAATTACTGGGCAACTTTTATGTTAAAAAGTACAGATGTCTTGCTTGAAAAACATAGCTATGTGAGCATCCAGGCCAGCTGGCTGCAAGCTGACATTAAAGCGGACCTGAACTCAGAACTTCCCCTCTGCTCTAAAAGATAATCAACAGCATAAAAACATGTCTTTATTACAGCTGATACGAATCCTGCAATAAATCTGCAGTGTGTCTACTTCCTGCTTTTATGGAAGCAGCCATAGGATGAACATCCTGTTTTTACAAATTATCTGCTCTGCGGAGGCAGCCAGCTGACACAGCCGAGAGATCAAATTACAGTTTTGATTAGTCACAGATGAGGGGGAATTAGACAGGCTTAACTCTCTAAATTCTGTCCATTTCTCTATGTTTTTCTTCTGTCCTTTGCAAGAGTTTATGTCCACTTTAAAATATATTTCATTGTTACATAAAAAATGAATTGAGTAAAACTGATACATAACCGATTTTTTTTACATTTTTTTGTACACTTGGGATTTCACTTTGAATTGCAAATGTTTACGGTAATTACAATTTATAGTCATCTTCTGACTCATACACACACAGACCTGTACAATGCACTCAATTCCTCAATTCCTTATAATATAAGATGACCTTTACTACAATCTGGAGACCATTCCTGGGAGGAAGCCATATCTAACTTAATACAAATTATCCAGCATCCTTTTTTTCCATTGTGCAATAGCAGGGCTGGCCGGGCTGATGGCTTAAGTCACATGTGATAAAAAGTTCATTTTTTATCTGACTGATGGTGGTCTGGTGTTCCTCAACTAACTGGCTAACTGATTCTTTGTACTTTGCATCTGAATACTTTACTGTTGTTTGTTTTTTTTTTTTTTGTTTTTTTCCTTTTTTAGAGTCTAAGATTTGTAATCAGGCTTTATGCAAAGACAGTAGCCTACAACATAAAATGTCATACAAAATGTGCTCTCAGGGGGACATTTATCAAAGGTGTCTGAGACAAAATATTAGGAGGTTTTTAGAAATCTGTGCAAAATTGTCTCAGACAGCCTAAGAAATCACTAAATAGTGCAGATTCCTTCTAAAACTGTTGTAAAATAGGAGGAGCTAGGAAGGTCTCTCAGACAGTGCAGTGTGTGAGGGGAATTGTTGTTGCTGAGGTAACCAACACACCTGCTGTAATGATAGCAGCAGGCTCTGAGGAGGAATTATCAGGGGGGGGGGGGAGCACCACACAAATCATGTCTAGCCTGCACTCTGCAATCCTGTCTAGCCTGCAGTTCTACATCTGTAGAACTGCTATCAAGCACTTCTTAATCTGCGCCAGTTTAGCGATGGATTTGCACTTTTCTTAACTGTAGTGCAGCTCTAGAAATCCACGCTAAATTGCCACTATTACCTAGGATTTAAGAAGGTTCTTATTATCATGCAGAACTGTTCTCCCTGCTGGTTAGAACAGATTACGAAGAAAAAACTGTCGGTAATGCATTGATAAATCTCCCCCTCAGTCTCTAGATATGGTAGGGAAAGATGGGACGTGGTCTATATGCAAATGTCTTTGAAAAAACATTATTAACATTTTGGTACAACAAACTTTACTTCCAATTCATCTGAACCTTCCGGCATAGTAGTATCACAAAATCTTGGTCTTTACTTGGGGCTATTTCACTGCAAACAGCGCTAGTAGTTTTGGAGCGATTGTAAAGTGATTTTTTCACATATGATTTTGAAGCCATTTTCATATACTTGTTACAGAATCACAGTCACTCCAAAAATGCCACATGCAGCGGTTCTGCGATTTTAATTAAAGGATTTAAAGGGAACCTATAGCGTGAGGTATATGGTGGCTGCCATATTTATTTTCTTTTAAACCAGTTGCTTGGCAGTCCTGCTGACCAGGCTGTCATTAGTAGCATCTGAATCCCATGCCTGAAACAAGCATGCAGCTAATCTTGACTTTTGTCTGAAACATCTGATGTGCATGCTTGCTCGGGGTCTATGACTAACGGTTTTAGAGGCAATGAATCAGCAGGAGATTCAGGCAACTGGTATTGTTTAAAAGGGAATACATTTGGCAGCCTTCATATTCCTCTCACTTCAGGTGTCCTCTAATTGTGGAAGCATTTTTTAAAATGCACTGGCTTTTTAATAGTGCTATTGGTGGAAACAACCCTAAACATCCAGTTCCACCACTCTGCCTTGACAGGTAGTAGAAAGTAGACTGACTCTACATTGAAATGCATACAAAGGTTACATGTTTTCTACTCAACAGTGCCACCTAGGGACTTTACACAACACTTGGCCTCCATTGCCTGTGGATGAGGTGGGAGCAGATTCTGGAGGTCTGAGGGGCCATTCAGGAGGTTGAGGAGATCATTTTGCATTGATATACTTTATAGGTTGGGGCATTGGAAAATTGAGTGCTTATTTGAGAGACCATTAGTGTTAGGAATTGTTCAATGTATTATTTGAAGTATATGATTACTTAACAATAATTTATCAGAGTATATTCAGCTTCTTATCTAAACAATATCACCCAGTTTAATACCAATAAAAGAAAAGAGAGTGTGTCCTAGTGGCTGCAGCTCAAGCGCTTTGAGTCCGCCAGGAGAAAAGTACAATTTTAATGTTCTTTCTCAGTTTCAGAGGAATAGAGAAACAGATACTGGGCAGGACTGTCTGTAAATATCCCAGAATGCATCGTTAGGCAACATCTTGTTGACTATGACCATACACTAGCTATCCCTTGGAAGAGAGACTTGCTTATAGTCATGTGGACAAAAAGATGGTGTGTCCAAGACAAAATAAGTGTCATGACTTAATGAAATCCCCTCCCACTAGGAGAACTGGCGGGAGGGTGACCAGCAGAGGAAGCATAGCTTTGGCAGGCTTGCTCAGGGGGATTGTGGGAGAGAGCCTGTCTGTCTGTGGACGAGGACTGGACACATTACGAGTCACGTCACCACTCTCTTCAACAACTCAGTTAGCACTGAGTATCATGTTCAGAGGTGTCTTAATCAACTTCTTGTGCCTGTTACATTCACATAGCAAATAACAACTAAAGGATTCCTTAGCTCATGGAATTGGGGAAGATTCGGTTAGCAGTTTGGAACATGGGCAGTACAATAGACAACCACACTGGGGTCCTTAGAACCCATCAAGAGCTGAAGAATGGAAAATCAGTGCAACTAGGAAAAAAACACAAAAAAGCATTTTCATGCTTGTCAAATTAGCTTTTAGGTCCCATTGAAATGGAGATTTTGGTTGTTACAAATACAGATTTGTATCTAGTTGTTTTTTGCTCCATCAGTTAAGACATAATTTGATTGGTGAGTTTAGGATAATGAGCTCCATGTGTCTTTTTAGTTCTTTCCTTTAAATATCCCCGAATGCATTTGATATAGTTTTGTGTTTTGGTTGTTATGACCTTGTGCGGCACCTCTTCCCACACACTGTAAGTCTGCTTGAGGGAGAGCCAGGGTGAGGCACGGAAATAGTTAAGGACTGGAGGTGAAGGAACATTCGATGTCAGTCCAGAAGGAACATTTACTCTGCCTTTACCTCATCTGTTATTCTGGGCAGTCCACAAATACAAGAGAGCTGGAAGCAGAGTGGGGGGAACGGAAGGGAACACTTCTCTATGAAGGGGAGGATAAACACACATGTATCTCATTTTGGGCTTCACGTACGAAAGTGTCTTTCAATCCACATTTATGGCAATAATTCTGTATTAGGAACAGCAAATAGGAGCTTACACCTATGTTTAGACCCATGAATGCCAATGAACAGCCAATCAGCTGCTCCCATTTGTGTGTGTAATTTGCCATGCAGTGGTCAACCGTAGATCATCGATCATGCGGTAGATTGGGCACCTTATAGCAATGAGAGGAAGCTGGGTCAGGTGACCTGCTTTGTGCCAGGGAAGGAACTCTCTCTGTCCTTGATTTTTTATTTTATTTTTTTAAACCCAGAGGTTAAACTAAGCACTATTGGTTGTAGTTTGGATGGACTCCATTTTTTCCTTTGCCTCCTGAAGGTACAAATGTGCTTAGTGAGTAAAAAAAGCAATGATCTACATTTTCTATAGCACTTGGTTATCTAAAGTGATTCCATTTTGCTGCGCAGTTAGTGAGACAATCCTAGAGACCCCTGCACATATGGTTTCTGTTTCAGCTCTGCTTTGCTTATTACAAAATTCCCACAACATGGCTTTTCTCAATTCCTCAGCCAAGCCCCGAAAAAACAGGAGACTGATTTTATTTAATCTTTTACATTCCTGGAATTGTGCAAGCCAGCTCCGTTCTACAAGGGGGCCTTGTGTTATTGGGCCATACCCTAATCCTAGTGTAGTGTCGCCTGTATTGTTCCTTGTGTGTAGAGATGCACAAACCAATATAAAAGTGTTTGTTTGGCTATGTAGACAAGCAGCTGCTGTTGTTTAGTAACCTGAGCAGATTGCTAAAGAATTTTTTGCCACCATGAAGCAAGCCGTGGGGCCATTAAGAGCTATTGCAGCTGGACTTTAAAAATGTCTCATTGTACCTTAAGATAAATGATATCCTGTTTATAAGTCCCTCATTTTCCATTTACTGGATACCATAGCCAAGAACCATTTCACTATACACTGAGTAGTTGACAGGCTTGTAAGTTGACTTTTTTTTTTCTATGTTGAGAAGACAGCTAAGCTCCAGCCAAAACTTTTATTAACTAGATGGACTACACCTTCTCCCACAAGACTAGCAATCAAAGTGTAACATTTATAAAATGTCCTATAAATTCCATCATTTAGATGAGAGCAGTAGTGTTATATGACCACAGCTGCTGCTTTTATCCATGGCCAGTGCTACTAAAGGGGCAACCTGCCCCAAGGCCTGAGCAGGCTGCAGTCCCCCAAGTCCCCCCCCCCCCCTAAACTTTATTGTGGTCCTCTGCAAAGTTTTCTTCAGTGTATGGACTCACCTGTCCCAGCTGGCCAGCTCCTCATGGCTATGTGCATTCCCATTTTCATCCCTACTGGCCACATCTTCTCAGTGACCCGTGGCATATAACATAATAATGTGTGCTGGGTCATGGAGGAAAGGCACTTCTGAAAGGAAGATGGTGACGCATGGAGCCACAGACTAATGGAGGAGTGTGCCAGCCAGGACTGGTGAGCCTCTACACTATCAAAAACTCTGCAGGGGCCCCAGAGACCAGGTGGGGGGATCACAGCAGACGGCTCAGGAGCCCTGGGGGTTGTTGGGGGAGTTTGGCAGCAAAAAAGGGGCCCACACTTTTTGGGAGGAGTCAGGTCTGTCGGAGGGGCTAACCACCTCTAGTAGCCCCTACAGAAGTGAAGTTGAGTAAAAGGAGGGCCATGCCCAACCTCCCTCATTCTGATTGGGAGAGGTGGAAAGAAGCAGCTTAACCTCTTCTCCCAGAGGGCATTGAGGCGCAGAAGTCCAAGAAATTGGAATTGATGGAGCTCAGCACTGGCCATGTGACCACTACGGAGTACATCTAAATTAAGGTGTTTAGGGATTTTTTTTTGTAGAATGTTATACTGTGATTGCTAGTCTGCAGAGACAGGAAGGAGACAATTTAGTTAATAACATTTTTTGGCTAGCAGGGACTTTAAAGGAGCACTATATCAAAAATCTTCTTTTACCTCTGTATGTAGTCATTCTTGCTTACTAGAATACTAATTCTAATAAAAAAACAAAAACCTCAATATACTTTGCAACAAAGAAATGCTCAGATATGCCATTTTTTAATTCTGATAGTTCCTCCACGTCTGTCATCTGGGCTGCTGATAGTAACGCTCCTCTTCACTTGGTCTATTTTCCAAGTCTTTTAACAGTAACAGCCATAACTTCATAGCAGTAACATGCAGGTCAGCAGCTGTGTCCAGAGGAGTCATGGCTGTTAAAAAATGTCATCAGGTAAAAACTTTCAAATTTTCGTTCTTTTACAAAACTTTCTTTATGCTAAACTAAATTGTTAAAAGTTTTAGCTAGACTTTTTTTTAAAGGTTTGAGTAGATAGCGGAAAATGTTTTTAGCTGCCCTCTGTGCCTTTTTTATAACTTCTCTTGTAGAGATTTTACTTCACTTCGGATTTTAGAGACACAGCAGGAATTTTAAGGAAATCACCGCAGAGAGAAGGGAAATCCCACATCCTAAAGCTATCACCAGAACAGGTGTCCTTGTTGAAAGATTTATCCCCTTCTCCAGTTCAGGTCAGGTCACCATGAAAAAGTTGGAATGCTGGCATTTACTCCACTTCCTCTCCTGCTCCAGTGGACCAGTCTGTGGCCTCCCCTCAGCCACTGACAGTCTCTTGGCAGTATAATACTGACGCACTCTTTATATAATGGTGTACAAGTATTAAAGGCCAGTTGTAGACGTATCTGTGGACCCATTCATACTAGCAGTAGTGCACACTACTACTGCCGGCAATGCTGTGTAGCAGAGCCGCCCAGGACAAGGCCCTCCAGCACCCAAGGCTGAGACACCAAAGTGTGCCCCTCCATTCCTCCCACCCAGCTTTCACACACTTATTGCTATTAGACTAAGAGGCACCCCAGGGCTCTCAATCACCCCTCCCCCCCCCCCCCAGCACCTTATTCTCTAGTTATCTGGCTTGCAGTCATTGCCATTACATATTATTTCGGCGCCGCTCAGTTCGGCGCGGGGAGAACCGAATGACGGCTCTTCCTGCTGCCGCTACACTAAGAGTTAAATACTATTCCCACTCCAAGTTGTCGCAACCCGGAGGGAGATGTAATTCGGGGTCCAGCAGCCGCCAGAGCCCCTAATTACCAATACGCGGGGTGCGTATCATAGCATTGCTGCTATGACGGCGCCAAGCTTTGGTGCTCGGCTCTCAGAGCCGCGCACTGAGATGAACTGATTCGCCTTTTATTACTCTCTGCTTTAAACACAATAAGGGAATGATAGCTGAGTGAGTTGTGCATCCCCTCCTACACCGCGCCCTGAGGCTGGAGCCTCTGTTGCCTCTGCCTCGGCTCGGCCCTGCAGTGTAGTACAGTGCGGCCCTACTCAGTGAGGGGGAATGGGGTGACTCAACAAAATGCTAGTATGTGCATTTCGTGCAAGTGTAATTGAGGGTGAACTCCATGCAATGGCTATGAAAGCGCAGTGTTGACAGTGCAGAGAAGTGTTCCCCACTGTGTCCCACAGTTAGTGTGAACGGACCCTAAGCCTGCATAATCATTTTCTAAAATAGACCTCCAGGCAACACCCACCAGGAGTGGAAGTTCAGACACGACTTATAGTCCATGTCATCTAATGTACAGCTACAGCATAGTCATATGTGATGGCATGTTGGTGTAGAATTAGAATAGCAGTAGAATTCTGGTCAGATATTGAACAATGTAAACTACCCGGCTGTCCACCTGATCCTCTGCCTCTAATACCTACAGTACATCCATAGATATAACCTAAACAAGCATGCAGACCAGATGTAGTGTTTCTTGTGAATTTTCAAAAAAAGTCATTTTTGCATCGAAAATACTATTTTCAATTTCGAAAATATAGTCACGAAAATACATTATATCTTTGCAATATGAATTTTTGCCAAAACTGCAAATTGCCATTCATGAGTTAAGAGCAAATTACACCTTTTAGAGTGAAAAATCAGAAAACCTCCAAAAATCACAAACGTATTACAAAATTAGTACCAAAGGTGCTCTCTGTGGGGATACCAGGGTCACCTGTATGACAAGGAGAGACCAGGAGCCAAATGGTGCAGTATTGTGGGTCATTATGTAGTATAAGAGTAGTTATAATCACAAAGGTGGGTTGCAGTCCCTACAACCACCGTATATCACCAACGGGGAAATAACCATCCCGCTCAGTATTCCAGGCCCTACTGGAACTGCATGGTTACACTCCTGGTTGGTTGTTCTTGGTTGTAGATAACACTACACCCGGAAGGTGAACACCTCCAAAGGAGATGTAATGTATAGTACTGGGGGTTGAGGCACACAAAAATAGGCAATATAATGAAACACAAAATAATAAGGTGGAGGGAGGTGTCTTTACCACTCCAGGTGGAAGAACCCAAACCACAGGGTTAATGTTAAAAAAAATTATGTATTCAGCACGATTAAAAGGACAACGCGTTTCACGGGTCCCAGCCCACTTTGTCAGGCCAATACAAGTGCCTTTAAAATATGGTCACAAGCATGGACTCCAGAAATTCATTTAATTCATTCAATTTGTGGTGTCCATGCTTGTGACCATATTTTAAAGGCACTTGTATTGACCTGAAGAAGTGGGACCCGTGAAACGCGTTTTCCTTTTAATCATGCTGAATAAATAATTGTAAAAAAAATTTTTACATTCACCCCCCTGTGGTTTGTTTTTTTCCGTCTGGAGTGGTAAAGACACCTCCATCCACCTTATTTTTATTTTTTGTTTCATTACATTACGTATTTTTGGGCGTCTCCACTCCCCAGTATTACTAAATTATTTTTCAAGGCATTTTCCCTCGAAAGACAAATTTGACAATATTTTTGCAAAAATTAATGCGAAAAGAATATCAACGTTTTCTCTCATCACTGATCAGATGTTTGACTGAAGTTTGACTGAATTTGCCACATGCTTGTTTCAGATGGGTGATTCTAGAGTTGAGCTGAAATTTTCGTAATTTCGCATTACTATAATTACGCATGCGAAATTTGCGATTACGATGCGAAATTACGGTAGTGTAATTGCCATTAAAATCGTAATTGAAAATACCGTAAGCGTAATTTTCAACGCGTAATTTCGCGTTTCGTTCATACCGTAACTTCGCATTAAACCGTAACGCTCCTGTATAAAAAAGCCGCCGACTTTAAGGGTTAATAGCAAAGCCCCCTTAAATGCTAAGAGCCTCAAATTTGGAGAATATATTAAGGAGATCAAAAGGAATAAGAGGAAAAAAATTTTTTCAAAAAGACCTTATAGTTTTTCAGAAAATCGATGTTAAAGTTTCAAAGGAAAAATGTATACATTTAAAAACCCGCCGACTTTAACGGTTAATAGCAAAGCCTGCTTAAAGTTTAGGAACACCAAATTCCCAGGGTATATTAAGGGGATTAGTGGGAATAAGAGGAAAAATTTTTTTTCAAAAAGACCTTATAGTTTTTGAGAAACTCAATTTTTAAGTTTCAAGGGGGAAAATGTCTTATAAATGCAAAAAATGTCATTTTTTTTTGCACAGGTAACAATAGTTTATTATTTTCATAGATTCCCCCAAGTGGGAAGAGTTTTACTTACTTCGCTCTGAGTGTGGAAAATATAAAAAAAAACGACGTGGGGTCCCCCCTCCCAGACCTCTTTAACCCCTTGTCCCCCATGCAGGCTGGGATAGCCAGAATGCGGAGCACCGGCCGCGTGGGGCTCCGCACCCTGACTATAACAGCCCGCATGGTCCATGGATTGGGGGGTCTCGGAAGGGGAGGGGCAGCCAAGCTTTCCCCTCCCCCTCCGAGCCCTTGTCCAATCCAAGGACAAGGGGCTCTTCTCCACCTCCGATGGGCGGTGGAGGTGGAGGCCGCGATTTCCTGGGGGGGAGGGGGGGGGGTCATGGTGGCATCTGGGAGTCCCCTTTAAAAAGGGGTCCCCCAGATGCCCACCCCCCCTCCCAGGAGAAATGAGTATAGAGGTACTTGTACCCCTTACCCATTTCCTTTAAGAGTTAAAAGTAAATAAACACACAAACACATAGAAAAAGTATTTTAATTGGACAAAAAACATAACCACGAAAAAAGTCCTTTAATATTCTTAATTAACCATTAATACTTACCTGTCCCTTCAAATAAATGATCCCACGCAATATCCTCGGAAATGTTCTATCAGTTACAATGTAACAAAGTTATTACAATGTAACAACTTTGTTACATTGTAACTACGCCGCACCCGACGTCACTCGCCGCTCAGCCGCCGCATACGCGTCCGTGCAGGACGCTAAGTCCCCGCTGGCCCCCGCTGTCCACCCCGCCCACATCTGTCACCCACATGTCACCCACATGTGGGTGACATGTGGGTGACATGTGGGAGAGGCGGGGAGGGCAGCGGAGCCGGCGGGGACTTAGCGTCCTGCACGGAGTCCGGACCCGACAGAGCTCTGAGCTATATAGCTCAGAGCTCTCTAAGCATCTTTGTATTTGGGCTCCAAGGAGCCCCATTGGTCCTTAGCAGACTTCTGATTTAAAGGAACCCCATTGGTCTGCTAAGGACCAATGGGGCTCCTTGGAGCCCAAATACAAAGATGCTTAGAGAGCTCTGAGCTATATAGCTCAGAGCTCTGTCGGGTCCGGACTCCGTGCAGGACGCTAAGTCCCCGCCGGCTCTGCTGCCCTCCCCGCCTCTCCCATATGTCACCCACATGTCACCCACATGTGGGTGACAGATGTGGGCGGGGTGGACAGCGGGGGCCAGCGGGGACTTAGCGTCCTGCACGGACGCGTATGCGGCGGCTGAGCGGCGAGTGACGTCGGGTGCGGCGTAGTTACAATGTAACAAAGTTGTTACATTGTAATAACTTTGTTACATTGTAACTGATAGAACATTTCCGAGGATATTGCGTGGGATCATTTATTTAAAGGGACAGGTAAGTATTAATGGTTAATTAGGAATATTAAAGGACTTTCTTCGTGGTTATGTTTTTTGTTCAATTAAAATACTTTTCTATGTGTTTGTGTGTTTATTTACTTTTAACTCTTAAAGGAAATGGGTAAGGGGTACAAGTACCTCTATACTCATTTCTCCTGGGAGGTGGGGTGGGCATCTGGGGGACCCCTTTTTAAAGGGGACTCCCAGATGCCACCATGAACCCCTCCCCCCCCCAGGAAATCGCGGCCTCCACCTCCACCGCCCATCGGAGGTGGAGAAGAGCCCCTTGTCCTTGGATTGGACAAGGGCTCGGAGGGGGAGGGGAAAGCTTGGCTGCCCCTCCCCTTCCGAGACCCCCCAATCCATGGACCATGCGGGCTGGTATAGTCAGGGTGCGGAGCCCCACGCGGCCAGTGCTCCGCATTCTGGCTATCCCAGCCTGCATGGGGGACAAGGGGTTAAAGAGGTCTGGGAGGGGGGACCCCACGTCGTTTGTTTTTATATTTCCCACACTCAGAACGAAGTAAGTAAAACTCTTCCCACTTGGGGGAATCTATGAAAATAATAAACTATTGTTACCTGTGCAAAAAAAACGGACATTTTCCGCATTTGAAAGACATTTTCCCCCTTGAAACTTAAAAATCGATTTTCTCAAAAACTATAAGGTCTTTTAAAAAAAAAAAAAAAATGTTCCTCTTATTCCCACTGATCCCCTTAATATACCCTGGGAATTTGGTGTTCCTAAACTTTAAGCAGGCTTTGCTATTAACCGTTAAAGTCGGCGGGTTTTTAAATGTATACATTTTTCCTTTGAAACTTTAACATCGATTTTCTGAAAAACTATAAGGTCTTTTTGAAAAAAAAATGTTTTCCTCTTATTCCTTTTGATCTCCTTAATATATTCTCCAAATTTGAGGGTCTTAGCATTTAAGGGGGCTTTGCCATTAACCCTTAAAGTCGGCGGCTACCTAACATTGATCCATGCGTCAACTTTTCCGCTTGGGAGCATGACCATACGCATTAATTTCCTAATACCCACTGTAATGCGAACATTACGCGAAAATTACGCTTACGCGAAATTTCGCGAAATTCTTCTTCATTACGATTATGTACTTACGACCATAATCGTAATTACACTAATTACGCGAAATTTCGCGAAATCGTAATTACGTCATTACGCTCATCTCTAGGTGATTCAGCCACTACTGATGCAGGAAATATCAGCAGGACACCAGGCCAGTGGTGCGCAGCAGTGCGTGAAACGGCTGTCAGGCATCCTGTACAGAACCCACCACTGTGCCTTCTCTGATGTCTGCTATGTGTACCATGTCTTTTATGATTTATGCAAGTTTGCGATTCTCATTTTGTATTAATAAATCAAGTGTTTACAGCAGTGCCAACTTCCTCCTTCTTCATCGATCTATGAAGGAGGAGTGCACACCAGGTAGCCACTTATGCAAAGCTCACCACATATGTGACACTGCAGTGCCAACCTGCTATTACTTTCTTGACTATTGTTTAAAGTGTACCTGAAAGGGAAAAAGTACCCCAAATGGCTTTCCTCAGTAGAGGGAAGCCTCTGGATAATCCAGAAGCTCCCCCAGCCCCCTGGCCTCCACCGATCCATTGCTGGGACCCCCAAACCTCCTTGTCAAGGGACTATCAAACAGGGCGCACGACCGCTCTCCTGTCTGTGAATGATATGAGCATGTCCACACTGTGCAGACGTAGGATGCCTCGCGCTTGTACAGTAACAAGGAGTAGATCTGGCTCTGCTAACCTTCCAGAGAGTTCCTGCACTGGATCGGTGGTCTGGAGGAGGAAGAGGGAAGCCTCAGAAGGATCCAAACAAGGGTGTAACTAGAGGGGAGCAGCCACTATGATCGCAGGTTGGCCCTGAGCTGTGGGGGCCCCAACTACTAAACTTCCCTCTTTCCTATACAGGGGACTATACTTCAGATCAGGTGCTTTTGTAGCTACACTTGTTATGGGTGTGAAGCTCATGATGGCCACACTTGTTTTATCACCCTTGTGAGACGGGCCCCAAGGCCATAAGCGGCACCAAGGAGAGGCAAGGGAACATTGTGGGGACCCCATCAAAGTTTTGCTGGGGCCCCCTATGGATTGTAGTTTCACCACTGGATCCGAGGGTTTCCCTCTACCGAGGTTACTACCTGACTTTTGCACTTTTAAAACTTGGATGTTTACTTTAAAAGGAGATAAATACGGCAGCCTCAATAACCCCCTCACTTCAGGTATCCTTTCAAAGGTATATTTCCATGTATAAATACAGCTATCCTTTAAAGCGGAATATAACCCTGCATTTCAACTTTGCTCTAAAACATTATTTACAGCATATTATAGGCAACCAGCATTTTTTTTTTACTAGACCAGCATTGGAAGGGTTACACACAGAGCTTTAAAGTTCCGTGGAGAGAAATGCAGACGCATCCGAAGTTTAGATAGATACATTTAAGTAAACACAAGGGGCCTGATTCACAAAGCGGTGCTAACAGTTAGCACCCTGGTGAAAAGCCCTTTATCATGCCTAAACTCAGTTTAGGCATGATAAGTTTAGGTGTGATAAGTTTAGGTGTGATAAGTTTAGGCGTGATAAGTTTAGGTGTGATAAGTTTAGGCATGATAAGTTGAAGCGCCAACTGCGTTAGCACCGCAGTGCACAGCTGATCAAAAGTTTTACGCTAGCAAAGACTGGTGCACTTCGTATAAAGATTAATGGCGCTGCATTGCGTGCGGGACTTTGCAAGCGATCTAAACTTATCATGCCTAAACTTATCACACCTAAACTTATCATGCCTAAACTTATCACACCTTAACTGGCTTTTCACCAGAGTGGTGCAATGGTTATCATGCCTAAAGTCTCTAACTGGGTTAGCACCGCTTTGTGAATCGAGCCCAATGTAACAAGTGAGGAATGTGACTCACTCTCTCTGACTGTGCAGGAGCTGGAGGACAGCCAGAGAGTGTGTAACATTCACCACTTGTTACATTGTGTTTACTTACATGTATCTATCTAAACTTCGGATGCGTCTGCATTTCTCTCCAGGAACTTTAAAGCTCTGTGTGTAACCCTTCCAATGCTGGTCTAGTAAAAAAAAAAACTGCTGGTTGCATATAATATGCTGTAAATAATGTTTTAGAGCATAGTTGAAATGCTGGGTCCTATTCCGCTTTAACAATCATTCACAATATACTTCAGTTTTGTGTAGACGTTGTTGTGTTTCTCAGAAAGCTTAGTATATGGATTTTTGGTTTCTTTAGTCTCCACTGAAACCTTGAGGTTCTCCGTAAGCCGCATGTTGACTTTACAGCATCACAGAGAGAGAATGCGGCCTCCCTCCCTGGTGTTCATCTTGATTAGCATAGCTCCAGTCTCATTTCTGCAGACTCTTCACTCAGTACAGTAAATCTTTAGGTATTTTATAGTCTGTCTTGAAGTGGATGCATTCTTTAGCCATGAATCACATATGGAGAAAGAGGGAGACTTTCCAAACTGATCAATCTATGTGCTGCCGCTGATAGTAGTAGACAGTCACCTCTATTAGGGATAGTTAAGTGCCAGACATGAGCATCGTGGAAAGAGCTACGTTCCTGCAGGCTGGAGCTTTCAATTGATGGTGCAAAATTACACCTTCCAAAAGCAATTAACCTTTCCATGAGCAGGAGTTACTTGTGCCTCATGAGAAAAAGACATCCTGATGAGAAGAGAGACTAAAGGCTGATGTAATCTCAGATTAGAACAGCTGCTTAACATACAGCAAACCACAGTAATAACAATATTCAAAGCAATCGTAGTGGAACACTGTTAATAGGTGGTAAAACCATACCTCCCAACTTTTCTGACGTAAGAAACAAGGATACCCAGTGGTGTAGCAATAGGGGGTGCTTAGGGGGGAATGCTTGGGGGGGGGGGGGGTATATAAAGCTTGCACTGGGGTCCAAAGCTGCTTAGCTATGCCACAGGACACACCCCTGTCACACCTTCAGGCATGTCCCCACAACACCCCTAGTCATGCAAACTACTGAGAATTCATAAGCAAAAAACATAGTTTTATAATTCAAACCAACAGGTCCTTTTTATCATCATTAGTTTGCCTTCATATTAACTTCATAAAACAAGAAATATATCAATTTAAGGGGAAGGGGTAAAAAGCTTAGAGTTAGTTAGACACACACAAATGAGGTAGAAATGGGGACAGGAATATTTTGTTCCCAAAGAGGGACTATCCCTCTAAAACAATGGAAACAGCCACATTACCTCAGCAGTGCTGCCAGTACTGTGGGTCTATTAACCTCCCTGGCAGTCTATTAAGATCGCCAGGGCGGCTGCGGGAGGGTTTTTTTTTAATTAAAAAAAAACTGTTTCATGCAGCCAACTGAAAGTTGGCTGCATGAAAGCCCACTAGAGGGCGCTCCGGAGGCGTTCTTCCGATCGCCTCCGGCGCCCAGAATAAACAAGGAAGGCCGCAATGAGCAGCCTTCCTTGTTTTGCTTACATCGTCGCCATAGCGAAGAGCGGAGTGACGTCATGGACGTCAGCCGACGTCCTGACGTCAGCCGCCTCCGATCCAGCCCTTAGCGCTGGCCGGAACTTTTGTTCCGGCTGCGCAGGGCTCGGGCGGCTGGGGGGACCCTCTTTCGCCGCTGCTCGCGGCGGATCGCCGCAGAGCGGCGGCGATCAGGCAGCACACGCGGCTGGCAAAGTGCCAGCTGCGTGTGCTGCTTTTTATTTCACGAAAATCGGCCCAGCAGGGCCTGAGCGGCGACCTCCGGCGGTGATGGACGTGTAGAGTCGTCCATACCGCTGAGGAGGTTAAAGGTGTGTTGTTTTTCAGTTGCTATTCATTTGTGTCAGGTTTTGGTGCTCCATATCCATTGCTGAAGCCCCTAGCTCCTTACCTATGCCACTTCTTCCACCACCTTTTGTTCTTAAATAGGACCTAAACACTTCCACAGGAGAGAAGATAAACACAGAGAAACACACCCTGTTTGTGTTTAGAGATAACAGTCTGTCTAATTCTCCCTTATCTGCTAGTAATGAGCCACTGTAATTTGAGCTGTCATCTCTGTCTGATCTGTGTAGAAGTGTGCCATTCAGACAGGCTATATGTAAACACAGGAGTTTAAGGGCCGGTTCACATTCAACGCTTTGCCCACGAATGGCTTTCGGCTCCGCGATCGCGATTTGCGGGCAAACCCTTGCGATTCAGCGCAATTTGCACTTGTGATTCCCATTTAATAGAACGAGAATCACTGCGCAATCGCCCTGAAAATGCTGCATGCAGCATGTTTGCGATTAATCGAAATTGCAACCGCTGCAGTGTGTGTGAATGTATCCGTAGGAATACATTAGTAGCAGCGCTTTGCTGATTACCGGCGATCAGCAAAGCGCTGAAGAATCGCCCCAATGTGTGAAGCAGCCCTAACCCTGTATGTGCTTCCATGAAACCAGGAAGTAACTACACTGCAGCATCTCTGAAGAGCTTGATAAGCTGTAACAAGGAAATGTTTTACTTTAAAGGTTATTATGCTGTTACTTATCTTTTAGAGCAGAGAGGAAGTCCTTGGGTTTAGATCCACTTTAAGCTGGGTGGTATTAGAAGTCTACACCACGATGATGACATGATATTTATCAGTGTAGAGGCAAAGAGACAGAAATATACAGTAAGCACTTCAGAGAAGCTCCTCATACTGGACCTTCTTTAAATAACTGCAAGATCAATACAAAGCTTTTTTCTTCTTCAGCACACTGCTAATAAGTCTGCTGAACAGAGTATGTCAATACTTACTGCACAGCGTATGCTCTCCTTGTGTTTTTGGCGGGTTCCTCCCACATTCACAAAACATAGCGGTCAGTAGATGTGTAACTACTGAGAGAGCAGTCCTTGCAGCTGCAGGGGATCAGGGGAGGGTGACGTTACCCTTTCTCTCCAATACCCTTGAAATGGGCAGGACAAATCTGCTTTATTATTCTATTTCTGGGGTGTTCATGGTGGCCACACTTGTTTTATTAACTTTTGGCAAATAGGACCCCATGCCATGGTGGTCATCATGGGAGGAGGATGAAGAGGTGTGAACATACAGGAGGAACCAACAAGGTTTTGTTGGGGGCCTTATAATTTCTAGTTATTACATTGTTGGTAAGTTGATTGGCTCTTCCCAAAAAATGGGCCCTTCAGGGCTGGTTCACACAGACGCCTGGCTGGTGTTTACCGCCGGCATCCGGGACTCGTCGTTAAATGCTCCCATTCAAGTGAATGAAAGCACCTCTAATACTGTAGATTTCCTTGGCAGGTTTTGGTGCACAATATCAAGTTTTTATGTATAACGTGCTTGGAGGGCCCTATGTAAACTTGCACTGGGGCCCATAGCTCCTTAGCTACGCCATTGGTTGGTGCTATTTAAATAAAGAATAATGATAATGGATTCTAATATACTAATGGATTCCGGACAATCTTTTTTGGTTTTAACCTGCCTGGCGTTCTGATTCCCGCGGCCCTGCGGCCGCGGGAACGTTTTTTGCAATTTTTTTTTAAATATATCATGTAGCTAGCCTAGCGCTAGCTACATGATTCCCCCCTCCCTGCGGCGTCCCTCCCATCCCTCCGATCCCCGCCGGCGCAATCACCCATCCGGAAATCCCGTTCTGAACGGGATTTCCAGGAGGGCTTCCCCCGTAGCCATGACGACGCACGTTGTGACGTCATCGACGTCGGCGACGTCACAGTGAGACCCGATCCACCCCTCAGCGCTGCCTGGCACTGATTGGCCAGGCAGCGCACGGGGTCTCGCCTGGGGGGGGCCTGCATCGCGGCGGGTAGCGGCGGATCTGCGGCGGGCGGCGATCGGACACAACACGCAGCAAGCAAAGTGCTTGCTGCGTGTTTGAAAAAAAAAAATTCAAATCGGTCCAGCGGGGCCTGAGCGGTGTCCTCCGGCGTCTCTGGACGAGCCTAGCTCATCCAGAACGCTAGGGAGGTTAAGGGGGTTTTATGTGGTTGTCAGGTTTGTCATTTTGCAACAAGAATTTTTCTTAAAAATAGTAATTAATGTCAGCCCAGTGCTCCCTTGCAATTGTGTTTTGGTTCAAACTGTCCTTAAGGTGAGACAAGCGCTTTATACATTATATAGTTTTTAGGTTGATATCCTGTTGAGTGGTGTAGATTCCAATAATACATCATAACCACATATGTCTTATACAGTATATGTGAGTGGACACACACTGACTATTATCTTATAAATCTTAACCCCCCTAAGGACCAGGGGTTTTACATGCGGGGGGGGGGGGGTACATTGGGGGGGGTCAGGCAGCCGGATCCCTACTGTGGGCACTTAGCTTTGGTCCCCCCAGGGTGGCCAGGTGTCCCCGTATTGATAGCAGCCTTTACTCACCTCCCAGGCTCCAGCGATGAGCTGCTGTGGACCCCTCCGCTCTCGCTGGCTTCCCAGCTCGTACTGACGCTAAGTCCCGGGTCACGGCTTGATGATGACATCATCAAGCTGGGACCCGGCACTTAGCGTCAATACAGCAGGGATGCCGGCCAGAGCGGAGGGGAGCGCCGATCGCCGCAGCTCTGTAAGTGATCACTATGATCCGCCGGCGATCATAGTGATCACGTGATCAGCAGCCATAGGCGATGGCTGCTGATCACTGAGGGGAGATGTCAGTTGTCATATGACAGCTTAATCTCCCCTCTCCGGTGCGCACGATCGCGTCGGGACGGTTCTTTAGCGCGGATGTTGAATCAACGTCCAGTCAGGGTGGCAGCACCACCTGCTGGACGTAGATTCAACCTACGTCAGTCCCCAAAAGGTTAATATAGTACTGTACATGAATCCAGATAGATACTGTGTATGTGTTGATGTTGGTATTTAGGGTTCGACACATCCCAACGTGTTGCAAGTGTTCCTCTGAAGTTTTCAAGTGTGCTTAGCACATATTTCCCAGCAATTATCATTACCCGGGTTGTGCTGGCAGAGTTATCACTTCTGGGGGAGAAAGAAAATAATGGTGGGAATTGCAGTCATTGCAGAGCACGGCAGGGACTATAATACGCTTTTACTGTCTTATCCCGGTGTTTATGTTAGCTACCACTATCCTGTTATGAAGCCCTTCTTTATTTTCCAAAGCACTTGCACAATATTTGTTTTCTTGCGCAATATTTGATCCACTGAGTAATTCCTTCCATAAAAATGAAATATATTCGGTACATGGTTAAAATGGCATAGGAGTTTCAAACGGATCACAGGCAAGACATTTTCATCCCTGGGAAAATTTTTCTTTATCACATCTGAAACGTCACGTTAATTAAAGAAACCCAGAATTAAACTCTCCTCCACTTGATAATAAAAAACAGGCTGCGCTAAAAACAATGGATGACTTTAATGGATAAAATCAGAGTTGATTATTGATATAGATTCAATTGCCCTCAAATTAATGTATATGCATATACAATGGGCTAGGTTATGTAGTTGTAAAAACTCAACAAATAAAAAGCTGGGCTGCTGCAGACCCGCTATAGAATTGAAGTGCAGGATGCAAGTAGATTTGCACTAAGCAGTGAATTACACACTGATATCCGGAAATGGTTTCAATTGCACATGTGCCCGTTGGAGCTCATTAGTATAATGTCAATGAATTCACAGTGGGGGGGCCCCCATGATGTTTATGGGTTAAGTGTTTGGTACATCCTCATATTGAACTTCTCCAGTATGGGTTAATATCCTAAAGTATGCAGTGCTTAAGTTATATACAGCTCACCCTTCCGGATTCGTGAGTAGTGTTGTTGTGCTGTACGGGGAGCCGCTCAATCTCACCAGCCCCGGCCGGTGGCTAGGTGAGAGAGTCTAGACGCAGGCTGATGTCGGGCCAAACGAGCCCGGCTCCCGTGCTGGCGGAGGCTGTGCGGGGCAGAGCGCCTGGTCAGAGATGGATTCACCGCGTAGTCCTGCGGCGCTGACAGCTCCGTAGCTTGGCCACACCTCCTCCTCCTGTGTTCTGTGACGTCACAATAGCAGCCACTGCTGACGTTTTGGGAGGAACGCCTCCCTTTCTCAAAGCTAGGCTGCTCAGGAGGATCAGAGGCTCTCTTATCAAGCCTCGCCTGCATGTTCAATTACTACTCCTAATCAAAAGCATATAAGTCTAAATCCTTATTCAATCCATGCGAAATCATGGAATTGAGATTAAAAATCCATAAAGTCTCTCTCCTCGACATTTCCAATAGATAATCCCCACCTCTCCAGGATTTTTCCACTTGCTCAATAGCACAATATTTCGTTCCCTTAAAGGAACATCCATGTGTCATCTTATAGTGATCTGAGAGGGGATGTTTTTTATTTCCTTTCTTAATATTTGCACAGTGCTCATTAAGTCTTTCTTTTAGAGCCCGTTTTGTCCTTCCTACATAATGTTTCTGACAGGGACAGGTCAACAGATATATAACACCCTTTGTGTCACAGTTAGTGACATCTCTAATCTTAAAGGTTTCATTGTTTCCCATTGCTGCGATGTCATAAACTCTTTCCACAGGTATGCAGGACTCCCGACAGGCCCTACAAAATCCACACCTCTTAAAGTACCCCTGTTTCTTCTTGGTTCTAGTAGTTTTTATAGTGGGCGCTAGTATATTGCCCAGATTCTTGGTCCTTCTGAAGATCATTCTAGGATTCTCGGGTAGAATTACGGTGAGTGACGGGTCTTCCCGCAGCAAATGCCAATATTTCCCCACTATGTTCCTAACTTTTGGGGCCTGGGATGAGTATTGCATAATTAGATTGGGCTGATGACTAACTAAATCAGTTGGTTTGTCTTTCACCTGTAATAGTTGACCTCTCTCTGTATCCCTAGCTCTCTCTCTAGCCTCCCCTATCAGTTCATCTGAGTACCCCTTGGATTTGAATCTGTCCTTCAAAATTTCTGCTTCCACCTCAAAGTCTGACATCTTAGAGCAATTTCTCCTAAGCCTGAGAAATTGGCCACCTGGAATATTCATAAGCCATCGAAAATGATGACAACTGTCAACATTAATAAAACTGTTGGTGTCCACCGGCTTCAAGTATGTTTTAGTCAGCAATTGCCCCCCTTCCACATAAACCGTAAGGTCTAAAAAATGAACCTGGTGCTGGCTACTCTCACTAGTGAACTTTAAGTTGTAATGATTGTCATTAATCCACCCAATAAATGTGTCAAGGCTGGACTTGGTACCACGCCAGATGAAGAAGGCGTCATCTATGAATCTCCTCCAGAGCACCAGGGAAGATCCGGGGCCCAACTTATCCCCCATAGAAAGACAAGCAATGAGAGATTTGCAGAATGATATGAGTATCGTGATTAGACCAGCAGATAAGGGGGGAGGTGTGGTCGTACAAGACACCGAGCAATACCATTGTGAAGCAATTCGACAACTACACCAGGTGGACACCTATCTACCCCAGGCTTAGGAGAAATTGCTCTAAGATGTCAGACTTTGAGGTGGAAGCAGAAATTTTGAAGGACAGATTCAAATCCAAGGGGTACTCAGATGAACTGATAGGGGAGGCTAGAGAGAGAGCTAGGGATACAGAGAGAGGTCAACTATTACAGGTGAAAGACAAACCAACTGATTTAGTTAGTCATCAGCCCAATCTAATTATGCAATACTCATCCCAGGCCCCAAAAGTTAGGAACATAGTGGGGAAATATTGGCATTTGCTGCGGGAAGACCCGTCACTCACCGTAATTCTACCCGAGAATCCTAGAATGATCTTCAGAAGGACCAAGAATCTGGGCAATATACTAGCGCCCACTATAAAAACTACTAGAACCAAGAAGAAACAGGGGTACTTTAAGAGGTGTGGATTTTGTAGGGCCTGTCGGGAGTCCTGCATACCTGTGGAAAGAGTTTATGACATCGCAGCAATGGGAAACAATGAAACCTTTAAGATTAGAGATGTCACTAACTGTGACACAAAGGGTGTTATATATCTGTTGACCTGTCCCTGTCAGAAACATTATGTAGGAAGGACAAAACGGGCTCTAAAAGAAAGACTTAATGAGCACTGTGCAAATATTAAGAAAGGAAATAAAAAACATCCCCTCTCAGATCACTATAAGATGACACATGGATGTTCCTTTAAGGGAACGAAATATTGTGCTATTGAGCAAGTGGAAAAATCCTGGAGAGGTGGGGATTATCTATTGGAAATGTCGAGGAGAGAGACTTTATGGATTTTTAATCTCAATTCCATGATTCCGCATGGATTGAATAAGGATTTAGACTTATATGCTTTTGATTAGGAGTAGTAATTGAACATGCAGGCGAGGCTTGATAAGAGAGCCTCTGATCCTCCTGAGCAGCCTAGCTTTGAGAAAGGGAGGCGTTCCTCCCAAAACGTCAGCAGTGGCTGCTATTGTGACGTCACAGAACACAGGAGGAGGAGGTGTGGCCAAGCTACGGAGCTGTCAGCGCCGCAGGACTACGCGGTGAATCCATCTCTGACCAGGCGCTCTGCCCCGCACAGCCTCCGCCAGCACGGGAGCCGGGCTCGTTTGGCCCGACATCAGCCTGCGTCTAGACTCTCTCACCTAGCCACCGGCCGGGGCTGGTGAGATTGAGCGGCTCCCCGTACAGCACAACAACACTACTCACGAATCCGGAAGGGTGAGCTGTATATAACTTAAGCACTGCATACTTTAGGATATTAACCCATACTGGAGAAGTTCAATATGAGGATGTACCAAACACTTAACCCATAAACATCATGGGGGCCCCCCCACTGTGAATTCATTGACATTATACTAATGAGCTCCAACGGGCACATGTGCAATTGAAACCATTTCCGGATATCAGTGTGTAATTCACTGCTTAGTGCAAATCTACTTGCATCCTGCACTTCAATTCTATAGCGGGTCTGCAGCAGCCCAGCTTTTTATTTGTTGAGTTTTTACAACTACATAACCTAGCCCATTGTATATGCATATACATTAATTTGAGGGCAATTGAATCTATATCAATAATCAACTCTGATTTTATCCATTAAAGTCATCCATTGTTTTTAGCGCAGCCTGTTTTTTATTATTATGTACCATTTTTTCTAAGGGGTTGGGGAACCTTTGACAGACTAGCGGCTGAGAGGTGTGGGCGCTACACTAAGTGAATACTCTCCTCCACTTGAGTCCATCTCTGCCCCATTCTACAAACTTAAAGTGGAACTAAACTCAGACTTTCCTCTCTGCTCTAAAACATTAGTCACAGCATGATAACATTTATGAAAAAAAAATCTTCATTACAATTTATGGAGAGCCTAAAAAATCTGACTTTTTTAACTTGGCTTTATTTTTGCAGGCATTACTGGAAGGGTTATGCCTCAGTGTTTACAGTATGGGGAGAGCTGCCTAGGCACAGCTCTCCTGCAGTCTAATCACAGTTGCTGATAAGAACTAATTGGACACTTTGATCTGGTTAAATAAAGGCAAAACACAAATAAGTGAATTTCCTCAGCAGCTATATGTGGAAGAAATACTTTTCATTGTGTGCTGTGCAATTGTGGAGTCTGTTGTCCGTGATTCATGGGGGCAGTCATCTCAAATCAGGTCACTTCGGCACACGCTCTTCCCCGTACTGCACCTTACCAGGGTGCCGCCATAAACATAATGTTAATATGTCTATCGCTTCGCAGCGTTTTTTCAAACGTTATTCAGGTGCCAAATTACTTTTTCCTCTGAGTTGCTACGGCTCAAAGGGGGAAAAGTATTTAACACTGTCCAGTATTTCAACGGCAGCAGGCCTCCTGCACCCAACTGACTCGGCGACGAAACAACATTGTACTCTGGCATCTTGCTTCTCGAAAATTCTGGAAATGATGTGACAATTATTCTGATGTGACAGCTGCTACAGACAATAAAGGGTTATCTATGCCTCTGCCGCTCCCATTACAGAAGCACATTTACATCAGAGAGACACAGCAAGGCCCAATAGTCTGTCAGTGCTGTCAGGTTCAACATTTGCAGAGATATGACAACAAAGGAGAGGAATTTCAGTTAACATAGCTGCTGGTATGCAAACAAAATGAATGTATGAAGTATGGGGACCTTACCAACAGCATTTGTTTGCAACAAAGTTCCTGGATTCAGGTACTAGGGACTCATTTTTCCGCGATTCTGGCCGGAATTTGGTGATTCTGTTCCGTTGCATCGGAATGGAATTGCCTTCGCGCTATAGCGGAAATTCCGCGGAACGATGCATAATTCCGGCGGAATGTGGAATTGTTAGCCAATCACAAGGAAGCCCCTAGAAGAAGTTTAAAGAGGAACTGTAACGTGAAAACGTCCCCTGGGGGGTACTCACCTCGGGTGGGGGAAGCCTCAGGATCCTAATGAGGCTTCCCACGCCACCCTCCGTCCTTCGGGGGTCTCGCTGCAGCCCTCCGTACAGCGGTGACATCATTATTTACCTTCCCGGCTCCAGCGCAGGCGCTCTGATGGCTGTCGGATCCGAAGTAGGCGGAAATACCCGATCGCCGTCGGGTCCACTCTACTGCGCAGGCGCAAGTCTCCGGCGCCTGCGCAGTAGAGCGGACCCGACTGAGATCGGGTATTTCCGTCTACTTCGGAGCCGACAGCAGCCACAGCGCCCCCGCTGGAGCCTGCAAAGGTAAATATTGAAGTCACAGTCGGGTCTGTCGCCAGCTGTTCGGAGGGCTGCAGCGAGACCCCCGTGGGACAGAGGACGGCGTGGGAAGTCTCATTAGGATCCCGAGGCTTCCCCCACCCGAGGTGAGTACCCCCCAGGGGCGTTTTTTAATGTTACAGAGTCTCTTTAAAGTGACAACAACAGGATTTCTTCATGAAAATCGGAATTTCTGCACCAATCAGAGGCTTACAAAAACCACCCAAATGGATTTCTGCATGAAAATCGGAATTATTTCAGCACCAATTACAGTGTTAACAAAAACCAATCAATCCTATGTTAGCAACCAGCTCCCTAGCTATCTCACCTATCCCAACCATTTTTTATAGGTCCCAAAGCTTGCGCCATGGGACCACCGCCAGGTACCAAAGCTTACGCGACACCTCCTGCGGCGCAAAAAACACCACCATGGGACCACCTCCAGGTCCCATAGCTTGTGCGACACCTCCTGCGGCACCAAAATGACCGCCATGGAACCACCGCCAGGTCCCATAGTTTACGCGACACCTCCTGCGGGGCCAAAGCCACCGCCATGGGACCACCGCTAGGTCCCATGGCTTAAGCGACACCTCCTGCAGAGCCAAAATGACCACCATGGGACCACCTCCAGGTCCCATAGCTTGCGCGACACCTCCTGCGGCACCAAAATGACCGCCATGGAACCACCGCCAGGTCCCATAGTTTACGCGACACCTCCTACGGCACCAAAACCACCGCCATGGGACCACCGCTAGGTCCCATGGCGTAAGCGACACCTCCTACGGTGCCAAAACCACCGTCATGGGGCCACCGCTAGGTCCCATGGCTTAAGCGACACCTCCTGCTGCTGCTGCTGCAAAAAAAAAAAAATTACCGGGGGAACAGCCACTAGGACTCACGGGCTACCATTTAGCATAAACAAGGTTTCATTTGCGATTACTTAAATTTTTCCGCCAGAATGCGGAATTCCGCGGAAGTTCGCTACATTCCGCGGAAATGTAATGGCGACGGAATTTAGCGCTGGCGGAATTCCGCAATTCCGGCGGAACGGAATTTGCTCATTCCGATCATGCCTAGGTACAGCTTAAAGAGTACCTAAATTAAAAATTACAGTTTGCTTTAAACCTAATAAATTGCCAAGATATATAAACTTTCACATGATAAAGTGTGATATGTGTCTTAATGTATCAAGCCCCTGGTCTTGAAATACCCGCCCCCAGTGTGAAATAGAGCCCTGGCATTTTTTTTCTTTCCAAACCATAGGTGCAAAGGATGCTGGGGATTGATGTCATAACTCCACCCCTCATGTCCATGTGCTCTAATTTTTGCAGATTTTTTTAAGTGCTGGCGATTTTTGAAATCGCCCTAAAAGCGCTTGTGCAATTACTTCCTATAAGAGTGTACACATGTGAGCGTTTCGATTTTAGTAAAATCGCAAATGCGCAACATGTACCATTTTCTGAGCACTTTTGCTCAATGGAAGGTATAGGGAAATCACAAAGCGCTTGATAAAGCGATTTGTATAGCGATTTCCTGGGCGCTTTTAAGAAGTGAAGTGAAAATCTCAATCGTTCATCAAAAGCTCTTAGAAAAGCGCTTACAAAAGCACTTTTCTAAACTCAAAGCGCAGGGCAAAGCGCTTTTAAGAAAGCTCAATAAATCTCTCAGCGCTTGCGATTTATAATGTGAACATAGCCTTAAAGGATACCACAACTGACATGTGGCATAATGAGATAGACATGGGTATGTACAGTGCCTAGCACACAAATAACTATGCTGTGTTCCTTTTTTTCTTTCTCTGCCTGAAAGAGGTAAATATCAGGTCCTGACTCAGACAGGAAGTGACTACAGTGTGACCTTCACTGATAAGAAATTCCAACTATAAAACACTTTCCTAGAAGAAAATGGCTTCTGAGAGCAAGAAAGAGATAAAAAAAGGGGAAATTCTTATCAGTGAGGGTCACACTGTAGTCACTTCCTGTCTGAGTCAGGACTGAGTCAGCCACTTACAAACCCGATATTTACCTCTTTCGGGCAGAGAAAGAAAAAAAGGAACACAGCATAGTTATTTGTGTGCTAGGCACTGTACATACCCATGTCTATCTCATTATGCCACATGTCAGTTGTGGTATCCTTTAAAGCAGACCTAAACTCTAAAAGATAGGATTCTCTGCTGTAAAAGATAAGCAACAGCATAATAACTGTTAAAGAAAAGCATTTTTTTGTTACAGCTGATAGAAATACTGCAATAAATCTGCAGTGTCTACTTCCTGCTTTTGTGGAAGCAGACATATTGTTATCATTCTGTGTTTACCAGTTAGCTCTCTGCTGTGGCAGCCAGCTGACACAGCTGAGGAATCAAATTACAACTTGTGCTTAGTCACAGATGAGGGGAAATTTGACTCTAAATACATACAGGGTGCATTTCTCTTTTTTCCTTCTGTCCTGTACAAGAGTGAGTTCAGGTTGACTTTAAAGTGAATGGGAACCCATATTTAAATAAAAAAGTGAGATACTCACCTAAGGAGAGGGAGGCTCTGGGTCCCATAAAGCATTCCCTCTCCTCTCCCGGTCCCCGCTGTTGCGCTGGCTCCCCCGTAGCAGTTTTCAACAGTTTTGGTCAAATACCGCTGTCTCCTGGCCGAAGGGAGGCTTCGGAAATGCTTCGGAAGCTCTAGTGCTCCCGAAGACGTGCCGCTCTACACTGCGCATGCGCAAGCGCCCTCTATGACGCACTCGCACGTGCGCAATATGGAGCCGCCTGTCTTCGGGAGGACTCGGCTCCCGAAGACTTCCAAAGTCCTCTTGGTGGGGGATGTGAACAGGGGAGCCAGCGCAGCACCGAGGGCACCAGGAGAGGAGAGGGAAGGCTCATTAGGACCAAGCCTTCCCTCTCCTTAGGTGAGTATCTGACTTTTATTTATTTAAATATGGGTTCCCATTAGCTTTAAACTTAATCCAACACCATCCAGATGCCAACCGAGTGGCAGTGAAAACTAGAGTTCCCATTTAGCAGTGTTAGGGAGTCTTGCCCGAGGCCTCCTACTGAATAGGTGCTGGCTTACTGAACAGGCAGAGCCAAGATTCGAACCCTGGTCTCCTGTGTCAGAGGCAGAGCCCTTAACCATTACACTATCCAGTCAGTATTTACATTTGGCAAATAATTTTGGTTATAAAAAAAACAAATACACAACATGAATGAACCCTACAATAAACTGCTGTAAGTTATTCATTTGTGTTGTTGTAATGCATGGTGGGTGCGTAAACAATGTTTGCATTAACTAGATAAAGCAGATGATAAAGATGTAACTGGCGTAAATAACGGCAAAATTAATATTGGCGTTGCTTTGTAAATAGGACACTGTGAGGACGGTCACAGGGCATGCTAATGACTTTTACCCTTTTTTCCACATTGAAGGGTGAGAAAAATGATGGAACTAAAGTAAACCTGAGGAACAAGATGACTTTTACTTACCTGGGGCTTCTTCCAAACCCCCATAGTGTCCTCTGGGTCCCCTCTGTTGTGCTGCTGTCAGCCAAATTCACGTAAGCGGCCCATAAGGAAAACTGTCCTGTCCGTGTCTCGATTGCGCTCCAGGGGCAGAGAGCATTCTGCACATGTGCAGTTGCAAGTCTATACCAATAGCTTGTGCAGAGAACACTCCCGGCTATTGAAATGGGACAGAGGAGGAACACAACCAGGACTGCGCATGCGCAGCCAGTAGCAGAGTTTAACCACTTCAGGACCAAATGAATTTTCACATATCAGCACTGCTCCCATTCATTCGCCAATAACTTTATTACTACTAATCACACCTAAATGATCTATATATTGTTTTTTTTCAAGACAAATTAGGCTTTTAGTGTGTGATAATTTTGTTTAGTAATTACCTTATTTTCAATGTATTTTAACCACTTAACAACCAGCCAACGCCGATAGGTCGCACCTGTGTTTCCATGGAAACAGCCAAGCGGCCGTTTCCTGTCAGTTCACGGCGGGGGGCTCCGTGAACAGCCTGCGAGCCTCCGATCGCGGCTCGCAGGCAAAATGTAAACACCCGGGGACGTAATCCCCAGTGTTTACAATATATGGCGCTGCTGTCACAGCAGCGCCGTAAAGGAGATCGTCGATCTCTGGCCTCTGATTGGCCGGGGATCGCCGCCATCTGATAGGCTGAAGCCTATCTGAGGCGGTACAGGATGAATCGCTGTCCTGTACCGCCTATATTGCGAAGGGGAGGGAGGGGGGAATAGTGCTGCGGAGGGGGGCTTTGAGGCACCCCCGCTAGGCACAACATAGCAGCGGCGATCAGACCCCCCAACAGGACATCCTCCTAGTGGGAAAAAAAGAGGGGAAGTCTGATCGCCCTGCCTGCCACCTGATCTGTGGTGGGGGCTGAAGAGCCCACGCAGGACAGATCACAGAAAAATGGGCTGGTCCTTAAGTGGGTAAAGGGAGAAGTAGAGAAAACAAAACTGAAAAACACACTATTTCTCCATTTACATCCATTATAGCTTTACAATAAACAATGGTAACTATAAGTTAAACCCACTAATTTTATTTACTTATACATCCTGGTTACAACAACATTTAGATTATGTCCCTCACACAATTTATGGTGACAATATTGTATTTCAAAATAAAGGTGTCTTTTTCTGTTTTTCATTTTTGTTTTCTCATTGTACACTATTGATGACCTTATTTGAAAAAATAATAGTAATATACCCTCATGGCATACATATTTAAAAAGCCAAGTTTCTAAGGTAACAATATATGTTGTTTCTTTCATATTCTGTCACTTTGTTTTCATTATACAAGTCTTTTATTTTGGTACTGCATATGCAAAAATTTAATTGCCTTTGATTCAGCTTGCGACTAAAAAGAATACACAAGACATGGACCTCAACCCTAAAACGTTCTCAACTTTATTCTACTACTTATCACGGTTAAATTGTTACTAAATATGTCTCTTGTAGTTTTGCTAAAACGTTCCAAAATTTGAGCATAATTTAGAAAATGACTTTGTTATGTTGGATTGAGTTTGTCCGTATCTATTTTTTAGGTGATGTGTGTCCAAGCTTTAAGACACAAGACAAAATGTATTCTACAACTCAGGGGCGTAGCTACAATTCAATGGGCCCCATAGCAAATTTTGTGGTTGGGCCCCCCCCATAATCAACTACCCCCCCCCCCCCCCCCCATAACCAACCCCCCCTTCTTCCCCAGTATTGTACATACTGGAGGAAGCAGAGATCAGCAAACACTGCAGCTAGTTTACTATCAGTACAGGCACAGAGTAACAGCTTATACTGTACATACTGGAGGTATGAGAGCTCAGCAAGCACTGCAGCTAGTTTACTGTCATTACAGGCACAGAGTAACAGCTTATCCTGTACATACAGGAGGCAGCAGAGATCAGCACACACTACAGCTATAGGCACAGAGCAACAGCTTATACTGTACATACTGGAGGCAGCAGAGATCAGCACACACTGCAGCTAGTTTACTATCAGTACAGGCTCAGAGTAACCGCTTATACTGTACATACTGGAGGTAGCAAAGATCAGCACACACTGCAGCTAGTATAGTATCAGTACAGGCACAGAGTAACAGCTTGTACTGTACATACTGGAGGTAGCAGAGATCAACACACACTGCAGCTAGTTTACTATCAGTACAGGTACAGAGTAACAGCTTATACTGGAAGCAGCAGATATCAGCACACACTGCAGCTGGTTTACTATTAGTATAGGCACAGAGTAACAGCGAATGCAATTAGATTGGTAGCAGTTTCCCACAAAAGGCAATCAGCTTGTTCCCTCGTGCCACCTCTTGCCCCCTGCGTCTCCTCTGTTCCCCCTGTGCCCCTCTGTTCCCCCATGCCACCTCTTAACCCCCTGTGTCCCATATGCACTCCTTGTGCCACCTCTTGTCTCTGTGTCCCCTGTTCCTCCTCATGTGCCCCCTATGCCACCTCTTGTCCTCTATGTTCCACCTGTGCCACTACTTGTACTTCTGTGCCACCTGATGTGCTCCTCTGGTTCCCCTGTGCCACTCTTGTCCACTGTGTCCCCTATGTTCCCCCTGTGCCACCTCTTGTGCTCCTGTGTTCCCCTTGTGCTGCCTCTTGTCACTCTGTGTCATCTATGTTCCCCCTGTGCCACCTCCTCCCCCTGTGCCACCTCTTCACCCGTGTACACTCTGTCCCCCCTGTGCCACCTCTTGTCCCAGTGTGTCCCCTCTTTGCCACCTCTTGTCCCTCTGTGCCACCTCTTGTGCTCTTCTGTTCCCCCTGTGCCACCTCTTGTCACTGTGTCCTCTATGTTCCCCCGTGCCACCTAATCTCCCTGTGTGTCCCGTGCCACATCGTGTCCCAGTGTGTAGCCTATGTCCCCATGTCACTTCTTGTCCCTCTGTGCCACCTCTTGTGCGCTTCTGTTCCTCCTGTGTCCTCTTTTCCCGTGTACCCTCTTTTCCCCTTGTGCCACCTCTTGCTCCGTGTCACCTCTTGTCCCCCTGTTCCATCTCTTGTGTCCCCTCAGTTAACTGTTCCGCCACCTGTGCCACCTTGTCCCCTTCCCTGTGATCCGCCTCTGTTGCACCCTTTCTGGAATACTCACGGTGCATCGATCCAGCGTGGAATCTCACAGATCTCCTGTAGGCTGCTCAGCTCCAGGCACTAGTTACTTCCATCTGCGCTGATGACATGAAAGACGCAGACCGGAAGTTACCATGGTGACGGGACACTAAGCAGGAGAGCTTAGCGTCCCATCACCATGGTTACTTCCGTTCCGGCCTGCGTCTCATGTCATCAGCGCAGATGGAAGTAACTAGTGCCTGGAGCTGAACAGCCTACAGGAGATTTGTGAGGTTCCACGCTGGATCGATCAGAAAAATGCCACGGAAAATCAGCAGCTGGGGTGGGCTGTGGGCAGGAGGCAGCAAGTTACTTGGTGCGGGCCGCTCTTGCCTTAGGATCGCCACTGACCACGTGGCTCAAGCCAGGGGCTCCTCCAGGCTCCAGCACTTCAGCAGGCAGCCTCTTCCGATCCGGCCAGGACGCCACTCCTCCTTCCTCCCTGGCCGGAACTACAAAGTAATTGCCGGGTCTGGCAGCCGGCAAGGGAGGTATTCAGCCGCCAAAATAGTCCCCCCTCACCTGCTATTTGCGGGGACTGGGGGGCGGGAGGAGGGATGTAGGGAGGGGGGCCCGGCGCCCAGCTTCATTATAAATATATGAAAGTAAAAAAAAACACCCTCTCAGCTGCGGGCCCCCTGTGGCCTAGGGCTGGGGGCGGGCCCCGTAGCATTGCTATGGTGGCTATGGCCATTGCTACGCCACTGCTACAACTCGAGTCGAGACGAGGTTTAAATGATACCTTATCTACCTCATTTAGTAACAAACTGATGGTGCACTCTCCACAAATACACTGGATGTTTATAAACGTACAGTTGTCATTAAGTGGTTAATTGGGGTAAGAGCAGCACAACAAAGGGGACCCAGAGGACACAGAACCTGAAATAATATGAGGGCTGGAAGAAGCTCCAGGTAAGAAAAATGAATCTTGTTCCCCCTATCTCAGGTACACTGCTGTGTAACAACGACTGTTGCTACCTCCTAAGAAGTATTCGGTAGTCTGTGAGAGGTCTGCTTTGAATTGAAAGTAAAAATTCCCAGTAATGATCTTTTTAAAATAGTGAGTGCTACTGACTTCTTTCATTCCAGAAGCTGAAAAGTACATTCCACGTGCCTCTTTGTTTAGTCTAGAACTCTGCTCCCCTTTAGTACTTCTGCCAGATCCGTATAGTCATCAAACACACTCTGTAAGTAATACGTACAAATGTATATATAGAGCTTTAAGAATTATAACAAAATGATTATGTAGGGTATGATAGCTTTAAGGTGCTACTCTGGACAAAATAAAAACCTGTACAAAGAAAAGCAGATACTTTGCTGATAGAGATTACTTAGTTCTCTTTGCTTTCCAATTATCATTACCACTCTCCTCCAATACCCTTCTGCCCTGTGCACAGCCCTGGGCCACCCATGAGGCGGGGTGAGGCAGGTTCCTCAGGCGGCGGAAGTGGGGTGCGGCGCCCGTCTGGGAGTGGGTTGGGAGGGCCGCCGAGCTGGAGGGGGTAGCAGCCAGGAAGGGGGAGCAGTGGGCCCAGCGGTGGGTAGGGGGGTCAGATCCCCCCACTCACCTGAGGCTCCCCAGTCCGTGCTCCCCCTCCAGCTATTAGCGCTACATTTGAAGTACAGTGGACGCCATTGCAGGAAGTGACGCGGCAAGCCCTCCTCCCCACTGTTGTGCCCACTGCTTCCCCTTCCTGGCTGCTACCCCCTCTAGGCTACCTATCAGGGGGGGCGTCATCCTCACAAGTTTGCCTCAGGCTGCAAATATCTGCTCTGTCTACTCTTCAGCTTGTGGTCCCTTAAACTATGGAACTGGTAAGGCTTCCCACAGTATAGATAACTGGAAAGGGCGGGAATGGGATATGGTGGCCAACTAGGAAGACGAAGCTGGAGGCTTTTGGTAGTTGTCACTGATGTGGCATAGCCCTGTGGAGTCAGGACGAGGTGAAACAGGGACCCTTTGTATACTTCAGGGTAAGGTAAGTATTATAGGCAGCCGAATGTATAGATTTTTTTTTTTTTTGAAACATTCTTGAGACTCTTTCCCAGACTGCTGCAAGTTTCACAGCGCCACATTTTCTCAATCTCTAGTCTCGCTTCTATGACCTAATGTGTCATCTAAACGCTGTCCATCATGCAAAATTCCCATTTCCTGCTGTCTCTTTAACTGTGATTTTCTGGGAAACCACAAGTTCTTTTAGAATTGACCCCCTTGTTGGCAGTTGCCACTGTTCTCCTTCACATACCTAGCAGAATTGGTGGTTGTAGCACGTATGGCGGCTGTACTATTAACTTCCAGTGGCCAGTCATTCCGCGGACTACCTGAGCACAGCAAATTTACTGCAGTTATGTGAATATACCCCACTGCTGGTAAAAGCAGACATTGTCACCGTGTACTTCCTTGGGGCCCATTGTTTCACATGATCTATATGGATCCCTTTAGTACTTAAAGTTTGAAATTGTCACATTTGGAATTTCCTTTGGAACTGAACATTTCGCACTATTCAATTAAGCTTTCTCCTAAGTTGTCTTTCCCGGAGACACTTTCACCCCCAATAAAATAGCTTTAAAGCCCTAATATAAGTTCAATAGTTGCTATATTAAATGCCATAATGTAAGTTTAACAATTACTATTTATCTACCTTATAGAACTTTTTTATGTTGGTAAATGCTGACAAGTTGTTTATCATATAAGTTGAAAAATTATCTCCTGGGAGGAAAATCAGGAGAGAACCTAAAGTGAATCTGAAGTTAAATAAAAAACAAACAGATACTTACCTAAGGAGAGGGAATTCTCTGGGTCCTAATGAGCCTTCCTGTTTATCTCACCGTCCCTGTGTTCCAACGCTGAATCCCTTATTCAAATCTCCTGCTGCGGAAGGATTCGGAAGTCTTCAGGAGCTTGAAAGCTCTTTCCCCATAGTGTCACCTAACAATCAATCAATTATCGGTAAAGGGGCATTATTGTGAAAATTATGCTGTTCCATTATCCCCACCATCAGTTATTTAACATAGACAGCTTAACATTCACCATAGAGCTTGTGTTAAAAATAATAGCTCCTAACACCAAGGGCCTGATTCACAAAGCGGTGCTAACAGTTAGCACCGTGGTGAAAAGCCCTTTAACACGCCTAAACTCTGTTTAGGCATGATAAGTTTAGGTGTGATAAGTTTAGGTGTGATAAGTTTAGGCATGATAAGTTTAGGTGTGATAAGTTTTTAGGCGTGATAAGTTTAAGCACCAACTGGGTTAGCACCGCAGTGCACAGGTGATCAAAAGTTTTGCGCTAGCAAAGTCTGGTGCACTTTGCATAGAGTTTAATGGCGCTGCTTTGCGTGCGGGACGTTGTGCGCGTAATAACCTTATCTAAACTTAGCATGCCTAAACTTATCACACCTAAACTTAGCATGCCTAAACTTAGCATGCCTAAACTTATCATGCCTAAACTGCGTTTAGGCATGATAAAAATGGTTATCACGCCTAAAGTCTTTAACTGGGTTATCACCGCTTTGTGAATCGAGCCCCTAGTCTTTTCTTCTACACAGCTGATCTGCGTCAGTAAATCAGCTTTTCCTGACGGGACGGGGTAGCTGTTCCCTGCTAACCTCTTGCAGCCTTTTTATCTCTCTCTGCCTCTGCTGATTTATAATGTGCCTTACACACTCCAAAGCCGTGCTGTTGTTTCTCACATGTAACTATGATTTAACTAAATAAACAGGCTGCTAATTAGTTACCTACTTAGCTTATTATATTATAGTTACATGTGAGGAACAACAGCAGGGCTCTGGAGTGTGTGAGCAGCATTATAAATAAGCTGAGGAAGGGAGAGACAGAAGGCTGCTAGCAGTTAGCAGGGAACAGCTAGCCCATCACATCAGGAACAACTGATTTACTGACGCAGATCAGCTGTGTAGACGAAAATAATGGTGTAAGGAGCTTTTTTTTTTTTTTAACACAAGCTCTATGGTGAAATGTATGCTCCCCATATTAACTAACTGATGGTGGGGATAATGGAACAGCATCATTTTTGGCATAGTGCCCCTTTAAGGGTAGCACTGACCTATATGAGGGTTTAAAGATAGGACTACTGTCTCCAGTGATGGCCAGGATAACAGTTACACACAGATATATGCATGCAGATCTCTTGTGTACATTATCATGCAGCAGACATCTATGACCAGATGCGGGAAGAGGTTTCAATCAGCTGAATGAGGTTTTCATCCTATAATGAATAACATTTGCAGTGATATGTCAGTTCATCATGTGATATTCCAACGTGGAGCTGCTGCTATGGATGGCAGACAGGAATAGATTCTGGATTCTGGATGATTCGATGGCTTTGTGCCAGCTACAGGCGTGCACAGGGTTTGTGTACCTGCATGATGTCTTTTATCTAAGTCAGTGCTGTCCAACTGGCGGCCCGCGGGCCGCATCCGGCCCGCCAGGCCACCTGCTGCGGCCCGCTCGTCTCCCTGGGATGCAGGCATGGCTTGCGCTATGGGCGCCATGCCTGCTCCCTCTTATTGTGTCCCCGCTGGCCTCTCCGGTGTCCCCGCTGGCCTCTCCTATGTCCCCCTGCTGCCGCTGCCTCTCCTATGTCCCCCCGCTGCCGCTGCCTCACAGATCAGACCTCACAGATCGCGGTGACTGATGTAAACAGAGGGCGCATGGTACCCGCACGGAGTACGTCACATGCGGAAGTGAATCATTAGTCACTACCGCATGTGACGTTCTGCCGCGCGGGTGTCATGCGCGCGCTCTGCTTGCTTCAGTCGCCGCGATCTGTGAGGTCTGATCTGTGAGGCAGCGGCAGCGGGGGGACATAGGAGAGGCAGCGGCAGCAGGGGGACATAGGAGAGGCAGCGGCATCATCAGCGGGGACACCGGAGAGGCCAGCGGGGACACCGGAGAGGCCAGCGGGGACACAGGAGAGGCCAGCCCCAGAGGTAACGGGCTCGCTACTGGTGGGGGCACCTGTCACTAGCTGGGGGGGCTCCTGTCACTATCTAACTGGGGGGGCACCTGTCACTATCTAACTGGGGGGCTCCTGTCACTATCTAACTGGGGGGGCACCTGTCACTAACTAACTGGGGGGGCTCCTGTCACTATCTAACTGGGGGGGCTCCTGTCACTAACTGGGGGGGCTCCTGTCACTATCTAACTGGGGGGGGGCACCTGTCACTATCTAACTGGGGGGGCACCTGTCACTATCTAACTGGGGGGGCACCTGTCACTAACTGGGGGGTCACCTGTCACTATCTAACTGGGGGGGCACCTGTCACTAACTAACTGGGGGGGCTCCTGTCACTAACTGGGGGGGCTCCTGTCACTATCTAACTGGGGGGGCACCTGTCACTATCTAACTGGGGGGGCTCCTGTCACTATCTAACTGGGGGGGCACCTGTCACTATCTAACTGGGGGGGCACCTGTCACTAACTGGGGGGTCACCTGTCACTATCTAACTGGGGGGGCTCCTGTCACTATCTAACTGGGGGGCACCTGTCACTATCTAACTGGGGGGGCTCCTGTCACTATCTAACTGGGGGGGCACCTGTCACTATCTAACTGGGGGGGCTCCTGTCACTATCTAACTGGGGGGGCACCTGTCACTATCTAACTGGGGGGGCTCCTGTCACTATCTAACTGGGGGGGCACCTGTCACTATCTAACTGGGGGGGCACCTGTCACTAACTGGGGGGTCACCTGTCACTATCTAACTGGGGGGGCTCCTGTCACTATCTAACTGGGGGGCACCTGTCACTATCTAACTGGGGGGGCTCCTGTCACTATCTAACTGGAGGGGCACCTGTCACTATCTAACTGGGGGGGCTCCTGTCACTATCTAACTGGGGGGGCACCTGTCACTATCTAACTGGGGGGGGCACCTGTCACTATCTAGCTGGGGGGCACCTGTCACTATCTAAGTGGGGGGCACCTGTCACTATCTAAGTGGGGGGCACCTGTCACTAAAGGGGCATTCTGCTTATTTATGTGAAATGCTGTCTATTTATGTGCCTCATGACTGCTGAATTTGTCTTGTTGGGGGCCTCATGATTTGTTGGGGGCATCACGATTGCTAAATTTGTCTTGTTGGGGGCCTCAAGATTGCTGAATGTGTCTTGTTGGGGGCCTCATGATTTTTTGGGGGCCTCATGATTGCTAAATTTGTCTTGTTGGGGGCATCATGATTGCTGAATTTGTCTTGTTGGGGGCCTCATGATTTGTTGGGGGCCTCATGATTGCTGAATTTGTCTTGTTGGGGGTCACATGATTGCGAACTGTGAGACTATGGAAAAGCTGAATCGTCATCATGAGACAATAGCATTAAACCTACTTTTTTAGCTTTTTAAAACGGAAAATAAAACTGGGAGGTTCTAAAAAAAACCCCACATTTTTCAGGAGTAGGATGGATGAAATTGTTTATCTTCACAGTTTATTTTCAACTTGGATTTTCCATAATGTTCATGTATGAGTTAAAACGTTTGTATGTAGTTTAAATTGCTGTTGCCACTTTGCGATAAGTGACTTTTGGGTTGCAGTTTGGACACTCGGCCTCCAAAAGGTTCACCACCACTATCCTAATCTAATGTCCCACATTGCTAAGTTCATGTAAATTTGTCTCCACCCGTGGCCACACCCGCATTCTGGTCCATGGCCACACCCATTTTTCGGCGCGGCGCGCTACGCGCGCCGCTCAATGGAACCCTCGTGTTTTCTGGCGCGCTATGCGCGCCACACAACTTCACCATTATTTTAAATTGCATTTTGTGAAAAGTGCTGCCAATCTAATTATCCTTTAATTGCATTTTTTCCGGGGGGGGGGGGGGGGGGGAGGGGGGCAGCGGCTCTAGCAAGAACCTTCGGCCCTCCACCATGGGGTCTGAAAAAAAAATGGCCCTCCATGCCCATGAAGTTGGACAGCACTGATCTAAGTGATGCAGCATGATTCAGTCTATTCACTACATAATGGTAAAATTCACGTATGCAAACAGCACTTTTACCAGGAGTTTCGCAAACTACACGTATGCATTGTGTGTATAATGGGCAGCATGGTGGCGTAGTGGTTAGCGCTCTCGCCTTGCAGCACTGGCTCCCCAGTTTGAATCTTAGCCAGGTCAATATCTGCAAGGAGTTGGTATGTTTTCCCCGTGACTGCGTGGGTTTCCTCTGGGCGCTCCAGTTTCCTCCCACATCCCAAAAACATACAGATAAGTTAATTGACTTCCCCCTAAAATTGGCCCTAGACTATGAAACATGCACTACATGATACATACATAGACATATGACTATGGTATGAACTGGATTGTAAGCCCCTCTAAGGGACAGTTAGTGACAAGACAATATACTCTGTACAGTGCACTATATGAATACTTAAAATAATAATAGCAATATTAGTTACAAAAGCAGACCCCAATGGGTGATACAGTGCCTATTTTGCACTGGTAGCACTCAGGGTTGCCAAATCATCCCTTTAAAGGGAAGGTCCAAGCAAAAAAAAAAAAAATGAGTTTCACTTACCTGGGGCTTCTACCAGCTCCATGTAGCCATCCTGTGCCCTCGTAGTCACTCACTGCTGCTCCAGTCCCCCGCTGGCAGCTTTCTGACCTCGGAGGTCAGGGCCACATTGCATACATTTTTATGCATTCCAGCTAGTGCAGGAACAAAAATGTACGCGTTGCACCACTAACGCGTAAAAATGTATGTGTTAATGTTCCTGCACTAGCGGAAATGTGTAAAAATGTACGCAATGCAGCCCTGACCTCCGAGGTCAGAAAGCTGCCAGCGGGGGACTGGAGCAGCAGTTAGTGACTACGAGGGCACAGGATGGCTGCACGGGGCTGGTAGAAGCCCCAGGTAAGTGAAACTCATTTTTTTTTTTTGCTTGGACCTTCCCTTTAAATACTGACATATCTAAGTTATGCAGGTTCTATGGGCTACTTAAACATAATAAGGGCCTAAACTGCATCTAACTAACCACAAGACCTTTATAACTCACGTGTCTATATTTTTAGGAAACATGAAGTGAGGATATGGAGGATGACATATATATTTCATTTTAAATAAATGCCAGTTGCTTGTCTGTCCTGCTGATCCTCTGCCTCTAATAGTTTTAGGAATAGACCCTGAACAAGCATTAACACTAGTCACTAGATGTTTCTAACAAAAATCTGACAAGATTAGCTGCATGCTTGTTTCAGGTGTGTGATTCCGATTTATACACTACTCATGCCAGAATGGCATCATCAGAACTGCCAGGCAACTGGTATTGTTTAGAAGGAAATAAATATGGCAGCCTCCTTCTACCTCTCGCTTCAGGTTCCCCTTGAAGGGATGAGTTGGCAACACTGGTAGCACATGTCGGTGTTAGCACGAGTTATCCAAACAGCATACTGTATGTGCATCATGCAGACAAAGCATGCACTACCCATATTATATGCATTTTGGCTGGCTGACATAAGGAACACAATATGGGTAATGTATACATTGTTTGCATAATGCTCATTTGCTATATGGGTATCACACGCTATGTAATTGGCACATCTTGCACCAACCTTTAAATAGTTCTTCCACTAAGAGAGCCTGTCATGTCAGGTTTGGGGGGGTCTCATGACTAATAATAGGGGATTTTGGGCAGATAAGAAATCATTTTGGCATCGTTGATTAAGGAATTTTGGCACTTAGAATAAGCAAAACCGAAGGCACTAAAGATTTTGGCTGGTGGTGGTTGGAATCAGTGCTGGGGTTGAAGAAAACAAAAAGATAGGGTTATCAGAGTTAAGTGTTGATTTGAAGTTTAGTCAATAAGGTGGGGGCAGTTTAGTAGTTCAATAGGGTTAGACATATCCTGCTGGGTGATCAATGTTCACCAGCTCATACTAATCTAATATATATATATATATATATATATATATATATATATATATATATATATATATATATATATATATATATATACTAGCTGATGACCCGGCGTTGCCCGGGTATGTATTTGGCTGGTGTTGGCTCCACCCACTTTTCCTAACCCTTAGGGCCCTTTCACACCTAAGCGGGAATCATGCAATTCCCGCTAATCGCTAAAGCGCTAGCGTTTTTAAAAACACTAGTGCTTTATTAGTCTATGGCAGTGTTCACACTTGAGTGATTGGCGATAATCGCAGGTGTTCCGCGATTATCGCTAATCACAAACGTGTTGCAAGCAGCATTTTCCGGCGATTTAGGAGCGATCGGCATTAGCATATATAGAAACGCTAATCGCGATCGCTCCAAAAATGCAAATTTGTACAGTGATTTTTCTGCGTTAAATCATGGAAAAATCGCCCACAGAAAATGCTACCGCAAATCACTAGTGGTTAGTGATTTTAGGTGTGAATGGGCCCTAACACACAAACACTCAATGACCAAGTTTGTGAGCTTTGGCATCAATAATTTGTATATTCCCATAGAAATTTCACTAATCAGATTGGCAGTTTGGGACTCCGCCCCTCTCCAGCATTTTGAGCCCCAGTCACCCCATGACCAACTGTTGCAGGTTTGAGGCATCTGCTATTAACAGTGTAAAAATGGCAGCAATTTTCTCCTTGGAAATCAACAGGTGAATTTTGATTGGCTATTAGAGGCTCCACCCACTTCCCTGAATATTCTGAATTTGAACTCCAGTGACCCAATGACCAACTGTACTATGTTTGAGGCTTGTGCCATTAATAGTGCAACAATGACAGCAATTTTAATATTCCCCTTGAAAATCAACAGGTTTGACTGGCTTTTTTAGGCTCAACCCACTTTTCCTGAATATTAATCCCATTCACCCATTAACTAACTGTGCAAAGTTTGAGAACCCTGCAATCAACAGTGAAGAAGGGCTGCAGTTATATTTTTCCAGTGAAATTTGTTTTTGGCTCTGCCCACTTTTCGTAACCTTGACACACAGTCACTCAATGACAAAGTTTGTGAGCTTTCGCGTCCTTGGCATCAATAAAAACAAATCTGATTCGCTGTTTGTGGCTCTGTCCCTTTTCTGGATTTGAACACCAGTGACCCAATGACCACCTGTACCAGCTGTGAGGCTTGTGCCATTTTCCCAGGGAAATCTGTTTTTGACTCTACCCAGTTTTTGTAACCTTGACACACAGTCACTCAATGACCAAGACTGTCAGCTTTCGGGTTACTTATCAAAATTGTGTGAATGGAAGAAGTTTATCCAGCAAAGAAATCTGATTGGCTGTTGTGACTCCGCCGCTTTAGTGAATTTGAACCCCAATCACTTAATGACCGACTGTAGCAGGTTTGAGGCCTCTGCCATTAACAGTGTAAAGGTGGCCACTAATGATCCAATCTTTTTCATCCAATCTTACCATTTCTAGGTAATATAAGGTAACTGCCTGATGTATCCATTTAGTATTTTCACTCAATTTACCCTTATACTACATAGAATTGGTAAGATTGGATGAAAAAGATTGGATCATTAGTGGCCACCATAAGAATGGCATCAGTTTTAATATTCTCCTTGAAAATCAATAGGTGAATTTTGATTGGCTGTTGTAGGCTCCAGCTACTTTTCGGAACATTAATCCCAGTCACCCAGTGACCAACTGTATCAAGTTTGAGAACCCTGCCATTAGCAGTGTAAGAATGGCAGCAGTTTATATTTTCCCATGTAAAAAGTTAGTTGTTTTTGACTCCGCCCACTGTTTCTAACCTTGACATACAGTCACTCAATGGCCAAGTTTATGAGCTTTGGGGTCCTTGGCATCAATAGGTTGCATTTTTCCATTGAAATTAAACAAATCTGATTGGCTGTTTGTAGCCCGTCCCCTTTTCAGAATTTAAACCCCAGTCTCCCAGTGACTGACTGTACCAGATTAGAGGCCTCTGCCATTAAGAGTGTAAGAATGGCAGCAATGTAAATATTCCCCTTGAAGATCAATAGGTGAATTTTGATTGGCTGTTGTAGGCTCCACCCACTTTCCTAAATATTAATCCCAGTTATCCAGTGACCAACTGTGTCAAGTTTGAGAACCTTGCCAATAACAGAATGGCTGAAATCAATGTAACAAATCAATCTAACAGCTGTTTGTGGCTCCACTCTCTTTAGTGAATTTGGACCTCAGTCAATGACTGACTGTATCAGGTTTAAGGCCTCTGCGATTAACAGTGTTAGAATGGTAGCAATGTAAAAGTTCCCCTTGAAAAATCAATAGGTGAATTTTGATTGGCTGTTGTAGGCTCCACCCACTTTCTAAATATTAATCCCAGTCCCCCAGTGGCCCACTGTGTCAAGATTGGGAACCCTGCCATTAACATGGTTGCAGTTTATATTTTCCCATGTAAAAAATGTAGTTGTTGGCGTCGCCCACTTTTTCTAATCTTGACATACAGTCACTTAGGTACCAAATTTGTGAGCTTTGGAGTCCTTGGTATCAATAATTTGTATATTCCCCTTGAAATTAAAAAAATCTGATTGTTTGTTTGTGGCTCCGCCCCCTTTCTGAATTTGAACCCCAGCCATTAGGTGACCAACTGTGTCAAGTTTGAGAACCATGCCAATAACAGAATGGCGGAAATCAATCTAACAAATCTGATTGGCTGTTTGTGGCTCCACCCTCTTTAGTGAAATTGGACCTCAGTCAATGACTGACTGTATCAGGTTTGAGGCCTCTGTCATTAACAGTGTAAGAATGGTAGCAATGTTGATATTCCCCTTGAAAATCAACAGGTGAATTTTGATTGACTTTTGTAGGCTCCACCCATTTTCCTGAATATTAATCCCAGTCAACCAGTGACCAACTGTGCAAAGTTTAAGAACCCTGCCAGTAACAGTGTAAGAATGGCTGCTGTCAAACTCAGACTGAGACACCGAACCACCGATTTTTCCATCGGGGGGCCCCGGCCGCCCCGCCTCCTGGGGGCCCCAGTGCTGATAAGGAGGGGGCACAGCGCAGGAAGGGGGGAAAGTGGACACAGAGCGGCGGGGAGGGGGGGAAGTTTCCCCCCCCTCCCTCACCTAGGGCTCCCCTTTCACACTCCCCCCCTCCAAAATTGCAGCCAGCCAGCCAGCAGAGCGGCTTACCTCTGCGTGCCGCTGGTCTGGTTACCACTGTCCAATCACGCCCTCGCAGTTCTTCCTGTGAGAGCGTGATTGGACAGTGCAGTGCAAGAGACCAGACCAGCAGCGGCACGCAAAGCTCTTCTCTCGGTAATTGATTCCTGCTTGCTGCCACTGCTGGCTGCAATTTTGGAGGGGGAAGCACACAAGGGGGGCCCTAGGTGAGGGAGGGGGGAGGCTTCCCTCCCTCCCCACCGCTCTGTGCCCACTGCCCCCCTTCCACCACGGGGGCATCTATAGACCTGCCTACCTACACTTGGAAATCTGCTGGCTGCTGCCAATCTGATTGCATTTTGTGGGGAAATCTGCTGCCAATCTGATTGCATTTTGTGGGGAAATCTGATTGCATTTTGAGGAGAAATCTGCCGCCAATCTGAATGCATATTGTGGGGAAATCTTTCGCCAATCTGATTTACCTTTTGTGGGGAAATCTGCCGCCAATCTGATTGTATTTTGTGGGGAAATCTGCCGCCAATCTGAATGGATTTTGTGGGGAAATCTGTCGCCAATCTGATTGCATTTTGTGGGGATATCTGCTGCCATTTGACTGCTTGATTATTTAATCTAAAATGCATCTGGTCGTACCTAATCTTTGTGAATAACACCACTACCTATTTGTGTGGTTTTTTTTTAAGTCTGCCCATGACCCACCATCCCATGTTCCAGTGCTTGGTGAAACCCATTTATTTTGCGCACCGCATGTGGACATATCCCTATTGTATACTGTCCTCAGAAGTGGTCACAATCTATTTCCTACCATAACCATGCAAAATTTGCAGAGTACATGTGTATGTGAGCCCAAAATGGGGGGGGGGGGGGGGAGGAGAGGGGATCGGAGGGGGAGGCCCAGGCAGAAACTTTCTTGGTGGGCCCTTAGTGTCCCAGTCCGACCCTGACGGCAGTTTATATTTGACCAGTGAAACAGTAAAATTTGTTTTTTGGCTCCACCCACTTTTTTGTAACCTTGACACACAGTCACTCAATGACCAAGTTTGTGAGCTTTCAGGGTCCTGGCATCAAAAATGTGTGAATGGAAGCAGTTTATCCAGCAAGGAAATCTGATTGGCTGTTTGTGGCCCCGCCCCTTTAGTGAATTTGGACTCCAGTCATCCAATGACCGACTGTAGCAAGTTTGAAGCCTCTGCCATAAACAGTGTAAGAATGACAGCAGTTTCAATATTCCCCTTGAAAATCAATAGGTGAATTTTGATTGTCTGTTGTAGGCTCCACCCATTTTCCAGAATTTTAATCTCATTCACCCAGTGACCAAGTGTGCCAAGTTTGAGAACCCTGTAATAAACAGTCTAAGAATGGCTGCAGTTTACATTTTCCCATTAAAAATTAATAGCTGAAATTTGATTGGCTGTTTTATGCTCCGCCCACTTTTTTTGATCTGCAACCTCAGTCACCAAGTGACCAACTGTGCCAAGTGTGGGGACTCTGGTTTGATTACTGTGAGAATGGCAGCCTTTTCCATTTTTTCCATTGACATGCATGGGTGAAATCTGATTTGCTGTTTGTAGCTGCGCCCAGGTGTGTAGGGGGGGACGCGAGACCGTCAGAACATATCATCCCAGGTGGTAAAGGATCTGTATGCCAAGTTTCGTTCAAATCGTCCAAGGCGTTGTCGAGTGATCGTGACACACACACACACACAACACACACACACACACACACGCACGCACGCACGCACGCACACACACACACACACACACATCCAAATATATACTGTATATATTTATATTTTGCATTCCTTCAGCTTAGTAAAGCAGGCTTATAAAGTAGCAGGACAGTAGCGCAACAGGCCGGCAGGTAGCATTTTTTTTTTAAGAAAACTGGTGGAATATTCTGTATATTTTTTTAATTTAACAAAAAGGGAGCCTTCTGAAGCAGATGGCCACTGGTGCCAGAGGCAGCCTTTGGTGGGGACGAGTGGAGCAATCGCCCCAGTCCCTTGCCTGAAGGGGGCCTGACTGGGCCACCAGGGAGGTGGCAAAGACCCCAGTGGGATCAGACCTCAGATCAGCAGCAACCAGAGAGAGAGGCAGTCAGAGCAGGGCGCACACTACCTGCGGATGTGGACACTTCAAATGCGGAAGTGACGTAATTGGTCACTTCCTGCATGTGAAGTCTACCTGGTCCGGGTGTGTAGTGTCTCTCTGCTCTGTCTCTCGCCGGTCGCTGCTGATCTGAGATCTGTGAGTAGCCATAGCGGCGACCAGCACTCCCACCAAGCGAGGCAGCATCCAGCAAGGCAACACCCAGCAAAGCACCCAGCAAAGTAAAGCCCCCTTCAAAGCGCCCAGCAAAGCAAAGCCCTCAACAGAGCAAAGCCTCCAGCAAAGCAAAGCGCACAGCAAAGCAAAACCCTCAGCCGAGCACCCAGCAAAGCAAAGCCCCCTTCAAAGCGCCCAGCAAAGCAAAGCCTTCAGCCCCCAGCAAAGCAAAGCCCTCAGCCGAGCACCCAGCAAACAAACTTAATTGTTTTTAAACAATAATAAGGCGTACTGCATTAGAGGCGCACAAGCCCATGAGTGTGGTGGTATGATATATGGCCTACACTTGTGGCTCTAGACCCTGCATGTGACACTCGCCCTGGACCCTGACCGCATACTCTAAGCCCGCCTCTGCTAGTGCAAAAGTGAAACACGCCAAGAGAAGCATTCTGATTGGTTACTTTTAGCAGCTGTTCTACAGTGCTTGCACTGCTCCCATTTTCCTCACCCGGGTTTTGATAACTCTACCTCACTTTATCCTGTGCGAAAATGTAACTAGTAAAGTCAATGGTCAGAATATCTGAGGTGCATACAAGTTCCAGTGACTCAACCATATTGAGGTTCAGTTCAAACTGAGCGCATAAAAAACTGATCATGTAAAAACTGATCCGTTTTCAGTTTCGAATGGAGCAGTTTGTTTCATTTGGGCATCATTTTTTCATCCGTGGGTTTCATTCTGTTTCCTGACACCACCCACTCGGTATGTCCTTAGCATCCACTGAAAGGACCACTGTTGTCAAAAACGTAACATAAAAATAAATATATATATATATATATATATATATATATATATATATATATATACAGACTTTCATATATTTTGGATTCATTACACACAACTGAAGTAGTTCAAGCCTTTTATTGTTTTAATATTGATGATCTTGGCATACAGCTCATGAAAACCCAAAATTCCTAACTTAAAAAATTAGCATATTTCATCCGACCAATAAAAGAAAAGTGTTTTTAAAACAAAAAAAAAGTCAACCTTCAAATAATTATGTTCAGTTATGCACTCAATACTTGGTCGGGAATCCTTTTACAGAAATTACTGCTTCAATGCGGCGTGGCATGGAGGCAATCAGCCTGTGGCACTGCTCAGGTGTTATGGAGGCCCAGGAGGCCCAGTAAACCATTTAGGAATTTGGGGTTTTTATGAGCTGTATGCCAAAATCATCAATATTAAAACGATAAAAGGCTTGAACTTCTTCAGTTGTGTGTATTTGAATCTAAAATGTCAATCTAATATATGAAAGTCTAATGTTTATCAGTACATTACTGAAAATAATGAACTTGATCACAATATGCTAATTTTTTTAGAAGATCCTGTATATATATATATATATATATATATATATATATATATATATATATATATATTATATAAACACATACAAATGAGAAGTATGTCTCTTCCAGAGTAAAATAAGCCATGAATTACTGCTCTCCTATCTTGCTGGCATTTACAGTAAGTAGTAGAAATCTGACATTATCGACAGGTTTTGGGCTAGTCCATTTCTCCATAGGGGATTCTCAGTGTGGCCTTAATTCTTTAGAAAGACACTCCCTGAGAAATATTTACACAAAAATACCAGCTTTCCTCCCTACTCCCTTACACACTTTTTTGGCAGTTGGATGGAGCAATTGCCATTCACTAAGTGCTTTGGAAAAGAAAGAAATCCCGGAGGGCAGCATGGTGGCATAGTGCTTAGCGCTCTTGCCTTCATCGCTGGGTCCCTGGGTTAAATCACAGCCAGGTCAACATCTGCAAGAAGTTTGTATGTTCTCCCTGTGTCTGTGTGGGTTTCCTCTGGGCACTCCGGGTTCCTCCCACATTCCAAAAACATATAGATAAGTTAATTGGCTTCCCTAGACTAAAATATACATGCACTGCACAATACATACATAGACATATGACTATGGTAGGGACTAGATTATGAGCTCCTTTCAGGGACAGTTAGGGCTCGTTTCCACTATAGCGAATCCGCATGCGTTGTCCGCATGCGGATTCGCCCAGCCAATACAAGTGGATGGGCCTGTTTCCACTTGTGCATTGTGCGGAGCGTTTTTGTGTGCAGGGAAAATCTGCATGGCAGAGCCGTCAGAATTCACTCCCCGCACACTGCTAAGTGAATCGCATACAATGTATCTAATAGGGAAATCGCATGCGGTTTTGGCATGCGTTTTTCCCCGCGATTTCGCATGCGATTTCGCATAGGAGGTAATATTAATTTACACAGGCAGTGACATGGTTAAAATCGCCCACCTACTTCCCTATGCGAAATCGCATGCGAAATCGCGGGAAAAACGCATGCAAAATCGCACCCGCATGCGATTCCGTCTGCGGTGATTTCCCGGCGATTCCGCACCGCACAAGTGGAAATGCAGCCTCAATGACAAGACTATATACATACTCTGTACAGTGCTGCGGAAAATGTCGGCGCTTTATAAATATACGAAACAATGATAGAATCCCCCATGAGGAGATGGGCTAGTTCAAACCTGTTGGTTCTGTCAGATGTCTACTATTTACTGTAAGTGACAGCAACATAGGAGAATAATGTACTTCTTGTACATTCTTGTATATATATACATATATTTTAAGTTTAAAGATTTTCTCGACAGTGGTCGTTTAATCTGGTTAATCCAGAATTATCGCACACTACCCAAACTTGCGTTCCATTCAGTGGAATGGAACACATGTATGCATTTGCTTTGCGTAGGTTCCTTTTGCATCCGTTCCATTTTGTTCTGCTAAGTGGAAAGTTTTTTGTGACAATGTGAACCGAGCCTTAAAGGGACTCAGAGCTGTAAAATTAAAAAGATTTTATACATACCTGGGGCTTCCTTCAGCCCCATCTGCTCCGATCGCAGCCCGCAGCTTTGGGAACCGGGTCCCGTCACTGACATCATTCGCAGCCAGCTACGCAGGAGAAGTGCACTCTTTGCGTATTTCTCCAGCAGCTGCTAGAGAGATACATAGAGGGCGCACTTCTCTCACGCCAGATTGGCTCAGACTGACGGAAGTGCGGGGACCCGGTTCCCGAAGCTGCGGGCAGTGGAGGACAGTGGCGTGGGAGTGATCGAAGCGGATGGGGAACCGAGTCCCGGCCGTCACTTACATCAGTCTTCGCCAGAAAAGTGCGCCCTCTATGTATCTCTCCAGCGGCTGCTGGGGAGATACGCAAACAGTGCACTTCACTTACATCAGACTGGCTCCAACTGATGTAAATGACAGCGGAGGACGGCAGCGTGGGAGCAATCCAAGCGGATGGGGCTGTAGGAAGCCCCAGGTAGGTATAAAACTTTTTATTTTTTTGAGCTCTGAGTCACTTTAAGGAAAAAAATAATGGATGGCTTTTAAATTACACCTGTGTAGGGAGTCTAATGCTACGTACACACATGCGACAACGATCGTTCGTTGAGAACGACGAATAAACTTTTAATTGATGAAAGAACGACCTAAGTAAAGTTAGTTTTAAAAGGTTTGTAACGATCTGATCGTTAGAACGAACGTTACATCACGTAAAGCAACTATTGCGCCTGCACATAAAAATGAGAAGTTTCACGGAGAAATTGTGAAATGCGCATGTCAAGCCTAGTACGAACGACCGTTTCCAACGATGTACTACTTTTGCAAACGATCGTCGTTGGTTAAAATCTGCCGAGACAGAACTTTCTTTTGTAGCGATTTGGCTCGTTCGTCGTTTGCCTTAATAGTCGGTGGTTCGTTTTTTGTAACGATCGTCGTTGGTAAAGATCGGGGAACGATCGTTACAAACGACTATAGTGTATGCACCTTAAAAGTCTCTCTGTACATGTACAATATGTCCTGCTGTGCACACGTTACCCAGGTAAAGCAGCCTGCGCAGCACGTGCAACTCTCCTAGTAATATTGCTTGTCTGTCTCTGCAAGTCATAACATAAGTTAGGCCCGGTGCAGATTTCAGAGCGGCTTTTGGAGCAGATTTCAGAGGGATTCTAGGCATGTTTAGAGACGTTTTCTAAACATGCCTAGCGTTTTTGGGAGCGTTTTTGTGTAGCAGATTACAAATATTGTTACAGTAAAGCTGCTACTGAACATCTTCTGTAACAAAAACGCCTGGAAAACCGCTCTGACCTAGCGTTTTCCAGAGCAGTTTGCGTTTTTTCCTATGCTTTACATTGAGGCAGAAACGCTTCTGCAAACCACACATTTGCGGTTTGCTAAAAACCTCAAACCGTTGGTGTGCACCATCCCATTGAGATACATTAGCCAAGCGTTTTCACAGGTGGATGTGGTTGGCGGATCGCTGCTAAAACCGCTCGGTGTGCACTTGGCTATAGTGAATCTACGCAAGAATGTTAGAGACTAATGGAAATGCAGCCTTATAGTCAGGCTTACCTTTCTGTAGGCATGGCCCCCCTGTACTCATCATTGTCATGTAAATTAAACAAACAAAAACCTGGGGTGCAGAATCAAGACCAAATGGAATGTAAAAGGCCAGTTTTGTGATTGTATTATTCAGGATATGAAGCAAAATATCTGATCAACTCCATGTTAAATGATGTAACTAGGGATGGTCAATGAGATGCAAATAATTTCGAATTGATGCTGCATTCTGCAAATTTGAATGCAAATTTATGCAGCTTAAACATGAACCAATCAAATCCTGCTGAGGTAAAATCCCATTGGTCCGTTTTCAAGCTGCATAAATTTGCATACAGAATTCTCATAATCCTGCATCAGTTCGAAATGATTTGCATCTCATTTTACCATCCCTAGAACTAACCTTAAAGTGAAATAAAAAAAAAATCACTGTTTATACTGCTTGTCAGCACAGACCCTAGCATGATGCAGGTGATGATGTCATTGCACGTGTTTACCTGCTTACACAGATGTGTCAGGGATGGAGGGAGGGGTCGAGCTGAAAACCGGTTCATGAGGGGACGAGTCCATATGGGGAGGGTGGGGCAGCTAGGGGTACCTCTCTAAAACAATTCACACATTCATACTATGGGCTCGATTCACTAAAGAGTGATAACTGCAATCACAGCAGTTATCACGCAATCTTCGCGCGCAAAGGTTTTCACGCGCACATCGTTACTTTGCGTGATAAGGGAAGGTTTGCGTGCGATCACGTGGCGTTTCACGTGAAACGCGCACGTGATTGCGCGCAAACCTTCGATTATCACGGGAAGCAACGCTGTGCGCGTGAAAACCTTTGCGCGCGGCGGATTGCGTGATAACTGCCTTGATAGCAGTTATCACGCTTTAGTGAATAGAACCCTATATGCTTGATTCACAAAGCGGGGCTAACTGTTAGCACGCTTGTGAAAAGCCCCTCTTCACACCTAAAGTGACTAACTAGCGCTCGCGTGCAAAGTCCCACGTGCAAAACTTTGCGCGTGTGTGTGAAACGTCGCATCGTGGTGCGACTATAAGGGCGCATTGAGTGCGACCCTTATCATCGCTCTATGCGACGTTAAGGTCGCACCCAATGCGCCCTTATAGGCTGTTGTCGTCGCACCGCGATGCAAGGCCTCGCACACACCACGCTGTGCGCACGCAAAACTTTGCGCTCGGGACTTTGCACGCGATCTGATTCACTTTTCTTGGTGCTAACTACTTAGCACCCTGGGTTAGCACCGAATAGTGAATCAGGCCCAAGGTGTGATGCATGGTATCATAAAAGCCCATAGGCTTTCATGAAAAGAAAAATAGTGCACAAAATTGTGTTTTTGCGTGGGTAATATAGTGTGGATACTCCCACACTGTTAATGGGAAAAAGAAAGGGGAAAAATTGTGGTTCAATGCAAGATTAAGGCTGCTTACACACCAAGACGTTACAGGCGCACGTTAGTGCGCCTGTAACGCTCCCCCAACGCACAGCAATGTAACACAAGTGGGCTGTTCACACAGCCCACGTTGCGTTACATGTAACGCTGCACGTTCGGTGCAAAGTGCAGCATGCTACGGCGTTGGAGCGGCTATAGCCGCGTTAGACTGTTTGCACATGCGCAGTGGGGGGCGGAGAGGAGGCGGGGAGAGCCAGCTACAGTAGCCGCGCACATGGCTACTTAATATTCACTGCACTGGCGGCAGCTGATTGGCCGGCGGGACCACGTGATGCGGAGTGTCTCGCTCTGCATCACGTGGTCCCGCTGGCCAATCAGTGCCACTCTGGGAGACATTATAGGAATCGAGCCGCCGAACGCGGCTCACTCTACCGTCGGCTTTTGCAGCACCATACGTTGTGTTAGGTGCACGTTATGCGACCTTAACGTGGCACCTAACACAACGTCTTGGTGTGCAAGAAGCCTCAAGGTCCACTATCCCAAAAATGTTTAACATTTAAAATACATGAAAACACATGAATAAAAAGTGCATTTCTCCCAGAGTAAAATGTGCTATAAATAACTTTCTCCTATGTTGCTCTCACTTATAGTAGGTAGTAGAAATCTGACAGAAGTGGCAGGTTTTGGACTAGCCCATCTCCTCAAGGGGGATTCTCATTGTTTTCTTTATTTTCAAGAGCACTTAGTGAATAGCAGTTGCTCAGTCAAACTGCCAGAATAGTGTGCAAACATGTGTGTGTGTGTGTGTGTGTGGGGGGGGGGGGGGTTGGGGGTGTGACCTGCATCTTTGTATAGATCGTTTTCAGGTAGTGCTTTTTTAACCATTTCTGCCGCCCGATCGTGAAGCTCACATCCAGGCGGCTGCTCTGCTGCGGTGCCGAGCTTCGGCGCGATCGCGGGCGCGCCCCCGTGTTGTCCCCCGGTAGCTCTGTGTCCCCAGCAGGAAAACCGAAATGCTCTTACTAGAGGCTTCAGTCTTTCTGCACGTAAAATTTTCCGCATCCCCCTTGTACTTCCGCATAGCGAGAAGCACAAGGAGAAAAAAAACCTCAAGGTGGCCATCTTGTGGCCAAATAGTAAAACTACATCTACATATTTTTTACATTACAATTTACACATATAATAACATTAAAAATTAACTGTTTATTTCCCACACCAAAATATTACCCCAATAAAATTTTTAATAGAAAAAAAAATTACAATAATAAAAAAAAAAAGACATAAATAGTTACCTAAGGGTCTGAAGTTTTTAAATATGCATTTGAAGGGGGTATACCACGAACATTTTTTAAATTATAAGCTTGTAAATAGTGATGGACACAAAACGGAAAAAATGCACCTTTATTTCCAAATAAAATATTGGCGCCATACATTGTGATAGGGACAAAACTTAAATGTTGTCATAACCGAGACAAACAGGCAAATAAAATACACAGGTTTTAATTATGGTAGCGTGGATTATTTTGAAGCTATAATGGCTGAAAACTGAGAAATAATGATTTTTTTTCCATTTTTTTCTTATTAATCCTGTTAAAATGCATTTATAAAAAGATAATTCTTAGCAAAATGTACCACCCAAAGAAAGCCTAATTAGTGGCGGAAAAAACAAGATATAGATCAATAAATTGTGATAAGTAGTGATAAAGTTATTAGCGAATGAATGGGAGGTGAAAATTGCTCTGAGGCATAAGGTGAAAAATCCCCGCGGGCTGAAATGGTTAAAGAATAAATACAAAATACTGAGACTCTTCCATGAAGAAATGGACAAGTCCAAAACCTGTCAGTTTTGTCAGATTTTGACTAACTACTTTAAGTGACAGCAACATAGGAGAAAAGTAATGTACAGTATGGCTCATTTTACACAGGAAGAAACACAACAACAACAAATAACATTTGTAAAGCGCTTTTCTCCCGTGGGACTCAAAGCGCATAAGCATGGCTCCGACCATCGTAGTACAGAGGAAGAATTTTATAAGTCTGGAAATGCCAGGCTAAACAGGTGGCTTTTCAGTCTGGATTTGAATAGCTCCAGGGATGGTGCTGTCTTTACTTGGTGTGGCAGGGAGTTCCAAAGAGTAGGGGCAGCATGACAGAAGGCTCTATCTCCAGATTTTTTGAGGTGCACTCTGGGAGTGACCAAGTTTATAGAACTTGATGATCTGAGGTTGTGAGAGGTGTGGTGCAGCTTCATGTATCCAGGGCCCAGATTGTGCAGGGATTTGAATGTCAGCAGTCCAATCTTGAAGAGTATTCTCCATTCTACTGGTAGCCAGTGCAGTGAGCGAAGGATCGGTGTAATGTGACAGTGGCGAGGCTGGTTTGTTAGCAATCTGGCAGCAGCATTCTGCACTAATTGCAGACGACGCAGGTCCTTTTTGGGGAGGCCAGCATAAAGGGCATTGCAGTAGTCCAGCCGTTACACATATTTTACGTTTTACAATTTTTCGCGATACTGGTCCTTTAAAGGGCCCAATAAAATGGACTGCATGGCCAAGCTGACCTTTATTGTGTCCATGGAGCCCACCTGTAGCTAGAGTTGGCACTATTCCTGGTTGGTTTCACAAGGCCAAGCTAAGGTTGCTTAGAAACATTACTACACTAAAGAACTACCAATGAAAAAGCAAGCCCTGTACATGAAGAAGTCATTAAACTCTATTCTTTTTAAGATTTGGACCTGCCTCTCCACTTTCCCCTTTACCTCCCAGACACAAGGGTTCTCAGCCATAAGCATACTGGGCCTCCACACCTTATAAATAAAACTCATGTTTGTCCTCTATATAACCTTGGCAAATGATACATGACTCAAGAAAATATTCCGTGCTTCTGTCAGTTCAACCATGACATCTCTGCTTATCGTGAATATATTCCTGACGTCTAACTCGCTTTCCCAGGACCGTGAAAACCGAGGTATGTTTTGTAGAGCACTTCTTATCAGTTGTGCCTATTATTTGCTTTGCACGTTCACGTGCCTGGTTGAAGTTTTGTACATACATCATTTGCTTACCACTTAAGCTGATCATTTATGGTCAGACTTGAGAATGATCATATTCCCCCCCCCCCCCCCCCCCCCCTCATGGGAGAAAAGTGATTTGCTAAGATGTATTTTTTAGGCTTCCTCTTAGACAGTCGGTGCCAGACACATCTTTATTCTTCACCATTCCACCTCTTTTGTAACATGATCACTCAGCGTTTGTGGACACAGTGTATACTCACCTCTGCCCTGACAGGTCCCTCCTGCACAGATACCATGTAGCTCTCCACCACTGACAGTCAGAGCCTGAGCTAGATTTATCAGTACAGTGTTGCCCTGTAAGCCAATTGTATTGTCCAAATCCCCTTTCATATACAATTGTGCCCCTCAGAAACTCCCTTATGTGAAGCAGACCAATTGATGTATATGCAGCAAATTCTTCCATGTACAGCACAGCAGTCTCTTTTGTATGTAGCAGCTCCATCCAGTTTCCATAAGTAAGAACCCCTCTTCAATGGTGTGTGCAGCATCCCCTTCCCTGCATGTACAGATCTCCATGAGCAGCAATTGCTCCGTTCCAAGCCCTAACGCGTACACGAAGCGAGGTGTATGGAGAGGGCAAAACATATTACAAACCAGGCTGTTTTACTTGTTTTATGTTGCTGCCTGAAAGAGTTAATCTTCAGCCATGAAAGTGACTGCTTCTGTCTTGTCGGTACCTTGTAGGGAATATTGTAAACTGCACTGATATTGCCATAAAAGTTTTCCTGGCAGAATACAACTTTTGAGTGCAGGGGGTGATAGAAAATGGTCAATAGTTTATGTATTTTCACTCATGGACACTTGATAGGCTGACACTGAGCAGAGACTACAAAACATTCAATGTACTTTGTAAACGTTTAAATGTCAAGTAAAACCATGGGATATCTAAAAATGTAAATTTTGGGAGTAGGTGGATAAAAACAATTGTTTATCTCATCAATTTATTTTCACCTCGGGTTCACTTTAAGCTGGGTGAACACGTCAAATAAAAATCTTTGCAAACTGAGGAATCAGTCTGCCACATAGGTTTGCCAGGAAGGGTTGAACAACTGATTGTTCATAGGACAGCGTACACATACAAACATTTTTTTTAAGCAAAAGACCATAGATGTTTTCTTTGAATGTGCGTGCACAGCAAGTTCAAATTCCTCCATGCGTACACTGTTCACTGAGAAGATCTGTAAGATCTAGTACACACGCCCTTTAACGAACGATCATCGGCAGACCATATCTGCCAGGATAGATTTGAAAGATTGGGAGACAAATATCTTTGGTCGCTATCTTTGGAGGTCTTTGACAAACTATTTTATATAAAAATTATTGGCTGATCATTTTTCAAAGACCTTTATCTCACATGTGTACTTAATTTGAGTCATGATACAGAGCTCTTATAGCATTGCAGCCCCATAACTTTAGGGACCAGCCACTCTTTCATGTGCAGCAGACCCTCCTTCCATGTGAAGCCCCCCTGATGCAGCATCCCGCTAGGTGATGGCTTATGTACCCTATGCAGGGCCGGATTTACAACTCAGAGAACTGTAGGCACAGGAGTTCTGGTGCCATAAACTCAGCCCCTGAACACAGGCCGCCTCTCCCACATAAGGCGCCTGTAGGCACATGCCTACAGTGCCTTATAGAAAATCCAGCCATAACCCTATGTAGTTGGGTATTGTTTTTCTAGGCACGGCCATGCCTCCTGCTCACTCACTCACCTTGAAGGTGGCCACATACAATACAATTATTATACAATACAATTTTTGTTCGATTCAAGAATCATGATCGAATTTTCTGATTAATTTTAAAAAATATTACCATTGTATCACACACCTGTGCTAGGTTTTTAAGAAAACGGTGATCAAAAATATGGGTTGGGCCTATAAACTGAGAAAAGTATGATCTATCCAACTAATCAGAATTATCCACCATGGCCACTTAAGAAACAAAAAAACACATTGCAATTATCAGCAAGGAGGAGAAATTTAGACGCATGCTGCGCTCAATAAATATCAAGAGTCAGGGCCGCAGGCCTATTTATGAAATATAAGCTACACCGCTGCTAGGTTTATGTTTATTTGGCCCCACCCATGACAACACCCACTTTCTCAGTGTATGGACATGCCCACTTTTGCCATGGTGCCATTGACTCTCACTTGGTGCCCACAGTTGCCCCGAAACTCCCAGGATCCTAGCAGTGTCCCTGATAAAAAATGTTTTAAAAAAACACATTTCTCAAAGAAAAAAGAAAAATATTTGATTTTTCCATACAGGCGATCAGGAAAAGCCAAAAAATTCATGTATAATGTATGGCCACCCTGGGCCAGCTTTTGTTCCACTGCAGAGGTTCAAGTTCCTTGTACCAGAAAGAAATTCCATAGCTCCCAACCTTCCCTTTTTCAGAGAGACAGTCTCTCTTTGGGAACCAAATACCTCTGTCCCTCTTTCTTCTTAATTTCTCCCTCTTTTTGGACTGATGTACATATTTATGCAAATATATGCATTTTTCTACTGACAGTTGTGTTTATTTGTATTCTCATCCTTTCCATTTATATATTTATTATTTTTGAATGTTAATATGACAGAAACTACTGATGACAGAAAGGACTAGTGTGGTTTGAATGATAAAAGTTCATCTTTTTTTAATGAATTCTTCGCAGTGTGCGTTATTAGAGTTGTGGCAGGGGTGTGTCTTAAAGGTGTCCCTCCTTCTTATCGCAAAAAATTGGGAGGTATGTAATTCATTTTGGCTTATGAACTTTCTGCTGTTTCATTTATCAAAGCAAGCACTGCTGAAAGGGTAACACTGCAAAGGTAGGATTTATTCACACATTCCATAGTGTAAAGCAGTGCACACTGTTTCTCACCGCCACTGCCTGGTGATCCCAGTCACCAACACTGCACTCACCAACAGCAGATTAGTGTAATGATACTTGAAGCAGTGGAGCCGAGTGGCCCCATTTACTTTGGATACAATGGACCCACAGAACACAGCTCAAAACGTTAATTGCTAATTAATGTAAGTTTACTATCAAATGCATAAAAAATGGGAGGCTGAGTTGGCTCTTTAACTGGTTGGCGTCCCACAGGCAGTATATCTATGCCCTGCAGGACTTCATCTAAAGTCCCAGGGGCGTAGATATATGTATCTTGCTGCGATTGCCCACATGCATACCCGTGCATGCTCCCACATGCATTCTCGTCGCCGCTAATCAATGAATGGGAACACAGTGCCTGCTGTGATCAATGATCACCGACATTAATGAGATGCCGGTGGTCATTGACAAAGTGAAAGTAAACATACACACACTATTCCTGCTGTTCATAAAATGAAATAAAAATAAATAAAATTCCCAATTAATTTAACCACTTAATACCCTCACTCTCCCATATTTACCATAATAAAACACTTGTATATAAAAAAAGTGACATTTAAAAAAAAGGGGGTATATATTACTATTATTTTTGCAAATAAGGGCTTGTAATTAGTGAGGGACACAAAACTGAAAAAACACACCATTTATTTCCAAATAAAATATTGTCCCTTATACATTGTACTAGGGACATATTTTAAACGTTGTTATAACCAGGACAAATGGGCAAATAAAATGTGTTGGTTTTACACATTAGCACATTTCATTTTAAAACTATAGTGGGCGAAGACTGAGAAATAATGAATGTTTTTTTTTTTTTTGTCATTATTCCTATTAAAATGCAGTTACAATAATTTAATTCTTAGCAAAATGTACCACCCAAAGAAAGCCTAATAGATAATTTTGTTGTGATAAGTAGTGATAAAGTTATTGGCGAATGAAAGGGAGGAGCGCTGAAATGTGAAAATTGCTCTGGTCCATAAAGGGAAATGGGTTACGGGTTGCCATGGGAAACACCATCATCCATTTTATTCCCTTTAGTTTTGAAAATGAATTCCTCTGTGTGACTTTATGTAACTTTGGGATTACAACTTTTGGCAGCAGATGCTGGAAGTTGAAGTTACACAGCTGGATAAACAGATGTTGGCTGTCTCTGATATAAGTTCCTCTTCTCTGTCACACGATCACATCCTGTAAGGAAAATGGCTGAAGGAAAACTGTTGTTGTTGCCCTTGGCATCCAGATTCACTTACAGTGAGACAATTCAATATGCTGCCTCGTGATCTTTACTTGACAGATAGAGAACTGAAATATCAGCACTCCCCATCCTCATAGATACCATTATCAGCAGCACGGTGGCGTAGTGGTTAGCTCTCGCGCCTTGCAGCGCTGGGTCCCTGGTTCGAATCCCAGCCAGGGCACTATCTGCAAAGAGTTTGTATGTTTTCTCCGTGTCTGCGTGGGTTTCCTCCGGGCTCTCCGTTTTCCTCCCACATTCCAAAAACATACGGATAAGTTAATTGGCTCCCTCTAAAATTGGCCCTAGACTACAGTACTTACACTACATAATATAGACATATGGCAATGGTAGGGATTAGATTGTGAGCTCCTTTGAGGGACAGTTAGTGACAAGACATATATATATATATATATATATATATATATACATATATATATATATATATATATATATATATATATACACACACACTGTACAGCGCTGCATAATATGTTGGCGCTATATAAATACTAAATAATAATAAATAAATAATAATAATAATTATTATTTTCAGGAACCAGACAGGTCAAGGTAGGTTATGTGAAAAAAATGTCTTCAATTCATCCCTTGTGAGGAACAGTGGATAAATGGAGTGGCATAACTACGGAGCCATGATGAGCCACAGTGCAAACTTTACACTGCCCCACCCCTTGTCCCCTAGTACAGTATATGTAGGATAATCACAAGATACAGACCAACAAACACTGTGTGGTGAGTGACAGAGGCAAAGCTAGGGTTTTCAGCACCTGGGGATGAAGAGTTTTTCGCCGCCCCCCCCCCCCCCCCTGAACAGTCATGCACAAAAAAATGGGTGTGGGCATGCATCAGAATTTGGGCGTGGTCATGGGTGGAACCAAATGTACAAATGCGTTTTAGGTAGCCAGATGTGCTCCATTCCCCCGTATAGATAGCCAAATGTACCCCCTTCCCCGTTCAAATTGCCAGATGTACCCACCTTTAGATAGCCAGATGTGTAATAACAGCAAAAGACTCACTGGTTTCAACATTCTGGCGATGACATAATCTCTCCTTGGTAACAATGGCATCTCTTGTCACATGATGCAGATGTTACCAAGGAGAGAATGCTGGGCATGCTGAAGAAGTGAGATGACGTCATTGCCAGAACGTTGGAGCTGATGACTCTTCTGCTGTTATGTTTTCATACCTCTCTGCAGAGGGAGAGAGGAAGAGAAGTGGGGCACTTCGGGCAGCAGCAAATTGCCTCTTACCAGAGCCAGGACAAGGTCCTCCAGCACCCAAGGCTGAGACACCAAAGTGCACCCCCCATTCCTCCCACCCCAGCCGTCACACACCGATTTCTATTAGACTAAGAGGCACCCCAGGGCCCCCAACACCTTTATCTCTAGTTTTCTGGCTTGCCGTCACTGCCATGTATATCCTTTTCTTATATCTCTCTGCTTCAAACACAATAGGGGAATGATAGTCGAGTGAGTGGTGCGCCCCCTCCTACACTGCGCCCTGAGGCTGGAGCCTCTCTCACCTCTGCCTCGGGCCGGCCCTGCCTCTTACGCATGTGGGGGTGCAGAGGCCACGCTGAGCACCGTCACAGTGCTTTGCCTTGGTATATACGCCCCCATTTCCCCTCCCCCATAGCTATGCCTCTGCTGTGTGAGAGACAATTAGGTGGAGGAAGAGGGATGGTTTGTTAATGACTATCACTATTCAAAGCACATGTACAAATAATCATTACCAGTATAGCACCAATAAAGACCCATGCAGATACTTGAGAAGAACCCCATGTGAACCCTCTAGGTCTAAGGGCCCCCTTTTGCAACAACACTAGTAGCTGCTGACTTCATGGCAGCATACTTTTGGATCTAGCTCACCCGATGACCCCATTGGACCCATGACTTGATAATTTGCCTCTAAAGAGATACTTTTCCCTTTCGTTCTGGTTTCCTATTTGCTCTAACACTTCCTAATTACTGGATGGATTACTATTAATGACAGGGAAGGACAGCTGCTTCTTCTAGAACTGATGCATTATGGCTAGAAATATCCATATGGCTACTCAACAGATCTATCGGGGCATGTCCTTCAATAGACATTATGGCCCATATGCAATTCACCTTTTCTCCTGGCTTTCCTCCTAGATGATATTTTCACACCTTGTCAATAAAAACCCTTTAAACCATTTACAAACAAGAAAATACTCATAATAATATTTATATTATTTTGTACCTATTTTTTGGTACTTTTTTAGTTGCAAAGTGCTGAAAAGATATTTTAAATGGAAGATAGTCAGCTGGAAAAGTCAAGAGGTACTGCCTCTGCCTGTGAAGCCTGAGGTCATGAGTTTGACTCTCGGGTCAGAAAAAAAAAAGGGTGAAAATTTACTATCAAAATTATCTTGCGTATTTTTTGAGTGCTGGGGGTTTAAAAGGCATATTATTGACCAGGTGTGAGAATATTACTCAGGAGAAACAGTGAATTGCATGTGGGCTTATGGCTCACTCCATGAGGGGCGTGCCATCTTTCTTTCACCAGAAACAGTTAGTGAACTAGCAAACTGATCTTCTAAAACTATGTTCATATCCAGTTACAAGGTGAACTTGCTTTATTTACCGTACGCAGTGGAAGAAAAGTCTCATTAACCCCCTAGGCGGTACGCAGTTTCTGAGGCTGCGTCCGCAAGGAGGTTTTTTGTTCCTACTTTTTTTTAAACGCTTTAGCTAGCATTTCGCTAGCTAAGCGTATGTCCAAAGTTGCTCCGCTCCCCCCCATGCCCGCCGATCGCCACGGGCTATACATACCTTGCCACGATCCCACGAAAAGCGCAGTTTCTCGATCGGCTTCCGGCGTTGCTATGATGACGATCGGAGATGACGTCATCCGCAATCCCGATCGCCGTCATAGTGAAGCCTGGAGCCGATTGGGCAGCTGCGCCGGTGTGGGAATGCTGGGGGGTATGTATACCGGAAGCTATTGCGGGCAATCGTGGGGGACCGGAGAAATTTTTAGCATACGCTTAGCTAGCGAACCACTAGCTAAAGCGTATGGCACCATTTAAAAAAAAAATCGCCCTGGGGCCATGTGATCCTCCGCGGCGGCTACCCCGTGTGTAGTACTGCGTTACCGCTAATGAGGTTAAGGCTGGATTCACATAATTGGACCTGATCCAACTCACTTTTTCTCCCAAGTTTTCTCCGAGGTCATATTTTTACACAATAAATAAAATGCTTTTTAAGCCACCAACAAGCAAGAAAATACTTTTGACAGTACTTTTTTCACCTACTTTTTGGCACTTTTTTAATTGCAGAGAGCACAAGTTATTTTAAACAGTAGCTGAAAAAGTATCTCCTAGTAGAAACCTTAGGAGAAAAAACAAATAGGATCGTGCCCTATGTATGTTGCATAACACACATTATAATGTGTGTGAACTGCAATGGACACTGTACATGCACCATACACATTCATTTAAAGCCTGCATGCAGCGTGTTAGAGTAACATGATCGGTTGCAATGCAGACATGAGAACAGCTCCTTAGCTAAATAGTGTTGTATGGGCAGGGAAATGACAACCAGAATTATTCTGCAACACAACCGATGTGTGAGTGCTCTACTCTGCTGTCTGTTGAATAAAAAATATTTTTTTATTAACAGCATTCAGTATCCCACAGATATGCTGTTATGTAATCAACAGGAAAATGGAAATGTTTATACTTATCTATGGTCAATTTCCTGTCCTGGTTTACTTCAATGGCAAGGAGAGTTTTCTCTCACGGTTACTTACTACAATTCCGGTGTGTGTGAATCTAGTTACTGGTCCTTTGGGGTCAGAAAAGTAATAGTAGACTCTTAGGCCCATTTCACTCTTGCGTTAAAAAACTGTCTGTTTGCGGAACGGATATGTACAAATGAAACAAATGCGAACGGATCGAAAGTTAATCTATGGAACTGTTCACATCTGTCCATTCTAACAGATCCATTCCGTATGTTCCCGTGAACGGACCACAAGTTTGCTGTTGCACCGATTTTTCCGGACCGCTGAGCTCAGCAGACCGGAAACGGGAGAGGAAGCCCTGCATTGGGGGCAATGAGAGAATGGATTGTTTCTTCACACTAGTGAAGAAACGGACCATTGTTTAGTGGCAAAATCCACTGGGGGTGGGGGTCTATAGAGATGATAAAGTGCACCTGAGCAGGCAGGTGAGGGAGGGTTAACTTACCCAGGCTTCTGTCTTCTTCCGCCTTCAATTGTATCCCACGTCGCGTCATGTGACTACCACGGTTCCACCTGGTAGGAAGAAGCGTGGTAGTCATGTGACATCATGATGTGGGACGCAATTGAAAGCGGAAGAAGACAGAAGCCTGGGTAAGTTAACCCTCCCTAAACGCCTGCTTCTGATCAGAAATGCAGAAATTTCAAGGCAGGATCCGAATGAGCATCCCTAGTGTTGAGTTTGCAAGCTGTACACTGACTACTCTATATTCTATCACAATGTCCTATCTTCAGTGTTGTCCCATCAAAAGATATCATGGGCGTAGCAATCACCCTCGCGACCACTGCCATCGCAGCGGGGCCCAGAGGCTTTGGGGGCCCATCCACCTCCTTTTCCTCAACCGCAAGTGCCAATTAGCAAAAAAACCCTCCCCATTCGCTCACGAAAACCGTGTGCAGGAGCGTGTGCAACTTTTTCCTGCTTCCAGAGGCTGCTTCACTCCTGCCATTCGCCAGCTCCCAATCCCATGGGGTTCAGGGACAAAAGGGGACTCATGCTATCATTTTTGCAGGGGGCCCTATTAAGTCTAGTTACGCCCCTGAAAGATATAATAAAATATTTACATAAATAGTGTACTCACGTTTGTGAGATACTGTACATGACTGCCAGGATACATTATACTTTGTCCTGCAGATGCTGCATTTGAGTACAGTTCCCTATGTATCACTATCACAAGGAAGATGCTTAAAGGGGAACTGAAGTAAGAGGTATACGGAGGCTGCCATATTTATTTCCTTTTAATCAATACCAGTTGCCTGGCAGCCCTGCTGGTCTATTTCTCTGCAGTAGTATCTGAATAACACCAGAAACAAGCATGCAGCTAGTCTTGTCAGATCTAACTTTAAAGTCTGAAACACCTGATCTGGTGCATGCTTGTTCAGGGGCTATGGCTAATAGTATTAGAGGCAGAGGATCAGCAGGGCTGCCAGGCAACTGGTATTGATTAAAAGGAAATAAATATGGCAGCCTCCATATACCTCTTACTTCAGTTCCCTTTAAAGTGACACTGAAGAATATAAAAAAAAAAACGGAGCAAAGAAAAAAGTCTCATATTTTTATTTTCACTTATACAGCTTTTTTTTTAGATAACATTGCATCATTCTCTAATATGTGCAGTTTACACATTACACTCAGCATTTTAAATGATATCACAGAGCAGAGCTAATTACCTCTTGAACTTTCCTCTATAGGAAAACCATAAACAAACAAGAGACAAATGAGAGACATTTGAGAGAAGAGCTTCAAAAGACAGTGCTGTCCACGACTTTTTTGGTCATGGAGCTCAGATAAGCTCTTTTGCATAGATAACAACAATGTTCTTAACTCTTCCTTTACTGGAAGCAATATCTGTGCTGCTAATGTTTTATTTCTTAGCTCACTTTAGATTCCCTTTAAAGCGGATCTGAGATGAAAAGCTAACTATAACAAGTAACTTGTCTATAAATCTTACCTAAAGTTTAGATAGTTTACACAGCATATCTAGCTGCAATCAGCTTCAAAAGTTTATGATTATTTATTCCTGTAATACAATGAGGGCAGCCATGTTCTGTTTGTCACATTATCACAGTCTGAGGGCTGGAGATGCTATCAGCTTGCCTGTGTGTAAATTCAGTCCCCTCTCCTCCTCCCCTCTGCCTCTGAAATCTCTGGCTAGTAACCTCCTCCTCCTCCTGCCCAGACTGAGCTCCCATAAGCCCTTGCTACAGTGTCAAGGCACTGTGAAAAGCTGTGGGCGAGGCTTGTTTAGTTTATAGGGAATTAGAGTATTAAAACAAAAAAGTATTTGGCTTGAGGAATGCCCTATAAACTATATGAAACGAACACAATTATGCAATAAGTACAAGTTTATCTCTGATCTACTTTAAGCAAACCATGGAGAGAGTTACTCTTTATGAATCACTGGGATGACTAATAAATGGAATGACCCTTTGATTAATCATCGTCAGTATTGCAAATGAACAACTATTACTTAGAAAAGTCCCTTTGTCCATATAAAAGACTGTAAATAAGTAGAAAGACTGCTTCCTTTGTAAGTGGTTTTGGCCAATATTTCGCTTTGTGGCTAAAAGTCTGCGGTGGAGTATAAGGCGCTTACTCGTTGCAGGGAGGTGTGTGTGATGACTTCACTAGCATAGACCTCCCACATTGCTGCTCTCTGCTAATGTTCACTGATTAAATCATGTTTACAAACAAATTGTGATGGGGCCATTACAGAGAGCCAATGCAGACTCCAGGGCAGAAACCTTTATGTTCTCCCTGTGTAATCTTGAGATGATTTCACTTTTTTAATGGACAGAACAGGGGTATGCAAAATAAAATGTGATGTATGAAGTGTTGAGTGTAAAAAAAAAAATTGAACCAAATGTTCCTCTACTTGAGTCATCCTCTGTTGCTGTCTTGGTTGCACAGTGTCATTTTAGTTTACAAGCAAATTTCAGGTTCCTGTGTGAGGTCTAACAGTTGCTGCAGACACCAAATGGTTATATCTACCTATAAGGTCCTCTTGAAAGTAGTGTGGTTGCAATGAAGAGTCAATCCAAGGTCAAACAGGCAAACAGTGAAGTCCAAACTTCACAGGATGGATTACTCAGGAAGAAGGGCATCACAAACACAAGCTAAAAATGAGTGTGGCGCTTATTAGGGATGAGGCACATCTAGTGGCGAAACATGTAGGGGGTTGTACTTAACCATTTAATGACAATGGCACGTATTAAAACGTCATGCTTTAGCCTGTTAACGGCAACATGACGTTTTAATACGTCACGCGTTCCCGCTGCCGATCCGCACATGTGCGCATTGCTACCACCGCCGTTTTCATTGGGATCCTGTGCTAAGTGATTGGGGAAGAGGACCGAGCGGTCCTCTACCCAATTGCAATGCCTGGAGTGAATGGACATGACCGCGGACAGCGGCCACGTCCATTCACAAAGTCAGGAAACTATCACAGTTAACAAAATGTAAAAAAAAAAAAGTGATCACTTCCTATAACTGGAGAGTGTTCACTAGCACCATCTTGTGGCCAAAAAGTATATCACACATACAGGCACATACATACTATGTACATACACAATCTTAATAAAATTAATAAATTACACTTCCAACCCCCCCCCCCCCCCCCCCCTCTATATTTTATGAGGGGAAATTAATTTTACTTTATTACATAGGGGCTTGTAATTATAGCCAGAACAAACAAAAAGAAGAAAAATAACACCTATATTTCAAAATAATATATTGTCGCTATACATTGTGATAGGGACATAATTTAAATGGTTTAATAATCGGGACAACTGGGCAAATAAAATGTGTTGGTTTTATCCACAGGAGAATGTTTAATTTTAAAACTATAATGGCTGAAAACTGAGAAATAATTATTTTTTTCCATTATTTTTGTATTTTTCACATTAAAACGCATTTAGAATAAAAAAAGCAAAATGTACTACCTATAGAAAGCCTAATTGATGGTGAAAAAACGAGGTATAGATCATTTTCCTGTGATAAGTAGTATTAAAGTTATTAGGGAATAAAAGGGAGGAGCACTGACAGGTGAAAATTGCTCTGGTCCGTTAGGGTAAAAACCCTTGGGGGTGAACTGGTTAACAATGCACCACTGAGCATTGGTGCAGATTTTCTGAATAGAGTTTCACCTTTCACCTTAAACCAGTTTATTTAAATTCAAGGGGATTAAACTATTACTCTGTCTCCTACTGTGAAAAGTAAAACCCCAAGCTTTTACCTTCCTTTATTCTTACTACTGTACATGACTGCCGTATGTCATGTAAATGGTGTAGTTCATGACAGGCGTAAGCCTGAGTGTGTTTGATTTGAGCATTGTTAATTTGAGTCCTTTTGCTGCCTTCCATTATGTAGGTTTTTTTTTTAGCAATTCTTTTTTTTGTCTTGTCCCCATCATTTAGTCACTCATTACGATACTACACCCAGGCCACCTTCCAACACCCCACCCCCCCTCTCCGCCACCACCTCAACACCTAGCCCTTACCCTGCCTTTTAATGCCAACCTTTTCCGGACTCCTAACCTTCTTCCCATTGATGTAAATCTTTTTTAGATACCTAGCCCTGTTATTAGACCTTAGCTGATGTCCAACCTCTCTTCCTCAACATTAACCCATTTCCTGCTAAAAACCCTTTCCCAACACCTAACCCTGTTATCTTTCAACGCTAGCCAATAAAGCTGAGCCATCCAAGCTCTAACCCATGACAGTATCCCTCCTAAACTATACCTAATCCTTATCAATACCTCAATGGCATTGCTAGGGAGATGTGGTAGGTGTGGACTGCCTCAGTGTCACCACCAGAGGGGATGATACCTGGCAGAGTTTTAGTGGGTCTGCTCTTACTGCTCCAGATCTGGCCTGGTATATTGGATGGAATGCCTGCACACACTCGCATATCCAAGCAGTGTCTTCTAGCACTTACAAATACTCAATAATTAGACAAAGGTAGAGAAGGAGACCAACAGATCAGGTTGGGGTTGCAGCATCCCTAGGAGATACAAGTCTGCCGTCATCCCATTCAGGGCAAGCTGGGAGCAATTTATCAGGGAAAGGTCACTAACTGGTGAGATGCTACCCAATTATGTTGTTTGGGGTCAGGCTGTCTAACTGATGTTTGGGGAGACAGATATTAGGGGCCATATGCAATTATTTTTTTTCACCTGAGTTATCTCCTATGAGATAATTGTCATCTTCTCTGTAAACTAAATTTTCAGCATTTTACAATTGAAAAAGTACCCAAAAGTAGGTGAAATAGTACTATCAAATTTATTTTGAGTATTTTCTTGCTTGCTGGTGACTTTAAAGGCATTTTATGACAAGTTGTAAAAATATCACCTAGGAGAAAACTCAGGAGAAAAAGTGAATTGCATATGGCCCTAGGTGGCCTAATTATGTTATTTGGAGGTCATTATGCCTAATTATGTTGTTTGGGGTCAAGCTGCCTAATTATGTTACTTGGAGACATGCAGATGCGGTCTATTTCTTTTACTTGAGAGACATATAACTTATTTATGTGATCTGCAGGACATGTTGATATTGCTTTTTTTTGTTATAGTTTTATTTTAAAAACCATATTCTTCTGCAGAGCGATATACTGTAAGTAAAGTGACCAATAAACAATTGTTTTATTGGTTGTTGAGTGAGTAGAAATCATGGCAAATATTGATCAGTGGACATGTTGCATCATTATTTATCACATTCCAAAACCAATGAGGTCATTTTGAACTTGTAAGTCCCTTGGAAATGCCATCTTGCTCATGCTCACATTGCCATGGCATTCCTGACCAATAGCTTATCATCAGAAAATCAATCAAAACAATGAATTGCCCAACAAGTTGACCCCAGATTGCCTTGTGTCCTAACTGTATCCTATTACAGGTAATAATATACACGCAGTGGCTGCTAGAGCTGCTATGGGGATCCCTATACCACTGGTTGACACTTTAAGTTACCGTTCTGGGTGGCACCCACCCTAGTGAACCGTCTCACCCCTTATTGTATTCACCCTAATGTCAAATCCAATAAGCAGGAGTCTTGACAGCCCATGAAGCTGAGATCAGTGTGTTTGTGAAAATCCTGTTATTTTAAAGCTAATGTTCAGTGAAGAACAATCAAACAAAAAAACGATACTCACCTATAGATAGGTAAGGCTCTTGGTCCTATAGAGCCTTACCGCTTCTCTCATGGTCCCCTCATTCCGGCACTATCACCCTGTTCCAATATCCCACCACGGGAGGCTTTGGAAGTCTTCGGGAGCTCGAGTGCTTCCAAAGACGGGCGGCTCCGTACTGCGCCTGCATGAGCTTTACTAAGAGCACACTCCTGGAGGCACAGTGCAGAGCCACCCGTCTTCAGGAGCACTCGGGCACCCAAAGACTTCCGAAGCCTCTCGTAGCGACACAGAGCAGTATTCGACCGGTTGGTTGGATGCTGCTAACAGGGGTGACAGCACTGGAATGAGGGAACCGTGAGAGGAGCAGTGAAGGCTCTATAGGAGCAGGAGCCTTCCCTCTCCATAGGTAAGTATCTGTTTTTTGTTTTTTTCTTACTTAACATTTACTTTAAAAACACTATCTGCTGTAGAGGCAGATGTGATGAGGGGATGGAGACTGCACTTTGGGAGATTGCCACCTTCTTCTAAAGCTGAATTGTCACCTGACGATGGATCAGGGGAACCTCACAGCAACGCCTTCCGAAGAAAGAGGTTCCCTGATCCATTTTCCAACCTGCGGGAACACGTGACGGCACATGACAGGCGTGAACAATCTTAAAGATCCAATCTTTTATCATGGTCGTCGTTATTGCTGCTCGTCGCCAAATGGTGTTCATGTAATTGCGTGCCTGTACCCCTGAGATCGTGGATCGTTTATTGGAAGAATCAGCGTAAAAATCAGGTAGTGGGTACGGGCCTTTACAGTAGTGGACAGAGAATCTGTTGACTAAGGTAACCAAAAACTCCACTCCAAATAATGTTCTGGGTTTGTGGATCAATTTTCTATTGCCTTGGATAAACCAAAAGTGTGAATTCTTAAAGGGAACCTTAACTAAAAAAAAACATGAGTTTCACTTACCTGGGGCATCTACCAGCCCCCTGCAGCCAACCTGTACCTGCGCAGTCACTCATGGCTCCTCTGGTCCCCCGCTGCCAGCTAGTTTCGTTTTTCCTGACTGGGAGTCGGCCGGCCGCCATGCGTACCTTTTTATGCATACCCGTGTGTGCAGGAAGCTATCGCGGACATTAACAAGTACATAAAATTTTTACGCATTGCACCTGTAATGCGTAAAATGTACTTGTTACTGTCCGCGATAGCTTCCTGCACCAGCAGGAATGCGTAAAAAGGTACGTATGACGGCCGGCCGACTCCCAGTCGGCAAAAACTAAACTAGCTGGCAGCGGGGGACCGGAGGAGCCATGAGTGACTGCGAGGGCACAGGATGGCTGCAGGGGGCTGGTAGATGCCCCAGGTAAGTGAAACTCATGTTTTTTTTTTGCGTTAAGGTTCCCTTTTAAGCTACACATACATCCTACAATTCTGTATATACAGCAACAACAGACTGGAGATGTTTGTTCAAAGTTTATGGGAAGATCTAACTGTATTTGTTCATACAATCTCATATGAATAATAATTGCTTGAACAAATCCCACAAGATAAATTGTTTGTTGTGCCTAAAGTCTTCTTGTACACATGGTAGATGGTTCTTAGCAGAGGTGGCCAGGCAGTGTACTTTCTCCAATGGATCAACAAGATATCCGGACTGGTGGATCGCTTTAGCTAAGCCCAAGCCGACAGTATTGTTGTCCATATCACCCTGCCCTCTTTGCAGGACCGGATTTACCATAAGGCACTGTAGGCAGGTGCCTACAGGTGCCTGATGGTGGAAAGGCAGCTCACTCCCCTCCCAGAGTGACTCCCTCTCTCCTTCCCTATGCAGAGTCCTGCTGAGAGTATAAATGAGAGGTTACTCACCCAGCTCTTTCCACTGATGAGATCTTACCTCAGTCAGAGCCACCTCTAGCTACTTAATACTGAGTGTACTTCTGGCTACCTAATACTAAGGGGCACCTGTAGCTACCTATGAGGGGCAGGGGAAGTAAGTGAGAAGTGACAGCCAGCACACTTGCGGTGCGGGTCAGCGAGGGTTTATACAGGTTCATGGAGGGTGAAGTCTAGGGTTCCATTACATCTGTGCCTATAAGCTCCTTTGAGGTAAATCCAGGCCTGCCACTCTGTGCTCTCGAGAGGGAAGAATCTCAGATGGTGTCCTAGATGAACCGAGGCACGTTGGAATAGAAGCTATAGAGTCTGAGGGCCAGATTTATCAAAGCATTACCGGCAGTTTTTTTCTTCTAAAACTATTCTAACCAGCAGAGGAACTGTTCTGCATGATAGTAAGAAACTTCTTAATTCCTACGTAATAGCAGCAGTTTAGTGTGCATTTCTAGAGCTGCACTACAGTTAAAAAAGTGCAAATCCATCCCTAAGCTGCTGCAGATTAAGAAGTGCCTCATAGCAGTTCTCCATATAGTGCAGCAGTGCAGAGTAGATGTGATTTGTGAAGGGCTCCTCTCCCCTCACTCAGAGCCTGCTGGCAGCAGATGTATTGGTTACCTCGGCAACAGCAATTTCCCTCACACACTGCACTGCCCGAGAGACCTTCCTAGCACCTCCTATTCCTAACAGTTTAAGAAGGAATCTGCACTATCTAGTGATTTCTTAGGATGTCTGAGTCAATTCTGCACAGATTTCTAAAATCCTACTAAGATTTTGTCTCAGACACTCTTGATAAATTGAAGATTTAGAAGATTGAAGAAGAATACCTGAATACTTGTCATATAAAACCCATGGCCCACTAGCCGTTTTATCGACGACATCTTGATCATCTGGTCTGGAAGTGAGGAGGATCTTATCCAATTTCACAGGAACTTCAATGCCTTCCATCCCACAATCAACCTGAAATTGAGCTACTCTCACAGGGAGATTAACTTTCTTGACACATATACATCAGAGAGAACAGCTTACAAACGTCCATGTACCGCAAACCGACGGATCGTCCCACATACCTCAGGTATGACAGTTTCCACCCCAAACATATAAAGAATTCCATAATTTACAGCCAGGCAATAAGATGCAATCGGATCTGTTCTGACAAGGATGACAAAGACAAACACCTGGGTTACCTGAAGAAGAATTTCATAAAACAGGGATACAATCCTCTAATGGCTGAGACCCAAATCAAGAAAGCTAACAACATCCCTAGGACTCAGCTCCTGGAGTACAAGCAGAGCCAGGAAGAGAGCCGTGTCCCACTGGTAGTAACCTACAACCCACGCCTGGAAATCTTAAGAAAGATTGCAAAAGAACTTCATCCTGTTCTACACAAGGATCAGAGACTGAAAAAGATATTCCCTGAACCTCCCCTCCTAGCGTTCCGACAGCCACCCAATCTTAAGCAGATGATAGTGAGGAGTGCCTTAAATAGGCCAGAACAGAATGGAACATTCCCCTGCCGAGGGAAAAAGTAAAAGTGTGGGACCTGTAAACACATCCATTCCACTGACAGGATACTAATACCGGGTACACAACAGGAATACAAAGTACAAGGCACCTTTTCCTGCGACTCATCTAATGTGGTATACGTGATCATGTGTGCAAAATGCCCCAAAGGAATTTATGTGGGAGAAACAAGTCAACCACTGCGTGATCGCATGACACACCACAGATCCACTATTAACAGCAGGAAAAAGGATATTGCAAAATATACTGATCTCCCAATACCAACACACTCTTGTTTACCTGGACACAGTTTAAGCGATTTTCGCGTCACTGTATTAATGGGTGGCTTCAAATCGGGAAACATGAGACTAACACAAGAAACTAAGTTTATACATTGGTTCAAAACTGTAGAAGATGGTTTAAACAAGGACTCTAACTTCTTGTGCTGGTACGATGGGTTTTAAATGCCACAATTCTTTTAATTTAAATTTTTCTATCTTTTCATTCATTTTTGTGCCATATGCTGTGTAAGATGGAATTCACTGGCACTATTCATTTTATTTGCTTTCATGTGCTGGCTTGAAATGCCACAATTCTTTTAAGCTTAGAATTAATGGTGCATGTAACCATGGGCGTCCGCAGAAAATTTTCCAGGGGGGGGCAAAAAGTGGGGAGTTAAAAATTTGGGCTGGTGTTGTGTGGCGCGCGTAGCGCGCCAAAAAATGGAGCTACGTCATGCGGCGCGCGTAGCGCGCCGCGCCGAAAAATGGGTGTGGTCATGAACCAGAATGTGGGTGTGGTCGTGGGTGGAGACAAGTTTACATGAACTAAGCAATGGTGGGACATTAGATTAGGACAATGGTGGCGAACCTTTTGGAGGTCGAGTGTCCAAACTGCAAAGTCACTTTACTATCACAAAGTGCCAACAGCAATTTAAACTAAATACAAACGTTTTAACTCATACATGAACATTATGGAAAATTAAGTTGAAAATAAACTGTGAAGATAAACAATTTCATCCATCGTACTCCTGAAAAAAATTATTCATTTTTTTTAGAACCTCCCAGTTTCATTTTCTGTTTTAAAAAGCAGAAAAAGTAGGTTTAATGCTATTGTCTCATATGATGATGATTCAGCTTTTTCCATAGTCTCGCAGTTAGCAATCATGTGACCCCCAACAAGACAAATTCAGCAATCATGAGGCCCCCCCCATCAAGACAAATTCAGCAATCATGAGGCCCCCAACATGACCAACTCAGCAATCATGAGGCCCCCAACAAGACAAATTCAGCAATCATGAGGCCCCCAACAAGACAAATTCAGCAATCATGAGGCCCCCAACAAGACAAATTCAGCAATCTTGAGGCCCCCAACAAATCATGAGGCCCCCAACAAGACAAAGTCAGTAACCATGAGGCCCGCAACAAGACAAATTCAGCAGTCATGAGGCACATAAATAGACAGCTTTTCACATAAATAGGCAGAATGCCCCCTTAATATGTAGACACCTCTCACCTGGCAGCAGTTCCCCAAAATACACTCAATCTGACAGCAGTGGTTCCCCAAAAATAGGTAGCCCCAGGTCTATAGGTGTCCCCAGAATAGGTGGCCAGCGGTATAGATGTCCCCAGAACTGGTAGCCAGGGGTAGAGATGTCCCCAGAACAGGTAGCCAGGGGTATATGTGCCCAGTATATGTAGGCACGGGTATATGTCCCAGTATATGTAGGCAGGGGGTATATGTCCCAGTATATGTAGGCAGGGGTATATGTCCCAGACAGTATATGTAGGCAGGGGTATATGTAGGCAGGGGTATATGTCCCAGACAGTATATGTAGGCAGGGGTATATGTCCCAGACAGTATATGTAGGCAGGGGTATATGTCCCAGACAGTATATGTAGGCAGGGGTATATGTCCCAGACAGTATATGTAGGCAGGGGTATATGTCCCAGACAGTATATGTAGGCAGGGGTATATGTCCCAGTATATGTAGGCAGGGGTATATGTCCCAGACAGTATATGTAGGCAGGGGTATATGTCCCAGACAGTATATGTAGGCAGGGGTATATGTAGGCAGGGGTATATGTCCCAGTATATGTAGGCAGGGGTATATGTCCCAGACAGTATATGTAGGCAGGGGTATATGTCCCAGACAGTATATGTAGGCAGGGGTATATGTCCCAGACAGTATATGTAGGCAGGGGTATATGTCCCAGTATATGTAGGCAGGGGTATATGTCCCGGTATATGTAGCCAGGGGGATATGTCCCCAGAAAAAGTGGCCATGTGTGCAGGAGGAGGGGAGCAGCGGAGAGAAGAGGGAGAGCTATGGGCACTCACCTTAGGGGGCTCTCCCTCCCTCTCTCGCTCTCCCCTCCGGAGTCCGGAATGAAGTGTGCAGCGGCTGGCAGCGGTGGGCGGAACTTACCTCCTCTCGTCGCACGCGCCGGATGGATTAGCCGCTACTCTGGCCTGATCCAGACCAGAGTGCGGCACCAGAACTTCCGGCGCAGGAGCGAGAGGAGGTAAGTTCCGCCCACCGCTGCCAGCCGCTGCACACTTCATTCCGGAGGGGACAGCGAGGGAGAGAGAGACCCCTAAGGTGAGGGAAGGGGGGGGAGACGTCCGCCCTTCCCCACTGTGCCCATAGCGCTCTCTCTCTTCTCTGCGTGTTCCCCTCCTGCTGGCTGCACGGGCACGCGGCCAGGGGGGGGCAGCGGGCGGCCAGGCTCGGGCAGATGCCCGGTTTTGCCATATGTGCGGACGCCCATGCATGTAACCAGGCCAGTTACCATTTGAATTCGGAATTTACGATGTCTCTTCATCACCAGAGTCTGCTTTATGTCATGTTGAGGATTCTATTGATCTTATCAATTTAGATAGGATGCCTGGGAAAGCCTCCTCAGTAACAGTTAAAGCATCTAATTACATTTATGTTTGCTAAAAAATGTTTCTCCTCTGTATGTCAGTGTATATAAGCTGTGTTTTTCAGTTTTGGTCAGGAACCAGTCCGACGAAGGCTTTTTATAAGTCGAAAGCTCACTGTTTATCCATCTCTAAGTTAGCCAATAAATGGTATCATCCTGATTCAAAACTTCTTACTCTTGATAAGTGTCCCCCTGAGACTCTTAAATCCAGCAGGTAGAAAAAGAGGGCTGTGCATATCCCTTGATAAAACGTCACTTTTATTTAGATTCTAACAATTAAAAAGGGATTATCAAGGGATGTGCACAGCCCTCTTTTTCTACCTGCTGGATTTACAATCAATCTTTTTGGTTTGATGCACTCCCCCAGTGACTACTCAGCTCTCCTGTGCATGGTTGCCTTTTGATATATTCCCCCTGAGACTCTTCCCTATTGATTTCGTCACAGCATCACGTAACTCATCAGGGGCTACTGGTAGCCCCTGATGAGTCACGTGATGCTTTGGCAAAATCGACAGGGAAGAGTCTCAGATGGCTTCCTAGATGAACCGAGGCACGTTGGAATAGCAGGCTGGAGGACAGTGGGGTCACGGCTGGGCAGATAGACCAGGAAACCACGCGGGGGAGAGCCTGCTGGCAAAACTCTATGCTTGTTATACCTTTTGGAATCGAATCCCAATTCCTGTGGGTGACAGAAATGCTACATGTGTATGCACCTTAAGAACCATCAATGGCTGATTTATTTTCATGTGCCTGGGCTGGTTTTCAACAAAAGATTGCCTGGCAATTGAATGTGGATCTGTATGAGGCATAAAGTGTACTCAATCTCATGGGTAACAGGCTGAGCCTGTACAGTGGCATTGCTATCCTGGAGGCTAGCGACACGTCTGTTATGGAGGGAGGAGGGGTGATGCATGGGGTGTGAGTGTGACAAAGTGACGCGCGACATGCAGGGTGAGTGGGAGAACAATACGCTCAGGGTCGCTGGGCTTGACGGATCTTTTGGTGGCATCTAGGTGGTCTTCATTGCCCACCAGGCTGAGTTTAATATAGCGTTTGTACTTAGTATTACGTAAAGGGAACCAGAGCTGAAAAAATAAAGATTTTATACATACCCGGGGCTTCCTACAGCCCCATACGCGCTGATCGAATCCCACGCCGCCATCCTCCTCTGCCCGCAGCTACGAGAACCGGCTCCCCGCTGTTCCGTCAGTTGGAGCCAGTCTAAGCGTAGCAGAGGTGCGCTCTTTGCGTATCTCTGCAGCAGTGTATGGAGAAATACGTAGAGGGCGCACTTCTCCCGCGTAGCTGGCTCCGATGACGTCAACGGCGAGAGCCCGTTCTCGTAGTTGCGGGCAGCGGTGGACGGGGGCGTGGGATCGATCAGGTATGTTTTTTTTCATTTTCTCAGCTAGGGTACATCTCTGGTACCCTTTAAGGTACATACACATGTCAGATTTGCGCAAACGACCCGTCATTTGGACGTCCAAATGACCGGTCGTTCGGACGTCAAATCGGGCGTGTGTACAGTCTGTCGTTCCGCTTGGCGGATCGTTCAAGTCCGCTCTTATCAGCTGAACGACAGACTGTACACACGCCCAATTTGACGTCCAAACGACCGGTCGTTTGGACGTCCAAATGACGGGTCGTTTGCGCAAATCTGACGTGTGTGTATATACCTTTAGGCTGTTCAAGCTCTACTGATAAGATCTGCCTGACTGATAAGTAATCCTTGGCTTTCAAATAGTTACTTTCCATATGCATAAAATTTCCTGGCAGGAACCCGTGCTTTGGAATGTTAATGTACATTTTAGCGTACGTAGCAGCTGAGTATACAGGGAAAGTTTGCAGCTAGAGACCAGGGATGAATTGCTTACTACAAGCATAGAGTCTTGTTTTCTTATTCACAGTTCACTTCATTTAACAATATAGCCAGTCTCAAGTCAAAAGTCAAAGAAATGGAGATTGTAGTGATAACACATGATAACAATGCCCAAACATGATGCAGTCAAATTGGCCATTGTTTTTGTTTATCAGTTGTATAAAAAAAATTAAACTTTTCTTTCGATTGATGGAGCTTGGCTGACTTTGTAGAAATATTCAATAAATGTCTTATAAGGCAGGCAGAATGTTAATTCCATCGATCTGGGAAAATATTTGTTCATAGAATTGTAGCCTATCTACAGTTTTCCAAATAGAAACTGATGGATGCGGCGCCAAATTGCCATTGATTACCCAGTTAGTGCAGGTGTAGAAAAGGAATTACATGAGGTTCCTTCTTTGTTCAGCTAAATGCTGCTAAAGAAGGGAAATATCTAGGTGGTTCCTATTATATAGAGAGTACCGAAGAAGTGCAACCTAAAGGACACCCGAGGCAAAAATAATGAAATAAACAATTGTATCCATCTTCCTTCTCCTAAAAATGAATTTTTAAGATATTCCAGTTTTTTTATGTTTTAATTGTGTTTTCTCAATGACACATTCATTGAAGTATGCCAGAGCTAAAATGTATGAACTATTCACCTTTTTTATCTCTTTCCTGGTCTCAGAAGCCATTTTCTGCTAGGAAAGTGTTTTATAGTTGGAATTTCTTATCAGTGAGGGTCACACTGTAGTCACTTCCTGTCAGGACTGAGTCAGCCACTTACATGCCTGATATTTAACTCTTTCAGGCAGAGAAAGAAAAAAAGGAACACAGCATAGTTATTTGTGTGCTAGGCACTGTACATACCCATGTCTATAATCATGTCACATGTCACCTTGGGTATCCTTTTAAAGGTCATTTAAAAAGTCATTTTTAGGAGAAGCAAGATAGATACAATAGTTTATTTCATTAGTTTATTTTCGCCTTGGGAGTCCTTGAATGCAACATCCATGTACAGCAACCCCCTTCTTTCATGTACATATGTTGCTCCCCATTTGGAGCCTCTGTTTTCCATTTGGATTTTTTTTTTACATATTCAACAACTGCTTTTCCATGTCCAACTACCACCTTGAGCAGCAGCCACCCAAGGCCCGTGCTTTCATGGCATTTCTAGAAATCCTACCCTGATTATTTATGTCCACGTCTCAGTGATACCCGCCCTTCTAGAGCAACTTAATATAGCTACAACAAAGCAGCAATGGTCATGTGGTCACCACAGCTTAGCTCAAGTTTAAGGTGCGTATGAGTCTTTCTGTAAACATATATTCCTACTCTTCTGGTGCAAGGGAATTATTGGATGAGAGATATCTTTTCCCAGACTTGGGCTATGACTTAGTGAAGCACTGACATATGTTTACAGCTCTTTTTAAATGAAAGTGTGACAAAAAAAAAAAAGACTCCTCGGGAATTGGAAATCGGAATCAGAAATCCCTAAAATCGGTAATCAGCATTGGCAGAAATCGGAATTTCCCCCGAAATTGGAAATCAGCACTTCTGACCATTGCTTCACCTCATATACTCACTCCAACCTGAATTATTGCAAATACCTTCTGTCAGAAGGCAAATTTCTGTTTTCCATAGCATTTGTGTAAGAGGGCTAACCCTTACACACTCCTAGGAGTTCCGGTTCACCATGAGCTTGCTGAGCAATCTGTAATTTTAGGTGAGTAACAAAGATCTTTTTGGGGGGTTGCTTTAACAGGAACAGGCCTATGAATAAGCCTAGTTTGCTTAAATGACAAATATAGTGATTTTGACCCTGACTGTTCAGGACTAATGAGTACAACAATGAGTAAATCTAAGCAACACACCCCCCAGCCAGAGCTCGTACATTAGTTTAAAAAAGGGACCCCTTGAAGACAACACTGTGGGCCGCTCCCCACCCCTCACTGACCTCCAGTCAGTATCTGAGAAGGATCCAAAGATGCTATTACTGATTGGCAAGAGAATGCGGGTTGGGTTCCCAGTATTGGCTGAATTCCATTATGGAGAATAGATCTGCTCTCCACTACAAATAAATGTGTAAATGGCTGTATTATGTATGTGTTTGCATCCATGTCGAATGAATTTAGAAAAAGATAAAAACAGACTAGTTTGAGGCAGAACAAATGCACTGAAGAGCATCCCGCCCAATTCACCAATCCCCACTTTAGCCGTGAGAATGATCTTAGATTATCATCATCTTTTACACCATTTTCATTGGTTGCCCTGGGCTACTGCAATTTAACAGATGCCCTCTTCTTGCTTCCTATGGGTAAGCTGGTCTGCTTCTGGGCTCGTTTTGTTTCTGCAGCCACACCATACAAGCTGAAATTAGCCTAAACGCAGTCATTTATCAAATCCTAACCAAGCATGTCTTTGTTAATAAACTCTGACACCCCTGATGCAGTAAAGGACTGACACTAGAAACAAAAAAAAATAAGCAAGAGCCTGTAGGTAATCTATCCCAGATCAACTGGCGATCAGTGATGCGGGTATCTGCGCAGCATCCGCCCTTCCAACACAAAACTGAGAATATGTCAAGCCTGGCTGCTATCCTAAGGCTTCTCCGCAGGCGGTAACTGGAGACTGCGCTAGCTGGTCCTCAACTCCCAATGCTGTCTCATTCATACATTCAAGATGTTCCGGCTACTATCTTCGCCGTCCATTCAGCTCAAGTGCTGCTTAGAAAGTTTTGTATTAATCCACACAACGCATACCAATGAACACAGCTGGGGTAAATCCTATTAACAAAAAAAACTCTCTAAGGCTCTGCAAATTGTCACTATTAGACATCTACATCCGTTACAATTAAAACATCCTGCAAATGACAAAGAAGTATAATATCGCAGGATGAAACATCTTCAGCGCACGTTCACAGGCAAGTCTTCAGTTAATTTCAGGAGGAGAAGAATACCGCATAATGCCAATTATCAATTCAAATTAAAACTTTGGAGGAACAGAACAGTAGAGTAGTGCGGAGTGATTGTCAGGCAAGTCTATGCATTGTTAGGAAGTTTACTGCAAACTTCTATTCTCACTGTGACACGTTCATCAATATTACTCCATACCACTCCCAGCGATCACAAGCAATGCTTGCCTGCCTCCAAAATCACATTCCTCAAGGCAATAAGCAACGTGTTCAATGCTGTAACCTATAGCAACCAATCAACATGTGAGTTCCTAAGATCTCTGATTGGCTGCTGTAGGTTAAAGTGGCCACATACTCTCTTACAGCAGCAATCAATTGCAAATCCAGTCATTAAGACCCAATGGGCTTGATTCAGAAAAGCGTGATAACTGCGTGATAACTGCTATCACGGCAGTTATCACACGATCTTACGCTGCATGATAAACAAAGGTTTTCACTTGATCATGCATGTGAAACGCACACGTAATCACGCGCAAACCTTCATTTACACGCGAACGTAATCCTTTACGCATGCAAACCTTCGCGTTTGGCAGATCGCATGATAACTGCCGTGATAGCAGTTATCACACTTCTGTGAATCAAGCCCCATGTGTCCAAATGTTTTTCTTCCCTAGAAACAAAACGACAACTTCAAACTGATTAGAGAGTGGGGTCGATTGAAAACATTGGCAGAACATTTTTGATCAATCGGTGGAGAATTGATAGACTTGCGTTGCATCGAATAGTGAAAAAACCGTTATAAATGTCAGACTTTGATCATTACCAGATCAAACATCTTCGCTAAATCAGGTGCTGTTTGTGGTGTGAGTCAATATGTGATTCCACTAAATGACCACTTCTTTCAATTGCATTATCAGATTCTTCAGAAATTGTATAGTGTATGGTTGCCTGTACAGTATTTATGCATTTATAGTCTTTGTACTTTCCTCTTTCTTTGTAGGCAGTTTTGTGCACGGCACTCCCTAGCCAATCAGGGAAAGGCAAGCATCAAGTAGTAGAGACTTGCAGCAAGAGTGATGCTACCATCCTACGGAGAGGGGAAAACTAGTTTGTGTACTGAAACAATATTCCCTGAGCCAGATAGAACATTTACAGGTGCCTTATCTTCCTAATGGCCAATCTGATTGCCACAAGCCTCAAAAGATCTGTACATTTGTAAATAACCACTGCAACAAGCAGAAAATATACTTTTATCAACTGACACTATACCCTCCTGATAACACCTTTTTTCAAGTCATTGCAATAAACCTTAACATGGTATCCAAGCAAAGAAACTATTGCTTGCTGTTGCTATGTTAAAAAAAACTTTTCCCTGGGATAGATAAAGGAGAAGGCTTTAGATTTTACCTTGTTTTCTTCCTTTTGGGCTCAAATAATGACTTCCTCCCGGACAAATGCTCTAAACGTCTATTTTTTTAAAAAAAAAGTTTCCAAAAGTAACTGTCCCGTTCTCCAGAGGAGTTGATTGTTTCACAAGTCTCTTTCCTCTTGACTTCTAATTCTTGTGTGTTGAGGAGGAGGAGGAGGCACCCACCCTACTGCACCCCTTAGTCTGAGTGACTGGACTCAGCCTCTGACTGCTCCAGGGTTTTGTGTGTGAGGTTTGTAATTTCCTTGCAGACAGCATAGAAGCTCAGCTCTCTTACCTCCTCCTCCCCTCTCTCTCCCTCACAGTATAATACATTTAAACCACGTTGGCTTTCAGTGACATGTGGCTTCTATCACCACACCTGCCAGAAAAAAAGAAGAAAAAAAAAAGGCCAACAGCATCTGTGTGCCCTTCCTTATGTTTTTTTTTTCCCTTTTCCTTTTTTCCGGGAAAATATCCTGAGGATGGTTATATCCCCCAAAAAATAAAGCAGTTCCGCATTTTTTTTTGCTTTGATTGTGGTGAAGGACAGGCTGTTCTCGCATTGGCCTAGGAGATCCTGTTTGGGCTATCACGATCTGCTCCTGGGCAGAGTGACGGTATGGTGCGCAGATTTCGGGATTTGCAACCTGTGTCTGATATCTCCAGGCATGGGTTATATACCAGCGACATGGTTCTGTTTAGTAAGGACAAGCCCCTTTTGACTCAAATCTTCACATAAAACCGCCAAAATCCTTATTTATTTTGGATCACTTTTAGATAACTTTATGGGTATCAGAAGGATTATGTGTTTTTTTCCCTTTTACTTATGACTGTTTAGAATTACAATGAAGTCTTAAAGGACCATTAAACTTTTAAAATATTCTTCACATGTTTGAAAATGACGATGATGAATAATGCACATATACTACATTATTGATCTTAGCACCTTTATGAGATGTTTCAGAAAATGCGTCTAACAGTTGTCGAATTGATGAAAATCTGTTGGAAGTTCACGATACTAATATCCAGTCACCAGGTAGGGGAACTCAGTAGAAACAGGCACAGTTCCTAGAAGTAAAATTAGTCAAGGGCACACATCCTCTCAAACAGGTTGGGGAAGCCTGTTGGGGCAACCTGGGCAGTTGCCCCCAGCGCCCCAAGCCAGCTACCAGGCCCTCTAGGTCTCCTCCCAAATTCATTGTGGTCCCCTTCAAAGTTTTCAGAAGTGTAGCAACTCACCACTTGCCTGAGTTGGGACACTCCTTCATTACTCCCTGCATTCCTGTCTTCATCCCCACTGGCTGCATCTTCTCAGTAATAACCTAATAACGTGCCAGGTCATGGAGGAGAGGCGCCCCGGTAAGGATAAAGAAGGGAATGCAGTGAAAAATGGAGGAGCGCCAGCTAGGATAGGTGAAAAAAATGCACATACACTGAAAATACACTGCTGAAAACTCTGCGGGGGCCCTGAGGACCACAATACATTTTGAGGGAGACCTGAGGAAGTTCCCAGAAGCTCAGGAGCCCTGGGGTTGGTGGGGGAATCAGGCGGCAGAATAGGAAAGGAGGATTAGCAAGGTAAACTTGTTAGATTCTAATGCTTCCCCACTCTGCAAAAATTATCTTCACTCCTAAAATTAATTATTTTTCTGTCTGAACAGGAAGTAAAACTACTACCCACAGCCAAATCCCTGGATTGGGGATTTCCACCGGCGACAAACAATTGTACCCCGATCCATCTGGCCAAATCTGCAAACATCATTGGTGCCATAATATGTGAACAATCATATTCAATCCCATGAAAGTCAATAAGGATTGAAATGAACCTCCGAGGATTTTCCACAGGAGAAGGTGGGGGCATCAACGCCCTGGGGGGGGGGGAAACTCATGGTGGCATCTGTGGGTCCCCTTTGACAAGGGGATCCCCAGATGTCTGCCAAATTTCCCGGGTGAAATGACATAACTAACATTCATGGCAAATTTGGTGACAATAGTATGTACTTTGTTAATAACCATGAAAGTAGGCCCTATTGACTTCAATGGCAGAACGGAACAGGGTACTAGAAACAGGAAATTTTGATTTTCTCAATTTTACTCGGAACGATCCGAATTCCGATGTGAAAATGGTAACTCAGGACTGTTCTGATTCCATAAGCTAATCCCTAACCACAACCAACTGGCAACCTTGCATATATATATGGCTACACATCTTTATATGATCACTAAAGGTGCGTACACATGCACTACGGCCGCCACCGACGGGTCCGTCAGACCCTCCCGCTAGGCGGACTTTCAGCCGACAGTAGCGCGTGTGTACACACTGTCGGCTGACTGATAAGGCTGTTTCTGAACGATCCGCTCAGCGGATTGGAGTCAACTGAACGAATCAATGCCATTGGCCCTACCATGTACCTTAGTTCACCTGACCAATCCAGGTAACCTGCAGCACAAAATTCCTGCAATTGGTTGTCCCCTCATTCAGTACATCCATCCATAAACAGCGACCCTTCCAGAAAACCATCCAGGCTTATCCATTAATAGCACCTGTGAATAGGAAAACTACAGTACAGTACAGTACACAGCACCAATACAAATCATTGACTCTGTTGGTCAGTGTAGAGAAGAAGAAGGACTGGCTAGAGATGTCTTGAACGGTTCGCCGGCGAACGGTTCCAGGCGAACTTCGGTGGTTCGCGTTCGCCTACCAAACGCGAACTTTCCCGATTTCCTCGATTCGCCCCATAATGCTCTATGAAGCAAAACTTTGACCCTCTACATCACAGTCAGCAGACACATTATTGCCAAACACACTGCTCTCAACGCTGGAGGCCCGGCCCCCCTCCCTCCCTCCCTCCCTCCCTCCTCCTCCAAGCAAGGTCCTTATACCATCTGACTCACTTGTCTGCCTACACTGATTAGTTAAGGGACAGCTGCTACACACTCTGCTAGGGAGATTTTAATTAAGCTCTTGTGGGCTCCTCCCTCCTCCCCTTCTACCTATTCCCTCCTCCCTCCTACCGGAGGGAGGAGGGTCTCATCTGCCAGAGAATTATATTATTTCAAAAGCCAGTTTACATACCATAGCTGAGAATTGAACCCAGGTCTCACTGTGTGGTGGGCAAGTACCTTAACCGCTGTACCACAACAGTACTAACTGAAGCTGGCCTAGCATTTACCATTTATGCTCAATCCAAGAGAAAAATTAGACAAGATAGCAGCGTTAGGAAGACTTGCCTAAGGTCTCCTACTGAATAGGTGCTGGCTTACTGAACAGGCAGAGACGAGACTCGAACTCTGGTCTCCTGTGTCAGAGGCAGAGCCCTTAACCAAACACCATGCAGCCACTGCTTACAGATATGTAGCCAGACATGGCCTTGTATTTTGTGTTCAACAGTTGTCAAGAGAAAAATTAGACAAGAAAGCAGTGTTATGAAGACTTGCCTAAGGTCTCCTACTGAATAGGTGCTGGCTTACTGAACAGACAGAGACGAGATTCGAACTCTGGTCTCCTGTGTCAGAGGCATAGCCCTTAACCATTACACCATGCAGCCACTTCTTACAGATATGTAGCCAGACATGGCCTTGTCTTTTGTGGTCAACAGTTGTCAAGAGAAAAATTAGACAAGATAGCAGTGTTATCTCTCACCAACACTACATGCTGAAGCCAGCCTAGCATGTACCATTTATGCTCAAAAATACAATTCCGCGGAAAGCGGTGACCATCCCTACTAGAGAAAAAGAGAGAGAGAGAGAGAGAGAGAGATATGAATCTACCTGGCTATCTGGGGTTCTCTTTGGACAACTGTTGAACATAAAAGACAAGGCCATGCCTGGCTACATATCTGTAAGCAGTGGCTGGAAGGTGTAATGGTTAAGGGCTCTGCCTCTGACACAGGAGACCAGGGTTCGAATCTCGTCTCTGTCTGTTCAGTAAGCCAGCACCTATTCAGTAGGAGACCTTAGGCAAGTCTATTGTGGTTCGCGAACTTTTTCGCGAACCGAACCTTTCGCAGAGGTTCGCGAACAGGGTTCGCGAACCGAAAATCGGAGGTTCGCGACATCTCTAGAGGTGGCACTAGTTGCTATTGGCAGCCTTAGTGAGGGTTAGTGGCATATGGTTTAGTGTGCCTCCGGATAGCAGCAAGCATAAATAGCAGTGAGTCAGAAAGGTAGAATCCAGGCACCAAAAAACTGCACAATCCACATTTATTTCATCCCCACATAAAGACAGGTACAGGTGCACAGGGCTGGTATAACAGCCATTTCACAAGCAAAAAAACGCTTGCTTCCTCAGAGACAAAGAGCCCAAATATAATGACACATTATGTACATAATCAAACACAGCCATTGCGTATGAGAGAGGGAGGAGAAAAGAGAAAGGGAGGATCCACTCACCGCTCAGCAGACCGGCTCATTACCGAGCGTGTACCATTACTGATAGAACGCCCCGAGCCTCCCGGCGCGCACTGCATACAGGCTCCGCCCCTTTCTGGGTGGATACATCCAGGAGTGTATTCCTCCAATCAGAGTCATCCGCGTCAATCGCGTGATGACGTCACTATGCGTGCAGCTAGCCGGGTGGTACCAATGAGCCGGCTTCCGCGTTCCACCCAGCTGGTAACCTGGGGAACGCGTTGTGACGTCGGCAAGCTCCGGATTCCCCTATAAACAAAGGAAGAGAAAAAGAAAAAAACGTATAAATTTAAAAACATCATAAAAACAGTAAAACTATATTCCTTTACAGCATAGCGTCCCCATAGCAGCGCGGAGCATATTATCTACATAGAATAGGAAAAACTATAACAGTGTTTACCCATACAGCAAATTCATATCTATCAGGGCATGATCTCATCATTATAATCCAGCCAATCTAAATCATGCCACATCGTATGGGAATCATCATAATATATACATATATACACCACCTTCACGTCGCTGGCCGTGAAGGTGGTGGAGCAGAAGGTACGTAAACTTTCGGAAAAGGAAGTACAACTGTTCTGGACAGTGGCCACCCTCAAGCGTTATGATGACAAACAAATTGCGGCTAGAGGTTTCAGGAAATACAGTGAAGCTATAGAATATCAAGATGATCAAGAATTTATAAAGGTGTGGCAGGCTCAACAACTTGATAATGCTTTAAAACTGCAGAAAATAGTGCTTAATAGGAGAGACCACGGACCTCACACCTAAGACTAGGAACACTGTGTTACTATTGTGTTATACTTCAGACTAGTTCAAGGGTGTCGAGACCACGGACCTCACACCCAAGACTAGGCCTTATTTGTTACCTGTTATGACCATTTGCTCTGTTGACCTCACTCTTGCTTTCTGATTCGGTACCTCAGCATATCTGCCTTCCTGTTGCCAAACTCTGCCTGTCCCCAGTTACTGAATCAGTCTACTGTCTCTGTACTTTATCTGCCCGTGTGTTGCCGACCTAGCCTGCCCGACCTTGCGAGCCATCACTCTCTCTAGAGAGATTAGCCTTCACTGCTACCTGTGACGCCCACCTTCCAGGGGTCAGTTAGCCACGAGGCCTTCCTGCTATTCAGCCTGGGGCTCCATCCCCTTGGAAGTCTCAGGCTGCTGGAAGGTCTTCATACTTCCCAGAGGGAGGTATTCCTCATACTGCCAAGGGCCGCCTGCTCCTCGGGTGGTCCTACTCAAAGTCATTACTGTTGCACCAAACACTCACTCTATATAGGTGTCCAGAGGTTAGTCATATCTGTATTATTGGTGATTCTGCAGGTCATCAATAATCAGGTATACATCTGTATTCTTGGTGATTCTGCAGATCACCAATAATCAGATTCTCTCTGTGTGCTGACACCGATCGTTACAGAACGGCAGACCATAAAAACAAAATGGATGCACTTAACAGCCGTCTTGATGCACTCACCACCTCGGTGGAGAAATACATCCGAGTGCTGGACAGTCATCAGACGCAGATCAACGCTTTGTCTGGGTCCTTACAAGTCCTTCAGACGGCTGTGAATACAGTGCGATCTCCTCCAGGTGCAGACTTGCGTATGCCTGTGCCCGAAAGGTTTTCTGGTCACAGATCTGACTTTCAGAATTTTAAAAATCGAGTGTTGTCAATGTCATACTTTGAGTTAAGGCCTACTTCATCAGGAACCGAGACACAGAGAATTACTTTTATTAAGACTCTGTTGTCAGGGGATTCTCAGACTTGGGCATATAGTCTCCATACAGGGCATGAGGCCCTAACATCAGTTGAGAAATTTTTTAAAGCTATGGCTATAATTTATGATGATCCGGGCATTGCTTCCACCGCTGAGCGGAAGCTCAAGACTATGCGGCAAGGCAAGGATCCGATTGAAAATTACGCAGCTGAGTTCAGGAAATGGGCAGTATCAGCTAAATAGGGATCATTTGCACTTCTGGACTGTTTTTTGTCTCTGATCTAATGTTGGGACATCCTGAGCCGAAGTCTATTGATGAGGCCATTTCATTAGCAGTCAGGGTTGATCGTCGTATACGCTACCAGTATACGCGTACCCTCGTATGCGTCATCACGTAGAGGACGTGAGGTCAGAGAATGGGCGGAAGTACCACAAGGGTACTACCGCTGAACCGCCTGCTGCCCGGCCTCAACGCGGCTCCTAGACTAGTCGGACTCCTCCACTCATGATCCATCTCACCACAGCCAGCCCACCACTAGTAGGTAACTTTCCGCAAACTTTTTTTATGGGGAAGCGGGCAGAGGGGGGAGCGCTAGCGGAGGGGGTGGAGGGAATTTCCAACTCCCCCCCCCCCGCGATCGGGGCATGCTCCCCCCTTATGCCTGCAACCCCATAGGGCCCCCAAAACCGACATGTTCGGGGGTCCCATTGACTTGCATTGAGTTCGGGGTTCGGGCCGAACATGCCGAACATCTGGCCCATGTTCGGCCGAACGGACCCGAACCCGAACATCCAGGTGTTCGCCCAACACTAATTAACATATAGCCATAACAATTGTAAAGTCTTTAGACCCAGTAACTTCAACTTGACAACCATTCCATACTTTCACTGTCCACCTATGTTAGCTAGTCACTAAAGCATAACCCCCGCCCACAAACCCACAGCCTGTTCAAAGGCAAACTTAAAGTTGACATTGAAGATGTCAAGACCAATGTCTGACAAATGGACATCATCACCCCAATAAAGTCCTGAAACCTAACCCTTCAATTCTCTATACTGATATGCCAATCCACCGCCAACACCAGGTATACAGTCATTTACCTGATTTTTTTTTTATATCCAAACCATTTAAACCCTGGTACTATCTCAGAAAAAATTACGGTACTATGTAGCTGCTGATGCCAGTAAGTAATATCAGTAGTCATTGCAAGCATAAGGTCTGGGGTCTTACATTTGGCCAAATGGTTTCCCCCCACATGCAACAGCAAAATGTCTGGATGCTTTTTCTTAGATAAGCAATCTGCTAAATAGACATTGACCCTAACATAAACCCTGACATAATGGTAGCCATCATAGAAATGATGTTGAAGAAGAGGCTGGGGTACAGCAGGAAATGGGGATTCTTTTTAACGGTGGTTAAAGTTAGGCATCAGGAGATTGTGTAATGAGAAAGGGGGAGGCTAACAGTAGACATCAGGATAGGGTGTCATGGGAGGGGGAGGTTAGAGTTAGAAGGATAGGGTGTCATGTGAGGGGGAGGTTAGAGTTTGATATCAGGATATGATGTCATGTGAGGGGGGGGGGGGGTTAGAGTTAAAAGGATAGGGTATCACGTGAGTGGGGAAGTTTAGAGTTACATATCAGGATAGGGTGTCATGTGAAGGGGAAGATTAGGGTGAGATATTGGAAAGGGTGTCATGTGAAGGAAGAGGTTAGGGTTAGATCTTGGGAAAGAGTGTCATGTTAATGAGGAGTTTATTTAGAGTTAGATATTGGGAAAGGGTGTGATGTGAAGGGGAAGTTAGGGTTAGAAATTGGGAAAGGGTGTCATGTGAAGTCGAGGTTAGGGTTAGATATTAGGAAAGGGTGTCATGTGAAGGTGGGGGGGGGGGGGGGGGGTTAGGGTGAGATATTGGGAAAAGGTGTCATGTGAAGGGGAGGTTAGATTTAGATATTGGGAAAGGGTGTCATTTGAAGGGGGAGGTTAGATTTAGATATTGGCAAAGGGTGTCGTGTGAAGGGGGAGGTTAGGGTGAGATATTGGGAAAGGGTGTCGTGTGAAGGGGAGGGTTAGGGTAAGATATTTGGAAAGGGTGTCATGTGAAGGGTTGATTAGAGTAAGGTATTGGGAAAGGGTGTCATGTGAAGGAGAGGTTAGGGTTAGATATTGGGAACGGGTGTCATGTGAAGGGGGAGGTTAGGGTTAGATAATTGCTAAGTTGATAATTGATACGTTTATTTTACCGATTGTACAAACAATTGGGATTGTTCATGTATGGGCACCATCAACCAGTCTTAACCGTTAACTGTGCACACAGTGGATTAGCCTACAGAAGTCTCTAGTACATGAGACCTGCATGGCAACTGTGGCATAGTACGGTCGGTGGGATTGGCGGGTGGCTGGACAAGAACCAGGGGGGGGGGAATAAATACTAAACATGGTGTATTCATGGTGCAGGGCGTCTTGTGCATTATTATGCCCCCCTTGTACCTTGTGTCCCCGTTGTACCTTTTGTGTCTCCCTGTGTCCTCCTCTGTCCTCCTGTGTCCCCCATGTGTCCGCCTCTGTCCCCCTGGTGTCCTTCTCTGTGCCCCTGTGTGTCCCCCTGTGTCCTCCGCTTGTCCCTGTGTCCTCCGTACGTCTCCTTGTGTAATTTGCAGCAGGTACATGTCTCACCTAATCCAAGGGAGCCCCGAGCTGATCAGCAGCATCTCCTTTCCCTCATTCTTCCCCTGATGCCGGTTATGAAAAGAAAAAGGTTCCAGAGGGCACACCATCAAAAAATATTATCATTCGGGTGCTTGACACTGGGACATAGGCAAATGTCTCATGTGAAACTGTAGTAAAAGCGTATCAGCACACCGGTTTTCATTAAGTTCGCGCTCTTTTATTGAGCCATGCGTTACCAAAGAGGTATAAAGCCTTTAATGAAAACCGGTGTGCTGATACGCTTTTACTACTGATGCCGGTTATGTCGTGTTATAACGTGATCAGGAAAAGCCGGCAATAGGGAAAGAGTGAAAGAGAGGAGATGCTGCTGATCGCAGAGGGCGCCCTCGGATCAGGTGAGACATGCCCGCTGTTAATTAATTTGCACGGCTAGTGGAGGATTGTAGGACACAGGACAATACTTTTGGGGGAGAAAATGTGCATCTAATAGTCCAAAAAATACAGTATATTAAAAATCTTCCCATGCTCATTTTGAATCTGACACCAGTAACATTTTTCAAATTGTTTTAGACCAATGCAACAAAAGCCTGGATTGAATTACTAATGATAAAATAATAAAAAAAAACCTCTGTGGAACATCATGCAAATAATTACACAGACTTGGAAAATGTGAATAACATGAATGGGTATAAAAATAGCATCACAGAGATGGTGAGCTCTGCGAAACACAGGTCCATATGCAATTTAGTTTTTCTCCTGAGTTTTCTCCTAGGTGATATTTTCATGCTTGTCTATAAAATGCCCTTTAAGCTAACAGCAAGCAAGAAAATACACTGAATAATTATGATAGTACTTTTTCAGCAACTTTTTTTAATTGCAATAATTGTAATTTTTTAACTGTAAAATGGTGAAATGTTATTTTAACCACTTATTGTTACCTGTACAGTATATCTACGCCCCTAAAAACAAGTTTGTGAGCTTTGGGGTCCTTGGTATCAATAATTTGTATATTCCTCTTGAAATTAAACAAATCTGATTGTTTGTTTGTGGGTCCGCCCCCTTTCTGAATTTGAACCCCAGCCATCCAGTGACCAACTGTGTCAAGTTTGAGAACCATGCCAATAACAGAATGGCTGAAATCAATCTAACAAATCTGATTGGCTGTTTGTGGTTCCACCCCCTTTAGAGAATTTGGACCTCAGTCAATAACTGACTATATCAGGGTTGAGGCCTCTGTCATTAACTGTGTAAGAATGGTAGCAATGTCGATATTCCCCTTGAAAATCAACAGGTGAATTTTGATTGACTGTTGTAGGCTCCACCCATTTTACTGAATATTAATCCCAGTCACCCAGTGACCAACTGTGCAGAGTTTAAAGGGAACCTAAACTGAGAAGGATATGGATTTTTCCTTTTAAAATAATACCAGTTGTCTGACCCTCCTGCTAATCCTGTGTTTCTAATACAGCCCCTCAACAAGCATGCAGATCAGGTGCTCTGACTGAAGTCAGACTGGATTAGCTGCATGCTGGTTTCAGGTGTGTGATTCAGACACTACTGCAACCAAAGAGATCAGCAGGACTGCCAAGCAACTAGTTTTGTTTAAAAGGAAACATCCATATCCCTCTCAGTTAAGGTTCCCTTTAAGAACCCTGCCATTAACAGTGTAAGAATGGCTGCAGTTTATATTTGACCAGTGAAATTTGTTTTTGGCTCCGCCCACTTTTTTGTACCTTGACACACAGTCACTCAATTACCAAGTTTGTGATCTTTCAGGGTCCTGGCATCAAAAATGTGTGCATGGAAGCAGTTTATCCAGCAAGGAAATCTAATTGGCTGTTTGTGGCCCCGCCCCTTTAGTGGATTTGGACCCCAGTCATCCAATGACTGACTGTAGCAAGTTTGAAGCCTCTGCCATAAACAGTGTAAGAATGACAGCAGTTTCAATATTCCCCTTGAGAATCAATAGGTGAATTTTGATTGTCTGTTGTAGGCTCCACCCACTTTCCTGAATTTTAATCTCATTCACCCAGTGACCAAGTGTGCCAAGTTTGAGAACCCTGCGATTAACAGTCTAAGAATGGCTGCAATTTACATTTTTCCATTAAAAATGAATAGCCGAAATGTTATTGACTGTTTTATGCTCCGCCCACTTTTTGGGGATTTGTAACCTTGGTCACCAAGTGACCAACTGTGCCAAGTGTAGGGACTCTGTCTTGATTACTGTGAAAATGGCAGCCTTTTCCATTTTTTCCATTGACATGAATGGGTGAAATCTGATTAGCTGTTTGTAGCTCCGCTCAGGTGTGCAGGGGGGACGCGAGACCCCCAGAACATATCATCCCAGGTAGTAAAGGATCTGTATACCAAGTTTCGTTTAAATAGGTCAAGGCGTTTTCGAGTGATTGCGGCACATTCATTCATACATACATACACACACACACACACACACACATATACATACATACATACATCTGATTCTATATATATATATAGATTAACTCCTTCCCTTCCACACTCTCCCCAAGGTACCCAAAATATTGTTTTGCATAATTAAAAAAAAGACAATAAAAAATACATAAATAGTTACCTTAGGGAGGGACCGAACTTTTTTTAATATGTAAGTCAAGAGGGCATATTACTGTTATTTTTTAAATGATGGACTTGTAAATAGTGATGGAAGCAAAACTGAAAAAAAAATGCACCATTATTTCCAAATAAAAATTGGCATCATACATTGTGATAGGAGCATAAATTAAATGGTGTAATAACCAGAATCAATGGGCAAATAAAACACGTGGGTTTTAATTATGGTAGCATGTATTATTTTAAAATTAAAATTGCTGAATTCTGAGAAATAATTTTTTTTTTCCATTTTTTTCCATGCATCTAGAAAAATAATTCTTAGCAAAATGTACTACCCAAAGAAAGCCTGATTGGTGGTGGAAAAAAACAAGATATAGATAATTTTGTTGTGATCGGTAGTGATAAAGTTATTGGCAATTGAATGGGAGGAGCGCTGCAATGTGAAAATTGCTCGGATGCATAAGGTGAAAATACACTGAAGGCTGAAGTGGTTAAAGAGAATATGAAAATGATCTGCTAGGAGAAAACTCAGGAGAAAAACTGAATTGCGTAAGGGCCACATTACGGAAATTATGCAGCAGTTTTGAGTAACATTCCTCAATGTAAATATTTTGGGAATTCATCATCTACAGTACATAATATCGTTGCCCGGGTATATATTTGGCTGGTGTTTACTCCGCCCACTTTTTCTAACCCCAACACACAATTAATTACTCAATTACTTAGTTTGTGAGCTTTGCGGTCTTTTGCATCAATAGTTTGCATGGAAAGGAAAATAGTAGTAAAAATGTAGATAGAAAAAAACAAAGTCTTGTAAAAGTAATACCTTTTTCTTTTAATTGCTAACTGATAAAGTTAAATTATCCAAGCTTTCTGGTCCCCTTCTTCAGGCATATTTCCAAATGTTAGCTGAAGTAAAACACTGATGCAGGTAAATAGTAAACACATAGAAATTGAAATGAAACAAATCTGATTGGCAGTGGCTCCACCTCCTTTTCTGAATTTGAGCCCCAGTCACCCAATGACCAACTGTACCAGGTTTGAGGCTTGTGCCATTAACAGGGCAATAAATGGCAGCAATTAAATATTCCCCATGAAACCCAATAGGTGAATTTTGATTGGCTTTTGTAGGCCCCACACACTTTTCTGAATATTAATCCCAGTCACCCAGTGACCAACTGTGCAAAGTTTGAGAACCCCTGCCATTAACAATGTAAGAATGACTGCAGTTTACATTTTCCCAGTGAAATTTGTGTTTGTCTCCATCCATTGATGACCTGGCATTGCCTGGGTATGTATTTGGCTGGTGTTGGCTGTGCCCACTTTTTCTAACCCTAACACATAATTACTCAATTACTCAATGACCAAGTTTGTCAGCTTTGCGGTCTTTGGCATCAATAATTTGCATTGAAATGAAACACATCTAATTGGCTGTGGCTCCACCCCTTTTCTGAATTTGAGCCCCAGTCACTTAATGACCAACTGTACCAGGTTTGAGGCTTGTGCCATTAACAGTGCAAGAATGGCAGCAATTAAATACTCCCCTTGAAAATCAATAAGTGATTTTTGATTGGCTTTTGTAGGCTCCACCCACTTTTCTGAATATTAATCCCAGTCACCCAGTGACCAACTGTGCAAAGTTTGAGAACCCTGCCATTAACAGTGTAAGAATGGCTGCAGTTTACATTTTCCCAGTGAAATTTGTATTTGTCTCTGCCCACTTTTTGGTTATGAGAATAAAAAGTATCCTTTATGTTATTCCTGGTAATGTACCATGTGTGTGCCAAATTTCATTCAAATACGTTCAGTCATTGTTGCGTGATTGAGTATCAAACATCCAAACATTCACATTTATAATATTAATATTAACCACTTAAGGACTGTTTTGAATTATCTGTGCTGCTTGGGCTCTCCAGCCCGCAGCACAGATCAGGATTGAAGCAGGGCGATCAGACTTCCCCCCCTTTTTCCCCACTAGGAGGATGACCTGCTGGGGGGGTCTGATCGCCGCCGCTCTGTGTGGCCGAGCGGGGCCCCCAAAGCCCCCCTCCGCAGCGCGATTCCTCCCTCCCTCCCCTTCGCTCCATGGGCGGCACAGGACGGCGATGCGTCCTTTGCCGCCTCTGATAGGCTTCAGCCTATCACATGGCGGCGATCCCCGGCCAATCAGAGGCCGGGGATCGCCGATACCAGTCAAATGATGCCATTGTTTTTCACCTCTTTTAGAACAGAGAGGACGTTCTGAGCTCAGGTGCGCTTAAAGAAGCAGTTTCCTTTAGGATTCCATGGTGGAGTTATTGCAGGCTTTGGAAACAAGAATCTCAGCCTTTACAATAATCATTCACATTGCTTGGGGTATCATGATAACTCTGGGAACTGGCTGTACAAATGAATAACTGTGGAGGTTAGGATCTATATTATAAATGCCCAAAAAGATGTTCTTTCTTTTTTTTTTCCCCCAGTGAGAAATTATCTTTATTGTTAAATGTGTCTCAAATACCCAAATGCCAGACTTCTAAAAGAGGGGGAAAAAGTTAAAAAGGAGATTCAGACAGCCTCAGTTAGGCAATACTTTAGCAGTGCAATAATTAGGAAATACTGCAGAGACTATACAGGACACCGCTAACCCTGCAGCTGATTATGCAAATTCCCATCCTGCCTCAGAACTGTGAGGTGTCCTTGTAGACCTCGTCCTGTGAATGCTGCAATAATGCAAACTGCCAATGTACAGTACATCTCTATTAAACAATCTTTTCTTGTAACTCTAATGCTGCTACGCTTCATCAGAAATATACCCAATATCATCAACTCTGCAGTAATAAGTGTGATGTGCATGTACCTCGTCAAGGACATATTTTTATATTCGACTGAAGGTATAGCAGTAGGAAACCAAACTCAGTTTAAGGAAAGCTTCCCTCTCAAGTTATTATTATTATTGATTTATAAAGCGCCAACATATTCCGTGGCGCTGTACAAAGTAAGAAACGAACATGAGGTACATAATAATACCGACAATGGTGTACACCAATATACAAGATACGTAATTAGTGACAAAATACAAAAATGATACAAAATAAAGAAGTGGTAATAACAGTGATAAAAGTAACATGATAAATAAAATGTATAATGATTTCCAAGACACAAAAGGGGAGTGAGTTGTTTTTTTAAATAATTATTTTAAAGAAACCTGGGGCCATATGCAATTCACCTTTTCACCTGAGTTTTCACCTAGGTGATATTTTAAAACTTGTCAATAAAATGCAGTTTAAACCACCAGTAAGCAAACAAATACTCAAAATAACTTTGATAGTACTTCTTGCCTACTTGTTGATACTTTTTCCATTGCAAAGTGCTAAAACATTATTTTAAATTGAAGATGAAAAATTATCTCCTAGGAGAAAACTAAGGTGAAAAAGTGAATTGCATATGGCCCCATGACTTAAAGGGTACCTAAAGTGAAAAAATCAGTTGCCATTATTCCTTGCTGCTCCATTCAGCCGCTGTACCCCTCCATGAGCTGGCCACTGCGAATGATCTCCTTGATTGCGCTCTCATGGCTGGAAACATTCTGCGCATGCTCACCAGTAGCAATTTTTACGTAGGCTTCGCTCCCACTTAAAAAGGTGTCCTATCAGTTTCTGACAGTTGGCATCATTTTTGTAAGTGTTTCTATGGCTGTGTTCACACATAAAAGATGAACATTTCACAAACTGATGCAAAACTGACAGGATAGGACAGTACTGGACTGAAATGTACAGATCTATGTGTGAACCAAGCCTGACTGCACACTAGGGGGACAGAGGATGATTAGGGGATTAAGATTAAGATTAAGGGACCAGGAGGACTTCAAGGCCCCAGGTAAGTTAAATTTCCCACTTTTATTACACTTTAGGTTCCCTTCAAAGTGTACCTGAAGTGACATGTAATAAGAATAAGATGAATAATATGTACAATCCCATTTTATTTATTTTTTCTCACTGTAGACGTTAGTAGTTCAGGGCTGCTCCCCAACCCTGTCCTCAAGGACCACCAACAGTACATGATTTGCAGAAAACCACAAACATGCACAGGTGAGGTAATTAGTGTCTCAGAAGAGCTGATTAACTACCTCTGTGGATGTCCTCAAAGCATGCACTGTTGGTGGGCCTTGAGGACTGGGTTGGAAACACTGCGAGTGTAAATGACACTTTCTTTGCATTTGGACTAACTCACTGGTAACGAATTACATGCTATTACACCTTTAAAGGGAATCTGAAGCAATAAATATATGGGGACTGCCATATTTATTTTCTTTTAATCAATACCAGTTGCCTGGCAGCCCTGCTGATTTATTTTGCTGCAATGGTGTCTAAATAACACCAGAAACAAGCATGGAGCTAATCTTGGTAATATGGCAATAATAGACTCAGAAACTACTGATGATCTGCTGCATGCTTGTTCAGGGTTTATTGCTAAAAGGATTAGAGGCAGAGGATCAGAAGGATAGCAAGTCAACTGATATTGCTTAAAAGGAAATAAATATGGCAGCCTCCATATACCTCTCACTTCAGGTGTCCTTTAGGTGCAAGGAACAGAATCGATTAAAAAGGTCGGTAGTTCAGGATTTGTCTCGACAGGAGCTGGAAAACATAAATAAAACTTGTTATTCACAATAAAAAATTTAAATTTAGATTTTCATATTTTAAACACAAAATAAGGACATGGGTTTGCAAGAAAGTCTATTTAGGATGCACCACACTTTGCATGGCGCGCAACGGCTGTAGACCTCTCACTGCCTGTACCTCTCTCTGTGTTGCTGGATTGTGTTTTTGTGGATGAGCTATTTTAAATGAAGCAATACACTTGAATTTTTAGCCAGATGTGCACCACCGCTTTCTCTTCTCTTCAAGTTGGTATGACTACAGACTGTTGAGTTGCACTCCAGTGCTGAAGACTAAATCTGTGCATTGGCTTTCCTTCTGCTGAGCTATTTAGGATTAGGACAATAAATACAATAATTTATCTCATCAGCCCCTTTTACTTGTGATGGGAGCCGCCAATGCCTTTCTCCGTTGAGGTAAATTAGTAAAAAGGGTAATCCTTGACTCTCTATCCATTTATAATAAAGGTTCTAAATTAAATATTTTATTAGGAATAAATACATTTAAAAAATGATTCCAAAGCATTTTCTTTTTTTATGTATGCTCTTTTGTTTTCATGTACAGTAAAACCTTGGATTGAGAGTAACTTGGTTTGAGAGCACTTTACAAGACGAGCAAAATCTTTTATGAAATTTTGACCTGATGAGCAAGCAATGTCTTGCTATATACAAGCAGTTGTGATGATGTGACACATGTATACATTATGTATACATACGTCATGTCATCACAACTGAGCTGATTGTTCTTCTCCCTTTTATGCTGCAAGATTGTACTTAATAGGACTTAAAGGAAACCTGAGATAAAAGGATGTAAAGTTTTATACATACCTGGGTCTTCCTCCAGCCCCCACCGCACCAATTGCTCCCACGCCATCTTCCTCCCTTCCTCATTTGACCGGTAGAAGCACCGTTAGCTTGGCAAGTCAGGGTGTACAGCGCATGTGCAGCCCAGGTACAGAACGCTCCCAGCCACAGGAGTGAAGCGGGGGTAAACGCGCAGGCGAACTGCGCCTGCGTCGACTGGTCCAGCTAACGGGTATTCTACTGGCCAAACAAGGAGGTGGAGGAAGACAGCATGGGAGCAATCAGTGCGGAGGGGTCTGGAGGAAGCGCCAGGTTTTGTATAAAACTTTTATATACTTTTATCTCAGGTACACTTTAATCTGAGTGTAGGGACTGTACAACGTCACATTTCTGTGAAATCCTAAAAAGTAGGCAAAAGCAACTGCATTGAATAAGTTCCTTGTTAAAGCTACCCCCAAAAAATGTAGGGGTGAGCCAAGAGATAACAATGATTCTGTTAGTTATTGTGAGTGAAGTGTGGTCTGGTGTTAGTCCAAGAGCAGAAATACATCAAACAAACAAACGTTAATTCCAGTAATACCTTTAGTTACCAACTGTACATAGTTTATTGCAAGCTTTCGAAACGTTAAGTTTCTTAATTTCTTACGAAAGCTTGCAATAAACCATATACAGTTAGTCATTAAAGGCATCACCAGAATCAACGTTTGTTGGTTTGATGTCTGCATTTCTGTTAGTTACAGCAGTGTTTCTCAACATTTTAGTGGTATGTACCCCTTTTAAAACCCTGTACTCACCAAGTACCCCCTAGCATAGTAAACATTGTCACAAGTACCCCTTGACAAATATATATTTAATTGTAGTACATGATAAATTGTTCTAAACAATTTATTCTTGGTTACGTATATCAAGCCCGAGTACCCCCTGGAAGCATTATAAGTACCCCCTGGGGTACGCGTACCACACATTGAGAACCTAGGAGTTATAGTATAAGTGTTTTTCCCATTTTTGGTTTTTACAGTACAGTACTTTGCCGCATATGTTTTTCTATAAATGTTTTTGGATTTTGGATTGACTCATCTGAGCTTCCATTAATCCTAATGGGGAAATTACCTTTGATATAAGAGTACTTTGGATTACAAGCATGCTTCCAGAAAAATTATGCTCACAAACCAAGGTTCCACTGCAGTGGCATGAGGATCACCATAGCAGCAGTAGTGGCTGCTACAAGAGGGCCCGATGTCCCTGGTGCTCTTTATTTCCCCTTAATTATGGGCTCATGGCCCAACCATGGCCACCAGAACTCTCCCTCGCTTCACGCATTGTAGAGAGGCAGCAGTTGAAAGGGGACTATTTTTCACTTACCGCCTCCCTGTGCATTAATATTGCAGACAAAAAGTTTTCCGTAGTTGATGTAGCTCTGCCCCCTCAACTCACGATCCCGCCTCCTCCCCTTGCAGGTCCTCCCCCGACTGCCTATACATTGACTGACCTGTCTGGAGGAGGGGACGTCACACAGAGAGTGAGAGAGAGCTAGGGACCAATGAAAACAAAGGAGCTGCCTCTGTCTCCTCTGCTGCCAGCAGCCGGCCTAATGTCACTTGCCTTCTGCACACCACTTAAAGGGTATGTAAAGTTAAAGAAAAATGCCCAGCTTAACATATTTAGTGCTTCTTCTAGCCACTTGTAGTCCTCCTGGTCCTTCACAGTCATTGTGTGCTACTTCCTTCAGCCAAGAACCTCTTAGAAACCTGGCCAACTCAGCCAATCGTTGACAACAAACCTCCTCGATTGGGGTCCCATAACGGGAAGTATCTGATGCATGCAATTTCTTTTTCAAGTGCAGAACACTCCTGGTTACATGAGCACGATCATGCCTGGGGCCGTGTGCCTGCAGCTTTTTGAGGGGTACAGCAGCTGAATGGAGCAGTGCGGAATGACAGGGCGGGACCAGAAGGACTACAGGAGGTTGAAGAAGCCCTAGGTAAGTTAAACATCTTTTAACCTTATACTTCCTTTAAAGGCTGGTTAACACAGAGTCTTGCGGAGTGAAAAACGATGGCGCTGCTCATTGTTCAAGTCTCATTCAAGTGAATGGACAGCGCTTGGTACCGTAGTTTAATGCAGCTTACTGTGGTTTGCACAAACGCCGCATTTCATTAGTGATTTTTCCCAACATTTCACTTTTTCCTGGATGCAACCTGCACCGTCCAGGCTTGGCAGCGTCTAGTATTGGCAACCGTGACACTTCCGTATCCCCCTGCGTGGGTCCAAAATGCAATGCATGAGGCAAACAACGTAAAGTGCAGTTGAAGGTAGTTACATTTTTTTCTGCGTGCTTGCAGTAAAAGCATTTAAATGAGATGCTGCAGGCTCAGATGCCCATCTGAACCCGCCATAAATGATACCCAGTTGCTACTGACAGAAATGGGCATGATTCATGGACTTACTAAACTGTCTGTGTAGTTCCAAGAGGATCCGTGTGTTCTGTGGTTGAGATTGCGTGCTTAATAATGAATTACTGTGGATCCTCAGAGCAAAGGTTTCTGGGTCAAGGGTCGCCAACTTAGAAAGTCAAACAACACAACAAAGCTTGCTGTGAGCAACAATTAATTATTAATTGAGCGCCCATGACCACAACACACGCTCAGTCCTGTTATAGATCTGAATTACTGCACATGCACAAGGCAAAGTCTTCCGGGTCAAGGGTCGCTGACTTAGAAAGTCGTGGCCACTAATGGAGCCTATGACAGACTAACAGAGCCTCTCAGAACTGTACAGAAAGTGCAGTAAGCCTATGAAATCATGCCTACATCTGTCACTAGCCTCATTTTAACAGTGAGTGTTTGGCTCAGGTATACTTTAACAACCTCCCCTTCTGGAAACTGAGAGATAGACATCCATTAGGGACCAGAGGAGACATTGGCCCTGATTCACAAAGCGGTGATAACTCAGTTATCACGCCTAAAAGACTTTAGGCGTGATAAGCCGTGCAAAGCTGAGTTATCACCGATTTGTGCTGCTCTTCGCGCGAAGCTCCCGCGCGCAAAGTTTTGTGCGCGTAGCGCACCGCGCTGCGCGCGCAAAGTCCCATAGGGCTCAATGGACGCTGCGCGCGTAACCCCGGTACACTGCGCGCGCAGCACGGTGCGCTACGCGCGCAAAGCTTTGCGCGCGGGAGATCGCGCGAGTTTCTTCTTATCACGCCTAAACTGAGTTTAGGCGTGATAAAGGGCTTTTCACAGGCGTGCAAACACTTTGCACCGCTTTGTGAATCAAGCCCATTGTGCCACTCGGAGAGAAGCACCATCATCCACCTCACCCACTGTCAGCAGATAAGCCTAAAGCCCTGTAGACATTTACAAGGAAAGTCACCAGCAAGGAATCCTTAACCGATCCCTCTGGCGACAGTAAAGGGCCGACACTGTACAGATGCGTCTCCAGCCTTAAGGGCTAGCAACATGTTCTGTTGCTATGCAGAGGGGGGAAGGGACTTCAGATCGGCATGCGTGTGACATCATGCAGCGATATGGCAGAGAGATCGATCCCTCAAAGATCAGAAGCTGATCAAAAGGATTGATTACTGCCACACACTGCCCAGCGAGTCCCTATAAATGTCATCATTTATTATTATTATTATTATTATTAAGTATTTATATAGCGCCGACATATTACGCAGCGCTGTACAGTGTGTGTATATATATATCTTGTCACTAACTGTCCCTCAAAGGAGCTCACAATCTAATCCCTACCATTGCCATATGTGTATATTATGTAGTGTAAGTACTGTAGTGTAGGGCCAATTTTTAGGGGGAGCCAATTAACTTATCCGTATGTTTTTGGAATGTGGGAGGAAACCGGAGTGCCCGGAGAAAACCCACGCAGACATGGAGAGAACATACAAACTCTTTGCAGATAGTGCCCTGGCTGGGATTCGAACCAGGGACCCAGCGCTGCAAGGCGAGAGAGAGCTAACCACTACGCCACCGTGCTGCCCATCATGAAACATATAGAGAATCGATCGATCGAAGTGCAGCTCTATGACCGCCTGATAGACTTTCACTCCAGCCCCGCCCCCAATCAAAGATTTTCCATCAAGTCCGAACAATCATTTTGATCGATTTCTGTGTTAAAATCGATCCAAAATTCAATTAAACAGGCATGTGGTGGAAATAGATTCTCAGCAGATTTTATCAGAGTAATCAAATCTACTGGAATTGGAACCAAAAAAATAATGAATACAGTATATAGCTACCTTCAGTGTTCTAACACTTAACAGACGGAGATTTTCCATCTGGTCTGAATTTCAACTTAAAATCCATAAAAAAATGATGTTTGGACAAGATGGAAAATATTTGTCGGTCTTTGCATTGGTGGGTCTGGGAAGGGTGTATAGGTTCTGGGGTGGGTCTTCCCGGGATGAAGGGGGGCTTATAAAAAAAACTGCTATGGGGCCCAGTCATTTTTTAGCTATGCCTCTGTTCCACTGTATACACTTCTTCCTTCTAGTGGCTGGATAGTGTAATGGTGAACGGCTCTGCCTCTGACACAAGAGACTAGGGTACGGATATTGTCTCTTCCTGTTCAGTAAGCCAGCACCTATTCCATAGGAGTTTTTGTGCAAGACTCCCTAACACTGCTACTGCTTATGGAGCGCTTTCCAGTGGCTGCAGCTCTGGTGCTTTGAGTCCGGATCAGAATACTGTAACTAAGGAGAGGACATCATTGAGCCAATCAGAGAGCTCCCAGCAGAAGCCCTAGCAACCAATCACAGAGGGTAACTCTGGCCAGCCCCTCCTGACCTCATTGAGCCAATCAGAGGGCTCCTAGCCTAAACCCTGGTACCCAATAACAGAAAGGAACACTGGCCAGTCCCCCTGTATAATAAGGAGGGCTGCCATGATGAGACATATCGTCTTAGCTTGCTGAATGCTCACTGAGAGACATGCTCCAGTGCTGGGGGCCTAGCAAGGGCTTTACACAGTTATAAACCTAAAGCTGTTCAGTGATTAACCCCTTCACTACTATCACTACAATATTGTTAAATCATTAATTAGCTTCATTGATGTCATAGTGTGACAGTCAGAGTGTGTGCTCCAGTGCTGCTGGCCTAGCAGTGATAAACCGAAAGCTGTTCAGTAATTGACCCATTCACTTTCACTACACTATTGTTAAAACATTAATTAGCTTGATGTCATTTGTGTGACAGTCAGAGTGTGTGCTGCAGGCAGCTGCTATGTGTCTGTGTGTGTGCTGTACACAGACCAGGCCAGCTGCTGCCTGCTGGCCAGCTATTAGCCTTAGGTATAGGTTAGGTTAGGGATTAGGGGGATAGGATTACTGTGTTATTGTGTAGTTAGTACTGTAGTACTGCAGTCAGTGCTAGTAGTTGTACTACTGTGTTAGCTTTCTACAGAACTGCTGTGCTGTGAGCAGTGCCAGTGTGACAGTTAGTGTGCACTAGTGTCTTCTCCTCTTCTGTCTGACTGTCACTCGGCACTTGGCACGTGTCACTCGGCACTTGGCACATGTCACACGGCACTTGGCTCATGTCACGTGACACGTGGCAAGTGACACGTGCCAAGTGCCACATGACAAGTGACACGTGCTAAGTGCCAATTGCCATGTGCCACGTCCGGCATGCTCCTGGCACACGTTACACCTGCTGCTGCTGCTGCTGCATTGCCTTGCTCCAGCTGCCTGTGCAGCTCCCACCACCAGGCCAGGGTGCCACAGGCCACTGATACCACCTATATTTAACCCAAAACACAATTGCTGCGTAATTTTTTGGAGGTGTCTTAGCTGAAAACTGCCATGTCCCAGTTGTGCGGTTGGACTTTGGACACAAAGGGCTTGATTCACAAAGCGGTGCTAACAGCACGCTAGTGAAAAGCCCTTTATCACTCCTAGGGCCTGATTCACAAAGCGGTGCTAACAGTTAGCACGCTGGTGAAAAGCCCTTTATCACGCCTAAACTCAGTTTAGGCATGATAAGTTTAGGTGTGATAAGTTTAGGTGTAATAAGTTTAGGCGTGATAAGTTTAGGCGTGATAAGTTTAGGCGTGATAAGTTTAGGTGTGATAAGTTTAGGCGTGATAAGTTTAGGTGTGATAAGTTTAGGTGTGATAAGTTTAGGTGTGATAAGTTTAGGCTTGATAACTTTAGCACCAACTGGGTTAGCACCGCAGTGCACAGCTGATCAAAACTTTTGCGCTAGCAAAGTCTGGTGCACTTCGCATAGAGTTTAATGGCGCTGCTTTGCGTGCGGGACTTTGCACGCGATCTAAACTTATCACGCCTAAACTTATCACGCCTAAACTGGCTTTTCACCAGCGTGGTGCAATGGTTATCACACCTAGGCCCATATGCAATTCCAGTTTTCTCCTATGTTTTCTCCTAGGAGATAAATTTTCATCTTCTATTTTAAATAATTTTCCAGCACTTTTCAACTGAAAAAGTACTGAGAAGTAAGAGCAAAAGTATTATCAAAATTATTCTGAGTATTTTCTTGCTTGCTGGTGGCTTAAAAGGCCTTTTATTGACAAATTTAAAAATATCACCTAGGAGAAAACTCAGGTGAAAAAGTGAATTGCATATGGCCCCTAAAGTCTTTTAGGCGTGCTAATTGGGTTAGCACCACTTTGTGAATCAGGCCCAATGTGGGCTGCAAGACCGCTGTCTGGAACCTAGGCCTAATGTTAATTGACAGCCATTTTTTGGGGGGGGAGGAGCAGGATTTTAAGTCCCCACATCATCAATTAGTGTTCCCCTTTAAAAATAATGATGCTACATGCTTCATTTACCCTAAAAAACGTTTTTAAAGCAATTTAAAGGCCAATTCCGTTTTTTCTATCCAGATATCCGAATCCACCCAGATAGCCCGGATAATGCGTTCGGATATCCGCATGAACGCGGATATCTGAAAGTTCGGGTTCGGATATCCGATCTGGATATCTGGGTATCCGGATCAATTTGGATTTTAAAAGGGGTATCCGAGCACCCCTGATTGTGAGTACTAGCCTGCCATTGGCTCTACATTTAACGGTTCTCATGTGATGTGATGTATGCATATACTGTATGTGACTAGTGATGGACATGTCTAGGAGAACTCATGGACAGGCATGTGATTTGTTTTAACAGCTAACAGATTTGAAAAGCTGATTTGCTGTTTTCACAACATGGGCTTGATTCACAAAGCGGTGCTAACCTACTTAGCACGTCTAAAGTCTTTAGACGCGCTAACCAGGGTGCTAAGCACCGGATTTCTCAATCAGATCGCGCGCTAACTTTGCACGCGCAAAGTTTTACGCGCGCTAAGTCCCATAGGCTTTAATGGGCACTTCGCGCGGAGCGCCCTGTGCTCTGTGCAGTACGCGCGTAAAGTTTTACGCGCATAAAGTTTTGCGCGCGTAAAGTTGTATGCGCGAAAAGCTTGTTTAGACATGCTAAGGGGGTTTTCACAGGCGTGCTAACAGTTAGCACCACTTTGTGAATCAAGCACCATGTCTCAGCACATGATCATGACTAGCAAATCAGAGACTTACATACAGTATAGAGTATATCACCTGACCAAACCCTTTTTGACTTTATTTAGAGCCGGTGCTGTTTAAAGTGGTGCTTTTGTTCTTTATTTTGCATATGTATATAACCAAATAGCACAGCTAAGTTGTATATAGTAATTAAGCTCAGCAGTGCACACCTTTGCATATTGGTTTGCCCCTCCCTGAGGTGTGATAGTGGGCGTAGAACAGTCCATGCACCACATGGATGAGGGTGTTTCCATGTTCTACACAGGTCACCACACATACCTCTCTCACTGAGTGGTTGAACTTGGAGAACTGGTTATAGTCACTTAAGTCGTAGTCACATCTAGTAATTAAGCTCAGCAGTGCACACCTTTCTCCCTGCATATTGGTTTGCCCCTCCCTGAGGTGTGATAGTGGGTGTAGAACAGTCCATGCACCACATGGAGGAGGGTGTTTCCATGTTCTACACAGGTCACCACACACCTCTCTTACTGAGTGGTTGAACTTGGAGAGCTGGTTTTAGTCACTTAAAGGGACACTTAAGTCAAACAAAAAAAATGAGTTTTACTCACCTAGGGCTTCCAATAGCCCCCTGCAGCTGACCGGTGCCCTCGCTGTCTCCCTCCGATCCTCATGGCCCCACCGGCAGCCACTTCCTGTTTCGGTGACAGGAGCTGACAGGCTGGGGACGTGAGTGATTCTTTGCGTTACCAGACACATTAGCACCCTCTATGCTGCTATATGGTATATAATATATGCTATAGCAGCATAGATGGCGCTATTGTGGCCAGGAACGCGAAGAATCACTCGCGTCCCTAGCCTGTCAGCTCCTGTCACCGAAACAGGAAGTGGCTGCAGGCGGGGCCAGGAGGATCGGAGGGAGACAGCGAGGGCACCGGTCAGCTGCAGGGGGCTATTGGAAGCCCCAGGTGAGTAAAACTCTTTTTTTTTTTTTACTTAAGTGTCCCTTTAAGTCGTAGTCACATCTAGTAATTAAGCTCAGCAGTGCACACCTTTGCATATTAGTTTGCCCCTCCCTGAGTTGTGATAGTGGGCGTAGAACAGTCCATGCACCACAAGGATGATGGTGTTTCCTTTTTCTGTCACCACCCACCTCTCTCTCACTGAGTGGCTGATCTTGGAGAACTGGTTTTGGCCACCTGTATCATTTGACTTTCATGCATACAATGGTAAGAAGCCCCAATGTAAAAATTGCTCTGGAATCCATGGCTCAGTATCTACGTCACTGTGTAGGACCACAATCTGTTCTCAAGAAACTACTTTTTAGATGGATAACCGAACAGCTGCAGGCCAACACAGTTCCACTGGGGAATCTTGAACATCAAAAGTTTTGTTCTAAAGGAAATTCTTATGATTAAAACTAATCAACAAGATCACTTTTAGGATGTTCATTTTTAAGTCAAATAAAGATATAGTATTTCGGTATCTCTCTTTTCAGTGTGAATTATTCTCAATACATACGGAAGCTGTTTTGGGCTTTGTATGAGAATAACTTCATAGCATAACATCGTATATTATCTGCTAAATAGTGGGAGGTCTTTTCTTTGCTGCGTAATTAGACATTCCAAGGATTCCATCAGTTCTTCATATCTATTTTGTCTTCCTGAAACAAACATAGGCAGCTCTTTCCTTGCAGCATTTCCAACCTTCTTGATGCAATGCATCTGTTGGATGGCGTTGGACAAGTGACACGCCTCTACTCAAAGATATCACCAAATATTTTGCTATTATCCATGCATGGCAAATGTGGTCTCAAAGAGCACCAAGGTCAGATTTTTATCTGTGTACAGCTAGGTCAAAGTGCCTTGTAGAGGAATTTTGTATTCCTTTGTGAATCGAAAAGACTGACATTAGGTTCTGCACACATGCTAGATTTTCATCACCCAAAGAGATCATCTACAATCATTTCAGGTGACAATCTAGCTTGGGAAAGAAAGCCTTCTCTTCATTACTAGTGGATACATAGTACCTAGCTTGTGATAGCTAGAGATGGCCCGAACGGTTCGCCCGCGAACGGTTCCAGGCGAACTTTAGGTGGTTCGCGTTCACCGGCGAAGGGGAATTTTTATAAAAGGCGAGGTTCTCCTGTCGTTTTACTCACTCGTCTGCCTACAGTAATTAGTTAAGGGACAGCTGCTGACAGACTCTGCTAGACTCTGCTAGGGAGAGTTTAGTTAGGCTCTTGTAGGTTCGTTCCTTATATTACTCCCTCTCCCCGGAGGGAGGAGGGTCTTGTCTTCCAGGGAATTGTAGTATTTCAAAAGCCAGCTTACATACCTTGGCTGGGAATTTAACCCAGGTCTGAGTGCGTGGTAGGTAGCTCACTTCACCACTATACCACCAGCAACACTACATGCTGAAGCCAGCCTAGCATGTACCATTATGAAATATCCAACAGAAAATTGCTTAAGGATTTGTAGTATGTCAAAAGCTAACTCACATTGGCCAGGAATGGAACCTTGTCTTCCAGGGAATTGTAGTATTTCAAAAGCCAGCTTACATACCTTGGCTGGGAATTGAATTTTTCAAAATTTTTAAGTTCGCCTCCCCATTGAAGTCTATTGGGGTTCGCGAAAGTTCCGAAAGGAACCGAACCCGAAAATCGGAGGTTCGCGACATCTCTAGTGATAGCGCCTTCTAGCAGAGTATTATGATACCTGACTGTGTAAGCTTGTTGTCAGATTCAACTGTGCGTATTAAAGGGAACCCGAGCAGAGGACTAAAATGTTTCCTCCAGCCCTACCCAAGCTAGTGAGGACCCTTGGCATCCTCTGGGGTTCCTTATGTGGTCCCGCTGGTGGCCCCGTTACACTGGTGACTTTGGCCGAATTTGTGCACTTCTGCGCGGCTCGTCCTCACTCCCGACTCGATCATGCACACGTTGCCGTAAGCCTCCTGCGCAAGCGCAGTTCTGTCTTTTGAGTACTGCGCGTGCGCAGGAGGATTACAGCAACGCCCGTGATTGAGCCAGGAGTACGGCCGGACTGTGCATGTGCAGTTGCACATGACTTTGGCCGAAGTCGCCACATTAATGGAGCTGCCAGCGGGAACACAGAGAGGACCCAGAGGACCCAGAGGGACCTTGCGTGCTATGCGGGGCTTGAGAAAGCCCCAGGTAAGTGCTGATTTTCATTTTAGTCCTGTGCTCGGGATCCCTTTAACCACCCTGGCGTTCTGATTAAATCGCCAGGGTGGCTGCGGGAGGGTTTTTTTTTTATTAAAAAAAAACTATTTCATGCAGCCAACTGAAAGTTGGCTGCATGAAAGCCCACTAGAGGGCGCTCCGGAGGCGATCTTCTGATCGCCTCCGGCGGCAAGAAATAACACGGAAGGCCGCAATGAGCGGCCCTCCGTGTTTCGCTTCCCTCGTCGCCATGGCGACGAGCGGAGTGACGTCATGGACGTCAGCCGACGTCCTGACGTCTGCCGCCTCCGATCCAGCACTTAGCGCTGGCCGGAACTGTTTGTTCCGGCTACGCTGGGCTCGGGCGGCTGGGGGGACCATCTTTCGCCGCTGCACGCGGCGGATCGCCGCGCTGCAGCGGCGATCAGGCAGCACACGCGGCTGGCAAAGTGCCGGCTGCGTGTGCTGCACTTTATTTGGTGAAAATCGGCCCAGCAGGGCCTGAGCGGCAGCCTCTGGCGGTGTTGGACGAGCTGAGCTCGTCCAGACCGCTCAGCAGGTTAAATTCTAAAACAATAATAAACACTACAATGCAGTATGCTACCTGCTTACACAGCAAGCATATCCAAATGCTGAACGTACAGTAAACTAACTTTATCCACCATTATTTACGTGTACAAGTCAGTATAAAGCTATGCAATACACTTCCCTCTATATTACTGCAAGCCCTATAAGAGTTGCATGGCCTGCTATATTATAGTTACACCCTTGATTAGCATCTCTCTCCGTAACCTCTTGCCCGGGGTTGCTCTTGACTGAATGCGAAACTGATGGATATAAGACTGAGGCTAATTCATGTTGATTATTTTGAGCCGTTAAGGCTTTAATGTTCAGCACAGGGCATAACCCTTCTCCTAAACTTCTTGTTTAAGTCACAAAGTGTTTGTTAGGGAAATGCCATGTCCTTGCGTTTGGTTTCATTTATCTAGATCTATGTGTGTGGACGTTCCTGTGAACTGTGTTCCATTAGCGTGTGGAAAAGCTGTACTCTAGAGAGGTGTAATCCATAAGCAGATGGAATGATGTCATGGCAAGGCTGAGGCGCTCCAGGGTCCTCAGTATATAAACTGCTGCTATGGAGATGCTGTTTGACTCTTCAAGATAAATAAGAAAATTCATTAGTCTTAAACAGGGTTGTTAAAGAGAACCCGAGCTGAAGCTGGGGTTCAGAAACACACACTTACCTAAGGAGAGGGAACCTCTGGATCCTAATGAGGCTTCTGGTCACCAATTGTTGCTCGTGGTCCAATGAGCTGATTGGGGTCACGTTCCTCTTCTGGCCAGGTGTGTGTGGCCAATGCTACAGCCATGCCTGGGCAGTAGCACGGAGCTGCTCATGTACAAGGAGCATACTGTGCAGGTGCGGCCATACTCGCGTTTACTACACAGCAGGGAGAGGTGTCAGCGCTTCCCAAAACAGGCTGCATCTGAATGACTAACAGCATAGGTGTGCAGAGCTAATTATAGGCAGGATACACATCTTGCATTCAAACAAAAGTAACATTAACGGAGGATGTTAGCTTCCAAAAACAGTTTGAATGCATGTTCCGTCCTGGACCTTCCCACCGCGATAAGGACATCCCTCTGGAAGGGACCCTAACCTTTAACTAATTACCAAAGAAGCACAGTGTAAACTCGTGTTTACACAGTATGGCCAAGCTTGTGCTGAAGAGGAGTGCGGCCCTGATCAGATTACAGAGAAGCCCCTATTGGTAATCTTTGGAGGGTCTGCACTCGGCGACAGGGGACCAGAGGACAACATGGGAAGCCTGATTTGTATCCAGAGGCTTCCCACTTCTTAGGTAAGTATGTGATTTTGTAACCGAGCTTCGGCTCGGGTACACTTTCAACACCTAACATAAAAATCTAAAAATTAATATAAATCTATAAATTTTATATAGCACAAAAGCATTCCAGGTGCTCCTTACAGAGAACATCATACAATCCATTTAAATAAGACCAGTTCCAGATTTTTCTTAAAAAATCTATCCTGCATTCTGTGGCGTAACTACAATTCATGGGGCCCCACAGCAAAACTTTATTGCCCCCTCCCACCAATGTTCATACTCCTTTCCTTGCCTCCCCTTGGTGCCCATCACGGCCTTGGGGCCCATCTCACAAGGGTCATAAAATGAGTGTGGCCATCATGATCTTCACACCCATAGCAAGCGTAGCCACAATAAACCTGATCTGAAGTATAGTCCCCTGTATTGGAGGAAGGGAAGGGAAGTAGTTACTAGTTAGGGCCCCCCACAGCTCTGGGCCCCTCTGTGATCACTGGGACTGCTGCTCTCTAGTTACGCCCCTGCCACCATCCCTTCCCCCAACTAACCTATTGCTGCACTTATTGCTTAACTACAATCATTTTCAAGGGTCTTCACCTTTGTGGTCACTTGATCCCACTATCCATTTGGACAGCTATAGAACTCAAATCGCCCTGAGCTGCTTTGGTTCCAAATTGTCGCTATTTGTCATCAATAATTATTCACCCTGCCCCTAATTAATAATATGTGTCTAAAATATCCTAAATTAAAGCTCATGAGGTGTGATCGGTTCTTTTGTATGTATTGCAATGGGGGAAAAAAAAATCCCGTTGTTGCTCACAAAGGCTCATTTTCAATCAATTATTTACAATTTGAAAAAATAAATCATATTTTAGAATCGTTTATACAAATTGTACTGTTAATGATACCAGAGCCCAAATGAATATGAGAAACGGGCATGGCATGTATGATGATTGTATGATGATTGGTGAGCTGTCCTGATGTAACCGCGTCCGGGATCGCTCTGTGCATGCGCATGACATCACCATGACGCCATGCGCATGTGCAGTGTGCTCCCGGCTGCAGTTGCGTACTTTAGAACACGTGGCGGGCCAGTGCAGGCGCAGTAATGCCTGACCCAGATGCCCGGAAGAGGACAATTACAGGTAGCGGAGGGGGTAGAATGGAGAACGAGGGGAGCGGTGAGCATCTGGACAGCTCATCATACATGCCTACTCCCCCCGGTTCTCACATTAGTTTGGGCTCTGGTATCCTTTAAGAAAGCAAAAGATCAGTAAGGAGAGGTGCTGTGAGGGATAGGATGAAAACACACATTTACCTTCATATGTGTTTTACTTTTACCTTTTGGACTTTACAGTTCTGCAGATGTTTTATCCACGTTCATTGATTGGGTCACTGTCATTTTTACTAGTATTTTTCTCTCTCCTACATAAGGCAAATAGATTAATTTTTAAATAAAGGAAACACAGGGAAATATAATTCGCTCTTACTTAACATCACCATTTTGTAATCTCACCAAAATTCAGCAGAACTCTGCTAAACTAATCCTGGGAGAGGCCAGTTCTTCAAACACCACCTTATTCCCTACAGAGTAGTGATAAGTGAAGATCTTGGAGCGGTGGGTGTGGTTTAACCACTTCACTACTGCAGGGTTTTTCCCATTTTGTACCAGAGCAATTTTCACTTTTCAGCACTCCTTCCATCCATTCACCTATAACTTAGTACTTTTAGTTTTTGTCACCACCATTTAGGCTTTCTTTCGGTGGTACATTTTGCTAAGAATTATTTTGTTCTAAATGCATTTTAACATTAGCAATAGGGAAAAATGAAAAAAAAATAAAATAATAATTTCTCAGTTTTCGGGCAATATGTTTTTAAAATAATACGTGCTACCGTCACTTAACTTAAACCCACACATTTTATTAGCCCACTTGTCCCGGTTATGAAAACATTTAAGATATTTCCCTATTACAAGTTACAAATGACCGCGGAATCTCATTGATGCGACATGGGGAGATAGATTAAAGAATGGGAACTGCGTTCCCATTCATTCATCTCTCCTCGAACGGGCAGCGATGAGTAGCCACGTGGGAATGAGCGCAGGAGCAAGTGGCGGCCATCAACCGCAATAGATGAATATCTACGTCTGAAGTTCTGCAGGATGTAAACATACTGTCTTAAACCACATGGTTAAGAAGACAAAATTATATTTAGAAATTAGAATCACTATTTTAGTAAGAGGGCTTTTCAGTCTATTTAAGTGGTTCTGGGTCCCCAAGAACGATCTGACTACTCTATAAGTGTCTCTCAAAATTATTTTGGAATATACCCCTTTATAAAAGCCTGTGCCTACCAAGGACTCCCTAATACAGGTAACATTATACAGTACACCCACATTGTGTACATATGATTTCCAGTCATTCCCCTATTGCCATTAATTAACAAAAACTCTAACTGATTTTGTTTATAAAATGTATCATTTGATTAAATCAAACGCTTTGCTATGTTTCATTTACTAGACTTTTCAGTCTCAATAAACATTGAATGTCTCCTCTTCTTATAAAAAAGTTAAAATTACTTGTCGTGTTTTTTCTCTCCAATCCCCCCCTTAAGACCCATGCCCACCTTCTGGCAGAAGAGTGTCATGGCACACTCTATATCTGCCAGAGTGCCATGGAAGTGCCACAGCATCTCTCTGCAAAGGATCGGGTCTATGTGTCGGAAGATGGCAGACACAGGGTTTGGGGGGTTAGTTGGAAAGGAAAGACCGAGCAAGTAATTATAATATTTTATGAAAAGAGGATACATTCTATGGTTATTTTAGACTGAATAGTCTCTTTGATGTCGCCAAGCCCGAGTAACCCTTGAACATTTCAGAAGTGGTACACATAAGACATGTCGAGAAACCAGGCCTTATAATAATTGGAATGTATGTATAGCATTATTTGACTCCTGTGGGACTCAAACCGCTCAAGAGCTGCAGGCACTAAAGGCATGCCCAAGTGGCCACCATGCACAGTGTTTGGGAGTCTCACCTAAGAACTCCTTACTGAATAGGTACTGATCCTAGCCAGGATTCAAACCCTGGTCTTGCTTGTCAAAGGCAGTGCCCTTAACCAGTACAATATCCAGCCACTGGTCTGGGAGGTGAATCTAGAGATCCACTGCTCTAACTCAGAAGCTGCAAAATCTGGAAAAAACAGGTTGTTATAAAGAAAAAAGCTATTGTATTTCACGCTGGCCACATGTAAAGCAGCACTGTCCTTTTTCTGCATCTGGAGATATACTGTCTCTCATTTCGTTATGTGTGATAGAGAACATCCATTGAAGGGTCTAGAAATTTGACTTCTTTCCACAGAAAGAATTTCAGAAAGTATGTCTGTGTTCCTATACTGTATGTTACCAATTGAATGTTCAGCACTGCGGGAGGCCTTACGGAAAATGGCTTCATATTATATCGAGTGACTGCTTGTAAGCTGGAGAGACTCCAGAAGGGTACAGTCATTGCTACAATATTATTACAGCTGAAAACATTAGCTAGTCTCATAGAGATCTGGTCATTCCCCTTGTCCTTGTGTTTAATTTGGACACAAGCTCACATTCCTTTAGCAGACTAACCAAACCAGCGATAGGGCACTTCCTGTGTTGCGTGTCAAAGGCCAGGCATGCACGTTCCCTTACATTTTGGGAACAGTTTTGCCCTGTTATTGTCTCAAATGTTTATTTGTCGAGCTATTTTAGTCCTGGAACACAAACTGTGGATGTGAGAGACGTTCTATAAATGAGAAAAGCTACAAGAATTAAAGCAAATAAACAGATTAACAATACCTATAGTCTTAATGATTTTTTTGGAGTCTAATAATCGTATTTTGTATTTACAGGTAAAAAAAAAAAAATCTGCCTGTCTGAGGTATATGAAGGTAGTTTTTAATGTTATTCAGCTCCCATACAGACAAATCTTGAACTATTGGACTTAGGATCTGTTTTGTTTTCGCAGACACACAGAGTTTTACAACCTCTGACTACTATCAGTGAGGGTCTGAGCCCACTAACGCAGTTGTGTCCACTTTTCCGCAACACATCAATGTTACAGATGCCGAAAAGAGGACAAAAAAAGAAGACAAAATTGACTGCTCCCGGGGGAAAGGGGTATAGAACCACAGACAGGCCACCCCAAGGTTTGGCCAACACCTGAGGGGGACCATCTACATTGCCTCCCCAAGGGAAAAAATCAGGCAGTGGCCAAGCCTTGGGGTGGGCTATCTGCAGTTCTTGTCCCCCACGGGGTGCAGTCGTTGTGCTCCTGAGTGGTGGCAGTGCTTGGGGTGCAGTCAGCACTGCCCCCCATTTCTTGGGGGCATGGGAGGCCTACAAATAGCACACCTGTTGAGATGCAAAGAATTTTGCCTGCAGGGCATTGCAGTAAGTTAGTTTAGACCCTGCACATTCTGGCAAGCTTATGCAATGTGCACTGGTTGTGCTATTTTAATTAGGCAATAGACAATTGGCAGCACACACCTCTTTTTTCTTTTGTATGCAGTTTATAACTAATGTGATGGCACACTGTTTGCTGTACAGAACTATTCCAGATTATCATCCTAGATATGTAATGTCTCCCCAAGGCAGGAGATAAACAATGTGGCACAGTTAATTCTTGTACAAGTGTCCACAGTATTGATATCTAGACCTCCCTGAATGTCTCTCTCTCTCTCTCTCTTCGTATCTTGCCCAGAGACTTGTTTTAAAAGACTGTTTCACTTGCAATGGTCCATTCCTTCACCCAACAAGCATGCTAAGAGCACTGTGGCTTAGATCCTAGGTTCTCAACATGTGGTGTGCATACCCCTGAGGGGATCTTGAGCTGGAATCAAAGGGTACTTAAACTTGTTATAGTTAGTCTATTACATCAAGTTTTGGCATTAAACACTAATAAATCATATATAAATAAGCCTGAATAAGTGCATTTAGTTAATTAAAAGCATAAAGGAAAATTCGGAATACATTTTTTACACAAATATTGACTACGCCTATATACTGTATATGTGCGAAGGAGTTTGCATTACAAAATTGTGAACTTGTAATCAATTGCAAATATGGCATTAGTGCAGCTGAATAGCATACTGGCAGTGGTGTAGCAATAAGAGGTGCAGAGGTTGCGACCGCATCAGGGCCCTTGGGTTAAAGGGGGCCCATTCTCAACTACAGTATTAATTCTTTATTGGTCCCGTTATGGTAATAATCACTTCTGTAGATGCTTTGAATAGTAGTGATCATTAACAAACTGTTCCCTACCCCCTTCTTGCACCTCTGACACTGTGGCTGTCCTTGGCAGGTTTTGGCACACCATATCAATTGTTATGTATAGAGCACTTGAGGGAGCCCAATGTAAAACTTGTGCCAGGGCCCATCGCTCCTTATCTACACCACTGTGTACTGGTTAAGGGTGCTGCCTTTGACATACGATTTGAGGGTTTGAATCCTGGCTAAGCCCATAATGTAACAACAAGGAGTCTTTGGGCAAGGCTCCCTAATGCTCCTTGTTGCAAATTTTAGATGGAAGTAGCAGGAGATTGTTAATGTGTCAATATGTAGTTTTAAAGAAAGTTCAGAGTCCGGAGATACCACCAGACATTTAGCTTTAGGAGTTAAGGTTGGGGGTACATTAATGGGGATTAGGTGGGGGAGCAGAGAGAGAAGGTTGAAATATCACAAAAATCTCTGTGTTACTCATGTTAGTTTTGAGGAAACTGGATGACATGAATGTAAAAACAACAGATAGCCAGGACTCAGAGCTAGTAATGTACAGAGGTCAGGAGCTGGGAGATACATTTCGGTGACATCAGTGTAGAGGTGATACATTACTGGAATCCAAAAGAGTGTATAAATTATCCCAACCCATGAGTTTAGATGGAGAAGAGGAGAGGTCCAAGAACTGAGCCTTGTGGTAAACCAACAGACAGTGGGCAATGGGGAGGCATTAGTAAAAGTGTTGGAAGTATCAACAGGATTATTACCTAAACTGTATTATAGTAAAAAAAAAAAAAGGTGTCACTGTCTGTAAAATGTGATGATGATCTTTATGGCATTGCTGTTTTCTGTATTCACTCTGTGTTCATCTCTGTTCTTAATAAGCTGCATTTGTTGATGGTGGTGTATGGTTTATCTCTGTATGTTTTCTTCAGTAAAGAGCTCTAACTTGTTACACTGGGTGCCTATCTGCATGCACAGACCACTCTGCTCCATCAAAGAGAACATCCAGAGAGATAGGAACAAATTCAAGAATGTGCTAGGCCCTTGAATTCCAGTGACCTGTGGGTCTGGAGAAGCAGAGAATGATTGACCATGTCAAAGATAGAGGAAAGGTTGAGGAATATTAGTACAGAAAACTGGCCTTTGGATTTTGCAACGAGAAGGTCATTGAAACATTGGTGAGGACTGTTTCAATGGAAAGGTGAGAGCAGAAGCCTGACTGGAGGAGGTCTAACAAGGAGTTAGTAGAGAAAAAGTCAGATAGGTCAGAATAGATATGCCGCTCCAGCAGTTTAAAAGCAAACAGAAGAAGTAAGACTAGACGGTAATTGGAGAGGGCTGTCCAAAGAAGATATTTTTGATTAGTGGTGTTATGATCCTATGTTATGATGTTAAAGAGACTCTGTAACAAAATGTTCAGCCTTATTTCTTCTCTCCTATAAGTTTCTATACCTGTTCTAATGTGGTCTGTCTTACTGCAGCCTTTCCTAGTTGCACATTGGCTGTATTATCTCTGTTATATAATTTAATCTTCTTTCCTTTGTCAGCTTTGTCGGCTCAGGCAGGAATGTGCTGCTCTGCTGTGATAGATAGAAGTTATACACACCCTCTCCAAGCCCCCTCCAGGCTCTGTATGTCTCTCAGCCTATCACATGCTGGTTAGCAGCCATGTTTTTTGTTTGTAAACACTGCCTAAAACTGGCAATTACAAGCCAGGATTGCAGCAGGGAGTTGCAGAAACAGCAAAGAGGGGCCCAGGAGAACATAATTAATAGAATGGTATGCTTTATTTGTAAGAATTTTAGAGTACAGATTCTCTTTAAGTATAGGATCCTTTCAGACATGTTCTGAAATGTCCATTGAGTCCATTGCAGCGATGGAATGAAAAGTCCAGTTCTGCATGGTTTTCCTGGACATCAGACGGACATTGGACATTTCATAGATAGTATTGCTCTCTATGACATGACCATTACAATGGAGTGGTGAGAATGAATGGGACACTCACGGCAGATCATACATCAGTTCCACTTGTAACCTTTCACGGCACAACCGCAGAGACCTAACCTAATTGCAAGTAGAGCCTATATGGGTATCATAAACATGTAGAACTACGAGAGTAAGAAACCAGTTTTGCAGGATGATGTATAGGGCTGGACCTAGAGTTTTTGCTGCCTGAGGCAAACTTGTGAGGATGTGCCGCCCTCCTCCCCCTTCCGTATTTGGAATGATCGCACAGCACCCATCAATTTACACTGCTTCATTTAATGTTCTCAGTCAGCAATGGAGCATATGCAACAACTTGAAACATGGCATGTTTCAGCTCAACACAATAACACACTGTCTGGCTAGCTGCAAGTCTGTGACAAACAAACTGCTCACCCTCGGCCAGCTGTCCGTCCTCCATTCCTCCTCAGTCAGGACAGCGGTGCCACCTCCTCCCTTCTGCTGTCCAAGTCAAATGAAACACTGCTGCTCTCCTGTCTCCCCCCTCCTTACTCACTGTCAAACTCCTCACAAAGCACAACAAGCTGCTTTTCCCCAATGATGGCCTCTACACCTTCCTCTCCTCTTGCTTCTCTTCCTACTCTGACTGCATACTGTTAGTGTAAACACACAGTACACACATGCTGCCCCTGCAATTTCTGTGCCTGATGCAAGTGTTCCACCATGACAGAGTCGGCCCTGATGATGTATAAATATAAGAGTTTTCATTTTTCTTGTGCACTTATACATTATCATACAGGAACCTCAGCATCACAGTAATTGGATCAAAAAGAGATGGTTGTATATTTAAAGGGCAGGGGTATTCTAAATGTTTGTCGTTTGGTATAGTTATAGTTACTTTGGTGTAGGTATTTTTCTGTGGAAAGCCTTATTTATAATTCAGCTGTACACAGCCGTATGTTATTATTTAGTATTTATATGTGCCAACATCTTCCGCAGCGTTGTGCAGAGTATATAGTCTTGTCACTTAACTGTCCCTCAGAGGGGCTCACAATCTAATCCTTACCATAGTCATATATATATTGTAGTCTAGGGCAAATTTAGTGGGAAGTCAATTAACTTATCTGAACAGGTGAAACTCTAAAAAATAGAATATTGTGCTAAAGTCCATTTATTTCAATAACTTAAGGTGAAACTACTATATGAAATAGGAACCCTTTGCAGGTGTTTTGAATTAATTAGCTGATTAGAGTCCGACACTTTGAGCCTAGAATATGGAGCATTTTCACAATATTCTAAGTCCTGAGATTTTGATTTTGGGGTTTTCATAAGCTGTAAGTCATAATCATCAAATCTATATCAAATACATGCTTGAAGTATCTTGCTTTGCTTGTGATGTATCTATTTCATATATTAGTTTCACCTTTTAAGTTGAATTACTGAAATAAATGGACTTTTGTACAATATTTAAAGTACATTTTTTGAGTTTTACCTGTATGTTTTTGGGATGTGAGCAGAAACCAGAGTGCCCCGAGGAAACCCATGCAGACACGGGGAGAAAATACTAACTCAGTGCAGATAGTGCCCTGGCTGGGACTTGAACCGGGAATCCAGTGCTTAAGGCAAGAGTGCTAACCCCTACACCACAGTGCTGTTACTACTGCAAAGACCTTAGCAGCTTAGTCAACTCAGTATGAAAGAATACTAGTCCCCGAAATGAAGACCCCTAGATACGCACGAGGAGTCATTATAGGGGTTGTTTGCAAAGTCAATGGTCAAAAACATGTTTGTCATGTGGGGGATGGGAGGGAAGGAAAAATAAATGAACAATAGATGTACATTTTTCTAAATAGGGTTACCCCTTAACCACTTTACCCCCAGCGGTGTGGATATCTCCGTCCCTTTTTCCATCCTTTCACCGCCAGGGACGGAGATATCCGCACCTCTCGCGCTCCCGCCGCTGCCCCCACTCCCGCTCGCTCGTGCGCGCGCTCCTGCTCCTGTGCACGCCGCCGCCGCCCGCTCGCCCTGAGATCAATGAACGGGAAAGACCATTCCCGTTCGTTGATCTAAGCCCCCCGCAATGATCGGCAGCTTCTATGAGATGCAGTGCGATCACTGTGTTTCCCAGCCTCATAACTCTTCCTGCAAGCGTACTTCCTGTATGCTTGCAGGTCACATTAACAAAAAGTTACTGTGGCGATCTTGTGGCCAAATAGTAAAACTACACCCTAAAGCATTTTTCATATACAAATACATTAGTTTTACACTAAAAATTAACTAATTACCTCCCACACTCCCCAATTATTATTTTTTTTGTAATAAAAAAAAATTACAATAAAAAAAAATACATAAATAGTTACCTTAGGGACTGAACTTTTTAAATATTTATGTCAAGAGGGTATAACACTGTTACTTTATAAACTATGGGCTTGTAATTAGGGATGGACTGAAAAACTGAAAAACATGCACCTTTATTTCCAAATAAAATATTGGCGCCAAACATTGTGATAGGGACATAATTTAAACAGTTTTATAACCGGGACAAATGGGCAAATACATTTCATGGGTTTTAATTACAGTAGCATGCATTATTTAAAAACTATAATGGCCGAAAACTGAAAAATATTTTTCCATTAAAACACATTTAGAATAAAATAATTCTTGGCATAATGTCCTACCTAAAGAAAGCCTAACTGGTGGCGAAAAAACAAGGTATAGTTCATTTCATTGCGATAAGTAATGATAAAGTTATAGACGAATGAATGGAAGGAGCGCTGAAAGGTGAAAATTGCTCTGGTGCTCAAGGAGTAAAACCCCTCAGTTGTGAAGTGGTTAATGTTGAAAAGAAATGTTTACAAACTTCTGTATTTATTAAAAACATTTTACTGGCAACATTTTTTTTCTGCCTTCATTCATGATCACAAATTCAGCTGTCTCTCCTTAACTACACTAACAGGCAAACATACAGCAAAGAGTTACACACATTTTACTGTAGTGGTGAGTTACACTTATAAAACATAGTTGGACTGGAAAGTAGAGAAATTCCCTCTGGTTCTACACATGGGACGACCATCTTTTTCCAAGTTACACAGGAATAATTTAACTGCCACAGCTAACAAAGTCTCCATTCACATCTCTCAGTGAGCAGCTTTAGGAGCCTGTGGGGTTTTCTGGAAATGTTTCCAAGTTCTCAGTTTATGATGAGATGACCAGTGAAGTAAGTCTGAACATCTGGGCAAGCTGGCCTAATTACCCTCCACAACAATAATTAGCTTAATCTGCAAAACTGCCGTTTCTCCTTGCTGCACATCTGCCTGTGATTTATTTTCCTGAAATAAATTATACATATACCAAATATTAAGAACACCTCAGTTCTGAGTGAACAAAATGGCCACCGCTGAAACAAGAATAATGTCCTCTACTGACTAACGTGCCAAAATCTATGAAACATAGCATGAATCATCATTGTTTCACTGTAATGACAGGAAATATTTCTGGAAAAAAGGGAATAAACTGCATTTTATTGCATGACTTTATAAACTGTATACTGTTCATAAGCTCAGAGTCTATCAGGGAAATGTCATCACACAATAACATCCAATATATTAAGTTGGTCTGAATGTGTTCCCACCATCTCCCCTGTGACTTGATAATAACAAAAACACTTCCTGTTTTGAAAAGGCAAAGGTCAGTAACATGTGCTAGGCTTGGTAGACTCCATCTGGGACCTTTCAACTAGTACCATTTGTGTATTTAACCTAGCTTCTCTAAACCCTGATTTCAATCAAGGAAAACCATCTTGGGCCTAGTTTGTCTTTGTCACCTAGCAGGCACATCTGAGAAGGGTTTAAGTAAAAATAACCTTTTAATCTACAAAGTGATGTGTTTGAAAGATGTCAAACAGTTTTCGGAGTTAGGTAAAAGTTCATGCAAGCCTAGAGAAGACAGCTTTTGTGGTAAAGAGTTCACAATAAGCAGAAGAAGCCCAATTCCTGGATTTTGCTTCAATTTTAGTTTTTCATAGTTTAGAAAGAGGTTTTACCCACTATTGAATTTTTATTGCTCTTTTGTGTCCGCATCTATGAGACTTTCAGTCATGTGGTGGCCAGAGACTCCGGACAGGAACAGGTCGAATCTCTGTAAGAGTCACAGAGATACTCAACAGCTTAAACTTTTTTTTTTTTTTGAGGCGGGGGGGGGGGCACGTGGTTTGCCATGATGGAGTGAAGACGCTGGCTCTGCAGCTCTTGTCTCAGGCAAAAGGATTGAACCCTAAAACTTAAGTACTGGTAAACCCTGGAGACTTACAGAAAGGTTGGTGGAGGGATGCCAAAAAACGAAGGTAGCCAGGGGATAAATCATCAGTGGACAGTTCAGAGTGAGCAGGCAAAGGAGCAGTGGAGTGGGAAAGAGCTTCAAAATCATCTATAAAAGATCCCCTGTTGTACTGCAGGGATGACAAAAGTCTCAGAGATCCTGGCCTCCCCCATCCTTTGCTGTGCTCCCCCATCCTGTGCACCACTTCTTAACCCTGTGGAAGCACGGCAGCCGTGGATTGGGTCTGTAACCACTGTGGTTTACATGTTTGGCATTTCACCAGCCTGAGTGTGCCAGCCGGTTGCCTCCCCTCTTTTCCTGGTGCCCTAGGGCAGGGTTTCTCAGCTTAGTCCTCAAGTACCCCCAACAGTGCATGTTTTGTGGAAATGCACAGAGGTAGTTAATTCTGTAGTTAACTCTGCTGAGACACTAATTACCACACCTGTGAATGTTTGTGGGTTTCTGCAAAACATGCACCGTTGGGGGTACTTGAGGACCGGGTTAAGAAACCCTGCCCTACGCCATGGCCTTTTGTGCAGTGGTGCTCACCGCCAGGTCGTGATCACGACCATTTTGACGCATTCCGCCTCGGACACGAAAATCCGTGAATAGATTTTCAACCACGAAAATCCGCATTCACGCTCGTGAAACCCGGCGCTGAAGTCGCCGTTTGCGGAAATGCGTCAAACTATGCGGAAGTGACACATTGCAGGCCAATCAGAGTGCCCCAGCCAGGCCCTAGCAACCAATCACAGGAGGGGAGCTATGCCCTCCCCTCCTGAATATAAAGCGGCGGCCATGATGGAAAAGCTCTGTCCTTGCTAGACTGTGGTGCTGAGAGGATTATCTCCAGGCCATTGTTGTTTGAGCAAGTGCATTTATTGTGTTAAAAACAAAGCGTTTTTTTTGCTAACACTGCTCTTATACTGTACACAGTTAGCTAGTCAGTGAGTGATTGCTGTAGTTAGTTGTAGTCAGTGTAGTGTAGTGGGAGTGTGGGAGTCTAGTGATTATTTAACTGTGTGTAGTGCAGGCAGGTTCAGTGCTGCAGTGTAGTCAGTGTAGTGGGAGTGGGGATTATCTGTGTGTAGTGCAGGCAGGCAGGTTAGTGCAACTGCAGTGTTCACTTGCATATTCCAGTAACAGTTATACACTTGTACTATTTGCAGGCAGCCAGTCACACCGCCGGCGCCGCCACTCTCTGCCAGCGCTGTTCATTCATTCTGTCAGTGACCTTGTGCCATGCCCAGTGCCCACTGCTCGCTCGCTGGCATATGAGCATCTCATTACACAGTGTGACATCCTTGTGTGCCCACTGCATCCTTCAGTGACCTAGTTGTATATCCAGTGCCCACTGCATCCTTCAGTGACCTTGTACTGTGCCCACTGCATCCTTCAGTGACCTAGTTGTATATCCAGTGCCCACTGCGGTGCCCACTGCATCCTTCAGTGACCTTGTGCTGTGCCCACTGCATCCTTCAGTGACCTAGTTGTATATCCAGTGCCCACTGCTGTGCCCACTGCATCCTTCAGTGACCTTGTACTGTGCCCACTGCATCCTTCAGTGACCTAGTTGTATATCCAGTGCCCACTGCTGTGCCCACTGCATCCTTCAGTGACCTTGTACTTTGCCCACTGCATCCTTCAGTGACCTTGTACTGTGCCCACTGCATCCTTCAGTGACCTAGTTGTATATCCAGTGCCCACTGCTGTGCCCACTGCATCCTTCAGTGACCTTGTACTGTGCCCACTGCATCCTTCAGTGACCTAGTTGTATATCCAGTGCCCACTGCTGTGCCCACTGCATCCTTCAGTGACCTTGTACTGTGCCCACTGCATCCTTCAATGACCTTGTACTGTGCCCACTGCATCCTTCAGTGACCTAGTTGTATATCCAGTGCCCACTGCTGTGCCCACTGCATCCTTCAGTGACCTTGTACTGTGCCCACTGCATCCTTCAGTGACCTAGGTGTATATCCAGTGCCCACTGCTGTGCCCACTGCATCCTTCAGTGACCTTGTACTGTGCCCACTGCATCCTTCAGTGACCTTGTACTGTGCCCACTGCATCCTTCAGTGACCTAGTTGTATATCCAGTGCCCACTGCTGTGCCCACTGCATCCTTCAGTGACCTTGTACTGTGCCCACTGCATCCTTCAGTGACCTAGTTGTATATCCAGTGCCCACTGCTGTGCCCACTGCATCCTTCAGTGACCTTGTACTGTGCCCACTGCATCCTTCAGTGACCTTGTACTGTGCCCACTGCATCCTTCAGTGACCTAGTTGTATATCCAGTGCCCACTGCTGTGCCCACTGCATCCTTCAGTGACCTTGTACTGTGCCCACTGCATCCTTCAGTGACCTAGTTGTATATCCAGTGCCCACTGCATCCTTCAGTGACCTTGTACTGTGCCCACTGCATCCTTCAGTGACCTAGTTGTATATCCAGTGCCCACTGCGGTGCCCACTGCATCCTTCAGTGACCTTGTGCTGTGCCCACTGCATCCTTCAGTGACCTAGTTGTATATCCAGTGCCCACTGCTGTGCCCACTGCATCCTTCAGTGACCTTGTACTGTGCCCACTGCATCCTTCAGTGACCTAGTTGTATATCCAGTGCCCACTGCTGTGCCCACTGCATCCTTCAGTGACCTTGTACTTTGCCCACTGCATCCTTCAGTGACCTTGTACTGTGCCCACTGCATCCTTCAGTGACCTAGTTGTATATCCAGTGCCCACTGCTGTGCCCACTGCATCCTTCAGTGACCTTGTACTGTGCCCACTGCATCCTTCAGTGACCTAGTTGTATATCCAGTGCCCACTGCTGTGCCCACTGCATCCTTCAGTGACCTTGTACTGTGCCCACTGCATCCTTCAGTGACCTTGTACTGTGCCCACTGCATCCTTCAGTGACCTAGTTGTATATCCAGTGCCCACTGCTGTGCCCACTGCATCCTTCAGTGACCTTGTACTGTGCCCACTGCATCCTTCAGTGACCTAGGTGTATATCCAGTGCCCACTGCTGTGCCCACTGCATCCTTCAGTGACCTTGTACTGTGCCCACTGCATCCTTCAGTGACCTTGTACTGTGCCCACTGCATCCTTCAGTGACCTAGTTGTATATCCAGTGCCCACTGCTGTGCCCACTGCATCCTTCAGTGACCTTGTACTGTGCCCACTGCATCCTTCAGTGACCTAGTTGTATATCCAGTGCCCACTGCTGTGCCCACTGCATCCTTCAGTGACCTTGTACTGTGCCCACTGCATCCTTCAGTGACCTTGTACTGTGCCCACTGCATCCTTCAGTGACCTAGTTGTATATCCAGTGCCCACTGCTGTGCCCACTGCATCCTTCAGTGACCTTGTACTGTGCCCACTGCATCCTTCAGTGACCTAGGTGTATATCCAGTGCCCACTGCTGTGCCCACTGCATCCTTCAGTGACCTTGTACTGTGCCCACTGCATCCTTCAGTGACCTTGTACTGTGCCCACTGCATCCTTCAGTGACCTAGTTGTATATCCAGTGCCCACTGCTGTGCCCACTGCATCCTTCAGTGACCTTGTACTGTGCCCACTGCATCCTTCAGTGACCTAGTTGTATATCCAGTACCCACTGATGTGCCCACTGCATCCTTCAGTGACCTTGTACTGTGCCCACTGCATCCTTCAGTGACCTTGTACTGTGCCCACTGCATCCTTCAGTGACCTAGTTGTATATCCAGTGCCCACTGCTGTGCCCACTGCATCCTTCAGTGACCTTGTACTGTGCCCACTGCATCCTTCAGTGACCTAGTTGTATATCCAGTGCCCACTGCTGTGCCCACTGCATCCTTCAGTGACCTTGTACTGTGCCCACTGCATCCTTCAGTGACCTTGTACTGTGCCCACTGCATCCTTCAGTGACCTAGTTGTATATCCAGTGCCCACTGCTGTGCCCACTGCATCCTTCAGTGACCTTGTACTGTGCCCACTGCATCCTTTAGTGACCTAGGTGTATATCCAGTGCCCACTGCTGTGCCCACTGCATCCTTCAGTGACCTTGTACTGTGCCCACTGCATCCTTCAGTGACCTAGTTGTATATCCAGTGCCCACTGCTGTGCCCACTGCATCCTTCAGTGACCTTGTACTTTGCCCACTGCATCCTTCAGTGACCTAGTTGTATACCCAGTGCCCACTGCTGTGCCCACTGCATCCTTCAGTGACCTTGTACTGTGCCCACTACATCCTTCAGTGACCTAGTTGTATATCCAGTGCCCACTGCTGTGCCCACTGCATCCTTCAGTGACCTTGTACTGTGCCCACTGCATCCTTCAGTGACCTAGTTGTATATCCAGTGCCCACTGCTGTGCCCACTGCATCCTTCAGTGACCTTGTACTGTGGCCACTGCATCCTTCAGTGCCATTGTACTGTGCCTGGTGCATCCTTCAGTGACCTTGTACTGTGCCCACTGCATCCAGTGATTCATTACTAGCAACATGTCTGGCAGGGTTTCGCGGGGTGAGAGGAAAGGGAGTTCAATTGCCTCAGCCACTTCTGGGACTGCTCCACGTCCAGGGAGAGGACGCCCTGCTGTACATGGTCGTGATGCAGCAGAAAGGGGGGCAGCAAAGCCTGGGCCGAGTCAGCGGACGCCATTGTCCAAATATTTTAAAGTTTCTGGTCCCCGTGTGGTGGTTGAGCAAATGGAACCTGACGTACTCATGGACATCATGACTTCCTCCCAGACCTCTACTGTGAGCACCACTCCAAGCAGCAGCAGCAGCCAACGTCCCACGCTTGATGTGACATCCACCCCAGCCCCCACTGGTCAGCAGCCCTCCCAGGATGACAGCGTTCTGTCCCTCAGTCCGGCTTCTGGGAGCCTGCTGATGCAAGAAGCTCAGGACTTACTGGGGACTGATGTGGCAGAGATTGAGATCGGGCCACAATCACAAGCGTTGTTGAGTTCTGGTGATGAAGAAGAGGGGTCTGTGTCTGGGGATGTAGGGACAGAAGAGGAGGCGGGGGAGTCAGAGGAAGAGCTGGATTATGATGATGCTGCTGATGATGACGACGTTGTGGACCCTAACTATGTGCAGCCTGCTGAGTCCGTGGAAGAATGGTCAGAGGCAGAGCAGGATGACGAGTCACCTCGGCCTAGGCAAGGATATCGCCATATGTCAGGCAGGGGCAGGGGCATCGGCAGCAGTGGGCGTGGAGGAAGTAGACAGGACACTGCTTCAGCCGGCACCACCACCATGCAACCCCCGGCAACTACTACCACACATTGTTCCGCTGCACCCATTGCTAGTGGGGGCCGCAGTAGATTAAAGTCACCAGTGTGGGATTGCTTTGAGGAATGTACTGATGACAAAAGGTATGCGGTGTGCAGGTTATGCAGCAAAAGATTGAGCCATGGGAAAAGTCTGAGCAAGATGGGTACCTCATCCCTCCAGGGCCACCTGAGAAGCCGCCACTGCCGCGGGTATGCGGACTTTAAGAGGAAGCAGGCACTGCTGGCAGGGGTTCCTGAGAGCAGAAGGCCCACCAGCGCAGCAGCATCATCCCTCCCTCAGGGTCGTGAATCCCCCACAGCAGCAGCAGTAGTAGCACGCAAGCGCTCTTCCACCTCGGCTACTCAGGACACAGACATTGAGGCTGGCAGCCAGTGTTCGTCTCTCTCCTCTGTCTCCCCTGCATCCCAGCATCGTCAGACCCTGCTGAGCGACACCTTTCAGGGTCTGACCAAGCCTCTGCCTCCAAGCCACAGGCGGATCCGCAAACTAAATGGCTTGCTGGCCCGGGCCATGGCATCACAGCTGCTTCCCTACTCCCTGGTGCAGGAGGGGAGCGCCATGCGGACGCTGCTCCAATTTGGCATCCCCGAGTGGCAAGTCCCCAGTCGCCACTATTTCAGCAGGAGCGCGATCCCAGCACTCCACAAGTTTGCGGTGGAAAACGTGGCCCGTTCCCTGGACTACTCTGTGGGCAAGCGGGTGCACATGACCATGGACTCGTGGAGTAGCAGATTTGGGACAGGTCGCTACCTGTCCTTTACGGCCCACTGGGTGACACTGATGAAAGGGAGGGAGGACAAGAGCGCATCAGCCCAGCTAGTGGTGCCACCACGCGGGATCAGGGGGGATGCAGAAGGGTCCTGTCATGACACTCCCTCTGCACCCGGAAAGCAAGCCCGCCACGGCAGCAGCAGCGCCAAGCCTCGGCACTGCCAAGCCCTTTTAAAATTGGTGACCCTGGGGAAGGAGAGGCTTACGGCCACCAATGTCCTGGCCGCCCTCAGGAAGCAGGAGCGGAGGTGGCTGACCCCCAGAGGCCTGGAAGTGGGGTATGTGGCAGCCGATAACGGGGCCAACCTGGTGGCAGCAGTGCAGCAGGGAAACCTCCAGCACATCCCCTGCTTGGCCCACGTGCTCAATCTTGTGGTGCAGCGCTTCTTGCGCACCTACCAGGGGATGAGCGAGCTGCTGCAGGATGCCCGGGCGGTGGTACGCTTTTTCCGCCTGTCAGCCACTGCCTCTGCACTCTTGTCCACCTTACAGCAGCAGTATGGAAGGCCACAACACCGGATGATCATCGACATGCCAGTTCGCTGGAATTCGACTCTGGCCATGTTGGAGCGGCTGTGTCAGCACAGGCTGGCTCTTAGGGCCTACATGCTAGACCCAAGTGTCCCCAGCAACCAGCAAGTCCCCATGATTACTGCCACTCAGTGGACACTGATGCAGCAAGTATGCCTGGTGCTGAGTCCCTTCCTGGAGGCAACCAAGATGGTCAGTGAGGAGCGGGCCTCTGTGTGCCAGTGGGTGCCCTTGGTTTGTCTACTGGAGCAGGCAATGGACAATTTAATTGAGCGTGGGGATGAAGCCCTGAGGCAGTTGGAAGAACAGGAGCAGATGGCAGCACAGTCAAGCTCAGAGGAGGGCTCACAGCAGGTAGTGGAAGAGTTGGAGGTCCCTAACCTGAATGAGGAGGAGGAGGAGGAGCAGAGTGCAGCAGGCGTTGTACGTGGATGGCGGTTTGAGGAGGACAACGACATGGCACAGGAAGAGGACAGGCATGCGTTATGGGACAATGGCGAGGACGAGGAAGATCTTGCTGGCAGGGCCCACTTGTTTCCCATGGCTGTGCACATGTTGCGCTGCCTTCGCAGGTACCCCCGGGTGATCCAGATGCGTTCAAGGGAGGACATCTGGATTACCTTGATGCTTGATCCCCGTCTGAAAGGGAAGCTGGGAGACTTAATGACGCCATCCACCACCGAGCAACGCACAAGGGAGTTGAAGGAGGCCCTTGTGCGCAGACTACTGGAAGCATTCCCCCAGCCTTCCACCCCCACTGTAACTGCTCTCCCAAGCCAGCAAGAGGTGCCTGCCATTGCCACTAGCAGCACAACAACAACCACCAGCAGCAGCAGCAGCAACTGGCGCCCCGGAGACCTGAAGAGCCTAAGCAAGAGCCTGTATGCAGTGCAGCAGCCCAGAACAGAGGTGCCCGCCACAGCATCCACCACCAACCAGCACAAGCAACGACTGACCACCATGGTGTCTGACTATATGGGGTCATCCAGCGGGCTCAATGACACCGACAGCCCCGTGGACCCCTTGGAGTACTGGGTCAAGAGACTGGACATCTGGAGCGAGCTTTCCAAGTACGCCCTGGAACTCCTATCCTGCCCTCCTTCCAGTGTCCTCTCAGAGAGATGCTTTAGTGCGGCCGGTGGCGTGGTCACAGAGAAGCGCTCTCGGCTCTCCCACGCCTCTGTGGACAAACTCACCTTCCTGAAAATCAACCAGGCTTGGGTGGAAGGTGAGTTCCTGGCCCCTATTGTCGGACACAGGGGGACATGAAGTGGCTGCTGCATGTGCTGTTGTTAACTATGCCTGCCTTTATAAAGACAGTTACTACCTGCCTAGTGCCTACCTTGGTTAATTTTTTGGTGTTATGGTACTACTACCAGTAAGTTGCCATGGTCCTCCTTCTGAGCTGCTGAACTAACCGCCCGCTTTGTCCTCCTGACTCAGTCGCTACTACACTCTGCGTTCACACTGCCCGGGTCACTGGGTGCATTTAATTTTTTGGCCAGCACTATGACGCTGTGCTGCTACTACTAGCAACAGTATGTTGCCATGGTCCTTCTGTGCTGCTGCTGCTGCTGCTGAACTGAACGCCCGCTTTGTCCTCCTCCTCCTCCTGACTCAGTCGCTACCACGGTACCACCAATGTACTCTGTCTGCGTTATCACTGCCCGGGTCACCGGGTGCATTTAATTTTTTGGCTAGCACTATGACGCTGTGCTGCTACTACTAGCACCAGTATGTTGCCATGGTCCTTCTGTGCTGCTGCTGCTGCTGCTGCTGAACTGAACGCCTGCTTTGTCCTCCTCCTGACTCAGTCGCTACCACGGTACCACCAATGTACTCTGTCTGCGTTATCACTGCCCGGGTCACCGGGTGCATTTAATTTTTTGGCCAGCACTATGACGCTGTGCTGCTACTACTAGCACCAGTATGTTGCCATGGTCCTTCTGTGCTGCTGCTGCTGCTGCTGCTGAACTGAACGCCCGCTTTGTCCTCCTCCTCCTCCTGACTCAGTCGCTACCACGGTACCACCAATGTACTCTGTCTGCGTTCACACTGCCCGGGTCACCGGGTGCATTTAATTTTTTGGCCAGCACTATGACGCTGTGCTGCTACTACTAGCACCAGTATGTTGCCATGGTCCTCCTGTGCTGCTGCTGCTGAACTGAACGCCCGCTTTGTCCTCCTCCTCCTCCTGACTCAGTCGCTACCACGGTACCACCAATGTACTCTGTCTGCGTTATCACTGCCTGGGTCACCGGGTGCATTTAATTTTTTGGCCAGCACTATGACGCTGTGCTGCTACTGCTACTACTACCACCAGTATGTTGGCATGGTCCTTCTGTGCTGCTGCTGCTGAACTGACCGCCCGCATTGTCGTCCTCCTCCTAACTCAGTCGCTTCCCGCTGCTGCACTCTGCGTTCACACTGCCCGGGTCACCGGGTGCATTTAATTTTTTGGCCAGCACTATGACGCTGTGCTGCTACTACTAGCACCAGTATGTTGCCATGGTCCTTTTGTGCTGCTGCTGCTGCTGAACTGAACGCCCGCTTTGTCCTCCTCCTCCTCCTGACTCAGTCGCTACCACGGTACCACCAATGCACTCTGTCTGCGTTATCACGGCCCGGGTCACCCGGGTGCATTTAATTTTTTGGCCAGCACTATGACACTGTGCTACTACTACTACTACCACCAGTATGTTGCCATGGTCCTTCTGTGCTGCTGCTGCTGATCTGACCGCCCGCATTGTCCTCCTCCTCCTGACTCAGTCGCTTCCACCAATGTACTCTGTCTGCGTTCACACTGCCCGGGTCACCGGGTGCATTTAATTTTTTGGCCAGCACTATGACGCTGTGCTGCCACTACTAGCACCAGTATGTTGCCATGGTCCTACTGTGCTGCTGAATTGACCGCCGGCATTGTCCTCCTCCTCCTGACTCACTCGCTTCCACCAATGTACTCTGTCTGCGTTCACACTGCCCGGGTCACCGGGTGCATTTAATTTTTTGGCCAGCACTATGACGCTGTGCTGCTACTACTACTACCAGTATGTTGCCGTGGTCCTTCTGTGCTGCTGAACTGACCGCCCGCATAGTCCTTCTCCTGACTCAGTCGCTACCACCACTGCACTCTGCGTTCACACTGCCCGTGTCCACTGACAACTCTGCTGCGATGTCATTGCTAATTGCTGCAAAAAAAACAAAAAAAAAATTACAAAAACCTCTCTGGGGCCTTTTTGGCGTCAGCCACTCATCCTCCTCCAGCGGTACCTTCGCCGCCAAGTGCCATTGGAACTCGCCTTCACCTCTTTGACTGCTTAACGCGTATATCCCTTTTTAAAACCACTTATTACCAATTAATAGCCCCATTTAAAGTGTTGATTTCACTTTAAAATCCATTTTCTCTAGATAAAAAAATTTTGGGGGAATTTTTTATGTTGAAGTTATGTTGCCCCTTATCACCTCGATAATCCATGCAATTTGGGGGATTGTAGCATGTATGGGGGCTTTGTTATTAACGTTAAAAGAAAATCCGCCTCCGGGCGGGAATCCACGCGTGATTACGCCATTCACGGCAGAAAATCCGTGTGGTTGCGTGGACGCGGACGAAAATCCGCATGCGGCGGGGCCGAATGCGGATTTTTTTTTGCAACCACGCGGATTTCCGAATTCGTGGATGAGGCACATCCGAGCATCCCTGCTTTTGTGGCCTTGCCTTAAATCCAGCCATACAGTTGCATGAAGCAGAGAAAAAATATTTGCCAACAAGATTAAATTTCATTGAAAGAACTTCCCATGGTAAAATCAAGCTTCCATGCCCATCTTCACTCAGTATCTACTGCTGGCTGTTTAGGGACCGGGTTGCAGAATACCAGTTCTAGCTGCACAGTGAGTATGCAGTATAAGGAGAGCCTAAAGCATCTGTTCATCTGCTCAAGTTAAGAAGCCCCATAAGGCACACAATGGATAATGTTCAGATTACCTTTTAATTCTATCCACATGGTGATGGGCGTTGGGCCTGCCTATTGTAAACACTGAAGTGGTCTAAGTGCTTTATAGTACTATGCAAAGATAGACAGACATCCCATCTTGAGTCTTTGCTCCAGCTAGATAAATGTTTTTGTTTTATTTTTTATATCTCAGTGGCCTTACCCTGCCACACAAATCTAGATACCTTCAACTGTAACGTAGCTTAGACTTTCTGGCTTCAAAGGCTCTAGACAGTATACTATATTATTTTTCACTTTATTTACGTGGTCATGTTATGAGATTATGAGTGTTTATAAAGGATAGGAATATATCTCACTAATGGTCTGAAATTTACATTGTACACCACTTTTTGTTTATAGAGTATGCCAAATGTACTCTTAAAGTGGATCTGAATTCAGAACTCCTCTCTACTCTAAAAGATACATAACTAATAACTTTTAAACAAAAAACATGTATTTGTTACAGCTGATTCAAATCCTGCAATACATGTGCAGTTTCTACTTCCTAATTCATGGACGCAGACATATTGTTTACAGCCTGTTCTTTCAAATGGGCTCATCTGCTTATCTGCCATAGGCAGTCATATGACACGGGGGAGATCAAATTACAACTAGTGATTAGACATAGATGAGGGGGAATTAGACAGGCTCTTTAAATGCATACAGGGTGCATTTCTGTTATGTTTTACTTGTGTACTGTGCAAGAGTTCAGGTCCACTTTAAATATTTTAGCCCCTTTGACCTCCATGTAAATTTAAACACAAAGGACAAGGATCTCACTAAAGGCGCATATACACTCCTGATTTCTGTAAACGACGGGTCGTCAGACACACCCACGGCACTGGCGAACTCAGGGGGCTATTCCGGGTGTCTGGAACCTCCCCCCTGCACTGAGCTGTGTATTCAGCCAGGGAAGCCCGCATAATATAAACAGCCTCATTCTCCCTCCCTTCTTACTTCTGGTGCCTCCCTCCAGCTAATAGAATGAGAGAGGCAGCCGAGCTTCCCTCACAACCATCACAAGAAGATGCAGCCTGCAGTGAGAGAATGTTGATTATGGAGTCCTGGACTCTCCACAGCACAGAAGTGTCAGACATGATGAAATTAGAGTGCAGGCAAGCTGGTAAATATGCACAGCATGATGCAGAGCTTGCCTGGACTCAGGGTCTGTGGGCAAACATCTGTCTGGTCTCTCCCCATTGTTATAATGACTGCATGTGTGGATAAGGTGTGGATAACAAGCTGAAAAGTTTTTGACAGTCCCTAGACTCCAGGAGGGCTTCTTTCTGACTTGTGTGAGAGACTGACAGGGACAGGAGTCCGATTACAGGCAAGTAGCCTGTGTGATGTGGGACTTCAATACAGATAAGTTCTCTGCTCCATCTCAGGCTATTCTCAATTTCTCCACTCCTCTCTCTGGGCTAGTGCAACGCCAAAATGACAATAGCAATCGCTAGCAATTTGTGAGTGTGATTTTGTGAAGTGATTTTCAGAGCGATTTTTGAATGAATTGCTCAAAAACATGCTACATGCAGTATACCTGCGATTTTGAAAAAATCACAACGCTGCTGTGGGAACACCCACATAGGGTAACATTAGCCAAGCGCTTTTCAAATCACTGTTGATTTGAAAACCGCTCAGAAGCACTCTTGGTGTGCACCAGCCCTCCCTCATTCACCTTTGTTTCCCTCTTCCGCTAGAGCTGACTGTGTGTTCTTGTCTTACAGGAAAGCTAAATAAAAGTGCAATCCTGGTGAGGCAAAATATTATTATTTAGTATTTATGTAGCGCCGACATCTTCCGCAGATGCATATATCCCTGCATCATATGGGTATCGCTTGCGCTATGTGAAACTATGTAGCATATTCCACTGAATTGTCCAAACTAAGTCTATCTCCTGTTCCTCTCTTGGGGAGTTGTTCCAGCGCTGTACCCCGTTCACATTTGCTGCTACCAGAAGCCCTCAGAAACACTAGTGTCCTTGAGTACTTCCAAAGATAGGCAGCTCCGTAATACGCCAGCGCACTTTTGTGCATGGGCAGTATGGAGCCACCTGTATTCGGAAGCACTCGGGACATACGTGCTTCTGGACCTTTCAGGAACCCCCCCCTTAAAAATCCTGCGTTTGCCCCTGCACGGGGCGGTCATTCTGCCAGTTTGTACAGTCTATTGTCAGCCTTATCAGCCTGATGACAGACTGTACACACCTGCAAACTGTCGTCAATACGACCACCCCGCGGGTGGGTCTCATGACCCGTAGTTTGCAGAAATCAGGCGTGTGTATGCATCTTAAAGCTAGCCATACACTATGCAGTGTTTTTAATCAGTTTGACATTTGACCAATCAAAATATAAAACTAAACAAAATCTAAAAGCAGGGGTCAGGTGATCAAATTTTGATTAAAATGACAACTGAAACTCCTCAATTGGGAAAGGCTGGTCCTCTTATTGATCAATCACAATTGGGAACAATAGGTAATAAATTGATACATACAGGGCTGGATTTACCATAAGGCACTGAAGGCACGTGCCTACAGGCACCTGATAATGGAAAGGCGGCCCACTCCCCTCCTCAAGTGCCTCCCTCCTTCCCTATGCAGAGTCCTGATGAGATTGTAGATAAGAGATTACTCAACCTGTTCTCGGCATTCACCTGACGAGATCTCCCTTCAGTCAGGGGCGCCTCTAGCTACCTAATACTTGGGGACACCTCTAGCTACTTAAAGGAGTTCTTTCGCGAAAAAAGTAGGCAGTTAAAAAATGTGACAGATGACAGGTTTTGGGCCAGTCCATCTTTTTAAAGGGGATTCTCAGGGCTTTCTTTGTTTTCAACAGCATTTCCTGAACAACAGTTGCAAAATCTAACTGACATAATATTGTGCAAGTGATTAGGGAGGCCGGCTGGTATCTTGCTATTTTGGCAGTTAAACTGTTGTTCAGGAAATGCTGTTGAAAACAAAGAAAGCCCTGAGAATCCCCCTTAAAAAGATGGACTGGCCCAAAACCTGTCATCTGTCACATTTTTTAACTGCCTACTTTTTTCGTGAAAGAACCCCTTTAATATTGAGGTTTCTTTAGCTACTTAATACTTCGGTTCAACTTTAGCTACTTAATATTGAGGTTCCTCTAGCTACTTAATACTTGGGGGCAACTCTAGCTACTTAAAGAGGAACTTCAGCCTAAACAAACATACTGTCATTAAGTTACATTAATTAAAATAGATAGGTAATATAATCTCTTACCCACCCTGTTTTAAAAGAACAGGCAAATATTTGTGATTTCATGAGGGCAACCATCTTTTTTGGTTGAAAGGAGGTGACAGGGAGCATGAGACACAGTTCCAACTGTCCTGTGTCCTGATCACTATTCCCAGTTGCTAGGCAATGAGAACAACAACATCAGAAATCTCATCATGCTTTGAACAGCATCAGGGGAAAAATGCCCGAGCAGTTTTCTTTGATGGGTGGAGCTTAGCTAAAAATGCAGCTAAAAATGATGCTTTGGTAAGAAAAACAAAGTTCTGATGCTGTGAAACTGTTAAAGAAACACCAAGCATTTTCAGTTCTGCTGAGTAGATTTTTAGTCTGGAGGTTCACTTTAATGTTGAGGGTATGTCTGGCTACCTAATACTAAGGGGCACCTATAGCTACCTATGATGGGCAAGGGAAGTAAAAGAGAAGTGATAGCTGGGGCAGCCAGCACACTTGTGGTGCGGTTCAGTGATGGTTTGTAGATTCCTAGAGGGTAAAGTCTGAGGTGCCAGGACATCTGTGCCTCTAGGCTTCTCTGAGGTAAATCCGGACCTGGACACATAGCTCTGCACTGCTTTGGTCAGAGCAAAACTAGAGGTGAGAACAGAAAAGGATCAAGATGAAATGGGGCCATAGGCAAGAAAGCAGTTTAAGCCATTCACTGCTGATGGTCACCTGTTTTTTCTTAGTAAGATGTGGTGGAGGGAGGCTAGCATCCACTGGGCCCTAGACTTTCTCCAGGGCCAGGCCCTAGGCACCTGCCTAGGTTTGCCTTGTGGATGATCCGGCTTTGAGTGGGAATGTTTCAACCTAACAAATTTCAGCAAAATGTGATTTCAAAGACTTTTATTGAAGATTACAAAGACATATAGAGCTAAGCATTTACATTGTGCAGAATGTTTTAAATCCTTTAAAGAGGAACTCCAGTGAAAATAATGTAATAAAAAATATATTTTTACAATAATTATGTATAAATTATTTAGTCAACATTTGCCCATTGTAAAAACTTTCGTCTCCCTGATTTACATTCTGACATTTATCACATGGGGACATTTTTACTGCTGGCAGGTGATGTCAGTGGGAGAAGGTGAGGCTTGCTTCTTTGGCAGTTGGAAACAGCTGTTATTTCCCACAATGCAAGAAGGCTCCCACAGTGTGATTTCAGAACCATAAAATCAAATTCCAATTGCCCGCAGCTCTTTGTTTATTACGTACTCTACTTCCTGACCCTGCATTGCAAGCATTCCAATATAATCATAAATGTTTCTGCTGTAATTCATCTTATTGCAGTAAGTAAAAATACATTACTTTTTTATTACATTATTTTCACTGGAGTTTCTCTTTAAGCCTTGTGTGTTCTTACTGCTATTTATATGACTTTATATTATCATTAAACTTCAGGAAACATTTTTTTTTAAATCCTATGTAATAAAACCCTAACTGTCCCTGGGTCATCCTCCTGTCCGCATAGATGCGCATAGATGCGGATACACACGCTGCTTCCTGTTTAGCCGGAAGCAGCGTGTGTGTGTATCCGCATCGAGAGAGGAGACAGGCGGCGAGAGAGCAGCGCTTGGAGCAAGGCAGGTGAGTTGTAAACAGCGCTTCCTGCTGCGCTCGCTCTGCATCTGAGGGGGGAACACGGAGGGCGGCCCGGGAGAGGGAGGGAGAGGTCGGGCTGCCCTCCCCGCGGCTCCGGCTCCCCCCTCCATTATAGGGGACAGCTACCTATCTAACCTATTCTGGGGGCAGCTACCTAATCTAACCTACGCTGGGGGGCAGCTACCTATCTAACCTATACTGGGGGGCACCTACCTAATCTAACCTACGCTGGGGGGCAGCTACCTAATCTAACCTACACTGGGGGGCAGCTACCTATCTAACCTATACTGGGGGGCACCTACCTAATCTAATATACACTGGGGGGCACCTACCTAATCTAACCTACACTGGGGGGCAGCTACCTATATAACCTATACTGGGGGGCAGCTACCTATCTAACCTACACTGGGGGGCAGCTACCTATCTAACCTATACTGGGGGGCACCTACCTAATCTAACATACACTGGGGGGCACCTACCTAATCTAACCTACACTGGGGGGCAGCTACCTATCTAACCTATCCTCCTGGGGGCAGCTACCTAATCTAACCTACGCTGGGGGGCAGCTACCTAATCTAACCTACGCTGGGGGGCAGCTACCTAATCTAACCTACACTGGAGGGCAGCTACCTATCTAACCTATACTGGGGGGCAGCTACCTATCTAACCTACACTGGGGGGCACCTACCTAATCTAACATACACTGGGGGGCAGCTACCTATCTAACCTACACTGGGGGGCACCTACCTAATCTAACATACACTGGGGGGCACCTACCTAATCTAACCTATACTGGGGGGCAGCTACCTATCTAACCTACACTGGGGGGGCACCTACCTAATCTAACATACACTGGGGGGCACCTACCTAAGCTAACCTATACTGGGGGGCACCTACCTAATCTAACCTACACTGGGGGGCACCTACCTAATCTAACATACACTGGGGGGCACCTACCTCATCTAACCTATACTGGGGGGCACCTACCTAATCTAACATACACTGGGGGGCAGCTACCTAATCTAACCTACACTGGGGGGCAGCTACCTATCTAATCTATACTGGGGGGCAGCTACCTATCTAACCTACACTGGGGGGCAGCTACCTATCTAACCTATACTAGGGGGCAGCTACCTAATATAACCTACGCTGGGGGGCAGCTACCTATCTAACCTACACTGGGGAGCACCTACCTAATCTAACCTACACTGGGGGGCACCTACCTATCTAACCTACACTGGGGGGCAGCTACCTAATCTAACCTATACTGGGGGGCAGCTACCTATCTAACCTACACTGGGGGGCAGCTACCCAATCTAACCTATACTGTGGGGCAGCTACCTATCTAACCTATACTGGGGGCCCTTATCTAACCTGTATTGGGGGCACCTACCTAGCTAGCCTATACAGGTGGCAACTATACTGGATACCTATATTGCAGGCACCTACCTAAATAACCTATACTGGGGGCACCTACCTATCTAACCTATGCTGGGGGCAACTATTCTGGCTACCTATATTAGAGGCACCCACCTAGCTAACCTGTACTGGGGCACCTACCTATCTAACTTATACTGGGGGCGCCTGCCTATCTAACCTATAGCGGGGGCAACTATACTGGCTCACCTATGCCTGGCTACCTATACTGGGGTACCTATTCTTGGCTACCTATACTGGGGGGACCTATACTAAGTGCAACTAGACCTGGCTAACCTATACTGCGGGCACCCATACCTTGCTCGGGGGGGGGGGGGTGTGCAATTTTTACACCCTCGCCCTGGGTGCATTTTAGCCTAGAAACTGCACTGCCCAGATATTTTGTATCCTGGGGTTTGCCGGTGCCATGCCTCGACCGGATTGCTCACACGGTCTCCTGATAACGGTCAAAGTAAATGAAGAGGCGGCACACCACTGGCTGCAAAAATGCGTATATTATGAAACAGGAGCACTACATGTTACGGAAAATCCTTCATCGGGTGCGTAACCATGTCTCACACCAGACGGGTGTGTGCGCTGACATGCGGCAGTGGCGGCTGTGAGAGAGACCCAGAGTCCGCTTTTAAAAGGGCTTAGGTCTACTAGTAGGTTATTAAGTGAGACCTCTGGATTTGCTGAGGTTAAAATTGGGGTGTTCACAAGAAGCAACAATGTAAATTCCAAACGACCTACCTTTATACCTTTATGCTTTGAATATCAGAAATTTTCCAAAATATAGTGGCAAAAGTAGGTTATATACACAAATAATTGGGGGAAAGGGGACATGCTTTGATTTTTCTGTTTTTGTAAATCTGATTTGAGATCATGCCCATATTGTTTTAGTCATTGGATTATTATATAGACCTTTGAGTTTATTCCAGAGTCCATCTGTAGAAATCTCCACCCACTCCTGTCAAATGCTTTCTTCATATCCAAAGACGGGAGAGAATAAATTCCAACAGGATCCCACCACATAAATCAAACTCAGGGTATGCCTGATATTATCAGTGGTTATCATGACCAAAGATAAATACAGTCTGGTCTTAGTGAATTAAGGAGTGTACACACTCACAATTACTGCCACCTGAAGGGATCGGGACTCGATCCATCAGCAACAATTCAGGCCATGTTTTCCACAGACATGTCACTAGCCTACAGGCTAGGAATGCTTTCTGTTGCTATGGAGGGAGAAGGAAATACACCAGTTTGTTACGCAACATGCAGTATCCAGCAGAAAGTGGTATGCAGAAAAACAATGTACTCTGCTGATACGATCCAGCACTCTGGATCTCTTGGAGATGGATCTGGAAGCCTGTACACAAGGAAAGTCTCGGCACTGATGGCCCTGACCGACCACCTCCTCAGAGAACCATCTAGCACAGGCATGGGCAAACTTGGCCCTCCAGCTGTTAAAGGTATACTGTAGGGGGTCGGGGGAAAATGAGCTGAACTTACCCGGGGCTTCTAACGGTCCCCCGCAGGCGCAGCCACTCACCGATGCTCCGGCCCCGCCTCCGGTTCACTTCTGGAATTTCAGACTTTAAAGTCTGAAAACCACTGTTCCTGCGTTGCCGTGTCCTCGATCCCGCTGATGTCATCAAGAGCGCACAGCGCAGGCCCAGTATGGTCTGTGTCTACGCAGTACACTCCTGGTGACATCAGCGGGAACGAGGACACGGGCGTGCAGGCGCAGTGGTTTTCTGACTTTAAAGTCAGAAATTCCAGAAGTGAACTGGAGGCGGGGCCGGAGCATCGGCGAGTGGCTGCGCCAACACAGGATGCCTGCAGAGGACCATTAGAAGCCCCGGGTAAGTTCAGCTCATTTTCCCCCGACCCCCCTACAGTATCCCTTTAAGGAACTACAAATCCCACAATGCATTTGCCTTTATGAGTCATGACTGTGGCTGTAAGACTCCTGCAATGCATTGTGGGACTTGTAGTTCCCCAACAGCTAAAGGTCCAAGTTTGCCCATGCCTGATCTAGCATGTGTGCAAGGCTTGGTGATGGGCAAGGTGGGTTCAGACAGCTAGCTAGGATCTTTGCAAATAACTTTAACTTTACATTTATCAAGTTGATCATGATATTTGTTAGTCATTTGTATTTCTGTGTGGCTTGAATATTACCCCTTTGTGAGTGTTCAACATATCTGGTGGGAATTGGGCTCTTTCACTAACTAGTGAGGATAAGTTAAAGCGGAATTGTCAGCCATAAAATCAAATTCCAATTTCCCGCCGCTCTTTGTTTATTACGTAATCTACATCCTGACCCTGCATTTCAAGCATCATAAATGTTTCTGCTGTAATTAATCTTATCTCAGTAAGCCTGGCTCCTTTCTGGTACATTGCTGTGGAGAGGGAAGCTTGTTATCTCCCCTCCCACATTCCTGATCCTCACTGACTGGCTGAGGGCAGTTCAGTGTGACACGAGGCTGAGAAGGGAAATACACCTCACCCCTCTGCAGAAGCTGAAATAAGATCTATGCTGTTCTCAAATGTGTTTACAAAGCAAGCTAGATATGACAGTGTAGGTTCTACAGAACGCAATCTGAAGGAGGGCTGGCAATAAATACACGATTTCAGGTAGGAGAAAAAAAAGTAAGGTGGGACAAAATTATATCAAGACTGGCTTCAGTCAGAGGCAGTAAAGATGGAAAATGCCTGGAACAGTTGTCTCTTTATTTACTAAATAAGATTCACTGAAATCAAAACATGAACAGTACAATACATATGTTATGTAAGTAGAACAAGTAATGTATCTACTTATATATGTTTTTTTCCCCTGGGATAGTATGGCTGACCCTGCTGCTTTAATGGATCACTGCTGCTGCTGCTGCTGCAAAGAAAGTAAAATTCAAAATGCATGTGTAAGCATACTGCCTATACCTGCCTTTAAGCCTAATTTTTCAGCACCAAAAATGTGTTGGGAAGTTACCCACTCGGCTTATATGTGAGTCAGTGGAGCAGAACAGATGGTGGAGTAGGTTTTGTTACTGGCAGGGGAGTGTAAGGATTGTGCACTAGTGATCCTGGGCTTGCTAGCTGGCTCCCTGTTGTGTCTGTGCCCCCCATCCCCTGCAACATGGTGTGCAGAGTGCACTGCTCAAGACTTCCTGTGTCCCCTGGCTTGTGAATCAGAGCGTGCAAGCATCATGTCAATTGTCAGTGTATAATGATCAGGGATTCTTTCTGTGTGGCAATTTCTGTGTATCATATCTATGACCCCATCTAGTGGCATATTAAGACACAGCTGTATCATCCTTGTGGCACATCTGGCTATGGGGAGAGGGGCTACCTTGCACTGGGGGCACATCAGGCTACTGTGGAGGGGGCTATACTATGTAAGGGGCTTATACACTAGTCAATAATTTTTTCCTGGTTTTTGAGGAAAAAGTGGGTACCTCGGCTTATAAGCGTGTCGGCTTATATGCGATTATATATGGTAAGTATAAAATGTACATTTGTTTCAGAGTAAAATTAACTATAAATGTATTATTGCTATGTCCCTGTCACTTACAACAGGTAGTAAGAATCTGAGAGGTTTTGGGCAAGTCCATCTCCTCATGACTCATCAGTCTTAGGGACAGGGTTTTCTTCATTTTCAAAAGCACTTTGGCTATGTTCTCGACATCCCCTAGGGAAGCCAGTCTTGCCTGGTACAGATATGCTTGTCTTTGGAACTACTTGGGGATGTGATTAGTTCCGAAGGCTGCATGAGGAGCACCAAAGAGCTATTCAGCCTAGCAGGTCAAATAACTTCCACCAAGGACTGCAAAGGAACAAGACAGAGCAAGGTCAAAAAAGGCTCTATCGTCTTTCCCTCTGCATAGGTATGTATTAAAAAACTGAAGTGATTTTTAACTTCAGATTCCTTTTAAATTTTTACAATTTGTTGCGATAGTGGTCCTTTAAGTGCAAGCATGTTAACAAATTTGTCATAGCAGACACCAGAGAAGCCACCTGGCGTGGTGCCTCCTTAACATGATTTAATCATTTTTATAGCTAAAAAGACCTCTTGTGTTTCTTTCAGTGAATATATCTTAAATAGGCAAATTGTCCATAACGGAGCTGTAATATAATTTGGAATAATATTTATGGAATCTATTCAGAATCTAAACAAGGTCATAAATAAGTCAACCTTTCTCATCTTGAATAGGTACACATCTAGTTTGCATAATTTTTTGGTTAGTTTCCAAGCACAGAGTGATTTAGGCTTATTACTTTTTTCATAATATAAATGTCCTAGCAATCTTAAAGCTAATGTGAACCTACAAAATAAAATAAAAAATCAACCAAATACTTACCTAAGGAGAGGGAAGGTCCTATAGAGCTTTCCTGCTCGTCTCATGGTCTACTCGTTCCAGCATTGGCTCCCCATTTGAGTCCCCTGCCGTGGGAGGCTTCGGAAGTCTTTGGGAGCCCAAGTGCAACCGAAGTCAGGCGGCTCTGTGCTACACGAGAGAGCGTGCTCGCGCAGGTGCAGTGTGGAACCGCCCATGTTTGGGAGCACTCGTGCTTCTGAAGACTTCCGAAGCCTCCTTCGGCAGGAGAAAGCAGTATTTGACCAATTGGTGGAATACTGCTACCAGAGGAACCAGCACTGGAACGGGGACTGCGAGAGGAGCAGGAAGGCTCTCTCAGACCCAGAGCCTTCCCTCTTCTTAAGTAAGTATCTTTTTTTTTTTTTTTTTGTAGGTTCATATTAACTTTAAAGTGTACCAGAGACAAAAAAGTTAAAAAGATTTATATATACCTGGGGCTTCCTCCAGCCCCATGCACACGGATCGCTCCCACACCACAGTACTCCAGTACCGGGTCCCGTAACTTCCTCCAGTCGTGGCCAGTCTGCACAAGAGAAGTGCGTCCTCTACGTATCTCTTCGGGGGCCACCAGAGAGATACGTAGAGAGTGCACTTCCTCTTGCGCAGACTGGCCGCAACTGGAGAAAGTTACTGGACCCCGTACCGGAGCTGCAGGCAGCGGAGAACGACAGCATGGGAGCGATCCATGCGGATGGGGCTGGAGGAAGCCCCAGGTATGTATATATCTATTTTATTTTTTCGTCTCTGGTTTCCTTTAAATGCCTTTTCAGTTCTATAGGTCAGAATGCTTTATAATTCTTCTCTTAAATGCGTCTTTCCTAATTAGGCTTCTGAGCCCATTTTTATGCATTCCATCATCCATTCTTAAACAATGCTTGTTAAAGGAAACCTGTAGTGAGAGGGAGATGGTGGCTGCCATATTTATTTCATTTAAACAATGCCAGCTGCCTGGCTGTCCTGCTGATCCTCTGACTCTAATACTTTTAGTATAGACCCTGTACAAGCATGCAGATCATTTGTTTCTAACTGAAGTCTGACTGGATTACCTGCATGCTGGTTTCAGGTGTGGGATTCATACTACTGATGCCAGAGTAATCAGCAGGCCAGCCAGGCAACTGGTATTGTTTAAAAGGAAAGAAATATGACAGTGTGCACATACTTCTGACTTCAGGTTTCCTTTAAAGGGGAACTTCAGCCTAAACAAACATACTGTCATTAAGTTACATTAGTTATGTTAATTAGAATGGATAGGTAATATAATCTCTTACCCACCCCGTTTTAAAAGAACAGGCAAATGTTTGTGATTCATGGGGGCTGCCATCTTTGTCATGGGGGCAGCCATCTTTTTGGTTGAAAGGAGGTGACAGGGAGCAGGAGACACAGTTCCAACTGTCCTTTGTCCTGATAACCCCTCCCAGCTGCATGCGCTAGGCTTCAAATGTCAAATTCAAAATGTAAAAAAAAAAAAATTGCACCAAAACAGCAGAACGAGAACAACATCAGAAATCCCATCATGCTTTGCACAGCATTAGGGGAAAAATGCCCGGGCAGTTTTTTTCTGTGCAGCTAAAAATGAGGCTTGTATAAGAGAAAAAAAGTTCTGATGCTGCGAAATAGTTAAAGAAACACCAGGCCTTTCCAGTGCTGCTGAGTCAATTTTTAGTCTGGAGGTTCACTTTAAGTATTCCAAGGATTTGGTTTTTTTCTAATGCGTCACAGTATTAATGGGAAATCTTTCTTGTTGCAGGTTTTAGGGTGGCCCAAAGTTTAAAGGGAATCTAAAGTGAAAATAAACTTATGATATTATGATTTGTATGTGTAGTACAGCTAAGAAGTAGAACATTAGTAGCACAGATATGAGTTTAATATTGTTTCCAGTACAGGACAAGCTAAGAAACTTCACTGGTTATCTATAGGGATGCTAGTTGCTATCCGGATTTCACCGAGATACCTGTGCGGGGTGGGCGTCGCCATCAAGCTTACCTGTCTGACGTCTTCTTCGGTCCAGCCCTCGGCGCCTCCCACAATACATTCCACGCGGCGGTTCACATGACTGAAAACACTTCCTCCTTCTGGGTTGAAGGAGGAAGTGTTTGTAGTCACGTGATGCGCGTGGACCGCATCATGGGAGGCGCCGAGGGCCGCCGCCGGACCAAAGAAGACGTCAGACAGGTAAGCTTGACCCCCCCGCCCACCGCACACAGGTTTACTGGGTGAAATCCGGGTAGCAACTATCTTGTTGTTTATGCAAAAGAGCTTCTTTGAGCTCTCTGACCAATTTAGTTAGACCACAATGCTACTTTCTGAGGCACTTATCTCAACCTGTCTCTCTTTATTTTCTTGTTTATTTAAAGTTTTTCTGCCAGAAAGTTCAAAGGATCATTAGCTCTGCTCTGTTTATCATTTATACTACAGAGTGTAATTTGTAAACTGCTAATATTAGAGGACAGCTATAGAACTGAAAATAAAAATATGAGAGTCTTTTCTATTAATGTTCTAGTAATTATACATACTTTTTTTTTCGCTTCAGTGTCACTTTAAAGGATGATGTTACATAACTTTGAAGTATTGCTAATTCAGAAGTGTTGTTTAATCTTTGTTTCTCAATGGTTTGCAATTGTTGGGTCAGCTAACTAACAAAGGATGAATTTATTCTCAGAGCCTCATCTGAGACTGTTTTAGAGCATCCTGGCTTTGAGGCAGTAACCACTGTGTGGTCAGATCACAAGGTCTCAGAGCATTTTAAATGTCTAAAGGGATGTCCGTAAAGTGGCTGCAATAAAAAAAAAATCTATGCTAGGATATGTGTTACCGTATGTGAATACTGTACCTTAAATTTAGTTTTATAAGTAGTTTCAACGGGATTTGGGAGGATAGCCTGGAATCCCTTTATGCTTAGTACACACACACAGGTAAATTATGTATTATTATTATTTATTGTATTTATAAAGTGCCAACATATTACGCAGGGCTGCACAACAGATTAATGGGTTAACATACAAGGTAGGACATACAGTACAAGGAGCTCACAACAAAGCAAGATCATGCAAATGTCTTCGATAACAGTAGTTCAGTGTCATTGGTCAAAATAGAGACTGTTCTAGTCCACAAGAGGGATGACAGACAGTAAGATTGCATAATCAAGCTGGAAACACTAGGGATGAGGGCCCTGCCAGAGGTTTATAATGTAAAGGGTGGGGGTAGAGACAAAAGGTGAGAAGGTGACCAGCAGCAGAACGTATTATGGTGCTGATGTAGGGGTGGTGCATGAGCATGAAAAGGTGAGTCTTGAGGGCTTGTTTGAAGGTACTAAAAGTGGGGGCGAGTCTGATAACTGGTGGGAGCATGTTCCCGGGAGTGGGGGCAGCCCTAGTGAAGTCCTGCAATCATGCATGGGAGTGAGATATGCATGGTGTGACCAGACACAGGTCGTAGGAGGATTGAAGTAAAATTCGTTGTATGTGAATAATCCCAAACAAATGATCATCTGCGTACCACGTGATGCACAACTATTCTGCAGCATCTGCAACGACACAGTTTGCAATGGCGTACAGACTGTGAATGAAAAATAGCGCTTAAGGTGCTCATTAACGGTACAATTTTTCACTAAATGTGATCTTTCGACATGATTTGAATGATGTTAACTAACCGGAAGGCAATTATGGATTGTTCACATTTACTGAATGATTCTTTCTTCAAATTCGATCATAAAATCCAACTTTTGGATCGATTTTATCCTATTTAGCAATCGACTAAAGAAGTGTTCCTTATTGATTGCCTTCTTAAAGAGAGTCTGAAGCGAGAATAAATCTCGCTTCAGACCTCAGAGTTAGCAGGGGCATGTGTGCCCCTGCTAAACCGCCGCTATCCGGCGGCTTAACGGGGGTCCCTGATCATCCAAATCCCCTTCGTAATGCGGGGGAGCGCTTCCTGGTTGGGGCAGGGCTAACCGCCGCAGCCCTGCCCCACACGCGTCTGTCAGCGCGTATCTCCGCCTCTCCCCCGCCCCTCTCAGTCTTCCTTCACTGAGAGGGGCGGGGGAGAGGCGGCGATGCGCCGCTGATAGACGAGACTGGAGGCAGGGCTGCAGCCGTTAGCCCTGCCTCCAGGAGCGACCAAGTCTGCGACCAAGTGTCGCAGTGGGGGGTTTGGGGGTCAAGGGACCCCCGTTTAGCGGCGCTATTGCAGTGGTTTAGCAGGGGCACACGTGCCCCTGCTAACTATGAACTCTAAAACGAGATTTATTCTCGCTTCAGAGTCTCTTTAAATGGAAAATTTTCTATGCAATTTGATTGTAAAAATCACATCAAAAGATCGCATTTGGCGAAAAAATTGTACCGTTAATGGGTACCTTTACAGTAGCGGCTGTGATGAATGTTTGCCTATTTATGGCATATAGGGATTCAATTTAATGGAGAAGGATCTTCACCTTTTCCTCACTCCATAAGTGCTGGGTGACTCACCAGAGAGTTTGACCACATGAACAGAACAAACTGAACGTATGTTGTTTAAATAGCCCACTTGGCTCCTTGAAAGGCTAATGTGATCTCCACTACTACTGCCAGCCCCCATGAAGAAATCAGTAGAGGTCAACGTACATGTACTAGTAATAAAGGCCGGGATAGTAAAGCACTGTCTAAAATTATTTATTCTCCACACAATGAAAAATGTACTCAGAACAATAGTATGACTCAGGGGCGTAACTAGGCCCCACCGGGCCCCCCTGCAGAAATTCTGAGCGCTCGGGCCATTTTGGGGGGCTGGAGGGGTCGCAGCATGAGGGGAAAGCCATGCCCACAGTCGGCGGGGAGGGGGGACGGTCTCCCCCCTCCCTCACCTTGGGGCGGCTCTCCCCTCTGCGCTCCCCTCCAGCTTAATGAGTGTCCGGGCAGCGGCAGGCAACGGCTGATACATACCTTCTGTCTTCCGTGAGCTCCAGCGTGCGTTCCTCACTCTAGTCTCTGACGCGACTTCCTGTATAAACAGGAAACAGGAAGTCGCGTCAGAGACTAGAGTGAGGAACGCACGTTGGAGTGCACGGAAGACGGAAGGTATGTATCAGCCGTTGCCTGCCGCTACCCGCCGCTGCCCGGACACTCATTAAGCTGGAGGGGAGTGCAGAAGGGAGAGCCCCAAGGTGAGGGAGGGAGGGGGGGTGGACCGACCCCCCTGTGGGCATGGCTTTCCCCTCATGCTGCGACCCCTCCAGGCCCCCAAAATGGCCCAGAGCGGGCCCCGGGGCAGGGGTCGTATCCCCTGTTGTTACGCCAGTGGTATGGCTGATAGGTCATACAAAAAAAAGTGTATCAACAGGAAATAATCAAGAGCCTCCCAGACAGTGTCCTTTGGTGTCTTTGTGATTGTCTCAATAAACTAGACCAGTTTTCTCCTATGTGGTATTACCAAGGGCTATAAGCGCCTGTAGAAGCCAGTCTGCGATTTAATGCTCATCCTTCTAATAGTGCAAGGCGGAATGCGGAAGTGTCTTGGGCTGAAATATCCAAGTGACTTCTGCAAATGCATAGAGCCCTAGATAATGTTGAATAGGACAAAACCGGTCGGGTTAATTGCAACAAACGGTGGGATGCTGAAGTACATGCTTCAGGAGGCACCTGATTAGATCTTGCTGATACGCTATTTTTGTATGACCTATTGGGGATACAAAATTGTTCAAATAGCTGTGAAGGACAATATCCAGTCCAAATCTCATTCCTTCATCTAGGAGTTGAAGTGTAAAGGAAATATTTAGTGCCGACATTTGGATTTGGCTTATTAACCTCCTGAGCGGTATGGACGAGCTCAGCTCGTCCATCACCGCCGGAGGCTGCCGCTCAGGCCCTGCTGGGCCGATTTTTATCAAATAAAGTGCAGCACACGCAGCCGGCACTTTGCCAGCCGCGTGTGCTGCCTGATCGCCGCCGCTCTGCGGCGATTCGCCGCGAGCAGCGGCGAAAGAGGGCCCCCCTAGCCGCCTGAGCCCTGCGCAGCCGGAACAAAAAGTTCCGGCCAGCGCTAAGGGCTGGATCGGAGGCGGCTGACGTCAGGACGTCGGCTGACGTCCATGACGTCACTCCGCTCGTCGCCATGGCGACGATCTAAGCAAAACAAGGAAGGCCGCTCATTGCGGCCTTCCTTGTTTATTATGGGCACCGGAGGCGATCGGAAGAACGCCTCCGGAGCGCCCTCTAGTGGGATTTCATGCAGCCAACTTTCAGTTGGCTGCATGAAATAGTTTTTTTTTTATTAAAAAAAACCCTCCCGCAGCCTCCCTGGCGATCTCAATAGAACGCCGAGGAGGTTAATAATTATGGGTCTCTTGTAGCATTAAAATATTCACATTAAGGAATCTACCGGTATATTCCTCTTGCGTTAGTCCCCTATTATGGGAGGAGTTGAGCCCTTTCACATTGCGTATGAGAATTGATTGTTCACAGATTACAGAGGAGCTCCAGTGAACATAATGTACTAAAAAAAAGTGCTTCTTTTTTACAATAATTATGTATAAATGATTTAGTCAGTGTTTGCCCATTGTAAAATCTTTCCCCTCCCTGATTTACATTCTGACATTTATCACATGGTGACATTTTTACTGCTGGCAGGTGATGTCAGTGGAAGGAGATGCTGCTTGCTTTTTTGGCAGTTGGAAACATTTACCACAATGCAATGAGGTTCACAGACAGGAAACATGGTCCTGACATCACACTGTAGGAGGGGTTTCACCACAATATCAGCCATACCGAGCCCCCTGGCGATCCGTTTGTGAAAAGGAAAAGATTTCTCATGGGAAAGGGGGTATCAGCTACTGATTGGGATGAAGTTCAATTCTTGGTTACGGTTTCTCTTTAAAGTGAATGAGAACCACATTAAAAAAAAATTAGACAGGTACTTACCCAATGAGAGGGAAGGCTCTGGGTCCTATAAAGCCTTCCCGCTCCTCTCCTGGTCCCCTCGTTCCAGTGCTGGCTCGCCCGGTAGCAGTATTTGACTAATTTAGTCAAACACTGCTTTACCCGGCCGAAGGAAGCTTCAGAAGTCTTCAGGGAGCCCGAGTGCTCCTGAAGAAGGGCGGCCCTGTACTGCACCTGCGCAAGCACGCTCTCTTGCACGCTCACGCCTGTGCAGTATGGAGCCGCACGTCTTCGGGAGGACACGGCTCCAAAGACTTTCGGTGGGGGATTGAAACGGGGGGGGGGGATGGGGAGCCAGCACAGGATAGAGGGCACCAAGAGAGGAGTAGGAAGGCTCTATATGACCCAGCGCCTTCCCTCTCCTTAGGTAAGTATTTGCTTCATTTTTTTTTAAATACGGTTCCCATTCACTTTAAGTCTTCCATTGCAATGTGGATAAGCTATTGTCCTCCTCCAACAACATTACAACAGTAATATTATTTTTTACAAGGTTCTGCGAGTGAGATCAGCGCACCGACTTCTAAAACTTTTGGATCCATAAGGATGTTGTAAATATCACGTACATGGACAAGAATTTAAGCTCTAAAAGAATAAAATTGTTGCAAATGAATAAGGTATGGCAGTAAACAGCTTTCACGCTGGAGTCATGCCATGGATGATGGTGGTGAGGCTGCACAGCCACAGCAAAGCCATCAACTAGATAGGAGTCCTCTGGGCCTAAAAAATAAAATGAAGGGAAAATTTTTGCAAAACAGGAAGAAAACTGAGGCTAGGCGCACACATGGCAGTGCATGAAAGGTTGAGTTTTAGGTCGTGTGCGTTTTCTTTATGTGCATTTTCAGTGCGTTTGCATTAGCATTTTTCCCCCACTTATGCGTTTTTTGGCGTTGTTATGCGTTTGCCTTTCACATACACAAAACGCATATACGATTTGTATGCATTTTCCATGCGTTTTTACATTGCGTTTTATGCAAATCACTAGGAAGACAACAGGAAGTGGAAATACATCACAAATGTAAAAAAAAAACGCATGAAAAACGCATACTGAATGCAATACATTGTGTTACCATTGACTTTCATTATGTGCGTTTTTGATGCATTTTTTGAAAACTATGCAACAAAACCAGCGTTTTTAAAAATGCATGTTTTCAAAACATATACGTTTTTTATATGCGTTTTTTTTATGCGGCCCATTGACTTACATTAGCGGCAAAAATGCTGTGTTTTCCGCAACGCTAGCATTTTTGCTAAGTGTGTTCCTAGCCTGAAGAATAAAGGAAATAAAAATCAAGCAGGTAAAAATAATACTAACTTAAAGCTTTAGTTCAACCAAATTTTTAATGCATAGTTTGTGGAATATCCTGATTTGCAACGTACAACTTTTTTTTGCATTGCACATAAACCATTTTTGCATTATTATTTTTTTTTTATTATTACCTAGCTGGTTGCATTTGCAAATTTTACTTCGTATGTGAATGCCTGATGCAGTTAGATGCTCAAACTCCTCCCCCTAGCCCATCATCACCAACATGAGGCAGTTAGGGATGAGCAGGGAGGAGCATTGTGGCTAGCATTGCAGCATTACAGTTCTGCAAAGCCTCACCACCAGTTCTCATCTTGTCTTGTATCTCCTTGTTCTGCATGTAACATAGAATTTACCTTTTCTACACCTATCCCAGTATATGTATATTAAAAACTAAATACAAAAGCAGTGAGAAACATTTTTTTATTACAGGCAGTGCACGCTGAGACATATTATTATTATTATTATTATTATTTATAAAGCGCCAACATATTAGGCAGCGCTGAACATTAATTTAGGTTACAGACAATATTTAGGGGTGACATACAGCAATATGACAATACAGGAATACAAGAAAAGAGATCACACAGCACAGTATGAGCATAAGGTAATGCTAAGTCAGTCACTGGATGGAGCATGGAGATTAGGCAAGTTAGGTTCACTCAAGTGCATAGCATGGGTTCACAGTAATGGAGGTGCATGATCAGGTAGCACACAAAAGGAGAAGGACCCTGCCCAAAGGCTTACAATCTAGAAGGAGAGGTAGAGACACGAAAGGTAGGGACCAGAGTTCCGTTGTGGGTTTAGAGCAATTGTGAGGGGTGGTAGGCCAGAGTGAAAAGGTGAGTTTTGAGGGCCTTCTTGAAGATGTTGAAGGAGAGGGCTGCCCTAATGGGTCGAGGTAGAGAGTTTCAAAGTGTTGGAACAGCTCTTGAGAAGTCCTGGAGGCGTGCATGGGACTGTGTGATGCGGGGGGCAGTCAGGCGAAGTTCATTGGAGGAACGAAGTGAGCGGCTAGGTGTGTACCTCTGAGTAAGATCAGAAATGTAGGTTGGATAGGTTTTGTGGAGAGATTTGTAGGTCAGACACATCTTGAATCTGATTCTGGACTGGATAGGAAGCCAGTGGAGGGATTCACGGAGGGGAGCTGCCCTGGTGGAGTGATGGGAGGAGTGGATAAATCTGGCTGCTGTTTTCATGACAGACTGCAGTGGGGCTATTCGGGTAATAGGGAGACCAGACAGAAGGGCATTACAGTAGTCGAGGCGGGAAATTATGAGGGCATGGATGAGGAGTTTGGTGGTGGCAGAGGTCAGGAAAGGGCGAATCTTACAGATGTTACGAAGGTGGAAGTTGCAGGACTTTGTGAGGTTTTGGATGAGGGGAGTGAAGGAGAGTTCGGAGTCCAGGGTGACACCCAGACAGCGGGCTTGAGAGGTAGGGCGAATGGTAGTGTGGTTAACAGTGACATTCACATCTGGGAGGTTCAGGGATAGCCGAGGTGGGAAGATCATAAATTCCGTTTTGTCTAGATTTAGTTTCAGGAACCTAGCGGACATCCAGGAGGAGATGGCTGATTGGCAGGAGGACACCTTGTCCATGGTAGTGGTCGAGATGTCAGGGGTGTGGAGGTAGATTTGGGTGTCATCTGCATACAGATGATAGTTGATTATAACCACCTTGGGAAGGTGGGAGAAGGTCAAATATTTTACTACACATTGAGCAGGGAGGAACTGCAGAGCTGTAATTCTGCAGTGAAAGAATGTAGGCATTGTCAGGAAATCTGCAATGTGCTGGGAGGAAACTGGCAGTAAGGAGCTACTGGATCCACTCAGGTAGAAACTTCAAATAAATAAATTGTAAAAAGTTCAGATGTGCATAGAATAAAACACTATGCATGGCAAATTTGCTGGTGAGAGTTTAGAAATAGGAGGATGAACCATGGCTAAATATGGTTAAAAAGCATGTTTCTGTCTAACGTATAATCAGTTAGCCAGTGTCTCTCTCTCTTTTTTTTTTGCTGTGTTGCGTCTTGCCTCCAGTAAAGTTTCAGTCTTACTCTTCTTCTTGACCAGTTGGGTGTCTCATTCTCCCAGGGGACGCAGGAAAAAAGGGAGCCGGCGGCTAGTGGATGAAAAGGGCACCACCATAGACACTAATGCATTTATTGTTAATATGGCAAAAAAATCAGAAAAAAGGGTGCCTGATAATATTGTTAACAACATCAGAACATTACAGTTTTTGAAGTAGTTATATCATTTTAGGATCTTGCAGTGATATCGTTTTTGTCATATTATTTCTTTTGTATGTACAGATTTTATGTTATCAAAGATATTATCGCTTCTATGTGTAAAAGGGTGTTTCTGAAGAGGGAGTGGTTAGAGTTAGGCACCACCCTTGGGGAGTGGTTAGGGTTAGGCACCACCCGGGCGGCGGTTAGTTTTAGGCAACACCGGGGGGTGGTGGTTAGGGTTAGGCACCACCGGGGGGTTAGGGTTAGGTACCATGGGGGGGGGGGGGTTAGGCACCACCTGTTCCAAGAATCTAGCATGTGTATGGCAGCACTGATGCATCTCCAAGAGATCTGGAGTGCTGGATCATCTCGGCCGATTGCAGTAATTACCCTGCTCACTGCGACGTGCACCATGCTGTCATTCCTCATCACCCTCCACAGCAACAGTCTATGATAGTCTGTACAAAATTCAACCCTAAACTAGGTATCGTGTCCCAAATTCTGCGGGTGACAGTAATTATGCCTATTCACACACATTTCATCTCTTTAAGATGGTATACCTTGTGGTGATGATGCCATCATTTTAGTATCATCGTGATTCATTACCAACTAGGAAAACAGCACCTCTACTTTATTTTAGTGAGATAGAATTTTGAAAGCTTCAAGTTTGATTTCTTGGGATTTTACCAGCACAGTTGTAGACAGATGAACATCGTCAGGTATTTCTCTTTGAAGGAAATAGCTGCCATGTTTCCAGCTCTGAAGAGGATAACTAAAAGTGATGGAACTTTAACATTACACCAGGTTGAGGTTCTCCTTCCCTGGGTTTCATTCTTCGAGCTCTATGTATTCTGCACTGGAAGGTCTAAAAAAAAGTAACATAGTAAAGAGAAAGTGGCCCTTATTTAATTCACTTTTTCTCCTAAGCTTTCTCCTAGGTGATATTTTCACACCTTATTAATAAAGTACCTTTTAAACCACCAGCAAGCAAGAAAATACCCAAAATAATTTTGATAATACCCTTTACCTACATTTTGGTACTTTCTTTAACAGTTATTTTAAAGAGAAGATAAAAAATTATCTTCTAGGAGAAAACTCAGGAGAAGTGAATTGCATATTCACTTTTTCACCTGAGTTTTCTCCTAGATGATATTTTCAAACTTGTCAATAACATGGCTTTTAAACCATCAGCAAAGCAAAAAAATACTCAAAATAATTTTGGTACCTACTTTTTGAAAGTTTTTTTGCATTGCAAAGTGTTAAAATATTATTTTAAATCGAAGATGACAATTTTCCTCGTAGGAGAAAACTCAGGTGACAAAGTGAATTGCATGTGGCCCCATGTCCCTTACTGAATTCACTTTTTCTCCTAAGATTTCTCCTAGCTGATATTGCTGCACCATATTAATTAAATGCATTTAAAGCCACCAGCAAGCAAGAAAATACTCAGAATAATTTTGTTAGTAATTTTTCAACTACTTTTTGGTACTTTTTCCATTGCAGAGTGCTGAAAAGTTGTTCTAAACAGAAGATGAAAAATATTTTCTAGGTGAAAGCTTTGGGGAAAAGTGAATTAAATAAGGACCATGGCCCATATGCAATTAACCTTTTCTCCTAAGTTTTCTCCTAGTAGAATTTTTCGTAAATTAATAACTTTTCAGCATTTTGTAATTGGTACCAATAAGTAGGTCAAAAACATCTATTAAAATTATTTTGAGTATTTTCTTGCTTGCTGGTGGCTTAAAAGGCGTCTTATTGATAAGATGTGAAAACATTACCTAGGAGAAAAAGTGAATTGCATATGGGCCCATGGATCCATTTGCAATTCACTTTTTCTCTTGAGTTTTTTCATAAAAGATCATTTTCTTCTCTTTACAATAATTTTCAGCACATTGCAATTGAAAAAGTAATAAAATGTAGGTGAAAAAGTACTATCAAAGTTATTTTGAGTGTTTCCTGCTTGCTGGTGGCTTAAAAGGAATTGTATTGACAAGTTGTTAAAATATCACTTAGGAGAAAACTCAAAAGAAAAAATTAATTGCATATGGACCAAGATCTCCGTCTTTTTTTTATTGCATGAAGCCCAGATTCAGACTGATTCCAGTAGGGTTCTGTGATGATTTGCTCAGCTGCCTGTGCAGGCAGGCAGGCAGCTTTTTGACCATTGTGTAGGTTTGCATGCTGCAGGACTCTGGAAAAAAGAGCTTCTGTCAGTTTTGCAGCTTGTGCTTGCTGAGGAATTTGCATACGTTGTCATGCAAATTGCCTGGCCACATTCATTGGAGGCGTGTACTATAAGTACTATGTGTGTCCCACAATGCTTTGCTGTTCATAAGGAGTCTTCCTGTGAAACACTCTGGAGAGTGTCAGCCATGCTCTTGGTTTGAAGATCAGCTTAGAGTAGTTCCTGGAAACTGTGCTAGGCAGATTCCATAGTGCAGTTAGGATTATTTATCTGTTTGTTTGTTTTGTTGCTGTTGTCCTGTCCCAGCGGTGGTCGACAGGAAATCAGGGGCAAATCTAGGATTTTCAAGGGGGGGGTTCCTAAAAGGTTTATCTCGGCTAAGAACAATATGGAGTTCATAGTGAATCAAAACACACATATACTAGTTTTCTATCTCTAAGATAAAGATTACTAGTGTTGCAAGTTGCAGCACACTCTTCATTGTGCCAATTCCACAGTTAATCCGACAATTATTTTGGCAGCCTCGCAGGGTCTCTCTTTCCCAATGCATATGCCACACGCCTTGAGAAAGGGAGACCCTGTAAGGCTCTACAACTATTGGATTAACTGTGGAACTGGTACAATAAAGAGTGTTCTGCAACTTTTGAAATTGGTGTGTTGACAACCCATTCCCTGGAGGTAACAAGTGGTATTGCTTACATCACATTGCCAAGCACCCAGATTTACTTTGATGGTGTGCCTACTCTACCTCTGACTGCAAGATTGCTATAGTGATGTCATTCACATCATGAATGACCTAAACAACTATTAGATATTCTAATAAAAAGAAGTACATGTGAATGAAATAAAATGCTCACATGTAAAGGAGAACTCCAACAATTTTTTTACTACACCATTTCAAAGACAAAACTCTGTGTGAGAGTAATCTCTCTCTCTCTCTCTTGCTGGTGTTCCATAAGGAATCTTTCAATTGTTAGATTTCACTGTCTTTGTGGCCTTGAGCACTAATACTTATTCTACTCTACTGTTTTGTCAGTTAATTTTCAAGCACCTACAGTGTACATCAAAATACTATAAATTATCAAACCTCCAAGGGAGATGCAAGATGTTTGAGGAGAGCAGAGAGCTACTATAGAGCTATATGGAGTGAAGAGGCAATACCAACATTTTGAAACTAATAACTTAAAAAAAGGGAAAAAAGGAGTAAAAGTATTCTATGACAAACCAAATTAAACACTGGTGTTCTCCTTTATGAAACCTTATCATGAAAAATAAACACCATATAGCAAGAAATAGTGTTGTAGACTTATAATTCTTATTTTAAGTTGAAGTTTCATTTTTTGCAAGGAACAGTAACAATGTACAGTGAAATCACAATAAGAATCAATTTAGAACATAGAGTATATTGATAAATAATAATAATAAAGCTGTCCGAACAGCAGCAGCAATAGTAGGTTACTGTTCGCCAATTAGAAAACAAGAGTGGTCATGCAGCAGTATACTATAACTTTTCATGAAATAGACATTAATCCATGTAAGTACTAGTAAGATCTTCACTTGTGATACATGTCAGTAACCAAGAAATAAGGAAAAGAAAGAAAAAGAGAAAGACTATCCAGTCCCAAGTCCCTCAACACCTTACAGGTAAGTAATAGGCAACCCCACCTCCACCAACCCAAGTGTACACATGGTTAGGATCCATATCAGTCAAGGATTGGGATAAAGTACAGACCAGCTGGGTCCATATTCCTATTCTCCCATATAGCTCAGATCTTCAACAATCATTCTCCAAATCCAATATCAGTTATGTAACTTGAAAATGTATAATGAGCTACCACAAGGCAATACTTCCAACAGGGGTTACTCCAGATCTTGTGTAAAGAGGAGCTATCCTATATCCTCAATCTCAAGGGGTTGCATACTGAATTAAGCAAGTTAAATTGCCATTTAAGATTGCCAAAAGAAGAAGTTCCCTCCTGAGACTGAATGTGGCTAATAGTTTTAATATAAAATAGAGTCCACACTGTAGGATCCAGGACAGAAGAAAAAATGTAAAAGTCTAGGATTAACTCAAAGCCTATGCATGGTGAAAGTCGTTTTCATGGCTAAGGTCATGTTAGAACCCATACCTCTATTGGTGACCTCTTGTTCTTTATTTTGATGGGTGATTTGAGACTGGGCCCATGCATCTTTGATAGCATTCATATATTGGCCTTGAATTAAAGCCTTGGTGGCATCTCACTCAGCTTGGGAGGAAGCAGTGCCCTTGTTCAATACCCTATATGACCTAATGGATGATGTGAGAGCTATATGCTTGAGTAAATGAACAACCAGTGAATGTTTGATTTTAGAGTTAAGCCCCCTCACATTCCATGATATAAATTTAACCATAGCCATACCAGATATATTTAGCATTGTAGAAGTATAGGCTGATAGGAGAAAGAACACCCACCTAAACAATGCAGAAGGTATATGAGAGAGGACTGGGCCTAAAGAAGGAAGAAAGGGTGAGAAGAAAGAAAAAGATAGAAACCTAGAGTACAGTAAGTCAACAGTATCTTCCCTAAAAAGGGTAAACCCCACATCCCCACCTCAAACTTGAGGTAATGTCTGATCCCATAACATAACTACCAAAGTATTATTACTTAGGTATATTGCCTGCGGGGATTAATACAAGTCACATAGTAAACCATAAGTAACCATCGTAAGTTGTTGCTGATTCTCATGTATGTAGGTAATAAGAAAGGCACAGCTTGTCCACTAAGGTGCATAACACCTATCGTCAGTGGCAGTCATGTAAAAATCAATGACTCAATGAGTTTGCGGTGTAAAATGCCCCCAGGTTTGAATCATAGAGAAGACAGGTGAGGTCAACAGGCACTGAATGCACTAACCAAAACCCCTGCAAAACAACCCCCACATGCATAATTTTATTACAAGAGTAGTAATTCACAGGTATATAAGCAAAACTGTATATAAACCTCAGAACTATAAACAATAAACAGTGATACAGCAACTCTGATGTATAATTGAAGTGCAAGGAGAACTATATAGAAGTTACTGTATATGAGAAAATATGGCTAATGCATAGACACAAACACTTCATTATTAATTATGAAAGTAGGCTATGAGACAGCTTATCATCCCATAAAGCAGTGTATGCCATATGACGGCATCAATGGTCTAATAATTGTCTTGAAAACTTGAGATAAAAGTTCCACAGTACAGACATTTGTTAAACCATCAACATGCTTTTCAAGTAACAACATATCGTTGAGTGTAAAAAAAAAAAAAAAACAGAACGAAAAAAAATAAATTAACATAAATCGGCTGGAAGCAACAACAATTCCAAACATGAAATGGGTAGGCAATCTAGGCCAGCAAGTAATGCATGTTTACAGCAATAGAGACAGGAGCAGGATGCCCATTGTCCAACATTCAGGTAATGAGCAAAGAAGGAGGAGAGGGTCGGGATCGATGACCCATGCAGAAACAAAGATGTGAGACCAAACCGGTACTCCTTCCTGGATCCAACCCGCCAAGGCTTCCTCCAAAATGCAAAGAGACTCACAGGCTCCACTGTCCACCATTGAAGGACGAATTGGAAAGCAGGAAAGAGTCTAATGCGGAGAGCTTGAAACCCCCATGTGTCCAGGTCCCAACTCACAGGAGCTCTCATACTCAACTACAAGTCTTGTGATGCGGTGCCCCCATCCTGGATCCAGCCGGCCATGACATCCTCCGGAGCACAAAGAGAGCTATGAGTGCCGCCATCCGCCATTTTAAGACAGGCTGAAAAGCAAGATGGGTATAAGGAGCATGGCTTGACATTTCAATTAGGCCAGGTCCCTCCCTTTATAAGTCTATTGTTCCAAGTTCCATTCTTCTTTTATGCAATGCCATAAATTCTTTTAAGACTTCTTCAACTGCTGGGGGACTGCTATGAATGTAAAGCTGAGCCAAGCCATTCATCCTGTTTTGACCCATAGTACTGCGCAGATGAGTTTTCAAGAGTTTCAGGGAACTAAAACACCGCTCAGCTTCACATGTGGTAACTGGGAGAACACATAAAATCCGTAGAAGTGTTGTAATATTTGGATAGGCTAAATCATTAGCATTTAAAAGAGCCTCATATGGTGTAGCAGGAAGATTTTCCTGTGTCTTCCAATAATTTTTCCATAGCTGCAGTTCAGCGTGCAATGTTCTTGGAGAGGGAAGATCATCTTCATATTTTGAAATGAAGTTTAGGAGACCCTCACCAGGAAAGTCAGTAGCTGTTGCAATCACTGAAGGAACAATGGTTAGTGCCATCATTGATGTCTTCTGATGGTTAGCAAACCGTGATTTCAATTCAGTAATTAAGTAATCAAGGTATGGAACAGAGAGGATACGCCTGAAATAAATTTCAGTAGTTTCAGCAGGAATGTTACTCCTCAGAGTTTGTTTAGGACAGCTGCGAGGGATAGATGGTGTAACACCAAATCTGGATGCTAGAGCTACAGCTTGTTTAAACAGTTCTGAATGTACATTGTCAATGTCTTCTCTAATTGCTGATATAGTAGAAATTACTCCATCAAGGCTTGAACACATTTTTACAATGTCATTGGCTTTGGCTTGTAGAGATATAGTAAGTCCCTTTATGTAAGACATACAGTACTGTACCACAGTTAAAGCGATGATGTGATCAAATGTGGTCAAGGCAAGAAAGATAGCTTTAGCATCAACAACAGTGTCTCTGCTCCATGACACAAGACTCTCAGGTGGTGGATCATAGATGTCTTGAAAACAGTTAACTATTGCTGGATATAAGTCCAGGAAAGTCTCTAATGCATGATGCCTCTCTATCCAGCGGGTTCGGCAAAGTGACTTTAATTTTGTTCTTTGTGCTACAGGACATTCTGTCATGATGGCAGCTTCTAAAGCAGTCTGCCGCTTTGGATGGGAGTCAAAAAATGTGTGTACCCTATCTATTAACCCAAACATGTTCCTAACTATAGGCAGGCTTGAAGCTGACATGATTGCAAGGTTTAAAACATGTGAGCAACAGTGTCCATATACAGCTTTAGGATGAGCTGCAGATATGATGGCTGCAGCACCTTTAACTTTTCCAGCCATTGAACCAGCACCATCATAGCCCTGGCCTCTAAGTTTATCTACATTCAGTCCAGATTTTTCAATACCACTAAGAATCTGATTAGCAATATGCTGCCCAGTAACACCATCACTGCAATCGATGAACTGTAGAAACTCCTCTTTAATGCAGTTCTGCTTACTCACAAAACGAATTACCAAGACTAATTGTTCTTTATTGCTGAAGTCAGCAGTTTCATCAGCAATGACACTAAAGAAATCTTGGACATCAGATACAATACCTCTAGTCAAAATTTTACCACATATTTCAATTATTTCATTCTGGATAATTGCGCTGGTATATGTTGCATTTTTTGCTGCCTTTTTTAAATGTGCTTTAAGAGCAGAATCACCTTCACTTCTGTATTCTAAAATGGCTTTGAAGTTACCTTTGTTTATAGATTCACATTTGTTGCTGTCTCTGTGTCCTCTCAGTGCGATATTCTGTCTACCACATAAGATTACAGTGCTGATGATGGTCTTAAGTTTTGCCCTATTCTCCTCAAACAGTGCAGCTCTCTCTTGGCAGAGATAATGATCCACAGCCTTTTGCTTTCCCTGGTAGACACTCTCAAAGTCGGTGGCGATGGCAACAGCATTACAGTGTGTAACACTAATTTGATGTTTATCTAATGCTGTGGTCATTCTATTCCAGTTAGCATAGGGGACTGAAACAAAATTTTCTGCTGCTGACGAAATCTTTGGGCTAAAAATTGAACAATAAACACAGAGACCAGCATCTAGACGCTTAGAATAGGCTAGCCATTTGTAGTTAGAAAGGTACCCATAATGAAATTTTCTTTGTTTTCCATACATTAATTTCTTAGGGAATTTAAAGTCTACGGGTGGTTTATAGAAGTTGTGCAAAAAATCAAACTTCTCCGAGTCTGTCAAAATATTGGTCAATACATGGCTTATATCTAGTCTTGGAGTAGACTCCTTCTCTACATGCCCTCTTTCGATGCAGCTCTGTTCTTTCTGTGTCTGCTCTGTTACTGTGAAATTTTGCTCTGCTGGAACCTCCTCCGTTAGTGTGCAACTTTGCTCTGCCTGCACCTCCTCTGTAACTGTGCAACTTTGCTCCGCCTGCACCTCCTCTGTAACTGTGCAACTTTGCTCCGCCTGCACCTCCTCTGTAACTGTGCAACTTTGCTCCGCCTGCACCTCCTCTGTAACTGTGCAACTTTGCTCCGCATGCACCTCCTCTGTAACTGTGCAACTTTGCTCCGCCTGCACCTCCTCTGTAACTGTGCAACTTTGCTCCGCCTGCACCTCCTCTGTAACTGTGCAACTTTGCTCCGCCTGCACCTCCTCTGTAACTGTGCAACTTTGCTCCGCCTGCACCTCCTCTGTAACTGTGCAACTTTGCTCCGCCTGCACCTCCTCTGTAACTGTGCAACTTTGCTCCGCCTGCACCTCCTCTGTAACTGTGCAACTTTGCTCCGCATGCACCTCCTCTGTAACTGTGCAACTTTGCTTCGGCTGAACCTCGTCTGTTACTGTGCAACTTTGATCTACTTGTTCATACAACTTTTCTATGCAGCTCGCTTCTTTCCCTGCATTCTTTATGCCTATGCTGTTCTGCAAACATGTGTTCCGCTTCTCACTTTTTTGTTCACTGAAGTATACCCCTTTTGCTGTTGCATTATCTTTATTGGCTGCTGTTTTAAAGTATTTCAGGATGGCCCCTTTTTGGGATGATGGACGTTTTGACATGTTTACTTTAAGCTATAAATGTAAAACAGAAAAAAATTGATATAAATTACTTATCTGGAACATACATAAGTAACAGTTAACTTTATGAAGTTGGCTACTTTGGGCAGATTACATGTAAATTAGGTGAATTAGATCTTGTAAATTGGTTGAAAATCTTTTTTAGCATCCAGATAAGAATATCTAAATGTCTGGAGGGATAAGCTAAAGCTTGAACAAAGCTGCCCACAGAGACCTAAAGCAGGCTGTAGGGACACAGACAGAAATCAAAAACAAAATGGAAAGGCTAGTAGCACACAGATCACTACTAGTGATGGCCCGAACCGTTCGCTTGGCGAACCTTTCTGGGCCTCTTACTACTTCCAGGTCGCAATGACCCGGAGTAGTATGCCTGCGCTGCCCGGCGGAGCGCGTCCTAGATCGCGCTCCCGTTGCCGGGCACTTTCTGCGCATGTGCGTGACGTCATGAGTGACATCACGCTCATGCGTAGAGAGTGCCCGGCAACAGGAGCGCGATCTAGGACGCGCTCCGCCGGGCAGCGCAGGCGTACTACTCAGGGTCATTGCGACCCGGGAGTAGTAAGAGGCCCAGAGTAGCAGAGCGGTTCGCCGGCGAACGGTTCGGGAACCGTTCGCTACATCTCTGATCACTACACGGAGGCTGCAGACACAATTCCCTACACAGATCACTACACGGAGGCTGCAGACACAATTCCCTACACAGATCGTTACATGGAGGCTGCAGACACAATTCCCTACACAGATCGTTACACGGAGGCTGCAGACACAATTCCCTACACAGATCGTTACACGGAGGCTGCAGACACAATTCCCTACACAGATCACTACATGGAGGCTGCAGACACAATTCCCTACACAGATCGTTACACGGAGGCTGCAGACACAATTCCCTACACAGATCGTTACATGGAGGCTGCAGACACAATTCCCTACACAGATCACTACATGGAGGCTGCAGACACAATTCCCTACACAGATCACTACACGGAGGCTGCAGACACAATTCCCTACACAGATCGTTACACGGAGGCTGCAGACAATTCCCTACACAGATCACTACATGGAGGCTGCAGACACAATTCCCTACACAGATCATTACACGGAGGCTGCAGACAATTCCCTACACAGATAACTACATGGCGGCTGCAGACACCCATAATGTAAATACAAACCCCCGTTTGAAGTGAGACTCTCATCCTCCCTCCGGTACTGCGTTGTCCGACTCTCCCCAGTAGCCTGTCACAGACCTTCTAAGTTCAGCACAAAACAGAAGAGCGGCCAGCGGCTCGCAGTGATCGCACGTACACCTCAAATGCAGGATGTGACTAATAACATCACTTCCGGCATTTGAAGCGCACCCACGGTTCCTGTGAGCTGCTGGCCGCTCTCCTGTTTCTATGGAAATGTTGAACACAGAAGGTCTGTGATATGCTACTGGCGAGAAGGACCAGAGGGCACAGTGGGACCGGGGTGGAGGGGAAATAACGAGCAGACGGCCAGGGCCGGTTCTAGGTGAAATGGGGCCCTGGAACAAAAAAACCCAAGGGGCCCCCTACATGACACTTGCTGTAAATACTGTGCCCTTTTCAAAACATATGCAAGTGGCAAAGCAACAATAAATGTACAGTTTGACATGAGGCAGGGATCCCCTCCAAACATATTAAAGTAGCATTTCATATAAATAGGCAGGGTTCCCACAAACACATTGAGGCAGCATTAAGGCATACCTTCCAACATTTTAAAATTAGAAATCAGGAAACAGGCAACACCCCTAACCACACCCCCAACACACATCCTAGTCACGCCTACCATAAAGTTTTTTGAAGATTTTTTTTAATATTGATGCCCATATATATTTTTAAATAAATATATCCCTCATATACCCTGCCCGTGGGTGGGGCTAACTGTAATGTAGTTATACCAGCTAATGTAGTTACATAGAAAAAATATGAAGTAAATGCACATAATGACAGACAGCGTTTCCCCAGTAAATGCACATAAGAGACAGCGTTTCCCCAGTAAATGCACATAATAAGAGACAGCGTTTCCCCAGTAAATGCACATAATAAGAGACAGGTTTTCACCAGTAAATGCACATAAGGGACAGCTTTTCACTAGTAAATGCACATAATAAGAGACAGCTTTGCACCAGTAAATGCACATAATAAGAGACAGCTTTTCACCAGTAAATGAACATAATGACAAACAGCCAGTGTCCCCAGTATATGTAGCCAGGGATATATGTGCCCAGTACGTGTAGCCAGAGGTATATGTCCCCAGTATATGTAGCCAGGGATATATGTGCCCAGTATATGTAGCCAGAGGTATATGTGCCAAGTATATGTAGCCAGAGGTATATGTCCCCAGTATATGTAGTCAGAAGTATATGTGCCCAGTGTATGTAGTCAGGGGGTATATGTCCCCATTATATGTAGTCAGGGGGTATATGTCCCCATTATTTGTAGCCAGGGGGTATATGTCCCAGTATATGTAGTCAGGGGGTATATGTCCCCAGTATATGTAGCCAGGGGGTATATGTCCCCAGTATATGTAGCCAGGGGGTATATGCCCCCAGTATATGTAGCCAGGGGGTATATGTCCCCAGTATATGAAGCCAGGGGGTATATGCCCCCAGTATATGTAGCCAGGGGGTATATGTCCCCAGTATATGTAGCCAGGGGGTATATGTCCCCAGTATATGTAGACAGGGGGTATATGTCCCCAGTATATGTAGCCAGGGGGTATATGCCCCCAGTATATGTAGCCAGGGGGTATATGTCCCCAGTATATGAAGCCAGGGGGTATATGCCCCCAGTATATGTAGCCAGGGGGTATATGTCCCCAGTATATGTAGCCAGGGGGTATATGCCCCCAGTATATGTAGCCAGGGGGTATATGCCCCGAGTATATGTAGCCAGGGGGTATATGCCCCAGTATATGTAGCTAGGGGGTATATGCCCCCAGACAGTATATGTAGCCAGGGGGTATATGCAGCCAGGGGGTATATATGTCCCCAGTATATGTAGCCAGGGGGTATATGTCCCCAGTATATGTAGCCAGGGGGGTATATGTCCCCAGTGAGTATATGTAGCCAGGGGGGGCAGTATATGTAGCCAGGGGGATTATGTGCCCAGACTGTATAAGCCAGCAGGGGGATATGTCCCAGAGTATATGTAGCCAGAATGGCTGGCTTCCAAACATTCCACCCGCTGCACTTGCCTGAGGGGAGTCACTGAGGTCACCGCTCGCATCACTACTCCAGAGAGCTTCACTTCTCTTCTGGCAGCCTCTCCACGGTCTGGACTTGAGTGTCCAATCATGGCCAGGGGGAGGAGCGCGGGCCGGCCGCCGCTGCATGGCGTGGTGACGTCACGTCATCCGGAAGGTAGCCATGGAGACCAGTGGGACGCCATCACCGGCCGCCGCCGCCGCCGATAAGGTAATCTGCTCTGGGCCCCGGCCACCCCGCTCTAGTCAGAGACAGTCCTCCTCGCCCGGCCGCACACAGATATGAGCAGGCGGCAGCTGCGCATCTGTGGCTGCCGCTGCTCAGATAGAGGAGACATTTGCCAATACTCTGACTTCCGGGGTCTTGGTGCAGGGGGGTTCTGTACACCCGGAACAACCCCTTCCGTGCGCTTCTGATCTCTGTTCTTGGAGTATAGCTGGTGCAGCGGTTGCTACCAGCTATCTCTTCTGTTCTGTCTCCTGGGATCACGCTAGCCACTTTTCGCTAGCGCTGTGGATCCTTCTGTTCTGTCTCCTGGGATCGCGCTAGCCACTTTTTGCTAGCTCTGTGGATCCTTCTGTTCTGTCTCCTGGGATCGCGCTAGCCACTTTTCACTAGCGCTGTGGATCCTTCTGTTCTGTCTCCTGGGATCGCGCTAGCCACTTTTCGCTAGTGCTGTGGATCCTTCTGTTCTGCCTCCTGGGATCGCGCTAGTCACTTTTCGCTAGTGCTGTGGATCCTTCTGTTCTGCTACTCTGTACCTGGATCGCGCTAGCCACTTTCGCTAGTGCTGTGGATTCTATCTCTCGCTTGTCCCTGTTTTCGTGTGTCTGTCTTGTCTGCTACGGACGCTTGCTGGAGGCTCGGTGAGGTAACCGTTAAGCAAGCGTTCGCGTCCTCTGTTTCATGTTTGTCTGTGGATGGTTAGTTAGGCGTGCTTGTCTCTATTGTGCTTATCACGTGGAGACCGCGCATAACCGCGTGCACTGTTGCGAATGAGTGCGGTGTTCGCGGTTAGCTAGCGTTTGTTATTTTCCGTATCTCCTCATTGTATTATTTACTGTGCCTTTGCTACCTCGTATTCTGTTCTGATCTGCCTTGTGTCACGTCTGGCGATCGCACCTCTCGCAATCGCGTTCCTGTTTCATATCTGCTGTTGTGTGTGCACTGTCGCGGGGTGGCGACTAGGTTGGCGCACACACATACAACCTGTCCCTTTGCTCTTCTCATTTGCAATCGCCTCTCTTGCGATTGCGTTCTGCGCTTCGTACAATTCCTGTCTGGCATTTGTGGAGGTACAGAGGATTGGTTTCTCTGCACTCCCCAGCGCCATCTGCCGACAGGAATTCTCCCTCTACGGGTGCGTAGCACCTTTTGCTGGGTGCCTGCAAATATACGCTTGTGGAGGATTTCCGCCGTGTCAGTGCACGCGTTGTGCGCCGTTCCTGTTCATTCTCCAGGAAATTAATTTTCTCTCCGAGTGTTCAGAGTTCTGATTCAATTTTAATCAGAAAATGATCTCAATCTACCTTAGAGGCAATCATAGACTGCTCGTGTGGCATAGGCCATGTCTGTGGCAGTGGGTGGATTCTTGCCCCATCTTCAGCTGATATAGCCTTCTTCTTTTTCACAGTTATCTCAGGAATTCTGCTTCCATTGGGTTTTCTTTTGAATACATGTTTCTGATGTGTTGTACAATGCTTGGGCCGGTGAATGGGTGGTAATGTAATTAAAGTTGGCTTTGTCATACCTCAGCCATTACCCATTCTTCTACTCTATTCCACTGCCAAGCTCTGCCATGACTGCTGTTTTTTGATCAGGTGTAAACACAGTTTTTTTTTTGTGAACCCAAGTAAATTGTTTGGTATTCTCTTTTTAACAATGGCCACCACCCTCTGCAAATAATCACAGTAAAGTGCTTTCTGCAATATGACATCAGACTTTCCCATTGCCATTGAAAAAATATAGACTGTAGTTCTGTGCATAACTTCCTATTTCAAGCATGTCTGGTAGTTTTTTTGTTAATGTTTTCTTGCTCTATGTCTTGCTACAGCATATCTGTTGGGTTCAAGTCAGGACTTTAAGTAGACCAATCCAAAACTTCCGATTTGTTTCTCACCTGCCATTCACATATGTACGCGCTTCTGTATTTTGAATCATTGACTTTCAGCCTCACAAAATCAGGTTTCTGCTCCATGACAGTAGACCACCTTCTCATGCATCTTCTATCACAGTGAAGCATTCATGGTTCCTTCAACAATGGCTAATTTCCAATACTGAAAAACATTCCTACACAAAATTGTTAGAACAGTGCTTGACTGTCTTTTTTTTTTATTGTGTGTTGTATTATTTTGACACCAGCCTAATGCTTGGTTCAGATGGGCATCAGGGGGCAGCAGTGGCGGTTGCTCATTTAGCCGATGCTAGCAAGGAAGCCAACTCCACAGGGGGCTGGGGGAACACTGGCTTCCAGCAGACACAGTGGCACCACGGGGGGGGGCAGATTTAAATGCATGTGGTCTGTTACCAAGAAGTGAAGCGTTCAACATCCTTTGGCGTCGGTTTGCGATGTTTCATTATTGTGTTGTGTTGTTGGTTGTGTTTTGAGCCCCTAGGGGAACACGGGAACCATTGAACACAGCAGACGGCGGATGCTATATGTAGCATCCACGACAAGTCAACGCATCTACAGCGGCATTTACGTGGATGACACAAAAGCCGTACGTACATTCTTTAGCAACCATTTTCATTCTCTTGAATGGAATAGTGGTTGATCACTTTAAAGTGACAATTGTATCGCTCGCCGGAAACATCATGTTTACCATCGCACAAAGCCTATCTGAACCAGCCCTTAATATATGAGCCCTCTGTTGTCCAAAGTGTCCTTGTCTAGGACTTTTATTCAGATGTGACAAGAGCATTGACTTCACTCTTGGATAGGAATGTTTTTACTGCATTGCTATTCTCCCATACATTTCATTTTTGCTAATTCTCTTTGTTATTGGTGAGTAATGAGTAGCAGACCTTAGCTGAGGTTAGCAAAGGCTGCAGTCCGTTGGATGTTGTTCTGGAATGACTTATGACATCCTGTTTTTGCTGCACCCTCAGAGTCAGTTTGGCAGGCCTGCCACTCCTGGGAAGATTCTCTACTGTTCCAAGACTTGTCCTCTTGGAATGTAAGCTTTCACTGTGTTTAAGTGGCATCCAGAATTTAGAAATGGGTTTGTAACCCTTTCAGTAGTTGATTCTCCACTCAGTTCAGCTACTTGCAAATCTTGGTGAACTGAGCATGCACTTTTCTAAGCAAGATAAACCGAGGCCAATATTGGAGAAAGAGTGGTTGAAATTCTCAAAAAATATGAAGCTAATATATAAAGTCACTAAGTGTGGTAGATAAGGTATGAATAAATATAGTCAAGAGTACATATTATTCTTACAAATCCTGGCTATCAAAATAGGCAAACACTTAAAGTGCAAGTGAAGAACTTATCCCCATCTTCTTTCGAGGTCTCTCAGTTCAGTTTTGTGATAGTAGTCCTTTAAATGCCGGCTTTTCTTGTTATCTATCTTGTTCCCTTTAAACGGAACCCAAAGTGATTGTGATATGGAGGCTGACATATTGCTTTCCTTTAAAACAACACAAGTTGCCTGGCAGTCCCTCTGATCTTGTGTATCTAATACTTTAAAGAGAACCTGTACTGAGTAAAAATATTTAAAATAAGCACATGAGGTAACTTCAAATGAACATTACAGAGTTACCTTGCCATCAGTTCCTCTCAGAAGCTCACCATTTTCTTCTGACAATGATCCCTTCCAGTTCTGACAACATTTTGTCAGATCTGAAATATATCAGTTGCTGTCAGTAAAATATCAGTTGCTGTCAGTTATAGCTGAGAGGAAATCTGAAGTACCAGGTAAATGTCCATTTTTCCCTATGGCTCAAGTGGGTGATGTTACAGTTTAACTGTGTGCTGACTAGAAAGCTGTTGTGGGTAATGGCTATTTTCAAAATGGAGGACGGAAAATTCCCTTGATCACCGTGAACAAACAGGACACGGGACAGGAGAAAGACTACATGGAAGGTAAGTATGACTTGCGCATGCTTATTTTGACTTTTAATTTTCAGTTCAGGTTTTCTTTAAGATATAGCCCCTGAATAAGCATATGCAGATCAGGTACACTCTGATTCAGCTGACTCCGGTGTTACTGGATTAGCCATATGCTTGTTTCAGGCAGGGTTTTGACTCAGACACAACATATTCCAGAAGATCTACAGGACAGCCAGGCAACTGGTATTGTTTACAAAGAAATACATATGGCAGCCTCCATATCACTCTCACCTCGGGTTCCCTTTCATCTGCTTTTCAAGTTTCCTCAAAAAACACATTTCTATTTTATTAAGTTTTGATTAATGCCTTGCCATAAAAACTTATGACTTTCTGATCCAAGTTAAAGTTGGGTGTTAAAAAACCTAAGTTCAAATACGTAGTCCATAAATGTGACTACATGTCCCTGTTGGGAGATACAATTACATTAATGGACTACACCCCCTAGTGGGAGGTTTGTTTTATTTATTTATTTTACCCTAGGAGCACCCAGGTGTTTAATTAGTTTTAAAGGGAACGGAGTACCTCATAACACCAGCAATGAAAAACACCAAAGCGCCTGAAATTTACCACTAATAGGCATACCACTGACTCTGCACCCTGTCCATCCAAAAATGTGGTTGTCCAGATTTTTTTTGCCTTTTGTCCAGGAAAAATAGAAAGATAGGCTGACCACCCTGGTACCAGGTCCTGGCTTCTCGTCGCAGGGACAGGGAGAGGTTAGTTCCATTTAGTCATTATGCTTCCTGCTTTCATTTGGCAAATGTGGAGTGGGGGGGAGAGGGGGAGGCAGCAGACCACCAGGGAAATGTATGACCACCAGATAAGCATGTAGGGGGGAAACAAATAGGGGACAACTGAACTACCAGTGAAGGGTGTGAGAAGACCACCAGGAAAAGGTATGGGGAAACCACCGGGAAATGTATGGGGACAACTGGACCACCAGAGGAGGGTGTGAGGAGACCAACAAGGAAAGCTATGGGGAGATCACCAGAAAATATATGGGGGCAACTAGACCACCAGAGAAGTGTATGAAGAGACCACCAAGGTAATGGATGGAAAGCATTATACTCCCCCTGTAAATTGTATGGAGGACCACTAGAATACCAGGAAGATCTGTATAAGGAAGGGGGACCACAGGGCAAATGGGAAAACCATAATAATGAGATATAATGAAAATTATTATGATAAAATATACTGTTTAACTATGCCCTCTTTTAAGCGCTCTACATAAGACAATTATTAATCAACTTTTCCCATGTTCCTTCTCCCTCTAACTTTTACCATTAAAAATACTTTTGTTATTCTCTCGGTTCATGGTGAAAATTACGCACTGTAGCACCACCTTTATTTCAGAATCACGTATCATCACCATAAATTGTTTCAAGATATTCACAAATGGCTTGTGAAATAGATAGAAACTGAAAGTTGAAGTTTGTATCAAGATTTCCACAGCACAATTCAAGCAGACTTACAAGGAAATTCATATTTAAAATGACTCTTTGTCCAACTGTTTATAAAGTGAGACTCAGACTTAATTTATATGATGGTCATGTAACATCTGCTGTGCACGCAGAATGTCTCCACAGCCGCCTCGGTTCCCTGCTCGGGGGCTTTTTCCGTTCCGCCGGCGTCTAGCACGCCGAGGACGGGAATCTCATTTGCACATAGGGTCACTGTATTGCGCGGCCGTGCGCGTAGACAGGACCTTTATGCTGGGAGGAGGCGCGTCAGCTGACCCGCTAGTCGGCTGACGTCAGAGGGGACTCACGCCGCTCAGGATTGGCTGATTGTTGTGTGCGCGGCTGTGAGGTTTCCTCTGCTTCTTAAGCCTTCCCTGTTCACTCGCAAACTGTCTGCGGTTGTGAATACATACGTGTTAGCGCTCAGACCTTAGACTAGTATCCGGTGTGCTTTGATCTGGGAGGAAATCAGGGATCTCACACAAGACTAGGACTATTGCTTTATTTTATATTATTGATATTCTTTGTATGACTCCTACTTATCTCTGACTCTGCTATTGCTTTATTTTTCTGTACTTCTGCCCATCTGATCTAGTTGCTGGACCTCTGCCTGAATACCTACTACTCTTTTGCTTACTGATTCTGTACTGTATCTGCCTCTCAGTTGCCGAACCTAGCCTATCTGACCTCTCTGCTCACCAGTGGGCCCTTGCCACTGGTGAGGTGCTCTTCTGATAGTACCCACCAGCTCCTCTGGTGAGGTCTCATTAATCTAATCCGTTACTGTTGCACCAAGCACTATACACCTTGCTATCCTGTCAGCTATATTTGCATTATTGGTGATACTGCAGATCGCCACATAATCAGGTATAGCGTCTGTATTATTGGTGATTCTGCAGATCACCACACAATCAGACGTCTGTGTTGCTACACCAATCATTACACAATCGTTACAGGTCATCTGGAAAGTTACAGTTGTTTTCAATTAAATAAGGGAATTATTTTATTCATTTCATTTTAGAAATCATCTTCTGATTATTTCTGCATGAGGCTGATGATATTTGAACTTTCTCAGCGTATATATATCTGAACTTGTGAACTCAGAATTTACGGTACCTCTGGGTCAATCCTAATCCCAGGTCTGTGAGCATGGAGTAAACAGGGATCCTTATCTCAGCTAACAACCTCTAACCCCATCTAGATGTTCTGTTTGAATTAAGGAATCTTAATGACATGTATTTATGCTTGAAAAAAATATTTGTTTTCCCTTTTGATGTTGCATGTATATAGCTGTCTGTACCACCAGCCTGCAAACTAACAGGATGTAAGCCCGACGAAGGTTGCAAGGCCGAAAGCGTGCTTATTTTTATTCATTTTTAGTTAGCCAATAAATGGTATCATCCTGATTTAAAACTTCTTGTTATTTCCGCACATAACTATCTCTTTTAGTTAAGCATTTATTATATCTTTTTACAAAATGTTCAAGTTTTGTTGTAGTAGCATCACACTCCTCACCCATGGGTAAGCATGCTGCTGAACAAACAGTTGCCAGCATTCTGCACCATGTGACAAGCGGTGCAGGGAGAGAAGAGGTTAACCTGACAGATACAAGTTATATTACACAGAAAGAAAATCTTGTGTGGCAGATAAAAACAAACGGCTGTTACTTTCCGGATGACCTTCGTATATTCTGCCTTCCCCTTCCTCCCTCATCAGTGTCACGTGACATGGTGACAATTGGCCTGTTGGGGCAGCTAAGTGAGGCAGGAGGGTGAGCACGATTTATAACTCAAGCCTGAGTCTCACTTCCAAAGTTGTTGGAAACAAGTTCACTTTAACTAAAACCTGTGCGATTATAAAGAGAAATATTTAGATACTTACCTTGATAGAGGGAAGCCTCTGTATTCTCCAGATTCTTCCCCCGCCCCTTCCAGCTATATAATTTCAACGCCGGGATCCCTCAAAGCTTGCTACTGTTGTCCCATATGAGAACAAACACTGCACAGGCACAGGATAGCTTGTTCCTGCCCAGCAGCGCACAGAGATGAAGCTTGGGCTCAGCATTCAGCTCCGTGCTAATGCGCAGGCGCAAGACGATGCAGTGCAGCCAAACTCCACTGAAAAGCCTTTGTTGACGGGGTTGTAGGGGTCACAGTGCTGGAACATCGAGGAGGAGAAGGAAGATGGGGATTATCAAGCACCATTTTGGGGCGCTTTTTCACTACAGATTTTCTTTAAGCATTTACTGCAAATAGTTAAAAAAATATATATATATCCTCCACAAGAAGCCTAATATGTGGCAAGAAAAGATACAGATCATTTCGATGTGATAAGCAGTCATAAAGTTATTTGTAAATTAATGGAAGGAGTGCTGAAAGGTGAAAATGGCTCTTGAGGGGAAGGGAAAAAACGCCCGTGGAGTAAAGTGATTAACCTCCCTGGCGGTAAGACCGACACAGTGTCGGGCTTGCCGCCGCAGGGGATCACATGGTCTCAGCAGGATTTTTTAAAATAAAAATTGCGCTATATTCTTCAGCTAGCACTTTGCTAGCTAATTATGTCCCCCAAGTGCCTCCGATCCCCACCGATCGCCCCCGATCACTGCTGTAATACGTATCCCCCAGGGATCCCGCAATGGCGCCGCCGCAGCCTTCAGCTCGAGTCTTCGCCATAGGGAGGATCGGGACTGCGCATGACATAGATGACGTCATGACATCATGTCCGATCGTCGCCACAGCGACGAGTGAAGCTGGGTCATGAAGCTGTGGCTGTTGCGGGATCACGGACAGGTAAATATTGCCGGCGGCGATCGGGGGATCAGAGCGGTGCCGACGGGCTTAGGGGACATAATTAGCTAGCAAAGTGCTAGCTTACACATATAGCGCAACGTTTATTTTAAAAAATCCTCCCGCGGACGCAGCCTCTAAAACTGTGTACCGCCAGGGAGGCTAAGGAGGAAATACACATTTTGCATTATGATCATTTGAAATTGCGCTACTCATTCCTGTTCTTCGGTATAGATCTTCTTGACTAAACATTATAAATGCCCATCTACTTTGTTTCCACCTATCCCTTAGCCAATTTTATGCACAACACCCTATGCCCAGTTGTTTTATGCACTTCATCCCACCACCTCAACACTTGTATATTACATTTCCTTTATATATTATGTTCAAATGAACTCTTTACATGACATGCGCTTTATAATATGTTGTATAAGGAGATTTTCTGTATAACTTTTGTAGGGGAGTTTTTTATATATACGTATAATTGTGTGTGTGTGTATGTATGTTTGTTTGTTTGTTTGTTTGTTTGTATGTATGTATGTATGTATGTATATATATATATATATATATATATATATATATATATATATACACACACACATATATACTGTATATTCTTGCGTATAAGACCACTTTTTAAACCAGGAAAATCTTCTCAAAAGTCGGGGGTCGTCTTATATGCCGGGTGTCGTCTTGTAGGGTGGGTGCTGAAAATTGCGAGCCGGACTGAAGAATCTACAGTTGCCGCATATGGTGGGGGAGCTCAAAAACGTCCACGGCTGCATCCCCACCGTATGCGGTGACCGCATGAAAGCAGCAAGGGCGGTGCTGTACAAGAATGGTAGAAGAAAATACACTGCCTAAGATTCCTGGAAAGAAGTGACTTAATGCGGTCCTGATGATAAGGTGAGGGGGCACCTCTCTGGGAAGGTGTAAGTGAAGGGTGGAGCAAGCATCCAGGATGCTCGGGGTATGGAAAAAAGAGAGACAGTGGCGCTGTGCCCAGAAAAACACACCTCTTTTACCCGTCTGGCCTGCCCTTATATCCTTTTACTGTACCTCCTTCTCTTCCTCTCTACCGCCGCTGCTGCCACTTAGATAGAGGCAGGAGGGGAGCGCAGAGGGGAGAGCCCGAGGTGGGGGAGGGTGGGGACTGTCCCCCCTCCCCGCCGATGTGCAAAGCTCTCCCCTCATGCTGTGACCCCTCCTGCCCCCCAAAACGGCCCTGAATGGGCACCTCTCCGTCGGCGTGACTTCTGGCCTCCTTCAGTGTCCGGCATCACTGCGAACGCCTGTACCATGTGACACAGACGCATATAGTGATGTTCTACAGGTATCACGTGGTACAGGGGGATTGCTGCATCGCCGGACAACTAAAATTTAAACATTGGGCATGGGGGGACACATAAACTTGGTAACGGCCTCACCGGCCTAGCAGGCCGCTGCGCTAGGCTGATTTCTGATACATTTCATGCTGCAGTCTATTGGAAACTGGTGTGCAGTGTATGAGCAGGCAACAGATCCCACTCTGATCAGACTGGATCAGATATCAAAGAGGGATCCCTCTTAATGGACAATATGCCCATACAGTACATCGGGTGATGTAAGGGGGTGTAATTATCAAGGAGCAGCCCCTGCAATCACATGGGGGCCCAGAGCTGTAAGGGGGCTGCAAATACTATGTCACTCCCTCTGATAAAGAGGTCCGTCCTTCAGATCAGCTGCTCTTGTGGCTTCACTTGTTATGGGTGTCAAGATTACAATGTAAACTTGTTTCATCACCCTTGCAGGATGGTCCCCCAGGCTGTGAGGGTCACAAGGGGTTAGCAATGAAAAATGTGTGAACATTGGGGGCCCATCCAAGTGTTGCTGCGGGGGGGGGGGGGCATGATTCATAGTTACGCCCCTGGATGTAAGGGCCCTTTAGGAATAATATTCCCAGTGGCGTAGCTACAAACCTCTGGGCCCCGATGCGGAATCTGGATGTGGGGCCCCCCCCCCACGGCAACAACAGCCCCCCTCCCCCGGCAACACCCGACGCACACACATATCCGAATCCCTATAGCCAGCTATAGGTCCCCCCAGTATAGGTAGCCAGGCATAGGTACGCCAGTATAGTTGCCCCCGGTATAGGTTAGCCAGGTAGGTGCCTCCAGCATAGGTAGCCAGTATAGTTGCCCCCAGTATAGGTTAGATAGGCAGGCGCCGCCAGTACAGGTTAGCTAGGTGGGTGCCTCTAATATAGGTAGCCAGAATAGTTGCCCCCAGCATAGGTTAGATAGGTAGGTGCCCCCAGTATAGGTTAGTTAGGTAGGTGCCTCCAATATAGGTAGCCAGTATAGTTGCCACCTGTATAGGCTAGCTAGGTGCCCCGAATACAGGTTAGACAATTAAGTGCCCCCAGGTTAGATAGGTAGGTGCCCCCCAGTATAGGTTAGATTAGGTAGATGCCCCCCAGTATAGGTTAGATGAGGTAGGTGCCCCCCAGGATAGGTTAGGTAGCTGCCCCCCAGGATAGATTAGGTAGCTTTCCCCCAGGATAGGTTAGGTAGGTAGCTGGCCCCCCAGGATAGGTTAGGTAGGTAGCTGGCCCCCCCAGGATAGGTTAGGTAGGTAGCTGGCCCCCCAGGGTAGGTTAAGTAGGTAGCTGCCCCCCCAGGATAGGTTAGGTAGCTGCCCCCCAGGATAGGTTAGGTAGCTGCCCCCCCAGGATAGCTTAGGTAGGTAGCTGCCCCCCAGGATAGATTAGGTAGGTAGTTGGCCCCCCAGGATGGGTTAGGTAGGTAGCTGGCCCCCCAGGATAGGTTAGGTAGGTAGCTGGCCCCCCAGGATAGGTTAGGTAGGTAGCTGGCCCCCCAGGATAGGTTAGGTAGGTAGCTGGCCCCCCAGGATAGGTTAGGTAGGTAGCTAGCCCCCAGGATAGGTTAGAGTAGGTAGCTGCCCCCCCGGATAGGTTAGAGTAGGTAGCTGCCCCCCAGGATAGGTTAGGTAGGTAGCTGGCCCCCCAGGATAGGTTAGGTAGGTAGCTGGCCCCCCAGGATAGGTTAGGTAGGTAGCTGGCCCCCAGGATAGGTTAGAGTAGGTAGCTGCCCCCCCGGATAGGTTAGAGTAGGTAGCTGCCCCCCAGGATAGGTTAGGTAGGTAGCTGGCCCCCCAGGATAGGTTAGGTAGGTAGCTGGCCCCCAGGATAGGTTAGAGTAGGTAGCTGCCCCCCCGGATAGGTTAGAGTAGGTAGCTGCCCCCCAGGATAGGTTAGGTAGGTAGCTGGCCCCCCAGGATAGGTTAGGTAGGTAGCTGGCCCCCAGGATAGGTTAGAGTAGGTAGCTGCCCCCCCGGATAGGTTAGAGTAGGTAGCTGCCCCCCAGGATAGGTTAGGTAGGTAGCTGGCCCCCCAGGATAGGTTAGGTAGGTAGCTGGCCCCCCAGGATAGGTTAGGTAGGTAGCTGGCCCCCCAGGATAGGTTAGGTAGGTAGCTGGCCCCCCAGGATAGGTTAGGTAGGTAGCTGGCCCCCAGGATAGGTTAGGTAGGTAGCTGGCCCCCCAGGATAGGTTAGGTAGGTAGCTGGCCCCCCAGGATAGGTTAGGTAGGTAGCTGGCCCCCCAGGATAGGTTAGGTAGGTAGCTGGCCCCCCAGGATAGGTTAGGTAGGTAGCTGGCCCCCAGGATAGGTTAGAGTAGGTAGCTGCCCCCCCCGGATAGGTTAGAGTAGGTAGCTGCCCCCCAGGATAGGTTAGGTAGGTAGCTGGCCCCCCAGGATAGGTTAGGTAGGTAGCTGGCCCCCCAGGATAGGTTAGGTAGGTAGCTGGCCCCCCAGGATAGGTTAGGTAGGTAGCTGGCCCCCCAGGATAGGTTAGGTAGGTAGCTGGCCCCCCAGGATAGGTTAGGTAGGTAGCTGCCCCCCCAGGATAGGTTAGGTAGGTAGCTGGCCCCCCAGGATAGGTTAGGTAGGTAGCTGGCCCCCCAGGATAGGTTAGGTAGGTAGCTGGCCCCCCAGGATAGGTTAGGTAGGTAGCTGGCCCCCCAGGATAGGTTAGAGTAGGTAGCTGCCCCCCCCGGATAGGCACGGAAGCGCTGTAGGCGGAACTCACCTCCGTCCCTGCTCCGCTGGTCTCCTCCCGCTCTGTATAGATGTTGTTACACACTGCTTCCTGTTTAGCCGGAAGCAGTGTGTAACAGCAGATCTATGCAGAGCGGGAGGAGACCAGCGGCGCTTGGAACGCAGGCAGGTGAGTTCTGCCTACAGCGCTTCCGTGCGCTGCGCACTCTGCATCTGAGGGGGAGGGGGGGGCCCGGGGAGAGGTCGGACTGCCCTCCCCACGGCTGCAGCTCCCCCCTCCCAATAACGCACGCAGGGATCCCATCTCCGAGTCCAAACGGACATGGGCCCCCCGGGCCCCTCCCCCGCCTCTTCAGGAGCCGGGCCCGGTCGCCGAGGCGACCGTTGCGACCACAGGCCCTACGCCCCTGAATATTCCTCTCTCCCACCTGCATCCTCCATAGAGCTCAGTGAGCCTCCTGCTCCATCTATCCTTTGATTAGAAGACTGCAGGATAGTTGGATAGTGTACGGTGACTACCATTGGATGTCTGTAGCTGGATTTAGCCTGTGAGGTTCTGGTTTGCTTCCCAGAGTTTGTCTCTAAAAGGGCTTTGTTTAAAACACAGAGAAAGTGTATTCAGTCTTTTTTTCCTTCTTTCGTGAAAATAATAGGGAATGGTAACAGATGTAATATACAAAAAAAAACTGTCTCTGTGTAATCACTTTTGTGTGCATGAAGAGCTGGACAATGTGTCTCTCTGTAAAACAAACACACACAAAGAAAATGTCCTTGGGGGTGGGGATGAGGAGGTTGAAATAAAGTCCATATGCTGTTTTACTGTGCAATTTGTCTAATGAGACCATTGCTGGGGCCAAGAAAGGGTCATGCTTACATCCACCAATTACCTTCTGTTATCTTGAAGCAACTAAGAGGGGGGGGGCTTTGAAAAATCACCAAGTTATGCTGAGTTAACCATTTTCCATCCAGGGAAACTGGCATAGCTCCAAGCACATCTGCAGGCAAAGACACAGTGACAGGGAAGTCAGAAAAATATGAGTAGAAGGAGACTCGGGGAAATAGAAGCCATGTGCAGATTTAAATCCTATGGGCCATGTTTATTGTGGACAATCGGGAAGTAAGAGTGAGGGGCCATCCATAGAACAGGATAAACGCAGGAGAGTGTTCAGTATACAGAGAAGTGACAATTCGTGTTCCTCGTTCAATTCTCCAGAAACACATCTGCAAAAATGCTGTTTGTTGTGGAATTTGGGTGCATTTGGAAAACTTAGACCAAAGGTTGGGTTGGACAAGCCTCAGCTTAGAGAACAACTGATTTATCTCCTTGATTTCAACAGCATCAATTTATTACACAACACTTTACAGAGTACAGTATAGTGTAAACCTATAATTACCTTTACAGACAGAAACTAGTGACGACGATGCATGCTAGGCAGGATACCTGATCTGAAAATAACTATGAAAACTAAGTGTAAGTTAACAGAGAAAGTAGAGACCTCTGTGCGTTCTCAGCTGAAACATACTCCTCTGGTCACACCCTCTGCCACCCATTGGCTACTTTACACCAGTGCAGGAGGGAAGTGTCTCACATGGGGAATTCAGTCAAGTCCATAGTTGGATTCCTTTCCAGGGGACACACTGTGGATCTATGAAGCCCAGTAATTGACTGCTACCTGTGCTGCTGTGATTGTAGGGATGTATTTTATCCATTTCAGCCCGCAGGGATTTTTCACCTTATGCATCAGAGCAATTTTCACCTCCCTTTCATTCGCTAATAACTGTATCACTACTTAACACAATTTATTGATCTATATCTTGTTTTTTCCGCCACTAATCAGGCTTTCTTTGAGTGGTACATTTTGCTAAGAATTAATTATTTCTCAGTTTTCAGCCATTATAGCTTTAAAATAATCCACGCTACCATAATTAAAATCTATGTATTTTATTTGCCCGTTTGTCTCGGTTATGACACCATTTACATTTTGTCTCTATCACAATGTGTGGCGCCAATATTTTATTTGGAAATAAAGGTGCATTTTTTCCATTTTGTGTCCATCACTATTTACAAGCTTATAATTTAAAAATGTTTGTAGTATACCCCCTTCAAATGCATAAGTTCAGACCCTTAGGTAACTATTTATGTTTTGTTTTTTTTAATTGTAATTTTTTTTCCATTAAAAATGTTATTTGGGTAATATTTTGGTGTGGGAAATAAACAGTTAATTTTTAATGTTATTATATGTGTAAATTGTAATGTAAAACATATGTAGATGTAGTTTTACTATTTGGCCACAAGATGGCCACCTTGAGTTTATTTTTTTCTCCTTGTGCTTCTCGATCACCGGAAGCACAAGGAGGACGGGGAAACTTTTTTTTGCAGAAAGACTGAAGCCTCTAGTAAGAGCGCTTCGGTTTTTCTACTGGGGACACGGATCGGTGATCGGGAATCCCGTTCACTGATCCCAGGGCTACCGGGGGACAGCACAGGGGGCACGGGGGCATGCCCACGATCGCACGCGGGAGCGTGCCGAACCGTGGCACCGCAGCAAAGCAGCCACCTGGACGTGAGGATCACGTGTGGGCGACAGAAATGGTTATGCAGTAGCCCACGGCATGGTGTTCCTTGAAATTTCCAGGGTCAAGAAGTAAGGGAAAGTCAGTCATGAATGCCGAGCAATGAAACCCTCCAAACGTGTACATGAAAAAAGGGCGCAGTGAAAAAAGGATTGGCTTGATAACGAAATGGCGCGGGTGGATAACGATATCTGATAACGATAAACATCATTGTCAAACTTGGTTAACGATAAATACCATTGTAGTTATAGACAGGAAATAATAATGAAAAGATATTAACGGTAAAAATCGTTACGTAATTCAACAATACAGCCTAACCCTACTCTCACACAGAACCCTCCCCTGATGGTGCCTAAAACTAACCACCCCCCTGGTGTTGCCTAAAACTAACCGCCACCCAGGTGGTGCCTAACCCTAACCACTTCCCTTGGTGTTGCCTAACCCTAACCACTCCCTCTGCAGAAACACGCTTTTACACTTAGAAACGATAATATCTTTGAATGATAATGTAAAATCTGTACATACAAACAAAATAATATGACAAAAACTAAAATGTTGCAAGCTTCTAAAACGATAACTACTTCAAAAACGATAATGTTCTAATGTTGTTAATCATATTTTTTGCGGTGCCCTTATTTTCTGCTATTTTCGCCATATTAACGATAATTGCATTAAAGTCTATGGCAGCGCCCTTTTCCTCCACCCTTGTCCTGCGCCCTTTTTTCCTGCTACCCTCCAAACAGTTCTATTCTCTTTCCTCCCTACTGTCTGAAGTATAAAATATGTTGTGGGGTCAGGGTTTTTTCACCCTACCTGTAATTTGCAGATTAGCAGGTCTAGAGTACTACTGGCTGGAGCTGCTAAGCCCCCTCTGCTGCTTGTGTGTGGAAGAGATGCAGTTTCATAGTCATCTGATCTGAAAATGCAACAGTTCCTGCACTGAGCACGAGTTACAGCCAGATTGAAATTTCTTCACATGTGTTTTCTATTTGAACTTCCAAGAACACAGTGCCCTAGATTTGTCAAGGGGAAAACAAATTAACCATTTTGAATCTAACCTCCTCCAGTGTTGCACCATTGTTTAGCTGTTATCTCTTGTACAACCTGTGTGAGAATTATGAGGAACTCATAATTCATGTAAAGGTTGACTGGTTGACCAATCAAGACTTTTTGTAAGCACCAGCTTAAAAAATAAATCCAGTTTGTGCACACAGTCACTGTTTACAAAATGCATTGGTTTGCAGCACAGCTGGCAGGCAAATACTGTAGGATTTTACAGGACTGGCACTACCACAAACTGAGCAATAACATGGGACCTTAAAGATGAAAAACTAACTATAACAAGTAACTTGTCTATATATGTTACCTAAAGTTTAGATGGTTTACACAGCCATAGCCAGCCTTTGACCTGAGCGACCGGAGCGGTCGCTCAGGGCGCCAGCTTCCAAGGGGGCGCCTATAGCTGGTTGCCTATACTGAGGGCACCTACACCTGACTTCCTATACTGGGGCCACCTATGCCTGGCTACCTATACTGGAGGCACCTACGCCTGGCTACCTGGGGGGGAGGGGGGGGATGGAGACCTTCCTGTACTGGTGGTAACTGTGCTTGGCAACCCATATTGAGGGCACCTACACATGAAATCCTATACTGGGGGCACCTATACCTGGCTACCTACCTATACCAAGTCTGAGGGCGTTTTTTTGGGGGGGGGGCACTGCGGCTATAACGTGTGGTGCAAATTGTCGGTGCTGTGCTATCATTCTAAATGGGGGGGGGCTAACTGTCCCTCTGATTGTTTTTATTAATATTCCCGAAAGGTTCTAGCCTTCATTCATTCCATCTATTTGTGGTTTCTAATAGTATTTTTCCTATTATACATATGTGATGTGTCACGGAGATCTGAGAATTTGGCGTGAAGTGTCACAACGTCAAAAAGTTTGGGAACCATTAACTGTATTATATTTGTTACAACACTGCCAACCATGATGAGTTCAAGTTTATATTTTTGTTCTATTGTACCATCGGATGTTACAAGCTTGCCCTTTGCCAGTGTTGAAATGCTTGTTACCTTTTTATGTTCTTAAACATTAATAAAAATGTATTGACTGAAAAAAAGTTTGGGAACCGCTGTCCTAGGAGGTAACTCAGGAGAAAAGGTGAATAGCGTTCGTGCTTGCGTGCGCACGTGGGAAGAGGATGAAGGGGGGGGGGGGGGGGGGGGGGAACAAAAATCAGGTTTTGCTCAGGACGTTGTGAAACCTAAGGCCGGCCCTGTACACAGCAAATCTAGCTGCAAACAGTTTTAATAGAATATGATTATTTATTCCTGTGATACAATGACAGCGGCCATGTTGTTTGTAAACATTACACAGAGGCAGGCTTATCTGTATCTTAAGCCATCAGCCTAATCCCCTC